>NC_080759.1:58160595-59493095 GCF_020826845.1 Diceros bicornis minor
AAGAAAACTCCAAGGAGCTATCAGATTTCAGGGTACCCATACAGGTCTGCAGGGTTTTGATCACAGGCAATCTTACAGTTTTGCATTCAGTGCACATTTGAGCCATTTCTCTCTCTGCGGAAAGTGTGGAGAGAAACTCTGAAGCTCCTTTTATTACCAATATATGCTGTCAGGAGATTGTTCTGCTAGAGGCCTAATAACCTGGGCCCTTTTCTGCTTTAGTGTAGGTTGAACACACTTCTTGGAGTCATAAGATAAAATAAATCAGCATCCTACAGAGGTGGCATTTGGTCACAAGTGAACAGTAATTCAGTAACTATTTTTTCTGGAAAAAGGTTTTATTCACAAACTCTTTCAGTGCAAGTACTTGTCCACATCTCCATGTGTCATCCTGGCAGGTAACTGAAGGGTTACACTAGAACAGAGCATGTGGCAGCCAACGGACAGAGGAGGCAGAGAAGGCCATGGATGGTAAGGCACGGCCTGGAGCCTCTGTGCTGAAGCCCATGGTGAGGTGAGGGTCTGAGGCCAGTCAGCCAACCAGATCAAGGGGCAGGATAACCAAAGGCTTCGTTATGGCCTCTGAAACCCCAGGTGTCCTGCTTCCTCCATCAAGAGCTTTGATGTGTGACTCTTCTGGGCCCATTGCTGGGCCCACACGCCTAAATCCCGCTATGCGGGTATGAACGAGCACTTTGATGGTAACTGGTGAAGTGGGCTACATGCAGATTAGACAGGCAGCAGGTTCTAGCAAACAATTTGACAATCAATCATCCAAACGTTTGTCAAAGCAGGGCAGTTGTGTCTGCTAGAGCAAAATACATTGGAATTGTCTCATATTTTACTTAGGAAAATGAGAAAGTAAAAGAAATCTGGTTAAATTGTATGCAATGATAGAAGCAAGGGGGGAACAAGTCAGAAATTGTGTGTTTGGTATAAGTATGTGATAGCAGGCTGTCCTGGGCCACTCCAAAAGACAGAAGTGGAAAGCGCGTGCCTGGTTTGCTGGCTTTACTCAACCCGCCTTCCTCATCCCCGGCTCTCTGGACTAAGGCGAAAGGCTGGTGCGAGGTGGTCCTGTTATCACCTGTTATCTGGCCCTCTGGGGGCTCTCTGGGGTCGCCTCCACCTCACCACTAGCCTGTTTCCATTCCAACAGAGGCCGAGCAGTGCAGGAAAAGCACGTGGACTTTTCCAAACACTGGCCAATCAGCAAATTTACTGCCCATAAAAAGATGATTACCATTTTTTAAAAATCAAATTGTTTCCAGATGATATAAGCCATATTCTTATGATGGAGGGCATATAATATCTATCTTTCAAAATAATGACTGATAAGCTCCTTTTACATAAACACATACAGTGTTGTGCTGATAAATGTTTGACAACCAGCTATCTGGGGAGAATAAAACCAGCCTGGCTGATAGCATTTACCAATTTCCCTGGTGAAAATACTCCCACTGTGGCTGATTTAGATTATCAATGTAACGTCACTGAACACGGAGTTCAGGAGAGATGCACAATAGCACACCGTTATATAGTATTTCCACCACACAGATACGATACATGCAAATAACCTCAAGAGCATAGATAAGAGGAAAACACAGCAAAATAATGATGGCGATGAGGTTTGAGTATTTTCATTTTGTTTTTAATGTAATTTATTTCACTGTGAATTTATAGATTTTAATTTTCAACAACCAGCTTGCAAAATTCCTGAAAAGGTAACCATCAGCTCTGGAGGACTGGTGTGTGCTGCCCCAGACACCAGCTCTATACCACTGCAAAGCCACTCATCGTGATCAATCACAACCCCTTCCTGAGAATGATGGAGAAGATGTGTGACAGAAGAAGCACTGTCTTTCAATTCAGTCCAATGGTTCTCAACTAGGGGTGATTCCCCTCCCCCACCCCAGGAGACAAATGTCTTTGTCACAAAGGGGGAGGAGATAGTTATGCTCCTGGAATGCAGAGGGCAGGATCCAGGGATGCTGCTCACACTCTTCAATGCACAGGACTGACCCCACAACAAAATATCAACAGTACCAAGACAGAGAACTCCTGATTTAGTTGAAAAGCAGTCCTTAGTTTCAAATATGTACTCCCAGTTACGTATAAATGACTGTGACAAAGATCGTAGCTAAATAATTCAATGAATAAACAAAACAAGCACAGCATCTCATCATACACATTACTATTTGGAGAGAAGTCAATATATCATTTCAATAAACTGAAAATTTTGAACTAACTTTTGACCATATGTTTTAAGATTATAATCCCCACAACTATTGTCTTGTGATTTCAGGAAAAATTTGAGTGTGTTCCTGATCTTTGAGAATCCTTTAAATAAGACCTTGGTTCTGTATAGACTTTTTAAAACAGGGAAAACTTCACACATGGCTGCGCCAGTTTCCTGGACTACTTGATTCAAGATGCTTTTTTTTTTTCTTGAGGAAGATTTGCCCTGAGCTAACATCTGTGCCAATCTTCCTCTATTTTGTATGTGGGTTGCCGCCACAGCATGATTGCCAACGAGAGATGTAGGTCTGCTCCAGGGAACAGAACCTGGGCCGTCAAAGCGGAGCGTGCCAAACTTAACCACTAGGCCACGGGCTGGCCCTTCAAGAGGTTTTTGACCACAGCATCAAGTCCAGGAAGGCTCTGGTTTCAAACTGAGTGCAGGAGGTGTGGACCACCTGTGAGTGTGCTGGGCTGGTCTGTACCAGCTGCAGAGAGTGGATTTTACACCCTGCATCCTAACTGAGTTCAGTGACATCACATCGATAGCTTGAAAGTGGCCATGGTGGAGTCTTTACCCCATGGGAACCAGCACATGTTACAAATCAGAGCTCCAAAGAGCCTGTTGTTAAACATTTACAAGCACACCACCAGGTGAACCTGAAAGGAACGACCCTGACTCATGCCAGGTGAGTGTTTGAATGTAAATCAATATAAACCTGCAGTGCGCACACACAAACACAGTTCTATCGTGCCCAGTGAAACAAGGTTCTAAAGAACTTCTACACCTTGCCCTGGAAACTCAGTGTACACTAGAATTAAAAAGTTAACAAGTCTGTGATATGTTTCTCCTCTTAACAGGAGCCACTATTTTTACTACAAAGGTAAAATTGTAGGGAAAAATATTCAAGTCTCCTATTAAGGAAAAGCAATGCTGAATTAACCAAAATGAAATAGGTATACTTAATATCTGAAAATAGAATTTATCTCAATTTAATTATCCATGGTTGCCTCAAAGAATATATGGAGTTCTCTTTCCTATCACATAATTACTTCAGACACCCAGCAAAATTTGCAATATAGTTTGAAATGTGTGTCAAACAAAACTCATGGCCAAAAGAGTTATTTCAAGGCCAACTTGTACAGTGAACACCTAGCTATTGACTCCAGGGTCACACAACGCACTCTAGTTCTATTCTAGATCAAATAGTAACACTGAGAAGCAGAAAGAGTCTTGTCTCTGGTTGTGTGAAAGGTTTCCAGTGACATCCATGCTCTCAACTTAGCCTTTTATAATTAAAGACCTAAAACCATGGGGATGGGAGATGAGGGTGGTGTGTCCACTAAGCTAGAACCTCACTGATGATGGCTCAAACCTTCTCCTTCAGTTTCTGACCAGCAAGGTAAGTGGGTGCCATGGGAACGCTGGGCTTGTGACACCAGCGAGGTGCCAGGTGAATAGAGCGGCATGCCAGCCGGGCTGGAGTCCAGCTCACAGGAGTCTATCCTCCAGGGGGAAAAGCACTTTTAGGCAGGAACTCTTGGCTTCTCCTGGAAATAAATGGTTCTCCATCTATAATGCTCCTCTCTGAAAGAAAACTTCATAAATGCTGTAAAGTACTCTGAAAATCTCCTGAGACCTTCAGGAATTTTCATGATTTTAGAGAACTAGCATTTCTATAAAAATCTTTTTGAAAAAGTTGGGGGGTACAATTAACTTCCAGTATGGATAACTACATTGTAGAACGCATTCTAAGAGGAACAGTAAAGACCTGGGCAACCCCCAGAAGCTCCGCTTTAAATAGATCATTAACTTTCTCTTGCACATACACGGGGCAAGTAATTTATAAACATTGTAAAGCATTTACATCTAGCGCCCTCTGGTGGTCCTGAGATAGGTTCCATGTTCCAACACTCATCCGATGTATCTCTTTACTATCTCTATGTTCATTCAAGAGGAGAGAATTTGAATAGTTAATGCATATATTAAATTCTTGTATTTATGTAATTTTATGCAGATGAAGAAACTATATCCAGGAATTTTGAATTATAAATTCTTCGATTTTGTGGGATTGAATCTTTCTGAAGATACATTGGAATAATCAAATCTAGTCCTCCCTCTAAAAATCATTATTAATATTTGAGGTGGCAATTTATTGTTGGAAATGATACAAAGTACTAATATTTAGTGATTGCCAATGGATTCGGGTTCAGATAAAAACCACTTAGCAAGCGACGTTCCACATCTGCTCCGGGATTGACCCTGATGCAGCTCAGGACACTGAGCTGATGCAGTCTATTCTGGTGAGAACAGCAGTAAAACCCTATATCGCAAAAACATCAGACTCGTGTTTATGCCAAATCAAGCACAGGACATGTACAGTGCTTATGATGTCACAGTATGCTAATTACCCATTCCATGCACTATTATGTTTCAATTATGCCCCAGTCTTGAAGAGAATTAACTTCGACGCTAAGATGATAACTACTGAGCAAAAATGACTCTCTTCTGATAGTCAAGGATAGAGACAGACTTTAGTTTGAAAATCAGGAGAGGGAAGCGGAGGGGGATAGGAAGGAGCGGACGGAGAAAGGAGTAATACTCTCTTTATAATTGCTTTAATGAACACATTGCTACAAACTCTAGATTCTTTCTTGGCCCTTTAAATTTTTTTAATAAAATATATTTCCTTGCCTTTTTTCCTAGTGTTTAGGGTAATAGGCTGATAAGCCGTTACTGTTTTACAAGGGAATATAAAATAAATACTGGCGAAAGTCAATTCATAGGTGCTTGCTCATCCAGTAAGAAAGAAGCAAGACAGCACCTTAAACGCGAGTTCATACCGTTTGAACATTCGCAGCACATTATAAACCAGCGTTGGGGATTTTACGAGCTGCCACATTGCAGATTAGAACCGCCTCTGCGGACTTACCGCCTTTTTCCACCCAGCCTGGCCGCTCCGCAGGACAGGGAGGACGCCGCACGCTCGGGCTTCCCGGCGAGGCCGCTGCCGGTCCCACGGCAGACGCAGGTGCCTGCTGGAAAACAGCGGCGACACCTCGGTGAGAGGGGGGACTGCGCGAGGGGAGCCGCGGGAAACCCTGCCCCGCTGTCGGGGACTCACCTGCACACCCACCTGCGCCAGCAGCAGCACCCAGAGCGCCGCGCAGCCGGGGCCCCGCATGGCCCGGCTGCCCCGCGCGCCCTGCCGGCGCTGCGCCCCTGTGGGCAGAACGCAGGGCTTCATCCAGGGCCGCTCGGAGGGGCCCAGGATCGCGGGACGATCCCCAAGCGGGCGGCGTGCAAGTGGGCACAGATGACCCGACCCGGCCGGCGCGCAGGAGGATTCCCCACAGTGACTCCGCCGCCCGCGCCGGGGTTATTACTGCGGCTCCGCGGCGCGCGGGGGGCGGAGTGGCGGCTGCGGCGGCGGAGCACCCGCCCGCACCGTGGGAGAGAGGGAGGAGGGGGAGGGAAGGCAGAGGAAGACGAGAGGAGGGAGGAAGGGAGAACAGTGGAAGGGGGCAGGACAGGAGGGAAGAAAGCAGGGAGGGGGGAAGCGGCAGGAGAAAGAGGGCGGCGGGGTGGGGCACGAGGGCAGGATTGGGAAGGACCAGGACGCTGCCCCGCCCGCAGTCTGCGCCTCGCCAGCCACCCGTGGGCACCTGGGTGGAGAGGCGGCCCGGGAGCGCGGGGCGGTGAGCAGGTGGGGCCGCCCGCCTGGCGCCCTCCAGACCTGCGGTCCTGCTGCTGGACTGGCCGGCACCTCGCTGCGCTGTGCCCGGCTCTTCCCGGTCCCCACCCGGAGGGGCCAGACCTGCGAAGCTCAAGGCCAGACACCTGCCGCCCGCCGGAGTGCGGCGGGGCTGCGCCTGGGCCCCGCTGGGTTCGCCCTCCCGCACCATCAGGGAGAAAGGGTGCGGAACAGGGGCGCCCGGACCTTCTGGGGGCCGTGCGGATCTGAGTATGCACGAGTGTGCGTCGCCGTCGGGCTTGTGCCGCGATGGGAGACGAGGAGGTCAAGGAATCATGTCTTCCGCGCCTTCTGCCCCGGGATGTAGCTGCGCTCCTGGCCTCGGAGTGACGGCCGCCCTAGACTGGCCTGACCTCGAGTGACTGAGCCCGGGCTGCTGGGGCCTGGGTACGGCCCATCGATCGGGAGACCCTTGGTGCAGCGGGTCTGTCCGGGCCAAGGCCCGGGCTGGGCTGATGTGCAGGCAGCGCGAGGGGACCAAGGAAGCAGCAGGCGCGCGGCCACTGGCCTGGAAACTGGCCCGGCCAGTGTTCTATATCTCTTCATGGCGTTTATATGTGTGAAATCACATGTATGCATTTGAATGTGGGCGCACGTGTACATGAGCTTGTGCGTGCACCTGTGTGCATCAATGCCCGCTTGTCTGTGTGTGTGTGCATGTCTGTGTGCTTGTGCGTGAGTGCAAGTGTGAGCCAGCGCATGAGTGCACGCACATGTTAGTGCCTGTGACCCCACTGCTCCACTGGCTGTGCTCCCCGCTCCTTGACCACTTACCTGTTTCAGGTCCTGGGGTCAGCGCTCCTGCTTGGGTGGTTCCAGTGTCCCTCATGTTCAGGTTAGCCCAGCTTTCGTGTTTGGCACAGTTGGAAGAGCAGGATGGAGAGGGAAATGGTGACGGTGGTCTTTGGCCTCTTGCCCAGCTAGCTGGGAGCCTGTAGGTGCCTCTTGCCGTTGGCAGGCCTGCAGTGCCAGGCATCCTGGGCAAGGATAGCAGAACACCTCCTGGCTGTGCAGGGGCTGGCTCCTGCTCCACAGCTCTCTTCTCTCTGTCTCATTCATTAGAAAACACTCTTCAAAAGTGCAAATATTTTTACATAAAGTCCTGCATTGAGGTGGCCTTAAAACACCCCCCCGCCCTGAGTTCCTGGCAATTGTCTGCCTCGGTGCACAGGGCAGCCTGTGCTGTACTGATGGAAACTGGAGGCTGGGGCTGGGCAGAGCACCAGGGTGTGGTAAAGGTTCTGTGGGAGGCAGAGGTTTCCTTTGTCTTGAGGACAGGGCATCGCATGCTCGGTAAACGGGGATCTCTACTTGTCTCTAATTATGTCGAGTGTAACCTGCAAGGGAGTCTAGTTAGCATCACGTGAAGACACCCAGGGCCTCTCTTTTTATAAGTTCAAAAAGATGGAATGAAAGAATGGCTAATAGAAGAGGATTCACTTTTAGGATTTTTTTTTTTTTTTTTTTGAGTAATACCAAAATGAATCTCTTTCCATTGCGAAGAAAGAAATGTCTCTAGATGACAGAGACGGAAGGCAAGCTCCAGCCTGAGGGCCAGGTTGGGAGCTGAGATGAGAGAAACTGGTGGAGTGGGTGTAAGAAAGGCCATGGGACACGGTGCAGTAAGGCGGTTTGTGATTTCTAATAAGATATGCATATTTGGTCTTGCTCCCATTTCTAGCACAGAGCTCCTAAAACTCTTGGAATTTCCTCAGAGATGAGAGGGATAAGGGTGTCTTTTGTTATGTTAATAAGGTGACTTGGCACATAAGGATGGGGGCGGATTGCCAGGAGGACTTTCAGAAGCACAGATGACAGCCTGGACTTGCAAAGGGCATCTGAGTTAGGGGTAGGGGCAGGAACAGGGTTACCCGATGCTGGGGGGTCACACTGGGCCAGGGCCAGGACCCATGCTGCTTTTCTGAAAGGAGGTTTATAGGCCTTCACATAGAAAGTGTACCTCTGCAATGTGAAAAATAGCCTATTAAGAAACTAGAAAAGGAAACTTTTGATGTAAGAAATTTTAAATTCCCAAAGTGAAAGATTAGGATTATATGAAATTTAGAACTTGCCACAAAGACTGATTTAGTACAGTTTTAGAAATCAGGAGACACTGGAAGAACCTCTCCTCCAGAGTTGTTGGCGAGGCATAACGCAGCCCTGTGTCTCCTAGGGATCCCCACATGAGTCCTCGCTGAACCTGAGCCACTCAGCTCCTCAGGATTAATAGGGTCACAGGCACTCGGTCTTTGGCCCAGTGTCCTTCTAATGCCCCAGAGCTAAGCGGACTTCAGTGAGCTGACACTGATAGTAATTCTCTCGCTGGCCATACTCTAGAATCCGGGTTCCTCCGCTTTAAGACTTTACTCTTCCTAGAAAAAAGCAAAAAAGAAAATCAGGAGCCAATGAGGACAGACTACTTTAGATTCCTGAATTCAAAATATGACATTTATAAGCTCTTTTCTCTTTATTATTAAACACATAGAAATAAATATAATAATTTATATGAATATATAAAAATATATTTAGTATTATAATAGTTATTTATTACAGTAAATTTATTGTAATCATTATTATACATGAACTAATTTAATTATTATGTAATTGACACCCACCCCTGCAGTGAGGCACCTACCTCTCTCCCCAGTGCAGAAGCTGTTCGTAAGATGACAGGCGTCTGAAGATCAGTCACTGGGAAATCTTGAGAAATAAGACTCAGCACTTGTTCCCTCATGTCATCTGGTCCATAATCACACTGGCTTCTGCTACACATATTTTCTTCTGAGCATAAGGGTAAAATAAATGCTGAAGGTCGGTGTATCAGCCAGCTATTGCTGCACAAGAAAACACCTCGTAACTCAAAGCAAAAACTTCTCTCTGCTCATGAACCTGTGGCTGGGTATCTGGTGGAGGGACGGACCTGCTGACCTTGGCTGGGCTTCCTTGTGCATGCTGTCATGAAATCTGGAGGAAGACATGCACACAGGGAGAACACCATGTGAACACGAAGGCAGAGATAGGGTGACGCCTCTACACACCAAGGAATGCCAAGGATCGCCAGCTGACCCCCAGAAGCTGGGAGAGAGCATGGAACAGAGTCTCCCTCCCAGCCTCAGAAGGAACCAACCCTGCCCACACCCTGTTCTCTGACTGTTGGCCTGCGGAACCATGAGACGATACATTTCTGTTGTTTAAGTCCCCCAGTCTGCGGTACTTTGTTACAGCAGCCCCAGCAAACTAGTAAATCAGTAGGAAGCAACGTTTTCTATGGACCAAGAAGGAATGTAAGTAAAAATTGTAACATGAACATCCATTCATGATCCTCTTTGCATCTCAAGGCCTAATTGACAAGACAGCAACTGAACCCAGCTGCTGGAAGAGCCTGGAGGCATCTCGCCATGGGCTTTCAGTGGATGGGGGGTGTAGGGTCTGCCATCGTGAGGCTGGGAGAGTGGGGCAGGGGTGGAGGAGATAGCTGCTTCCTCCGAGAAGGCTGGCACTGTCCTCCCCCGTGCACTCAGGAGGCCTGTGAGCACAGAGGGTTAGCCCCTCACCAAGGAAAGTGGTTCCAGATCATGCTGCCAAGCACCTGCCGGTGATCCCCTCCCAGAGGGACCCCTATGTCTGGCCCAGTGAGCTCTCACCCTGAGAAGGCTCATAGAGCGGTGGTCTTCCACCTGCTCTGCTTGTGGAATCCCCCAAAGGCTGCAAACATCCTGATTCCTGGGCCCCAGCAGCAGAGATGGTGTCATGGGTGTGGGGTGGGGCCTGGGCATCTGCATTTGCAAAAGCTCCTTGGAGGATTCTACCAGCAGCCCAGGCTGAGATGGAGCCAGTGAAATGAATCTCACCAGGCAGCTCCTAGGAAAGAAGGACTGGGAAGGTGACAGCTGCAAGACTCGCTGAGTGTCCATCAGGGGAGATGGTTGTGTAACTAGGGTGTGCCCAGCCTCTGAAACAGCCTGCTGCCATTGAAGTGATCCCACCTTGAAATGTTTTGAGAGTGTACATGCACATGGGTGTGTGTGCCATGATAGTTTGACTTGAGTATGCATATAAGGATATGTGTGTGTGTATGTACATCTATCTATCCATCTATCTATAATTTAAATTGTTATCAAATAATGTGTGTATTGTTATTTGATTTTTTTTAATTCTAAGAGAGTTTCTAGAAAAACACAAAATGGGTGGGTTGAGCTGTTTGGGACGTAGAAACACAGAGGAGGCACAGAGCCTGCTTACCCCTAAGGAGTGGGTTTCAGATCCCTGCCAACCCACAGAATCCTTCAAACAAGCCAGTCACGACCCCCTGATGGAGCCCGGGGACACCCCACCCTGTTGATGCTACAAAGCCTGCCTCCCACAGCCCTGGTTGTTCACTCTGTTCCCTGTGTGGGCCTATGTGCTGTTGTTTGGCCGTCCCCATACCCCGGGGCAGGGCTCTCTCTCTCACCAGTGGGCTGAAGAGGAGGTGAGGAAAACAGGCATGTGCCCGTGTTCCTTTTTAGGTTTTGTTTTTTAGGGTTTTGTTAACTTAAAACTAACTGGAAAATTTTCCAAATGACTTCTATGCTCTGGAGTATTTTAAACAAATGGCAATTATCTGTTCCTTCAAGATCTGATCAGACACACTTGTAAAATTATTGGGGTCTGATTTGTGTTTTAGAGATAACTTTTTGCACAATGTTTTCTTTTCTTGAATGTGTCCTACTTCTTGAAGCAATATTTGAAGCAATTTTTCAGTTTATATTTTCCTAGAAAATAGTTCATTTCCTCAAGATTTTCAGTCATTTTAGAACAGTTTCCTTTGTCCCTTATATTATTAGTCATTCATTAATCATGATTAACTGTGAATAATTATCTCCTTACTGAGAATCCACCACGGAGGCCCATTCCTCATTGAGCTCATTACTCAGTGGGGAAGACCAACACTGAATGAGTACTCTCAAGAGTGGTTGCATATTACGAAGAAATACAGGGAGCTGTGTGAATGGTTACCTTGCCTCCTATTTTTTCTTTATTTTTGGACTTGAGACATTTTTTAGGAATACAACAACAACAAACAAATACATGGATACAGAGAACAGACTGGTGGTTCCCAGAGGGGTGGGGGCAGGGAGGAGGGCGAAAGGCGTAAAGAGGCTCATGTGTACCATGATGGATAGCAACTACACTTTTGGTGGGCAACACAACATAGGCTATACAGAAGACAAAATGTAATGATGTACACTTGAAATTTATATAATTTTATAAACCAATGTCATCTAAGAGGAGAAAAAGAATACATCTATTAATATGGGCTACTTTGGAATGATTTTGCTGACAGATAATAATACTCGTCAACGTAAATATATATGTCTTTCCTATTTAAGTTTGTAGGTCACTTTCCTCCCTAGTTTTGCTTAGCAAATTTTTCATTCTTATCTGCGTTTCCCCAACTGTGAAATTCATTTTTCCAAATTTACTGTTTCTTGCATCGGGATTGTATTTTACAACCTCGATGTACATTTAACATTGTAGAGTATCTTCCCACACCTCCTCCATCCTCCCCTGTCTCTCCTGTCGGACTCAAGCTTCAGTGATATCGTAGCATAGAGTTTATGTGGCATCTCTCAGAGCCCTGATTCTGTTCTATTTGATGTGGAAGCCAGTTATCCACATGCTTTGTTGAGCATCTTCTGACATGGACTTGATCTTTCTCCTCTTTTACTTCCTGTATTGTATAAGGCATGTTCCTCTTGGAGTGCCACTTCCCCTTTTAACTTGCTCCACTTGCTGCCTTCATAATTTATTACTGCAGATTTAGTTTTCATGACCAATACGTATTTGTGAAATAAGTATTCTCTACATTTTTCACTACCATTTTTTCTCATGTGAATCATTTTCTACTTTTGGGGATGTCAATGTTGGCTACTGCAATTGGTCAAGATTTCATGTTCTTGTTTCATAGGAGGCAGGTCCTTTTCTGGATAGGGGATATCAAGAGTTTCAAGAAACTTGCTTCTGGCTTCTGAAGGAGGTCATTTCCACGTAGACTCTGCTGCTGAATCTCCCAAGTGCTGTTTCCCTTCCATCACTGGGCAGGACTTTTTGTACTTTGCCCCAGTCATGTTTTTGAGCCCTGTCTATTCTCAAACAGGAGCTGCCCACACGTGGGGGTTTTGGCAGCCTGGCTGACAGGATAGTCTGTGCCCTCTTCCGTAGCCAGTGTTGTGGCTGTGTGATCCAGTTCCTACAACCACAGTTGGTTCTCCTGGCTCAGGTCTGACTTCCCTCTCTAACAGGCTATTACCAAACATCCCTCTGCTCTACCGCAGTGACATCTCCCCAGTACTCAGGATCACTCTAGAACATAAAAGGTTTCATTCCCAATGTTCACTGCTGCCAATGTTCTTCCATCTCTGTCTCCGGCAGATTTGAGGGAACTCACCTCATATGTGCCCAATTTACTGCCAGCCTCTTCTCAATCCCATCCTCCTGTGGGTTGCCCATCTGATTTTTCTGAATGGACAATCTCCTCCTGGATGAGGAGGGCCATGGTGCACTATTAAAGGATATGAATTAGGGAGTCACAGGATGAGAGTGGAGGAATGGATTGTAGATATCAAGGCTAGCAAGGGAGACATAAAGATGGGCCAATTATTCAGAAAGCAGGTGAGACATGATGGTGGCCTTGACAAGCTTGGTGACAATGGGATTGTGAAAAAATGGACTGATGTTTAGTTCATCTAAGAGATAGGATTGGTGGAAGTTGGAAATTAGGTAATGCACACAAATGAAAACAATATAAAAGTAATCAAGATATTATGAATAAGTACTTCAATGACTAGAACAGACAATAGTGAATATAGGGCAGAGTTTTAGATTTTATGGGCTAGAAAAATTTCCAAATGAAGATGCAAAATGAAACCTAACATCTAGTTGCCAGGCTACCATTTGTCTAAGGTAAGAAAAATATGGTAAATGCATTCTCTCAAAATTAAGAATGCGTTCTAAATTGAATGCCTTTAACTTAATGAAATGCTCATACGATGACCTGATTGTTCTTATTCACCACTAACCATCTCGAGTCTATAAACAATTAGAAAAATGCATTCATGATGGGAAGAAAGTACTGAGCAGGACTGTTCATAGTGTTATGACTTGGCAGAGGCTATAAAGTTCAGAGAGTATCTGGAAAGCGAGAAAAAAGGATAGAATGAATTCCATATGGAAAAAAATCATTGATAAAGGCTCTCAGGGGATGTTTCTTTGCTTCTCAATGGTTTCCTGGATCCTGTTTCCTCTGAAGGAATCTCCCTTGTTTGCATCCTAGAATCTTCTCTCTAGTCTTTTCTTTTTGTTTTATTTTAATTTATTATTTTTTTCAATTATTTTGTTGAGGACATAATGGTTTATAATATTGTGTAATTTCAGGTGTACATTATTATTTATTAATTTCTGTATAGACTGCATCGTGCTCACCACCAATAGTCTAATTTTTATCCATCACCATCCATATGTGCCCCTTTACCCATTTTGCCCACCCTCTGCCTAGTCTTTTCTTGATATTGAAACAATTAAAATGGGATCCTTGCCTGAGCCATGTTTGCTAGGAAAGGCTATGCTTGCAAAGTGCACACATTCTGAGGCCTAAGGGCTACACCTTCGCTGAGCACCTCCCACCTTCACTCCAGGATCAACCCTTCCTTCTCAGATTCTGTGTGCCCATGGACAAAGGCCTCAAACCTGCAGCGACCCACCAAAGTCAGAATAGCAAAGACCCTAAAGCTTAGCACCTCTGATTCCTGCTCAGGCAGTCACACATCAGTTGACACTAGTGAAAAAAATGGGATGACCTAGCAAAAACATCTGCATAGCCTAAAGGCTCCCAAACACTATCAAACACTAAAATACCAACCCCAAAGCCCACCTTAAACCCTCTTCAAAAATGCATATTGCACCACAAATTAATTATATATATATCTATATTTTTAATTGTCAATGTTCCTGGACATTAAATTTGCTCCCTCCAAACTTTAGGTCTTCCAGCCTACCCCCTTTTGAAAGGCAGTGTCTACCCACCCCCACAGGAACAAACAAAATTAAAGACACATGCACTGGGGATCTGGCAGCTCCCAAGAGGGAAGAGGAAAGGGAGGAGTTAGAGTGCCCAGTTTCTTCTTCCCAACTCACCAGTCATGTAAGTCACTCCCCCTTCCTGGGAGGATCATGTGGCAGAGAGAGAAGAGAGAGCCAGGGGGACCATAACTCAAAGAGCTTCCTTCCAAGAAGAGGAAACAGCAGCAGAGGGGAAGGAGCATTCCCCTTTCACAGTTATGTGAATGGAAAATACAGTTCAGACACAATCTTATTTCAAGGAATTTCTTAACATGCGCCGTTTATGGACTGTGTCATTTTAACAGCAGTGCGGTGAAATAAAGCATGATATAAAGCTGTTACTCACTCAGTAACTTGGAATTTGTTCCTAGTAAATTTTAGGAAAAACAGTATCAACGTGATTCTTGAGGAGACACAAACAGAGAAAAAAGTTAACATCCCAGAACATTGCTTTTCAAACAATGTGCAGTGATGAGCCAGTTTTTTCTTCCCAAACTTGAGCAGACACATTTTTTAATGAAGTAAAAATGAATTACTGGAACAATGAAATGAAGTTGACATATGATATTCAATCCTCATTTGTAAAACTAATTGATTCAAGTGTTATTAAATGACTGTCGAATTGCCTTGAAAGCTCTGGATGCCACCCACAACCTCTGCGTTTTCCTCATCACAGAGCGTAGGCGTCAGTTCGCCGTTTTGTCTGCTCTAGAAAGCAGTTCAGCGGGAGTAGAGACCAAGCACCAGTTCAGCCAGGAGGAGAATCCCGGATGCACTGGTGAACTTGCTGTCCGTCATCTCTGGGACTGGCCTGGGGCCCGCGAGGGCGGAGCCACCACTCCGTGGCCCTGAGTGAGGTACCCGCGACACATATCTCCCCATCTCCATCACTTTTCTTTTCCTTGTTTCGCTTTTATAGAGGTGTTTGTTCTTTTCCATTTTCCTTCCTTGTTTTTTTCCCTAATTCCCTTTATTTTTCTGCGTAGTGAATCCTTCAGGGAATTCCTAAACGGCAGCCCCAATAGGAGGCTGTTTCCACTCCCTCCTCCAGATCTAGGATCACCCTGTGTCCTCACCCATGGGCTGAGACGCTCCAGTAGGCTCTCTCCAGCTACCGCAGGAGTGGAGGCCAACACGGAGCGGTGTCCTCGAGAAGGAGGAGCGCAGAGCATCACTGGGGAGGGACGCCAGGGGCGGATAGTGCACATCCGACGGTGCATTTCTGTTCCCTGCATTATGACAAATTCGACTTGGAATAAAATGTCCAAACCACAGCACTTTTCTTCCAAACATGTCACTGTTGTGATCTCGCTTTTGCTTTCTGGAGGTCAGTGTGGTTTTATTATTTTATTGGTTGCCCGTTTGGCTCCTCGGCCTGGATCCTCATAGGGTCATCCTGTGTTCTTGCCCTTATGATTTTTCAGGATGAGTCTGGCTGTGTGGTTTGTCATTAATTTTCCTGATACATCATAAGTATTTAGATTTTTTTTCAGCTTTGGACAGATTGATACATGCTTATTATTTGGGAGATATGATATTAAATAAGTAGTGTTAGCATTAAAATAGGTAAAAAGAGTTTAGATAACCTCTGACATTACAAAATGACAAAGATGATTATTGAAAAAATATATATGCATATGTATGTATAAAATAATGAGGTTAACTAAATAGTATGTTTCATATTTTACACAATATTTTCAAGGAACAGAAAGGGAAGATGGGGCAGAAATGCAAAGTGAAATTCTACTAAAATTCTATCCTGCAGACAAGGGAGTCAAGATATACTCTTCATTTGTAACTTTGATTATTAGAAAATTAGGCTAAAATGCTTTTGAAAAGTTGAAAGTAAATACTGGGGATAAAAATAAGAATATATGAGAAGAGAAAAGTAAAGATATTTTGAATATATAGAAAAAAATGAATAGCAACGGAAAAACAAAAATCAGAAGGCATAGATGTGGTAACAGAAGATGTAAAAAATATATATCAATACATACAATAGATTAAATGTGCTTATTATAAGACAAAGTCTTAGATTTTTTTCTAAGGATGTGAAAATCAGTCCTACTCTTAAAAGTGCACACATACTACAAAGAAAAACTGAAATATTAAATTAAATTAATTATTCAATTAATATTATCTTAAATTAAAATATTTGTCAGGTAAATAAAGGCAGCTAAAATGGAGAATGCCAGGGTATGACTCTGAGCACATTTTCTAACCTCTAGGAGACTTCATTTTCCTATTTGTATAATGGACACGATAAAAATAAAATCTGCTCCAGAGTGTTGATAAGAGAATGGGCTAAGTTAATATTTATAAAGGATGTAGAACTATGGCTAGAATGTATAAATTGTGATACAGGTTTAATAAAGCTTTAATTTAAATGAAATTTACTACATTTAAATGAAAAATAATACATATTACTTTGAAAAAATATGAAGAAAGGAAAAAAATATTTGGTAGTATCAAATCCGTAAAGACAGAATTCAACATGAACATCAACATTTCCTTTGCTCTGAATTTTGCTTCCAAATCCAGTTGATTTACATGGGAAATAGTTCCAGTGATCCTTTCAGAATAAAGATTGCATCTTTTGAACCAACCGGGCGTTTCTGCAGACCTAAGACCAAGAGGTGCACAGCAAATCTGTTGTGACAAATCTGATTCATTTTTCCCACATCGCATCTCATTTGCAAATACCTTGAATAACTGGAAGAACTGCCCATCAGACTCACAAAAATTATGGGAGAAGAGAACCCAGTCTTACTCTTTGCAAAAGTGTCTGGGAAAAGTCTGGATAATTTTCAGAGATAAAGAATCTCATCTACAATGTTGCAAACACCGCAGTTTGTGCTGTGCTTAATGCCCTGGGACAGATTCAGATGGAAAACCCTGCCGTGTACAACTAATTAATATCATGACTCCACCATTGAGCAATTTTAGTTCAGCTGTCTCATTCTATCTTCATGAGATGAAAAAATCCAAGTTCCCAAGTTATGAAATTCTAAATCAGTAAGCATGTGATACTATTTTACAGACTAAGACCAGAGTGTGTATCATCACATTAATGTTTCTTTTATGAACAAAATTAATTGTGGGTCTGTAAAGTTTCTAGGATACAAAAGTTTCCATTGAATCCCGATAACTTCTTTTGGGAAATTTGAATTTCCAATTTTTACTTCTTAATAATCCAAATAAAAGCTTCTCTCTTTCTAGCTTTCTCTATCTGTTCCCTCCAAAGAACCAATGGGTTTGGCGAGTGTTGCTGAAATGTCTTTAAGCCGAATCCATTTTGATAGGTGTACAAATCTGATACCATCGTCCAACACAATTTGGAATTTGAAAATAAACTAAATATGTAGTAACTAAGACAAATTAAATCGATGGCAATGTAGATTACCCTTTTCCAAACTCTATCTGCCTCATACGTTTGGCAAGCCCCCTTAGCGGGGACAGACCCTCTGATTGTGAAGCACCAATTTAGACATTGGAAAGTCACTTTGTAGAAAAAAATCGCTGTTGATTGGACAGTCTTGGCCAATGCCACCTTCCTTTTCTCCCATCCTTCCCTGTCATAAGGTTTGATCGCACACCTTTCTCAACCAGATAATCACGTCCTGTCTGCTTACTCAGCTTCATTCTCTTTCTCCTTCCTCTACCTGGAATCTCATCACATCATTGGGTGCCTTGTTTATTGGTTGTGTTCCTCCCAGAGTGTCGTGCTCACTGCTGTCTCTCTCCCACTCAGAGGGCCCAGCATGTGGCAGGGTTCTGTACCGTTAGTTACCTGGAGGATGGAGGAGGTCTACATTCAACTTTCCTTTTACCTTATACAATACTCAGAAAAACCCACGATTCTTGCTCTCCTGAGCAGTAATAGAAGAGCTGAAATCTTCCAGCCTGTCCCGAAAAATCTCCAAACTCTGCCTTAGTGAGAGGCGGAAAGTACAAGCTCTTAGCATGTATTTTAGCGTGTAAATTGTTGGAAGAAGGACATAGTTTTTCTGCCCAGAGACAGAGCGGCTGGCATGAAAGAAGTTGTCTTCCCAGGTGGAACGCTTGTTAACTGTGGACATTTAATCTCTGTGCCCTTTCTCTCGACCATATTCTGGGCAGTCAGCACAAAGGAGGCGAGAATTTGAACCTTTGTATTTCAGAACACAGCAGGTTAAGCCTTTCAATTCAAAATCTGCCCACATATTTTAAATTATTTGGGCTTCTCCTTTGTCATGCTTCAGGACAAAGACTGACTAGAAGCGGAGAGCATTGGTCAGATTCCAGGAAAGGATCTAAACCAGGAAGGTCCAGGGGGCTGGTAGACCTTGGTGGGCACCTGGCCAGGGAACACCAGTTCTCAGAGCTGGGCCACAGGAACAACAGATCAATGAAGAGCAGCATGGCACAGCCAGAAGACAGAAACGGCTCAAGGGATGGAGTGGGACCCTCAGGCACGGAGGCAGATGCTGAGAACAAAGGCCCATGGGAAGATGAGAGCACAGGGCAGATTTAGCAAATGACAGCCAGGTCGCTAGATGGAGATGACAGCTGTGAAGGGGAGGGTCTCTGCCCTTTGAGAATTAGAAGTGACAGTGAGGCTGCTCCTATACTTAATGGGCAACTTCTCCTTCTTCTGTTGTCTGCTTCTCGTTCTGGACACCATGTGTGGTTTTTGAAACAAGTACCAATGTGCTTGGAGCTCACAGGCCTACAATAAGACCAGTTTGCAATTCCATAGTAAAATCTCCCTTCCTAGATTCATCCAGGAAAGTGGCGCCAAAGCAAAGAGTGCACAATAGCACGGATGCAGTCAGCAAGAAGTCCTGCCAGTCCCATTAGCACGTCATGTTTGCGAGGATCTAGGTGTTGACTGGATAGCGCTTTCCCAGTCAGTTCAGGTTAACCTGTTTCCTTCAGAACCCATGGAAAGTGGGAGGTGGTAGGGCCCTCTGCACATCCTGGACTTTGCTCTATAATGAAAGAGGTGTGAGTGATGGGCTTTGGGTTGAGAGGGAGGCGGTTAAAAGGGAGGAGACAGTCCTTTCCTGGGGAGAAAGCTTCCAAACTGAGCTAAATTATGGCAGCTCAAAGTTTGTTGCTGAAGGCAGTCGTAGGAACAAATCACTAATGGAGGCCCTGGTCTCACCCTGGTCTTTAATTGCCCGCCAGCTCCTACAACAAGGCCACTGTCCAAAACACCAAGCTTCTGACCCTCATATGACACTGGGCTCAATTCTAAATCATTGCCTTAACTCAGTTCTCACCACGTCTCTCAGCCTGTTCCCGTTATTCCTGATCCTCAGCCAGGACGTGTTCCTGAGACACAGCATCTGACTGGGCCTCTGCAGGCGCAGGCCTCGTGCTCCCTCATCTGTCTGTATGTACCCCGTCGGTGTCCTCTTTGACTCCCACCAACAATCACTACCTGATAATGAGGTCCAGCCCGTGCTTGCAAGCCTGCCCCCAAGACCTCGGCAGCTCTCCTCTGTGCCCGGGTTCATTCCAGGCCCCATCCACCAGAGCATGTCAGGTAATCTGATTTTGTAAACTTGAGAAGAGACAGAGACATATGTGTGTGTGCTTGACCCAGAAGCCTTTAGTGCTCCTGTCCTTGCATTTTCTCTTTTTCACTCAACAATAGGTTTTGCAATCTTGTCTATATCAAAGAAATTGCATTTATTGACAGTAACTAAGGTGCTTAGTTGGGTACCTGATTTTGCCTTTCCCACCTGCAGCCTTCCAGACTCTGTGTGCATTTGCAGTGTTGACCTGCCACTGCCCCGGAGTGAGCAGAGCAGGCAACTGCATGGCCCCACAGGATGGCAGCGCATCTATCGCTTGATCTTGAAACACCCCACCCTCACCCCCGTGCCAACTTACAGGTGGGAGAGCTGCCTCGTCTCTGGAATATCCTGGGAGGCAGGTACAGGGATGGGGGCAGAGGCTGTAGACACTGCCATAGGTCAAGTTCAGGAATCAGATGAGCCACAATCTAGCCTGGAAGGCATCCAGCAGTTCAAACTATGATAGAGAAATCTAAATACAGCGTTCTACTGTTTACCTGTGGAATGGGAAAAGGTCATACAGGTCCCAGATGGCCAGGTTTTAAGGAATATTACAGTCCCTGGAACTGATCTTGGAAGTCAAAAGTGAATGAGAGTAGTGCCCTCACCGAGTTTAGACTCTAATGTCCCTGCCTAGATGGCACAGGTAGATCAGGAGCATCTGGCAAATTCTCTGCTGTGCTGGAGTCCACGTGGCTCAGGTCTGTAGAGGAGCTCCCATCTCCTGGAGTTCCCATGGCAGCCCTCCCACCTCCAGGCTCTTTCTCTTTATCTGCACACTATGATGTCTACGTCTTCCTTAATATGTGCAATTGCATAAAACCTTTGGAACTGGGAGGCCACTTCTCAAATTGCTTCATCAGCAGCAGGGTAGTGTGAGAATCATTTCTCTGTGCAGGGATGGGCATATGAGGGCAGCACCAGACAGCTACTCCACCCACCCCCAAGCTTATCATAAGGAGGAGCAGACAGAGCAGCTTCTAGAGGAGAAACTGGAAGCGACTGGATAGACCATGTCAGCTCTTTCTCCCACAGTCACCATTTAGATAAGCCATTCCTCTTTAGGAGAGAAGCTGAGCTTGCTTTGTCCACATTCCCCTTCTGGGGAGAAAATTGGCATTTTGTCTTCTCTCTAGACATGAGGAGTAGGTCATAAGTTTACCCACAGACATGCGGCTTTGGTTCCCCTAGCTCACGAGAGTTCAGATGCGGGTGTGGCTGCCCCTGGAGGATGATGGATACTTCTGCATCCACCGCATGAAGCCCTTTTCTGACACGCGCCATTGCTCTTTGAATCTCTCTAAGACCCCTGGCGGGAATGAGGCTGTGACTCTAGAGGGCTCTGACACTGGTCAGGCGGTCCATTAATTAAATTTCCTCTAATCAGGATGCTTTTTAGTGTCCAGTCATGAGACAAACCACACAGTGATTTGAGCAGAGGAGTTTACTATAAGGAACTGTGAAACTATGATGGGGTATATGTAGAGATGTGAAGGGAACTCCATATGGCACCCTTGGGCTGGGGGAGCATGCCAGGGAATGCTAGGGTCCCGACCTCCTTGGAGAAGGAGTGGTTATAGTCCACTGGGAGGCAGGGTGTTGTCCAGGCCACAGCTCTGGCCCTGCTATTGAATAAGGCCCCCATTCCTGTGGATCCACTCATTAATAAAACCTCTCATCCCTCTGTGAGGAAGCCACATTATGGGGCTCTGCAAACTTAAGCCATGATGTATAATTATAGTTTGTAATTAATTCATTCACCAAACATCTCTGGAGCACCTACCATGTGCCAGGTCTTCCCTTGTGCCAAAGCAACAAATGAATCCAGAGTCAACGGGAGACCGTGGTTTAGTGAAGGCAGATGGATGTGTGTGTTTCTTGAGCCCGTAGACGAGTCATGGCCTTACAGGAGGTTAGTGCCAGGACAGCTTGCTTCTGTAGCCTGGATGCCATTCACAACAACACTGGGGCAGCTGGCCTATCACCATGTCCCTGGTGATATGATATCATGTGAGGCTATGGGACCAGACAGCCAGGGTGGGGTCCTGGCTCTGGGGATTCCTGGATTCATGGTTGTGGGGAAGTAGCTGCCCTCTCTGTGCTTCCATTTCCTAATCTCTAAGCTGGTCTGGATGACGATGGCATCAGCCCTGTAAGGTTACAGTGATTACACGAGTTATTATATGCAAGTGCTCAGAGCAGTGGATTCGTTTCCTATTGCTGCTGAACGAATGACCACCTGGGTGACTTAAGAAAACACGTGGTCATTCTTTCACAGTTCTGGAGGCCAGAAGTCCAGCTCAGTTTCACTGGACTGAAATCACTCTAATCTCTGCCTCTGAGGTCACATGGTCTTTTCCTCTTCCATGTTCAGTCAAATCCCCTGGCCTCCCTCTTATAAAGATATCTGTGATTGCATTCAGGGCCCATCTGAATAATCCAGGGTAATCTCCGCATCTCAAGACCCTTAATCATACCTGCAAAGACCCTTTTTCATATAGGTGACATTCACAGGTGTCAGGGACCAGGACTTGATATCTTTGGGGCTGTTTTTCAGCCTGCTATAAGCAGTAAGGGCTAAATGTGTGTTCTCTGTTCTTTTTATTATCTGTCTTTTAGTGGACCTGGCTGAAAAAAAAAAAGTGTATTCCCAAGGCCTTAAAAGCTTGGCGAGTGCCTCGAGCCTTACTTTTACTGGAGTACAAATATTTTTCGAGTAATGTAATTCCTGTCCCAGCATTAGTTTTGGTAGATGCCGTGTCTGCCTTGTTCAGACCAAGGTCAGCTGCAGGCCTGCATGGCCATCTAACATGACTGCATGTGACCCGTGCTGGTTACGAGCCAAGGGCACACCTGTGAAGCCAGCACAGCCTGGAGTCACCTCCCCACATGGCTCACATGAGGTCAGGGGTCTGCAGAGCTGTGCTCCCTGAGATCTGCAACCCAGAACTGTCCTGTCTGTGCCGTCAGCCTGTGCGCAGAAAGCGGAGTTCTAGAGGAACCTCCACTGGGTCTTCTCCTTCTCCTCCCAACCTTGGGTCTTAGAAAAAAGCTAGACAGAAGAGATCTGAATTTAGTTTTATTACAGGCAAAGCCTAGGTAGGCACTGACCCAAGTGGCCACAATGGGCCGTTATTCATACTTACCTGGAGAGACTGACTTACACACCCACTCACCCACACACATACAACCATCCTCATGGGTTGTGCTGGAGAATCACTGGCCTCCCCAACAGAGACAGCACCCACCTCACTAAGGAAGAGATGACATGTACTTTCTGCAGAAAATTGGATTCTGGAAAAGGGAACTTCAAAGGGGCACCGAGCCCCCCTAGGCTGCTCTCTGTAGCCATTAGCAGTCAGCAACAGAAGGAGGGATTTGAGAGGTGAGAGGTTGGGAAAGGAGGTGACCGGCTAGGCAGGTCAGCCACACCCCAAAAGGCTGGACTCCTGCCCCCAAGTGGTGGCACTGGCTGTGGGCTTGTGGCAGAGGGTGGCTCCTGCAATGGGCGTGGGTTTCCTGCATCCACAGAGGAGGAAGTTGGTGGTCAACACGTGCTGATGCCATCAGGCACCTGTGGGCAGACGCAGGAATTCTAACTCAACATCCAGGCATTGGAATGGAAAGCGCCCGACCGAGTGGGTTGTGCAGTCTGGGACCTAAAACATGATACACGTGGTGAGCAGTAACGTTCTAAGTAGAGGGTTGAAAGCACGTTCTGGAGACAGTGGCCACAAGAGGAGAGAGGTGAGAGCCAGGTGCTTGAGAGAGTGAAGGGTTTTCTCAGGACTCTGAAAGCTAGGCTGTAACCATTTAAAAGCAAAACATGGAGGTTTCAGTCTGGATTTTGTTATAAGCCCCAAGCAGGGAGGATTCAGGGTTTGATGCAAAAAGAGGTCCTATTCCCTGGAAGGGGATAAAGACCTTTGTTGGGTTATCAGGGAAGTCCCCTGAGGGGGAGGCCTCGTGGCCAGAGGGGCCGGAGGGAATTTAACCTCAGGTGGGGGTGGCTTTTACATGGCACCTTGCAGTCAAAGCTATGTGGGTCAGAGAAATAGGGGCGCCCAAGTAGCCCTGGGATTCCAGAGCCAAGGGGGCTCTTCAGGTTCCTTTGGAAACTAAAGTGAGGGATGCCTCACAAAATGCCCCCCCCCAGGCCCTTGGGGCTGGTGCCATCCTGAGGATAGAGGGAAACTCTCAAGAGAGTGAGTTACCCGGAGGAGTCGGTTGTTGATTTTAAACTTACATAACTAAGGCACCCATGATGCAGGTCTAGAATCCATTGTTGTTCTGCTTTTGTTTTCTTGTCATTGCTGTTAGCTGGGAAAATGTGGGCTTTTGCACAAGGTGAACTCAGATATAGAAGACAAAAAGGGCATATTTCTTCTGCGCATCTTTGCTATTTCTCTTAGTTTTGAATGTGTTATGCAGATGTCCAGCTGACAGGTCTTGGGTGGAGACACAGCCGTTGGACAACCTTGGAGGTACTCGAGGTACCTTGAGGTGTGCTGGCATCAGTGTTCTTATCTGCAGGAGGCGGGTGGCAAGGAAAGAGATACGCCTTTCCTTTAACTAGCTTGGGTCTCAACAAGGAAACACTTTGTGGAACTCATCCTTTCCGTGCTTGTCTATGCGGACCCTCTGGACTTTTCTTCTTTTTCCTGGAATGTTCTTCTGTATCTGTGGAGTATTAAAAGACATGGTGAAGATGTGTACAATTTGGCTGTTCACTGACTTCTTTTCCTTTTTCTGATGTCTATTGATTTCCCACAGCACGTACTTGAAAAAGTAATGTTCCAAGGACACCCGTTGGAATGTTACGTAATTTTCAGTGCAGTAAAGAGAGAAGGTAGTGAAGACATGATCTGTGGAAACGTCTTTCTTCTTGAGGGCCTGGCTCTTGGGTGGCTAGTCCTTCCTCTGCATTTGTAGAGTCAGCATGTAGTTATATAATTTCCTTAACTCTGCAGAGGCTGAGCTGTGGTTTACCAGTAAGGACTAAATTCTTACTTTTCTAGGACTTGGTATATTTAAACAAATCTTTTCTAGAATTTTGTAACATGCTTCTGCTGCAACATACCTAGCTTGCCATGTCATTTAAATATAAATTGTGGTTGTCCTTTATCCTCTATAATGGTGTCCTCGAAATACTCATAGAGTAATCTGCTTCCTGGGTCTACAAAGTGTGTTATTTGGGACAAATTCTAGTCTGAGTTGCTTTTTCCACTACCAAGTTCACCGGCTTCTTAAAAGTTAACTTTTCTTTCAAGAGTAAAAGAAACTTCCCACTGCTCAGTGAATATATGTGATGATAAACTAGTTTCCAAAATTGGAACATCACACATTCACGCTAGATTATTCTCGTGCTTTATCCTTTAAACTTTGATGTTGTTTCTTTAATTTAATCATTTGGCGTAAGACAATAAAATTCAGATGTCTCTGAGACCATTTTTAAAAAATTTAACACCATTTTAAAGAGGCTAATTAAAATTATTGTGAATTTGTTGTCATTTTTTAATGTGAAGCATTGTTAGACAAAAGTATGCTTATAAAGGCAGCATATTTGAAAGAATAATGCCCATTTTCCCAACCAACTCAGAAATCTGTGGGCAATAATGACTACAGTTTTCTTTAATCCAGATTGTTAAGACCATAAAATAATCAGCTGGAATTGACTGGCTGGCACTTAACTGTTAAATAAAAGTTTCATGTTATTTACTCTTTTCTTAGTTTAGCTATGATTGTATATAGTAATCCATGAAAGTAAAGCTTAGCCTATGGACAGAAGGGTCCTGCTCCTTCTTATGGGGGAACTCTTTTCTTCTAGAACCAAGGACATTTCTGGATTGGTCTGGATCTCTCTTCTTGGTTATGTTCCTTCTCCTCTATGTGTCTTTTGAGTCCAATCCCCTCTCCCAGGCAAGTGGAGACCTGAACACTGGCCTGAGCTGACGCTTGGTTTCCAAAAGTCTGGGATGGGAGATGGGATGATAGAGGAACTCTTGTCTGTGGCTTTTATTGGGTTGAAATGCAGGATTTGATCTGAGGGAAAAAAATCAATCCCAGAGAGAAGCCTAATAAGACACCTAGCTGGATCTCCAATCCCTGGGGCACTGGAGGGCTACACCAGATATTCTTGGAAGAGGAGCCCAAGCTTTGACCATGAGTTAGGGCAGAAGGCAGCATGAAGGACCCCAAGTATGTTCAGCAACAGGGCCAAGTATCTGGCCAACATCTCTCAAAACCATTGCTGTTAACATCAACCAGTTGCTCAGACAACATTGGATGTGTTGAAAAGCCAACAAACATACTTTTTGATGTGGGGAGGCTGGACTAACAGCATTAGTTGTCTCGGGAGATTCACAGCATCCTGGGTGTGACAGAACCTCCAGAGAACAAAAGTCCATTCTATCCACCTGGCAAGTAGCGTGACAATTGATATCCTTCCCGTAACTGCAAAATCCAACAGTTTTTGTCCAAAGACAGATTTTTTAAAATTATTTTTGGCCATGAGAGGCTAAGCAATAACTTGTTCCACCAGTCAGCATGTAGTTTGTTTTTAATCTCATCTCAAAAGCAAAGGAACCCTTTGTCTGAGAAATATGGGCTCTTTCTCTTGTCCTAGCAGCCTAGGGGTTTGGGGCAAAGACCATTCCAAAATTGTTATTGGTGAACACAGCCTCAGTACAGAGGGCATGTGAAGATGATAACCATGTTACACAATGCCTTTTAAAGGACTGTGAGCAATAAATGCCCTTCTAACTGCAAATGTGCGTGTATTACCCCTTCATTCCACCATGAGCTCAGTGCACTCATTTTGAGCTAAAGGAAAAGGTCCCCCTAAAAACAAGAACAAACAAGTCTCTGAGCCCATGTAACATTTCCCTGGCAGAAGTCCCACTCTGGAGGTTGAATGGTTGCTGTTGCTTGTTCCACATTCCCTTCATCACAGTGATTCTCGGTTTCTCCCTGAGCAGAACCAACCTGTGGGTTATGGTGCCACATGGATCTCATAGCTTCGGAAATGTAATGTGGACTAGGAGAAAGGATAGAAAAAATAGACTGACCATGGAATGACTGCCTGACGTTTAAGTATTATTATTATATATTTTTAATTCGAGTAACCTGCCGTTGTTAAAAATTACAGTAGCTTTGTCTTCAAGTATGGGGATTTGGAGATTGCATTTGGAGCATTCACTAATTTGTTTATCCAGCAAATGTGTATTACATGCCTGCTGTGCACCAGTCATGTGCTGGCAGCTGGAATACAAGAGTGAACCAGACAGAAGAGGTCTCTGCCCATGGCTCTCTCATTTTGAGTTAGAAGATTTTAAAGGATTTGGATGGTGTGTGTGTACACAGGGCACACTTTTTTCTTTGTGTGTGAGGAAGACTAGCCCTGACCTAACATCTGATGCCAATCCTCCTCTTTTTGCTGAGGAAGATTGGCCCTGGGCTAACATCTGTGCCCATCTTCCTCTACTTTATATGGGACGCCACCACAGCATGACTTGACAAGCGGTACATCTGTGTGCACCCGGGATCCCAACCCCGGGCCACCGCAGCGGAGCAAGTGCGCTTAACCGCTACGCCACTGGGCCAGCCCCCACAGAGCACTTCTTATCTTCCTTATTTGGGAAGAAGTTCTCTGAGGTGTTGAAGCATGCAGATATTTAGATTTTCCCTGTGGAGGAGGGTGAGTTCTTTTGAATCAGAAAAATCTTCCATAGATGATGAGCTCAGAGCCAAGAGTCACAAATAACCTCAGGCAGCGTAGTATTTAGAAAAATAAATAACAAAACAAGGTGATAAAAATGGATGATTCTGTTCTAAAGTAAACAAGGCTAAAAGAGCAATACAAACAGGTCATTACATTTATTTAAAAGTACTACAAGTGATAATGGAGGGAATAATAATAATGGAACAATAATAATAAATCAAGAAGAGGAAATTATAAAACATGAAAGGTGTGTTATGAAACAAAACAGGTGCTTATGAAAAAATAAAAAATTTACAAATGAAAAATATGATTATTAAAAATGAAAAATAATGAGAGAAGGCAATGTATGACAACAAAAAGTGAATTAACGAATTGATATCAAACTGGGGAACTCTTAGCCTGCCTCACAAAGTGAAAACAGTGTGGAAACGATAAGAGCAGTGAGATGTGAAGGTTAGATCGAGAGATTTCTATGTATGTCTAACAGGAGTTTCAGAAACAAAGCGTGGAATGGTGATGTTAGAGGTAATTGCTAAGGAAATCCTAGAAATAAACTGTTTCCAAACTTTGAAGTCAGATCTGAGTGCTAATAAATCCGCTTTTTAGCATGTTTGCACAAGTAGAAGTCTCTTAACTTTAGTATTCTTCATTTTCCCATCCATGCATGGGACATGAGACTACCTATTTCACAGGTCTACAGCAAAAATAAAAGAGAAAGATAATTTATGTAAAGGGATCTGGCACTTAGAAGCTGCTCAGTCTATCTATCTACCCATCTACCTATCTAGCAAGGTTGATTTATTTCAGGTGCCAGCGGGGCTTTCAGAGTAAACCAGGCTCAGTCTTCTCCAATCCATACGTGGAATTAATCTACACCACTCACCTCACTCATCCGTGTAAAGCTGCATGTAATCTGACTCTAGTCCGTTGAACATTTTGCTGATCAAGCATGATTTCTTACTTTGGCTTCTATTCTGGTACTGTTTCTTTGAACAGAGCATCCTTCTATCTCTGTTTTTTAAGCCCTTCCAGTGTTTCGTTGACTGAATCAATGACATCCTCCTTGAAGTCTTACTTGCTTACTTGATCTCTTCATTTATTCATCACCTCTGCCTCTGTTTTAAAATGTGGATTTTATTATTATTATTCAAATATGCTGAGGCCAGCAGAACAGGAGGTGATGGTTATTGAAAAGATGGTTTGTTGTTCACAGATCCCAAGAGGAGGGGACACATCGTAAGACAGGGGGCCACGTGGGGAAGCACCAGAGTTGGTTAGGAGGCAGAGGGAGTGGGGGGTAAACGTGGACAGAGCCTTTATTTTGGTTTCTGCAGGAAGAAATAGGCCAGGCAGTGGAGGCAGGTTTAGAGTTGGCTAGTTTGAATAATTCAGTGGGCTCTGCATGTTGGGTCTGCCCCTTGTTCTGGTACTTGGGGTGACTGGGGCAGGGGAACAGAGGCCTGCAGTGTAAGTGCCCATACAAGGGTGTGGGTATGGGCTCTGGATTGGTTGGCTTATATAACAAAGGTGCACTTGCAGGTGCGTCCTGCGCTGTCTCTCAGAATTTGCTGGGGGTGGGCTCTCCAGGGTTAGCAAGGCCCAGATGTCAAAGCACCAAAAATACAGAAAATGAAAAGTCATGATTAATAAACACTCTTTTCTCTTGGCACATATATCCTGCCATGTACTCTTATTTGTTAACTTATCTAGCTTATTTTGTATGCTCCTTAATACAGGGTAGCTTTCTTGTTCAGCTTTATATATTTTGCAACATCTACTAGTGTTGGATGGTAAATGTTCAATAGATGTTTGTTCATCAAAAGACAGCACAACAGGGGCCGGCCTGGTGGCATAGTGGTTAAGATCACATGTACTGCTTCGGGGGCCTGGGGTTCACCAGTTCGGATCCTGGGTGTGGACCTACTCACCACTCCTCAAGGTATGCCGAGGTGGCATCCCACATAGAAGAGCTACAACTCTACAACTATGATGCACAACTGTGTGCTGGGGCTTTGGGGAGAAAAAAGAAAAAGAGGAAGATTGGCAACAGATGTTAGCACAGGACCAATTTTCCTCAAAAAAACTAATAGCTGATTTTTTAAAAAAAGACAACACAACAGACATTTTTCCTGGAATAAGACAAAGAGAGGAGACAGCAGCAGAGATGAGGAGGGCGGTCATAAAGCGTCACAGGCACGGGGGGCTCGATAAATAAAATTAAATAGAACGTGCATACTTCGTCTGCAAGACTCACCATTTGACCCCTCAATGGGTTGTCTCTTAGGAATAGTTTACGGTAGAGTCTCTAAAGAAAATCTCACAAAACGCAAAAGTGCTAGTAATTCCTAAAGGAGCTGCAGGATAAGCCCTTCTCTTCAGACAACTCCTATCTTTCCTTCACCTGGTATCTATTTTCATGTCCTCATATTAGCACCTTCTAGAAAACCCAATAGTAACTTGATTACAGTAATAGCACATGAGACTTTTCTGATTAAGTATATTACGTATAAAATGCATGTTTATTTGACAGGTGTGGGTGAAAGTATGAATGCTTACTGACTTCATTTCCTTTGAGGACATAGAGAGGAGTTCCCCAGCTGTTCCCTGCGGCCTGGCTTGGTGGCAGTTCTCTCACTGCTGAGATGATTTCAGGAGACAAATGCAGAGTCAGGGACCCAGAAAACCACAAGACTGGGAAGTTTGCCACAGCTTTACTTCAAACTAATCTTTCAAACTAGATTTGCAGATGCCTCTTTTACTCAGTGGGGAATTTGGAGGATAATGGAATATTTGTACAGTATGTGTTAATCTAATGGTCTATCTCCATTTAACGACTTCAAAGCATCGTAAACACAAGACACTCAGTAGTACTTACAAATGAGGCATGAAGCTGGCCAGACGACTTTCACGCTGAGCCTTGACAACAAACTGCTTTTGGAAATGGGTGTTTCTGCTCTGATTCGAGACATAATCTGGAAAGATATCTTTTTAACTTTTTGGAGGGGGCACAGGACTTCAGGAATAAGTACAGCCTAAGTTTTTAGTGGAACTGTCCAGAATATAGGACTAATGAGGTCAGATGAGCTGTTCCCGTAGAGCCCACACTTCCAAGGGTGGTCCTCTTGCTTTACTGAGGAGCATGGTGAACTCTATGTAAATGTCTCTGCCCAGATAAACTTCATGGCACATTTGTCCTGTCAGTGATGGGACCAGAGTTGCCCACGGTAACACTGGTTCTAAGCTCTTCTCATGTGCTTCCGTCTTAGATGGACAGGCACTCCTTCTATTTACTGGTGTCATTTCTTCCATCTGTGATATGGATGTCAATCCCCTCAACCCCTGTCCCACCTTCCTCTAGATTCCTACTCCTTGAGTATCTCAGCTTTCTCTCCTGCATCTTCCACATTTTTCTCTTTCGGGGCTCGGCTCCTTCTACTAACGATACACTAGTAGAAGGATCCTCTGTGTCCATCCCGTGCTTAAGCTACTGTCTTAATATCCTTCTCTTTACTGCCAAGAGCCTGAGCGTCTCTGCTTCCTTATCCTGTATCCCCCAAATGACCCCCTGAAACTTCTCTGAGAGGGTCGCCTATGTCATCTTGATTGCCAACTACGATAGTCTTTCTTAATTTTTCTAGCCATGCTGCTTCTCCTCACACTCTTGCTCTTTTAAGGACAGGTCCTAAATTATATGTTCTCCTATTCTCAGCAGATGGTGCCTAAATCCATAGTGGTGTAGCCACGTGGTCTGTCCCGGAGCACAGAGAGGCAGTCGAGAGTAGCTGTGAAGAGCACAGACGCCAGTGCTCATGGCCTGAGTGAGCGGGGAGAGGCACCTCACCTCTCTATGCTCATCTCTAAAATGAGGTCACTAACGGCACCTACTCTTAGTCCTGGTAGGTAAATGGGATGTGCTAATATTTGAAAAGCGTCCTGAATAGGTTCTGGAATGCACGAGGCATATGCATCTGTGTTGTGTTTGATTATTCTCTTGACTTCATTTCTAGTCCAGCCTCCGGTTCTCTCTGACCAAACACTGATGTTGGGCTTTCAACGCTGGACACAGGCTTTCTGTAGGTACTTGGTCTATGGTTTTCCTCATCATGCTGCAGAGGGATGAACATTCTTGGTCACTCTTTGTCACCAGCTGTCCTGTCTTTAGTTTCTGAGGAGATCAGGAACTGTTGGCAAGAACGGAGAAGTTGGCCGCTTGGCATGCGGCTCTGAAGTGGACCTAAGTGGAGGTTATGGTCATACATCTGGGGTTAGAGGAGACGGGTTTCTCACCTCCTCCAGTTCCACCGTTGGCCTTCGTGTAGGAGTAAAGCCTTGGCGTTACATTCAGGCAGCTCCATGAGGATCTCCCCGAGATTTCAGACTTGACTTGCACCTGTCGAGAGTCACCCATTTCCCAGCGATGTTTCTTGTAAGTCGCACATCTAACCTGTTCAGTGGCTATTATTTCCCGTTTCACGTAGAGGAAAACCTAAAAACCCCAAAAGAGAGAGCATCAATTTATTTCTCTAGGGAATACCAAACATAGCACTTGAACTCAGATCTTCTGAGTCTAATTTCATTTTATCACGATTCACTAGCAGAAAATGTTTGAATCTCAGTAATAATAATGGAAAGGAAGAAATGAAAAATAAAGAGAGAAAATTCCATGGGAGAAAGACACCTGGAGAGGTACACATCCTGAGCTTTGAGGGGCAGCCGCTGGCTCAGCTGCCTGTCCTGTACCCATGTCACCCTGCAGGCGGGTCCAGATAGAAATCAGGTTATGCTCACAGAAAACTGGGGCCTCTCTCGTTAAAACCAGAGACCACCCAAGACTGATGGCCTTGGTGTTTCATGGGCATTGTCAGACCTCAGGCTCTCTCTCCTCCCTCCACCCTTCTTGTGATGAAGACTCATGTCTTTCTCCTACCCTCCCACCTGAGGGAACAAAACATGCATTTCTAATCTCCTTTATCAAATCTGTTTAGTATATACTGTGAAGTAGAACTGACGGATCATACAGTAGTTCTCGTTTAATCTTTTGAGGAGCCACCATACGTGTTCCACAGCAGCGGCACCATTCTACGTTCTCACCAGCAGTGCACAAGTGTTCTGATTTCTCCACATCCTCGCCATGTTGAATTTCATTGTCTCTATTCAAGGTTATTGGGGAGAAAGAAGCTCTCTGTAAACAACAATAACAAACACACCTAATGAAGAAATTTAATCTATCAAGTGACAGAACTTTTATAACTGAACTTATAATGCTTACAACAAAACTTAATCAGAAAGTAAAGGTTTTGTAAAATAAAAAAGTAAAAAATAAAATAAATAAGACATTTAACAAACATTCCCAGATGTTGGTTTAAAACTAGACTTTATATAAGACATAACTGTTTTTCTTTTTTTCATGAATCAACCACGTTGTCATATACAGAATGGTTGATTTTTTTGCAACACAAGAGAAACAAAAAGTATGTATTTGTTTGGTTTATTAAACATAATCAATGTAACATATCCAGCAGTACATTCAAGATTTCCAAGCAGATCCTGAGTTCTTTCTGGGGTAATTTAACATTTTTTTTTGTGAGGGAGATTAGCCCTGAGCTAACACCTGTTGCCAATCCTCTTCTTCTTGCTGAGGAAGATTGGCCCTGGGCTAGCATCCATGCCCATCTTCCTCTACTTTATATGGGATGCTGCCACAGCATGGCTGGACAAGCGGTGCATCAGTGTGTGCCCAGGATCCGAACCTGCGAACCCTGGGCCACCACAGCAGAGTGCACGAACTTAACTGCTGTGCCGCCGGGCCGGCTCCTGGAGTAGTTTAACTTTTGTCCACGTTTTCCAGCTTGGGTAAAATTCTCTTGCCACAACTAAAACATTTATTATTTTATATAGCCATTCATGCCATGAATATTGAGTGTCTATTGCAGCCTTCACACTAGTGTTCCAATGCAGGTCCACCACAAGGGGTTGAAGTGGCACACCGTCACTGCCTCCTGACTTTCCACCAAATAACAAAAGTAATGGGGAAATAGGAAGAAAACCAGCGTTAAAGCTGACACATCAGGAAACGAAACACAGCTGTCCTCCGCAGACAAGAGACTGTGGAGTGTTTCTACAAGGCATAGTCAAGGCAGGGCTGGTTTGAGGTGACAACCAACAGGCAAAGGTCCCCCACAGAGCACAAGCCACTGTAGGGGGTGGTGCATGGGCCAAGGCCAGGGCAGGTGGGGCAGCGATGGAGGGTCACATGCCTGGACCTTATAGTCACTGCCCACACGCCAGAGCTGGGAGAGAGGCTGGGCCTCAGGGGAAGGGCTGGGGCCACTGGGACAGGTGGCAGGGGAGGCTGATGGAGTGGAGGTGGGACCCTGCACGTGGACAGTGGTGGTGGGAGAATTGAAAGGGATACGGCCCCAGGAGAAGACAGGGGGCCAATGAAACCCCCAGGTGACCAAAGGTAGGCAAGAGACCATTTGGACCTTTGAGGGTTGCAAGTTCATTTCTCTAGACAGTTTTGAAGAGCAAATGAGTCCTTTCTAACTAATTTCTAAGAGCTCAGTATCATTACAAACAGACTCTTTTTCTGTCATACTGTCTGTGTTGCACATATTTTCTTGCCAGTTAATAACAAACTTTTATCTTTTTCCATGGACTTTTAACCATGTAGGTCAGCCGGCATCATCGTTTTCCTGTATGGTTTTGTCATTAGTGAGTTAAAAGGTCTTCCCCAAGCTCGTCACCTCCCACGGGAGACTCAGCTCCCTGAGGAGCTGGGAAAAGCTCTCCATTTATCCACATCTTTACATCCTTTGGGAAAGTTTTATAGTTTTGTTCGAAAAAGTGCTGTATTTAAATTCTGTGCCTCTTAACGAATATTGTTTTCCCATAACACTTTCTAAGCAGTCACTTCTGAGGTATAGAAATGTAAGATTTTTGTTCATTTATTTTGCAACCAGTCATCCTGATTTTCTTGTATTTTCCAATAGACCAACTTATTATTTATAAATAATAATTATTTGTAGTAGAACTTTCTATTATTTGTGACTCATATTTCTCAGATTTCTTTAAGTCTTATAGTAATGGTTAGTGCCTACAGAAAAATATGAATTATAGAAATAATGGCTAATAACCTTGCCTCATTCCAGATTTTAATGTGAATGAAACTACAGTTCTGAATTAGCTATAACAACAGCTAGGCATTTCTGCATCACTGAGTGTGCTTTTCAGGAGGATCTACTAAAATTCTATCAAGGACTTTGTGAACCTATTGAAATAGATGTGCTTTGTTATGCCTGGATTCAATGATGTGATGAATTATATTGGTTTCCTAAAGTTGAATCAATCAATATGGACTTCTGGGTTGGTAGAATTTTCCCTCTCAGAACATTGTTCTGACAGATGGTGTTGCTTTCAAGAAGCCTGCTCTCAGTCAAAGAGTGTTCCATCAGTTCCTACAGGAATAACTGCACATACAGTTGCTCACGTTCTGCACTTCACAAACTAAAAAATGCCATTCACAAAACAGTCAACCTGCAGTGCGCAGCCCTCAAGGTTGTGAGCAGCTGACTTTTGACTTTGGAAATAAACATGGATTTATTTAAGTTTATTCTACTCAGTGTTAGGTGTACATGTGGGATCTGAAGTGTTATGTTTTTCTTTTATTCTGGAAACCTCTTGGCCATCATTGGTTTCGATATTGGTTTTCTGTCATTTCTGCCCTCTTCTAGAAGTCTTATTTAGATATCTGTAAGGTCCTCTCACTCTGTCCTCCGTATCTCTTACTGCTATTTCTATTTTATTTTGTAATCTCTTTATTTCTCCATTTGGCTTCTATGTCTGTTTATTGCTTTTCCATTTTGTGTTTTAATTTTTTTTTTTTACTCTGGGCTTAATCCTAAGAAAATTCTTCAGTACAGCTATCTAATTTATTAATTATTTGTAGTCAGTCTAGAGCACCTCTCATCTATTAATTTTTATCTTAATGTTTTTTTCAACTCCAAGTGTTGTTCATCTTTAAGAAAATATTTTTATTTAAGTAAACTTTTTATTTTAAAATAGTCCTAGAGTTATAGAAAAGTTGCAAAGGTAGCACAGAGAATTCCCTTCCACTCTACACCCAGATTACTTTATTGTTAGTAAATATACTACCTGAGTGTCATACATTTGTTATATGTAATCAAACAATAATGATGCATTATTGTTAACTACAGTCCATACTTTAGTTTTACCCAATGTCCTTTTTGTTGCAGAATCCCATCGAGAATGTTGTGTTACATTTAGTCTTCGTGTCTCTGTAGGCTCCTCTTGACTGTGACATTTTCTCTGACTTTCCTTGTTTTTGATGACCTTGATGGTTTTGCAAAATATTGATCAGGGATTTTATAGAATGTCATTCAATTTGAGCTTGTCTGATGTTTTTCTCATGATTAGACTGGGGTTATGGGTTTTGGTTGTTAAACTACGGAGTGAAGTGCTGTTCTCAAGAGTACATTCTATGAACATGACCTTACAGTGATGATGTTGACCTTGATCACCTGGCCAAGGTCATGTTTGCTAGGTGTCTCCACTGTAATGTTACTTTCCCCCATTTCCATACTGTCCTGTTTGGAAATGTCACCAAGCACAGCCCACATTCAGAGGGTGGGGAGCTAAGCTAACTGTCCTTGATGGGGATTGTCTATATTCATTACGTGGAATTATTCTGTATGGGAAATTCATCCTTTCTCCTCCATTTTCTTATTCATTCAATCGTCTATTTATAGTATGCACTAATGGATATTTATTTTATCCTTTGTGTTGTACCATATTATGTTATTTATTTTGTTGCTCACATTGTTCCAGCTTTAGCCATTGGAAAGATCTTCAAATTGGCTCTTGGGTCATGCCCTCATCATTTTGTTTTCTTAGCATTTACATACGTTCTGGTATATTTCCTGCCTTAGCCCCACAATAAGCCATTTTTCCCAGGAGCCCTGGTTCCTTTTATGGTAGAATGGCTTTAGGAACCAAGATCTGGGTGCTGGGTGTGCTAATTTCCGCTCATATCATAAGAAGAATGAATATGGCCAGTAAATTACTCCTTAGTGATTGTTTTTCCTTCCTCTTGAGTAATAGGACCCACAATTTTTTATTCTCATTTGAGCATATGGTTACCCTGAATAAAGACTACATTTTCCAGTTTTCTGTGAAGCTTGGTGAGGTCAGGAGAGCAGTTCTAGCTAGTGGGATGTCAGCATAAATGGCATGTTCTCCTTCCAGGTAATGTTCTTGAAAGAGGGGCATGCTCCTTTCTGCCTTCTTCCTGCTGGCTGGAAAACAGATATGATGGCTGGAGCTCCAGTGACAATCTTGGACACTGAGGTGGTGCTGCGTGCTGTGTCTGAGGATAGTGCTGCAGTCAGATGGTGGGAACCTCTGAAACCCTGTGAAGCCCACCCCCTACTCTCCACCCCTTGCCTAGACCTCTCTTCCTTGAGGCAGAAATACACAGTGGTCTTGTTTCACCCAAATCTACTCCTTCCAGGGACAGAGGTAATGATCAGCTCTTCCTTACAGGTTAGGAGACCAACTCAGTTCCAGAAAGACTCATAGTTATCTATAAAGAAAGAGATAAGAATGAGGAAAGAGTAGTTATTTCAGAAAACAAAAGGAAAATAATATTGTGAAGTGGTATAAGAAGGAATTAATATTCACCCTTTGAATCTGAGTTATTTGTTGAAATAACAGCAGTATGTTTTCTCTTCATTTATGTTAGTATTAATATGTAAGTCACTCCCATTTAAGAATTGGTGTGTTTCTTACTGTCTGATGCCATAATCAGATAGCTGGTTTGATTGATTGTTACTTTGTTCAGCCTCAGTATATTACGGTTGTTTTTTCTTGGCCGTGGGGCATGAAGCAGTGGAATGTGCATGCTCAGCTTGCAGAGCTAAGTGTCCAATTCCACCTGTACATTATTATATTTAATACAGTGTCTTCCAGCAAGTGTGTGGGCACGTGGAAGAAGCACTGAGGATGTAAGAGAGTTGATACATGGCAAAACTAATTGCTGCTCCTTTTTGCACAACGAAAAGCAACAGATCGTGTGAAATAACTCTCACCTGACCCAGAGCTGGCATTTTTGTTCAGGAACGTGATGTCGCCCGGGAGGCCCGTGTTACCCAGACCGCCTCTCCACCTCTGTTAATACTTCACTCTTCACATAACTTATTCCTGACCCCGGCGGTGTTTCCGAGTGTTCCGGTGACCGCCCTCATCACTGAGTAACTGGGAGTTAACACAAACACATCACCGCCACCCCTCAGAATTCTTCTTTCTTAGGCCTCTGTGCCATATATCATGTGGGGAATTCAATTTCTCTTCAGCAGAAAGATTAATGTTTTATCCAGAGTGGACTCCTTGACCCTAAGGAGGGCTGTGGGGCACTGAGGAGTTTGGCGAAGGCAGTGGGACCAACCAGCTCATCCTAGTGCTGAAATTGGCAGAGGGATTGCTCAAACGGAGGGTTACCCTGCTGTTGTCTGAGCAGGCGTAGCACTCCCTGCACAAACACATGCAGATGCACACGCCACATGGGGATAGAGGGAGAGGGAAAATTCTCCCAATCTCTGTTGTGGGTGCTGCTGTTCTCTGGCTCACGAACACAATTTTCTTAAGCACCAAGCTGCTGCAAAGTGAAAATACTGAAGCATCTTGGTCAGAGCCGGCATTTAAATGCATACTGAAACACAGACAGAGGATGAACACGGTCCTGGCGCTGCCCAGAGCAGCCCTGTTTGGCGATCCACAGGTGGTGATGCCCACCTTCCCACGGGATGCATGGCAGAGATGTCCATTCCTAGGGCCCAACTTGCCCTCCAGCATCTCTGCTTCGTCCACGGACTCTAAAGCCAGCCGCCTCGAGGCTGCTGGGCACCAGAGGCTTTCGCGTCTGAACTTCGGCTTCAATCAGGCTCCTTGTTAAAGGTCCACTGGATTTTCACTGCAAATATTTGCCCATATTTGGGGAAATACTTTCTATCAGATGTGACGCTGTGAAGACAACTCATTGTGGCAACACCAGGAGCAGGGCTGGCTTTTGCTGGTGGGGCGGCAGCAAGCCCCCGTGGTAACAGGGGGCTGAGTGGGAGGCATGAGTGGATTAGCCACGAAGGGGGTTCAAGTTCTCTCTTTCCCAGAAGGCCTTCCAGTGTGGCTTCCGTGTTGTCTGCTCCACATGTGGTTGCTCCAGGCGGGTAAAGAACAACCCCGTAAACCATAGACACTTACCACAGCCACATGGCTCCTACGAGCACCAGGAGGACAGCATCTCGCACTTTGATGATAAATGCCCAGGTGATAGCTGGCAGTCCTATGGCACCTACTATGTGCCAGAGACTGTCTATTAGCCTATTTAATCAGCACCGTCACCTTTCGCAGTGGGCACTGTTATTATCCCTACTGCACAGCTGAGGACACGAGACACAGGGGTATGAGGCTACGCCCAGGCCCAGGCCTGGATTTCACTCAGTCATCCTGTCTTCAGGGCTGTGCTCCCCACAACATCCTTCCTCGTGGCTCCCTGGAACCCCTGAAGGTTCACAGAGCTCTAAGGTCTAATTGACTCCATAGATTCTGCTGGTCCGGATGAGGAGGATACTATTGCTGTGAATACTCTGGGGCCACCGTGCATCCACAAAGAGCTACCGGGATCAGAGGGATTTGGTCAGGATTTAGAAAGCTAACCTCTTCATGTGATTATCCCCCTGGATGCCTCCAGACACCAGCCTTCTGAGAATGGCTGTCCTAATCTCCCTGAGGGAAATGATCACAGGTAGGCTTTTACATTAAGTAGGTCCCTAACAATTAATTGTTATGCTAAACACATGCCTTGAGCTTCCCCCCTCCCCCCCTCCCCTGCCGCCCCACACACACTAAGGGAAGAGGAGATAGGAGGGAATCCCCACATTTATAGTCTGGTTTCTTCTAGTGCATTAAAAAATGCAGTGTTGAGAGCCGATCTGGACATCAGCAGTCAGCACGCGTCTGTCCCGTGTTTGTAGGTGTCCTTGCGGCACAGCACCCCCTTCCAGCTCTGCCGCTTCTGGCCGAGGCTCATCTCCGTCTTGGGGGTAACGTGAAAAGTGAGTGACTGGCATTTCAGTTGATTTCAACACCCGTGACCCTCGTGGCAGAACCGTGCACTATGGGAATGCTGATTTAGTCCCTGGGCTGCCCTTGCCGTCAGCTTTTGAGTCCTCTCTGTCATCAAGCTTTGTCATGTGTCCTCATTTCGTTGTGTTTCATGTGCTGTTTGGGGTTTATCTCAAATTTTTTTAAAACCATTTTGGTGTTGAATCCTCACAACTAGCAGCCGAGTTTCCCTCCACATGAGGAAGCCTCCTAGGCCCACGCTTCCCAGTGCGTGTTCCTGGGAGCGCTTGGCTTGCAAGTGGTTTTCTCGCGGGCGTCTGTGTGCACATGCGTTTCAGAACTTCACGCTTGAATCCGGCTAGCAGAGTTCCTCTGCAGCAGAACTGCAGAGGCTTTAACCAGCCAAGGAGTCTTCTGACCCCGGGAGGGGAGTCCAGCCTCGGGCAGCACGGGGAACAGCGTTGCTGGGGCCGTTGCAAGGGATTTGCATTCACTAAGGTGTCATTTAGGAAATGATGTGCTAGATTCGGGATTGTGAAGGGAATTGCTGTGGCTTCTGCTTCCAACGTCTCATGTACTCCACTTAGGGACAAGACAAAAGTGAAAAATTAAGTAAATGGACACATTATATATTTATATCTGGAAAATTCCAAATATGCAGTGGGAGTGTTAATGAGACAAGTGCCTGGCACCCACACAGCACACCATTTAATAAATCCTTTCATGTTGCTCCTTGGGTAAGGATGGTCTTTCTCTTTACAACCTAAAGTTCCATTTGCATGTAGATCAGAGGGTTTTCTGCAAGCGGGCTGTCAAATCTGGCAACCCATTTTAGTGGTCACCAAAATACATATATATATTTGGGGAGTGCACATTTGTCCGGCAATGATGAGCGTAATTTGTACCTTGTGAAAAGAAAAGAATAAACAACTGAATTCTGAGCTTTAAAATTGGTTTTTGCTCATGATTTAATTCTTCTCCTATATTTCCTGCCCATTTCATGAAGTAAAAGTTATACGTGCGTATGAACGTTAATTTGACCTCCTGTGTTACCTCTTACACCCCGTTTCCTTTCAGGATGCTCGTGATTGCTGTCAGTGTCGCTCCCTGTCACCTCTTGTGGATATGGACAGTGATTCATGGATGTAGTGTTAGGATCTCCAACTTACAATGCACGGGTAAGATACTTAACTATATTTGAAAATGACAGAGGACACCACTTTCAAGAATAAATACTTGAAATATCAGACTTTTAATTGAATTCTGATCATTCCCTTGACACGGTAACTGATTGTCAACCAGGCGCCAGTCACGGGGGACTAAAAATACATCAGTGTTGAAGTCATAAGCTCCAGGTGTGCAGTGTGGGGGACAAAAGTGCCGTGTTACAAATGATGAGGACGCAGCGTAGGAGGTAGGAATGCAGCCCACCATGGGCAGCATGGATGCAGAGGAGCCACGCATCCTGAACAGAGGAGGGTGTTGGGGACAGCTGCTCTGCAGTTGATTTGATCTGGGTCCGGAAGGATCTGAGGGAGCCCACAGGATAACAAAGGGGAAGGCCCTTCCAGACAAGGATGACGTCAGGAATACAAAGAGGTCTGGAAGCAACGTCCCAGAGACTTCAGGTGGATAACACAGTCTGACTGGGGTTTTCTGTACGTACATCTGTTCACGTTCCTTTATATTCTGAGAATCACCTGGGGACACAAAGGCAGCCAGTGGAACCATCACCATCACTTCATCCTGAGAGAGCTTGTGTTTGTGACCAGAGTGCCAGGAGCAGACAGATGCTCACAGCAGGGGCAGCCTCCGTCCCTCACTCACCTCAGTCCCTGCAACCAAGGGCAGTCAGCATTCATCCGAGAAGGGCAACGTTTCAGTTGGGGAGATGGATTTCCAGACCCTCCTGTAAGCCTTATTCCGACAGAGCAACCTGAGGACAGCTCTTCCTTCTGTTGGTGGCCACGCAGATGATGCCGCCTCTCCGCTCTTTAGAGAAACGTCACCTGTCTTCCTGGCTGCTGAGAAGCCCTGAAGGTCTCGCATAGTCTTCATCTTCATCCTCGCTCCACCCCAAACTCACTGCAGGCTGGGACCCTGAGGAAGTCAGAGAAGCATGCACTTTTCTATATCGCTGGACAGATTAACATGCATGCCCCCAAAGCACCCCCAGGCCCCCTCTGCATCCATTTCAGCCAGCGTAGGTCTTAGCCCTGGTCCTGCAGAATGCAGAGCCTGAGGCAAGTAGTAGGGTGCCAATCCTTTATTTGGTGGTGGGAATGGGGGAGAAAGGTTGGTGAGACAAGGAAAGATGCGGCACATAAGTGATGCCGTGATGCACGAGGAGCCCCCAGCAGACCCTCAGCCCTCTCAGCCAGCATTCCTGGGGCCCATAGGACTTCTCCGGAAGGGATGGAAGGAGAGCCTGTGCCTCAGAGAAGTCCAGAGAGAGGAGGAAGGAGGGGCTGACCTATATGGCCCCCTGTCCTTTCCCTCCCCTGGTCAAGCTTCATCCCAGGAGACCTGGCTCCCCTGCTCTCCCAGGAGGCCAGTCCTGCCCAGGGAAGCAGGAAGCCAGGTCCACGCCCTGTGGCAGCGGCAGGGAATTGCACCTGAGTCAAGAGGGAGGGGTGACCAGATGGAGCACTGAGCAAGAAGGAGAAAAGGAAGGGGGAGGAAGCTGAGAGGGTCCCAGGGTTGGGGCCTCAGGCTGCCCTCTTTAATGCTGCGTCTTTACTTAACTTGACCACTTTAGAAATTGTCATCCAGGCATGACACGGCCAGGACTCTGTTGGAATATTCAGCTGCCCAAATACACCTTCACCCAGTTTTTCTGGATAAAGGGCGGAAGGCGATGACCAATTTCTGGGGTTTGATGACCTCCACTGTGGCAAATTTGGCCAGATTTTAAGGAACACCAGAAAGAAAAACAATGTTATTCACCAACATGTTGTGAATAGCAGGGTGGGGCAGCAAGGGAACAGTGATGAGGAACGGCAGGGAAAATAGCATTCTGTTAAGAGGACACATTTTTAAACATGATTGTTTAGGATGGTGCTGGCAATCCTGATGTGAAAACCTACACCTGTCCAAGGACCCACCTGCAGTGCCGAGAAGTGAAATGACTGCGAGTGTGGTGAATAACATTTTTATAGGATGTCTAAATATCTACTATAGACCAGCTGGTCTCAGAGAAGTCTTTGCTTAATAATACTTCTTGGTTTCTGTTCCTTTCTGGTGACATTATTTATTTCCTTGGGGCACTTATTTTTAGGTGAAGAGTTTATGGTTTTGTCCAATAGCCAATTCCTAACACAACAGACACCAAAGTGAGAAGGGAGCCCCACTCGGGTCAATACCCAGGTATCTTACCCTTCTCTACATTTCTCTTAAATCCAAACTTGATGCTAAAATTAAAATGGCACCATCGAAATCAGGCAAAGGGGCAATCTGGAAGCAAAATTCTTGCATTGCTAGGGAGGATAAAGAAGAAAATCAGAGAAGGACAACCATGAAGCCTGACAGTGGCTGGAGAGAGGAGAATTCAGAGGAAACAGGGAGTTATGCACTGCACACAGACGTTCTGAGGTTTGTGGACTGGAAGGTCACACTGATAGGATGACAAGCAGACTCTTAAGTTCTGAGATCCTGGGAGACAAATGCCTTCCAAGAAAAAGTAAAAGATCCCTCCGGATTTATACAATCCCAGCCAGCAAAGTTTATGCTTTCAGAAAAATGTGTCTGAAAAGGGGGTTATAATGCAAGCCATTGTGTAACCTGCCAGAGAGGGCTTCCATGACGGCTTTCAGAGATAGACACAGGCGATATTGAGCCTGGGTCTGTGGTTGAGGGGGTTTCCTTGCCTCTGGTGGAATTCCTTTCCCTCTGAAATGCTATTATTCTCAAGGAGAAGTTTCTCTCTTCTTGAACTATTGTCTGAGTAAGCCTGTCTGTAGGCAACAGATCTTGGCTACACTGGGAAGTGCCAAGATCAGTCAACAATAAACAAATAGTCATAATATCAAGCCACATGTCCGTTACTGGAATGCACAAGATAATTGTGGAACAGGCTGAGGTGCTTCGAATTCTCTCCCTCCAGACCTGGAGATTGCTTGCAAGCTTTCCTTTGAATTCTGAAAATATTAGGAGCTGCTCCTTAAGTAGTTTAATGGCTTTTTCCACTTTCAAGTTCACTTTGACCTGGCTTTCTGACTTTGCTCTCACAGGACATAAGCTGTCTTTTCTACCTAACACTTTTTCTTTGTACTTTTATTTCTATTATTTAAGGTTATTTTTTATTCTTCCAGCTAGAATTCTGGATATTTCTATCTGATATCCATGATATAGTCAACTCACAGAATTTTCTCTCTCGAACCTCGTCTTCATGCCTTCTCTTCCAGGGAGCAAATGCTCTGATTTGGTTTTGGGTCCTAGGACTGAGTCCGTGGGTGATTGGGAGGTTGCAGGGCATCTCTGAGGGTTAAATGACTGGGCAGATCCACTGTGGGAGTGAGACTTCAGAGACGTCACCTTCTCCACGAACCAATTACAAACACTGTGACACGCTGAACAGAGAAATTCCATCTTGGAAAAAAAGAGCAGGGTTCTTAGAGACTTTATAATCAAATGTGAAATACAGGATCTTCTAGAAATTTAAATCATATCTCCATTGTTAGAGTTTTAAAACAAAGGACATATGTCAGTAGCCTTTTGAAATGCTTTCTCATGACTCCAGTTGAATAGGCAGAAAATATAGTCTGTTAATATGCCATTCCTCATTCTTTGAATTATCGCATAAACAACTTCCAATATGATTTTTGAAGTACATGTCCTAAAACTCCACTTTGTATCATACATTGAGATTTCCCACTTAATTGGCTTTGATGTGGCCAACAGTATTGTGCGTGGGCGTGTGTGTGCGTGTGTGTGCATGTGTGTGTGTGCATGAGTACTCTGCTTTGTGGCATGAGGACATTTAGTGGGGTGGGTTGGCTGAGGTTCCCATACCAAAGCTTTTGTCTATGTAGGATACACCATATATACAGTGTAAAGCTAAATTAGGGAGAGGTCTGGGATAAAATGATTGGATTGTAAGGGAGTGAAAAGAAAGTTCAAAGAGAAGAAAAGATTTTCAGTGAAGGTCAGCACATTTGAAGAAGTAGATAGATGAGCAGATGAATTTTATATATTTACTCAGAATGGAAGATTTACTTTTTTGTTTTTTAATTAATAGACTATTTTAGAGAAGTTTGAGGTTTGCAGAAAGATTACACAGAAAGTGCAGACAGTTCCCATATACCCCTTCCCTCCCATAGTTCCCCCTATGGTTTTTCACATCTTACATTAGTGTGGTATATTTGTTACGACTGATGAACCAGTATTGATGATTTAGTTTTAATAAAGCCCTTAACCCTTTAGTCTATCCTGGTCATGGAGGAGTTCGCTGCAGAGAACCTGCCTCAGGGATGGCAGCTGGGTCCACCAGCCTTCCTACATTATGGAAACCATAGTCTACCTCGTTTATTGATTTTCTTCAAATGGAATCCCTATTTAAATCAAAACTCATTGGGTTTGTCTGTAGGTGTGAGGTATAATCCCCCAAACTCTGACCGTGTCAGAAGTTCTAAGGTCCACTTCCAGGACAGGAGCTGCCAGAGGTGGGGGTGGAGAGCCAGAACCCCTTTTTGTATTACCCCCACTTGCCCAGCAAGGGACATTTGTGAAACCAGGAACCTTGTACTGTGGAGGCAGTCGTACGTTAGTGGGAAAGAGCATAAATTGTTTCATGAATGCATTTAAGGACTCTTTTTTACAACAATAGCTTGAAATGTGGCCAATTCAACCCAGCAAAATTGCTGACTGCTGAGAATGCTTTGCCTGGCACTTCACACTCTTGTTGGTCCCTCAAGCTCAGATTCCTGAAGACACGTTTTATTCATCTGAGCACCCCTTGCTCAGAAAAGGGAATGGATGGAGAAACGTCAAAATGGAGAACTCTTTACGTGTTTGCTAGTGCACTTGACTCGACTTTTCTTCGGTTCAATTTAGCATCATGTGTGTGAGTTAAAACTCGGAGGATGGATGGAAGAATGAATTCCCTTGCCAGAGTCTGAAAGTAGACGTGTGAGACCCGGGGTGTACTGGGGGTGGGTGGGAGAATGTCCGGCACTGGTTCTGCCTTCTCAGCTGGGTGGTCTTGACCAGACTGTATCTGTCCAGGCTGCCATTCATTTTAATTCTCAAATGAGGAAGTTGGAATCTAAATCATCTGTAGGGCTTTTCCATCTCTAAAAATAACAATTCTGTGTGCAATACAATCGTTCCTAAGAAATACAATTTTTCTTATAGTCAAATTAAATTCAACTCCAGGTTAAATCCATTTACCTGTTCAAAAAGTTGTTGAGTTGTCCTTAGTATCTAATTTATCCTGGTTGCCACAGCAGGCATCCTTATCGTGCAATTTCCGTAGTGCTTGAACAGCATCCTTCTGGGGCAAAGAGATGGACATTGGCGCTTTTGAAGCATCATCTACTGTTCCTCTCTTGGAGGCTCCATGATAGTGAGAAATTTCTTATCTCAGTTGCCAACATTTCAATTAGGCAATCTACGAACTAACAGCTTTTCTTGAGAAAAGAAAAGATAATTAGATTTGTGCCAGGAAACTTGGGCTCCTTATCTGCCTCTTTTTTTCTTTTAATTTTAAATATATTATTCTCTCTCTTCTCATCTCCTTAATCAGCTTTTCTCAACCCTGGATGTATGTTAGAACCACCTGGAGAACTTTAAAAATGCCAATGACACTGTTTGGGACCAGGCCAACTCAACCAGGATCTCAGGGGGAGAGGGCTGAACATTTTCTCTCTTAGGTGGGGAGGGGGCTGTTTTTGGTTTTTGTATTTGTAAACTCCATCTGTCAACTCCATTTGGGGTTCTAATGGACCCCTGCACATATGATCATCTCTTCTTGGTCCTTTTCAGTTCTTTCCCCACAGTCCATCCCCTGGTACTCTACTTCTAAGGCAGTGTTTCTCCAAGTGTGGTGCCCCAACTAGCAGCAACAATATCACCTGGGAAGGAAATGTCAGTTCCTGGGCCCCGTCCCAGCTCTGCTGACTCGGAAACGCTCTAGGGGTGGGCCCAGCAATTGCCCTTCAACGCACCCTCCAAGTGATGCCACTGTGTGCTGAAATCTGAGAACAACCCAAGACATCAACTCTTCCCTCTCCAAGTGCAGTTTAAATTTTCCATGTTTGGCTTCATTCTGCTAGTACCAGGTGTCAATCTAGATGTCCCAGCAGCACCTTGCAATCATGTCAAATAGGAAACCCAAGGCTTCTCTTCTTGTCCATTTAGCTTTCTATATTCCTCTCCATGACTCTGGACATTCAGGCTCAACATCTGAGAACTTTCTGCAGTTTCACCTTGTTCCTTTTCCTGGCAACTGATATGTCCCCAAGTCTGTGTGCTTCTCCCTCACTGTTGCTACTGGGCCCAGCTTTCCCCAGTTATCACTCTGACGTGGGGATCTGGCAGAAACTCTTCCAAAGAGGAGCCAGGACTCTTTCACTCTCTTCCCTCTTCCACTCTCTTCATCTTTGTTGCTGCTCTGAAAAAATTTCCAGTTCTCATCAAACCCCTCTGCCCTCAGTGCATACCATAAAAAAACAAATCCAGCAATTCATCAAAATTAGTACAAGATGCAACCCCTCCTCCCCCATCTGGCCTGGTGACACTATCCCCACTGAATTCCCCTCCTGTGCCCCACACTCAGACCCTGGCTGGCTGGGAGTGTGAACAGCCTCATGGTCTCCTGCCTCTGCATCTCATGTCACACTGCTGCTTCTGCCTGCAGTCCGCTCCTTAGTCTGACTACATCTGTCTTTCCATCATCCATCCTTCAAGAGTCAGCCAAACCTTGACTATCTCCCACCTGGAAATAATCACTCCCTCATTTGTATTCCTTTAGCATTTTCTTTGCAACAGTTATAACACTTGACGTACTAATACAAGTCCCACTTCTTACAACAAACAACATAAACTCAGAAAAGCTCCCTCTCTCTCTTCACGCGAGTGTCATATATGGATCAAGTACTGGGTCATTTCTTCTTTTTTTCCTTGAATCTACTCTCATTTCTTGAACCATCTGCTTCTTTGTGTGCTTGGGTGTCTGCCACATCAGTCAGCATGCCTTACCATGGCCTCTCCAAACAGAGTCCTCTTGAGCTCTCCAATTTTCTCAATGACATTACTGCTCTCGGGGATCCAATCTGAGTCCTTGGAGATGCTTTTGCACTCTTCTCTTCAACCTGCATATCCATCATTTGCTCAGATGTGTTGATTCTTCCTTTTTGTTCTTTATGGTTTGAATCTTCCTCTCTAGTCTTTATGCAACCAGTCTCGTAGGTTTCCTTATCACTTCACGCCTGTTAAATGTGTAGCAAACACAGGCTGGAACAGGCATTTACCTGAGGGGTGCCCTGTCCCATCCTCCCCAACTGTGAATGCCATGGTCAGGCAAGACCCAGACAGTCGGAATATGCACCTATAGCTCTACATGGAATGGGCCATTATTATGGACAACTTGGTGCCAGCCCAGCTACTTCTGGAAGCATATACTTGAGCTTTAGAAAAGGTCAGCGTCATACCTCAACCACTGGTACCAGAGCCGCTCTCTCAGTTGGCCAGCAGGGGCTGCCCCCACCAGCCTCCAACTTTACACCTGCCCAGGTGGCCAGCAGGTGTCGGTCTCCTATACATGCCAGTAGACACAGGCTGAGTTCTCTCCCAGGGCAGCCCCTGGCAGGGGAGCTTCTGCAGCTCAGAAAGCCCCAGCAGGGTGAGGATGGGGAGACAGAGCTGAGTCTCCACTCCGGCTGCCAATCTTTGCTCTTTGATCATTTCCCTCCAAGACTCTTGTTTGTTCTGAGGTGGGAAAGGAATGTACAGCACTCCAATAACTTTGCTCAATAAATCCTCAATCTGTTTTTTCCTGTAAATTGTTAACATTCTCGTATATATTCTGGAGGTGAGTGAGTTCAGAGTCTCTGACCAGTTTTGGGCCACCACATGTACTGCACACACGGTTCAGCTCCCTTTTCAGGATATGGCATAATTGAGACATGTTCTTCTCAGCTTTGGAGCCTCAGATGAGACCAGAAAAAGCCCTACTTAACAGCTGGCTACTCAGTTAGTTGTGGCAAAATATATATGATGCACCATAGAGAAGCAAGTTCAAATACAAATCAAATGTAACCCACTCCAGAACTGGTGAAGCCCCATAGCTGGGCGCCGTCTGATCCATTCAGTCCAGCTGCCTCTTCTCCCACGCTGCCCACGTCAGATAGTCTCATTTACGTTCCAATGTCTCCTCTTTCCATTCAAGCCTCCAGTGGCATGCCAATTTCCCACGCATGTCTGCGTGTGTGCAGGCAAGCACATGTACCGTTGGTCAGACATATGTTCTCAGATTTTGCAAATTCCCTTAATCAATATTGAAATTAAAAAAGAAGATTTTACCAATTTTGTTTCCAGGGCAATTTTGCTTCTTTTGTTAAAATTTTCAAAATATTTATTATCAGAGAGGGACTTCTCTCCCAATTTGTAGCTCCCTGGAGCCTCTAATTTTTATTTATTTTAATTTTAACATCCTGGTGCACGCTGCTGTCTGCATTTTCTGTCTGACCACACTGCCAGGGCTTGGGAGGGTCCCAGAGGAGCCAGAGACTGGAATCTCCTTTTCCCCAAGCCCTGCTTCTTGGTTTTTAGATATCAAGTAATTTCATTTTGTCTCTAGAAGCTACCTAGGCACATTGCCAGCAGCTGTGAATCTGCAGCTCTAGCCATTGTCAAACTCTGGGGCATTAAGCATCTTACCCAATATTTATAACAAGTGTGTTTCCAATTCAGTTTCTCTAAGTATAACTCAGCATCGTTGATGTTGAGTGGGAACAAAATTTTATGTTAAATTAAATTCAAATTAAATATTTCATTTTACTTATAATTAACAATTGTGCTTGTTTATTAACTTCATTTTACTTCAAATCATTTGATCAAGCTTCCAAGTTTAGCCTTAGGCTAATTTTCACAAATGGTTGCGGTAGTTTGGGAGAGCGTATAAAAAACCCAACCAGGGCCGGCCCCGTGGCTTGGTGGTTAAGTGCACGCGCTCCGATGCTGGTGGCCCGGGTTCGGATCCTGGGCGCGCACGGAGGCACCACTTCTCCGTCCATCCTGAGGCCGAGTCCCACATACAGCAACTAGAAGGATGTGCAGCTATGACATACAACTATCTACTGGGGCTTTGGGGGGAAAAAATAAATAAAAATAAAATCTTTAAAAAAAAAAAAAAAAACCCAACCATTTCACTATCTGAAGGTGAAAATATTCTCTGTAGCCAAAGAAATAAAACTCTTCTGCTTCTGGTCACTGATTTCTTTGTACTAATAAACATTTTTACAGTGAACTCTTTAAATTCACAGTAGCAAACATCTGTAAAAAATCTTTTGGAACAGTAGGGAAATTAACTTAGTCTCATTCCAGGTGGGAGGCAGAGAGCTTGGTGGGACCTGTTGGTGACATTGGCATTTTCTTCTTTTGCCAAGAAGCTGACCAACCATTGCGTGTGAAAAAGTCTGTAAATGGAAAGGATTCATTAGAAAATTGACTGACAGCACTCAGATTGTGTGCATCAGCATCTTTCCTTCTCTTTTATCCAGTAGAATTCTAAGTGTCAAGTTGAATCACAGCCTTGAAGAATTCAGGGTGGGTATTGCAAACCCCCACCTGGAGAAACTGAGGACAAAGCGGGCTGCCTGCTGCTGACTAAAATCCTTCTAAGAGTAAAGGAGACTTCCTTACACGTGTATGCCTAAGGTGTCATGTGCATAAGATCCTGGCTGGAGCAAGCCTGTGGAGAGCACACAATGTCAGTATTACTGCTCAGATTTGCAGAATATTCCATAGGCCAACAACCACTTAGATTAACATACCATTTAATAGTTTACAAAATGCAGTCATATATCTTAACTCATTCAACACTCAAGACAGACTCTGAGATTCATGTGGCTGCAATGATCGTTTTCTGTAAGGCGGGTGTTAAGGCTCCACGTGGTCACCTGTCCAAACCTCTGTCATGTTGTCCTGAGACACAGACTCTGGACGGAACTCAGGGCTTCCCCACCTGCTCTGTCTTCTCATTAACCACACTCTAGCTCTCTCCCCAAGTCTTTATCCTTCCAGCAGCTCCCAGAGAAAAGATCCACACTTGAGTTCAGGACGTTTTATTTCAGCTAATGTAGAGTCACTTGTAGCAACTCTGTTACACTATCATTTATGTGACTTTGAGGTTAAATTAATCTTTTTTTCAGGTGATGTTGACATAGTTGACTAACTCTGTTGCCCTGATTAAGTGCATATAAAATCATTGATTTGTAAGTTTAGTTCTTTTAAAGCCAATTGCAGAATACATTCGTGATTCATTAACTGTGGTGTTGTCAGTGTCTTCCCATATCTTTCAAAATGTTGAATGTGTCATCCAAAAGCTAGGTGATTCCTCATAGGTTCAGACATCTGAAATGGGGTGCATCTTCATTCAGTTGCAATACTGGTTAATAAATGTTAATCAGATCAGAGCCACACGTGCACTCTTTGCTATGCCAGTAGAGACCTTCAGCTATTAGTTTGAGCAATGTGAAATTGCTATTTTTATAAGTAAAAAGCTAAATCTCAGCAGTTTCATGTGATTCAACCTCACAACTACATTGGTAAGGCCTGCATTCACACATTTTTACAGGACATTTTTGAGTGGTTTGTATTCTGGAACATTGCCAACCTGGAGGATCCTCTTCTCGTCCCCAGCATTCATGAAGAGTGTCAAAAATTTGACCTGAGTGCAGTTTATGAAAATGTTTTACTCAAAATATCCTACATAGCACATCCATCAGAAATTACTCATAGAGATTTTGTATGCACGGACTGAGTTTCTGGGCAAGACCAGCCTCTCACGCCTCCCACCGTGTTCCCCCATGCCCCGCACCCTGAGGCTTTTCTCCTTCTCTGCCTCATCTCCACCCCCAGTCCACCTCACCCTGGAGTTCTCACCTTCTATTTTCCATGGGAGGCCGTCAAAAGGGATGACTTCCATCTTCTCAAGACACAGCCGGAACCCGCTGTTACTGTGACTGGGAGCTCACTCTTCCCCGTATTAGGTCTCATCTAATACACAGCCTGGCAAAGTGTTTTTCATGTTAAAGTTCTTTCAGCCACATCCCAGGAGACTACTTGGTTTCTCTGCTACTGGCCGCACCTCAATGTGGCCCTAGGACCTCTGCTCTTTTCCAGTCTTCCTGGCATCCCTAGGCACCATGAGGTTCGAGATGTCCCCCTAGCCCCCATGACATTCTGCTGGGCTGGGCTTTGGTGTCTTTTACTGGAGTCACCATCCTCCTCCTCTTTCTGTTCCCAAATCTCTCATCTCGTTCTTTATTCTCAACTGAGCCATCATTTTTAGCCTTCCTTGGAGGCCTTTTAGAAGTAATTTTTCTCTTCTGAAATTTTACACTCATATTTTAAAAAGAACATGGCCTCTATTACTCAATTAATGTCAAGAATGTATAGTACTCGTTAACTCTCCCTCGTGAACGAGGACTTACACACACTTCTTTCTTTATCCACGTGACCACCTCCCAGTTTATGATGAAATAATATGACACTTTTGATACAGATTTTAAGCATAGTCGAAGAATAATTTCTCAATAGTTGCATTAAACTTCACAAACACATAGAAAACAATTGTTTCTACTTGAATAAATGTTTAATGTTTTCCATTGCTCAGCAATCTTTATTCTGTACCACGTCTTCTTTCTTGATTTCTTTCTTCTGGTTCACTTTTAGAAAATTAATCTATAAAAGGAGGCACATAGAGGACTTATTTGCTATGTTTTTTTATTTATTTAGTTTTTCACTTATTTATTTTGGCTGTTGCACATGTATGAGGGTTGGATGAGTATACAACTCAAGAGTCATAACAATTTTCCCATAGAATTATGGCAAGATTGCTCCACAGATATCTAAGCCAATCTGATGCCTGCTTCTTTGCAGGAAAATGGCACATTCCAAGAGGATGTGTGCTTTATTTTCTTTTTTACTGATCAGATCCTTGACGAGTTTTTAATTGAAATTCAGGATTCGTACCATAGAAGACAGCTCTAACCCGTCTGGACCTCCTTTCCTGCTGCACCCAGACAGAACCTCAGAATCTTTTTCAACATAGGCAGCCACCACCAGTCAGCAGTCATTGGTGCAAAAAATGAAAGCTTTCTTCAATCTCTTCTCTAAATTCCAGGTTTTTTTAAACTGACTGTCTAATTCACTAAGTAGATTTTCTGTGGTAGCTTTTATGTTATTTACTTCCTCTGTTACATTTTAAATTTGGCAGTCATGTTTTACTCTCTCAGAATGCTTTGTTTCTTTCACATTGTTTCATGGTTATGGCAGGCTTAGCATGACGATTTTGATGTTTTAAGTTTTCCCGTTTCCTGCCCAAATTCATAACCTCTTTTAGGCCATGAAGACTTTTCTAAAGTCTGCTTATATTTATTGATGAAGTCATTGGCGATTCACATCACTGCTTCGGGAACAGAGCGAGCTTACCTCCTCCCACCCTGGATGAACAGGGCCGAGTAGGACTTCTGCTCCCTGGGCTCTGCTCTGACCCTCGGACCCTCAGGCCCAAGAGCTGCTCATGGGACAAGGAGATTCCTTGGGGGTAGAAGGCTCTGCCCCTCTTCCTACAGAGGGTACCTCATGGCGAGGAAGTTCCACCAGTTCAGTCTTCTGCCAAAGCTGTTCCATATTTCAGGCATGTAGCTTGGATTTCTTTATATTTTATAAGTTTTATAATATTTTCCTTGTTACATTGGTTTTGGCCTTTCAGCAATAAATTGGAAGAGGTAAGGATTCAAGTCCGTAGCCTTACATATCCTCCAGGGTTTTTTAAAATTATCCTTTAAAGTTTTTCAAAAACTCTTGGCCCTTTAGAATTGCCATTTATATCATAATGTTCAGATGATTAGATTAGAAACCTCACTTCAACTTCCTTCTCACTCATTCCATATCAGAGTAACGTGAACTATGAAGTATATTTATATTTGATTTGGATTTTTAAAACTCAGAGTAATCTGTAGTTAATTTACATCTAGGGCCCCAAATAGATGAGCATCTATTGTATGATAAATGACTTGTCATTTATCAACCCTGCAAGAGATAAGGTCGAAGCAGTTATTGTTAATTCTTCCTTAAAATGTGGGATCTATGTTGGAGTGACGTTGGCTGCTTGATGGCCACGTGGTGATGGATCTGAGCCTCCAATTGAATTTCCGTCCCCCCAACTCTACTGATTTCGTGGTTTCCCTCCAACCTCCCCACCTTGATTCAATTCTAGCCCCTTGGGCTTTGTGCACACAGACACCGTCTCCACAGCATTATTAAGCAGCTATACTCCACTGTATTTCATTACATGAGGAAGACCAGGGTGGAGTTCAGATTCCTGAAGAGGAAAGGCCTGGGATGCTCTGAAACAGCAGTCTTAAAAATTCAGACATCGTTTTAGAAGAAGGACAAATCCTCCAAGCACAGTAAAATGTTTTTGGGCAACCATCGCCCGCGTTTCAGAAACAGAATCCCTCTATGGTTTTCAGAAACTCAGTCCCGCTATTGTGTCCACGTGCGAATGATAAGGTATTGGCTCTTCCACTAACAGCTTAGGCAAAGCTCCATTTTATTGGAGCCCTGAAGCTTCTTTATGTTGTGTTTGAAGTAAAAGAGGGGCTGTTAATGCAGGACAGGGAGAGAGATCTCTGTAAAACCATGCTGGCAGATCCTGCTGGGAGAGTGCACACTTCTTCTGCTCCTCTGCAGAATTCTATTGTGCATACACTCACCCGGGGGTAGCTTCTGGACATAAGACCAACCAAAATGAGAAATTAGAGGGAAAGAGAATCTGAATCTTTGACCAGAAAAAAGATATGTCTTTGAATCATAACAAAAGATTTTGGTAATGTAAACCTCAACCTGAGTGCTGTATGAATTTTCCTAGATTCTAAAATATTGGGATTTCACTCTATTTAAATCACGTATAAGGGGAAAAATAAAACAGGTCTTCAAATACCTTATTAGTAAGGCAAATATCAATACCATACAGGCTTCTTTAAAAATAAATAAGCCTTGGCACAAGCTGTCTGGAAAATCACTTCAAGACTAATAATATTCCAGGAAATATATCTCAGCTCATTCTAGGCAACAGACATAACCTTATTTCAGTTACTTATTTCAGTGGGCCACGGTTGGTTGAGGTGTAACTAGTTGCAAACATAACAATCTCCTATGGGTGTGTCCTGAGCAAAAAAATCATATCGGTTCAAAGCCTTTCCTCTGGACCATCCAGCAAATCTTACCATGATGTTTAGAAAGGTCACTAGAAGGACACTCTTCACTACTCTTAAAAGAGGTTTCACCTCAATGAAAATGAAAATGAGACTTAATGGAAAACCTACTTTAGACAAGCACTGGAACTTAAATTATTTGGTCTATTAGGAATGTGACATCTTTCCTTTCCCCCTGTGCCCAGCAATCTATGAAGTTAAAGGTGGGATAATGTGGTCATCACTGTGAAATAAATGTCAGTGGGACATTATAATGAATTCTCATTTCTCCCAAATCCAAGTAAATTGTATTTTGATTCTTCATTTGCTCAAAACTCTCTCACACACACACACACACACACACACGCTATATTTTACTTTTATAAGGGTTACTTACAAGCATCGTAAAATAGATGACTACAACGAAAGCCACAATGATTACGATGACCAGAAAGGAAACACACTCATACTATGCCATAGTATCGATTGACATTCAGTCCAGTAATCCTCATTGTAACAGCTCCTTTATTCTGCAGTGAAAATTTATTTACATATTTTTGACCCTGAGACCTTGCAGGATTCCAAATTCCCTTCCCTTCTGCTCACTTTCTTCCACCAGATTCTTCTTTGAACAAAGACTTATTGGCTGTCTAGCAGGAGATGGGGACACTGCTGAGTTCTGGGGTACAGTGTGGAGTCACACTGTGTGCTCACAGGAGCACAGGAGGAGCGACATGACCATGAATGGAATTATGGAGGGCACAGAGGAGGGGGACTTATTTTTGCCTGTGCTTAGGGGACCCTGAAAAGTTTCAAGAGCCTAATACTTTTTGAACACCGTAATTAATATTTCACCAATTAAAGAGGGCACAGGGAACAGAGCAACCAGAAACATGAGTGGGAGAATGCAGAGCACATTCTGAGAAAACAGGCGCTCTCTGGTGTGACTAGCACATGGGATGGCCAGGGGAGGAGTTCATTTTCGGGATGTTGCCTGAGGTAAGGTTTTGAAGGACTTTGAAAGCTATGCTAAAAGTTTTGAAATTTATTTTGAAGACAGAAGAGACATTTCATGTTTCCAAGGAGGATACTTTTATGAGCTGATCTATGTTTTCAAAAGGCAACTCCCATAATTAGTTCGGGAATAAATAGAAGGGAACATGTCTGGAAGCTTCAATGTTTTCTATTGCACATTTAAATCTATGGTCCAATTCAAGTTAATTTTTGTCTCTAGTGTGAAGTAGAAGTCAAGATTCATTTTTTTCCATATAAATATTGGATTCACCAGGTATTCGCTATGGAAATTATTGTACTTTTCCCACTGTTTGCAGTGGTTCATTCATTACAAATCAGGTAGGTCTATATGGTAGGTGGATTGCACAAAGATCCCAATTAATGGTATCCCTGTATCTACTCCTTTGGCCCTATAATTCTTACTTCTCTCCAATTTTTCTTTGGACTCAGCCATGTGACTTATTTTGACCAATTGTATGTGAGTAAAGAAGTTCAAAGTCCATGTGAATTTCCACATGCCCTCTTGCATGATTACACTTACTCTCTTTTGGATCTCTGAATTTACTGTGATAACGTGCATGGAGGGATGGAGCGATGTGAGGGACCCGTAGCTGAGAGCCCAGTCATGTTTGTGATCCTAGCTGAAGCCATCATAGACTGGCATCAGCCAGCTCACCCCAAACATGTGAGATAGCCTAGACTCCATCAGCAAAGGCATTGACTGGACCTGCGGCTGACCATACAAGCCAAGCCGAGATCAGTAAATCTATCAACCACTGACGCATGAGCCATAGTACATGTGCGTTGTTTTAAGGCATTGTATGTTAGAGCAGTTGGTAAAGTATCTTTGTCATTACAATAGGTGACCAACACAGAAATTGCTACACAGTAGTAGGGTATTGCTGTAACAAAAATCTAAAATAGCTGTCATTGGACTGGGGCTGGGCGGTGGGCCAAGGCTGGAAAAATGCAATGGAATTTTTTAAAAGGCTGCAATTATGGTAGCCTATGTTATTGAGTAGTGGAACAATTTGCAAAAGCATCGTATGTGGTAACTTGGGAGATAGCAAATGTACCAAATAAACTTTTGTATTTGAATTATATTTTGAGGCAGAATGCTGAATGTTCATCTGGCTCTCATTAGCTATGTAATGAGCTAAAGTAAAAACTGGGTATTTTACAACCAGAATTTAAAGGAAATATGGAAGAACCAGAATTTTCAGGGTTGAGATATAAAATTGTTTCTCATCTCCAATATTTCCATTAGGTAAAAGATTCTCAGGATAAAATTCTCAGCATAGTACATCTCTCAGCTAGATAAAGGGTCTTTACATACCATAGAACATCAATCAAAATTAAAAAATGTAACATTGATATAATACTATTATTGTATCCACTAATCCACAGTTAATATTCACATTTTTTTAATTTTCCCAACAATGTTCTTTGTAGGTACTTTTCTTTTTTATACTCCAGGATCCAACTCAGAATCTCACATTGCATTTAATTGCCGTATCTACTTAGTCATTTTTAATCCAGAAAATTTACTCAGTCTTGCTTTGTCTTCTATGATTTTAACTTTAAGAATTCAGCCCAGTTATTTGCAGAATATCCTTCAATTAGGATTTGTTGTATGCTCCCTCATGACTGAATTCAGGTTGGTCTTCTTTTCTTCTTTTTGGCGTAAATAATAAAGAAGTAATGTTTCCTTCTCAGGACATCATATCTGTAGGCACGTGATGTCAGTTTGTCCCATTATTGGGGATATTAATACAGATTACTCGGTTAAGGTTATCTTGGGTTAATCCATTGTAAAGTTATTATTCTTTTTGTAATTCACAAATAATTTTGAGTCTATGTACATATATATTGTTTATCAAACCTTCTCGCACTAGTTTTTGCATCCACTGAAGAATCCTGCTTGAATCAATTATTACCGTGATGACATTGCACTTTCTTCACTATACATAATGCCATTCAGGGTTGTTAGTTAAACAAAATAATTATTGAAACATAGTGGAGATGCTCAGAGAGTGTCCCAGAAGGACAGAGAATCATCCTTTGAAATGGTGAAGTCAGGACCAACACCCATGTACACTGCAGAATTGCCCCAGCAGGAAAATGTACTGCACTGCTTGGCTCAGCCACTGCAGACAGCTCTGCTGGTGCTCAGCGTGGATGCCATGGCTAGACCTGGTGGAAGGGTCTCTGCCCCTGCCCTTACCCAGTGGAATCCACAAGGCATCTGTTTTTTAGATTCTCTGGTTCCTGAATAGAAGCCTCATTTGTGCTTATTCAAATACATTGATTGGTGGAGCCAAGGTCACAGGCTTGCACCCTAGCTGCAAGGGAGTCTGGGAAGTGAATTCTCATTTCTTCCTTGTGGGGGCAGGGCACCAACTTACAAATAAGGGATTCGCCAATGACTGGAAAGGAATGTTCGGAAGATTTTTTTTGGTAATGATTAATTTTAACAGCAGTGCTTTTCTTTTCCTTTCTTCTTTTGCTCCTTTTTTCTAATATTACTTTCTACCAGTTTGAAACAATTTCTTCATTCTGTTTTTTCTTTCTTTAGTGTTATCCATGTTTTTAATAGATGTGATTCACTCTAAATTTTTGTAGCAATGCTTGAAATTATTTAGGATCTCTATTCTCCTTCTACAATAGGACAGAACGCCTGGTGTGCTTTAGCTTCCTACTCATACCTCCCCAGCCTGCTTACGTTATCTAGAATTTTAGCCTCAGCTCTTTAAATATAAAAATCAAATTTAGACACATAATTAATTATGATGTCATATATGTTACCAAGATCTTTGTTGAGCATAGTTTCTTTAATTCCACTCCATATCTCTAGGTCCACTTATCCTCTTTTTATAATACATAGTCCCTTCTTTAAATGTAGAATGTTTATAACCTGTCTTAGAATTTTAAAACTGAAAATGTCTTTACTACATCATACATTTCAATGGTCATGGATCAGCATATAATTCCGCGTTGATCTTTTTTTACCTCAATTCTTCAAAGATGTTATTCCATTGTTTCATCAATTTTGCCAATAAGAAGCCTGCTATTAATCTAACAGATATTTCTTTGTATTTGAAAAAAAATTCTGACTTTTACTTTTTTTCCTTTGCTTTGCTGCTCTAAATTTCACTACCTTGTGTCCTTATGTGGATTTGTTTTTTTCACAACTCACTCTGAACTCAGACTGAGTTTCCTATAGAAGATGCAGAGCTTTTGTTAAGATGGAAAACATCTCAGCCCTCAACTCTTAGACTACTGTTTCTCTGTCATTCTCTCTCTCACCTTCTTCTAGAGCTGCCCCTGAGAGTTCACTGGAGTCTCCCAATCTATCTTCTGTGTCTCCTAGTTTTTCTTATCTTTTTTTAAAACCTCTTCCTGATGAATTCCTCAGTGCTATCTTACTATTCAGTAATTGTCTGGGGAGCTCAACTATATCTTATTTTCCACTCCCATCTCCAGTTTGACTGTCTTAACTTTTATTCTTTTATCTACAACAATGGTTAAGAGAGGTTCCTTTACACATCGATTCATACATTCATGTATTTATGTATGCTTTCAACAGGAATTCATGGAGTATCTATTGGCAATGCACTCTGTGTTAAGGGGTGACTATTCCACATTTTTATGAGGTCAGAAAGTGGACCAATTTATCTTTACTTAATTATTTTTATTATCTTAGTTCAAGATAAGAAAAATGTGTCATTAATAATGCAAGTCTCAGGCTATCACTCTCAAAAAATCCTGAATTGATATTCTAGAAATTGGCTTGTTATAGGAAACAAAGTCTTTTCTCTCTGACACCTTACTCCCTGTGAGTGGGCATTTGATGCTTTCCTCCTGTGGGTCACATAGTCACACCTGTCCCATTAATTGTTCCACAATGGAAAAATTCAGGCCACATTCAAGTGTCTTTATTTTTCAATTTATACACTAGAAATAATCAATATTCTTTTATGATAGATAGCTGTGGTTAAGTCATACAAAAAGTCTACTTTTCTCCTTCCTTCCTTCTCCTTCCCTCCCTCCCTCCCTTCCTCCTTTCCTTCCTTCCTCCTTGTTCCTTTCTTTCCTTTCTTCCTCTTTTCCTTCCTTCTTCCCTTCCCTTTTTTCTTCTCCCTCCTCTGTTCTTCCTTTCTCTCTTTTTTCCTCCCTTTGTGAAATGTATGCTATCTATACTGTGCTAGCTACTGGCAATCCTCGCAACAAAATATATGGATCCTGTCTTGCAGGTCTTCACATTCTCCAAAGTAGCAGATTTAGGGACAAATTCTAACCACAGCAGAGCTCATTGCTTCATCAGGGCAGTGTGATACTGAAGGAAATAAGCTATAAGACCTCTTGATAAATCAAAGAAACTCTATAGAGGAGATGAAGTTTGAAATGAAGCTTTAAGAAAGACAAATGAGTGTATATAAGAGAAATGTATGGTGGCTGGTTCTAGCATAAGTAGCAGTCAGAGGGAAGGAGAAACCCAGTTCTTCCTTTGACTGGCAAACATTTAACAAGTCACTTAACCATTAGAAGCTTCAGTTTCTTCATTTGTAAGATGGGTTAATAACATCTGCCTCAGTAGGGTTGCTGTGAGGAGTAAACCGGATAATGCAAAGACCTTGGCACAGTGCCTGGGGGGGAGCCCTCTCCATGGGCAGTTATGGCTGCTGTGTGTTGGGGGATGGCCAGGTGTTGGTGTTCTCTACTTTCACCATCAAAACACTAACACACGACTGAATGTGTTAACTTTGCTGAGGTCATGGTGTTCATTGGAATAATGGCATGTCCCTACCTCTAAGCGTTAAATGCCCTGCTATGATCGCTGACTTCCTCTTCTCTGGGAAGCTGTAGACTGGCTTGCCAGCAGCTGTCATCAGCTTCTGGGAACCAGGTGCTTCTGCTCAGCTCCCTCCTGGGACCAATGAAGCATTGGACCGAGGGTACAGGAATCATCAGTCAGATGCTCTCTCCTGTGGGGAGGAGCACATGTTCTGGGGGCCTGACCACGAGGTCCACGGCCAGTGCTCCCTGTGAGGAGGGAGTGCAGAGAGCCTGAGGTCAACCATCCTCTGGGCAGCTCAGCTCTGCCTTATCAAACACTTTTCACAGTCCTGAATCAGAATAAACCTACTGAGGCCGAACGTGTACCAGAAACTTATGGTGACTCTGAAATGTCCAGACCACTCTCCCACCTCCCGCAGGTTATCCTGATGGCAGGAAACAACTCTACTTTACCATGATTAACTATTGATTGATCAATCAAATAGAATTTGGATTTGGCACTGCATTCCAAAAGAAAAAAATGAGGGTTTGGTTGAATGACTTAGAACAAATATAAACTAAGTGCTTTGATAAAATCTGAACCCACTTTATTACGATTCCACTCTTGAAGTTGGATAAAATTGTCATTCTTTTGTTGGAGTTCTGATTTAGAGTGAGCTCAGAGATGATATTTCTTGTATAGGATCCCTTTATTCCTTGTTCTGAGGGTAGATCGGGATGCAGGAGAAGTTTGATCCAGATAGAAAATTCCTGAGAGTGTAAGAGGATGATGTAAACTACCTACATTAAAACCTTGAGAAACTGTTCATATTTGGGCAGGGGCTGCTCTCAGGAATCTCCTTTCCCCAAACCCCAACCACACCCCATACCAGTGGCCCCAAATAGAAACTATGATGTTTTAGGATAGCTCACCCAGTCATTTCTTTCCTTTAGAAAAGTATTAATCTGGAGATGTACTTCTTAAAAGACAAATACTCCATCTTTCGTTAATAATTATTGAGTACTTGCTTGTAGGGCCAATGTCCGACCCCAGTCATGGGAATCTGGAGTCCACTTGCCCTCCTGTGTTTGCTGTCTAAAAGGAATATTGTGATTGCTTGGACTTAAAATGGGTATAGTCACTAAACTTTGGGTGAGGAATAAACAAAACTCAAACTTAAACAGTAAAAAAATAATAATAAAAATATATTTCTAGCCCAAGATTCCCTTTTCTCCCTTTTCCGAATGAGGTAAAAGTTTCACATATGGTAGAAACAGGAATAAAACAGCATTTGTTGTTAAAGAGAAAAGATGAGCCCTAGTCATCTATCAGGTAAAGACTTTATCTGTTTATAGTGAAGTTAATAAAGGATTAGCAAGGGAAAAAAAGAAAAAGACCCGTCTCTTAATTACTGCCTCTGATCCATGTCATGGGGGAAAGGGAAAGGTGACTATTAGTCCTGAGTTGCCCAGACAGGGTCACTCCACAGTGAGGCCAGGAGTTACTGTGGGGATTTCTGTCTGAAGCTTCCAAAGAGAGGAAAGGGACAGTCAGAGAGAAAGAGCCAGAGACTGATGATGCATTTGGAAGGCTATGGTCTGCCAAAGGAAGGCAGTGGTCCACAGAGGCTCCATCTCTCCAGAGGACCACGGAGACAGGACACTCAATAGACCAACAAGACAGAGGCGCAAAGAGCTTTCAGGAGCATCTTTTCCAACAAATTCTTCTGGGTCACCTGCCTACTTAGCCCCTTCTCACCTGGGCTTTTATTATTAATGAGGAAAGCATAAATTTATCCTGCCAAACAAACAAAAATCATCAGGATCACTGAAAACTCATGGGTAATTTCAGAACAATGACTCAGGCTTCTCCTTGATTAAATGGGATGCAGTTTTGTTGCTTTGGGCAACCAGAGGCAACCAAAGAGATAGAGTGAAGCCGTGATTTTCAGCCGTTAGGTAGGGAAGCCCAAAGGTCTCTGATGACACAGCTGCTGTGTCTGCAGCATAGGCGACTCAATAGTCAAGTCTAGATATATGTCTGCAAGGGTGCTTTCAGTTGAATATGGGCTCTTAAGGTAATCCCAGAAAGCTCAGACGCTAATACAAACCACCAAACTCTCTATCACTACATATTCTCATGGTCTTCCTGTCTGTCCCAATTCAGTTCAACAAGCTCTCAGTAGGTGATTGTATATTGAAAGGCAAGGGACTAGTGTGCATTCTATATGGCATACAAAAGAGAAAAGGGAAAGCATTTTAATTGAGTGTCTACTTTGGCTCTATCCTTGCGCTAGGCATTTCTAACATAGGGTCTCGTATAGCTTTCCCCCTAATGGTGCTATTATGCTTCAGATGAATAACTATAACTCGAGGCAATGTACTGTTCATGTCATTTCTAAGAGTTCAAATGAAGAGTGTATTAATTTTACCAAAGAGATGAGGAGTTTCTCTATGGAAGATAGACCCTGGAAGAGAATTTGAAGGGTCTTAGGGGTATCATGCCACATTTCTATCTGGAGGACTAACAGAAGGTATGGAGATGGAAAGACAGTGGAATGTTCTACGGTGAGTCAGTGACAAAGTTTGACTAGAGATTAGAAACTAAGAGAAGAGGAAAGGAGAAATACTTTTGCTAATATTATTGAGAAACTTTCATTATAGTCTGGTGTCATGGACTGAATTGTGTCCCCCCAAAATTCACTTTGAATTCCTAACCACTAGTTGGTCAAATGTGACTGTCTTTGGAGAAAGGGTCTTTGAAGAGGTTATTAAGGTAAAATGAGGTTATATGAGTGGGCCCTCATCCAATATAACTGGTGTTGATATAAGAAGAGGAGATCAGGACACAGACATGCAGAAGGAAGGTCATGTGAAGACATGTGGAGAAGGCAGCCATATGCAAGCCAAGGAGAGAGGCCTCAGAAGAAACCAACCCAGCCCACACCTTGATCTTGGACTTCCAGCCTCCAGAACTGTGAGAAAATAAATGTCTGTTTTTTAAGCCACCTATTCTGTGGTACTTTGATATGGCAGCCCAAGCAGACTAATATATCTAGGAAATATTTATTTTATTAGTTCACCAATGGGCAGAGGGCATTGAACAATTTTAAATGGTATCATGGTACCCTAGGATCTGAACATAGAGTAGATAGGACAGTAGAGTGACTATAAGCCAGCAGGCAAAGACAGGCACTGCTGCAATTCTCTAGGCCAATGCTTCCCAATATGACCATCACTGGCTGTGTCTACCTACTGAGCACTTGAAATTGAGCTACTCTGAATTGAGATGTGCTATAAGTAAAAAACACACACTGGATTTCAGAGATGTAGTACAAAAAGAGAATGTAAAACATCTCACTTAACTTTCTGATTTTATTGGACAATGTTAATCTAGGCAGTGAGAGAGCCTGGAGAAGGGTGGTGGTGGGAACAAGGACAGCAAGAGAGGTTGACCAGCTGCCTGGATGGGGCTTTGAGGTGAGATGGTAGGACCCCAAGAGCAGACCTATCGGGAACAGGACCTGCAGTATTAGAAGGTCATCCTTTTTGGGTTGGGAAGGATGATTAATGTGTCCCGCACAGGTTGTTTTTGATATGCTGAGGAGTTTAAGTAGCTGGTTGAACGTCACATATTAATGTGGGTCAGAGCTGTGATGTATAGACCAGGTCCAATAATGATCATCCCTTAGAGATCACTCATCTAGCAGGATGTGGGGACACAAAGAAGTTCAATCTTCTTTGTGGGGACAGATGGACAGACCAGCAATGATTTATACTCAGTGTGAACTATGTGTTATTACATTAAACATTGTGTTAAGTTTGGAATGAACAGCACTGAATGTGGGCATTACCTACATTGGGGTTTATGGACTTGGGAAAGCTGATGGGCAAGGAAGAGCTAGGAAGAATGCAAAAGACCTTCCAGGAAGAATAGACTATATGTGGGTACTGATTAGATGGTCAGTGGAAGGAATGATCGAGATATGACTTAGCACTTCCAGCCAGGGTGATTTTGGGAAAATGGTGATGCTTGTGACATACAGAGAAGTTGGGAGAAGCAGCTAATGGGATGGATCCAGTGTTTTTTTAACAGGGACAAAAATATACACTTTAAATGGGACAATGTTTTGTGGGATTTTGGCCCACAAGGCAGGACATGCTGTGTTTGTATCAGCCAGTGTTCTCCAGGAGGCATGCAATGCTGGTATAAAGCAAAGGCAGCCTCAGTTTGGGGAACTAGGCTAAGTACAAATTAATCTATCATCCACAACACACACTGTGGAATCCCTTCTTTTTCTTCTTGCTCTCTAAGTCCCTCCTCAAAGCCACCTTTGGATGCCTGTTAAGCCCAGAGGTCATCTGCGCTTTCCTTTAAAGCCCTCTTTTAAGTGGCTACTTTCCACCTGGATAGGCAAAGGCATCCAAAAGAGCATCACTTCACAGCCTTGGATAATATTTCTCCCGCATGTGGAAAGGACTTCCAGGGCTGCTCTCAAATGCGTACAGGAGGAGCTGCTTCAGAAGTGTGGGGGCTCCTGGCTTTACTCTTCCATAAACGTTTCCTATCCTGCCAGCTCCTATAGGAAAAATCTCTTTATTAGACATGTTTGTGGCCACATCCCTTCCACTGCCTGATCTTTCTTTCCTACCAGGACTAATAAAGAGGGAATCCAATGATACTTTTAAACGGTTATATTTTACAAACACTATTTCCTAGACCTCTAATGTATATTTTTATACTTTTTCATTATTTTCAGCTATCAGATATGTTGAAAATGCTTAGTTAAGCTTAGAATGAGATATATGAATATTTCCCAATATTTTGGAATATAAAAAGTTTCCTTTCAACTTGATGAACATAAAACTATCCTTCTAAATAGATACATACAATTAAATCTGGAAAACATTTCTGTAATGAATTCATTAGAATGAGATTGTTTTGTAATTGGATTAGGATTTAATAGTCTTTGGGGAAATCATTTAACCTTATGGAAATTGGACAGTTCCTTGGCTGACAAGGGAGTTTTACCTACAATGGACCTATGAGAAACCTCAGGAAAAAGTGCTTTCCAAAACAATTATGGATTTGAGTGTGGTAAGGGTTATTCTTTCAATAATCACTCCCAGGCAGGGCTGAAAAGGAACTGGGTCTGAGGCATGTACAGTCTCTCTCACACTCCTTTCATGGAGGAGGATCGGATTCAGACACCTGACAAAGGAACCCAGTCGAATGATAGCCTCTTTGCAAAGTTTTCCAAAACCCTTGAATCAACTCCCTTTACGTTCTCAGGTCACTGAGATTTTCAGACACAAATGAAGGGGATTGAAAAAATAGCTTTTCAAGAAAAAAAAAGTGAATTTCAAAGAATAGAGCAAGACACATTATATCAAGGATATATACCCAGGTTAGTAGTTCTCGCTCTTCTCCACTGAAACTCAGACAAATTACCCTCCATCATTACAGCTCTCATGCAAAAAATCTAAGAAAATAACCTAGTCATATCTTAGTCACTACTGAAAAAAACACTAAACTTTGGGCAGTTCATTGTTAATTCATGGTAATTTTTTTTTTAAGTGAAAGGAGGAGCGGGAGCTGGCAATGATTACAGCTAGCTGAACCATGTGGGAAGTATTGAGCTCATGGCCTGAGTTCAACTGTCCTGTGAAGCTGAATTCTTGTCCTAAAATCTGAAGTAGTTGCTGTGCAACAGGACTCAACGTGGCTTCCAAAACTCACCTAAGAGCTGCTTCTGAGAATGCTATTTGCAAGCTTAAGCCCAAGAGGAGAGCTCTTCACTAGAAGTTCCATTTTTGGCCAAAGCTCTTAAAGAAAACCATCTGTACTGTCCCAACCTCCCCTGTCTTGATTCACCATCCACAACCAAACAATTGATCAAGAAGCTCCTGTTTGCACAGACCCTCAGCTGAGTGTTTCTGTCTGAGACATGAACCTGCTGGTAGACAGAAAGGATAAAGATGAGAGTGGATGGCTCTAATCAAGGCTGTGTGGCAGCCCCAAGAATAAAACCAAGGGAAAAATTTGATTGCTGAATAACCTGAATTTTCTGTAGAATTGGACCAAAACCAGGGTGTCTATCAAGATGTGGCCTCCAGCTTCAAGAAGCTCATCTGTTTAAGAGGGAACGGGGACAGAGTAGAGAAGCAGCATTGATATTGCATCCAGGGAAGGTGGTATCCAAGATCTGTGAAGGGGCTCAGCCCTCAAGGCCAGCTATCACACTTGGTATCTGTCATTGATGCTTCTGATGCCCAATTTCAAAGACTTGAAATATTTCTGTATATGAATGCAGGTATAAACATGAGAGCAGGAAATCCAGATTGTAAGGTTAGAAAACATTTACAATGAAAGATGTACTCTAAAATACAGCTTATAATAATGATAAAAAAAAGAAGTCATTTGATATAAGTCAAAGCAGAGGGTAAATGAATGAGTATGCATGTTTCCAGGCACATCCGAGCAATTTCTGTTTTAAATGTCCTATATCGTGACACAAAGGGCAAGGCCCAGCTAAGGATGGACTGAGAAGTGCCAATGCGTGAATCTAGACTCCTTGGAAGGCAAGAAAGAGAAGAAAAGTCCAGGCAGGGCTAGGGCTACCCATCTGAATGGTAGGATGAGTGTCCTCTAACCAAACAATACAGCTGTCAGTATCAGGTCAGCTCAAACCTGCATCCTCACTCTGGACAGGAATTCATACACAGGTCCTGGCTGCATGAGAACTGATGATGTAGACAGGGGAAAGTGAACCCAAAACTGAGGATCTAGTATCATTAGTAGTTGGAAGAAAACCTGCCTCTGACTTGGTTTCTTTGAGTCAATCGGATGCACTCATTCCCTGCTTTCTGCCAGGGGAAGACCAGCACCGGCCTCCTCCTTTGTGATTGCCTGGCCCTCCGCGTGCTTCTGAGCCCACTAGGCCATCCAGGCTCTGCCTGACTCCTCAGCCTTGGCTCTATCCCTGCCTGCAGTCATCTCCTACCCACTTGGGTGCTCAGCTTCCACCAAGGGCTTGGCTATGTGAAAGAATTTCCATCTAAAGTAGGACAAGAGGATATAAAATGGAGAATCTCACACACGTGCCCTCAGGAAGACAAAGCTTAACGACTGAGAGACTGATTTCCCATGAATGCCTGATTTACAGAAAACTGATAGTATTGGAATTTTCCTGGATGATGGGGGTTGATCATAGGTTGTCTCATATCAACCTTGGGAAGTTTTGCCAGAGGCATGAATGGGAGATGACCCAGGTTGGGTTGGTTTCGCAAAGTGGGCTGAATTGTTCTTTGTTTGTGACACTGGATTGATTCTGTCTGCTCAGGAAGTTTTCAAGGCCAGTCTCTATTTGTTTTTGATTTTAACAGACTCTAACTGAACTCTCCCCTCTTTACATTTCCTGCCCATAAATACAAATCCCCCCAAACCCTCAACTGGCTCGCCTGTAGCTTGCTAGTTTGCCTGTTCCAAATTGCAATTCCTCTGCTATTCCTGAATAAATTCATCTTTTTGAGCTTGCCTCAGTTTACCATTTTATTTAGATCTACAGCTGGGACCCTCCTTAGGGACTCCTTCTGGTTAAAACCCAGGTGGCCTGGACTCCTGCCCTGCTCATTCCTAGGATCTAAAGCACTGCTGCGGACAGGACACAGGCGTATGGACAGAGCACGCCCCTGTTGGTTAATAGCAAGCATATCTAGAATCTATTACAGTACTGAGAAGGAACCCTGCATTCATTACCTCATGCTCATCCTCTGTCTTTGCAGGAGAACAATTGCCACTGCTTTTCCTAGATGAGGAAACCAGGGCTCCGAATTCTAGGGCTCAGCTTCAAACTCGAGCCTCTAAACGTGAGTTTTATGAGGATTAAACAAGATGAATTGAGGTCTGCAGTTGCTCAGTAATGCTGGTTGCCTTCCCACTGACTCTGCTGTGCTCCATGTTACTACACAACAAGGCTGCCCCTAATGGCCCTGGTACAGAGGCCACCTGTTCCACTGGTGCAGGATCCTGTTCATCTTCCTGGGGCTTAACAACTGCCTATAGGGTTGTGAATAATCAAGCTCTTTGAGCAGCTTTTTGACAATTTTATCATATGATTCTTAAGTAAAAGAAAGGGATAGATGGAAAGAAACAGAGCAAAAGACAGGAGGATACATATCCACTAACATGCATGCACTTGCAGGTGTATATGTATATAACGTATATATACAGAAATGTATATGTATATAAATGTGTGTGTACACATACCCACACTCACATATACACACATCCTTCATCCTTAAACCTTGACTTGGCCTGGGTAGATGGATAGATAGAGGATTGAGTGATAGATAAGTCTAAATATAATCATCCACTCATACCTATGTCTGTACCATGAAACTGAAAGTTCATTTAAATTTTGGCAATACCATTGCTGTTATGAGAGCTGTGCTCTTTCCTATATTCCCTCAGTGGTGCAGGACTCTGTAATAATTGTGGTGCACCTATTTCTCTAAATTCTAAATCCAGTGATAGGATGAAATCTTGAGCACAGGATCACTGAATTATGTTCAGGAAAGGGTAGTGAAGCTATTAAAAGATATTGAACATGTTCTTGTCAAGGACTCAAGTGGCTCACGCATCACACTGGCATGTAGCCAGCTACCAGTGAGCCACAGAGGACATACTAGATACTGATACAGTGAAGTAAAAAGTTACCATCTGAAAATAAGTTTATTTTTAGCAGGTTCTAAAATAGATATCACCATATTTTGAATTCCTAGTTAATCTTCACCAACTATTTGAACTATCTAAAGTATAAAGTGTTTTTTTAAAACATATTCGTACACACACAGATATCTATATCTATATCTATATCTATATCTATATCTATATCTATATCTATATCTATATCTATATCTATATCTATCAAACATACATGTGTGAGCATATATAAGGTAATTGTCACTCCAAATGTACAAATGCAGGCTGGCCTGATGAACTTGGAGCCATTTCCTTTAGCATAAATGCTGCTTCTGGAACCCTGCTTGGCATGATCCCAAGTAAGGGTGAAGGGATCATGGTTGTCTCAGGAGCAGAATGCATCCTGCCGTTTCACTGTCTTGGATTACAAGAATCCCAGTGTGATAGACAAATTTAGAATGCATTTGTAAACTTATGTTCATTGTAAGAAACAAATTGGTCTCCACCGAACTTTCCCAGTGGGCATATTTCCACTGAAGTATGGGAATTTACAATTACATTCTTTTACAGACTGGTCACTTTTCTCAAGAGTGTTTGAATTTCAAGTTCAAAACCCTGAATTACCCATTTTTCTGTCCACAAAATGGAATTCTATAATAACCCCTTAGACATCCATTTCCCAAGCTTCTGTTTGTCCCATGAAGATGATTTAGAGATCAGTCACTCACTGAGTTTAAAGTTCCCAAAGCTGTTAAATGAAGTGAGAAAATTAATTTTATATTTTTATTAAAGAAATCAATCCCATATATATTTATTATTAATATTATGTGCACGACCCTTACTCTCTAACCCCCTACACCAGTAGGTTTCACCTACACTAACTCTCTATTCCAGAGGCAGCTGTTCATTTTAAACATTAAGAAGAAAGGAGTTGCTCTTCTGGATGAGGACTTGGGTTCATGAAGCCTCAAGAATATCCAACATCTTGTTGCCACAAGAATATCCAAGGATGGTCTAAGAAATGGCTGATTTATTTGACCTGACATTGATGTTTAAGGTTCATTTGTGGACCCCCTTTTCATTATTTCAACCAAACTGTTTTTAGGTGTTTGCACTTTTTACTGGCGTAAAACCTTGGAGTTCTGGGCTGTGTAATTCTGCCTACCCTGTGAAGTAATACTTCCTCTTGTTGGCTCTAAACTTGCCTACCTCATGTTTACAGTTGCTTCCTCATACAATTATTGTCTCTCCATTTCTATTCTCTTTTTTTCTTTTTTTTTTATAGCTCACTGATTCTCAAAACTAATTTAGGTGACAAGTACTAGCTTTCAGCATAGACACAATATCCATCCCGGTTTTGGTCACTCGAACGAGCTTCCCGCATGTCATCTTCATTATAATACACTTCAAAGAAAGGCCCATGGGTTCTTTCTTGGAGACTATTAGCATATTTACCACTTAGACTTTTCTACTAAAATAGACACCATTCTGTGAGCTATCACAATTCTTTGCGATGTACATTGAAATGAAAAGCAAAACAAATTTTCATAACTAGAATTTAACTAAAAATTTTGCTGAAGTTCACAGAACTGTAAAATTAATATTTTGGTTCTCACTTAAGCAAATTGCAGATATGAATTCTGCAGATAATTCAACAGGTAGCTTTGACTGCCTGCTATGAGCCAGGCCTGCGGTCGAGAGAATCGTTAACCTCTTGGTGCCAACCACTGTTCTCCAACACCCTCTCCTCATTGTTGCTCTTGGCTCCTGCCTCACTTCCCCTGCACTGAGAATGAGAGCAATGAGAAATAGTGCCTGCAGACTCCCTCCACCTCAGCCCCTCATCTACCAGCATCTGTCTCTATTTTCTCTCCCTGCATAGCTGTTCCCCTAGATGAACTGTCTGTGCTCCTGCTAAAGTAACTTTCTCCAGTAATACATGTGAACCCCTCATTTCTCATCCAGTCAACAGCATGGCCCCAGGAGCTCTCTCCACTCTTTGTCACGTTGCCAGTTTTCTCCCCTCCGTGAGATTATCACCATCAGTGTAAAAGCATGCTGTTATTTCTCCCATCTTTCATGACCCATCTCCTAACCCTATTTCTTCTACCTGCAATCACTCATTTCTCTGCTCCTCTTTGCAACAGAACTGTAAAGAGTTACCTATACTCACTAACTCCATCTTTTCTCTCCTCAACTCTCTCCATCAGGCTTTGTCCCCTATGCTCCACCAAGGCCGTATTGGTCTCTGTCATCGGGGATCTCCACTTTGAAAAGCCCAACGGCATCAGCCATATTTTACCCAGCTGACTCCTTCCTCTTTCATGAGCCATGTCTTCTCTTGGATTCCAGAATGTCTCACTCTTTTGGTTTTTCTGATAACAAATTTTTCTCTGTGGCTTGTTCCTTTCCTCCCTGACTTATACTACTGGATGGCCCTGGGCTCAGTCCTTCTCTCTTCTCTGTCTACACATTCCTCTCATGACCTCATCAGGTCTCATGGGTTCAAATACCATTGCATGCTAATGCTGCTCAGATTTATACTTCTACACAACTACTCCCTGACCTTGATTCAGTTATCTGACTCCCTTCTCAACATCTCCACTTGGGTGTGTGATTGATACCTGACATTTTTTATCTTCAAAACTGAGCCCATTTCTAGCCTTCCCCTCTCAATTGGCAGCAACTCAGCCCTACCAATTTCTCAGCATAAAAACTTGGGGTCATCCTTAATTCTTTCTTACACATTCCATGTCCTTTGGATCAGGAAATTCTTTTGGCTTTATTTTAACATCCTGTCCAACAATCTCACTATTTCTTACCATCTTCAGAACTACCCCTTCATTCTGAGAGACCAAAATCTCATGCCTAGATTGGTCTCCCTGTTCCTACCCTTGACTCTCCAACCCACATTTCTAAGAGTCTGCTCTAAATATAGAAGCCATAGCAGACCATTAAAAGGGTAAGTCTGTTTATAATCTCCCTCCACTGGTGGAAACCTTCCACTTCTTCTAGAATGGCTCATTACTCCCTACATGATTTGGCCTCCATTACTTCTCCTCATCACCAACTCTTGTCCCAGTTCACTTCATTCTAGCCATACCAGCCATCGGCTACTCCTCCGTTCTGCCAGGCACACTCCAGCCTCAAGGCCATTTGCACTGGGCACTCTCTACTTGGAAAACCCTTGCCCCAGATGTCCATATGACTAATTTTCTCATTTCCTTAAGGCTTTCTCCAATGTCCTTCCTCATGTGTCCTGCCCTGGCCACCATTTTGAAAACCCCACCCTGCCACCCTTGATGTTCACTATTCTGTTTTCCCTGCTGTATTTGCTTTTCCATTAGTCATGTGTTATATTTATTGTTTGTTTCCTCATGCTGGATTGTAAACTATAAGAGAGTAGGGGTTTCTCTCTTTTGGTCACTGATTGTTCCTGGGTGCCTAGAAGAGTTCCTGGCACATATTAGGTATATGCTGGTTGAATAAATGACTATTATATTAACTTATTTAATTCTCCCATTGTCCTTTGAAAAATATTCTGCTGTTGACCTCCATTTTATAGATGAGGAAATGGAGACACAATAAGTATTTTGACTTACTTGCCTAAAGTCACACGGCCAGGAAGCTGCCATGCTGTGATTTGAACTCAGACAGTCAGATGTCCAGAGGCCTGCTCTTAAGCACTTTGTCAAAATGCCTGTGCTTCTCTCTAGAGCAGTCCAGTGAGAGAGGCAGATGTGAAACTCACAATCATACAAACATCTTTATGTTGAGAGCTTCATGATCAACTCACCTCAAATCCTGTCTCTGGTGCTCAGCATTCCAGCTAGTCCATCACTGCAGAACTCTCTCCATGTGGGTTTTCATCAATCCCTTTGAACTCAGTCAGTGAGGGTAGGAGTGAGGGTCAGAGCAGGTCTTATAAAAAAGATTATAACAGCAAAATTTTTTGAAGAAATAAGAATATAAAAAAAACCAGGAAAAGTGAACTATGGTGCATTCATTTTCTATTGCTGCCAAAAAAAAACTACAACAAATTCAGTGGCTTAAAACAACACAAATTTATTATAGTATAGTTCTGTAGGTCCAGCACATGTTTCACGGAGCTAAATAAAAGTGTCACCAGGGCTGATTCCTTTCTCCAGCCTCCAGAGAAGAATCAGTTTGTTTACTTCTAGAAACGGCCCTCAATCCTTGGCTCATGTCCCCTTCCCTCCACATCCTTAAAGCCAACAAAGTAGCGTCTCTCTGACTCTGCTTCTCTTGTCACATCTCTTTCTCTGGCCTCACCTGAGAAAAGTTCTTTGCTTTTAATGATTCAAATGATTAGACTAGGCTCACTATGATATTCCAGGATAATTTACCTATCTCGATATCCTTAACTTTAATCACATCTGCAACGTCCCTTTTGGTATGTAAGGTAACATACTTACATTTCTGGGAATTAAGATGTGCTCATCTTTGGGGAGCACTATTCTGCCTACAACATATGGCTATACTTTAGAGCTGTTGTCTGCCGAGAAATTAAAATTGTCCCTAAGGCTTCAGGTTCAAGAATTTGCTGGATAGTGATGCAGTTGACTAATCAAGATTGGGAAGTTGATCAGACATGAAGGCTTATGAAAGAAAGTTTCACTCTGATTATTTTAGGATGATGACATCCTACCTGCTCATAGAAACCCTGGATGTGGCAGGACTATTTTGGAACAAATGTTACAATCACTAAGAGGCAGAGAAGTAGACATGGAGTCTGTTTGCACACTTTTTCTGTCATTTTTCAGTTTTTTTTTTTCACTTTTGTTTTATTCTATCTATGAAAGCCATCATCTAATTTCTCATCCACTTCCTTATCCTGTCAGCTTTTCTCCAAATTTAAGAGGGAAAAAGACAAGCTTTAGTGCCCATATTTTCTTCAAAGATCCCAGAACTCGGAAAGAATTGTTACAACTAGTGGTGTTCTATTAAAAGTGGCTTTCCAGCCCAGGGGTATTGGTAAGAGCTCTTGTCGTAGTGTTTGCCAATTTCTGTGGTGTAAATACTCCCACTATAGTTGATTTTAAGTTTCTGACATTTTAACAACTGGCTGCAAAGTTCCTGAATATTTAAACAATGTTTATGAGATGAAGGATATGGCTCCAGAATACCAAAGGGCCAACCCCCACTTCTCAGTAGCCTCAATATTTCTCTTTTCTCTGTCTTTGGCCATCTTCTCATCTAAATTGCACACAACTATCCATCCTAAAAAACATGCATTTTCTCCAATGACCTCATAAGCATGCACTGGATGTCTTCTACTTATACTTCTGATCCACCGTCTATCGTTTTCCATTCTGCTCTGCGCCCTAGGAATCTGTTTCTGAATGGGCTCAGTGAATGGGAAATCAGAGTAGCAAATCAGAGGGAGGGAAGACAGTAAGGTCAGCACATTTGTTCATCCCTTCTAGGTACCTCAGTCTGGCCAATTCCTCCATCAAAAGCTGCAGCTCTCATTGGAAGCCCTTCTCCACTCAAGTCTTTTGGTTTTATTAAACACTCTACCAGTCTTGGGAGTGACAGCATCCACTCACTGTTAAAAGCCCCAGGACAGGTTTTTCCACAACCTGCTAACAACTTTTTAAATGGTCCGCTTATTAAATTATTCCCAAAATATCCACTTCAAATATTCAATCTCTTTCCCATTAGGACAATTACTGACACCACCTCTACCCTTATTTCTTGCTGTCTTCATTTTTAATGATGGCTGCCTCACACCAGAAGAAGGCTTTTGATGTCCCCTATTTCATCTTGAAAATAATATCTTAGTTTTCTACAATAGCTATCTTTCTACTGAAGCTGATTTTTCTAATGTAACCACTTGTATAACTAAAATATCAAAAGGTTATATTACAATCCCAATTCTGGACATTTAGTAACGACTTCCTATTGGCTTAGGATAGGCTTATGGTACAATATCTGACTTAAAATAAAACGTCCTCCCTTGGATTCCATGACCTCTGCTTTCTTTACTTAGCCTACAACCTTCTTGGCTGCTCCTTTGGTTTTATCCATCCTTCTGCTCTCTCTTGAAGGCCCCATCTGTGAAAATGATGCTTACATCTCTACCTCTGTCCCTGCCTTCGCAGGCAACCCCATATCCTGTGTCTATGGCCCCACTTCACATTATAATGTAGACTCCTCCATCGCCTCATACTCAAAGACCAACTCCACGTTCCCTGCCCAATCCCATCCCTTCCTCAGGCTTCCCCTCTGCCTGTCCAAGCTGCCACCATTTTTCCAGAATCACCTTTGATTTCTCTCCCCCTTGTTACTCCTACATCTAGACAGTCAGCAAATGGGGTGATTTATCCTCCAGAACATTTCACGTGTTAGATCTTCCTTTCCATTCCCACCAGCAAAGCCCAAATCAGTGATCTACTGGGCAGCCTGAGGCTCCCACCTTCTGACTAACCTGAGCCTGTGCTGTCTGCCCTCTCTCATCCCAGAACCTCACTCTGCTGCTGCTGAGTCTACCGTCCAAACACACCTTCATCACGTGAAACACTTTGATAGTCCTCTAATGCCCACAGGAAAAAGTTATTCCTTTCTTAGAGAGATACTCAAAACTAGGGAAGTCGAATTAACTGTTTGAAAGCTTCATTTATTTGCCATTTGGTTTAAACCACGTGCTACTTCATTTTCGTTGTTATACATATTCTTATAATCAAGCAAGCCATTTGTACATATTTAACCCCCTACATATACATTTTAGTTTTGCATATTGGACTAGGCTGTAGCACTTATCCATGTGAATTTTTTTTGTTGTTTTTAAACAAGAATCTGTTCTGTAAAAATGAATAATATTGTTGAGCTAAAGAAGAGATTTATGACTCTCACTCCCTCCTGCTCACAAAGGAAATCAGAAGACAAGTCTAGGCTTTTTGAATCAGGAAACTCACTTGCGTCAGGGAGGAGGGTATTTAGGAAGGAGGGGAGCTTGCATGAATTATCCCTCCTTCTATCATGAGACTAAATTAAAACAATTGAATGTGACTTTGCCAGCTGCTAGACTGACAAAAGCCTACAAGAGGTCTATATTGATTACATAACACAATGTCATAAAGTCAGATGGAATTATGTTTTCAGTTTGTATATTTTTATTTGATAAAATAAATCATAAAAATGCTAGGTGAAACTTAAAGGGAACACAAAGGCAAGAGGGATTATCCTAAAGATTCCTATCCAATTCTCTGTCTTCAAGCTGCAGTTGCCATTCGTAGGGCAAAGTCAGTGCCACTACAGTAGAATAAATCTTTCTGATGAGCTGCCCCTGAATATGTGTGAGGTGAAGTTAGCATAGCCCAGCATAGCACAGCTACCGAGGTAAATTCCTCTCCTCTCTCCTCTGCCCTACTCTTCAATCCTCTGAACTTCTTACCTTCCTCTGATTTTTCAAATGTGTATTTTGGAAGCAATAGAAATGTATTCAGGACATCTGTAAATGGCAGTGCTCTAAACCATAAAATGAGCTGGTATTTTTGATACAAAAAAATCAAAAGACAGTAAAGAAAACTTTTCATATATTTAAGAGTAAAATCTACAACTACTACCCATCACTGGGCCCATCCTCACCTCTTCACTGTACTTTATAAGGAGTAAGACAGCCTTTACCCCTGCATATGCCACTCCAGGCTAAGAGCCCAGCTGACATAGCGCATCACATGTGCTGACCCTTAGCTAAGGAGCCTGCTGGTGGCCTGAGAACAGAAAGGACCGTTGTTCCAGCAAGTCTCTGGTATGTTCTTGGACTCAAGACGCTGCTCATCATCAACATCAGTGAGAGTCAGTACTGGGAAGCTGTCTAGGCATGTCGGGCTTGTAAATAAGTCACAACACTTTCCAGCTACATTAAATATGCAGACATATCTTGAACCCAAAGAAAGCAAAAGTCAGTAATGTTTTGTATGTTGGACAGCTTTTCTTTGCTCAGAAACATCATAAGCTACTTACTAGCATGTAAAGCTTTGTTTACTTATAGTGATATAATATTTAAACCAAAAATATTTAAATCATATAATTTTCAAGTCATCCTTAAATTCTATGTTTATAAATGAAGGCAATGCATTTGAGTCTCAATATTATCTAAAACACGCATTAACACTAATACTAATAAATCAAAACACAACTTCATGGAACAGAAAAATATTCTTGTGTTAACTTAAATTTTCTTTAAAATTATTACAATTTAGATAAAGAAGCTTTATCTGATGCCTGCTTTGGGAGACATTGATTTGTCTTGATGTGTCAGAAGAAACCCAGGTGAGTAAGAAAACCTTGTTCTCCTTTAAATTCTGGCATGGATGCTAAGCTAGATAATGCAGAGATGAGTGTTATAAGTGAGTGTTAGGTAGAATGGAATAAGCATGCTGTTGAACTATTGAATAGAAATCTTCATGGAGCATTTGCTACTTGAGCTGCCCTTGAACTATGATGACACTAGCAATAGAAAACAGATTCCTCGTGGCCCAAGAGAATAAGGCTAAAAACTAACAAGGGGACCATTCAGAAAATGGGTAAATTCTTGGTTCTTGGAAGAAATACTTTGAGTCATTGGATAAACAAGAGAGCAAGAAAAAAAGTGTGACATAGACATCAGGGGTGAGGGTAGAATGTAGGATGGGTGTTATTGCTCTGGATTCCAAAAAGCTCCATTTTATTGGATTTATGACAAAATCCTTCAAGATTCAGTTTTAATAATTTCTGAACAAAGTTTAGTGGATGCAGATACAGTAATAATTTATATTTGACTTATATTTTTCTTTTGTTATTTCCATAAGGACACAAATTCACTTAGGGGAGAAACAATAAAAATGTTGATACAATTTATGATGACCATGGGAACGTGTAGAGTAATTGTTCTTTCCAAAACATGACTAAAGACAAGCTCCAAAAATTGTAATTTTCCCTATCCACATCTATAATTTTATGGGAAGTTATTTTTTCCTCTTCTCCAAGAGGAGCATTTATTTTCCAGGACAAACATCAATTTCCGATATCAAATTGAATTAGGAGCATCACCTCACACTAGGTTGGAGTTCGATGTTCATTTTCTATTTGTTAAAAGCATTTCATTGGTCCCAGCTAGAGCATGGGTTACATGGGGGAAGAATGAGGCTAAAAAGGCTTATTGTGACAAAATGATGATTGTTTTTTACAATGTGATAAAGCATTAGGACTTCATCCTAAAGGAGAGGCAGAAGAAGTTTCTTAAGCAGGAGTCTGACATAAGTTGAGTTGTGTTTTTGGAAGATAACTCTGGAGGCAGATATGAGGATTGGGTGGAAGGTCCACCAACAAGTGGAGGCAAAGTGACTGTGAGATAAGATGAGGTGATAGCTCATTTGGCAGTGGAGTCGAAGGAATAGAATTAGATATTCTCAAAGGTAGAATCCAAAGGACTTTATGATCCAAAAAAGAAGCTGCAGTCAACATTGCAGTGTCTTTCTTTCTGTGTACTCATTGAGTATTGTTATTCGTGATTCACTACGACAAATTTTATATCTTCACAATATATTTTCCTCTTATTCCAATGAAATTATTGACATTTGATCAGAGTGACAAACATAGATGAAGCTTAAAATTTTCATGAATTGTTGAGGATGCAAAGCAGCGTGGCTAACTCAGGTCCCCTCTGCTCTATACAGTGAGCATCATCAGTGCCTCCACCCCATCACCAGCACCAAGCATCTCTCCAATAGTGCAGATGAAGGGCTGGTTGATGCCACATAAGCAAAGAGAAAACTAGGTTATTGTAATCTGGAAAACGCTTTTTATTTCTCTCTCTCAGCCTATTTAATTGTTTCAAGATTACATAAAGTCTATCTCTGGAATAAGTCCTACTTTACTCGTCTAACCTGTATGAGAACTTTCTCCCACCTCTGACTATTCTTGAAATTGTGTGACTCAATTGAAGAATAGCTAAGAATTGTCAAATAAATGATCTTTCTTTATATATAGTTAGTTTTTTGATATAAAATCTTATTCTTAGTAACTTGTAAATGCAATAACTTGTTACCGAATTAGGTTGCTAGTGGCTTTGTGATTATATATGATGACTCTACAAGCCAAGTTTCAGTTTTTTTACTGAATAAGAAGTGTGTTTTATATTTCCAATAATACTGGAATGAGGAAACTAGAACTATAATTATATTCATATCTACTGATTAGACAGCCAGGCAATCTGAATGAGTCAGGTAAAAATTAGAATGATAAATTCATTAAAGTAGCAAATTAAAGGAAAACATGGAAAAACAATGATTAGCTTAAAATATAATAAAACATACATTAAAAAGTTTTGGAGTTTAGAAAGTTAACTATTACTATTATATTATAGAAAAATAGTAGAAAAAATAGATATAGGAACAGCTCTCAGGAGTAATGATAACCATCTCAGCTTTAAGAAAAAGAAGCAAGGAGGGGCCGGCCCGGTGGCGCAAGCGGTTAAGTGCGTGCGCTCCGCTGCGGCGGCCCGGGGTTCGCTGGTTCGGATCCCGGGCGCGCACCGACGCACTGCTTGGCAAGCCATGCTGTGGCGGCATCCCATATAAAGTGGAGGAAGATGGGCACAGATGTTAGCCCAGGGCCGTCTTCCTCAGCAAAAAAAGAGGAGGATTGGCGGGTGTTAGCACAGGGCTGATCTCCTCACAAAAAAAAAAAAAAAAGAAGCAAGGAGATTCTCAAGAAGTAAAATAAAATTAGAGTGCCAACAGTAGCTTGGAAACCTTTGCCTCACCCAGTCTGGATAAAGCATTATTACTGATAATACATAAAATTCTATTGGAGTTATAAGAAAAGCATCAGGATTCCATTTATAAAATGAGTGAGTTATAAAGAGTTTGGTACTATCTGTAGTAAAAACGTTGGGGCTCTGATACAAGATGAAACCAGGACAGCTGTTTACTGCAGGCGTCATGATGAATCCCCAGCCTTTGGAAATCAGTATGACGGCATATGGGGACAGCCCCAAAGATATCCCAAGACTTTAAGCTGTTCAAGAAATCTCTTAAGAATTTATAAAATGGAACTATTCCACCAGATGCGATGAACCAAGTCGCCCCAGCAGAGTTACCAGTGATATCAAACAATTTTAAATATTCTAAATAGCAATTGTCAGAGGAAAGATAGTTAATCAAGTTGGTTAATTTATATATGATTATTCATATCACACTTCTTTCTATAGGATATTTGAGACTGATTATAACAAAATAGATATCTGTCAAAATAGTAAAATTGTATACAAGTATAAAATAAGAAACACCAAAGAAAAGGCGTCTGTAATACATCAACTGCAAGAGTCAGCATAATTCCCGTGAATGAAATTTAGCCCGGGCTTAGCAGCCTACTGATATCTTAGGTGAGAAGGAAAATAGAAACATGTACAGAATTCCAGTTAGGAGAAAGGAGAAAACATATCATGTTCCAAGTGACACAGAGTTTTCTCAGTCCTAAATTCCACAAAGAACTTGCTTATATAGAAGTTTAACATTATGTTATAAGGAATAATTATGTTACTTAAAATGGGGTTTTTTGATGATCAGCCAAGTACAGACATGGAATGACACCACGGAGAGGTGTAGGAAAGTGAAAGAGATTTATTACACCCACAGGTCTAGAGAGGGAGGTGTGGCAGTCCACACAGGGGACACGGGGAGGGAGTGCCCAGCAGGCTCCCAGTGGAGAGCTGGGAGAGTTAGAACAGGTGAGCAAGGGTGGAGTACAAAAGCAAAAGGTTCATGTGAACGTCACTAGGTCAGTCAGGGGACGTCAAGAAGGGAAGTTGTGGCAGAGGCCAGCCTTACCACACCGGTGCACCTGGTCACCTGGGAGGGATGCTCACAGCCTGTTTGTGGGGATGTGGAAGCAGCAGGAAAATACAAAGTCTTAAAAACTTACGATATATATCTGGAGGACATGAACCAGTGTAATAACTGAGCCTCTCAAAAACATTTTTACAGAACAATTTTATTTAAAATTCAATAATAGATTTTACAGCTTTGTCCCAGGTAGCATCCATCCATAAAAACTAAGACATCGCACTCAGCTTTAAGTCTGAGCCATGGAAGAGTTAACACGATGTACTTCGGATAGTGTCTGATTGTCTAAGTAGATCTGGACTTAGCAAGTAGAGCATCTAAATGTTGCCTGAATTGCATGCCTCTCATATAATGTCTCATGAATTTAGCTTCTCTAGGACAGATTCTTCAAGTCCGTTCTCTGGTGCGGTCCTGGCAGGCTCCCGTCTTTATTTCTGAACAAAAATAAACCTGTACATTTTAGAAAAGATAGTTTGATGAATTTACAACTTTATTTATTGAGACAATGGAATATTTATTAAGAAAATTAAATTATGATTATGAAGACTCCATAGAAAATGTGATGTAATTTGAAAAAAATATCAGCTTATATTTGAGTATCTACACTAATATAGCAATAATTAATTGTTGTGTTAGGCAGACTTCCCAGTGACCCACCTTTGGAAAGGGAGTGGTGACAGTGGGCATATGGCCATGGCACTGGTCCCATCACATACCACATCACCAGAAGCTGCCAGCCTATAGAGGGATGGGATGGCCCGTGAAGATGCATCTGAGGCACCAGGTACCTTTGAGCTTTATACCAACTATAAGGTTGTAGCGTCATCCTCCAAAATAGAGTGTAGGTGCTCAATTGATGTCCATTTCATGATTTTATCTCTTGGAGATAAAATCAACAGGTTCAAGTAGGAGTGACCTCATCTGCTATTATGTCCACTTGTGACTGCGTGATTTTCATCTCGACAATTTGGGTCTCTGTGGGTTTAGAGGTCCTTGTTCTATACTACACACCCGGAACTCCACTGAACTTTAAACTACAGCCACCACCTGGGCACGTCAGACTCCTTGTGCCAGAGGAGAGGAATCCTCTTACAGAATGATTGATCCACAGTGCTCCACATGACATCACATCATGTGATGTCCACATTGTAGAAAGAGCACAAGACCATAGACCCACTGGTCCCGTCACGCACCACACCACCCATTCACCACTGTGGCAGGGGTAACTGACCATGATAATCAGAAGGAGGTTGTGCTGCCACTACTCTGTGGAGTCAGAGAGGAATAATCTTGATACCTAGTGTCCACTTGGGTATTTCTTAGGACTTTCCAATTTTGACAATAAATGGATATGTGCCACAGCCATCACCTGATAAAGGCAAGATTTATCAGAGCCCTCAGGGATAAGGAGCTGGGTCACACCCCCAAGTAAACCAGGAGAGATGCTGTCCAAGGGAGGAGGGGAACCTAGGATGGACAGCGGAGGGAGATATGAGTATCACTGTAGATCTGAGATTGGCTATACTGGCAGGGCTGAAGTTCATTTCACTCACTTTCCTCTTCTCAGTTTCCCCAGGAGTACAGACCTGCCAGAATCCCAGGCGGACTGCTCGCAGAACTCGTATGTAATAAGAATGTTTGAATGGCTGAAGTGGTAGACTCTTGAGGATGCTGAGCTGCACCTCCTAGGTCTCCTCTTCAAAACAGATGGATTTACTCCCCTAGCTGCTGAAAAAGTTTTTGGCTAATAGCTCCTCAGAGATTGCCCTGACTGAGAGAGCCACCTTGCCCCAGGTGCTGCTCCTTCTTGGGACGGCACCCCAACAATGACTGGTTAATGTGGTGGTACAGAGGCTCCCTGCCCTTATCCCAACTCTGGACCATGCATAAGGGCCACCTCAGATGCTAAGTCTGCTGTCAGGTTGGTGGAGATCAACTCAACCACTACCTCTGCCCAATTCTGCTTCCCTCCTTTCCATTCACAGTATTGATCCAGGGAACCACTTCCTAATCAACTTCCTACATGTTCATCTCTAGCTGAGGCTGCTTCCCAGAGGATCCAACCTGCACATAAAGATAAGTATCTGATACAAATGAAAAGATCTCATTCTTGAAGCAGAAGACTAATAATTGAAATCTTGAATCCTTTTCAAATGAATCTATGGCTATCCATCATCACTTCAAAAAGCCTAAAGGAACATGTTTTCTAAAATATAATTGTAAAATTCACCTTAAAGGGGAAAGAAAAACTGAGACAAGCCAGAGAGATTATAGTCTGGGGATGGGGGAAAAAGAAAATAAGTTAGATTCCCCATCACACAAACACACACACACCCCATTTGCAAAGGAGTGTGTTTAACATTTAAACTATTTAAATGTTAAATCCAGAAAAGAAAAAAAAATAAAGATTATTTATCAGAAGTTGTAGTTGCAGAAGGCCAAGTTAAGCACGCAACCAAAGGCGGAAACAGTAGAGCAAAAGATATAGAGACTTGTCTACAGAAGTTTGTAATTATTATACAATAATATCTCCTAAAAACAAATACAATGTCTGTGACTCATAGATATTCACATCCTTGAACACACAAAGAACTCCTACAAATAATTAAGACAAATTCCTAAAAAGTCAAGAATCAGAATGAGCATTTCAGTCTTCAAGAAATAAATATAACCCATATAATCAACTTTGAAATTGATTAATCATAGTGCTGACCAACGGAATATAAAGTAAAATATAAAGGTGAAAACATCACCATCCTTCAAATTGCAAAAGATTAAAACAATGAAAATATTCGGAATTGCCCAGTTTAGAGGTAAACACAACACTCATACAAAGGTATAGACTTTGGGAAGGGGCAGTAGTTAAAAAACAATAGAAAATAAAGTTTATATCCTTCTGTCTCAAGGATGCTTGATATAGCATTATTAAAACCAAAAAACAAACCAACTCTCCAATAATAAAAAACTGCAGAATTAAATCATGGTGTCTATATTGTGTAAGGCTACAGAAGCTTTTAAAATAGTTTTGTAAAAAAATATTTAATTGCATGAAAAGTGTTCACATTAATTTCTTAAAATTTGATTTTAAAATAGCATGATAGTTTTGTAGAATTGGATGATAACTTATCGAATATTAAAAATAATCATTAAGTAGTAGTGTTATGTAGTGTTATGGGTTGTTATTTTTTTTCCCTTGTGCTTTTTGCATTTTTCAAAGGTTTAAGAGTAAATATAACTTAAAAAATAATAATTAAGAAAAAAGATTAAACTAAAAAAAGAAAAAAGTAAATATGATTAGCTTCAATAATAATCATTAGTTATGATACTTATATAAATACTTAAAAGAAGATATAGTAAATAAAAGAAGGTTAAGACAATGTGATTCATTTCTGCTATCTTCAAATATGAAATTTGAACCCTTAGACACACAGCATGCATCCCATTCACTCCAGCTCCTTCAAAGCTACATCCAAAGGCATTGGAGGCTGGTCTGGGAGTTCCTCCAGGCCCTTGCAGGACATTTGGTCCTGTCCCAAATGTCCATGAGACATTTGGTTCATGTCCATAAGACATTTGGTCCACGCCAAAATGTCTTTGCTATGGTTATATTTGGTCCTGTTCAAAATGTCCATGGAGACATTTGGTCCACGCCAAAAGGTCCTTGATATCTGCAGGACCATTTGATCTTGTCCAAAATGTCCATCAGACATTTGGTCCATGCCAAAAGGTCCTTGATATCTGGTCATATTTGGTCCTGTCTAAAATGTCCATGGAGACATTGGGTCCATGCCAAAAGGTCTTTGATATTTGGTCCTGTCTAAAACCATTTGGCATGGTCCAAATATGATCATGGATGTTTTGGATAGGACCAAATGTCAAGGACCTTTTGGCATAGACCAAATGTCTTATGGACCAAACGTCTTATGGACCAAATGTCAAGGACCTTTTGGCATGGACCAAATGTCTGATGGACATTTTGGACAAAACCAAATGTCTGCTAACCCCTTCAGTCTCCTGTGGTCTTTCTCTCTGCTCTCACCCCAATAACTCTCATTATTGAAGCAAGTCTCTCATCTGCTTTTCTGTGTTCCATTAATTTCCTGGATGCTCCTGTTCTCTCCCTAGCATCTTCAGACAGAAGCTTCTTTTCAGGAGTCTCCCTGTTCCTTATTCAGCTTCTCCCCCTCTCAAACATCCCATTGCTGCCCCCAGGTGATTTCCCACAACCAGCCGGCCTCAACAAGCCCATGGACTGTACATGCTTGGTGAAATCTTAGTCATCTTAAAACTCATTCTTGGTTAATTGTTCTGTTCTGTTCAAGCCATGAACCATTGCATGGAGGCTAGTGGTGAAGTCACTGCTCACTCTTTTTTTTACTGAGGAAGATTGGCCTTGCGCTAACACCTGTGCCTATATTCCTCTATTTTGTATATGGGATGCTGCCACAGCATGGCTTGATGAGTGGTGCATAGGTCTGCACCCTGGATCCAAACTTGCAAACCCTAGGCCACTGAAGTGGAATGCATGAACTCAACCACTATGCTACCGGGCCAGCCCCTCGCTGTCCATTCTTAATGATGACAGCTACAATTGGATGATGGGCTCTCTGTCCTGGGTTGAGAACAAGTCCATGTCCCACAACTTTCATGTGGGTTTGTGTTCGTCATATTATTTGAGCCTCTTCTTTGGTTCCTTAGTAACAGATTGAGGCCATATTCACTTGTTTAGCAAGTGATTAATGAGGGTTAAATGCATGTATGTGTGCTTGCCATAAGTACTGTGCCTGAAATAACTCAATGCCCATGGGATGGGTAAAATTGTCTTCATTTTACAAACGAGGAAACTGAGGCATGCACAGAGATTGAATGATGTCCAGTTCACATTGCTAGTGAGTAGTAGGGCCAGGAATTCTGTTTCCTCTGCCAAGGACCTTAGTCGAGTAACACAAAGCTCTCTAAGCAACAAAACAACCAGAAACACCTCTCTCTCATTTTATTGATTGATTTGCTTATTTTTTTCCCAATTTTTGAGTCACCCCTCCTGGCCGAGGTCTAGGTCTTCCACACAGCACAGAAATTGGGCAGTTAGCATGTTGGGTTTCAGGAGACAGCACTGAGGACTGAGCTGCAAAGGCTCTTGGTTTCCATATGATGGGGTTGAGTGGAATGCAGAATTGGAAATGTGGAAAAACGGATAAGGAGGATACAGAACAGATGGAAACAGGACAGGTGGATAAAGGATAGTGTGGGGCAGAGGAGAGAGCACTACCCACCATCCACTTCCTTTAGGAGAACGGGAAGCACCACGCTTAAGTGGTTGTAATTACTCTGTGTGTACAATTTACATGGGATTTTCCCCTCTCGGATAGCCATTCCAATGTTTTTGTTTGCAATTTAAGTCGTCTGCATTCAATTATCTGGCTTAATGCAGAAGAAAACCTGTTATAAATGGAGCCTGTAGCTACAATCCCCAGCCAAAGCACAGGACAAATCCTGGAGCGCTGCTTCTCCTTGTTGCTGTCCCGGGAGGAGAAGTCAGAGAAGTGCGCCCGCTGGTTACTGCACATGAAATTGGATCAGAATCCTAGGGAAACTAAGTTTCTTTACATTTACGTGATTTTAGATCTCAATTTCAATATCAAGACTTGATTATTCCTCTAATTTCAACTACTTTGATTTGTCACAATCCTTATGAGCAAAGATGTGTGTGGAAGTAAGCAAGCCTGGGTTGATAATGATAATAATTAACCATTTAAACACACATGCAAGAACACACACGCATGTACATATATACTGAGCGTCTCGTATGTGCCCGACTTTCTTCTATGTGCTAAGTTCATGGACATGAAATAAGGATGAGGTCCTGACTCTAAAAGAATGTCTTTTCATTTGTTTCCCAGATTTTTTATTTCATAATATTTTATCAAGGTATAAAATGAAAAGGGTGGGTTTTATGGTACAGTCTTGTGAATTTTCCAAATGGCTAAACTGTATAAGTCCCCCTCTCCCCTCCTCCACCACACACATCAAGATCTACACTTCCATCATTCCGGAAAATTTTCTCTTACTTTTTTTTTTTTTTTTTTTTTTTTTTGTGAGGAGATCAGCCCTGAGCTAACATCCGCCAATCCTCCTCTTTTTTTTTTTTTTTTACTGAGGAAGACGGCCCTGGGCTAACATCCGTGCCCATCTTCCTCCACTTTATATGGGACGCCGCCACAGCATGGCTTACCAAGCAGTGCGTCGGTGCGCGCCCGGGATCCGAGCCAGCGAACCCCGGGCCGCCGCAGCGGAGCGCGCGCACCTAACCGCTTGCGCCACCGGGCCGGCCCCCACTCTCTGATTTTTATTGTCAAAGATGTGTATTCGTCTGTTCTTGAACCTTATATATATGAAATCGTGCAGTCTGCGCACTTTCACGTCTGATGACTTTCACTCAACATAATCTTTCTGAGATCCAGCTATGCCTTTGCCCAATTCAGTAATTTGTTCCTTTCACTGCTAAGTAGTCTTTCACTGTGTGGGTATCCTACACTTTGTCTCTCTATTCTCCAGCTGACAGATATTTCAGTTGCTTCCAGTTTGGGGTTATTTTGATTAAGCCGCTATGAACATTTCCGTTGCTTTGCCTGTACTTATGGAGGGTTGGAAAAGCCTAGGAGTTGACTACGCTCCCTCACCGTCTGTGCCCCCATCATCAACCCTCAGACAAAGACTGACTGGCTGGAATGTGGAAGCTCAGTGCCCTGCCTGGAGCTGGGACAGAGCTCCCCTCTGGGATCCCTCTCGCTTACTTACCCAAGAGATCCCTTCACCTTGGATTTTCCTCTTTCTTGTTCTGTTTCTTCCATTCTTACCAGCATCTTGCAAAACTTCATCTCAGAGTCTACTACAGGGTATCTGACCTGAGACAAGCAACACCTTCACCACCTTGTATTAAATACACTCCATGTGCCCTGCTAAGTGCATGCCATTGATTATTTCATTTAATAACCACCACCATTGATTCTATGAGATCAAACCAACAATTAGCTATTGAACTTAAGGCAAAACGGCCAGTGAAATCATAGTGTTCAACAGAGAACTCTAAAGTTCCTTCCAGATGTAAGCTTTAGTGACTCTAAGACTGCCCTGAGGTGCTTACCTTTGACTCTAGGAGAGAGTGGTCACCCTTTCACCCAAGTTAGCACACAAGGTCAACACCTCCTCTTGCTTTGTTTCCCTAATAAATGCCTGGGACTCCCTTAAGTGCATAGTGTGCTAATCATTTTTAAACACCATTAGAATCAGAGATCTAAACTTGACAGTTGTATACTTTCTACTAAATTAGTTAACATTCATGCAGTTTACTTCCAAGCTTTCCTTTCTCTCTAGTACAAAGACAGAAGCTAGATTTTAAAAATTTAAGGAAATTTTTAAAATTTTTATGATTTTCTTTCAGGAAACTAGTCCAAGAAATATTCACTTACCTGTTACATTAATCGATTATTCACTTATTATAGTTTGCTTCTAGATATAGCTCTTTCAGAGCTATACTTCATTTATGGAGAACATTAGCTATGGTAAATTCAAAGCAAATATGAGTAAGAGCCAAGAGGAGAGATCTGTAGTTTCCAGAAGTTATTGATCTTTCCTCTGTCTCTCTTTCTGTCAAATTTAAGGAGTAGTCATAAACAAATGCACTCTCCTAATGGACTGAAAGCTAAGAATGCAGATATCTACAGATTGAGGTAGAGCAGTCAGATGGTAGAATTTGGTTAGATCCGAAACATATGATGGTCAATGTGAAGTCAGTCATGGGGGAGATGGGCTGAACAGTGCATGATGACTGGGAAGTATGGACAGGGCCTTCCCATCATCAGCAGGATAAGAAAGAGAGCTGAGACCACTGAGTGGTCTTCTTCTTATTATTATTATTATTACTATTATTTGGACAAAGAGCTGCTCAGGATGTGTGGACCCTGACAGCAGAAGTACAACTTGAGAATAGCTGCAAAAAACAACCTAAAGAAGGGGCCGTGGAATCAACATGGCCTGACACAGGACCATGTGGTCTGCGCATGCTCAGTGTTGAAAGCAGAACCAAGGTTAGCATTTTGGGTAGATGGAGAAAAGCCCTTTCACTTTTCGATATTAGACGACTGTAAAGCACACAGGGAGTCTAAGAGCACCTACATCTGAACTGAGAAATAAACCACTACGTGAACTGGTTCAAGAAGAGAGTATTAGTTTGCTAGGGCTGTCATAACAAAGTACCATAAACTGAGTGGTTAAAAAAACCCAAGAATTTATTCTCCCTTGGTTCTGGAGGCCAGTCTAAAATCAGGGTGTCAGCAGGGTCATGCTCTCTCTGAAGGCTCTCAAGGAGATTCCCTCCCCACTCCAATCTCTGCTCCATCAACACATGACCTTCTTCCCTAAGTGTGTCTTTTTTCCTCTTCTTATAAGAAAAACAGTCATTGGATTTAGGGCCCATTGTAATCCAGTGTGACCTCATTTTACCTTGATTACATCTGCAAAGACTCTATTTCCAAATAAGGTCACATTCACAGGTGCCAGAGGTTATGACTTCAATATACATTTTTTGGGTGATACAATTCAACTTACTGCAAAAGATAAAAAACAAGAGATGAGGACACAAAATTAAGATTTAAGTCACTGGGGACTAGAGAAGAGTAGAACTTCCTTATGGAACAGGATTGGTCATGAAACAAGACCCTGCCATTAGAGACCATTGAATATTTCCCTATGTTAATTATTAAATCAATCTGCATATTGGACATTTTTCTTCTCGGCTAAATCCCTTGTGCCAAGAGTCCAGACTTTAAGAATTTCATCTGGAATTGAAAACCAGACACACTTGAATTCAGTCAATCAAGCCAACGTTATGGATTTTTTCACAGTTGCCGGACACTAACTAATGCTGGTCCAGTAGCAACTGCACTTTGACCTCACTTGTCACATTAATTAAAAACTCCTGCAGCTCCCAGGCAGATCCTTTGTTAGGCACCAAGAGAAATACTTAAAGGAAAAATGAATCCTCTTTCCTTTTGCTTATGCCATTAAAACACACACAGACACATGCACAAAAACAGAAAGAAAAAACTATTTGAATATCTTTTTCCTTTATTGTCCCATGTTAAGGGAGTAGTTGGCATAATGCTAAAAGGCCTCTGTCAGGGGCTCATCTGTGCTGGGTTTTGAAGCGCAAACCAGGCATCTCTATGAACATAATAGTTCAAAAGGGTCACCACAGGTCATTCTGAGACTAAGAAACTGATCAAGGTCCTCCAGCAGCTGTTTCAACATCCAAAGTGTGTTACCTGTCTCTATTCGTCTTCTTTTATATCAGAAAATCTTTGTAGTTCTCATAAAGTACATGCCTAATTCTCATTAAAAGCTTCCTAATACTTTTTGGGGGAATTGTGAACTATTTTTCTTTGAATTTAGTTATGATATTTGAACTACATTTTTATAAGTATGTGTCTATGGTTTTAAGTTATTTTTATTACAAAATTAAAGACATACTGCATTAGTAACAATGTCCCCTTTGTGTCAAATGCATGCAGTACCTTTTTCCACCATTATTTGCTTCTTGAGTTTGTTCGTGGAATGATTTGCAGCATAGTGATTGTGTGACTTTTATTAATTTTTATCATCATCCACATTTAGAAACAAATTTCACAGTCCAAGATTATTTTTTAACAATGTTTATTTCTTTGTGTAAGAAATAAGGTGTTCACCCAGTATCTTTTTCTAGATGGCAATTATTTTAAGACCACTTATTAAATAATCTCTGTGTTGCCCTCCTCCCTTGATTTGAAATTTGCCATCACCAAGTACCAAGCTGCCATATGCATTTGGTCTGTAGTTGGGCTCCCTGATCTCTTATGTTGATCCATCTGCTAATTCTACTTTAGCACATGCAGTTTTAGTTACTGGGCTTTATTTTATATTTTATTAATGAGTGGCAAGTCCCTGTACTTACTGCTTGTGTTCAAAATTTCCCTGCCTAGTTCTAAACTATCCAGATGACTTTGGATTATTTTATCAACTTCCAAAAATTATGAGAATTTTGAATGAAGTTGCCTTTAATTTACACAGTTGGGGGGAACTGTATTCTCTAACGTATTGATATTACAGGAAATAATAAATTATATTCTTAATTTATTCAAAATTTTTTCTGTCTCTAAAAATTTTTATAGGTTTAAATATATAGCTTATTTGTATATCTAGTTATTTCATAGACTTTAGAAAAATTTTGTATAATTTTGGTTCATATAAATGGCATGACTAGAATAATAATCTAGGCCTTCAGGATTTCAAATATTTGGGGCTCATATGCTCAACTTCATTGTATATGGAAGATGATGATGGGCCACTACCAGTAAGATGTATTTCACTGGAAAGGGTCATATTGTAAATGTATATTATTGGTTTCATGAAAGAGTAGGTCAAAGTGTAACAAAACAGTGTGCATTTTTATAATATCTTTCCTTGGGGATATATTTTTAAGAAACTGATTCAAATGAAAATCATCCTGAGTTTGGAAACCATGGTGGAAGAATTAAGTAGTTCCCATGTAATGAAATGCACCTTTAGTCTCAGGAGTAGGAGATCATGTGACCAGAGCAGAAGGGGGGTGTTTCTGACATGTGACTTATTTCATTTCTTTGTGACTTAACGAAAAAACAAACAAAATGTGTCAAAATTAATGGAATGTTTCTTTGTTTTTATAAAGTGGGCATATAAAATTTTTGATTTTTTTTGTTTACTACAACAAATATATAATGTATGCAAACTAAATAAACATCACACTCTCAAGCAGATTTGGATCCAGTATTAATATATGCAATGGTTTGATGTATCGCACATGTTTGCCTACTGCATGTTTTCTGCCCTTGGGTTCTCAGCCTGGGCTATGGTCCTTGTCCAGAGGATATTGAAGATACACACACCTGATCTGGCAGCTGACAAGCCCAGCCAGCACCTCCTGGAGCTCCCCATGCCCTGTCCTTGAGCTGCAAGCTACTGCTGGGACGCTGCCTGCCCAAAGTCCTGCGTCCTGCCTCATGCACCGAGCAATGCTTATGCTTGTGTTATCTTTCTCTCCTTCTATAGCAAAATGAAAGAGTTGTACCAATAATCTAGAAGATCTTTAACTGAATGGAGTTCTAAAAAAAAAAGCATCTCTGTGAAACTTCGGTTCAAGTTGTGCCTAATGTCCGTGTCCAGGAGGGGGCTGGAGGAAGCCTGTTTGTAAGCAGATGCCAGGGGGCTGTGAAACACCAGCTGCAGCCCCTCTGTCACCCTCTCGGGGTCTGCAGTCCACCTTACAGGGAGATAATTGGCACCTTCGGAAGGTTGGCCTCTTCTCTTTCCTTTGGTGTCTTCTCTTCTTCAGGCCTGGTAATTCTGACCACATACTATTTTGATAATAACTTTGCCATTCCAGGATTCTGCTGCTCCATGATTCTAGTATTCTCCTGTTGAAGTTGAGCTCTTAGCTGCAATGATTTGTTTAAGTAATAGTTTAACATAAGGTGTAGTATTTTGAGAATAGCTCCTCCATTTGAACTTGGTGGGTCTATGGACTTTTAAAATCTATCTATTTTGTAAATTTCCTTTAATATGCTGGTATCTGCTTTATAATAATAGCAAAAGAACATAAGCTTGCATAATGAGCTTGTCAGGAGCACTGAATGTCAGTGTCCTCCTTGAAATGCCAACATGAGGAAGGTCCAAGCCACGTACCCAAATTCCCGTAATGTCACTGCTTCCTTCACTACACAAGACAGACAAGAGGTGGCTTCTAGAAAAGTCTGCTGGTGTATCTGTATCTAATGTGTCTCCCAACTCTTTCTACATAGGTTCTTATATATTGGGACTTTGTAAAACAGGGTTATTAGGGAAGAACTGAACTCAATCCACAGGACCAACAACCATATTGGTAAGTAGGTAACAGAGCAATAATTACACACTACAGACTGGGAGTACTCCACCGGTGTAAGGTCATTGTGGCCAAGGTAATTGTTGTCCCGATGAAGCCATTCCTCAGCAAAGGTGCTTTCCTGGGTCCCAGTTAGCCTCTATCCTATCCTATTTAGTCTGCTCATTTCCTAGATTCCAAGAAACTGAGAGCAGGTGTTCTGGGCTGAATTGTGTCTCTCCAAAATCCATATGTTGAAGTCCTAAGCCCAATATCTCAGAATGTGACTGCATTTGGAGATAGGGCCTTTAGAGAGGTGATTAGGGTAAAATGATGTTATATGAGTGGGCCCTAACCCAATATGACTAGTGTCTTTTTAAGAAGAGGAGATAAGGACACAGACTTGGACATAGAGAAGACAATAGTGGGAAGATGGCTGTCAACAGGCCAAGGAGAGAGGTCTCAGAAGAAACCAACCCTGCTAACATCTTGATCTCAACCTTCTAGCCTGCAGATTTCTGTTGTTTAAGCCCCCCAGTCTGTGGTACTTTGTTATGGCAGCCTGAGGAAATTAACACAGCAGAGAAAGCAGAAGCAAGACTGCTTGCTACAAAGAAATACTGGAAAGATGAGGAAGCAACTAGTAACTTCTGGAGACAGGGGCTGGTAGGAATTGATCAAGTGGGCTCAGGAATGAGAGAGAAAGGTTTTGAACCATGTGAATATATTACATATTTAACAGTGAGCAAAAATGACAATTGCAACAAAATGCTGTGCTCTCACAATTTTGCTATCTGGCTGTACCTTGCTCACTCTGTGCGTGTTACAAAATCAGCTTCACCTATTTTGCTGCTATTCATGTTGAGTGAGAATAATATTTGTGCTAACATTTATACCACCCTTGAACTGGATGGCTTTTTTTTAGGGAAACACTAAAATGCTCTGATACTGAATGACAGATTCATTGTTTGATCTGAAACATATCACAATTATGATTCTTATTTTACCCATGATGTAACTCAAAGGTTACCCAAAGTTGACTTCTTCCTGGTATTTATAAAAAAGTGAATTGCATTATCTTTGGTTCATCTGCAACCTTTCTATCAGTTAACTTTTCCAAATTCTTCTTTAATCCTTTGTTATGATGATTTTCCAGTTCCTGCGGAAAAAAGCCCTGATATTTTAGGCCAGTGTATAAGGCTCTCCACATTTGGTCTATGACAACGGGACAAACCTGCGGGGTCCAGCTTCACTCAAGGAGTGACCTGAAGGATCTCCCATTTCCTGCCTGACTTACCCCACAGACACGCTCAGCGGACCCTTTTCACAAAGTTCCTGGACAAGGATGCCTCTTCTGTTGGGGCAGCCTGGACCGTCCACCATGGGTGTGGCCCAGCTCTAATAGCTGAGTTTTCATTGTGTTCTTGTCACCAATCAAGCAGTGCCAGGGATGCAGTCACAGTGTCAGCTGTCAGACAGAGCATCCAAATGTGGGGGAGATGATTTGGGGTCCAAAACCAACTGCTCCAAAGCAGAGTTGAGGAGCCCTGGCTTATAGAGGTGTGTGTGGGAAAAGAGGGCTTAGTGGACTAAGATCAGGTGACTCCTCAGGGTGGTGTAGATGCCAGATGGAAGAGAGCCTCGGGCTGGATTAACAGACCTAGAGCATGTTGGGTGAAGGGAGTGAGGGCCTTTCTCTACAGTTACGCTGGCCTCATCAATGGGTTCAGCATTAGTTCTGGATGCCTCCTTGGAGGGTATTAAAAAAACAAAGCACAGTCAGAAAACCGTGGCCAGGATGAGTGGCCAGAGAAAGCCTGGGAGAGGGGAGGTGGAAGCACTGACAGCCATTCTGCTGTTCAGAGAAACTAAGAACAAGGGGTGTGGTGCTGCTTTTGCATATTTGGAGGGTTCACTCACATACAGAAACAGCACTAAGTTGATCTCTGGATGGCCCCAGCAGATCCATCAAGTTCAAGTCCTCAAGGAGGAACTCCTGCCTCAGTGCGATAGGTGGCAGGGCTGTCCCAAGATGGGGAAGTCACAGTGGTGATAGCTCTCCCTGGAGGCTTCAGGGAGTGGCTGTGAGCACCTGGCAGGGGTGATGTGAGGGCTAGTCTCCAATGGGGCTGGGAAAGGAATTTGAGCCTCCTTATCCAAACCCCATCAGATGAGGATTTAGCTCCATGAGATTCCGTACTTCCTTAATTCCCTTGACACCCCTGCAGTGCAGACCTTACTCCCTTCCACAGACCCTAAATGGGTCCTCCCTCTGAAATCTTCCCCATCTCTACAAAAGGCCCTGTTGCCATCCAGAAAACTCCAAGTCACATGCTGTTTCTTGAGTGTCCTACATTCACGCTCCAAGCCAGTCCTCTAAGTAACTACAAATACACACACTCCTTTTCTCTCCTGGCCCTGTGGTCCAGGTCTCCACCACAAACTCCACAAACACTCTCACTGATCCCACCCTACACTTCCTCTGATCCAGGCTCCATGCAGCAGCAAACTGGCCTTCTCTAAAGTGAAGGAGATCATCCCATCACCATTAAATGCTTCCCTCGCTTCCATTAGCTTTAGGATAAACCTCAACGTCTCCCCTGGCCCTCAGGACAACAGGATGGGCTCAGACCCATCTCTTCAGCCCTGTCCCTGGCCACCTTCCTCCCACCTTCTGTTCACCAACCACACTGGCTTCTCTCAGGTCCTTGGATGTGCCAAGTTCCTCCCTCCTCAGACCTGTGCACTTGATGCTTACTGGCAGAACGCACCTCCCTCCACTGGACTTGGCTGGTTCCTTCTCAACCATCAGCTCTCAACGTGCAGGTCACCAGCTCAGCACAGCCTCCCACATCTCCCTTTATATGGGCAGCCCCTTCATCATCATCCTGCCTCCCACCATCCTGCCTCCTGGTCTTCCCTTCTGATCACTTATCACAGTGCATGATTACTTTGACTATTGGTTACCTTGTTGCCGTTGTTTTGGTCCACATGGGCAGGAACCAATTATCTAGTATTCACAGGTCACCTTCTCACACAGGCCAGACACCCCTTGACTGCCCCCCACCATGTCACCTTCTGACCCTGCTTTGTTATTTTGTTTGTTGTTTTGTTTTTGTAATATTTGACACTACCTGACATGATTTATTGACTCCATGCCTCCCGCCGACGCCCCGGCAGAGCATCAACTTCCTTAGGGGAAGAGTTCTGTACTCTCAGCTCCTAGTCCAGTCCTGGGCACACCCAAGGTGCCTAATAAATGCTTATATGTTCCATGAACAGATGTGTCACGGGGTCTTCTCTGATGCTTAGTAGCATGCCCCATGTGTAGCAGTCACCCAGAAAGTATTTATGTGTTTATTTAATAAATGTGTAAATATATAGTAAAATGTCTTCTTGGCTGCTGGCAGAGTTCAAACCTTTTTATGGCGCAGTGGAAGAGACTGGGGATTAGGGGCTGGAAAGCCCTGTAGTTACATCCTAACCCTGTTTTTCCTCTGGGATTCTGGAAAAGCTACATGACATTGTTACGCTGCAGCGCCTCACCTTCAAAACGGGATAATGACATAACGTTGGCACACAAGTGCTGAGAGGATCGAGGAAAACAAGACATGCGGGTCTCGTCACTCTCTCGGTGACCCTTTGTCTAACATGGTGATGATTTTCCTCAAATTATAAAGTAAATCCAAAATGAGTTCTGATAGGCCTAACTTTTTTATTCATGTATCAGAAATGCTTAAAAATTTTTATTTACCAAAGACTTTGCATAATTTCTTAGAAACATCCTAAGCTTTCTTCCACTTATCAGTTAATACATACTTAGGGATAATCAATTATATTTAAAATTATGCTGAGGAAAGTGTTAGGATGATATCTGGTGTTGCTGCTCTGCTATTAAAAGAAAATAAAAACAATAAAAAGAGAATAAGGAAACTGGAAATTCAGTATGTGACAAGTAGAGAAAGTTCTGGAGTTGCTCATGATTTGAGATTAATCTGGTTACCTCCTTTCAGTATTGAAGGTATGAAATTGAGTCCCATTAGATTTGAATGACACTTATATGACAAAACATATTTTTTTCTCTTAATAGCATGGACAAATCTGACGCTAATGCAGTGGGATTGAGATATTAAACCCCTGGACCACCTCTGTTAAGGCTAGAAAGGGTGACTGCAGTGTGAGTTAAAGAGCCGTGGATGTTCAGCTTGGAAATGAAAGGTCATAGAACAGAGAAGGCACAGGACAGAGGGAAAGTGGCTGTCCGTGGCTAATGTAATCACCGGTGGAGGTCAGGATGACTGTGGCCCCCATAGCAGAATGAATTAGGGTCCCCGTCACAGGGCCACAGTGAGGAGGCTGAGAGTGCAGGGATACAGAGAGGGTGGCATATCTCCTTGAAAATGTGGGATGGAGGTACCAACCTGGCAGACAAAATACAGCTCCATCTGAACCGCGTGCAACTGCCTCCTTGGAATCCTGCTTGGCCTGAAGTCCTCACTCAGGACTTCCCGGCATCAATGCTTTTCTTTGTCAGGAAAGAAAAAAGAGCCGCAGTCAGAAAAATGTATCTAAGGAGACCTCCTGGGGTCTGACAAAAATGCTACTTTTAGCCGAAAGACACCGACATCCAATTCATGACTTCTTTAGGAAACGCCGTGATGATACTTTTTGGCCGCCCAGGAATGTCTAAGAATTTAGTTCCAGTCTGCTAGCAGAGAGCTGTCTCCCCCGACTTCCCAGCCCCACACGGTGTGAACACACCATGAATCATTTCTGGACTTTCTCTTGGCCCCTGCCACTTTGCTCTCATCCAGTAGGCTGATCTCCATCCAAGATACTTCCCTAAACCTTTTTAAAATCCCATAAAACACAGACATGGCATTTATGGGAAACAGGATGCCAAATTACATGCAGTTAAAAGAGTCGAAGCGGTTATTCTTAAACCTTTTAATATCTAAATTACAGGATTGTATTGAATGTTGAAAGGATAAATAGGAATTCATGTCGAGATTAGCACAGAGACGTAAATACTGTATACAGCACAGAAGAAAAGAGAAACTGAAATTTTCCATAAAACAAAATACAAGGAGAAACCGTTCATTTCCGTTTTAAAGGTTAGAAATCCTTAGGTTTAAACACACATCCTCAGTTACAGGGAAAATTTAACACATCAGCCAGTGATTTGCACGAATTAGTGATATTTCGTTTCAGTGATTGTTCAGAGGCTACTTGAGAAAGCAAACGTTTTGTCTGTTTTCTGTTTGACAATTATGTGGATTAGAGCAGATGATAGCTGAGAGATGTTATCACAGCAAATGTTTCCAAGAAAATTCAAATTCTCACATTTTGTAGTCCCTCAGTGAAGTTTTACAAATTTATTACCAAGCTTAATTCAGTCTAATTTACGTGGTGAGTTAAGCTTTTTTATTTTATTTCTTAAGTGGCTGTAATTGATATATAAAAGATATATTGAGTTTTTAAAATTGATTTTGCATGGATTTACCTCACTGAATGTTTTCATTCATTGGAACAGTTTTTAGTTGATTCTCTTGATTTTTTCCCCCAAGTATACAATTACATTATCAGCAATAGTGATTTCTAATTGATTTTAGTTTCTGTGCTTTTCAACTTTATTCCTTTTCTTATTATTTTTCTAGTGGTTTCACTTTATATAGTTTGATGCTTTGTTATTTAGCTCATAAATTTTCACAACTGTAATAAATAAAACAAGAGAAGCAGCAACTTGTACAATCCTTGAAAAAATCCTATGCAGTATTTAATACTAAAAGAAATATTTTGGAACATATGAATATAAAAAAATAGCATAATATGGTAAAATAGGAACCATATGAATAAACAAACTCTTCATGTCTACATAGAGTGGCATGGATTTGAAGGAGGATGGTGGGCAGAGGAGGAAATTAAAGCAATTAATTAGAAACTTCCAGCAAAAGACAAATTATAGCATTTGTAACTATAATTTTCTTAACATTTTGGATGAAAGCTCACATATATGTATATGTGTGTATGTGTATATATATATATATGTATATGTATATGTATGTATGTATAGTCATGCACTATATAATGACGTTTTGCCAATTAGGGATCACATATAGGATGGTGGTCTCGTAGCCTAGCTGTGTGGTAGGCTATACCATCTAGGTTTGTATAAATACACCCTATGATGTTTGCACAATGAGGAAATCACCTAACAATGCATTTCTCAGAACCTGTCCCCCTCATTAAGCAATGCATGACTGTATGTGCATACATACCCACAAACACACACACACACACAAAATATCATGACCCAAAGTATTGGGCTTTTTGAAGTAAGAAGTAGTTTTTAAAAAATCTTTTAGTTTTTACTATCGTCACTTTAACCAACTCTGTGCATTTCAAAGTCAGTCAAAACTAAATTTGTTTTGTTTTTACTGCTTGTTTTAGACAAGTTTAGCCCATAAGTTTAGACAATGCACCCTATGCAATCAGAGTGGGCTGTGTGTGCAGGTGGCAGTTTAGCAATGTGAGTCACCTCAGTGGGCCCTGAAAGTCCAGCAGAGTACAGGGGATGTTTTTATTCTGAGCGAGTAAACAGGGGCCAATGATTTCTGTATTAGTTTCCTGTTGCTGCTGTAATAAATTGGCATAAATTTGGTGGCTTAAAAGAAACTGAAATTTATTCTTTCAACGTTTTTGAGTCAAGAAGTCTAAAATTAGTTTCACTGGACTAAAATGAAGGCATCAGCAGGGCCATGCTCCCCCTGGAGGCTCTGGGGGAAAATTCGTTTATTGCCTCTTCCAGCTTCTGGTGGCTGCTGCATTCCCAGGCTTGTGGCCACACCAGTCCAATCTCTGCCTCCGTAGTCTCATCGATTCCTGCTCTTTGTGTGTGGTATATCCCTCCGTAAAGACACATGTGATTGCATTTAGGGTCCACTCAGATAGTCCAGGATAGTCTCCCCATCACAAGATCCTTAACTCAATCACCCCTGCAAAGACCATTTTTTTACATATAAATTAACATTTACAGGTTTTAGGAATTAGGAGGTGGGTGGGTGTTTCTGGGGGATGGAGGGAGGCATTTTAAAGTCTACCACAGTTTAATAGGTTTCTTTTTAGAAAATCAAAGAACGTTAATATTTCTTTTTTAGAACTTAAGGTATATTTGTTAGAATTAGATTTATCTTTAAAACTGATCAGATTTAAAACTTTAAATCTGATCTCACCTAAAATGGCAGAATCTAAATGTCATTGTCTAGAGAGAGTTGCAGGGCACGGACAGAAGATTCCCCTATTTGACAGGGTGAGAACTAGCATCAGTTCTTCACGTGCAGCAGTAGGTCAGAATTTTCTGTAACTCACTCAGTGTTTTACCAGATATTTTTTCCTCCAAGTGTGAAGCCTTTGGGATAGATACTAAAAAGTTACAATAAGATTGAAGGCTCTGAGTCGCCCTATCCAGTAGCCACAGTCCAGCCTTTTACCCTTTCACAGCCTGTATCTTCCTCCCCCAATGGGCATTCATCAACCAAAGAAGATGCTATAATCATTGCTACGGTGCCCTGTCTAGCTGTTCCCTCTTTAAGACAAAAACACAAAAACATCTGGAAGAAAAGTTAAAACTTCAGGTAAGTTTTTTGAATACTTTGACTCTATGATTCCGATCAACAAATTTTTAGGAACCAAGAATTGATTCAGACAATCTTGCTGCCTTTCCTCTGAAAGCTTAAACAATGTGAAAACTCTGTTGTCCTTCATTGTGGGAACACCACACATTTGAATAAAACAATAATGCACACCTTTCTCATGCAGGGATTCCTTTTTAAATTAATGCTATTGAGAAATATTTTAAAGGTACAAGACCAATTGTTGGCACATGTAAGTCTCTTTTGTATGATATTCCCAATAAGGGATGCAGGGATTCTGGCCTGGGAGAATTAAACATGCGCCAGTGAGGATGTAAAAGGAAATGTTTGCTCTGTAAACTGCTGTTAGGGTTTTCAAAGAGTTAATAAATGTCTTTCCTGTCTCCACATTTGGCATTGATGAAGAGGTAGAGAGAGGAGTCAAAGAGATGGAGAACAAAACAGCTGCCGTTACTGTTAATAAGGCTGTTTGCACAGCGCAGCTTCCATCTCTGGCAAAAATGGGCTTCCTGTTTAGCATCCCTGAATCAAACCCAACCAGTTATTGATTGACCTGAAAACTTCAGCCTCCCCCTGCCCTTGAGAACTTATGACACAGGAGATCAGAGAATAGATGCTTATTTCAGACAGATTTCCAAACAAAACAGAACAAAGGGTGAACAGGATAGCCCCGTTTTTTCTCCTAGGTTTGCTAATCAGGTCATTCACAATGTCTCTGTTTAGGAGGGTGAATGAGAAGAAAATAGAGACCAGGAGTACAAATCAACCTAAAAGAAGATATCCACATGGGAAGATAATGATTTTTTCTATTAAATCTGACATCATTTCCTCATATGTCTGATTTATTTAGGACAGCCAAAATTCACAACATAAAAATGGCAAAATTTCTCTGAGTCCCCAAACCACCATAATGAAGTTCCTTCCATCAAGCCAATCAAGGCTATCCTAGGACTCTTTAAGGGGGAGACACACTGGTAGCAATAAGAATATTGGCCAAAGCATAAGCTTAAGGCAGGAGAAGAGTCAGTATCCTGCCCATATATGATCCATAACATAGAAACTGTTGCTCACAACCATGACCTTGGGTCATTGACTCCGGATTTAACCTGGAAGGGAGAGACCACATCAACTAGATAGATAGATAGATAGATAGATAGATAGATAGATAGATATCTTGAGACATAATTTAATGCAGGGAAACCATTGCAGGTGAGGGAGGAGCTGGGTGGCCAAGGAGAGAATGATGGAGACCTAAATATCAGCATCAGCAGGAAGTCACTGCACGCAAGCCCGTGGGTACAGAGTGTGTGTGGGGGGGGGCGTCTAACTGAGCTGAGGCCGTCCTGGGGCTGCTGGGGTTACGACACAGCCACTGAGACTAGAGGCAGATAGACAGAAGACAAAGCTGGCTTATCCCTTCCCTCCACCTTCCAGTATCCCCTCAGTGCCTAGTGGGGCCACACCCAGCCGGTAATGGGGAAGTCAGCTTAGAGCCATCAGGCCTCCAGCTCAAAGCAGAGCAGAGAAAGAGAGAGGAATGGGCAGGAGAGCCCGGAGGGCCTGAAGTCATAAACAGGAATTACATTTTTCTATCCCACTTTAGATCAGGGAAGCCTGTGATACTTGAGCAAGATTTCCATAATTGTGGTTATTTTGCTTAAATAGATCTAAAGTGGAAAGTTTCAATAACTTGGAAAACAGAGAAAAATATAAATAGCAGAGCAGGTTGAGGTAATTTAGTAGAACAGTATAAACCCTGTAAAGCCCTAGAGGTTTTGGGAGTGTCATTATATCACAGTGAAATGCAGTAAAATATTATCTCAATTTCAGTGGTTGTTAAATAAAATAATTTGGATACTATATATTCTATTTGGAATGGAAAAAATACAAAGTGTAATTTTTACGAGTTTCTCAGTATGTATTTAAAGGATGACAAAGATTCTTGCTATGGACTAAATAGTTGCGCCCCTCTTCCCCCTCAAATTCGTATGTTGAAAATCTACCACTAATGTGATGCTATTAGGAGGTGGCACTTTTGGGAGTTAGTTAGGATTAGATGAGGTCATGAGGGTAGTGGCAAAAGAATGGGATTAGTGCTCTTGCAGACTCAGGAGAGAATTCGCTCCCTCTCTGTTCTTCACCATGTGAGGACACAACGAGAAGTCAACAACCTGGAAACAGGCCCTCACCAGACCAGACCATGCTGGCACCTTGATCTTGGACTTCCTACCTTCCAAAACTGTGAGAAATAAATTTCTGTTTTTTGTAAGCCACTCAGTTTGTGGTATTTTTTTATAGCAGCCTGTATGGGCTAAGATAAGCCTCTCCCTGACCAACCTCTAGTCAGGCTAGAGCTAAGCTACGTTTCCATTGTCTATTTCTATGAGCCTATGAGACTATGAGCCTTTTTGACTAGGCTTGGATATCTCATCAAGAGGCTAATTTTAGCAAGAATCCTGCTATGTCAGGTTAACAAGAATGCCCCACCCTTGATATCTGATCACCCTCAATATCTGACCAAATTCCTCATCTCCCACCACCCCCTCAGGTGGTGTCTGATCAGCCCCTCAGCAACAATCATAATGGATCAGTCCAGCCAGAATCTCCTCTCACCTCTAATGTTTTCTCTTAGTAATTTTTGATCCACTGACCTCCTCACCCTGCTCCTTGGATATAATTCCCACTTTTCCTTGTTGTATTTGAAGTTGAGCCCAGTCTCTCTCTCCTACTGCAAAACCTCATTGCAGTGGTCCCTACACTGGTAATAGTCCTGAATAAAGTCAGCCTTCCCATCCCAACAAGTGTCATGAATATTTTTTTTCTTTGACAAGGGATATCTGGAAAAGCTGTCTTCTGTAATTTATTCTAGATATCCTTGTACTATTTTAAGAATATAGTTTAAATGTTATTATATATTATAATTAATAAATCATAGGCATTCCTGACAAATTTAAAGATTAGATAAACAAATCAATGGACACATAAAAATGTTTAAAATAGTGCTTATTCTGGTATAAAATAAATTCCGTTGATTTAGCTTTTATTCTTTCAACAAAAACTAAGAGTCCACTAAGGTAGTACTCTTCTAGATGAAGAGATTACCAAAGTGAATGAAACACAAAATTTCATGCCTGCATGAAGCTTACTTTAAAATGGGGGAAACACATAACATAAATGTAAATATGCAAAAAAGTTTGTGTTTTAGTTATTGATAGATTTCACGGAGAAAAGTAATACAGAAGTAGATTGGAAAGGTCATGTAGTTGGATGGGAGAATTCAGTTTTTGGAATAGTTGCTATAAAAGTCTCAGAGAGACTATGAGGCTTGAAATAAAGATCTGAAGACAGTGAGGGACAGGGTCATCCAGACAATGGGGAAGCATGTTCTAGACAAACAGAAGGAGCATGATCAAGAAGCACAGCTTGTGTATCTACGAGATGAAAAAGACACCACTCTAGCAGGAATAGAAAAATCAAGTGGAAGATGAGGTTAGAGAGTAAATTGTGGTGAGGATCAGGGGGCAGATCAGGTAGGAAAATCATGCAAAGACTTTGAGTGATTGAACAGCATGATCTAACTCTTTAATCAGAATTGCTCTGATAAGTTGAGACCAGACTGCTATACTAAGGGAGGATGCAGGAAGACCAGGTAGAAGGATGCTGCAATAATCCAGGCAAAGGCTGATGATGACTTCTCTGTCTGGTCCCGGCAGTAAATCATCAGAATCTCTTTCAGATGGAAAACAGCCATAAAACTGGACAAAATATATGAGTCAGCTGTTTTTAGATGTTGGGAAACCTACAACATTTCAGGCACTGGACAGCACAGGATACCGATCCTGGGGAGAGTCTAAACTCTCAGCAGAAGCTGATCTGGAGATAGTCCTGGCATCTTGCCTGCCGTGGCATGAGGAAATGGAACCCAAACAGAGTGACAGTGTTGATGGGTTGGGAAGTCTGAGATTGGAGTTTGGGCCTGCACAAGTGGCTGGCAATGGTGGAGCAAGGTCCTGAAGCAGAAGAGGCTGTGCAGAGGAGGGGCTGCAGAAGCAACCATGGGACTCACTGTGAATCCCTGCAGGGCTGGACTTGCCTGCTGCAGGGTTGAGAACTGAGCAGTGATACAAGAGGTCATGCAGGACCTGTAGATGTTGGAGTTTTGATACAACCACAGTGGAGGAATCTCACTGAACATGTTGAAATCTACTTAATATTACAGAAAATTATATGTCTTATAAATAAGAATCATACTTTCTAGTAAAGGTAACACCCTAGGACTAATTGAAAAGTGAAATATATACATGTTAATGTACTTGTTTTGTGGTCTAATATGTGATCAATCCTGGAGAATGTTCCATGTGCATTTGAAAAGAACGTTTATTCTTCGGTTTTTGGATGGAATGCTCTGTATATATCTACTAGGTCCATCTGTTCTAGTGTGTCGTTTAAGGCCAATGTTTCCTTATTGATCTTCTGTTTGGATGATCTATCTGTTTGTGTAAGTGGATTGTTAAAGTCCCCTACTATTATTGTGTTACTGTCTATTTCTGTTTTTATGTCTGTTAATAATTGCTTTATATATTTAGGTGCACCTACATTGGGTGCATAGATATTTACAAGTGTTATGTCCTCTTGTTGGATGGGTTGTAATTAGTATTTTGGTGGTGAACATGATGTAATCTATGCAGAAATAGAGTACAATGACGTACACCTGAAATTTTTACAATGTCATAAACCAATGTTACTGCAATAAACAAAAAATTTAAAAAATATATATATACATGTTAATGAAAGAAAACATCCTTACAGAATCCACCAGTAATTTGGCTGCCTCCCATAACAAAATTTAACATCATTAAAAGGAAGGCAACATAATACCTTGTACCATTTATAATACTCGGCATACAATAAAAATTTAATAGATATGCAAAAATGAAGGGAAACATGACCCATTAACAAGGGTAAAAAAAATCAAGAGAATCAGACTCCAAGATAAGCAGATATTAGAATTATCAGACAAGGATTTTGAAGCAGGGTTATAAATATATTTGAAGACTTTAAGGAAAAAATGATCATAATGGGTAAATTGATAGGGAATCTCTGTAATGACATGAAGACTATAATAAGGAATTAAATGAAAACTCTAGAACTGAAAATTACAATATATGAAACAGAAAATTCAATGGATGGGCTTAACAGTGGACTGTCAGAGATAGCAGAAGAAAGAACTGAGGAACTTAATAAGAAGTCAAGGGAAGTTATCCAATATGAAGAACAAAGAGGAAAAAAACAATTAAAAACTGACCAGAGCCTCACTGACCTATGGAATAATGTCAGTCAGACTAACAGGTTTAATATGAATCCCGAAAATAAAGGAGATGGAGAATTAGGCAGAAAAACCTTTCTGAAAAATAATGGCAAAAAACTCCAAAACTTGTTGAAAAACATCAACTTAGAGATCCAAGAAGCCAGAAAAATGTCATGCAGAGTAAACTTGAAAAGAGAACCACATATGTGTACTCATATTATAGGATATCTGTTGAAAAAAATAAATCTTAAAAGCAGATGGAGGAAAAAGATCCATTATATAGAAGGTAATAATAATATACATGACACCTGAACAATGAAATATAGAAAACAATGAATAAATACCTTTAAAGTGCTGAAAGCACATGTAACATTCTCAAAGATAGACCATATGTTGGGAAGAAAGGCAAGCCTCAATAAACTTAAGAAGATTAAAATCATATCATGTATCTTTACTGACCACAATGCTATGAAACTAGAAACCAACTACAAGAAAAAAGGTGGGAAAGTCACAAATATGTTAAGATTAAATAACATGCTACTGAAAAACCATTGATCAATGAAGAGATCAAAGGAGAAATCAAAAAATACCTGGAGAAGAATGAAAATGGAAATACATCATACCACTCTTATGGGATGCAGCAAAAGTAGTTCAAAGAGGGAAATTCATAGCAATACAGGCCCACCTCAAAAAACAAAGAAAAATCTCAAATAAATCATCTTAAACTACAGCTAACAGAACTAGAAAAAGAAGAACAAACAAAGCCCAAAGTCAGCAGAAAGAGGGATATAATAAAAATTAGAGCATAAACAAATGAAATAGGGACCAAAAATAAAATAAAATAAAAAACAGTAGAAAGGATCAATGGAACTAAAAGCTTGTTCTTTGAGAAGGTGAAAAAGAATTGACAAACCCTTAGCCAGTCTCAATAAGAAAAAAAGAGAGAAGACTCAAATAAATAAAATTAGAACTGAAAGAGGAGAAATTACGACAAATATACAAAGGATTATAAGAGAATACTATGAAAAACTCTATGCCAATGAATTGGATAACCTAGAATAAATGGATAAACTCTTAGATGCATACAACCTCACAACACTGAATCAAGAAGAAATAGAGAATCTGAAAAGCCCAATCACAAGTAAAGAGATTGAAACGGTAATCAAAAACCTCCCAAAAAACAAAAGTCTAGATGGCTTCTCTCCAGAATTCTACCAAACCTTCAAAGATTTAATACCTATGCTCCTCAAACTATCCTCAAAAGTTGAAGAATATGGAATGTTTCCTAACTCACTCTGTGAGGCCAACATCACCCTGATACCAAAACCAGACAAGGACAACAAAAAGAAGGAAAATTACAGGACAATATCACTGATGAACATAGATGCAAAAATCCTCAACAAAATATTGGCAAACCAAATGCAGCAGTACATGAAAAGAATCATACACTATGATCTAGTGGGATTTATATGAGGGATGCAGGGATGGTTTGACATCTGTAAATCAATCAATATGATATACCACATTAACAAAATGAGGAACAAAAATCACATGATCATCTCAGTAGATGCAGAGAAAGCATTTGACAAGATCCAACATCCATTTATGATAAAAACTCTCAATAGAATGGTATAGAAGGAAAGTACCTCAACATAACAAAAGCCATATGTGCCAAAACCACAGCCAACATCATACTCAACAGTGAAAAACTGAAAGCCATCCTTCTGGGAATAGGAACAAGTCAAGTGTGCCCACTCTCACCACTCCTATTCAACATAGTACTGGAGGTTTTGGCCAGAGCAATTAGGCAAGAAAATGAAATAAAAGGTATCCAAATTGGAAAGGAAGAAGTGAAACTCTTGCTGTTTGTGGATGACATGAAAATATATGTAGAAAACCCTAGAGAAGTCACCATAAAACTATTAGAAATAATCGACAACTACAGCAAAATTGCAGGATACAAAATCAACTTACAAAAATCGTTTTTAATAACAAACTAGCAGAAAGAGAACTCAAGAATACAATCCCATTTACAAATACAATAAAAAGAATAATATATCTAGGAATAAATTTAACCAAGGAAGTGAAAGACCTATACACTGAAAACTACAAGACACTGTTCAAAGAAATCAAAGAAGACATAAAGAAATGGAAAGATATTCTATGTTCATGGATTGGAAGAATAAATATAGTTAACATGCCCATATTACCCAAAAGAATCTACAGATATATTGTAATTCTAATCAGAATCCCAATGATATTCCTCATGGAAATAAAACAAAGAATCCTAAAATCTATATGGAACAACAAAAGACCCTGAATAGCCAAAGAAATCCTGAGAAAAAAGAATAATGCTGGAGGCGTCAAAATATCTGACTTCAAAATATACTACAAAGCTATAGCAATAAAAACAGCATTATAATGGCACAAAAACAGACACACAGATCAATAGAAAAAAATTGAAAGCCGAGAAATAAAACCACACATCTGTGGGCAGTTAGTCTTCAACAAAGGAGCCAAGAACATACAATGAAGAAGGGAAAGTCTCTTTAATAAGTGGTGTTGGGAAAACTGGACAACCACATGAAAAAGAATGAAAGTAAACCATTATCTTACACTATATACAAAAATTAACTCAAAAGGGATTAAAGATTTGAATGTAAGACCTGAAACCATAAAACTCCTAGAAGAAAATATAGGCAGTACACTCTTTGACTTTGGTCTTAGCAACATCTTTTCCAACACCATGTCTACTCAGGCAAGGGAAACAAAATAAAAAATAAACAAATGGGACTACATCAGACTAAAAAGCTTCGGCAAGGCAAAATAAAAAGACAACTCACCAACTGAGAGAAAATATTTACAAATCAAATATCCAACAAGGAGTTAATTTCCAAAATATATAAAGAACTTGTACAACTCAACAGCAAAAAAACAAACAAGCAGAGCAAAAAATGAGTAGAGGATATGAACAGAGACTTTTCCAAAGAAGATATACAGATAACCAACAGACACATGAAAAGATGTTCAACATCACTAATTATTAGGGAAATGCAAATCAAAACTATAATGAGATATCATCTCACACCTGTTAGAATGACTATAATTACCAAGACTAAAAATAACAAATATTGGAGAGCATGTGGCGAAAAGGAAACCCTCACACACTGCTGGTGGGAATTCAAACTGGTGCAGCCACTATGCAAAACAGTATGAAAATTTCTCAAAAAGTTAAAAATAGAAATACCATGTGATCCAGCTATCTCATTACTGGGTATTTATCCAAAGAACTTGAAATCAACAATTCAAAGAGACTTATGCACCCCTATGTGCATTGCAACATTATTCACAATAGCCAAGATGTGGAAGCAACCCAAGTGCCCCGCTGTGGATAAATGGATAAAGAAGATGTGGTATATATATACAATGGAATATTATTCAGCAATGAAACAGACAAAATCATCCCATTTGCAATAACATGGATGGACCTTGAGGGTATTATGTTAGGTGAAATAATGCAGACAGAGAAAGACAAACATTGTATGACCTCTCTCATATGTGGAATATAAACTAACACATGGATAAATAGAACAGATTAGTGGTTACCAGAGGTGGAGGGAGTTGGGGGTCAGCAAAAGGGGTAAAGGGGCACATACATAGTGACAGATGAAAATTAGACTGTGTTGGTGAGCACAATGCAGTCTATATAGAAACTGATGAATAATAATGTAAACCTTAAATTACACAATGTTTTAAACAATTATGACTTCAATAAAATAATTGAAAGAAAAAAAATCTCAAAATAAGCCCTTACATATGTGATCATATAATTTTGGAAAACAAAGTGTCAAGTTATTTCAATAGAGAGAGGAAATTCTTTTCAACAAACGTTGCTGGAACAACTGGATATCCATGTGGAAAAAAGGAACCTTGATACTTAACTCACACTACATAAAAATTGTATTCAAAATGAATCATTGATTCAAACATGTAAACTATATCTATAGTATTCCAGATACAAAACATAGGAGAATATATTCCCAATTTAAGCTAGGCAAAGATTCCTTGAAGAGGAGAAGAAAAAGCAATAAAGGTAAGTAAAATTTAATGGATTAATTGAAATTTATCAAAATTAAAAATTCTGCTTAATTGTATCCAGAATATGTATAAGTAAATACCACAAAGTCAGAAATCCAATAAAACAAAAGCTGTGAGGAAATTCATTAGATAAACAATATCAAAAGGCAGAGATTGGAAGAATGGATGAAAAAAAAAGATAGAACTATATAATCTCTACAGGACAAATATTTTAGACACTAATAGGTTGAAAATAAAAGGATGGAAACATATCTACCATGTAAACATAGGCTATATTAGACAAATACTTTAAGATAAAATTATTAGTAGAGACAAAGTGGAATAATTCAAAATAACAAAAAGTTCAATCCATTGGGAAGATATAATAATATAACGATTGTAATCCTATATGAAACTAACAATAAGCAAAGTACAAAAGCCCACGAAGCAAAATCTTACAGAATTGAAGGATAAATAGACAATTTAACAGTAATAGTTGAAGACTTAAATATCCCACATCAATAATGAATATAACAACTAGTCAGAAGTGCAACAAGATTTTTGAAGACTTGAACAGTACTGTAACCAATTAGACCTAACCAACGTCTGTAGAACTTTACTCAAACAGGGCAGAATACACATTCTTCTCAAGTACATGTGGAATATTCTCCAGGATAGACCATATGCCTTAAAAGAGACCTCAATAAATTGTAAAAGATTGAAATTACACAAACTACATTCTCTGTCTAAAACAGAATAAAAATCAAAATCAATAACAGAAAGAAATTTCATAAATTCAAAAATACATTGAAATTAAACTACTCACTCCTAGATAACCAATGATCCAAAGAAGCAATCAGAAGGAAAAATAGAAAACACTTTGAGATGAAAGAAAATGAAGACACAACATACCAGAACTTATAGAATGCAGCTAACATATTTCTTAGAAATTTATAGTGTAAACACTTATATAAAAAAAGAATAAAAATCTCAAATCAATAAATGTAACTTTCACATTAATAAACAGGAAAAAGAAGAGAGCATATTAATGATATAGAGAATAGACAACAATAGAGAGGCAAATAAGTTGATTCTTTGAATAGATCAAGAAAATTGATATACTTTTAGCTAAAATGACCAAGAAAAAGTATGAGTATGATTACCAGATTAAGAATGAAAGGGGCACCAATAAGAGGGAATATAAGTAAGTACTATGGACAACTGTATGCCAACAAATTAGTTAACTTAGATCAAATGGAAAGATTCATAGGAAAATGCAAATTAACAAAACTAATTCAGGAAGAAATAGAAAATTTGAATAGACCTATTACAATTACAGAGATTGAATTAGTAGCTAAAATCCCACAAAGAAAAGTGCAGGCCCAGATGGCATTACTGATGAATTCTATCAAACTTGAAAGAGTTAATACCAATTCTTCACACACTTCTAAAAACAGAAAAGGAGGGAATACATATCAACTCATTTTATGAGACCAGCGTTACCATGATGCTAAAACCAGATAAAGATATCACAAGAAAAGGAAACTCCAGACCAATATCCCTCATAAATATAGATTTAAAAAATCTTCAACAAAATAGTAGCAACAGAATCTAGCAAAATATACTTTATATACCATGAACAAGTGGGATTTATCCCAGGAATGCAAGGTTGGTTTAACATCAGAAAAACGATTAATGTAATACACTATATGAAAAGAATAAGGGGACAAAACCTTATCACAAACATTTCTTTAGTCCTGAATTTTGTCTATATTTACCTTGAAAGGATAATGTCAAACTATATTCACTTTTTCTCTGAAGACAAAGCAAGTTTGTTTGGTTCTTTGACTCTATATTGAGTTGTGTTCTATGAATTTATTACACAAAATCCAAACTATAACTCCCATCTCTCTTTTAAATTTAAAGAATGCCACTCTTTGTGTGTTATATCTTGTAAACTCATTCCATGTTGGGGTGAGGAATAGGGACCATTCTAAAGATGAAGATTTTAATTACAAACCACAGCTTCTGTGTCAAAATATTTCCCAACTTCTCAAGCTCGTGAAGGCACGGTTAAATGTCATTCCCCAGGATGTCTTACCTCAGGTTCTTATTTCTTACTTCTCTGCATTTTGCCCAAAAGAAAAACTTTGACTTGATCATTTTCTCACTTGAGAACTGTTCATTTGTAGGATTTCCAGTTTATTTTCTGGATAAGCTTGTTGGTTTTTCACTACTACAACCCTGACATCTGGCACATAATTATACATTATTTTTTATAATAATATTGATGAAATATTTCTTATTTTTTTAAAGAACAATGTTAAAAAGGTAGATGTTAAACCCAAGGGAATTCTAATAGAGAAATCACTTTTCTTGAGTACTTGTAAGTATACAATACAATCCTGCCAATTACCATTCTTCCACTGGCTCAGGAGAAGTGATGATTTATTATAGACAAATGTGAAAAGATCATTCAGTAGTTATACTAAGCACATTTTAACATCATAAATGACACCTTCTTTTTGGACCAGATGTAACTTTGATTCTTTTAAATAAATTATAGGAAAAAGTTTAAATATTATCAAAAACCAGTAAAAATGTTGTTTTAATGTCCCTTTCTTGTCCAGTCAAATAAAATCGAGCGACATTCCGGTGTTACCTCACTCCTGTCAGTGCTCTGCTGTGGATAATTTTCCTTTTCCATATGTTTAATCAGCAGCCCTCACCTCACCTCATATAACAGATAGATAAACATAAAAATTTCCACATCTAATAGGGCCTTGGCTTCAAAGTACAAAAGTCTCTTGTCCCCTTCTATACATGACCTGAGGCAGAAAGATGGGCAACGGTGACATCTAATCACAGTTTTATTGTCCCATTAAGAAGAGTCCAATGAGGAGTCTCTCTCTTTTTTACAGTACTAATACTAAACAACAAGTAGATGCAATTTTGTACAGAAAATTCCCATAGCAACTTTGTAAGCTTTACATGTTCCATTTGTGGTAATAAAATGAAAATTTTAAGAAATGTGCATATAGATCTTGATGAGACTTGCTTGAGAAAGCTAGTTGATAGTCATGGTTTTTTTAGGACTATTTATTTCCAAGAAAAAGGGGAAATAGTCAACATGTGGTGAGTGTCAATAAGCTACAAGACTATAAAAAAGTATTTTACCAAGAATTTCTGGAATAGAACACTAATTTATGGATAAAATCTTTAGCTTAAAAACAATGCAAATTGACTTCTTGTAGTTAGAGTAACATTTTAAGTACTCTTATGGTCATTCCTGGCTGAAAGATCTCTGGGGCAAATCCTTTCAAAATGAAAGAATACTTTTGTGATATGAATAATATCTTTCTAACTTAACAGATTTATTGGCTATTTATTGAGTTTTATTACAAGATAGTCCATCAATGGATAAACAATCTGTGATATATTCATACAGCGGAAAACTATTCAGTAATAAAAAGGAACAAACTACCAGTTGAGAATCTGCCAGTCATGACAGCCTCCCTCCCCAAACAGGGCCCAGTTTGACAATGTGACCCCAATAAAGCCCTCCATTGACCTCCACTTATTTTAGGAAGTGGCCAGACACAGAAAACACCTCTGCCCCTAACACTGAAATGTCCCAGACTGCTTGCTTGCCCCCTCGCAGCCCACCTAGGACTCCCAAATATTTCCTAAACACCAATTAGAAAGTCTCCTCACTTCCAAAAATCCCACTTGAATAGAATGCTAGCCAGTCAGAGACTCTCTTAGTTTCTTCTATAAAATGTATTCTCCTTTCTAACATCTTTAAGCCCTGCTGAAATGAAACTAAAAGCAACTGAGTTCCCTTGATGCAAGTTTATGAATAAACAGCCTATGCTTTAAACACACATGCACATACACACACACACACACACACACACACACACACACACAAAATGAAATGCCTCTTCACGCCCGGTAGAACGGTTAAAACTAGAAAGGGAGACAACATTACTTTTGCCAAGGATGTGAAGCAACCTTAAATCTCATGTTGCTGGTGGGAACTTAAAATGGTGCAGCTCCTTTGGCAAATGATTTGGCAGTTTCTTATATATTTAAATATTCAACTGCCCTAAAACCTGGCAATTCTATTCCTATGTATTTACCCAAGAGAAATGAAAATAAATTTCCACGACAAGAATTGTACAAAATGTGGGGGCCGGCCTGGTGGTGTAGTGGTTAAGTTCTCATGCTCCACCCGGGGTTCATAGGTTTGGACCCCGTGCGCAGACCAACGCACCACTCATCAAGCCATATTGAGGCGGCGGGTCCCACATGGAAGAACTATAAGGATCTACAACTAGGATATGCAACTATGTACTGGGGCTTTGGGAAGGAAAAAGAAAAAGAGGACGATTGGCAACAGATGTTAGCTCAGGGCCAATCTTCCAGAAAAAAAAAAAAAAAACAAAGAAAGAAACTAAGAAGGAGGAGTGAGGGAGGCAGAGGAAAATCCACATGAATGAGCTCTGACATCTCTCACTGTCTTATTGTCTCAGAGAGAGCTGCATATACCAATACAAGTTCTGAGTCATTTATGAAGCTTTGAATCTTTTCAGTGAACTAACATTGCTAAGAAAATACTTGATTATAGAGATGCCATACAGTGCAAGCTGGCTACTGGATTAAATATGGGTGATAGGTCTAGCTACCATTCAAGGATTTCAAGCCTTACACTTTAGATGAAATATACCCTATACTACAGCGGGCCATGTGCCAAAACTTTTTTAAGGCAAGATATGTTTGCAACTGTCCCAAACAGCTCCCTAAGTCTACCAGGGAACTTGAGTAAGGCGTTTCTTATACCAGGTCTTCTTTCAAAACCTACCACCAGTCCCTATAGCCATGCAACCTTACTCTTTTTTGAGTATCAAGACCTGCGAGAGCCAAGGCTAATTCTTTGATATGTTGTTTATGCAGACTGTGAACATGTGAGTTCATATAATAACACACTTGGATGATATTTTAGTTCATTTGGGCTGCTACAAAAAAATACCATAGACTAGGTGGCTTATAAACCATAGAAATTTATTTTTCAGAGTCCTGGAGGCTGGAAGTCCAAGATCAAGGCACCAGCAGATTCAATGTCTGGGGAAGTCCCGTTTTTTGCTGTGTCCTCACATGGCAGAAGGGGTAAGGGAGCTCTCTGGGGTCTTTTATAAGGGCGTTAATTCCATTCATGATGGCTCTACTCTTATGACCTAATCACCTTCCAGAGGCCTCACCTCCTGATACCATCACCTTGGGGGTTAGGATTTCAACATATAAATTTGGGGAGGAACACAAACATTCAGCCTATAACAGATGCCAGCTGCTGACTATGCATATATTCATAGCAAAAGGAAATGTAACTAGTTTTATATTTATGTTTTCTCTTGAGGTATTTATAGGTTAAAGATATCAAGAAACAAATGTATTAAAAATTGTGTTTGTGTTTAAATATTTGAAGTAACCAAATGTCCTTCATCAGGTGTATATGTTCTATAGCATGCAGGAAGAGGGACATCTGGCGTAGATGACATAAAAGCTGTCATTTCACTCTATAAGGAGCAGGGATGTGAGAAAGTGTGATATTTTGACACATAGTCAAAATAAATGAACTTAGATTTTAAAATTAAATTCTGCTCTCCCTATAAGACACTGAGTACATTGACATGCTGTAGTAAATGAAGTATCTATTTAGTATCCAATTTGTATGCCAGCCAGATAACTGGTTTGCTATTAAATTATATGTTGATTACAATCTCATGATCCCTTAATAAAAACTGAGCAACACTAAAGTATTTGAAATTAAGCAAGAGGTTTATGAGCATTTAGTAAATACTAATGTAATTTCCTAAATCAGTGCCATCTATGATATTTACAAGACATCCCTCATTTCTCTTTTAGAATTTAATGTGCCCTTGTGTTTTGGCTTGTTTATGGTAAGTCCTGCCATCTTCAGGTAAACAGGTTCTGGAAGAGCCAGCCAGATCCCCAGCACTGGATAATTCCAAAGACCAGCAGATACGACTGCATACGAGGATTTCTGGAGCAGATGGCAGCATGGCATTAGCTGATTTCTAAATTCCTATCAGACTTTAAGATTTTATAGTTCTAATATTTTGTAAAGCAATCAAATAGTAGAAGTTATGTGCCTGTTAACTTACTGTTCTATTAATTTACAGCAGTGATTCTCAAAGGGGGGTGATTTTGCTCCCCAAGGGATATTTGATAATATCTGGAGACAATTTTTGTTGTCACGACTCGGGGAGGGGTGCTACTGGTATGGAGTGGGCAGAGGCCTGGGATGCTGTCTCACAATGCGCAGGCAGCCCCAGACACAAAAAAGGATTATCTGTCCTCAAATATTAATAGTGCCAAGGTTGAGAAGCCCTGATTTAGAACCTGTGGCCTAATCTTCTGAAAAGCAGTCTCCAGCGACCCTCAGTGTGGCTCTGTGTCATTACCAATGCATAAGCTTCAGATTAAGGACAAGGGACTGAACTTGTACCCACGAATGCCTCACATATTTTAGGTTGGAAGACTTAAGAGAGATGTCTATTTGTACTAAAGTGACAATAGATAGTTTAAACATAAACCCCTAATCCTCACTGGGCTAACACGATTAAAGTTCATTTCTCGCTCACATCCTATTCCAACACCAGATGGTCTTGGTGTAGCCCGTTCAGGTTCCCAGCCCCCTCCCAGCCCTGACTCTGCCCTCCTCGCTCCTCAGAGCACTCTGCATTAAATCCTTGGAGGGGCAAGGGAAGACTAAATCCCAGGGGAGTTTTCCTGTGCAGGCCTGGAAGTGACGAGCATCATCCCACCATAATCCCTTGCATTCAGTCTCATGGCCACACCTTTCCACAGAGGAGAGTGGGAAATGTCCTCCAGCTTGTGTCCCGAAAGAAAGTCTGGGTTCAGGCAGCATATGACCAGTCCCTGCCACACTGACATGCTTCTCAAACTGGTTGTCGATGTTGCTGGGAACAGAAAGAGAGGAATTTAGAAGTTAGAACGACTTTCACAAAAGTCGACTCCCTCTCATTTGACAGATGAGGAAAATTAGTCCTGAAATAGCTGCCTTAAAACAAACAGCAAGGAAAAGGGCCAGGCACATATCTCAGAACGCCGGCCTCATAGTTTAGATCCTATTTCATTGTCTAGTGCATACAATTCTCGAGTGTTTTGAGCGCCTTGGAAACGACTGTTGCGTAAACAGCAGGCCGCCTTGTTGCTATCAGAAATGCAGCCTACTTCTATGAGTGGTCCAGGAACTAACCTATTCTGTTTTAAGATTATTTTTTGTTTATTTTTATTTAATAATAATAAGAAGAACAAATTAATTTTACTGAAAGAGTCTTAGGCATCTTAGAAAACATTTTTCCACAAAAGTATTAAAATACGAGAGGGCTTGCTCATCCTTGGAAACATGTCTGTGCTTCCAAAAAACATACCTGTGCTGCAAAACTGCTGACCATGCCATTCAGCTCTGGCAAGAATCACCACTGTGTGTGTTGAATGCAGGTGCTTCCTGGAAGCAGACTACAGTAACTCTTTCCTGCTTCCAAATATACCAGAGCCACTCTTCACAACTGTCGGAAACATGGCTTATTGGATGAGAAAAAGAAATCTGTATTTGTATATGACAGCCAGCCGGCTTTTTTTTAGTAGACCATAAGGTACGGAGGCAATAAATATTAATACCACCCTCCAAGTAACAACTACAGTGACACCAAATCCACAGAACTGCCACAGTAACCACTCGAGCATAATCGACATCTATAGCCAGCGCTTGCTTATTTGTGTTTCCCTTCCTCAGTGTAGCTCATTTATTATATTCTGTTGGGTAGAGCTGCTGTCTTTTAAATTCATACGGTTGCACTTAGTTTTTGAGAGGATGGTATTAGGAGATACGTGCATGCGCGTGCGCGCACGCGCGCGCGCACACACACACACACACACACACACACACACACAATTGTGCGGCCAACCAAGAGACCTGCCGTCGTAGTGAAAGTAATGCTAAAGGTGTAATGGCTCGATTGTGTAGAAGCTTATTTCCTACTCTCTTTGTAAAATCCAAAACAGTTTCTTGGTGGGTGGGTAGCTAGTCCCCAACCAGTGGTTTGGGGACACGTGCTCCTCCCATCTTGGAAGGACTCGTGACCCCCACAGCAGCATGCTTGTCTACATGAAGTCAGTGGATGAAGCAAGAGCATGGAGTGTCTTGGGTGGGGAGGTCTTTGGGGCCAGGCCTTACCATACTAATGAGTACTGTTCCTCACATCTACTCAAGTCCATCTGCTTGAACTCAGTCAATTCTGTGGCCACATCTGACTGCCAGGGGCCCTGTACAATGCCATTCCACTGTGTGCTCAGGGAGAAAATGCCATGGGTTAGATGAACAGCTAACCAGGCTGCTAGACCTGGTTCTAATTCTTACCTTGTCCTAACAAATAGTGTGATCTCATGCAACTAGAAGAAACTAGGAATTTTTTTCTAGTTTCTTCAGTTATATATTCAGAGACATGGCTGGGAGACCCTCATAGGGGCTCATTCAACTCTGAGGTTCAACGTTAAATCAACTAAGTTCAATAATTGTCTACGGCAGGACCAGGTTGGGTGACAGTCCCCAAATACAGAAATAACTATCACCAATTTAAATAACTTATCCTAGAAAAACTTCATTTCTGTAATTAAAGAAGAGCAAGGAGAAACAGAACTTTTGTGTTGCAAGGATGCATGGCGAGCCCCGTATTTGGTTGGGCCAAGGTGAGTGGATGTCTGCGAGACCTGATGAAGTTCTGAAAGCATTCCACTGAAAAAAAATTTTTTTAAATGAAAAAGACGCTCCAAGCCCATATTTTTCTGGAAGGTATTTGTAAACAATTCTCTGTTTCAGTGAGAACTGCTTTGATTTTTCTGGGGCTTTGCACAAAAGTCATGTTTTTCCAGTGGAGAATCTGTCTTTGATCTACAATGGGACCACATCGAATCAGCCAATGCCTTCTCACCTGGAACCAACCAAAACATTGTGCTCAGCTGATGGGAAATAACATGTTCACTTTAGTTATTTTCTCTAGAAAGTGGAGGGGAGGCTGGTGAAAATATGCACCATCTGTAGAACTCTCTATAGTAATTTATAGACTGCATTAATGAGTCAGGCATTATGAGGCATTTCTCAACCCCAGGCCAGGTTATAAGCAACATCCATCCTGTTATCAGTTTGTGCTTGTGAATTCTCAGACTAAACACTGTGCTCAACAACAAAGCAGACAGACACATACAAAATCAATTTGCTAAATAATAAAAATACCAGCTTATAGTCAACAATTTATAAAACAACAAAACAAAACACTAGGATGATTTCAAAGGGATGATTCATAAAGCACAACCATACTAAAATATGCTATAAATTGGAAAAAGCCACGCAAGAACCATCAGTTGTAACAAGTCCTTGTGCCACTGGCTCTATATTTGCCTGTCAAAGAGAAGCTGTGGATCCATGGAAAAGGGTCTCTGAGCTGGGATATCTGGGTGAGTCAGATGCAGTGCACTCCAAAATTGACAAATCTACCCTTTTTAGATGTTAGGAAATAGACAGGATGTTCTAGATTGGCTAAAGAATATGCAGTCATGGGGGACTATGATGTGGGTAGATCAACTTGTGTGGGTGATAACTCCAATTCACATTCAAAGTGGAAAAGAAAATAAGATACTGCCTTCCTAAAACAGTGGAATTTTCTGGATTCCTGGAAGCAAACCATGGTGGTGGCCATATACAACAAAGTCAGGTCACTTGTTTGGTTGTCACATTCATCTGATTTGGGTAAAAAGGGCCCTTGATGAGATATTTATTTGATAAATTGATTAATCAGTTTATCCTCTAACTTTTTCAAGAAATGGTTTAACACAGCTAACAGAAATGCTTTTAACATGACATGATAAAATCACAGTTAGAATTGTTGAGTGAGGAGAAATTAGACAAACACAAGGGGAAGGCAGAATATGTAAGATCACTTCCACTCTCATCAACCCTTATAGGAGGATTATACATCTTTCAATTTTGGAAAAAAAATGGCTTAACTTTCTAACCTACACACAGTGGGAGCCATTCCTCTTGCCAGTTTTCCCCAGGGCTTCCATGACTCCAGCTTTCTCCTGGTTTCCTTCCCTTAAACTGATTCCTGCATCTGTTGAATGCTCCTTCTCTGCGTTGGGGGTCCCCAAAGCCACCAACGGGCTCAATGATTCACTAGAATGATGCATAGGACTCAGAAAAGCTGTTAGACTCACAGTCACAGTATTACAGTGAAAGGATACAGAGTAAAGTCAGCAGAGAAAAGAGACATGGGGCAACGTCCAGGAGAAACCAGGAACAAGCTTCTGGGTTTCCTCTCCCAGTGCACACGCCTAATTCTCCCAGCATGTGTGACCACTCATGTGAAGTGCTGCCAACCAGGGAAGCTCACTTGAGCCTTGTGTCCAGTGTCCTTATTGGGGATCAATCATGTATGCCTAAAGTGCTTACATGTTGAGGGTCTTAGTTCTTTGAATTTTTAGAATCCCTGTACCAGGCCTGGCTTTAGACCTGCTGTGTTGTTCTCACCATTCCAGCTGAGGAGAAGGTCTAGACTAAACAGCAGTTCACATTGTAGCAAAACTTCCATATTGGAGGGAGGCTGTGAATGTGCTAAAGTGGGGGAGGACCTAGCATTGCTCTTCTACATGGCTTTACACTCTCTCCATCCCAACCCTTCCCAGACTCACCTCACACTGTTTAATGTGTTAACTTCCTAAAAAATACAAACATGTCCTCTATTTCAGCCTCCATGGGTACAATTCCCCTACCGTCCTGGTCTTCATCACCTTGATTGGGAAGGCACTTAACAGGGTGAGTGTTTTCGATCACTGATGTGTGGCCTAGCAATCAAGTTGTTTGTTGTGATCAGCTTTTTACCACTTGTTGGATTTTAGCCACTGTGGAAGGAGCCTCACTGAGGGAGTTGGGCATCAGATTAGGAGCCTATGGTCACCATGAGGACTCAGCGATGCGAGGTCCTTTGTGTGCTATGTTTCACATGGCGCCTCAATCACCTCCTTTGTGGGTTTCTAGAGGCACCAATTATAGTTTTGGCTGCAAAAGGAATCCTGGGTCACTTAGAATACTTTCTGAGTTTGGGAGACTCAAAGTGTCTGCAAAAGAAACTAAAGAAGGATCAGTCTACATTGTCGATTTCTGTCTTCCATTGGATAGGTTCCAGGAATGTCCTGAAAAGGAAAGTACTAGTTAGACAATAAAATCAATAAGATGAGAAGATTATGTTTCCTTTTAGATTATGCCTGAGCTACCAGCATAGGACAGACATTTCAGAAAGAAAAGCACGGAGTAAAAGTAATTGCTGTTATCACAGAAGGACACAACACCTTTGTTTTCAAGGCTTATTGTGTTGTATCACCATTTTTCTCATATGGCTTTACAATGTCCTGGGGAGACCAAGATAAATATAATTATGTCTGTAAAACGGATGGGAAAACCGGAACATAGAATGTTTCATTGAAAAGTCCCTGGTTAGCAAAGAAAGTGAGAATAAAGACCATATTTACTCACTCCTAGATCCTAAGAGTTATTCATTTAATAATAACACAGTTTGATATCTCTTAGAAACCAAACATTGCACTAGATGTGGGAGTGAGGAATGAATTTGATTTAGCCCAATAAAAGATGCAGGCGTGAAAATTGTTGTGAAAAACTATGATGAGATGTGTGGTACAATATCAATATATGCATTAAATATTATTTATTCATTCATTACTTCCACAAAAATTTGTAGAGTAACTACTATATGCTAGATGCACTGTTGAGTGTGGACGATAGAGTATAGAGTATGAAATACATGGTCTTTGTCTTCCTGGATCTTGCAGTCTGGTGAAAAAGACATGTTAAAACACAAATACCCAATTATCATCATCATTACCATACAATGCTGTGAAGGAGGAGTATAGGACCCTGCTGGAGAGTCTAGAGAAGATCCCAGAGCTGTGGGAACACAGGAGAAATTTGTTACTGTTGATAATGGAACCACAGCACTGATATTAGTATTGCTTTCTCCTATCTTCTCAATATAAATTTCTGAAAGAGGCCAAAAGAGAACAGAACAGTGAACTGGCCTAAGAATCCAAGGACCTGGGTACCAGTCATCACCTGGCTTATTTTGGACAAAGCATTATGGACGGGCTGTGAGGTTTTGGGGGTCTTTTCCACTATTAATTTTCCATTTGCTCTCTGAAAGTCTGTTTCTTGAACACTCAGGCATTTGAAGGGCAACATGTGAATCTTTTTGAGTAATCATTAACCTTATATCACAAATTGTCCCTAATAAACTCTTGAGAGTGGGAGGCAGATGATGCCCTGAACCTACATAGATGAACTCTCCAATGTATAGTGCGCCCATTGCCTAGAGAATGGTGTGCACCCAAAGGGGCATTGTGAGATTTGATATACGCTTTGAGTGCTAGTAAAATCGCTAATTTTGTAAATAGAGTATTTCTGCCTTTATTTGTGAAGTTACCACAGGGAATGGCTTCATGGGTCTGACTTCCAGCCTGAATGCAGACATGTCAAAGGTGAGCACGCTGTAAAGAGGGCGCATCTCTCATTTACTAACTCACCTTTCCACCATGCTAGAGGAACTACAAGCCTTGTTCTCATCCCTTACTGTCTGCACTGACCTGCTGTAGACTTCTTATTTATTCCAAACATTGGAATGTAATGTAACCTATAGCTAGTTGTTAACTGATGCTATGTTAGGAGACTAGCAGACCCTTAAAGATGATGCAGATATCCTTGAGAAATGTCTGATGCTCTTTGTAATGGAGGGTCACCCAAAAGACCACGAACTGACATTGTTACCCCTCCAGAATCGTGCTTAGTTCTTTCCAATCCAAAACTATGATCTGTAACAAGTCATTTGCTGAATTTGAACAAATATTGAAAGTATTGGAGTCAATCTTTATCCGTATATATAAAAATCAGATTCCACTATTTCTATTTTTCTTACAGTGTTTCACATACATGTTTTCTGTGTTGGTCTGTAATTAGGCTGCTTCCATCAAAATGTTTCAGTCCACTTAGTGAGTGTGGCCCAGGTCAGTGGTTCTAAAACTTTAGCATAGAGCAGAATCACCTGGAGGCTCCTTAAGACAAGCTTGTGGAGTCCCATCCCTAGAGTCTGTGATTCAGTAGCCCAGGGTTATATTCCAGTTTCCAGGTGATGCTGATTGTACTGGTCCAGGGACCACACATTGAGACCCAATGACCTAGACCATCTCCCCTTTAAGTGAAATCTGGTGGGGACTGTACACTCTACTGTCTGACATGTGATGAGAGCACAGTGCCACACAGATTACCTGCCATCAGACTTCCTTCATAATCCAATGAGGAACATAGAATAGGTGTTGAGGAGCACCACAGCATTAACAAAAAAAGAACCAATTCCTTTTCTTGTAATTAAATTGTAAATCTTGAAGCAGAATAAAGTTAATGTCTTAGGTTTTACCTAGGTTACACTGATATAGCTGAAGCAAAATTAATATTTACTTGTGGGCACTGATACATCCCTTAACCAAACAAGTCTCACTGATATTGCTCACTTCAGATTGACTTACAGTGCTGTTTTAAATCACTGATAAATATCCCAAATTCAGGATTTCTCTAAAAAAGGCTCTTCTGAAATTTTAAATAAAAAAATAACTCAGATTGCTTGACCTTAATAGCATTAATAAATCAACCACACACCCTATTCAAAAATGTGTGGACTCAGGAGCTAAGAGCTTGCATTGCAGTATAATGAAGTAATGTTAAAAACATAATCAACTCCACCCATTTCTCTCCTCCTTCTTAGCTTCCGCCTTAGCTTACAGGTAGCTTGCCAGAAGAATAGGAATCAATTACCAAGAGATATTCCAAACAAGTCAGGATCTTGGAAAAATAGCTGGCATAGGAAATTATTCCGGCTCAAGTCCCTCTGAGAGATGCACGTCCATGCACAAAAGGAAGATGCATACTTATTTTTCTTATGTGTTTTCATAATTTTCTTTTACAACATTGCAGTAAAACTTTCAAGTAACATTTATATTTCAGTTAATAATGATAATTATAATTAATATTCAGATCAGTTGGTTATTGTTATAGGTTCTGAATAAAATAATCCATGAGAAGAAATACAATAATTAACACTTACAAATTTGCCATTTAATTTTTTACAGATCCTTTTTTGGATTTGGATTTTGAAGATGTAGTTTATATACTCATCATCTCTGTGTTCCAGGTTCTATTTTTACAAATTATGGAAAGCCCATCCCATTCAATGTTTTCATACATATTTCGTTGCTTTCACTCTCCAGAAAATTAGAGTAAGGAAGACAGCTCCCTAAAAAGTTCTTTCCGCTTTTCATTTTCTGAGAAACTTTCCACTTCATTGTCAATCATGAGATAGAACCACTTGATATCTGCAGAACAAATAAAGAAAGAAAATGATGGGCCCACTCTCGGGGACATTTATAACGTTATGAGAGGACAAAGAGAGGGCAGCGTTTCTTGACCATTGTTTGGTTTCCATCATCTTCAACTAGAAGACAGCGTTCAGGGTGAACAGTACAGAGGTGTTAGCAAAAAGGTTCTGTGCCCCCTGAGAGGGGTAGCAATAAAGAAAGTGATCAGATGCTCTGAGAAAGTGCAAGACTTCAGTCCCACAAAAGTTACAACTCAGGGCTTGGGGGTATGTGCAGAATACGTGAAGATGTGATAGAAGAGTTATTTTTCCATGAGAAAATACTGAATTGTGGGAGAGGAGCCAGATGAGTGGAGGAGGCAAATATTTTTCCAATGTCAAAATTGGAAAAAGGATGAATTCCAGAGACAATGGGCCAATCAGTTCAACATTGATCACTGACAACAATGAAGAAGTAATTATTAACAGGCTGATGAGCACTTAAAAAGGAGCAGCAATCACAAGATCTGGCTCAATTAGTTCCACAAAAAGCAGCATGTTTTCTCTTTGTGTTTAGTGAATTCAGTCTGCTGGGTACTGGTTACATAAACATTAATGAAGAGTGGTGCTTGAACTTAAGGGGCTCATTCCATCCGTGCATCAGACAACGTCGTAGACTTTGGGCTTCCTACTCCAGCCCGGCATGTAGCTGTCCTTTTGATATTCTTGTACACTTGATGCAGCCACAATTCAGCAGGCCAGAACTGCCTGAACAATCTATTCAAAGACTGTACCTAATTAATTGATGTCAATCAAAGGGGAAACCCTAAAATACATATAATCGTGTCCTGTTCTTTATCATGTGTTAACTTCTATTCAGTGGTTTGGATCAAGGCACAAAAAAAACATGCTTGTAAGATTTGCACATGACACAAGACTGGGAGGGATAGTTGATATAGCAGATGAGAGAATTGAGCTACAGAATTATTCAAAACAAAGGAACTCGGACCAAGAAATCATGATGAAATTTAACTGGGCAATGTAAGGTTAGGAGTTTCTAAGAATTTATGGGTAGTTGTTCACAAGATTGCCAGCAATCAGAGTTCCATACTTTTTCCAGATTAAAGCTCACAAATATTCAGTTTATGGGAGCTCTAGTGTTTTGATTTCAGGAGGCAGTAGATACAATGTGCCAGGCAGGGCTGGCTGCTGACATTCAGAGCAGGGTGGCTACTGTCTTCTGCTCACTCACAAAGAATGCATGACATGGAGGACATGAGGATGGATAGGAGACCATACCCTATGAGGAGCCCTTGATACAAGTCACCTCAGCAGATAGGACTTGAATACGAGTGGAGGAATGGGAGATGGTACCCACTGTCCCACAAGCCATGATGAGCACAAGTTGATGCACTTCAATAGGAATTAGATCCTGGCTTTGCCAAAAGGAATGTGCATTTACAAACCATCCCATGAGGTGGTGAGCCGCTTGTCATGAGATGTATTCAAGCCAAGCCTGGAGGGCCATATGTGGGACAATGTAGAGTGAATCCTGCATGAGGGTGGAGGGACAGGATTGGACCAGCTGATTCCAGGCCCTTCCAGCTCTGAGGGTTTCTTCTCTCATGATCTGAGCTGGCTAGGTGCTCAGCACACACACACACACACACACACACACACACACACACACACACTCACACTATTCTACTCAGAAGAGAGCTCGACTTGAAGGAAATGAGAGATGTGCAAGTCCAGTTCCTGGCCTGCTACTGTGGGCTCTTTACCCAAAGTCTAACTCTTTCCAGAGACCAACAAACAACACAGCATCTTGTCTCAGGTATTTTCCATTCACATTTGCTGCCACTGCAGTAAGAGCTAGTTGGGTATAATGAGCTTGCCGTTAGGTTTTAACGAGACTTTGGTTTCATTATGGCTTTTTCCCTCTTTGCTTCAACGTGTTTCCTATTGCAGCGCTTTGGATGTTGAAGTAATGCTTGTCCCACGTCCAGCTTCCGAATTAGGATAGCATGGGTTCTGAAAACCTGATGAAAATGTCTATGGACAATTAACAAAGGAACTTTATATTGTAATAGGTTATTTTTTTAATTGCTTCCACAAGAAAGGAACAGCAATATTTTCTGGATAAAACTAAAAGTATAATAGAAGGAAAATGTAATAGATGAAAATTGAAGATTAATTGAAGAAGACATGGAACTCATTCTCTTTCTCTCTCTTTTTTTTTTTTTTTTTTTTTTTTTTTTTTTTGTGAGGAGATCAGCCCTGAGCTAACATCCGCCAATCCTCCTCTTTTTTTTGCTGAGGAAGACGGCCCTGGGCTAACATCTGTGCCTATCTTCCTCCACTTTATATGGGACGCCGCCACAGCATGGCTTACCAAGCAGTGCGTCGGTGCACGCCCGGGATCCGAACCAGCGAACCCCGGGCCGCCGCAGCGGAGCGCGCGCACTTAACCGCTTGCGCCACCGGGCCGGCCCCCTCTTTCTCTCTCTTTATAAAGTGAGATAATAGTTGTGAAACATTTTGAAAAGCATGAAGTAGTAAGGATAACAATCTGTTTTATTAAACATGGTATAATTTAGTAACTGGCAATAATAAACACAGCAATTATCCCACATTTTACCTCTGAGGAATAAACTTGCAAACTACATCAGAACTCCCAGTCTATGTTCACTCTTCTTTTCAAAAGGAAAAATGATGAGAGAGAACAAATAGCTGTGTTATTTATCAGTGCCCTCATCTACTCTGAACTCCAAGATGTGGCCTGGTCCAAAACCAAACAGTTATCTTGGCTGTATCATTCATTCCTTCATTCATCTATCCACTCATTAATCCATTCATCATTTTTTCATGCAACTCCTGTGATGCACATTTCTTCTTATTTGCTTTTCTAGTTTTAATGGTGTGAGTGACAGTCCACATGTCCTGGGGCTATTGATCTTTAAGCCGCACAAAAGAAGCATTCGAATAATGCTAACAGTGAGACTATTCTTTCAGATGGACAATGACAAAATGGCGGCCTCATCTGCAGGGCTGAGGTCACATGGGTGAGCTACTGAAGCCATGGTGAGCATGATGAGTAACTGTGTAAGGAATGCCACACCATACATCCTTGTGTTCTTGCTGTAACATTCTAGCCTCTATTTATAGCGCTTAGGGCAGAAGAGAAACTGGGGCCTTGTTGTCCAGGACAGGGGAACATGCTGTGTACATTTGACAACATGTTCGCTATTTGGTATGAAAACTATACACTCTTAAAATATCAAGAAAACATCCTAAAGAAGGTTCCAATTAGATGGATATTTTTAATCAGATTTATCAGTACTGGAGGAGCATAACTATGTCTTGAACTAACCACAGTTGTGCAGAGCAGGTCTAAGCCAAGGGAATTTGAGACGATGGAAATCTTTAATCCTTAGTATTAGAAATGTGCTCTTTATTCAAACCTCATTTGAGCTAATGTGTAACAACATAGGAAGAAACAGAGTTGAGCACATTTTAATAGATCCATTTATGCAAATGATCTGGAATGGAGATAAAACTGAGATGACTGGGGATCTGAGCCTAGAAATAAGATCTTGTAGAGAAAATATTTGCTCATTCCAATGTAATATTAGATTTATTCGGAAGACGGAAAGCCGACTTCTTAAGGCCCAAAGCAGGAGCTGTTATTAAACATTCACTTGAACTTCATTAATCTAACAAATTTCACATGCAGCTTCTTTTGAGAATTTTTGACTACACCTTTGCTTAATTCCAAATAGGCAATTAGATCAGGAATGGCAATTGTCAGCAATTAAATAGCTGAAGTTCTGCAGAATGTAGTTGTTGGAGTAGCTTCATGTCAGTAAACCCCAGAGCATAGGAGGTGGAATTGAAACTCCTTACAGTTGGAAAAGATGCCTATTTGCAAATCCTGGGTGATGTTACCCAGCAGTCTACATCCCAGATCGCTCGGTTGCTTTGGTACTTTTAGTTAGCCTTCCTCTTCTCCCTACTAGTCATCAGTTTGACTGATTCTGCCCCTCACAGCTCTGCTTCTGCTGTGACTTCCACTAGGAGTGCCCTTAATGTCTGGCTGCCTAGAGGAAATCTCCCTTACTTCAGGTTCTAATTCAAATGTCACTTCTGTGAATTTTTCTTCTACTCTGCTGCCCCAATAGGAGCAGAAGTGAATTCTCTGGAAGTTGAGTGACAAGGTTTATCTGGCCTTCTCCTACTGCTGAGGTTACAGGAATATTTTGTATCTTTCCCCAGAGGGACTGAAATATTTAGAGGCTGACTATTTTCTGCTAGCCTTTTATCTTCAGAATCTAGCTCCAGGTTTGGCAAATAGCAGTCATTCAAAAAGTCTTTGTGGATATATGAGTCCCTAGGAAGGCATGATGTCTGTAGATTCCTCAGTGTGCCCGCTGTCCACCTAATAGAATGTGCATGGGTCTATTTTTGGCTGCTATGACCTCCTCCACCTTCAAGAATCTCCTCTCCATTCCCTCCTTTTCTCAAGAGCTGGAACTCTGACCCCGGCTAACATCCTGCTGGTGTCTCTTGGCCTCTGTGGTGGAAATGGCCCTTTTTGGACATCAGACCTCTAGCCATGCTCCTTTTCCACGGCAATGCGTTGCTCTTCATCCTAGCCACTGGAGGTGAGCCAAGGGCTAAGAGAAGGAATGGGGCCTTGTTCCTGATAAGGGTGAGACCATGCCACCCAATGCCAAGTGCGGAGTGAAGAAGAGTATTTAATCACATGATCAAATGTTCAGTTAAGTAAATTAAAGCTGAATTAAATGCATGTTTTTCAAGAATTCAGATGGCTTGTGAACACTGAACAATCACCTCAAAGTCTTCTTTTATGGCCCATTCTCCACAAAGTCCAACAATGACCACTCCCTAGAGGTGGACGGACATCACCCCTAAGTATACCATGGAACTGTTTCAGCAGCAGCATTCATGGAGCTACTGCTAGGTGTTAGGTATCATACACATGGAATTGCCTCTCATTTCATCCTCAAAACAATAGCTTGAGATAGATGTAGTTAAAGCCATAAGTGTAGATATAGATATGGATATAGATATAGCATGGGTGTAGGCATCGGCGTAGGTATACATTTAGGTATAGATTTAGGTTTAGGTATAGGTAGGTAGGAAGCTCAGATGAAATGTCCTCAGAGATTTAAAATACCTGTCTCCACTCACAGCTCTCACAAGTAGAGCATCCACAAGAATGCACTCAGGTAGTACCTATTGGTTTTATTCTGGTGGCATTGCCAACAAATCAGGAGATCTATTTCGATGGGGGACCTAGGATGATGAAGAAATTGTGTCATTAAATGTAGGAAGCAGAGAAACATTTTCCCGTGCAGATGATCCAAGCCCACCCGTAAACATATTTTCCCTTGTTAGCATAAAACGTTCACATCAAAAACTTGTTACAAGTTAGTCTTTACAAGTAACCGATTTACTCAGAGGGGCTGAAAATTGAGTATCGGCCTCTATGTATTTAAGTTGCTGCTTACTGGGATATTTTCATGACGTTATCCAACTTCGTTCTTGGACGTCTTTTGTTGTTATTGTTATTTTCTTTTTATTTTTTATAGCAATTTATGGAAACAAGTTATAGCAATTTTGGAAGCTATGGGTTAAACACTCCTACTCAAGTAGTTTAATATGGTAGAAGTTAAAATAATCTTAAAGTGGAGTCATGAATTTCAGATGGTTTCTAGAACAAGAAGCTAAAGGGGATGTCATTTCTTTTTGGCCCATAACTCTTAATGCAAATGCTGGTGTTTGACAAGCTCTTTGTAATTTCCATAGTGAAAACAGATTGGCTGAGGATGATATAGACTTCTGAAGCTGACATTGTCTGAAGACCTGTGAATAACCTTGTGCTCAGGATGGAAAATGACTTCTTAGGTGACCTATATGGGTGGCCAAAACCCAAATCCCCAAATATCCAGTTTAAAGCTTCTAATGGAACATTACATATTGTTTTTAATAGAATTGGGTAGATTGTCATGATTTTTGACCATTTAAAGTTTTTCAATTGTTCTTAACGATATGAATTTTTAGTAACTTAAACCATTCTTTGCAATCATATAGGGCATCCCTCTTGAGGAATTGGAAGATTAGGAATATACAGCCTGCCTTTAATTCTAAAGCTAATGTTGACATTTTCAAGGGTAACCATTATCCTTATCCTTATCAAGCATTACACAATTAGAAGAAGAGTGTGTTAATTTTCTTTTGCCGCATAACAAATTACGGGAAATTTAGCAGCTTAAGAAAACACCATTTATCAGCTCATAGTTCTCTAGGTCAGAAGTCTGGGTGTGGGGTGCTTGGATGTTCTCCTCAGGGTCCTCTATGGCTAATGTCAAGACAACAGCTGCATCTTGTTCCTTTCTGGAATCTCTGAGGAAGGAGTCACTTCTAAGCTTATTCAGATTGTTGGCATAATTTAGTTCAATGTGGTTGTAGGACTGAGGTTTCCATTTTCTTGCTGGCTGTCAGCTGGTGGCGGTTCTCAACTCCTAGAAGCTATCCACGTTCCTTGCAATGTGGCCCCCTCCATCTTCAAAGCCAAAAATTGTTGTCCTCTCTCTCGTCAAATCCGTCTTGTTCTTTGAAATCTCTTCTGCCAGGAAGAGCTTAACTCCTTTTAAGGATTCACCTGATTATGTCCATCCTGACAAAGATAATGTTCTGTCTCTTAAAATCAACTGATTTGGGACCTTAATTATATGTGAAAAAAATCCCTTCATAGCAGTACTTAGATTAGTGTTTTAATGAATATCTGGGTAAATATGTGCAAACATCAGGGAGTGAGAATCTTGAGGGGCATCTCAGAATTCTGCCTACCATAAAAAGGACAGATGACCCCATAATTTACACACTCATCAATTCTTTCGTGTAGTACATATTTATTGATTACTTTCCACATATGACCATAAGGCAGAGTTCTCATGATCTTATGAGTTCACAGTATTGCAAGAGCAAGGAACATGTAAACAAATAATGATTGAATACTGTAATAAATGCTATACTCTATTAAGTATATACTATTAAGTATTAAGGACTGATTTAACAGAAACAAAAATTGTATGGAACACATTAAGAAAGTTGAACTAAAAGGATTTGGTGATTAACAAGAAAAGAGGTAGGAGGATCTATGGTTTCCTGTAACTAACTGGAAGCCAGTATTTAGAAATTAAGCCATTAACTAGGAAGTGGAATATAGAATAAAGGATGGATTTGAGGGAAAATAATTAATCTACAATTTGACAGGCTGAATTTGAAGTACCAAGAGGGCAATCAGGAAGAAGATTTTCTGAGGGTAGTCCTAGCCCTCAAGAGAGATTTGGACTGTAAAATGTTGGTGCCATTATTGTAAATTCGAAGGTGGAAACATGGGTAAAGATGAGCCAAACTACCTAGAGAGAATGTGTAGAAAAAAGACAGAGGATAGTCAAGGATGAAATTTTAGACAACACTAGTATTTTTCTTGGAACTTCAATATTCACGGTTGTTTGTTTTATCCTCTAACTTGAAGTTTCATTCAGCTCAGGTTATCATAATGTTGTTTTTTTCTCCTCCAACTTCCCCTAGGTCCTACCATACTCAATAGAGTGGATGGTCTACAGTAGCTCTACAGGGACTGAGGATGGGTTAATGATGGACTTGTAAGTCAGAGTTCCCCAGATGGTTACTTAGGCCTAAAAACAGTGCCAAATTTTTAGGTCAGATGAGATAATGTATTTGAAAGCAGTGTAAACTCACATGCACTCTAATATACAAGTTACTACAAATAGTGGAAGCAAATGCAGTAAGTCCAGACAAAACAGTAAAAGAAGGGAGGCTCTGAGCTTCTCTAGGGTTTTGCTAGTTAAGACACCAGTTTCAAATAAATGTAAGCCTGGGAAATATATGCAACTTAATGGTGGGGTGGAGATATTACAGTTACGGGTGGCAGAGGATCATTGCCCCATAAAGAGGAGAACAGACTTCGGATAGACTTCCATTCTCTCTCAGGAAGGCCTCAGAATTGTTCCAGGGTCTGGAGTTTGAATAGGAATTTTCTAACGAAATTAGAATTCTCATGGGATTCCAGAATTATCCTATCTATAAGGAATCCCCCAGTACTGGCAATAACCTAAATTCAAATCCAAAAGAAGATTCGCCTCAGAGTGATCTTCCTGGACTCCTAGGCCCACGGCTTTGCCCCTGTGAAATGTCTCACTTTTCCTCATTCAGTCACCACCCTGTTGTTCTGCTCCATGGAAAGAAATATGTTGCAGCTCCTCTGAGAATTGCTTCTTGACTAGTTACTAGTTTTGTTCTCAAGTAAATCTTCAACAAGCTTGCCATCTACCAAAGTTTCCTACCTCCTGGGGCTCTCATCTTATATCTTTAGAGTATGACCACATTGGCTTCATCAATCCATAACTGATTCTCACAGAACAGGTAATTCAGGCAACTAAATGCTTAATATGTTCATTGCATATTTGTTTCCTTTAGTTTCATTTTTAATCTCATCACTATTTATGGGTCACTCAAGCTCTTATAAGTACTTCAAATGAAAATACAGGCCTTGAGCTAGGGGGCATCTCTGAATCTGAAGATGGTCTTCAAGGGGTCTCAGTTGAGAAAAGAGGAGGGAACTGCAGGAAAGGAGCTAACCATGTTGGACAAGATACAATTTATACTCAATGTCCACTGGAATGAAGCTTGGTAGAAAATATTTTGTATAGTCTATACATTTGTAAATGAATTTAGTGCGGTGATTACTCTTATGTGTTTACGTTAAGGCTTTCATGCTTGGCTCTACATTAACGCATATTTTATGTTCTCATGAATGCTTTGATTTAAATGGAAAACTCAAGTACCCAACTCTCACCCGGTGGAGAATAAGAACTATCTGTGAAAAGATATAGCTTCCACCTTTTTTAGCTGTGTATTCTATTCACAAGTTAAGGAAAACTCTTTTCCTTTTATTTTATTGTTGGACCTGTCATTCAATATTGATTCTTCCATTCTAATGTTTTCCATATTTCTCTCTCTTTCTTTCTTGCTACTGCCATCACCCGGGGTCAGGCACTCACCGCCTCATGTCTAGTTGTCGCTCAGATAAGGACAGAACTGACCCACAGGGAAGAGGAAAATTTAATCATAGGGCAAAATAATGGCAAGAGATAGATATAAGACCTAACTAACTCTCTTACTCTATCTCTCCCCTCCTTCTTCCCTCCCTCTCTCCATTCTTTCCTTCCTTCCACAGACATATACTGAGCACATACCATTGTGTTCCAGTCACCGAGTTCACAGAGACAAACAGTAAAATCCTCATCCTCAAAGGAAGTGATTATAAAACACTGTCACAAATGTCATGACAGAGCAAAGGGGACTCTCCACTTGGAGTGGGTGCTGGGACTTTAGGGAAGGCTTCCTAGAGGAGGATTTGCCATCTAAGCTGAGAGTTAAAAAATGAGCAGCTGTGAACAATGAAGGAGGAGGACTCTACTCCAGGTCCTGGAAGTAGCAGAGCATAGAAAACTTCAGAAGAGAATATAGAACATTTAGGAGAATATATACCTTTCAGGATGACTTGAGGATTGGATTCAATAGAAAGAGGGAACTGCAGAGGCAGGCAGGAGTGAGATCTTGATGGAAATTCCACATCATGTTGAAGAGTTTAGATTTCTTCCCAAATAAAATGATGAAAGACTGGAATATTTAATACAAGGAGGGGAATGTGTGGATTATGCCTTTTTGGTTTGTTCATTCCTCTAAAATGCGGATTTCTAAAGAGTAGGTGCTTTGTTTGGCTCCTAGAATAATGGATAATGCCTAGCATGTAGTAGGCAAATTATAAATATATGTTGAATAAATGAATAGATGTGCATTTTTTAACACCTCAAGTGGAAAGAACTACTAGAGTGAAGACCTTTTGTGGATCTTGGAAGAGAATTCAAGTAATCAGATGTGCAGAGCCATAATAAAGTATTTTTACAATTATGGAAGAACCAACATCTTAACTAACTTAGATGAACACTTAAGTAGTAGGAGATACAGCATGAATGTCATCTTTTTTAGTCAATAATGGCATCTGCCTATGACATTTTGGAGAGATGTTGGAATGAATGTCCACCGCTGAGGAACCTCACTAGTGAGGCAGAAGAGTCTCCAATTCCACAGAGAAAAAAGGTAAAAATGGAAAATGGATGATGGTTGTGCAAACTGTCCCAATACGATAGGCTCTGTGACTTTCTCAAGCTGTGTTATATGCAATGGAAAAAGGAGAGTTAATCTCTTTGGCTGCTTCAGATGTCATCACACCAGTCCACCGTAATAGTCCCCTAAGACATCTTTCTGGTTCTCATCTCCACTCCCACATTTCTGGTCCAAACAACCTGCACTCTATCAGACTAATGCTCCCTAAGCACCCATTTCATCATGACATTGCCTGGGTCAAATAGTTACAACCTAGACAGCATTCATCTAACAAATATTTATGATTTGGCAGCCTGGGCTCCTGGGCTATGGCAAAGCGAATCTGAATAAGCCATTTACAGTGTCCTCACAATGCTCAGAGCCTGGGGTATGCTGGTGGTAAGGGAACACCTTGGTTAGTGGACTGCCTCTCATAGGGTAGTTGTGAGATTGTAGATGAGAAAGTATGCAAGGAATAAACCACCACAAGAGTTCAGTAGATATCAAGAGTGGTCCTGATACTGGCATCCGTATGATATAGGATGTTATCCATTTAGGACATTCTGGTTTGGCTCTTCATTATCTTGCAAAGTTTTTTTGACTATTACAACAAACTACATTCCCACTTCAGGTAGCTATTTCAACCGATCTACTTACTTCCCTTCAAGTTTCATCCAGGGGAAGGGAGCTGTGCATGTATTCAAGATGGCCAATGAATTGGTTTGTTTCGCTGTCACGTGACAGCAAGTCTTCCCCCTTCAATGCTGTTCTAAGTACTACTGTGAGATCAACCTACTGCTAAGATTCAATTAGATCTAATTCCATCTCAATTATGTGGGGGTGTGGTGCAAGGAGCAATATAAATAAATAAAACTGGATTCAGATTTATTATCATGGCTGAATATTTCCACACATGTTTATTTTCATATCGCTCTATGGAGTGTAGTTTATCATTCCAAATTTTTGGAAGAGACAATCGAGACTCATGGAAATAAAATGATTAGTCCCCAGTCACTCAGTTAGTAAGTGTTAGAGTCACCATTCGCCTTCTTAATCCAAAATTTAAATTCTCTCCTTTGTCCTGTCCTGACTCTCAGAAGAGCATAAGATCATTTCTTGACTGACTCTTTGGATTGATGTAGGAGTTGATTCTGTCAAAATTGGCAAATAGCTTTCAGAATTTGAGTGATGAGACAAACCTTCTCTGGAGTGGCTAATTGTCAGTCTAGGAGGATGGTCTGCCCATCCTGCAGAGTCCTGACAAGTAGGGTAACAGGTATTGCTTACAACGTCATTTCAAGTAGAACCAGTCTGATAGCTATTAAGTGTCTGGAAGTGATTTCCCAGTTTTTAAGTAGCCAGGATTTGCTGCTAATGTAGTCAGAGTCAGCATTACACCCACTGCTCATAAATGACTTATTTAGAAAGAGTCAAGACATGTTGTGACTTGGCTGTCTTCTATTCTTTGGAGATAAGGTAAAAGTTCCTAGTAACGAAACATGAAAACAAACATCTTATGATTATTTAACATATGTTAGAAGTAAATAATTGGAGAATGCACATTAGCCTTCTTTTCTCCTTCCTTTTATTATTTCCTTTGAACTAACACATTCCCCCTGCTGCCAAACACATGTTTTTCGGGTTATGGAGTCATTGGGAGGAGCAGACCCGGCACGATTCTCTACCGTTCCCATGCCCAACACTTCAGTGCTAAGTAGATGAAATTACACTAAGACACTGCCCATGTGTAACGAAAGTCCTCACATGCTCTAGTAACTGATCCAGTTCAAGAAATCCTGGTTTGCTATTTGCCACAGAACAAAAGTGGAAGGTTCCTTTTCCAGATTGGCCCATAAAGTAGCCCACTAGTGACAGATCCTTTGCTTTCCTAAGGGTCAGAATCCTGTTATTTTTGGAGTCATGCTGTCCATGGAAGGCAGAGTTGCTTGGGGGACATAAGCATGAACCCTAGAACGGAACAATTGAAGATGAGTCCTGGCTCCATCACTAATTGTTCTACCTGGAAATTTACCCAGCCTATCTGTGTCTCAGTTTCCCCATGAAATATAACTCTTAGTGTGTTTGAAGGGATCTACAGAATTAATTACATAGAACCCAGAGCAGTGCCTGACCCAAGTAAGAATTATAGAAGTTCTTGTTATGGTGGTGATGATGGTGATGATGATGATAACAATAATGATGATGACGGTGATGATGGTAATGATTAGATTACAGAGAAAACCCTTCACAAACACAGTAATTAGAGGTACATTAGTTACAGTTCTAGCAGAACTAACACAAAGGGGTAAAGATCATGGTAAAGTCACTTTTATTATTTATTTATTTAATTATTTATGATTTATTTACTTTAATAAATGGTCTGTGTGTGTCTAAAAGGTTGGGATAAACCTAGCAAGAAATAGAAAATATCATCTTTTAACATGTTACCTCATTTTGGAAGCAAAATATTTTTTAAATTAAACTTATATTGATTGGTTGAAAATTACATGCTATGATTCAGTCACACCATGGTAAAACTTTTTTTTAATAATCAAACCCAAATTTTTAATGAGTCTCTTTCTACGAAGAGGATTAAATAGTCAAATTATCATTTGTTGTCCTGTCTACAAGACTCTTCGAGGTTACCTTAGTCTCTTTGGTGTAAGCATCCAGTCTTTCAGAGACATCTTCTTCATTTTTAAAAGAAAATAAGTTTTATTTTAGAATAGTTTTAGATTTACAGAAAAAACTCTGAAGGTAGTTTAGAGAGTTCTCATATACCTGACACTCAGTTTCCCCTATTAGCATCTTATATCGGTACCATACTTTTGTTACGACTAATGAACTAATATTAATACATCATTATTAACTAAAGTGCATACAATACTCAGATTCCCTTGGTTTTCAAGGTTCTTTTTATACTCCAGGATCCCATCCTAGATTCCACATTATATTTATTAGTCATATATTCTTAGTCTCCCCTTTGCTGTGACAATTTCTCAGACTTTCCTTGTTTTTCATGGACCTGACAAAGTTGAAGAGTTCTGGTCAGGTATTTTGCACAACATTAGTGGGATTTATCTGATATTTTTCTCGTGATTAGATTCAGATGATGGGATTTGGGTAGAAAGCCTCTGGAGATAAGTGCCATGTTCATCACATCATATCATATCGAGGTTACATGCTGTTAACACGACATCACTGTTCATGTTGAGCTTGACTTCCTAGCTCAGGAAAGTTTTCAGTCTTCTCCATGTAAAGTTATTCTTTTCTCCCCCTTCCATACTGTAATCTTTGGAAGGAAGTCACTATGTAAAACACACACTTACAAAGAGAGGAGTTATGCTTTAAGAGTAGAGTATTATCTTAGCTTGTTTGGGTGGCTATAACAAAAATCTATAGACTGGGTGGCCTGTAAACAACAGAAATTTATTTCTCACAGTTCTGGAGGCTGGGAAGTCTAAGATTAAGGCACTACCAGATTCCATGTCTGGTGAGAGCTCCCTTCCTGGTTCGTAGATGGCCATCTTCTCATTGTGTCCTCTCATGGCAGAAGGGGCAAGGGAGCTCTCTGGGGTCTCTTTTATCAGGGCACTAATCCCATTCCTGAAGGCTCCACCTTCACGACCTAATCACTTCCAAAGGCCCCACTTCCTAATGCCATCACATTGGGGGTTAGGTTTAAAATGTGAATTTTGGGGAGACATAAACATTCAGTCTATAGCAAGTATCTACACAAATTATTTGGAGTTCTTCTGCATGGGGGATTTGTTGTCTATTCTTGCCCATTTGTTTGTTTATTTAATCATTAATTTTTAGCCCTATGGACTCATGGATATTTATTTAATACTTTGGATTATAATCCAACACTACTTTATTTATTTTGTTGCTTAGATTGTTCCAGCTTTGGCCATGGGGAGTTCTTTCAGTCGACTCTTGGGTGTCTTTGATGTACCCTCATCATTTTGTTTTCTGTCTGTTTGCTTGTCTGTCTGTTTTTGAGCACTTATTTACTTTCTGGCACTATAGGATGCGCCGAGCTCATATTTTATAGCTCCAGTAACAGTCATAAAATCAGCCATTTCTCCAAGGAGCCCTGGCTCCTTTATCAGAGAGTGGACTTAGAAACCATAGTCTGGAAGCCAGATGTATTGGTTGCTACTGGGGTGTTGTTGCTTCTTGATCCTCTCAGCTGACACAGGAAGGAAATTTAAGTGTATATTTTAGGTCCTTTATATACAAATATCTATAAATATTTCTGTATGTAACCATCTGTTTCTATTTATGCTAAATATGAATTTATATAGATATTTTCAATTCTAATTCATTACCTCATGGATCATTCTAGTCTTCTCTCCTTACTTAACTGTTACTTTCCACTCCAATGGTGAGAAAACCAGCTCCCACAATCTGCCATACATCCTACATAATTATTCAATTCCAGTATACACATAGAGCAGTAGCATATTTGTTAACCTATACTCCCATGAGAAATAACTTTATCAACTACAGTACAGTGCTAGATCTAATTTATTTTGCCTTTAATTTTAAAGACTCCACTAATATCCAAAATTGCTTAGGACAGAACTTCTTTCCCTCATCCCCTTCAGTTAGGTTGTTTCATATATTTCTAATACAGTTAGATTGTTTTGTCACAGTACACATCCCATTCAGGGATCCCTCGACCTCTTAAACGTACATCGTGAATCCAAGGCTTTTATTGGATATGTGTTTTTCAAATATTTTCTTTCAGTCTGTGGCTGAATCTATAGATAAAGTTGAGGAGAATTAACGTCTTAATAACATTAACTCTTTCAATCTCTGAACACAGGCTATCACCCTATTTCTTGAGCCCTCCTTTGATTTCTTTCATCAGTTTTTGCTTTCCACTTATAGATCTTGCACATATTTTATTAGATATATATCTGTCTTTTACTTATTGAAAATTTTATATGTATACATACATAGCATTTTAAATTCCAATTGTTTTTTGTGAATATACAAGAAAGTAATTGAGTTTTGTATATTACCCTTGTATCATGCAACCTTGCTATATTCACTTACTAGTTCCAAGACTTTTTTTTTGGTCAATTCTTTGAGATTCTCTACCTATAAAGTAATGTAATCTGCAAAAAAATATAGTTTTACAACTTTCTTTACAATCTGTATCCTTTTTATTTCCTTTTCTTGTCTTATTGTATTAGCTAGATGTTGAATAGGAGTAATTAGAGAGAACACTTTTACCTTGTTCACAATCTTATGGGTAAATCATCTACTTTCTCATTAAGTGTGATGTTAGCTATAGGTTATTTATATAAATTCTTTATCAAATTAGGAAAAAACAACTCTCTACTTTGCTGAGAGTTTTTATAATGGATGGGTGTGGTATTTTGTAAATGAGGTTTTTTATTTTTTTACAACTGATGTAATCTTATGATATTTTGCATAAATTGATTGATTTAAAATCTTGAACCAACCTTGCACAATTAGAACAAATACCACTTGGTTGTGAGTATAATCTTTCTTACACAATCTTGGATTTGATTTTCTAATATTTGTTGAGCAATTTTACATCTATGGTCATGAGAGATAGTGTCTGCAATTTGTCTTTCTTGTAATGTCTTTATTTGGTTTTGTTACTAGGATAATGCGGGGTAATGCTTATAGAATAAGTTAGGAAATGTCCCATCTCTTTCTATTTTCTAGAATAGATTGTGAGAAGTAGTATCATTTCCTCCTTAAATTTTTGGTAGAGTTTGCCTATGAAACCATTTGAGTGTTTCTTTTTTTTGAAGATTACTAATTATTAACTTAATCTCTTTAATGATATAGTTTTACTCAAGTTATATTCAGATTATATATTTCTCTTTTTGACTTTTTATATTTTTGTTTTTCAAGTTATTGATCTATTTTATCTAACTTATCAAATTTGTAGGCATAGAATTGTTCTTAGCATACTTTAATTACTTTTTAATATTGATAGGATCAATAGTGATAATGTCACTTTCATTTCTGATATTAGAAATTTGTGTCTTCTGTCTTTATTTCTTTATCAGCCTTTCTAGAATTTATCAATTTTATTGGTCCTTTTAAAGAACCAAAGTTTGGTTTCATTGATTTTTTTAAATTGATTTCCTAATTTCACATTTATTAATTTCTGCTGTAACTATTATTATTTCTTTCTTTTGCTTGCTTTAGGCTTAAAGTGATCCTCCTTTTCTAGTTTCCCAAGGTGGAAATTTACACTGTTAATTTCATTCTTTTTAATTTTCTAATATATGTATTTGATGCTATAGATGTTCTTCTAAGCAGGGATTTTACTACCTCCCACACATTTTGATAAGTTCTATTTTCATTTTCATTTAGTTCAAAATATTTTTTAATTTCTCTTGGGCCTTCATCTTTGACCCATGTGTTCTGTAGAAGAGTATTATTTAATTTTCAAATTAAACATATTAGACAATTTCCCAGCTATCTTTCTATTATTGATTTTTAATTTAACACCATTGTTGTCTGAGAGCACTTAGATTTGCCAGAAAGTTATTTGTTGTTTAAGAATTGAATTGCTTCTGATGTTGCACTGGGGTCTCCTGTAGGGACTATGGGTGGTTCCTACACTGGGTTGCAGGGCCAGGAGGAACCCATAATATCTTCTTCAAATTTTTTGCATTTCATTGTTTGAGCTATTGGATTGGACTTGGTTATACGTGTGAGCAGGACAGGCCACTCGCCCTCTAGAATCACCTTCCTCACCACATCAGCACTCTGAGCAGGGATGGCCAGCAAAGCCCCCCAGGGAATTCTTTCAAATGTCAAGATTACCGTGTCCTGCTTCAGTTCTACTGAACCAAGACTGTGGACAATAGAGTGGCATGCAAAGAACTGATGATTGCAAAGAAAGATTAAAATATCAGCTTTTTAATGGTAACACTGCATTGGAGAAAAGAGTCTGGACCTAGGTCAAAATGTAACTTCTTATTACTTCCACTCTGAACTTCCTCAGCTGGAGTGCCATACTGCCTTCTCATGGAAGGATGCTGGGTATAGCAGAAAGCCCCACTCTGCTCAGCTGACTGCCTGGAGGAGAAAGCAGAGGGAAGAAGGGCTTCCTTGAGAACAGGCAGATCCAGGAGATGGAGCTGAAGGAGTCCAAGTTCAGCGTCATCACAGTGGCCTTCATCCCAAACTCAAGAGTCAGCTAACTCTTCTCCTCCTTAGGAAAGTGAGCAAGTAAGAGCAGGCCAGAGGGGACTAGAAATTCCCCTGGAACTGGGGCCTATAGAGGAAAGCTCCCCACTAGAGAAGGGGGAGAGGTGACAACTCTCTCTCTGCTGATGCCAACATTCCATTTTCCTTGTTTGCCCTGTCCATTTCTCCTGCTCCAGCTAAGACCTCCTGATACAAAGTTCAATAAGACCCCAGTGGTAGAGCCTCAGCTGACTTACTGTGGTCTTCTTCTACGCCCGCAGTGGAAACAACCTCACGTTAACAGTTTTAGCTATCTGGCTTCTCCACACTCTGAGACCAGGTTAGTGAGTGTTGCTGGAGAAATGGCACACAACCGTGCCCTTTGGGCCAGTGGTCTTTCTGATCTAGTCTGTTACATCCTCAACACTGATCAATGACTTCTTCAATGTGTATCCTTCATCAGTGCCCTCTTCCACTGGTCCAGTAATTATTCCCAATACTTACTAGTCCTTTAGCCCCTGCCGACCCTCAGATGTGAACTTCCATCTTACTTCACGGGGAATGCAGGGGCACCCAGGATGGAAGACCCTGGAGTCTTTGTCTCTTTTCTGTGCCTGATGGCTCTCTGTGCTCTTCCCACTGCCTCTTCTCTTCTCACTCTCATGGCTGTCCTATCGAGTCCAGCCCTTCCCCTGTCCATCATGTTGCTTCTTTCTCCTTTATTAAAATGGTCCTTCTTGGGCTGGCCCGGTGGCGTGGTGGTGAAGTTCAGTGCACTCCGCTGCAGCAGCCCGGGTTCATGGGTTCAGATCCCGGGTGTCGCCATACACATGGCTTATCAAGCCATGCTGTGGTGGTGACTCACATACAAAATAGAGGAAGATGGGCACTATTGTTAGCTCAGGGCCAATCTTTCTCACCAAAAAATAAAAAAAGTGTTCTTCTCCATTGCTTTCTTTCCCATAGAAACACATTAACATCTACATTATAAATAACTAGCTTACAAAAACACCCAAACCTTCTCGAGGTCCTTTTCTCAGACACTATCTGAAAGTTCTCTTATATTTCATGATTGTGCTTCTAGAAATACAGGCCTACATTTGTTGATCCTGCTTCCTCACTTTCAATTCAATGCACCACTAGCCAAGGTGGTCTGTCTTGTACCCCACAGTGTACTGAAACCCTTCTCGACACGATTCTAGCGAGTAACCAGTAAGATAACCAACTGAACCCATTCCATCTTCCCTGGTAACATCACAAATTTGATGCTATTGACCTTAAACATCCTTTAGCCTTCTTTTCTGTTTTGTTTTTGTCTGTTCTCTTTCTAGGTTCTTGTTGCTTCTCCGCTGCCTCCTCAATCCTTTTTGAAGATTCCTCTTACCCACCCCAGCTCTCAATTCTTGGTAGTCTTTCAGTCCCTGCCCTCAACTCTCTTCTTATGTCTCAGCCTTTCCCTGGACAATTTGATCTGTGTTTCTTGAACTACCACCAATAGTCTTATCTCTCTCAACTCTTTTTTTATTTATTTTTCTTTATCTGTACTCAGATGTTCTTTCAGTCTCTAAATTTATGTACCTAATTGGATGTTAGACATCTTTGCCTGGCTATCTTCAGGCTGGGTACTGTTTGAAAAACACTCTATTGTTGACAGGTCACTGGCTCTTCACTAAGTCTCTTACTGGAGAGGAAATGTTATATGTGTGGATCACTAGACCCTAACCCACTCTGGGGCAGTACTTAATGGGGTTCATTCTGCCTGAGGTTGTGGGTGGAGGTCCCTAGAGCTGCTTGGTAAGCAATGGTTTCCACCTTTGAAGACATCCTCGCTATAGAGTGCGTGTGGTACGTCTAACAATCCGTGTGAGGTCTTAGAGGTACCGATCGTTTGCAATGTCAAGGGGGTACCTCACCTACTACAGGGAGCCTGCCTAGCTACCTGACATGCATGAAAACCTGACCTGATCCAGCTGATAAGCCTCATTGCACTTCAAGCATGAATATTGAAATTAACTGAAAGTCCCACTTCATAATTTTGATGGTGGGAAATGGAATAAGCAGGAACAGCAGGGAGCCGTGATGCAGCCTGATGAGTTTAGGAGCTCATCTGTAGTTTGCAGGTGAGTGCGTGCAGCTATGTCAGACTTTCCCGTGAGGACTCTCCGTGAGGTGCTGCTTTGTGGTGCCCTGGGTCCTGTCTTTTGTTTATGGTGATTGCATTTTTGTTTTCTCTATTGATAAAAAAAAAAATTAATCAAGCTCTTTCTTTCGTGCAGTTTTAAATAATCTCTCAAATATTTAGTTCACGGACTTGTCCAAGGTGCCCTTAATGTTCCTGTCAGCTTGACTAAACTTCAGACAGATTTCTTTCTGACTCTTGGACCCTGACCTCTCTTTTCTTTGAGCATTTTCTTTTTTTTTTTAATTTTTTGTTTATTGCAGTAACATTGGTTTATAACATTGTAAAAATTTCAGGTGTACATCATTATACTTCTATTTCTGCATAGATTACATCATGTTCACCACCAAAATACTAATTACAACCCATCACCACACACATGTACCGAATTATGCCTTTCACCCTCCTCCCTCCCCCCTTCCCCTCTGGTAACCACCAGTCCAATCTCTGTCCCTATGTGTTTGTTTATTGTTGTTATTATCTACTACTTAATGAAGGAAATCATACGGTATTTGACCTTCTCCCTCTGACTTATTTCACTTTGCATAATACCCTCAATGTCCATCCATGTTGTCACAAATGGCTTGTATTTAATCATTTCTTATGGCTGAGTATGAGCATTTTCTTTAGAAAACTTGTAATTGTCATTTTTTTCCTGCACCTTTCAGATATATGGAACTCTTTTTAAAAGCCTCTTACCACTTTTACAACCCAGCAATGTCCTTCTCAAGAACCTAGAATCCATGCCTTTGAAATGTGATCATCAAGGAAGACAGCGTTTTTATATCCTAGTGTCTGTGGGAGGCTGGGAAGCTAACTTCAGTGAGTGACAATTAGCAAACACAGATGGCCTAATCACAGAGATAAACATTTGCAGCCTCGGGAATAACTCAATGTGTGGACACACCCCACAGACCAGCCTCTCCCCTGACATCCTCCAGTATTCTTCACTAGCTCTTTCCAGCAGATTAAACACTACTGCTCTTTGTTTCAGAAGAGTTGAGTTCCGACTGAGTTCTGGTCTCTCTTTTCTACTGCAAAAGCTTTAATTCAAGTCTTCTTTGCCCATTTAACCTGGTCTGGTGTAATTTTTGCTTTGACAGACTACCCTAATTGGGTTGCATTCTTCTTTCCCAGATATGTCAGGTCAATGCTATTACTACAGAGTTATAGGAAAAAGTCTGACTAACAGAAAATGATGGAATCCATATCTAATTAACCATTAAGTATATAGGCTCCATGGAGACACCAATAATACTTATCAAGACTGAAAAACTATTTTACATGGAGGCTTCTTTTTTCAACTGACACAAGAAAACTCAGTGTTCACTCACTGTTGTGTCCAGATGCCTGTGTTTTCAGAACACTATAATTCATACAGACTTTCTGTGCCTCTCACTTCCATGGCAGAGTCCCTTTACCTGGAGAAGAAACCTCTCTCTACCCTGGGCAAAGATTAAAAAAAAAAAAAAAAATCTCCAATTTACTCCCAAAGAAGAGATCTTTGTCTGTTTCCTTTGGGAACCCACATTTCGTGAGGTCCCTTCTGATGCTCAAGGGCATCAATTCTGAACCCCTGCAGAAGTTGGAGGACTCCACTTGCTTGTGGACATTTCTGGGTCTCCTCTGTCCACCAGTGTTCTCTTTTTGTATTCTTCCCAAACAGCTAATTCAGGGCTTTCCTTCGGCATCTTCTTCCAACTGGTTCCCAAAGGATCTTGTGTCTATAATGCATTTTTCACACAGCTAGATTAGATCTATGTTTCAGGATCTGCTGTAGAGCAAATTCTGCCCTTAAATGCCCTGTATTTTCAGCAAATATAATTTCCACCCTTCGACGTTGGAGCCAGCTATATTAACTCTATTAACTCCATCGCCCATTTATGTTAAATCACATATGTCAAACTAGCCATGACACAGAAGGAGAGGATAGCCAGTAGGAATTTTAAAAAGTGCTCTGAAACTTTTAAAGTATTTTTCTGCATCTGGATTTTCACTTTGAATCATCTGGCTGTACTTTATCAGATTAGGTAATGCCGAAGAAGAAAATCATCCCCACCTCTAAAAGCATACCTCAAGGGCTTTGTTTGCAGTGAAAGAAGCATTTATTAAATCAAATACATTTGTGATTTTTGACCAGCAACTGCATTAAAGTTTGGTAATTAGAGGAATCAGCTTGAAAAATTGTGCATCATGCAATACAGTCTCTCTTGTGAGTCCAAATGATTGGACCTGCATCAAGCAACTTGATTAATCAAATAAAATGGATCCATCAGGGCTATTAGGGTATCAGTGATTTACTCTTAAAGTAGCGAAATATTGCAGCTGACTTTGGAATAATTTTAAAAACTGAAAGTAAATGCCTACATCTAAATGGGCAGTCCATTTCTCCAGGAACAGTACCACTCCCCACGATAATGCACACATTCATAATATTACATGAGTCACTGCCGTCTGTTCTCTCTCTCTCTTTTTTTTTTTCTAGGAGAATAAAAATCCATTAGCTTTTAAGAGAAAAATACATGTCTAAGACTTTTAATTCTGGTTACCGTTTTATTTTGTTTTTAACCCGAGGGTTGTCTTTAGGGTTTAGGCCAGCCACACTCTTTTGTGGCTGGTTTCATACATTTTGTTCTTTAAGTCTAGATCAAGGGAGGGATTTTAACAACGTGAACTTCAACTAAAATGACATCTGAAATTGAGTAGTCATTGTGCATCTTCTTTGAATTTCTTTCCAAAGTAGAACAAAATGGATCTTTATTTTTGCAGTCATGTGTCTGGGCTCTTTCCTTTTTGCATACATAGACAGCATGGAAGGTTCAAAATGTATCACTGAAGGGTGGGAAGGAAGTGATTGAATTCCCTACTAGGGACTGTGGACATGTGTCTAACTTCAGTAACTCCATTACTCAAAACGGGGGGTCCCGTGCCTAGCACCCATCATACCTGTGGCACAAACAGGATAGTCCTGATTCCTGCCCTCAACAACATCTGCTTCTGCTGAGAAAAACTTAAATTCAACACACAACAGAAATCACAACTAAACAAACGATTTGGAAGAGTTTCTTGTCTTTACATTTCGTCTGTCTTCAGCATCTGCAGGTTGAGAAGGATGTTGGTCTGTGAAGGTTCTGATTACACAACATAAAGGCGGTGTCTGTGACACAGCCCAGGACCAGAAAATCACTCACAAGAATATATTTTCAGTTATTGTATTGCAGTCAGATGGAAAAGCATGAGTATTAAGAATATATTTGTTTTATAATTTCACTAGTGGTAATGAGATAGGTGAACAAAACAATCTGAAAACAAATCTTTACTTTATTTTAATTGAATAAAGCATTAAAAAACCCTTTTAAGTAGATAATAAAAGTAATTATATATGTGCATTTTGACTACCAAGTAGAATGCAACAAAATAGAAGAGTTTTCCAGGAATCTCCATGGACACTGTTTTGAAGTATGAATGTTTGAACATTCTTTCCTTGTTTTCTGATCTTTCATATGTGAAAATTTATTTTGAATAATAATAGTGGTATATAAAATTGTGTAACCAGAAGTTCTTTGTATTGCTACCAGCACTACTATTGTCAGTCATCCCAATGTGCCAATTAGCATTTTTTCTTGGTTCTGAACTTCTGAGTCATCCAGTTTCCAGATTGCCAAGTTTTTCTGCCTAATTAAGCTCAGTGGGTTGTTGCCATCATCCAGACATGAAACTCAGTGTTATGTTTTTCTTCTTTAAATCAAAATGCTTATCTTTGCTTGTTTCCACTGCATTTACTTTTATGACTAAACCCAAGGAAGCTTGGCTTTTTTCACTCATTTCTTTTTCTTTTTTTTTTGGTGAGGAAGATTAGCCCTGAGCTAACATCAGTTGCCAATCATCCTCTTTTTGCTGAGGAAGATTGTCCCTGGACTAACATCCGTGCTCGTCTTCCTCTACTTTATATGTGGGACACCTGCCACAGCATGGCTTATAAGCAGTGTGTACATCCGCACCCAGGATCCAAACCTGCGAACCCTGGGCCGCCAAAGCGGAACATGCGAACTTAACCACCATGCCACCGGGCCGGCTCCATCACCCGTTTCTAGTTACAATTGGGGGGCAATTTTGAATCCTTTCTTCTAGATGAATTATGGCACGTAGGCGAGTGCCCTACACTTTTGTTGTTGAAATTGAAGCCCAACACCAGGAATAGTTTACATGCAGCCTTTGATCTCAGTTAATGTCCAACTCATGGCCCAGAGGAAGGTTGGGAAACGTTGAACACCTGTTTCCTTAGAAATGCACAAGGGACATCACTATATTAACAGGTCCTGGAAATCCTGAACTTGAAAAAGAGGGAGGGGGAACTTAACTTAGTGTTTCTCAAACCATTTTGGCTAAAGAATACATGCAAAATATTTCTCTTTTTAACGTCATGCTTGTTCACATCAAGTAAAACTGTGTGACGTTGACAACATTTTGGAAATAGATGCCATTTTGCACCGAATTTAATGAAAAATTAGTGGAGATTAAATGATCGAACACTGTCTATTCGCCACAATCATTGTGATTAGAGGATCACAAAATTAAGGGCAACTTTGTCAACTTAATAATAGAACTTCAAAGTCTGTAATAGTTCTTAAACACAGAATCTAAGTTCAGATCTGCATTCTCATTAAAGCAGGGATCAAAACATTCTAGAAATACATATAGCCATTGATATCAGCCACTGATTATTTAGAGTCTTTCACGCGTAGTTCATTATTCTGGTTTGGATGAGACCACCTAGCTCTTTGAGAGAAGAGCTTTATTCCTAAAAATTGTTTGGGTTATGCCCTGATGTAGCAAACAGCCTCAAGAGTTCTGGAATCAGCGAGAATTCTGAATCATTTCACCACGTTAGATCTGGGGGGGGGCAAAGGTCTTTCAGAAGTTCTGGAACTCTTCCTGATTTATACATTTTTCATTTCAATAAAGCTAGAAAACTTAGACCAATTTTTATAGGAAAAGTCAAACCTGGCTACTTTGCTTGTTCAGAGAGCCAATTTCTTTCACATTTACTATTTGTAAAATGCGCCACCAATTGGAAGCTAGTGGTGATCTCATCTCCATCAAGAATGACACCATTGACTTACCCCTTTCACACCTCTGGACAGTTGTGGGTGACATTTCTTAGTACCTAAGTGGATAATAACAAAGTAATTGTAGCTACAAATGGTGTCTTTTTCTGTTTTGTAGACTCGAGGGAAATGAAAAATAGAAGAGGAAATACTGTAAATGAGTGTCTTAGCTCAGGCTGCCATAACAAAACACCATAGACTGGGCAGCTTAAACAACGGAAATTTATTTTCTCACAGTTCTGGAGGCTAGAAGTCCAAGATCGGGGGCCAGCACAGTCAGGTTCTGGTGATGACCTGCTTCTTGGCTTGCAGATGTCTGCCTTCTTGCTGTGTCCTCACCTGGCCTTTCCTCAGTGCATGAGCATGCAGAGAGGGAGAGAAAGAGCAAGTTCTCTGGTGGGCCTGACTTTCATGACTTCATCTAACTCTAATCTCCTCCCAAAGGCCCCATTTCCAAAAACCATCACAGTGGGGGTTAAGGCCTCAACCTATGAATTTTGGGAGGTGTTGTGTCGGTCTCAGCCTTCTGACAGTCATACTCTCAGCTAGGAGTGCTGGGGTACTTGCCCCGGCCTGCACTACATTTAGTGAGCCCCACAGACATTCCCCTGACCAGAGCCAATGTCATGGCTGGACTGGCCCGTGTGGTTCTTATTATGATTGCAGGACACACTTTGGCAAAAAACATTAGGGGACTTTTAGGAAAAAGATTTACTACTCACAAGTCCAGAGGGCACACGGCACACACAAGGCCACAGGGCAAAGTCGTGGGTAGAGAAAGAGAGAGAGTGTTAGACCTGGGGCCCTGCCTTTATTGGGGTTGAGGTGGGGTGTCTAGGGTTTTGTAGGTTCACTCTTTATTTGCAAATTTAAAACATAAAAGCAGAAATTAAGGCATAGGAAGGGAGAACGAGGTCCCTCAAATTGTTAGCTATCTAGGTTACCCAAGGCTTTCTGAAAGACAGAGCTTCATGGAGGGGCGAGGGGGCTAATTCCTTATCTGGTTGTTTTGCTGGTAGCTGTGTAATACAACTGGCAACATGTTTATTCAAGACAGGTGTCTTTGAAACGGATGCCTCAGAAATCAAAAAGTTTAATGTTAGGCACGTACACTACAGGAGGATACAAACATTCGGTCCCGTCCAGCACCGAGCAACTTGTAAGTGTGCAGTTGGAAAGAATAACATCACTGTCATCTTGATCTTGGCAGGAAGGCACCAGGAGTACACTAAAAAGCCTGTAAAGATTATTTTTATTGAAAAAAGTTGTCATCATTTGCTAGATTTATTAAATATCAAATTAGCAAAATAATTGATTGAAATATGTTATGGAAATGGTAAAATCAACAAAATTTTTTAAATGCCTCAAACTCAAGCTTTGAGTGAGAAGAAATAGATGCTGTTGCACCAGTGAGAAGGGCCTCTGCTGTATCAGTGCCAGGCACCTGCTCTCAGGGGACAGCTTGTCACAGGTGATGCTTTGGGCTTTGGCCGTAAAGGCAAGAAGATGTGTCCATCTTAGATTTAGGCAGTGGCTGATCCTAGTGCCAACTCTTAGGAAAAAAATCACGCCAATGCTCCCCAAAGAGTGTTCTTCTACGTTATAGCTCCAGGAAAAAATGCCGGCTACTATAGGCCTCACCGCTTGTTGTGGACTGAATCATATTCTCCCTAACTTCATGAATTGAAGCCTTAACCCTCAATGCAACTGTATGTAGAAATAGAGCCTTTAAAGAGGTGATTAAGGTTAAATGAGGTCATTAGGGTCGAGCCCTAATCTAATATGACTGGTGCCCTTATAAGAAGAGGAAGAAACACTAGGGATGAGTTTGCACAGAGAAAAGACCATGTGAGGACACAGCAAGAAAGCAGCTGTCTGCAATCCAAGAGGAGAGGCCTCAGGAGAAACCAAACCTGTCAACACCTTGATCTTGGACTTCTAGTCATTGGAAATGCGAGAAATAAACGTCTGTTGTTTAAGCCAGCTGGTCTGTGGTATTTTGTTCTGGCAGCCTGAGCAGACTATTGCGCTCATTCTCCATTGAACATTTTTGATTATACCTGAGTGGTGATATCTTGATATGTTCTACCTAAGTTTAGAGCTGCATTATATGAACTTGTAGAAGATACCCCAGAATGTTTAACCATCAATATAATGAAGGACCTAGTCTCTTAATGTTCAACTACACACTAGTACTGGGATGCTAGTCAGCTATAAGATGTTTGCAAAGATGTCTAAGTCTCCTAAGGGCATCTATCAACTATCACCAGTCACTTGCATGACAAGGACTGTACACAAAGAAAAATGCAACACAGTGTCTGCCTCCAAGGAGCTTGTGGTCAAATATAAGGGTAGGTATGGATGACCTGATTTGAGATGAGGTAGCCCAGGCAGTGGTTTCAGGATCTTTGAATGTCTCTCTAGTCCTCTGTTTCTAGAACAACAACAACAAAATGTTTGGAGTCTTAGAATGGGTCATTGAAACAGCCTCCTTCATGGGATGGCAGTTGGAGCTTCTACTCTGAGCTTAGACACTCCCAGATCCTGTGATCCTTGCCATAGGTCTGCCGTGACAGGTCTAGAGTTAGCCTGCCCACGTTCCTATAGCTGGGAAGGAATGGTGAATATGGTCAATCCAATCAAGTGCTGAAAATCCATTTGGAAAGCACTGCTTCTGTGAATGTAGTCATGTCGTATCCTGGCTGCTGCAGGCATGTGACTTACATCCATCCTTTTGAGCTGCCTGGCTTGAGTCAACCACATTTCAGTTCTTGCTGATGTGACTGGTTCCTCTGTCTGCCTGCTACGTGCTGGACATTCGGCCTCACAGATGGTGCTGCCTTTCCATTGATGCTTAGATTTTCCTAATATAGCTACAACAGGAGGCTTCACATTTGTTATCTGATAACCAACGTGTTCAACTTCTTCCATAAATTCGTACCATGCTGTAACAAGATGATATGGCTCACCTTGCACTGGTCCAACCTCATCAAGAGTATTGTGCTGAGTCCTCGGAAGACCTTCTCTCTGAAATACAGAAGATGTGCTCATGTCATGAGACCTGTGCTCTAGTGGGCTCACACACATTAGATGAGGCTCCTCTATCCTCCCATTGTTTAGTTACAAAACACGGTTTCACTTCATGTCTTGTTTAATAAACTAAAACTTGCTGAAATGTGTAATCCAAGAATCTGGATTTTTAACCAAGTCTCAATCTCTCTATTTCTAAAAGGAGGGCAATAAACATCTTGCATTACACAGTGTGGCCATCAAACGAGAAGTTGTAGCGAAAGAGCTACATAAGCCACAGAATCCATAAAACATTTCTCTTGTGCATCTCAGTGACTTTTTGTCTGGAATTCCTGTTCTAGGAAGTGTCATGGGATCTGCCCACCTCGTCACTGCCACTTAGTCCAGGAGTGGGTGCGTGGACTCACCTAATTCGGTAGTAATGCCCTTCTCTTCCTCTCTTCCCTCCTCTTCAGCCCATTTCACTTGTCCAGATTTGATTATTAAACAGGCAGGGCCAAGGACAAGCTGCTTGGGATGTCTGGATATATGGAAAAAGAAGCACACCAGGTCCCTCTATCGCCAGTTGGCTAAAGACTGGTGAACGCTCTGGGCAGCCACGTTCTATAAGATGTAAAGCCAACAGACAAAAAGAAACAGGTTACTTTCTCATTCCAAGTCCTGCCTGCCCCAAAATGACCTTTCCCCTTCTCAGGGCTGGGACATACAACAGTCCTGGGTTTCTGTGAGCCAAAGCCTCCTTTTACATAAGTTGTTTGAGTTGGACTTGCATCACTTGCAACTCAGACCTAACAAAAACATTCATAATTCGTGTCACCCTCACAGCCCACCCTGCCTGACACAGAGACCGATAGCCAATTGCACTGTTTATACTGTTTATGAGAACGAAGAGTTTTCTGTTGAGTTATAGACTTCTGCAATACTATTATTATGTCTTCTATATTCACACAACTTAACAATCACATCACCATCATCTCTGGACTTAGATTCTTTCTGCGTGGTTGAGTATATTACAATTCAGAGTCAACAGAGGTAATAATTCCAAGTATTATTCAGGATCTTGATAACACAGTCCCTATCTAACTGTTGAACTTAGTTGGGAACTATCTAAGCCTATGGATTCCATGTCAAGGGAGCCTTGTGTTTGTTCATTAATGGAATCTATTCCTCCAGTGGGGATTTTCCCTCCCAACCTCTGATCCGGGCCACCTGCCTGGGGCTCTCCAGAGCATGTACTAAGAAGAGACTATATAAACCACATAGGCATTGGGATAATAAGCGAGCAATAGATAACGTATTACAGAAGAATCAAATAACAGAGGGCTTTCACTTATTAAAAAAAAAAAAAGGCTGCATATCATATCTGTATTGAATTTGTAACAAGTGACTAAATTGAGCCTTTGACTCATTCCTTGCAAATTAAAATGTTTTACAAAGCAGCACCTCTTCATGCCAAGTACATTATTTTTTGAGACCAAACGCTTTGTGTTTGCAATAGCAGAGGAACGCGGTGTCACCGTGGACGAGTCTAAGGTGCTGACTGCTTTGGCACGTTCCTGACCGTCTCATGAAGTCGGAGCTCATGATGCTCAAACGCACTCGTCACTTCTTCATTAAGGAGATAAAAAATATTTAAAAATGTGTTTTGGAATTGAGCAGTATGATTCCTCGCTGGGAACTCATTGAGATGAGTCTACAGTTTTGGACCTGTGAATATGATATTAAAAGTACTGTTTTGGCTCTCGGCCTTTCAGAAGTCAGAGTGCAAACAGTAAAATAGAGAGGATCAAATTGTTCCTCAGAAAAAAAAAAAAAACTAGATTTTAAATTAAATTATGCAGAGTCAAGATAAATAAATCATGTGGATAATGAGAAAAAAAAGATCCCTGGTATGGAAGTATTGGTCAAGAGGTTGGGAGACTCAAGCTGTTATTGAAGGAGGGGCTCCCTGAGGTTTCTGCCATGAGGGAGATGAGAGAGCTAACTGGGGTCTAGCAGTAATGAAGATGCCTTGTGGGGTAATTCAGGTCGTGGGCGAGGAGATGCTCTCTCAGCAGAACAAAGCACAACACACATAGTGTGATTAGAGAGAAGATTACTTTTTCATGTCTTCTACAAAAAACTCATCCTTGAAGAGGAAGAGATGTGTTCTATTTCAGATATTGTAAAAGATAGATAACTGTTTTCTGGAAGGTAGGCCCACTCCTGCCTCCTCTCTCTCCCATACTCCCCTCTCTCTCAGGCCTTGGTGGTGGCCTCTGGTCAAGAGACTCTGAGACCGGCATGCACGTCTGGCCTCCACCTGCCACAGAAAATTCTTCCCCTGGCAGTGGCTGCTGGAGTGGCGTCCTATGACATTCACATTGCAGAAGAGGGTGGGACTCCATCTCTGTTGCTTGGAATGGAGAAATGGGAGGTGGAGGCAGGGGTTCTGGGGAGGGCTTAGAAAGGAAGATATGAAAGAGAGAGGGGAAGGGGAGGGGAGCAAGGAGGTCGGCCACGTGTAGTACTCAGCAAAGACCTAAGAGCATCCCCAGCACAGCCTCGCAGAGATCTGAGCAGTGAGCCCTCCACCAATCAGGGGAGGAAGCCTAGAAAACCATACCCTCTGGACGTGCAGGCCTCCAGGGGGATTTGCTCGAAGCATGGGCTAGTGACATGATATGTGGAAAAGGTGGCAGCAGAGTGTCTCCTTCCTCCAGGGCAGAGCTGAGAATCCAATTGCCCGGCTGGAGAAACAGCAGCCTCCACACCCATCCCCACTCCCCAGGGGGCCTCGGAAATGCAGCCTCCGAGGCTGGTTATGGGAATCTACACGGGCAGCTAGACCCTTATCAACTAGTCCTTCAGTACCCACCAGAAACCTCAGAGGATATGATAACATGGAAATATCAAGGGGGAGAAGCAAACCCCAATGAAAAAGCAAACCCGAACCAACCACATAAATATGCAAAAATAGGCTGATTTAATTTCTCCCGAGAACATCCAAACGTGTCTGTGAAAAAGTACACCGCACATAACACTCTATTCTGCATCTACAACCTCACAGGCTATGGGACTAAGGGGAAAAAAAAAAAAAACACACACTATTTGACTTCTATTCTCTTTACATAATAATAGGTTTATGAGATTAGCCGAATTATTTTCTCTGAGCCAATTTCCTTCCCACTTGACTGGGAATAATGGTGGTTCCTCTTGCAAATATTAAAGGTACTGTATAAGCTGCAAATTTAATTATCATGCTTATAATACTGTGTGTTAGAATCTGTAGTTCATTAAGTCTTTTAATACTTATTGAGTGTTTACTATATACCATATGTTTTGCTAAACTTTTTAATGTATTCACTCATTTAATCCTTACAATAACTTCATGGAGTAGATTCTATCATTTTTTTGGAAACTTTGACACAGGGAGGTGAAGTAACTTAACCAAAGTCACACAGTATATGAAAGAATTAAGACTGTCGACTCATCACCAAAATATAGAATTATATCCATTTTATAAGATTACAAATTCTAGAAATAATTTCTGAGGGAGTAGAAACAGCTTGATTTTTCTCTTAAATAATTTTTATGAGACAAGTCAATTAACCAAAGAATCACTATTACAGAATAGGCAAATGGATCAATGGGACAGGGACCACCCCCTGGGGCCACAAATACATAAAATTCTCACATGTGAACCAGGTGCAATCCAGGTAAACGTGGAAATGTTCAGTGTTGGAGAGCAAGCTGGAAGAAATAAATGGATTTAGATGCCCACTTCACATCATCTAGAGAAATAAATTACAGGTGGTTTAAAGATTTAAATACAAGAAAGCAAAATTACAAAATGTTGGTCTTTATTGGTAATCTTGGAGCAAAGACGGTTTTTCTTGGGGACAAATAAAATAAAGAAGCCATCAAGAAGAGGACTAAAATAAAACTTAAAAATTTCAAGCAGCAGCCTAGATGAAAACATTTGCCACAAGATCCATAAAGTATAAAGAAACCTTGCAAACCGTGAAGGGAAACACCAAAGCCCAGTGGAACAACAAGTGGAAAGCTGAAACAGCAAGTCACCGAGAAATGAAATGGACAGAGCCAGCTCGCAGCCAAAAAAGATGCTCCTCCCTTGATATTCAGGAGGATGCAGGAGCCACAAGGAGCTGCCATCTCCCACATGGTGAGCTTTTGAAAGCTTGAATGTTTGAAAATATTCAGAGAGAGCAAGAACTGGTGAAACTCTTATATATAGTCGACGTGAGTAGAAATCGTCACAGCATTTGGGAGGATGATTTGTTATTAACTATCAAAAACTAAAATGTACTCATGCTTTGCTAGTGATTCCACCTCAAGGACTATTCCTCAGTGATCCTCACTTCTGTTATCATATATGTATAATCAGCAGTATTTGTAATCATGAATAAAGGAAAGTAATCCAATGCCATTAAAAGAAAAAGGCAGAGTAAATGATGCTTGCTTTGTCCATCCTCTGAAAAACCAAAATGAGAGAAAACCCAGGGAACCTGATTTTTGGAGACGGGCTGGGGCCACTGCCATTCTAACTCTTTGAAAAACTGTTTCCATGGTCTATCGTGTTTGTGTGCCCATGAGGGTTCAGAATAAGAAGTAAATTTTATCAGGTCAAATGGTTGGCATTGCTTTCCATGTAGGTTACCGCCAGGGAAAAGGAAACAGATACGCACAATTCAACCACTGTCACTCTTGTATTTCTTGTATTGATTCATCTCTTACCTTGATAGCAGGATTGTAAACTTTATAGAGGAAACAAATAACACTGTCCTTTCGTATCTCCCTCGCCCCTAGCACCCGGACTACTGTTAGGCATAGAACAATATTTAGAGACTTTTTCTGACTGATTCCTTTATTCATGGTAACTCATATTTTGGGGCACACTTTCTGTTGTCTGGGTAAGTGAGCATCATTCCTCCTTTCTTAGGCCTGAACTTCTAGAAGGACACAGATTTCTCCTCCTCCCAGGGGGTCAGTTGTGTCCTGCCTCTGGATTTCCCTCTGGACTGTCCTCAGAGCCCGGAAGCCCAGCCCCTGCTTCTCAGAAACAGACTCCACGAAAGCCTACTGCCAGGAACTTGGCTGCAGGGACGGTGACAACACGCTGGCAGCCGGGCACCAGTCAGGGTTTCTGACCACTGCCTCCATGTAGCCTTTTTCTTTTATTTTTTGTTTTCTGAATTCTGAAGCTTTGACATCTTGGGGCCTTGATGACCCTGGAGGAATTGCCCCTCCCAGAGTCAGCCAACTAACTCTTCCAGATTCATCTCTAGGAAGAGATAGTAAACCACTAGCCCTGGGAGCATGCCTTTCAAATGCAAACCAACCAATCCACCCGCTATGGGCTTACACTCCAGGCCATTACCAACCTGCCCTAATCACCCCAGGGCAAGGGCACCGGATGAGGAAGGGCAGCCCTTATGCCCCAGACCCTGCTGAAATTACTCAAATTAACCAATCCTAAACCTTCTCATGCTCCCTCACTCATTTCTTCCCATAGAAACCACAATAAAGCCTCCTGCCCATGCCTTCCTTTCACTCCCTCTGCCTCTTGCCATCCCTGGTGCCTCCCGTGTGGCCCTGCATGGCACAGCATACCATCTGTCTCTAGGGAACCTTGAGTATAATCAACTTCATCCCTCATGACAGTCATTTCCACTTCTCTGTGGCTCAGCACACCTGATTAAAACAACTCCTGGGCACCCTCAGAGCACCTTTGGTTCACATGTGCTTTCTATGTCTCAATCCCCAGGAATAATCCAACCTCTTGCTAGTACTTCCAAGGTTCTTCACGGCATTTCTTTTGAGAGCTTCCAATTTGCTTCTCCTTGATGGCCCCTCTTGCCTCTGCAAGTCACATGGAACCCCGGTGCCTGGGGCAGCTTACAGAGCTCTGCCCCTGTGGTCACGGCCGGCTTGTCCAGACGCCCCAGACATCACTGCCACCACCACTGTTGTATTGGATGCTGTGCATCCTCCATGGGCCGCAGCTCTACAGGACGATCTTGAGAACACCTGAAGGAGCCCAGGGGTGGCTTTTAACCCTTCTGGGGTCATACGCCAGAGCCAGAGATGAGAAGGCCTGGCTGGAGCCAACAGGCCCACACTGAGCTGACAGCTCTCCCCACTCCCAGAAGCAGATGCTCCCAGAGCAGGTGATGCTCTGCAGGGGAAAACTTGTGACAGACAAGAGGTCTCCAATAGAGTCAGCTTGAGAGGCAGTTTTTAATTTTTCAGGTAAAATTCCGTTTTGGGACTGTGGGCAAGGTTGACCTGCAGTGTGCAGAGAGGTCCCCTAGGTGGCAGCATAGCCCCAAGCGGCTGAATAGACGAAAGCCATCCTTCCTGCCATCATGGCAGAAAGGTGAATGGAGCAGTCTCAGGCCCTTCCAGCTGGGCAGCCATTCAGGGCAGTGTATCCAGAGGGGTCAGGATGCAAAGTTCCAGGGGAAAGGGCAAGCCCTTCCTGAGAAGGATGCCCAGTCAAGGAAAGAGGCCTTGTGGGGGCCCCTGTGGATGCCTGTTGGACCAGACAAAGGAAATTCAAAGAGGCCATCCTGGAATGCCAGCAGCTAACGATGGCAATGGAGACGTCACCTGCGGGATTGGGGCATTCTGATGTGGGAGCACGCACTCGGTCAGAGGGAGTGAGGCTGAGGTCAGAGGCCAAGGAATCGGCCAGACTGGAGTTTGGTGAGAGGCCAGGGGAGGTCAGGGTGTCGCCAAATCGCTCTGCCCGCTGCAGGGTGCCTGCATCTGCTGTAGGACGATGTCCAGTCAGGCAACAGGAAGCCATTGCTCATATAACATGATTCAGAAGAAGGATGAGTCGTCATTGAAAACCTTGGATTTGACACAAACCGTGATCTTTCTTTCCACGAGCTGCTACTCCATCTTTAAAGGGGGTTTCACATTTTGAGCTATTTGTTCCCAAAAGGAAGCATCATCACTTCAACCCCAATATTGAAATGTAAGTGCATGATATCATTGCTTTTAAGTTCGTTATGAAGCACAGACCTACTTTTAAAGAGAAGTGAGAAAGAACACATTACTGCCATTGCGTGCCAACTCAATAAGGCATTGGAGCATTTATTTCACTGGTGATACAATTCAGAGAGTAGTACTTGTGATTACGTATGGCATTGTAATCAGTCGTGTAGGGTCTGTCCTGCCTCAGTTCAGCTGTTGTGTCCCAGAACTCACAGCCCCTGGCATCGCATCTCACTCATAAAATGAAATCTGTACCTGATTCTCAAATGGATTCCAAATCAGCTACAGAAATCAATTATCTTTCAAATACCCACTGCAACAATTAATCCAAAATCTTATTGCTGAGCCCCCCTCACTGTTCCCAGCTCTATGATCGGCTGTGAAACAGAAGAAATTGTTAGGAGGACAGGGAGTGAACAGGAGGCTGAAGAGAGGTGGGGAAGATGAGAGTTATCCACGGAAGAGCAGCTGTGTGGTGCAGGAGAAAGAACAGCAGACACAGAAAACGTGGTTTTTGCATCAGCTCTTCTGCCCACGAGGCCTGGACATATGCCTGTCACACCTCCAAGTCTCAATTTCTGCATTTCCCAAAGGTATATTCTGTGCAAGCTCCTGGAAAATTCTCCCCCAATCAGGACTATGTTTCTCTCTTGTGATTTATGTATAACAATAGTCTTCCCTTCTCAGATTACACCCTCCATCCCCAAACTGGAGGGATACTGCACACAAAGAGGGGAGGGAGATTCTATTGCTGAGTCCTAGGAAACCACACAGGACCTATGTATGTACATTCACAGTTCTGTTCACGGATGGGCCTACCGTCAGCTAGTTTTCCAGGAGTGGAAACAAGATTCGAGGCTTAAGTCTATCAGTTCCCTAACATTTTAATTATTTCTTTGGGTCCACCGTCAGCTTTTCATTGATTGAAAGACTGTTTTCAATTATAAACTCATTAATCCTATTGTTGTGACAAAAAGTTTAGGCTGATTTTGTCCATAAATATTGTACATACAAATTAGAAAATAAAGTAGAAACAATGACATAAAACTTAGAAAAATAAAGTAGTTTACAATATAGCTCTTGTGGCTACATGTTCAAAAAATCTAGTAGATATATTGATTATGTCATACAAAAATCTCTATAATTTCTATCGTCATAATGCATTGATTTAGATATATTCAGTAAACAACATAGGCCGTGGTAAAAGTTCCAGCAAGACTAATCTAGGTGTTTCACCTCATCAACATGTCTGGAGTAACATAAAAGAAATTAATAGTTCCCATCCTCAAAAGACTTATAAAAAGGAATTAATGTTTGTGGTTAGTAGATTTCACTTGGATAAAGTGTCAGGTATCAAAGAGTGTGATCAAAGGGCTAAGATCTGTGCCTATGTTAGCCTGAGCTAAGATCTGTGCCAATCTTCCACTATTTCCTATGTGAGTCACTGCCACAGCGTGGCTTGATGAGTGGTGTAAGTCTGTGCCCAGGATCCGAACCCTTGAACCCCGGGCCTGCAAAGCGGATTGTGCGAACTTAACCACTACATCACTGGGCTGACTCCTAGACTTTATCTTTTTATGCTGAGCAGAAAGACGGCCTGCCATCTGCTCATAGGGAAACCAGTTCTCCACCTTCTAAGGCTGTTCACTGTACAAACATCTTTGAAAAGCTAGTCTGGAAAAAATAAAGTCAGTGCCTCTGTTCACAAGATGTGTGGAAATACGAGAAAGCCACAGAGGATCACGTTCTTACTCTCGCTGCATCTGAGATGCCTGTAGGAGTCATTGGCACGTAGAAGTCATTTGCTAACTCTTATTGAATGAGTATGTAAATGAAGCACAGGCCAGAGATGACAGAGATTCGTGATGGCGGCCTGATAGGTAAGCAGACACGTTTGGTGCCTCCCTGCCCCTTCTTACACTTGAGTTGCATGCTGACAACGCATTTCCGAGGTCCAAGTGTGAGTCAGCTGTGTGGACATATGGCTGCCTCTATGCATGAGGCATTTAGAAGTGTGGCGTGTAACATTTGGAGACTGCCTGTGCAGGAATGCCCGAGGTATTTTTAGCCTCAGCTGGTGGCATCAGCTCGGCCCCAAGTCAACACCAGCTGCAGAGGGTTTTGACACTCAGGGCCCTCCAACTACATGAGCCTGAGTCATTTGATTTAATTAGCTGTCCCTGATAGTAAGAAATGCTAGTTTAGACCCTCAGGAAAAAGGAAGAGTTGGTGTCTCCTTTGGAAAGAGGGGAGATTGCTCCAAGTTTGTCCCATTATTGGCGCATTCCTTTTTCCTGTTTAAGGTAGCAGTGGCTGAGAAATAGGCTCCTCTCCATGGTGATTTTCATATATACCTCACAATGGTGGTGATGCCCCTGAACGAAGGTCTCGAGACCCGCCAGATTTCTATTGCTGTTGCCATAGCAACTTCTGATTATACAGAAAAAGTCTTTGTCTTGCAGGACCCAGTGCGTCTGACAGGGTTGGGTCACCTTGGGCATAAAGTGGCAAATGTCAGGCAATGTGTGCAATGTTTTAAATGACAAAGCTACTTTCCCGTGCTTTTATGTTTTGGGGTGGTGCCAATTACTAGGAGAGCCTCTCCAGGAAGTGACTTAGACATCCTTGAGTCTTTGAACTTGAAGAACACACTTAAAGTGTTTGAGAAATTCTCCTCTATTTTGTCCTGAAATCCCATCCTGGAACCTTTTATTGCAGGAAATTAGGTGCTCAAGTATGATAGATTTGGCCATTAGTCTCTACATTTATGTGTAGTGTTCTGAAAGCGATCGCTTCCCTGATTCACCTCTAGCACATACATGAACGAGCAACTGTAGTTTGAACAAAATCAGAGCTAGAAGCCTAGCTGGATGATTCTGTTTGGACTTTCAAGAGCTTTAATTTCACAGAAAACTTGTAACATGGATTAATATAGAAATAGCACACTTTATGCTTACGGAGAAAACCGGTAATGTCTTCTGCTATTTCTGAGCAGTTTTAACACAACGCGCCCTTCAACATTGTGGCTAAATGGCTCTGAATCATGATTTAGGCAATTTTGGAAGTCCGTGTGGCAGTGAATTGCATGTCACAAGATTACATGGCATGCATATGGAAACAGTAGTGTAGATTATGCCAAATAACACTATCTTCATATACTCAACCCATCTTAAAGTTTTCTTAGATTGCAGGCACTGGGAACAAAAGGATGATATTAGCAGATAGGGTTCTTATTTGAGGATAAAACTCAGCAAAGAGATTCATAAAGGCTAATGAGTGATTACAATATAGGATGATAATTAAAACCAGGAGGAGGAGCAGATGAGTGCTTCTAACTCAGATCTTGTCGTCCAAGGGCCATGGTGGTCCAACTGAGATTTGAAGAATGAGTGGTATTTATGCAGGGAAAGAGGGCAAGAACACCAGTCATCAGTGAAGAAACACATATGATGTTTTCCTAAAATACCGACCAATTATTAAAATATAGAAGCTGCACTGAAGACATTATCGGTCTTGATTTTAGAAAACTAACTTTCTCTGGGGCTGGAAGTAAAAGATAATAGAGGACAAAGAAGAAAGATGTATTTTTTACCTACTAAATAAAAGGCACTATAAAAAGCACTTTATATGTGTCATCACATTGAATTCTTGTGACAGGTCTCAAGCAATAGTAATCAGTATCATCACGGTTGTCCTGAGTTCAGAGCTTAAGTCACCTTCCCAGGACCCACATTTGTCTAGTCATCATGTCCGAATTCAAACACACACCTGCCTGATACCAAAGGGGGGGGATTTCTACTGTTCCACAGGGCTCTGTCTGAAGCTTTTCAAAATAAAATTAGACTTTATTTCTAAATAGTATGCATTTCAGCCTCATGGTACTATAAAGGTAAATTAAGGAAACCCTAATGCCTCCCCGTCTTCTAAACAATGGAGTTTATTCCTTATTCACTTACTTTGTGTACAAGGATGTCAGGTTGGTGGGCATCATCCTTGCTTCGGTGAATCAGGGCCTTGGGCTCCTGCCGTGCTGAATGTCAGCTATCTTTAGATGCCAAGGGCTTCCCAGGTCATCACAGACTGGGAACATGTGCAAAGGTCCTGTGGGACATTTTCACACATCTACCCTGTCAGTGGAGAGAGCATCTAACATACATTGTCTAGGACTCAGCCACAGTGACACGACGGCCACACCTAACCATGGGAGACTGGGACATGCAGTCTAGCTGCGTGAAGGGTTGATGTACCAGGCTTATCACATGTGGTTTTATACACAGGTCACAAAAATAGAAGCTTTTTTGCTTTTTATAATAGCACCATAAAAAATCAAACAAAACAGAGAGGCTATTATATATATTCATAAAAATTCAAAGACCTGTTTTCTGAATTTTATAACCCAAGAAAAAGTCTACAAGTTAGTTAATTGTTTTTAGCCTGGATTCTATTCTGATCACCAATCAGCCACATGCCTGAAATGCGAGTTCTTGGAAACTTCACGCAACTATTAGGGAAAACAAGGAATCCAATGACTGCTATTTGGACACAGTATTAAAGCCACACCTTTTTATATTGTATTTGTACTGAAAAAAAAAAAGTGTAAAGAATGATTTTCCAATAATGCTAAGAGAGTTTGTTTGCACGGAGAGATCCCATTGAAGCTGGCACCCATGATGACATGTTGTCCTTCTCGGGCAGTGAGTACTGCGAAAGGGTTTCCAGAGGCACTCGCTTGTCGTGGTATGGACTTCTCTGTACTGTTAGAAAGACTCAAGGGCAGGGCCGAGGACACGTGCTCTGGACTAGCATGGATGTTCCACGGCTCAGAAGAAGCCTCTGGATGTGTAGGGGTTGGTATGAAGTGAGAGATATTTAAGAAATTCCCAGCAGGTGAGGGGAGGGAGAAGTTCCTCCGGCTGCAGTGGATTTCAGAGCTGGAGGAGGAGCAGACCTTTCCCATGGAGGTCCCAGCTTGCGGAGTTACACGGCCTCCTGGGAAGCCCTCATCCTCCTCCGTGAGCCCCACAAAAGCCCTGAAGGCATTCTATGTTCTTCCGAGGCCACAAAAGCATCCTGGAGCACTTCTTTAGCCCCAGAATTGCACAGAACCATTTGCTTCCTTAGCACTCAGTTCTTTCCAGATCATCGACCCTTAATTTCCCACCAACATGGATCGGAGCCAACGTGGAGAGAGAGTGCCACCATGTATATCATTCTTCCAGGTTGCTCTTGCTTCCTGCAGCTTCCCCTTCCTGCAATGAGAAAGCGCGCGCGCGCGCACACACACACACCCCCACACACACACAGAGACGTCACGTTATTCCTTCTCAAAAGTGACTTTCTAAATTGCACAGTGACATGATTGATATAACTTTGAAACCAATAGGCCATACGTCAGAGCTTAGTCAGCCTCCCTCTATTGATTCTGAAGGACAGAAGTGTGCCTCTGTTGCAGAACGCAGAATGCCAAGTGCTGGTCTCATACCCTGGCTCAACTTCATGAACCATCCGCCATGAATTGAGCTAAACTCATTTTTTTTAATTTTGTAATATGTGTTGTTTGCCATTGCTGTGCCAGGTAGAATTCCAGGTGTTTCCCCATCCGTGTCTCATTTAGTTCTCAGAACAAACCCCTTAGGCAGATATTACGGCTCCTATTTTATGGATCTGAAGATGGGAGCATCCTGATGTGAAAAAGTGTAGTTTATGGCCAAAGTGCTAATCTGCTGAAGAGGAAGCCATGAAACTGAAGGAACGTCTCCAAGAAAACAGTCAGTTTCATTGTCTTTTCTAAATTGAAGTTTGTTCCTTTTTGAGAAACTGAAACAAAATGAAGAATAAATCCTTTACAAAAACCTTAAATTAATTAATGTGATGGGAATATCTTACAATTTGGATAGCAATTTACAATTTTAGGAACAATTACACAAATCTTATTTCAGTTGAGATTATGAAAAGCCCTTTTAATTCATTGACAAGTCAGCATTTTGAATTACATAATTGCAAATCTGGGTGACCTGAGCAATTCCAGTTAGATATAATAGTACCATTTTTTGGTGTGTGTGAGGAAGACTGGCTGTAAGCTAACATCCATTGCCAATCCTCCTCTTTTTGCTGAGGAAGATTGGCCCTGGGATAACATCCATGCCCATCTTCCTCTACTTTATATACATGCTGCCACAGCATGGCTTGATAAACAGTGTGTAGGTCTGCGCCTGGGATCAGAATCTGCGAAACTCGGGCTGCCAAAGCAGAGTGTGTGAACTTAATGACTACATCACCAGGCTGGCCCCATAACAGTGTTATTTTAATGGCTGTTGTCTTTTATACATCAATATGACAAGAGTATTTCAGATATTTTTATTGAAGTGTATCCCACACAGATCACAAGTGTACAGGTTCGTGCTTTCATTCTTGTAACCACCACCCGTGTCAGGAGAGAGCTCAGGGCCACAGGCTGGAAGCCTCTCTCATTCCTCAGCCCTGCATGATCCCGTCTTGTCTCTTCTTGGACTTTGTAGACAGCGAATCAATTGTACCATATATATTCTTTCACATCTGGCTTCTTTTATTCAAATTTCATGTGAAATCCCTCCAGCTTATTGTATGAATCATTAGCTTATTTTTTTCATTATTGTATATTATTTCATTCTATGAATATACAGATATAAATTAATCTATTTACTCTTGGGTGATGTTTGCATTCTTTACAGTTTGAAGCTATTGAGAGTAACGCCACTGTGACATTTCTTGCACACACTTTGTTGTGTGTGTATGTATTTCTGGTGAGCATCCTAGGTGTAGAGCTGCTGCATCATAGAGTGTGTGGGTGTTCAGCTACACCAGATGACTGCTAAAAAGATTGCCAGAGTGGTTGTGCTGGTTTATACCCTGTCAGTGGTGATGAGAGTTCTGGTTGCTCCACATGCACACCATCATACCGTATTGCCAAGTGTGTGTGTGTTTGTATAATATACATTATATAAGAGTACATATAGCATACATACTGGTATTAAACATAATATATACAGCATATGTATATCATACATATTAGTTTACATGTATGTATGTGTGTGTGTCTACATATGTGTATTTATTTTAGATGTCATCATATACTGATTATGTTTTTAAAAAAGAATCCATCTTTCAGAGACAAAGTCTGAAATACTTGCTTCAAATTAATACAGGTACGAGCAAGTGAATGGAGCTGGCCATGGTGTCATAGTTGTTGAGGCTGGAAATGGTATATTAAAGTTGATTATAGTAGTCTGTCTACTTTTGCGTATGTTTGAAAATCTCCATAATAACATTGACAAATATCTTTAAAATACATCTCTCTCTTTCCACCTACATCTATATCTATATCTATCCATATCCGTATCTATATCTATCTGTATATTCTGTTGCTTCTGTCTTGCTGGAGAACCCCAATTCATACAACTAATAACGTTAGTTCACTAATTGCATGTCTATTCCTCATAAGGAAAAACAAAATTTGAGCCAAAGCAATAAATTTCTAATTGTGGAACTGGGGGCATTGGTTGGAAGTCAGAAGCACACCGACCTGCCTTCTGTTCTGAAGTCATACCACCCGGGAAGTGACCTTTTCTGCTTTCTGTGCATCTCTGTGGATGCTGCTTCCTAATTGGGGTGGCAGCTGTGTATTGGAAAGGTTTGGGTTGGGAAGTAGGCATCGCTTGCTCCTGGCATAGAAGCCGAGTGAGATCAGAATATATTTCCATGGCTGGTGCTAAAATCAAAATGCCTCCCTCTGGAGAGCAATTATAGCCTGGTCAGAGAGACCTCACCCTCTATCCCTGCTTTCCTTTTACTGCTGGGCTGGCCCTTGATTGTGGCTGATGCTTCCCAGATGTTCTTGCCTGTATGAGTACCTCTCCCTCCTCAGTATCACGCCTCATCCCTGCTCATAGGAGAAGATGACTTGCCGTGCAGAGCTCTTCTCCCACCTGGCCACAGAGTGTGCCCAGGTCACCAGGCCTCCCTGGGGGGCCCCGGGAGTGCACGTGAATGCAAATCAATGATTTTATCCTCAGATCTGCACAGGAAAGATTGGCATGGAGTCCCAAAGTTCTTCAGGCCCCAAAGAGACACAGACAGCCAATGAAGAAAACGCTGTGAGCTACTGAGCACCTGGTGGGCAGGGGACAGAGACAGACATTAGGGCTAAGAGGGGAGGTGATTCTCCAAGCGACGCTCTGTTAGCAGCTTAGTAGCAGAAGTGAAAAGACCCAGAGGCCCCCAGAGCAGTGTCTCCTTTGCTTACAAAGTAAATTAAACCCTAGATGCAGTTTTAAATATCATACACAAAACACATCTTCTAATAGATTTTACTATTTAAAAGTTTTTAAAATTTTTATTTTGTGAACATCTACGAAGCGCCAACCGTATTCCCACATCGTATGTGATGGCAGGGAGTGCTCTGTCCATTGTTCGGTTTATGTGTTTATGTTTGTAATAAACCGTAGCATGATATGGATGTGCAGTGCAGTGATTCTAAGTTGGATTCCACCATTGGTTTATCTAAGGATGTTACTTAACCTCCCTGTGCCTCAGTTTCTTCATGGGTGAAGTAGGAATAATAATGGCACCAACTAGTATGAGCTGTTTTAATGAATAAAATAATAATAATATATTTGAAGCACTTAGCAAAATACCTACTGAATGATAGTTGTTATCGCTGTCCTACTTTTCACTGTATTGTCGTGGTTATTCTAGCGCAGTGGTTCTCACCAGGGGACATTTGGCAATGTCTAGAGACATTTTTGTTTTTCACAATTGGTGAGGGTGCCTCTGGCGCCCAGGGGGTAGAGGTCAGGAATGCTGCAAAACAGCCTATGGTGCAGCGAGCAGACCCCACAGCAAAGAATTATTCTGCTCAGAATGTCGTAGTGCCGGGGCCAACAAATTCTGCTCTAGAGAGAGAAAAAGGAGGGACAAGAAAAACACAAAGTGAGAAATCTACAGTCTTAGAGGTTATGGTTTCTAGAACATTCTTTCACTCCTCCCATAAGTAGGGATACATCTTCTTTCACGGTCTCGGAGACTCTGGAATTCTGAGTTTTCTACTTATTCATTAATGAAGGTGGAAACTCAGCTGTTAGGGGCAGGTCTGTCTTTCCTCATGGTCCAACAGAGAGCATGGACCTCAGGGGACTGGAAGGGACACAAAAGGACACAAAGTCACCATGACAATATATGGCCCAAGTGTCCAAAGGTCCAAGGGCCCATCATAATGACCAGAATCACTTAATCTTCCTGATTTATGCCTCTGAGCAGCACTGAGTAGATTTGGAACCTACATTTCTCAGGCAAAACTCTAATGTTGTACACAGAGCATGCAAAGAAGCATGAGAAAATCGTGGAGGTTTTCCAGCCAAAAAAAAATAGCCTGTGAGATTCATAGATACATCGTCAAGTATCACCTCCATGACCATAGTTGATTTCAACACTGAAGTTTAATGGTTGGAAATATATTTGAAATGACAGCATTGGCCACTGGTCTTCTGGGCTATTGCCACAGGCACAGCCTGTTGCTAAATTACTTCTATATCCAGGTGGGCCAGTTCCAAGAATAACTAGATGTCTTATGCAGCAAGATCCCCACAACTATGCTGGAAAGAATTACTCCTGGCAATACCATAGCAAATAGCTGCTTGCCTCAGAGATGGAGGCTCATGCACCATCACTGCACACTGGCACCCAAGCAGTTCCCATGTAAAGCAATCCCAAAGAGCAGATGAGCAGAAGGGGTACATGGTCCACAACAGAAACCCTGGCTCCAGGATGCTTGCTTAAGGGAGATGTTACATCATGCTAAAATATGACCCTGCCAATCTGTAAAATCAACACCTCAACACCAGCTGCTATGACATCACAGAAGGAGGAGAGCAAAGTGGGGGACCGGCAGCCTTGCTGAAGGTATGAGTTCACGCAAAGCAAAGTTTTCTACTTGGGACTCAGCCCTGCTTTTTTTCTTCATGTTCAATACCTCTTTCATCATGGAAGCATTAGCCACCACCACATGTTAGCAGCGCCATATCCAGGGTGTATCATTCTCCAGGGCTGTCCCATGTGATGTGTGGTCCTCTCTACTCTTGGAACGGTGCCCAGGCTCCCCAGACTAGAATTCGCCACTGGAGCTCCCTTCCAGGGGATAGTAAAGCAGCTGTTTCAATGCTGAGAGCTGTACCCCATCCGTAAGGCTGCTAGTGGGAATGTTTAAAAGCAGGATGCATGGTGGCCTTGAAAAGTATGAATCTTTGACTTAAGCCCTGACTCCAGAAAGATAAAAATGCAATGGCCCTTGGTAGCAGCTTTGGAAATTAGTCTCTAGAAGCAGTTTACAACTCTGCAATCTCTTCTTCTCTATTGTAATATGTCTCAAGAAAGAGTCTTGTGCTAAATATATTTAACTACAACAACAGAAATGTAGGTGATGAAAACATATAATTTTGTTCATCTTTACATAGTCCATGTACGTATATAGCATTTGTCCCGATAAATGACACCTGATTGGCTCAGGAAGATTTCTCGTTTTGTAGAGGGCACTTTTCCATTAGCATAAACTTTCTGCCTAACATCATCAGTCTTTACCATTGGGTTTACTCCTCTCCCTGTGTCATTTGTCGACTGTGGGAGACAACAGACTCAGACCAGGAAGTGCACAGGTGTGTTTGTTGCAGCCATGCACGATCCTCAGTGAGCAGTGAATCATCCTTGTCAACTGGCTTAAAAATGCATATGAAATTAAAGAGTTACAAGTTAATCTCATTGATTTCTTTGTTCAGGTTGTCATAGTTTGCAACTCTAAACAACAACCACAACCCCATCTTGATAAACAGAACATAAGTCCTAGCATCACCCCAAAGGCAGTCCAATCATTATGACGACCCTCCCGTGACTGTCTAAACATATTTAACTGGAAAAGGATAATCAGTGACAACATTCGCCTGAGGGAATGTGGTTATGAATTAGGATGTCTTAGCCACATTTCATTCATCATGACAGATGGAGTTATTGCAGTCCTGAAACACAGGGATTTTTTGGTAATTTATATTAGAACTTAAGCTAAAACTCTCAGCATATATATTGCCATTACCAGGCAGTCAGTGTCGAGATATCCTCGACTTTGAATTCAAGTGTTCTGAGAGCCAAGCTGCCATGTCGCATCAGTTCACACACCGCTCCTCATGCTCCAGAACTCTTTTCCCCTCGTTTTTTCCAAAAGGGGCCTGGAAACCTTTATCTGTGGTGCCCAGAGTAGTGAAGCTGACATCATATGCCCCTTAAGGTCTGAGTTAAGGAGTGGATGGTTTCAGTTACCTGCCTTGTGGGGATGCCTCGTGAATCTGTAGCTACAGTTGTCACTTATCTTTGAGTTGTCACTTCTCTTTGGAGCTTTAATTCCCTCTATTTCCACCTGCTTCTGTTGATTGCGACATGGACATCTACAGCCACCAGAGATGCAGAATGCTGGGGACAGAAGTAAGGTCTCCATCCTCCTTCACCTTCTGTGTCTTGCCTCTCACTCTTCGAACTCATCCTTCTCAGTGCTGCAGAGCCATCATCCTGAGGGTGGTTCTCACTACGTTACACTCCATGCAGAGATTTTGGAGGCCTCTCCCTGATGGCACAGTTAACTCATAGTTCTTCAGCCTGCAGGTCAAGGCCACGAATCCTTGCCTCCACTTACCATTCAGTCTCCACTCCTGCGATCCCACCCGTGGATCCTATTTGCTGAACTATGCTCATTCTCCCTCCCCAGTGAATTTTCTCTCTTCTGTCTCTAATTCAGAAATGCCCTGGTTCTCTGAGCCCTTTCTGCCTACGCTGTGAGTACATTTCAGGTAGGTGGCTCCTCTGCCAAGCCTGCCGGGGTCTCCCTTCCTGTAGGTGGACCCCCATCCTCTCATCCCCCACAACATTTTATTCTTTTATGGTACTTTTGCATCTCCAACCAAAGTTATCATGATTCATGTACAACTTTCTCTCACCAGCTGGACCAGAGGGTCTTTGAGGACTTAATTCTGCAGGCCTTCGGTGTGAGTAAAAACTCAGCCTCCGTGGGGGAAGTGGGAGCCCATGGAGGGAAAATGTCATTCATTCCAACATCTTTCTTCAAAGTGATTTCCTCTTTCTTACCATCTTGAAATTCAGCATTTTGTACTCTCCAGGTGAGTGTGGAGCTAATAGTCCCACACTGCCTTTGGTCTCTTCCCTTGGGAAGTCTTCACACAGGTCTAGCTTCTCAAGGTCCTCTTCTCGCTCCCATGGTTGCTGGCAGAATTCAGGTTCTTGTAGCTGTGGATCTGAGGGCCCCACTTTCTTGTTGGCTGGTGGGCAGGAGCTTCTCTGAGCCTCTAGAGGCCCCTGCAGTCCCCTGGATGTGGTCCACTCACGGGTCTTCCCGACCACATGGTGGACCACATGGTGGGTCCTTCTTCTAGGCCACCAAGAGAATCTCTCACTTTAGTCTGCTGAGAGGACTTCTTACATAATGAAATATGATTATGGAAGGACAGCTTATCACCTTGGTCACATACTATTGGTTGTAGTCCAATCATAGACTCTACACAACCTCAAAGGGAGGGGATTATACAATGGTGTAAATCACTGGGGTCATCTTAGAATTCTGCCCACCACACCATAGGCGACCATTACAAAGAACCCCATACTAAACAGTAACCTTCTTCACAGGCATGCCCTGCTCTCTTGCATTTTACTTGTCATTTATTCATAATGTATTTCCTGATTTCATTAGACAGAATTCTGTCATTAGGCAGGGGTTCACCTGTGAAGTCTGCCATTTTGCCTCCAGCACCTGTGACTGTGGTTGATGCATAGCAGGCATTAAGGACTATTGGTTGGATAAATGGGTGGATGAGAACAATCATTCTTCTTTATTATACCTCCCTGAAACCACTCCTCTCATGGCGACCTCCTACCAGATGCAATGTTGCTGTCTCGGTCATTATCTTTCTCCATCTTTCAGCAACATTTGATCCAGATGGTCATTCCCTCCTTCTTAAACTCCTATCTTTTCTTGACTTCCTTGTTAACTTATTCTTTTGGGGCTTGAAATTCCTACATGACATGCAGCAACTTCTCAGTTTCCTCAACCAGATGGTCACATTGTGCAGGGCCTCCAGAACTGCATCCTGAGGACCCATGTCCTTTGTGCCTCCACATATGTCCAGGTGATCACCTCCAGTCCCAGCCAGATGTCAAAGGGCTCTCTCAGAACCCAGCTATTGGGATCCCTTTAAACCTTGCACACTGTCTGTCACTCCGCCGCTTCAAAGACTTCCAGGGTTTCTCTTGGCACTTCACAATGGCATGCAAACACACTGTGGCCTCCAAAGCCTAATGTGATGAGGTTCCACATGAGGCAGCCTTTTCCCTGCCTGCCCCTGTCGGGAATGCTCTCCCACCCACCCCTGCCTGCAGGGCTAACACCAGCATATCATTCAGATCTAAGCTCCATTGGCATCTCTGCCTCCATTAGGAGAGAGCTACCCAATGGCTCCTTATGACCTCCCCTCTAAAAATCCTCTGCACAACCTGTACTGCCATTCAATATTTGTATTCTTGTTGTATTTATGTATCTATTTATTTGCTACCTCCTTCCCTACGAGGATGTATGTTCCATGAGAGCAGAAACCTCCCTCATCAGTCTTGTTCATAGTGCATCCCCCTGCCTGGCATGTGGCAGATATTGCAGAAAAACTCACTGGCAGGCTGGATAAACAAATAAATGCCAGAGCCCTGGGTCTGTTGGTGTAAGTGGGGGTCCCTGCTCTGCCAGGAGCTGATGGACATGCTGTCATGGGCACTTAGAGCCAGCGTGCCTTGGGGGTCAGAGTAGGATTTCTGGATTGTCCTAGGTTCTATGATAGGAACATACAGTTTTCAGCGATAAATAAAGGCAATTCCAGTCTTACCCTTTCAGATGTTATATTGACTAGATTTGTACCGTATAGGCCAGTAACGCAATGTTATTACCTGGTAAAGAAAAGGATAAGAAGAGTATTTTCATGTGTCTGTACGTCTCCAACCTTTGTGTGTGTGTGTGTGTGTGTGTGTGTGTGTGTAAGTTAATCCTTTGTTTATGCTGTTAACCAAGCTCTTTTGTCCATTAAACGAAATGTGAATAGCCACAAACCCAGTCTTGTCCACAGTATCAGAGGCAGGGGCCACATGTTTGGGACAGTGAAGCCTGTCACCACTAGAGAAATGTCTGTTTGGATTTGAGCATAAACAGATGCAGAAAGAGAATGTGGAGCCCCTCCCTTTCTAATGACACAGAAATCATCCTCTTGCTCACGTAAAAGCATTCAAGTCACTCTTGCTTCAATAATTTTTGTTGATTTTATAGGAAAAAATGCAAACATAAGTCCAGCCATTATATCAAAGCTTAGGTAAACTTTCTGATGACGGATGCATCTGTTTATCTAGTAACTTGGAGGTTTCTTGGAGATCCTGGCACTGTTTTATCGGAACAAATCCTGGATGACACGGTCAATTTATTTTGGTATCCTGTCTCCAGCAGTCTTCAATACATTACCGGGTTCTTCAGAGGGAGGCCCAGCATCCTGGTTTCAGAGCTCGCCCTGCTCTCGCTCCGCGGGGACTGGTCTCTGAGTCCCTGCTGGGCAGCAATTTAGACCTTGAATGTGATAGTTAATGGCCCTTGAGTTCTGACCATATTGAGCATCTACAGATGCTGTTCTGCTTCCAATGTTGCTTACGCGATCCGTGATTTCTGTTTCTGAGGAATTTGGGTTAATATTTTATTGTGAAGGAAATAGGTACAGCAATGATATATTCTACACTCTATGTGACCTTGGAGGTGCGGGGGGGGGCACTTTCTTTTCACCCTCTCTGATCTCTCAAACTCTAGTTTTTCAAATTTGAAGAGGAAATCCGTGGCCCTAACAGGCAGGTTTATCTCCCCACTGGCTGTCCATGTCTTTTAAAAAGTGCAAGGAAATTGAGTGTCCTCTCCTTCAGGGAACGTCTATGCGGGCTGACAGATCCGGAATTTAGTGCTGGAGAATAAATGCTGAGTCACAATCCACCATCCTGTAATATATTTCAGATTATTTTTTCATTTTTAAGTCTCACTCTCGGAGCTCATGACACTTTCCTGTGTCAGGATGTCACCACTGAGCTTCTGCTCAGTTCCTCTCCACTTCCTCTGTGTTTCCTCATCTGAAAGAGTTAGTGTCATTTCCAAAACTTGGTCATTTCCATCGACACCATGGCTTCCAAGACACTTTCAAGGATAATTTGGGATTTTGCACGTATAAATCAAAGATCCTTCTTTTCTGCATTTCTCCACCTGGAGGCAATACTTTATTTCCTCTTTTAAAGGTGAGTTGCTATTGTGGGAAAAACTGACATTTACCAATTCCACATCCCTTTCTTCCACCACCACCTCTGACCCCAGGAAACCACTGATCTGCTATCTATCACTATAGATTAGTTTGTTTTCTCTAGAATTTTATATAAATGGAGTAATATGTACTTTTTGTTTTGGTCTAGCTTCTTTCACTCAGCATATTATTTTGAGATCCATCAAGGTTGTGGCATATATCAATACTTCATTCCTTTTTATTGCTAAGTGGTATTAAGCAGTATGGATGCACAAAAGCTTGTTTATCCATTAATCTGCTGATGGACACTTGGATTGTTTCCATTTGGTGACTATTGCAAATAAAGTAGCCAAGAAACTCTGCGTACAAGGTTTGTACACACGGGCACTTTCTCTTGAGTAACTGCCTGAGTGGAATGGCTACAACATAAGGTAGGTGTAGGTTCAATTTTTTAAGAAAGAGAGACATTCTGTTTCAAAGTGGTTGTATGATTGCATATTCTAATCAGCTGAGCATGGCACCCACATCTTGTTTATCATCTTAATGGGAAAGCATTCAACCTTTCACCGTTTTATTACCTGTACCATAACTTTTTAACAGACGCCCATTATCGGATTGAAGAAGTAGCCTCTATTCCTAGTTTGCTGAAAGCAACTAGTTTTCATGAAAAATGGATGTTGGGTTTTCCAAAATGCTTTTTCTGCCTTTACTTAGATGTTCTCGTGGCTTTTCATCTTTAGCTTGTTAATATGATGAATCACACTGATTGATTTTTGAATGTGAAACTCACTTTGCATTCCTGGGACAAACCTCAGTCATGATGTGTTTTATATACTGTTGAATTTGATTTGCTTTTTTGTTGTTGTTGTTTAGAATTTTTACTCTTCCACGTTCATGAGGTCTGCAGTTGTCTTGTAATAGCTTCGACTTCTTCTATGGTGGCCTCATAAAAACCGTTGGGAAGTACTGCCTCCTTTTCAATTTTCCAGTTGAGTTTCTGCAGAGCTGCAAGTATTTCTTCATTCAATTGTTGTTAGAATCCACCAGTGAAATCATCTATTCCTGACATTTTCTTTGAGGGGAAGTGTTTAACTGCAAATTCAATTGCTTTGATAGACATGGGGCTGATTCAAGTTATTTCTTTCGTCTTGACTGCATTTTGGTAGTTTCTGCCTTTCAAGGGATTTATCCATTTCATGTAAGTTGTCGAATTTACTGACATAAAGTTGTTCATAATATTCCCTTATTATTTTTAAAAAATTCTGTGGTAAAATACACATAACATGAAATTTACCATCATAATCATTTTTTTGAGGAGGATTAGCCCTGAGCTAACATCGCTTGCGAATCCTCTTCTTTTTGCTGATGAAGATTGGCCCTGGGATAACATCCATGCCCATCTTCCTCTACTTTATATGGGATGCCACCACAGCATGGCTTGACAAGCGGTGCCACGGTCTGAGCCTGGGATCCAAACCTGCGAACCCCAGGGCCGCCAAAGTGGAGCGTGCGAACTTAACCGCCATGCCACCGGGACAGTCCATTAGCCATTTTTACGTGTATAGTTCAATAGTGTTAAATATATTCACACTGTTGTGCCACCAATCCTCAGAACTCTTTTCATCTTACAAAACTGAAACTCTAAACTAAAGTATATTCCTTATAGTCAGTGTGTATTTAGGTCTAGCTTTTCGATCCTATATGACAACCACTGCTTTCCACTGGGGGTATTAGCCCACCATGTTTACTGTGATTATTGATTTTGCTAGGTATCTATCATCTTATCATCTGTGTTTCATTTGTCCCCTCTGTTCTTTGTTCTCCCTTTCCTATTTTTCTGCCTTCCTTTGGATTAGCTCAATATCTTTATAATAACATTTTATATTTGTTCTTGTCTTATTATCTATAATTCTTTGTTTTATTACTTTTGTGGTTTAGGGTTTATAATATAAAAGTTTAATTTATCCAAGTCTACTTTCAAGTGATATTACACAACTTCACATAGAGTATAAGAAACTTACAATAGTATAGTTCCCATTCTTTCCTCTGGATTTTTTGCTATGTTTGCCATACATTTAATTTTATATTTGCTATAAACTCCACACTGTATTGTTATGTTTTTTGCTTTTATGTTTTTTTGTTAAACCTTCTTTAAAAGAGGATTCTCTTCACTCCTTTGCTGTACCTTCACATTCCTGTCTAGTCATTTTGCTTCTCCATGAAGAACTTTCCTTAATATTCCCGGTAGTGCCGTTCCATTTGTAATAAATTCGTTCAGCTTTATAAGGCTGAAAAAGGCTTTATTTCACTTTTACTTTTGAATGATTTTTTCTCTGGATATAAAATCATAGGCTGACAGATTTTGTTTCAGTATTTTAAAGATGTCTCTACACTGTCTTCTTGTCTGCATTATTTCTAACAAGAAATCTGCTGTGATCATAATTGTGTTACTCTTTATGTAATTATTTTTTTTTTCTTCTGGCTGCTTTTAAGATTTTATCTTTATCCTAGATTTTTAGTAGTTTGATTATCAAGCGTCTTGGTATAGTTTTCTTCATGTATTTTGTTCTTGTTTCTTATTGAGTTTCTTGAATCTGTGGGTTTGTAGTTTTTACCAAGCTTAGGAAAAAATTTGGGTTATTATAGCTTCTTCTTCCTTTCTTTCTATTTCTCTTGCTCTCTTTCCCTTCCTCACTCCCTCTTTCTTCCTTCCTTCCTCTTTCTCTTTTTATTTCCTTCTTTCTTTCTTCTTCTTGTTCATCTTATTTCAGGCATTTCAATTACTTGTATATTATTCTGCTTATATTTGTCCCAGAGCTCACTAATACATTTTTTTTAATTCTCTTTTCTCTGTGTTTCATTTAAACTTTACAGTAGTGTGTTTTCTTCTGTAATGTCTTATCTGCCATTATTCCTATCCAGTATATTTTAAAATCACATGTTGCATTTTTTATTTCTAGAAATGATTTGGGTCTTTTAAAAATCTTCCATGACTCTACTTAGCACTTTGAACATGTGGAGTACAGTTATTATAATTATTTCAAGACATTATCTGTTAATTCTAACACCTGTGGTTAGTACTGGATCAGTTTCAATTGATTGCTTTTTCTCCTTCTTATGGGACATGTTTTCCTCTTTATTTGAAATCTTGGGGAATTTTTATATGATGCAAGGTCCTGTGGTTTAATCTTGTTTGCCGGGTAATTTTGTTTTCTTATAAATATCCTTGAGCTTTGTCTTGAGATGCCATTAATTTACTGGTAAATAGTTTGATGCTCTCATGTCTTGCTTTTAAAGATTGAGCAGTCAGTCTAAGACAGGTCAGTCTATGATTGGTCAGTCTAAGACGGTGGTTTTCAACTAAGGATGATTTTGTCTTCAAGGCACATTTGGCAACATCTACAGGGGTTATGGTGTTGGTATCTAGTGAGCTAATATCAGGGATGCTGCTAAACATCCTTCAATGCACGGGACAAACACCCTGTAACAAACAATTATTCAGACCAAGATACCAATAGTGCCAAGACTGAAAGTCACTGGTATGGGGCTAATCATTCTTCATGACTTAGGACCCTTCTTTGTACTTTGCCCAATATCCTGTACATTATGACATTTTCCTGTCTGGCTGTGGGAACAGGCACTATTCTCAGCCCTGTGTGAGTTTCCGACACTGTTTCTCTAATTCTTTCAAGTGGTTCTTTCCCCAGCCTCGAGTAGTTTCCCCACGTGCATATATGTTTGCTGGCACTCAGCTGAATGCTCCTCAGGGACCCTCTGCCGGTCTCTCTCAGTGCCGTCTCCTCTCTGGTACTTTGTGCTTGGAATTCTACCTGCCTTTGTCCACCTGGACTTACAGCTTCTTCTCAAACCAGACAGTCTGCTGGTCTCGAAAGGGGCCCTCTCCCTTTGGCTGGGCCTGGAAACTCTCCCAAGGCAGCAAGCTGGGGTAAGTTTAGAATTCATATCATCACTCTCTCATCACTCAGGGATCATTGCTTGATTGTCCAGTCTTGACAGCGCATGTTTCACATATTTTTGTCTATTTTTTTGGTTCTTTGAGAGAGTAGATACAGCACCTTTCTTGACAGGAAGTGGCAGTTGCTCTCAAATATTTATGTATTATAATAATCTCATACAGGAAACTTTTCTTTAATATATTCTATCTCTCATGGAACAATAAGTTATTAGCTTGCTTATATACACAACTTATAAGAGAACGTTACTTTAACTAGTGATCTATCTATTCAGCTCCACGATCATTAGACACAATTCAAAGAGTGATGTTAATATAGTACAATACTTTCAAAGTTATACTTAAAATGCTTTATTAGACGAATAAATGTGTTTTTATCCTTAAGATCTGAGTTGTTCATCTGGGTTGAATTTAATTTTTACTAAATACAATGAAATGAATAAGAAAATCTGATCTTTAAAATTGTGGGGCAAAATTATTAAGAAAAGATAAAAGAGAGTTTGATAAAAAAGTTAATGTAGTGTATACTAGTCAGACACAGAAAATAGTAAATTTCCTTGGCTTTAGGACACTTCTTGAGACCTTGGGGCTCATTATCTTCTGTCAGCACTTTGGTTTTTAGTTTCCTAGAGAATGACTCAGAGGGGGCCAATTTTGTGTTTATGTTCATGAAACCAGAAAGTGCCATCGACATAAAAATAAACTGGTGGCATCCAGCCCTTTAGTCCTGCCTATGACTCATCCTCAAAACCGTTCTTGTGGAACATGTCTTTTGCTCCTTTTAATCTTTTTCTTGTCTGTTTGGAGTGTCCGTGTGTGTGTGTGTCTCAGCCTAGAAAATCCCCCAGGGAAGGTCCAAGACATCAAACTCCTCCTGGACTTTCCTGTAGAACCAGAGAGAAGCTTATAGAGGAAGCAGTGCTATGGTGGTCAACCACACTGCCAAGTCCTGAGTTGAGCCAGACTTGACTTGTTAAATCTAGCCTTTTTTACATCCTTTCCTCCGGATCTAGTCTCAACCTACTAAATGATTTATACACAGAAATGTCAATCAAATACTAAAGGCCCCCTTAATAATCACATAATATTTCTCTTTACCTTGTGTTAGGCTTTAAAGAGACTCAGCCAAGGACACAATTCTTGCTTGCATGTAGATTCACATACATTTACAGAAAGTTGTTGCTGTTTTAATACTAAAGTGAGGTCTATATTGTTACAAAAGAGTTTACTCAATTTGATAATTAAGTTTAGATGTGGAAATAGTAACAAATTCAATTTTAGGAATTCAAAAATTTCAAACATGTTATAAGATGTCATATTCATGATCCTTCAGTATCTTGTTTTCCTTGCCCATCTGTAGCAGGCAGAGAGCTCACATCTGTCCCACCTCAGTCCACGTTCCTCCCGTGCTCTGGAAGGTTGGGAGGCACAGATTCAGTGACTTCAGCATTATCTGTGCTTTGGCACTTTCTGGTTGTTTATCGAGCTGAAGAAATTAATATGACTCTAATAAAACCACAGATGTTAATTAGTTCTCGTTATTGAACTTCTCCTGCCTTGATATCTTACAAAGACTTGGACAAGATGTAATGTGGGAATTAGTAGAATTTTATGGCACTTGTGTCTGTGTCCATTTGTGCGCATTTAAAAAAAAAAAATCTGAGTGAGGCTTCAGGCAGGAACCATAAGGGAGAAAGCCACGCAATCTAACCTGGTAAGAATTCAAACGCTTTGACGCCAGCTTGCTTCAGATGCTTCCTTCACTCCACGTGAAACTCCCCTCTCCTTGGACACAGTGTCTGGATGCAGAAGTAAACACTGGTGTCATCAGTTTTCTTTTTTTGTGGGGAGGGGAGGTTAGTAATATGGATGCCCATCCAGGCCAAAGGACAATTCCCCAGTGAAGAAGAGCTGTTTACTGGATCAGCAGATCTCTCCCAGCCCGCGTGACCCTTCCCCTGGCTGGACCTGAGATCCAGGCTCAGCGCCCAACGAAAGGCCAGCATTTTTGTGTGGGAAGTTTCAGGGATACAGCCACACAGCATGAATCCCAAGGGCCTGAGCCCCCATTATGTGCACTGGGAGACTGTTGGTCTGTTGGCATGAGGAGACTGGAGCTCAGGGCAATCAACTGATGGAGTTGGCTGCTCCCACCAGCGCAGGGGTGTCAGAGTGACGACGGGAAACAAATAAGCCCAGTGCTCCTGCTCCATGATAAATCTCCAAAACGCTGTCCCCTATTGAGAGGAAAATGCTGAACAATAATTCTGACACCCGTCAGAGCTGTGTCTCCAGGGTCTATAGCATCTATAAGTGACAACACGGGATTGTGACTTCATGCTAAGTCTAGGACTTTATAATGTTAAGTAACAACACGATATTGAAAATGACAAGCAGAGAGTGCCTGGTCCCCACTGAATACTAATTTCTGCAGTAGAAAGAAGTGTCAGGGTCATAAAAACTGTCATCTATTGGCCTGCATTTCTATTGCGCACAACCGGTTACATTCCCCCTCCACACATGTTTCAAATCAAGCAGAGAATATAAATGAAATATCTAGCTCCAAGTCTCCCTTACATTTGGCACAGAGTGACACTGACAGCAGCCCAGTCTCAGCTCCCTTCGTGCTGGTGGACGTTCCGGAGTAGAAGGAGGCTGCAATTGGTCCAGATCTTCTTCACTAGAGCTGGGGGAGAAGAGCGCATGATGTTACCAAGCCCTGATGCTTGCACATCTCTCCCACCTGGTCCATACCTGACTCTTTCTGTAATCCAGGACCGTAGCTCCCCACAGAACCAGGGGAGCACTCTTGCCCTCCGCCTCTGCATGAAAGTGCATGAGGATCTCCTGACTCAATCTCCCTTCCATCCTGGAGACTCTTGGACCATTTTACCCCATTAACAATGAGAGCATCTGCTCACAGGCCAGTTTTCTCTCTCATTTACTCTGAGAGAGGCCCTCTTCTTCCACATCCCGAAGTAGGAATGAGTAGCCTTCTCAGCATCACTTAACTTTTAGATGAGACTGCCAGGGCACACCCAGATGATATGATTGTTTCGTTTCTCACCAAAGAAAACTATTTCAGAGCAAAAGCTGTCCAATCTGAACGTTTCCTTTTTCTTTTGCCACAATCTTATTGGCTGTCCATTTTGATGATTTGTGGATGCAGTTGTCAGTAGGAGGAAACTTGAGGGTCCAGTGGTTCATCTGTAGCCTGGTGATTGTTGACGTTGCTCAGGAATAACTCCCTTTGGAGCATGGGCATCAGGCAGGCTGGGCAGCGTTGTTTCCTCATGCCAGATCTCCAAGCAGGGTATAGTGCAAACTATAGTTGAAGTCTGATGGAGAAACGGTGCTGTTCCCTAGAGCACCACCTGTGGTGTAGACCACAGGCAGCCTTCACCTGGGGTGCAGGTGAGATCCCCCAGCAAAGAGGAGCACACACACCTGCCAGCAAAGGTATTCAGTGTAGTGTCTCCTTACATTCTGAATGAACCTCTACGGAAGTGTTTTTGTGGTTTTTAGTATTTATCTAGTATTTAGTATTTATGATCTATGCTTTCACCTCCTAATTTTGGCTATTTGTTCTTATATGAAGAAAGAGTGTCTGTTTCCATGAAGTGTTGCCAACATGCATTGCCTTGGGAATTTTCTTGTTCTAACTGGAATTGCACCCGGCAATTTCAGCCCTGTAGCTCAGCTCTGTGTATGGGGAACATTCTATGTGTAGATATGACACATATACCAAACCTTCATTTGGGTTCTAGGACTTGAAAAATTCTGACATTGTGGTTTACAAGTGTGATATAATTATTATTGGAAACTATGTCAAATGTTGGGAAAATAAAGCAGGAAGCCCCTTCTTTGACCCATGGTAAGGTAAGGGCTCTTAGAAGTATTCTTAGAAACACGAACACATGACAGGCGATTGTACCACCTGGTTTTCTTCCCCGTTCTCGCTGGACCTTCCTGCTGGCTTCCCCACATGGTGGTCCGGGCCAGAGGAGACCAAGCCTTCCACTGGGACAGACAGTCCTTAAGAAGCATGAGTCATTCACCATCTACTCCTTTATGTCTGCCACTGGAGCACTGGTCAGCAAACCTTTGCTGTAAAGGTCCAGACAAATATTTCCAGCTTCATGGGCAGTACAGTCGCTGTTGCAGCTGCTCAGCTCTGCATGTTGTGCACAGCAGCCATAGCCACATGAACGAATGGGTGTGGCTGTGTTCCAATAATGCTTTATGTACGGACTCTGAAGTTTGAATTTCATATAAATTTCATGTGTCACAAAATCCTCTTCTTCTTCTATTATTTTTTAAACATTAAAAATGCAAAACCCAGGGGTTGGCCCCGTGGCTTAGTGGTTAAGTGAGCGCGCTCCACTACTGGCGACCCGGGTTCGGATCCCGGGCTCGCACCGACGCGCTGCTTCTCGGGCCATGCTGAGGCCGCGTCCCACGTACAGCAACTAGAAGGATGTGCAGCTATGACACACAACTATCTACTGAGGCTTTGGGGGGAAAAATAAATAAATAAAATCTTAAAAAAAAAAAATGCAAAACCCATTCTCAGCTTGTGGGCCAAACAAAACAAGCCTTTCTGCCAACCCCTGCAACAGACTAACATGAGAAGAAAATAGCTGTGCCTGTTGGGTGCACCTTCTCCAATGCTCCTTTCCCTGTGTTTGGGACCTCAGGCTCCAATGAGAATTCTGTTTACTTGCGTATGGTCACTGAGCAATGGACACTGAGACACCATAAAGTGGTAACTATAATTTCGATTAATATAGCTAAATTGGGCTCCTGTGAGCATATGTGGCCAGAAGAGTGATCTAAATGCTTATATTGAAAATTAACTAGGTGAGATGTTGACATGGCTTTCAAAAACCTTGTTAAACCACAGAAGGGTTTACCAATAAAACTTTTTTTATTGTTGCTATTTTTGATGATGAAGATGTTCTGTTTTAAATTAGGTCAAATTATCTTAAGACACACTACTGAGGTGGCACCTTAAATTTTAAGAGCCCTTAATTTATGTGAGAATATCTTTCCATTTGGAATGTTTTGCCTTATTTCTCTTTTATATACGATAAATCTCATGTCTTCTGGTTTGTTGTTGCTAATCTCATCCCTTGGCACTTTTCCATTCTTCTTACTGGGAAATGCATATTCATAAAATAATTCATGATTTTGAAAAGATTCCAGTATGAGAAAGGGGAAGAAAGATTTCTTCTTTGAGTTTTGTATAAAAAGTTACTTTAAAAATCCTTCAGTCTCTCTAAGTCCCCATAGTGTTAGTAGCCATCCACCAGCCCCATCCTTGAAATTTTAAATTCTTCAGAAATGTTCAGGACATGTCAAGTTATATTTTTAATTTTGCTTGACACAGTTAAAAAAAAAAGATACACTTTATGCAGATTCTTGATTCAACTTGGTTGGAAATTTCTATTGAATTACTTTTTTGGTTTATCACCTTTATTTCAAGAGGAAGACATAATTCTCATTTTATGGAAATGTTTGGGAAAGGATATATTTGAATTAAAGGTTTTAATCTTTTCCTGTTTTTCTGTAGCACTGAGAAAACTATAAGAGCAGAATAAACTTTAGAAAAGAATGCTGAAGATAAATTTCAATATTAGTTTCAGGGTGATGCTCTAGAGTGGTCTGACTTTTCTTGCTCATGTCTGCTGCAATTCTTATTTCCCTGAGAACTCAGTTTTATGATGTCTCTGTGTAGCAACAGCAAGCCTTTCGGGATACAGCTGTCATGGTGCCAGAGGTCCCAAATGAGTCCTCCTTTCTGAGGCTACACGCAAGCAAGTCTGTTAGCTTAGTTGGTTAGAACACGCTGAGGACAAAGCCAATGGCTAGGGAGCCATCCTTGTGCTGATGGGTTTTCTTTTTTGCTCTATTACTTTGTCACCGATCTCACCCCTGAAAGGATCCAGCTCTCTCACAAACACATGCCTTTGGTTACAAGGGGGACTGGGTGGGATATTGTGGCTGGACCAGTTCAAATCCATCACCCCAGTGGGAAACGACTCAAACCACATGGCTCAGTGGCCTTGAGCCTCCCAAGTCATCCGTGTAGACAAAGGCGGTGTCATCATTGCTAACAAAGTGCGGCTGCCAGGATGTTTTCTGTGTTGCTAAGGTTGGGCTCACACGCTTATTCCTTTCCTTTTTTCTTGCATTGTTTTCTGCATCATTTTAAGCATCATTAACAAATGGACAATATTTGTTTATCATTTTAAATTGCACAATACTGAAGCTATCAGTCAGCATTCTAGAGAAGTGAAAATATAATTATTGCAATAAGGAATAATTCCAATCCATAATGTTTATATGCATTTTTTTCTAGCCATATCCATGAGCACTCATTTGCAAATAGCTATAGTTTATTTTTGGCTCCAAATGCTTATTTATTAAATGTGATCACTTGTGAAGTGTAGCTTACATAGGTCAGCAAAATTGTTCATATTCATGTAATTTTACTAAATAAAATAAGACCTATTGATTTGAATCTAACTTAAAGACCTGCAACTTTCTTTGTTACACTATTTCTCCCAGATGTCTTCATTCAGAGAGTTTATAGATTTTTTTTTCAATTAGTTACACTATATAAATTTCTACGAACATCTCCATTTCCCATCTTCATTTCTGAGGGTCATGTCTGTTCAAAAGGAGAGAGGGAGGAAGAGCGGGTCCCGCCTATGTCAGGGTGTTGGCCAGGGAGCACTTCCCGGCCCCCCGGAAGCTCCTGGTGGCCGTGGGGACTGAGGTGTGGTCCATGAAGCGCTGCTGCTGCCTCCAGGCCTGGCTCCTGTCCCTTGTGAGCCTCCCTGTGCTCCTCCTCCACCAGCTGGATGCCAGTGGGGGGCTGAGGACCCTGGGGATGGGCTGCCACAAGGTGGAAAGACCCTATGTCCCTGAAATTCCATGAGGAACACCAAGTCCCCACTGCATCTGCCCTGCTGGCTTCTAAGGGCACCACTTTCTCCTTCGGCCACAGGGGCTGTTTGGGTGGGACTCAGCATCCTCTTCTGGTGTGAGCTGGCTGCCTTAGACTGAGGACTTCGAGTAACCACCGTGCAGGGTGCACGTGTGCTCCTTGGTAGTGACACACCTGGTGCAAACAGCAAAGTCTGCATGTGGTGCTGCCCTGCTCACCCACCACTTGTGTCTAGCCCCCAGCTGGTGTCTAGCTCCCAGTTCAGCAATTCTAATGTGGATGGTCAGTCAGCATCCCCTTTCTTTTCTCCTCGTTCATATGGCTTCATCTTCATGCCCTGATCATCTTGCGGTCCTTTCTTTTCCCTCCTTGAAAGCCTAAGTAGAAGAAAAAGTCAACAAACAAAGACACACCCAGAAGCTGTTTCTTTCTCTCTGTCGTATAACTAGGATGCTGTATAACGATCCTAGTTTCCCCCAAGACTGACAAGGAAAGTGTCAGTATAAAGAGGTAGTGATGGCTTCCAGGTAAAATTGTGAACTGGAACTGGGTTTCTTCTCTCCAAAAATCCCACTAAACCTACAGAAAAGGTACTGCTCCTCCTTTTCATGGAGAACAATCAGTCCTCCATGGTATAAGCCACTGTTGTTGTGCTCCCATCACCGCCGCCAACCCTAACCTCCACTGATACAGAGATTGTGAGGATGGTGATGAAGGCAGGGAAACAGCTTGGAGGCACAGGAGAGGATAACATCTCAGAGTGCATACCATGGTGCAGGACGGTGGGAGGGTTCAAGTGGGAGAGCTAGGAAGTAAAACCAGAGTGATAGGCAGGCTCCCTTCACTGTGTGACAAGCCAGGAGTAGAAACTTGGTCCCGAACCCCCAGATGGACCATTAAGGGATCTAATCAGACTCTTAGTCTGTGATCAGTCTGTGATCTGATTTCAGATTTTCGTTTAGGGGTATCACATTGGTTTTCACAGGGAGAATGCACAGTGTGTGTGTGTGCGTGCGCGCGTGTGTATTAATGTGTGCATGTTCTTGTGTGTGTGCAAATGAGTGGATGTGTTTCTGGGTGATTGCATACGTATATGTGTGTGCATGTGTGTGCTTGGGGAACACGTGCGGGCAGCTTTTGATACAGAAAATCCAATTAGGAAATAACGATAGCAATAAAGAGGAGAAATTATGAAGACCTTAACTATGAAAAGTGTAAATTGTCACACCACGGAGGAGATGCATGTGAGACAGAGAGGAGGAGCTAAAATAATCACAACTTGGTTGCATATTGGATAAAGTGGCCACACAACTAACCTCTGGGCCTATCTCAGTGCCTGTTACACAATATGCAATCGCTGTACAGGTATTTCAGCAGATGAAACAATACATTAATTTTAATTCATACTAAAGCTTTTAAGTTTCCAATTTTTCAATATCTGGGGCAAGATAATAAATGTCGATATATAGATTTTTTTAAGGAATATATTTATCTTATATAGTGCAGTCCATTGAACTTGCAAAACAGTTTGTAAATAAGTATGGATTTAAGCATCATTGAAATTCAGTGCATGCTATTTTAAGAAAATCTGTGTTTCTCTTCTTTTTAGTTCTGACCACATATCTGTGCCCAGCGTGAGCTTTGGAGCCTCGTTCACTCTGGAAAAACTGCAAAACCCTGATTTGTCCCTTGGCATGCAAACTGCTTGGGGGATACTTGTGAGTCTAGGGTCTGCCATTGCATGACTAAAATTCAAAAGTAGGTATCTCTTGATAATCAGTTTACTGTGAGAGGAAATATATTCCCATCCAGTAGGATGTTTTCCTGTAGTATTTCCAAGATAAAAAATATCCACTAATATTTGCTCCATAAATATTGACTCTTGGGCCATTCTTTGGGTTTTCCTCATTGTGTGTTTCCTAATTTTTCCCACTAGTGATATGAAGAATTGACATCAGAACCAGTGTGCTTAGTGTAATAATGTTAAAAAGGGTGCTCCAAACCATGCTTTTCCTCATTATATGTACTTTTTGTAAAGTATTGAATGCAAGCCATCGCCATTTACTATGTCTTTCAGACAAAAAGTAACTCATCCAAGAGCTATTGGAAGTGTCTAACATCCCCTCCCCCAGTGAAGAGAAAGCATCTCGTAAATGTGTCCTAACCTAACGCAGTGCTGGGGTAGAGCAAGACCATATGGTGTTAGCATGTATCGGAAGCACTAGGCTCATGAATCTTCCACAATCTGCCTTCTATGCATTGCCTTGTCACTACTTAATAATTGCCAGATAGGGGCCTATATCTTCCCATCTTCAGTGTGTCTAAATCCTCACTGGGATCAGGCTTGACTCCAGAACAATCCTCTTGCTTTGTGCAGGCCCAGCCACTGTTTCCTTCAGTAGGAAAGAGAAATTCATATATTCATGGAAGCTTGCTCTGGAGGGCTGCGTGAGTGCAAACCCCAGATGTGAGTTAGCAGTTGACATGCACAAGTACAAAATGGTGACATAAACGTTGTAATGTAAGACATAGGGAACTCCCAAGGTCTGGATGGGGATTGTGTTTATCATGCTGTTGTGAATTGGGAACCCCTGGAAAGGAGGAGTGATTCTCTTTTGCTGCCAGGGGATTGGACTTTGGCGATGCCAGGTGGAATGATTTAAGTCCATATTGTAGAATTACAAAGGACCACTTTTACAGAGACAGGAAATTGAGGAGCTTGGAAGAGCAGATCCCAGGTGGGGAACATGAATGGCCTGGAAGAAGATATAAGATTGGAGCAGAACCGAGTATGTAGATGAATAATAACCAAGGTATGGGGGTATGATACCAGAAGTACAGGCCAAGTTTATGAAGCAGTGTGGAAAACTGACCTAAGGGAACTCATCCTCTCAGCAATTGTCAGTTTTTTGGATGAACACATCCTCTAGCACTTAGAAATTGTTGGGGCAGAATTTCCTCTCTCCATTGCCTTGCCACCAGGTCATGATACAAGAAAAGACAGTCTTAGTATCAAGTTTGCAAATCACACAGTCATTTTTTGGCATGCTTGCACAAAATCACTTGTTCAACCTGTTCTAATAGCTGAGTGAAAGTTCCAATCCTTGTCTTCAGGAGCTCCAACTAATTCTTTGTGTGAAACATTGCTTGGAGGTGGACCCACGGATACCATGATGCTAGGACCAGCCATGCTTAGAGTTGCATGGGCGGGCAGAGTCCTGATGAGGTAGAGGGATACAGGACTAGCCTGGCTTCAGACAATGATGTGAGGTCATGAGCTTGCCAAACTTCCATATGGAAGATGTCATTAGGATTCAAGGAGTGACCAGGGATGAGGGTACAAGTGAGTCCTGCCAGGTCAAGGACAAAGCATTGAACAAAATCCCAAGAGAAACATGAGCTGATCACGTAAGAGGCTCAGAAACCCTGATCAGGGAACTGGAGAACAAGCAGGTATATTTTCTACTCCTGAGAAGTGAGGGGCCCAAAAACGAGATCAAAGAATGGATGTAACAAGGAGCCGGAATATTCCAACAGAGGAAGGGAGTGAGAACATGTTAACTAAACCCTGGAGTCCAGGACTCAAGGACCATGGATAGAGCAAGTGTTCAAGCTGGCACACAAGTAGGGAGCTGTTGGGACCCCGTCTTTATCACTTGCCTTGTGTGAGATCTGAAGTTTGTTTTAAGAATACAAAACATAGTGCAAAGAAGAATATTCATTTTGAATGAGAAAATAAAAATAAATCACAACAAATCATAATTTAAATGGAAACGCCCTCATACACACACGATCATGAATGAATGAATGAAGCGCTACACATCTACTATTTTACTTTCCCGTAATTTTGGGGTGCATAGTATTTGATTATCTTTTTAAATGATGGTAATTTTCTAGTATGTTTTCTATAGAAAAACTAGAAAGATAATTTAGTCTTTGCTTCAACTTGATTGTTTAAGATTTATTTTTCTTATTGAACATGGAAATACGTAAAACATGCAATGTCATAAGCGGAAGCTCTCGCCATTTGTAGTTTTGATGTGGGTGTGTGCCCTACAGGCACGAGAATACTGATAAATTCTACTTCATGAAATTTCCATCAAAAAGGAAAATAGTTATGAATATATTTCTAAATATCAGTGCTGTTTTACTGAGGATGCTCCTGACAGGAAGAAAATTCTTTTTGATGAGGAAATCTGCACACAATTGTGCACATCTGGGGATTGGGAGACTTTCTCATGTACCACCTTCTAGGGCTATATGTTTTAAAAGTCTTTTCTCCTCCATTGCCACAGGCTTTGGTGCCAACACCTACAGGATGCACTTCTATCACAGGAGCTCTGTTCTGGGTCTTTGCGTTTGTCTTATGAGTTGATGGTAGGGACAGCTACTCATCACTTAATTAGACAAGGAAGTGATGGCTAAATCCATTAAACATCTTCGGTTAAATTACAAATTGCATATATTCCTAAAGCAACTCCCTTTACTGGATCCCTAAAATGTCCATGGCCACTCAATATCCTCAGCCGTGAAGGGAAGGTGGGCAAGTGGTAGTCAGAGGGGAATTGATCCCAATTTGAGTTAAATTCTTACTTTGGCAAATTTTATAAAGACATATAACCACATGAACACGTTGCCAGAGACCATCCTAGGGGTCCGTAGGCCAGTGGGGGTAGAGGCTGATGTTTTTTCAACTTCACTATGAACCACCTCTGATTCCTAGTAATTGGCAAGGTGCCTTGAAAATAGTCTAAATAAGGATTTATTGGACAAATTGATGTGTATAAATAACACTTACAAAAGGGACTTTAAAGGAAGTTAATACGGACTTCAAGCAAGAGCCTTCAGCATGTTCCACACTTGGTAGAGCTCCAGCCTAGAACAGGAGCCTCATGTCCCCAAAGCTGGGAGGAGACTCAGTGCGGCCTGGGTCCCATGCTGTGCCCAAGAGGAAAATCAGTGGGAGGCCAGTTGTCCCAGGGTACGGCTCCTCAGGAGACTGGGCCCAGGGTATTGACTCTGAGCGGGCAGACTCCCCATTGTACCTGCAGGTGAGGGAGTGAGAGGTGCAGAGGGGACAGACCTAGGACCCTGGGTGTAGCTCCTTCTTGACCAGCTGCTGTCCTGAAGAGTGGGGTGCCTGGGTGTTTTACTGATAATTTTTAAAAAGTCATCTTGAGAGATACTGATGTATTTATGACATTCTTAAAAGTAGAGGCATGGAAATAATCTTAAGTCAAGAAAAAGATGATTTTTAACCAATAGTGAGCCCAGAGTAGGCAGCCATGCCGATGTATCCTGGAGACAGAGCTAAGACACGGTGGACAGAATGAGCTGAATGGCCCTAAATGTAGATTAAAATGCATGTACCCACACTACAACATGTTTTATTGACTTTGATTGCTATTTACATTTTGTGGGAGAAGTGGGAAAACTGTATTTTCTCCAGGCTAGCAACAGGGTTCCAGGTTTTGCGATGGGATGTTGCTCCACGCATGAGACCTGAACCGCTTTCTAATTCTGTTTAGATCATAGACCCTCTCTGGTTCTCTTTTGTTAATGCCTAGAGACAACGGTACATATATTTTACATTTTGTGTTGTGGTGGCTGAAAAATTCCAGCCACAAAGATGTGGAAGATGTGGCAGATGAAATTTCTCCCAGCTGAAACCAGGTGCATATATACGACCTAGAATATTTCCTTAGGGAGTAAATGCTTAAGCTCTCACCAACAACAGACAATAAACTTAGCTGTAGGGGGCAGCAACATGAGACCCAGTTCACTAACAAAATGGACCCCAACATATGTGACAGACACGGTTTAATTGAAATAATCTGTGGTCAGTGATTGCATTTCCAAAATAAATTAATAACCACCTCCACAGGCCTACATATTGCATCTCCAGTTCTGAAACAACAGACCTAGGACAGTCGTACACATTTGGGATGAACTAATCTTTTTCTGACAAGGAAACTAAAAGGAATTATATATAACAGATTTATAAGTCTCATGGGGATGTACAGTATACTTCCAAATTCACTAAATCACATTTCTTCCCATCTACAAGCCACCCTACAGACAGTGTAATATTCTAGTGAAACCCTTCCTCACAGGGGAACTCCAGAGAAAGAGATAAATTCTGGAAAGATGATGGTAGCGATAAAGGTACTATAGAGTAGAGAGCATTGAGTCAGTGGAAAAATAGTGTGTTATCATTTCCCTGGAGTGACTTAATTTAACAGAGATAATTTGAAAAATATATATCTGTAGGGGCCATCGGTCTGACAATGGTAAATGCTGCCTCTGAAAGCATTATCATGATCATCATCATAATATTAACATAATCATATTTTTAAAGGGGGTGGAAATTTGAAAATATTTAAAAGAAAGCAGTGAAAATAATCAAAAAGTCAGAAAATAGGTGTAATGAGCAAAGGCCAACCGAATAATGATGGCTGAGCTAAGAGGGGGAAATGGAGTTGGCTATTTTAAGGAGTGGACTTGGTGAGTACGTATTGAGGAGCAAAGAGGAATTGAGTGAAATATTAGAAGAAAGAAGAAGCAATGGATGTTAAAACTAGAGAAGGCATCAGAAACCACGTTTAGAAGCCCTACCTGATCTACCAATTAGAATCCCTGAGGTGAAGGCCCAGAAATCTGTGTTTTAAAAATCTCCAAGTGAGTTCATTGATTGCCAAAATGGAAGCCCACGAATCACTCCATCTCCTCCCATTACAGATAGAGAGGTAAAGTAGCTTGAAGGAAAAAAGGCATTTTGATTTTGTGCTCAAGCGGAAATTAGGGAATTCTAGATACATCTGTAACCTAATTTCCCAACATCTCCAAGAATTCCTTTCCTGTCTTTTGCATGGTGAGGACCAAGGCACTATTTTAGGTACTTGAGGTAGACACAAGTCAGAGAAGCTGTGCAGTCCCCTGCAGCCCTGATGAAGAAAGGTTAGCCAGGCCTAATGTTTTACTGCAGTCAGGAAGACTGTGTACTTTTATTTCCCTCTGGACTTGGATCTGTGCTGATTGTTCTCTTTAGATACTTCTCAACTCAGCAAGCAGAACCTCCCTTACACGGGACAGATTTAATTTGGCAAAATCCTCCACTCTTATCAAACGGAACACTTAGGAGGCACCTAATTTTGCATAATGGAGTGCCTGGCACTGAGATTCCACACACAGTCACTGGAATGGTCTGGGTGTTCATCGTACTTTATGGGACTCGTGTTGAATTTTGAAATTGCCTTCTGAAGAGTTATACAATCATCATTCTTGTCTTCATACATAGTGGTTTCAATTGCTAACATTTTAAAGATGCTCTGAGTTCAGCTCTGTGGGTTTAAAAGGTGGAAGTCCATGGGAAACACTTGGAAGTCATCCCATTCACTCAAGTTGATAATGACTGGATGAAAAACATGCACAGATTACTCTGTACTTCCAGAGAAATAAGGCAACACAAAGGAAACAGCATAAATTGGCTCCACTTTACAGTTTGATGGTTCTACTAAAGAGAAACAGGTCACGTCCTCGTACTTATTAGCAAATCACATTTTACATACTAGCTGTTCTTGCCTTTTGGCCTATAGAGCCATCAGTCAGCCCTAAATCTGCTTCAGACCTACTTCTACCACTTACTAGCTGAGATATCACTCTTCTTGCTGGTTCTTGGTTTTCTCAATTTAAAATGAGAATGGTAATACCTACCTCATAGAGTAGGTAGGAGTAAAATGTTGATTTCATAGTTTTTCAAAGCATGGAGTATTTGAACTCATTAGAGGACTGCACATAAAAGACGACGACATGACCAGCCTTCTTTCATGTAATGTGGAAGTTGATGCTCATCTGGCCAATGTTCTTTAAGTATTTAAAAAAATAAAGTGTGTAGTGTTGAGTCCAGAGCCCCATTACACATTGGTGCTCTGGGTTTGTTATCTTCCACATTTGAGATTGAAATATTGGGAAAGAGTCAACATGTAATAGCAAGTGTAGTAGAAAGAAGATTGTTTAAAACTGGTAGAGAGCAAATTATATTTTGCTATCACGACCAGATCCTGTAGAGTCACCAAGAAGCAATGAGTGACACAGGTTTCTTCCTATTCCATAGCTCTTAAACCATTTAGACGTGAAGGTGCGAGAGAATCTGGGGGAAACAGAATTCATCTGAGGATGGCCTGCCAGCTTCATGGTCCATGGTACACAGGTGTTTCAGGGAGGATCCAGTCCCTCTAAGTTCCTCTTCTTTGGAACCTTTGAACTGGTTCCTCTGTGACTCATCATGGCGACCTCCTGTTCTTCTTCCATGGGGCTTTTCTCCACTGAAGGAAATGCCTATTTATCAATTTACAAATCATTCTTTTAGGTCCCTAGAGTCTATAAGCAGCCTGTTTGCATTTCTTAAGCATTTGATACCAGTAAGTATTTGGGAAAGAGACAGGGTAAAATTAAAACAAAACACACCGGGACTGTTAGGAGACCTCTCCTAAGTTTCACAAACTGAGTTGTTCACCAAGGTGTTTTTTGGCATATAAGTAGGGCCAGTACTCAATTGCCTTCTTTTTTCATCAACATCATTGAAAAAGAGAACCTCCTTTCCTGAAAAACCAAACCCTAGCCTACTCCCTTTGCATTCCGTTTACCTCCTTTAGTTGAGTCCTTGCTCATCCCATCTCCTTCCAGGATAAAGGAGGAATCCTGCCTTTATCCTTCCATCTCTTCTCTTTCCTCTTGTAGCAGGCAGCCTGATAAGACAAAAGTGAATAGCAGTTTACTTATATTGCAAGCAAAATTCTACAGCGGTATCTCTTTCACAATCTCATATTTCAAATAGGAAAATAGGTTTGTAATATCCATAAAATATTTTATAGGTCAAACAATTAAATGCACAACTAAATGTAAAAATATGCAGAAAATGTAAATCTTAGTTGACAAAAATATCCTTTGCAGACAGTCTGAATAATATTTATATAATTTCAGCTTATGCTTAGCAGTGAAGATACAGGTCATTTGTGTGGATTTTTTTTAACTTGCAATTACAACCTAATCATTTCTACAAGTGCACAGTATGTACCTGCCCAACTCAATACCAAATATTACTTACATGAGTTTCTTTTGATCTTTGTTTTTTCAGTATTAATCTTTCAAATGTGTATTTTAATTTAATACATATATTTACAGAGAATGAAAAACAAGACAAGCAAAAAATAAGAGTAAATCTTACTATATTCAGCGATATCTCTATTAGATACCATTTTATCCATCTTTACCAGAATTTTTTAAACTTTAAAGGAAAATGAGGACTCTGATATTCAAGTGGAATATCAGCTCTGCAATGAAAAGGTAGAGCTGTCATGTTGGAGACGTTTGGGTTGAGGAGGGGGTGAGCTTTCAAGCCCTGTTTGCTGGCCCTGAAGGACCCCTAGATCCCAGGGTTCTCGGGTGTACAAATTGAAAACCACTGGCCAAAAAAATACAGGATGTGAGGTGGTTAAACTCAGCCACCCCTTTGAACTACGACAGTGAGAATTCAACCAGCAACACCCAGCATCATATAGCCGCCCTGTAGGCAGCCATTTTCATTTTGGATCCCAAAAGGGAATGACCGTGCTTAATATAGAGGTCAGGATTTAGCCCCCCTTGTTACTACAGCACGATAAACATGAGAATCCTGCCCTGGATATTTCTCCAAACTTCACGTGTGACACCCATATTGCCAAAACCTAAGGACACTTTTCATTGCTTATCTTAATGGACTTCTTTACAGAGTGTATTATTGCTCTTTCTTACCACACAAATTTGTTGGCATTTGAGATACTCCTCTTTCCTGGCTCTCCTTGGATATCACCATTTGTTGTGTCTCATTAAAGAGCTTCTCTTCCTCTGATCTCTCTCTTTAGACAGTGGTGATCCTGAGGGCTCCATCCCTGGGCCACTGCTGTCCCCTAAGTAACATCTCTGCCTCGGGGGGCCCAGGCCTTCTCAGGATTTCATCTTCTGTATACCCAGCACACACACACATGTGCATCTTTCCTGCCTTGGGCTCTCCTGGGAACATCAGACACATGCTTGGAACCTCCTGCAGGATGCTGCACTTGCAGGCTCTAAGTGTTTGTTGGTGGCAAGAGCTTATCCTACTCCTGGGTTTTCCTGTGGCACAACTCCCCTTACCGCACCTCTCCTGACCTCCATCTGCCTCTTCTCTCACTCCTTGTTGGTCAGTTTGGGCAGAAATGACTGACAACCTGGGGCTTCAGCTCTTCTGGATCCTCCCTTGGGACTAATATGTGTACAGAGTTTCTGGGTTCTCGCCTGCTCTGGGCCACATAGCAGTTTCTCTTTGGTGTTCTACAGAAAGACCAACTAGGAAGGTGACCTTGTGTCAACCACATTATATTATATGTGATTTGGAGAGACATTCTGGTCTCATTGGTTCTTTCTTTTTTTTTTTTTTTTGTGAGGAAGATCAGCCCTGAGCTAACATCTATGCTAATCCTCCTCTTTTTGCTGAGGAAGACCGGCTCTGAGCTAACATGTATTGCCAATCCTCCTTCCCCACCCCCCCAAAGCCCCAGTAGATAGTTGTATGTCATAGTTACACATCCTTCTAGTTGCTGTATGTGGGATGCTGCCTCAGCATGGCCGGAGAAGCGGTGCATTGACGCACGCCCGGGATCCAAACCCGGGCCGCCAGTAGTGGAGCACGCACTTAACTGCTAAGCCAGGGGGCTGGCCAGGTTCTTTCACTTTAACTACAATGATCATAGTCTAAAATTTTTCATCATATGACAATTATCATTTGAGATTTGGCTATCGGGTAGAATCCCCGTTGGTGTTAGAAAACTGGAGTAAAAATTCATATATTTGAAAAGAAATTTAGATGTGAGAACATTCTACAGAGAGATTCAAATTACTGCCAGTGTATTCCATGCTGTTAACTAGGAATCAGCACTTTGTGAAATGTTGAAGTTCATGAAAACCTACTAAAAATCATTGTGAAGCTTTCTCTTTGTTTGTATACTTTGTTACAATTTAGTATTATAATAACTACGTGCCTCTTAGAAGTTAAATACAAGTCACTTATGCACAGCAGGGGGATGTATTGACGAGCCCATTGGACACTCCACCTAACCTCCATCTCCCTGGGGAGCTTTTAATAACAATAAATCTCACATTACATCTCCAATTACTGACCCTCTGTTTATCTCTCAATTGAGCCCTCAACTCTGTTTTATTTATTGAAATCCTAAATCTCCAACAATAACTAAAACTTCATATAATAAAGACTAGCAATGTCCAACTTCTCTCAAATCTGTTCCCTCTCTCCATTACTCACCTGTATCAGAAACCCGGGGTAAATCTCAACAATTTCCCTCCCCTCTGCCCCCCACTTCTAATTGCTCTCAAACTTTGGCTATTCTCTTTCTTAGTATTTCTCTAAATCTTCTCTCTTCCTATTTCCATCACCAGTGTCCTATTTTAGAAGCTATTCTACCTGGCCCATTACAGCAATCTCCAATCCATCTCTTGAATCCCCCACCCCCTCCCACCCCTGATCCTCCAATGGCAGCCAAATACAGCTCCAAGATGCAGGTGGGATCACATCACCTCCCACTTTAAATGATTTTGTGGCTTCTCATTTGTGTTACTTGGGCTGTTTTAGTTGCAAATCACAGATGACAATTCAAAATAGCTTAAGCCAACGAAGGAACCTACTGGCTCGTTGGGCTGAAATGTCCAGGGTTGAGCCAGCTTCTCATTTGGCTGGGTATACATACACTATTATCCTGCCTTGACCTCTCTCTCCTGCTATGGACAGAAAGCTCAAGGCCTCAGTGGCTGTAGATGGCCTTCTCACAGGCCCCATCTGGCTCTCCATCTTCCACTTGAATACTTAACAAACCTGAGTGTACACTTTTGTTTGTTCATATGCCTCTGCTCCTTTTGTCTAAAATATGACTTTTAGTTTCTTCCTCTGGCCAAGATTACTTATCCTTAAAAACTCAATTCTTCTTCTCCAGTTTCTTCCCCTTTGTGGGAAACTGGACACACTGCTCTCTGATCACTCGCCTTCTTAAACACAACTCTCGGCCAGTCAGACCCCATCTGCTGAAACTCCTTGTCTAGAAAAGCCAGCTTCCAGGAGATTTCTGCAGAGAAAGGGCCCCTTTTAGAGGCTGCATGTGGCCATGAATGTGGAGGAAATCCTTAAGCCATCAGAGAAGTGTCTTGGTGTCTGGGAAGTGGTGCATAGGTCTTCAGTGAGAGTTCATTGCCCGGAAGTGAACTGATAGTGGACAGGTTAGTCATGTTAAAGAGAGAGAAGTTTAGGTCAAGACAGCACATGGTATCCATTCCTAGTTAAATGAGAACAAGCATTTTGTAAAGTCTGTTAAAAAAAGGGGGAGAAAGCCCTCTATGGAAATTGATAAATTCTTAAAGGACATACTGAGAATGTTTTGAGGAACTGAAAATGCATAGATGAAAAACTTTCATAGGGCAAAAAAAAAAAAAAAAAAAGACTATGAATCAAGGAAACACAGAGATGCAGCCCAGATACCGTGGAGAACCTCATGTGGGCACAGAGAGGGGTCGAATCTGGAAGACTAGCCCTCTGAAGACACAGAGAGTCCACACCAGTCCATGGAAATCACATGTTGGAACTCGGTGTCCATCTCCAATAAGCGTTGTGTTATCTGTAGCTGAGATTACGTGTGATAAATTATATGCAGTTCTCATTATGGGGTCAGTTATTGTCAACAACTTTGGCCTTTTCGTATATTCCTGAATTTAAAAAAAATGCTCAGAAATTGCTATCAAGAGACGCTTAGATGGATCCTGCCCACAGAATGTTCTGGTGCTGAGAAAGTTTACACCCATTTTACCAAATGTCCAGTTCTGCCAGTGTCTGTCTTTCGGGATGTTCCACATGTCATTGTGTCACTTAGTTCTTTCTTTTCCTCTGACTTTTTCATCTCCATTTACTTAAGGATACAAATCTTTCATGATATTTTGGAACATAGTGTTCCTAATTCTGGCCAAGTTTCTGGCTTTGTTAGACTAGTGAGAAAAAAGAAATCCTTTTAAAAGTTACCCCTCTTCGTTGTGTGCAAGCCCCAACTAACAAGTTGGCCCAACATTAAGTCCTTTTTACTATTCTTTCTTGACTGGGATTAAAATAATCTACCTTTTCTCATCTGTTCTTTACTCTTTGGTAAAAGGTTAATAATCAGAAAATTACCCTTGTGATATCTAAGTTCAGTGTAATATTTGAGTAAATTTTTTTAGCTTCAAATTCAGGTAATGTGTAAATTTGTTTCTTGTATTTTTTCTGTGCTCATCACTTTTTTCACTGCAAGAAAATGTCCCCAAGAACACCAATTGCCACATCCATAGAGTCCTGAGGGCTACATTTGGGACATTGCAGCTGGAGTAACCTAAGGAGGTACCCAAATGACCCATTGAGAAAGGTACACGCACACAGTGAATATAAGCGCACAATTTCCCTGTAGACGCTGGAGAGAGGAAGGAGCCAGAGAACTGAACTTTCCAAGGGGAGAGGGAGTGGGAGGCTGCAGCTGTAACATATCTGAATGGCCCTTGACACATGGGCTTATTAAATTAAAATTATTGGCACAGAAACATGGGCAAATGTCATGCGTTGAATATGAATCCAGGATTCATATCCTGACTCATGCCTGCATCAATTCCTGCCTTTTTTGAGGTGACAGTTATATTATCCCATTGAACTCTGGCTCTTCTGTGATATTAACAGGATGCCCTTTAGCTAGGACACTTGAGATTTATCTTGTTCACTGCGCTGCATGCCTCGTGACACTGCTTTTCTTTGCTTGCATCTCCATTTGTTTTAAAAAATTTGCCAGACTGCAATCGCCTTACCCCTTCAGAGCAGTTTATATTTCATATGGATTTTTAAAAGTTACTTCTCCAGCTCTGTCAAAAATGAGTTGACATACTAAAAATGTGCACACAGTCAAAGCCCCTGAGAAGTTACTGGGAAGCCAATGAATAACACCATCAATTTAAAGTGCCTCGAGTCCAACATTTCAGGTAAGTCTCTACCCTGGACACTTTCTTGATTACATATAAGGCCAAGATGCTCTACAGCCAGCAACTGGCAGACCAGGCGGATGATTCTCCTCCATCAGACTCTGCGAGCCTCTTTAGACATCTCCCTGCATCTACAGTGGTTCTCCTGCAGCTTGTGTTCAGAAGGTGTTCCACGCAGCGTCCGCTAAACAAGTTGTCACATTCGAGCACATGTTGTCCCCATGACTCAAATCCCTTCCACTCCATCTTCCAGCCCTGTGTCTGCCCCAAGACCACTTCTTTTTCTTCGATGTCCATCTCTATTGGCATCTCTTCTCTAAGCTTTGCTCCAGGAAAACTGCTTTCTCTGCCCTCCTTCAGCACAGCACTCTTGTATCATGTTTTCATACCGTGTTGTAGATGTTCATCCCTGTGGCTGTCTCCCCAGGTCCTCAGTTTCTGTGGGACCTAGCGAGTAGATGTTTGAATTGCCTCCTCTTCACCCCATCAGTGCGGGAAGGATTCCTGCCCCAGGAGTATGGGGATGGCTAAATGTCCTATGCCCAACACTGGACAGATGAGATTAGCATCAGTTTATCAGTCACATGTACTGACATCCCTGGAGGGGACATCACATGCCACATGACAGCCAGGGCCACATGGAGGTTGCACTCGGGAACAGAGGAATAACTAGGGGCTGCAGAGGCAGGCTTTGTAGTAACAAGTGGGTGAGGTGCCCCTGGTTCCAAGGGAAGATGTGATTGGCCTGTTTAATAATTCCACAGTCTGGTGGGGAACTGAAGCCCACTACTGAAGGATTGAGCAGGCACTGTGTCTAGTCCCTTGGTAAATGTGTTAATAGCTAGGGCACCATATCCATGGGAGCAGAGTGGGGGGGAGGGACTTGTGGTTACATCATTTGAGGCCCTCTTGATTTTAAGAGCACATAATACTGGGCCTCAATTTTAGGCCTTACACCAGGGCAGGCAGCCCTTCAGTGCCTGTGAGCTGGTGGCGGTGAGCACGGCCACAGTTGTCACCCTGAATGCACAGTGAACATCCTGGTTAGGAAATCTGTGAAGACCAACATTTTTGTATCATTTGTTTTGTCCTCCCTTGTTCTCTCCCAAATTATAGCATGGAAGGTTGTGAAGATCTCATCTCTGGCACGGTGAGGAATCTAAGATTAGTGAGAACTCCCTCTGGTGTGCGGCAGGCCAAGAATTTTACAGAGAGGGATGGACATCTGGATGTCAACAGCTGGTTTTGTTCTTTTCCCATATTCGTTTTCTGGATATCCCAACATTTTTAAAGTAGTCACAAAAATGAAACACCAATTATTTCTAATTATTTTTGAAAGTTGACTTAGGGCATTTCCCAGCAGAGCTGTGTGTTGGAAGATTATCCTGGACGGGGGCACCATCTGGGCAGGTTCACCTGGTGCTCAAAAGGATCAATGGTCTCGTGTCAACTTGGATTCTAGTCCTGGGTCTTCACCTTTTAGCTCTGAGACCTTGGAAAAGTAACATAATGTGTCTCAGTTTTTCTACCTGTAAAATGGGAGTGAGATTAATAGTACCTACCTCATTGGGTGGTGCTGAGAATAAGATGTGGAAACACCAGTAAAGCACTTAATGCAGGGCCTGCTCACGCCGAGTCAGCATCCCACAGATGCTGTCATCTTGGTGTATGTGGTGCACTGAATAGCACACTCCAAAAATTCACATCAACCTAGAACCTCAGAATGTTACCTTATTTGGAAAGAGTGCCTTTGCAGTTATAATTAAGGTAAAGGTGAGATGAGATCATACTGAATCAAGGTGGGCCTAAAACCAACGAAAGTAACCTTGTAAGAGACAGATTCAGACACAGAGACGTAGGACAGAAGAGAAGTCCACTTGAAGATGGAGGTATAGATTGGAGGGGTGCAGCCACAAGCCAAGGAGGCCAAGGATGCCAGCAGCTGGAAGAGTCAAGGAAGGACCCTCCTCTGCATCCTTCGGAGGGAGTGTGGCCCTTCCTGCACCTTGATTTTGGACTTTCAGATTCCAGAACTGTGGGAGAATAAATTTCTGTTATTTCAAGCCACACTGATTATGGCAATTAGTTATGGCAGCCCTAGGAAACTAATCAAGTATAATACAATATAATACAATATAAAGTGCTCAGGAGACAGAGCAAGGCAAAGATTAACCCTCCTCGGGAAGGTGTTCTTTGTTTTTATTATTATTAAGGTCACCTTGGTTTATAACAGGATAGCTTCAGGTATATATCAGTATATTTTGACTTCTGTATAGACTGCATCATGTTCACCACCAGAAGTCTAGTTGCCATCCATCACTGTACACATGTGCCCCTTTACCCTTTCACTCTCCCTCCCCTCCCTTCCCTTCTGGTAACCACCAATCTGTTTTCCGTATCTATGTGTTTCCTTGTTTATCCCCTACCTATGAGTGAAGTCATAGGGTATTTGCCTTTCTCCATCTGACTTATTTCACTCAGCATAATAGACTCAAGGTCCATCCATGTTGTCACAAATGGCAGGATTCCATCTTTTTTATGGCTGAGTAGTATTCCATTGTATATATATACCACATCTTCTTTATCCATTCATCCCTCCACGGACACTTGGGTTGCTTCCAAGTCTTGGCTATTGTAAATAATGCTGTAATGAACATAGGGGTGCAGATATCTTTTTGAATTAGTGTTTTCATGGGGATGTGTTCTTGAGAACCAGCCTGCTGTGATAATCATTCATCCAACAAACATTTATGTGTGCCCGCCATGTGCCAGGCACTACCATGGAGACAATGAGTGAAGTCAACAAAACCTCCTGCCTCAAGAGTTCACAGCACTGCTCCCCACTTGCTAGCCAGTGTGCACTGCTCACTGATGCCAGGAGGGAGGTTTACCTGGAGAGCAGTGGCTTCCCTGGGCACGGGTCCCAGTCTCTGGAATTAGGCCCTGCAGGTGTGTGCTCCATGAGGGTGTCCCCTCACAGAGCTGGGTAAGCACAGCAGGGCTGGAGGAGCCCAGGCCAGATGCCCATTTCTGGTGCTGCCGCTGCTGACACACCGTGTGAGGGTGAGACCCTCAACTTCTCTCCTGCCAGCTCCCGCTGTCACATGGAGGTGCTGCCTGGCATCCTCCTCCTGCAGGTCTCAGGACAAGAGGAGGAATCTATGTAAGTGCGGAGGAGAGTACCAAGGCCATTGTGGCTCCAGCTGGAGGCTGCCGTCCATGCCCTGGTGGTCATCTCCTGCTTAATGAGACATCGCCTCCCCCAGAGAGTGGAGTGGGCTGGTTAAATAACCTCAAACCTCTCCCAATAGTAACACCATGCTGAGACTTTTAAGGGCGTACTTTATTCTCCACATACCAGATGAGAGCATGTAATGTTCTTCCATTTTTTTCCAAAATCATAGGTTGTCATTTCTGTTAAACGACGAGAAGACTTCATCCTTCAAATATAGTATATACAAATAGTTGCAATGAAGTTCATTCTGAAAAACATCAGGCGATCAGACATGCAGACATTTCACAAACACAAGGACAGAAAATGGCTTCATTCTTTTTTTTTTTTTCCAAGTATGACGATGTTGGTTGATAGATACAAGTGGATAAAATCAGAAGAGGAACATGACTTGATAAATTAATACACTTAATTTCAATACTATAATAAGAAGGACCAATTCAAATCTTCACCATTTGTTTCAAACTCACAGAAACCACATCAAGGGCTTTAATGATCTCTCAGAACTGATCAGTTTCCTGCAAGTAAACCATGTTTCTTTTAAAAATGCTTATGCCCAGCTTCAAGGAAACTAAAATCTAGCACATAAAGCCCATTTTAGAGGTAGAAATACAGGCAATATACTATTAAGGCAACAACCATCAATTACAATTAAGAATTTTTATGTAGCAACCAAATGGATGATCACATACTCCAACAACTCAAGTATTACTGAGCAAAGTGCATTTCTACAGCATTGAGTGTTGCTGTTTACTTTTCCAACTTCAAACAGCTGATGATAACTGGCAGCAAAGAAGGTCCTTGCAGGAGAAGGCCTCTGCTTGAGAACGCGGGATGAAATCATTGCACGTTGCTGATACACTGTCTAACCATTAAAGACACTCCTAAAATATTTGATGGTAGACTATGGTTAAGACATTATGCAAATTTTATACAGGTACACCTCAGAGACATTGAGGGTCTGGTTCCAGAACACCACAATAAAGTGAGTCACACAAATTTTGGTTTCCCAGTGCATATGAAAGTTATGTTTACACTATACTGTAGTCTATTAAGTGTGCAATAGCATAAAAAATCAATGCACATACCTTAATTAAAAAATGCTTTACTGCCAAAAATTGCTAATCATCATCTGAGCCCTCAGCAAGTTGTATTCATTTTGCTGGTGGAGGGTCTTGTCCCGATGTTGATGGCTGCTGACTGATCAGGGTGGTGGTTGCTGAAGGCTGGGGTGACTGGCAATTTCTTAAAATAAGACAACAATGAAGTTTGCTGCATCAATTGACTCTTCCTCTCACGAACGATTTCTTTGTAGCATGTGATGCTGTTTGATAGCATTTTACCCACAGTAGAGCCTCTCTCAAAACTGGAGTCAATCCTCTCAAACCCTTCTGCTGCTTTATGAACTAAGTTTACGTAATATTCTAAATCCTTTGTTGTCACTTCAGTAATCTGCACAGCATCTTCACCAGGAGTGGATTCCATCACAAGAATCCACTTTCTTTACTCATCTGTTAGAAGCAACTCCTCATCTGTTAAAGTTTTATCATGAGATTTCAGCAATTCAGTCACATCTTCAGGCTCCACTTCTAATTCTAGTTGTCTTGCTCTTTCCACCACATCTGCAGTTACTTCCTCCACTGAAGTCTTGAACCCCTCAACCTCATCCGTGAGGGTTGGAGTCAACTTCCTCCAAACTCCTGTTAATGCTGATATTTTGACCTCTTCCCACGAATCACAAATGTTCTCAATGGCATCTAGAATGGTGAATCCTTTCCAGGAGATTTTCAATTTACTTTGCTCAGAGCCATTAGAGGAGTCACTACCAATGTCAGGAACGGGAGAGAGGGATGGGGGAACAGCGAGTTGGTAGAGCAGTCTGAATATACACAACATTTATCAATTAAGTTCACTGTCTAATATGGGTGCGGTTTGTGGTGCCCCAAAACAATTATGATAGTAACATCAAAGATGACTAACTACAGATCACCATAACAAATATAAGCATAACGAAACAGTTTGAAATATTGCAAGAATTGCCAAAATGTGACACAGAGACAGGAAGTGAGCAAACGCTGATGGGAAAATGGCGCCTGTAGACTTGCTCCACACAGCGTTTCCACACACCTTCAATTTGTAAAAGAAGCTGCAAAGCGTAATAAAACCAGTTACACCCTTAAGTATCTACGATCTTACCCATGAAGGAGGCCTGGACCTGAGAGGTAGGATCTAGCCTGCTTTTGGGAAGTTTTCTAGGCCAGCAAGTATAGACTGCAACGGTGATCCTCTCCTGCCCTCTGGTGGCCTTGTTTGGAACAGCAGGGATGAGACATTTATTTGAGCCAAAGGGCTTCTGTAGGGTTGGTTTTGACACCCCTGCCCCTCTGCATTCTGTATGGGTGGATCTTAACATTTGCTTCCAAGTTAGGGTGACCACTGTCCTTAGCCTGTTGGGGATTGGATGAGGACTTCCCGAAATATTGGACTTGCTCCCAAGTCCTAGACATACCAAGAGGAGGGGGTCATCCTCAGGACCACGTGGTCCTACGCAGAGGGGCAGGGCTGCTACTGCAAGGTGCTCCCTCCCGGATTTGGTTTAATTTGTATTTCACTGATTCGCTTGTATTGTCAGAGATTTCATGACTGACTGGTACACAGCAGCCTGCAGAAGACAAAGGAGAGCTTGGGAACATGCAGCCATGGTGCACGGTGGTGTGCACCGCCATGGGACTATCTGTGGAGTCAGTCTCCCTCGAATCTGTCAGCATCTCCGGGATGTTTGCTCTGGGCTGGGGCTTTCTACCCGTCATTTCAGGTGGTTTGACAGTGCCCTCATGAGGTTTAGCCATCACTGGGGCTGCCCATGGTCTGGACCCAGCCCTGCCAGACCCCACTTGGGACCTCGAGCCGCACATTCTCATGAGACCAGAGCATGCAGCCCCCGACTGTGTGTGTTTGCCCTCCTGTCTGGAATGCCCTGCGTGCCGCCTCTGCTGGCAAAGTCCAGCTCATCCCAGAGACTGGCCATCCCTCCCTCGGGAAGGCCTGATGCCTCGGTCTGATCTCTCCTACCGCCCACATTCCTTCACCATCAGGCTGGGATCATGACCTGCTGATGGCCCTGTCTCCCTCCAGGCTGCACGTCTAAAGAGAGCAGGGCCATTTCACACCACGTCACCTGACAGTGACCTTCTCATGGAGAAGTTCAACTTCACGGCCCCGTCACCACCTCCAGCAGAGAGCAGGTCTCTTGGTGGTCACTTCAGGTGCACCCACCGTCCCCTGGTGTTGAGAAGCACCGGCCACTCCTTCTCTGATCTGAGAGGAGGGGTAGCTAGATGTGGCTGGGGCCGAACTCCAGGAGAACTCGGGAACCAGAGCTCCACCTCATTCTGGAAGAACCTCTGCAAGGAGGCTTTCTCTCCTGGACCTCACCTCCCGCAGAACTGATACCAAGACCCTGTGTGGTGGCTTAGAAAGAGGCATACATACAAGGAGATCTGAGGAAAGGTGCCTGCTCAGAGCCAACTGGGCAGTCAGTGCTATTGCTGCCCAGTCCTGAACAGACCACTTACCTTTAGGGTGGAGAGCGTCCATCGAATACCCCATACCTGGCCCTTCTATTCGGGTTGGTGTTGACCCTGCACCAGACCTTGCGATCTGGACTGGAGTCCACTCTATGCCTGGCTCTGCTCTTTGCCTGAGGCACCTGCCTCTACCTGGCAGTCATCGTGCTTAGCCCACCATGAGATACGCTGCTGTGGAAAGAAACAGGGCCAGTCCAAGGGCCTTTCATTCAACCCTTGCAAAAAACAGTTCACTTAATGAGAATATTGAAAAATGAGACAGGATTCTACTTTTGTAAGAATTCAAATTCTCTGTCAGTCAAAATGTTTGCGGCACACCACCTGGTTTATATTTCACTTGCTACTTGTGGTCTTCGGTATGGAATCAAGTGAGGGGCCGATGGATGAAAATAAAATGTGAGTCTCCATTGGGGTCAAGCTCCAAGGGAGGGGAGCCTGGCACTCCACCAGGGAGAGATAAGAGTTGGTGGAGAGAGAGGAAAACCCGGACGCCATGGAGAGTCGAGTGGAGACTCAGAGATTACGGTGAGGGGCGTCACCTCTTCACCCCCCACCCAGCTGGATGGGTAGAGTCTTCAAGGGGGGAAGCAAATCAAGGCCTGCGGGTTTTCTGGTCAGGGCATTCGTGAGGAAGAGCTTGGAGAAAGCACGGGGGTCAGAGAAGAGTTGGCTGGACGTTGCTTTGCAGAGACAAAGGTAAGAAGAATGCAGCTCAGGGCTGTGTTGGCCGCTGGCCCTGACCCCCCACAGAGGACAGAACCCTCTCCAACCCAGCATTCTTCCCCTGGTGCTATGGCAACAAGAGACGGGTGTGCCGGCAGATTAATAGCATCAGCAATTGCAGCAGGACTACAGAAAGGGGGTTTTCTGGCCATTTCTTCTAAAGTAAAGCAATAATTTCAAAGCTCCTTTTCCAAATAGAAATTTTTTTATTCAAAAAGAGAAAAGAGCAAGCAAACATTTACCAACGTGAAGTTAAAGATTAAAAAAACTTTTACCCTTGCCCGCTTGTGAACTGCTGACCTTGGCTAAACAGGTCAGGGCTGCGAGCGTTGCCACGGAGACCGGCCTCAAGAATCAGCCTCGGTGGCTCCTAACAGCGGGGCGCTCCTGTCTGCAGCCCTGCAACCTACACACGAACAGATTTCCTGAAAGGAAGAGAGAGAAAAAGAGGAGAAAGTTCTGAGTCAGTTAATACAAACAGCAAACATGGCAGACTTCAGTGGAGGGGGTGGGGGAGCAGAAACTATATTTACAAATATCGCTGATTCCCAGCAACAGCAATTTCTAGAAGTCTCCAGTCTTCTCATCCACGTCCTAGACAAAAATACAAAGTATCAAAGGTGCTTGTCATGGCAAGGGAAATAATTACGGAAAGCAGTTACAAACAGATACCTATGCACAAATGAGTCTGTAGTTGTTGCACACGTGTCTGTGTGTAGAAGGGAGACACACCCAAGTGTGTAACACACATGTGATGTGATAGGAGACTGCGTCTGTGAAAATGAATTTAGCAGATAACTGAAGCTCATTTTTGTTTCAGTTGGGTGAAGTTGTAAAGCTTTAAGCATTTTTATTATTTGTATTTGTGAATGCCTTTCACATCCTTCCCAGTTTCCTTAAACATTGCACGCCAAGCCTAACTTACTATTATTTGAAGATTTGAGTTTGTGATTATGGAACAGCGAGTATTTCCTGCACTGTGGAGCATGAAGGACGCCCTGGAGCGTGAGAAGGTTGGCGGACTTGGGGCCTGCTTGGAGTAACTCAACGGCACTAGCCTCCCCATGGCAATCCTCCCTCAGTGGCTCTTCATGGCGTGGGAAGGGGTGAGCGTTGGATTCAGCAGACCCAAAGACAGGGTTTTATTATTCTTGCCCCAGGGAATGCTGGAGGGACTGGATGGTGATGCTGGTCCAGCCCCTGGAACGTGATCGTTAATTTCGGGGCTGACTTCGGTGAAGCTTGCACCCAGTGCCAGCCCTTGTTCACGATGTCACTTGTCCCCAGCGCAATTCTGCGAGATTCTGCTCATGAGAAGGCGGAGTCACAGAGCCTGCAGGAACTTGTCCTGGGTCTCCCCGTGCTGGTATCAGAGCTGGTGTCTGACTCCCTCTCCGGGCCTTGGATACACTACACTGTCTCTCACCAACTCTCAGCTGCCGACGCTGTTATTATAGATAGTCTGCGATTTGGAGGGGCTTGTTAACCTCCTCAGCATTATACCTCCACCTCTGAAAAGAGGTTAGCACTTTTTCTGCATGGAGGCACTTCTGGGTGGTGTGACTTGCCTACCTTTCTGAAACCACGGTCCCATGCTGATAGAAGACTGAGCTGTGCCCCTCTCAGGCTGGCCCACACTGGTCGAAGACCTTCCACACACAGAAGTCTTTGTTGAGCAAGTAGTAAGTTGTAGGTCCTAGAGTTGCATGCCAAGGGTGCAAAGCCACATAAGAGGTGGCCGTCACCACTGGAGAACTTGCAGTCTCCTGGGAGACAGACCAGGAGCAGGTCCTTTTAACAGAATGAGGCATGTGAGTGATTGGCTCAGGTACTGGGGATTGGGGCCGTGGCTCTGATCTAATAAACATCCATCACTGGCTTGGCACTGTCATCTGAGCTCATCCATCTTCCCCAGAACTTGAGGCAAGAACTGTGGGATCTGGGGTTGTAGCCAATTATCTCTCTATCTCAATATGACAGAGAGTAGAAGTTGGGGAAAAAAAGAACTAATGTAATTTGGTTAAAGTTTCCTATTCCTCCTTGAGAATTATGGTAGACGGTTAAGGGAAACCCTATGTTCTAACATGAGATGACACTGGTGGAGAGACTTTTACCCCAAGTCTGTGAGGTACCCCGAGTCTGACGCAGGCATATGCCATGGATGCACCAGGTTAAACAGAGGAGACAGCACCACCATCCTAGTGGATAAGCATGTTGATAAACTGCTAAAATGACATAGAGATAGCTTTAAACCATGATCATCAGTGCTTAGATAAGTCTCCCTTGGTGAACTGGGGTCTGCATCCCCTATCCTTGAACCTGAGTGGGCTTCTGTCCCCTTCCACCAAGACAGTGTGGCAGAACTTCTGAGATGAGATGTTTAAAAGGACACAGTTCCTTTTAGTGTCTTCAGGACACTCAGAGAAGTCAAGGGAGGTTGAGAGTGTGGCTGAGGCCAGCATCCGAGTCCCACCAGCCTCTGCACCAGCTGTAAAGGAGAGGGAATCTGCAGAGGACCCCAGCCATCCACCTCTGCCTAGCTGAGGCCCCAGACCTGGGGGATCAGAGACAAGGCAGCCCTCTGAGCCGTTACCAGCTCATAGAATCCATGAGCATAATAACATGATTTTTGCTTACTGCCATCAAGTATGGGGAAATTTGTTATGCAGTAATAGGTAACTGGAACAAGGCATATAAGCCAATGATATTGTAAGACACAGCCAGCGCCCGGGTGTCACATAGTGTGGCTGAGATTTCGTACATTTGAACCAGACACCAGGCTGCCTGGCACCTAGCAGGTGAGTAATCCTTTGGGATTCTTGCAGACATGTGAAGAATATCAGGGTAAAAAGGAGATGGTATGACTGTTAAAAATCTTATTAATCATATGTTCATACATCCTCTTTCCAGTTTCACCTGAAGGAGAGGTCACATTTACAGGACAGGAGGAAGAGAGGGCAACATCACTGGGGAGATTTACCTTCAGGAGCACGTATGGGGTGCCCAGTGCTGACTCCAGGATAGAGAACACGCGTGCTCATGAGGGACCCCACCACCAGCTGAAGTGTCCCATGGCATGAGGAGGACAGAGCAATGGGCACCTTCAATGATGGCAACATGGCATACGAAGACCGTGGGGTTTGATATCTGGGTGAGGAAGTTCAGTTTGTATCACCCCATTCTCAGAGTGAGAAGAGGAGAATGAAAATAAAGCTTGCCTATTTATTTATTTTTATTAGACAAAAACGTGCTTAGTCCTTACCGTTTGTCTTCAAATAGTCACTAACGGGTCATAACAGTCTTGTTAGCATAAGTCTCCTTTATCTACAGATAGCCTCTGCTTGTGTGGACTCAAACACATCTCACCTTGCACACCAGGGACTCAGCCTTAGTTAACACTTTGCTGATTAATTCATCTAGAAGGAGTAGTAAGCCAAAACATGACTTTGCTTTTCAGTACAAGTAAGCTTTTTTAAAGTTTGCATTTGCTGATTGTTCTTCTCGCTGTGACGTGGTAGTGATCATTTTTAATTACATCCCCGTCTGACTGTGGATTGGAGACAGGGTTGAGAAACATCGCACCCAATCCTAGGGGCGTATTTACATCGAGGCCCGTTCAGATTTAGGACTGAAATTCTGCTAAGTAAGTAAGACTAGCCTGATGCAGAAGGAGGCCCATTTTTATTCTCCATACTATTTACTTCATGATAAATGAAGTAAATAGCAGAGACAAATATGGCCTTCACTCGCCGTCATGCACAAGATGTCACACAAATCCTTTTCTTTTTTATTAGTGTGAAAGGACCTGTTTGTCCTCAGTTACATCCATTCACATTCAAGTTCAATTTCAGAGCAGTTCTCCAGGTTGAGTAACTGGGCTCACAATGTGGTACCTTCTGAAGGCCCTTTTTCTTCTAGAGCAATATGCCAGTGAGTTGGAGACCCCTTAAAACTCCAGAGAGCCTTGACTCGAATTTCAGACTTCAGCATGTAGCTCATGACTGTGTTCTCTTAAATTACCAGAATGCCCTCGTCTGTCCCATGAAATTTAACCTCAATGCAAAACTAATATCTAATATACCATCTATATTCAAATTTTGCCAATATACTAATGATGTCTTTATGGCGATTTTATTTTCACACATTGTATTTTATTGCTTTATCTTTTTAGTCTCCTTTATTTTGGAACATTTCTCAGCCATTGTTTGTTTCTCATGACATTGGCATTTTTGAAGACTGCAGACTTTTGCAGGCTGTCCTTCAATTTGGGTTTATCTGGACCACATGATTCTTTTAAAAGCTGATTTCCCATTAAGCATGTAATATAGAATTAGGTTTATAGAACAGATGTTCGTAGTATTTGTAGGTGGCATCTAGTTGTGTGTAAATGCAGTCTCCTCCACACAGGGCCCTGTGCTCTGCTCAGCGTCCTGGACTGTTGTCTTTCCATATTCTCTGAGCAGGTAGAGGGGTTGGTGCTCCTGAAGGCCAGGACACAGCTCTAAGAATCTAGGATGGCACAAGTCACATGAGGGCCTCCCCAGCCAGCACCCAGTGGAATGCAGGAGAAGCTGTGTGTGGTGTCTATTAGGAAGATGCAGCCTGGCCCCCAGGGTTCGTGGGGAGAAACGCGCTCAGTGCCTTGGCCTTGGTGGTCCTGAGGGCTTCCACGGAGGAATCAATTTCCGGCTGGAGGTGTGGAGCTCCCATTGCTCTAATGCTCAACCACTAAACTAGGCTGGAAAAGCTGACCCCAAAACATGAGGACTCAGGTTATCAACAATGTTTGCTAACCCTGGGAAGGGGTTCATGCTTGGCATCCCTCTCTCCTCTCTGTCCCACTCAATGTCACAGGCAATCATCCAGGGACACTGATTCTTGTTCTGCTCTTGTCAGGAGGGGGACAGAGGAAAGTGACTTCACCCAGGTGCCTGGTACATGACCAGGAAGGAAAGTATGGACACAGATTCTGTGGTTTGGGATTCAGTTGTGATGTTTTCACCTCCATGCCTTATTCCTGAAATCGTCTCTGCTCAAGAGGCCCCTCCTCTCAACACCTGCCATCAAATCATCCTCATTCTTTAAAATTCCACTTAAAGGAGCCCTCCACCATGGAGCATGGCCATCATCCCCACTCAAAGGGACTTGTCTTTTTCTCTATAGTTCTTTGCAATAGTCAGGCAACACATACTCCTGCATATACTGAAAAAACAGAAAAGCTTATAGTCCTGACAGTACTACGTACAATATACCATACAGAGTCAGGGTTTAAAACATGTGTGTACTTGAGTGAATTGATGCTGGATTCCAGATGAAACTTTTGGTAGCAGTGAGGTGGGAAGGGGGCTGGGAGAAAGGACACAGATCATTCTTTGCAGTCCGTGAAAACTCAAGTCATACAAGATATTTAATATGAAAGCAATTTCTACTTCTAGCTGATTTTTTAAAAAGGAAATTTGTTTATAGAAGTGCAAAACACACATAGAAAATTGCACCAATCATAAGGGCACAGTTTGGTGAATTTGCACCAAGGGAAGATGCCCACATAAGCAGACACAACATAAAGAAATAAGACATTGCCACAACCCCCAGCCTCCTCCTTCCCACCCAGCAACTGCGCCTTCATCCCTAAAGATAAGCATGCTCCTGAGTCCTCAGACCATAAATTACTTTGACCTATTTTGACTTTATATAAATGGAATCAGACTGTATGTCCACTTTTGTGCCTGGTTTCCTTTGTCCAATACATTTATTTTCTTCAGAGTCATCTAGGTTGTATTGTGTAGCAGTAGATGTTCCATTTACTCTGTGGTATAATGTTTCACTGTACGACTACACAGCAATTTATTTACCTGTCCTACTGTTGATGGATGTTTGCCTTATGTTCACTCTTTGCCCATTAAGAACAATTCTCTTATGAACATTTTTATGAGCATCTTTTGGTGCATGTGGACATGGTTTCCAGTTGGGCATATAAGGTATTTATAAGTTTGCTTTCACACATATTGGTGAACAGACTCCCAGATTTATAGTCTTACATGCAATGTAATTTCTCTACGTCCGCACTAAAAATTGGTATTGTCTGACATTTTAAAAATTTTTAGCTATTTTGTTAGTTATGTTGTGTATAAAGCTCTAGTTTTTCATTTCCCTAATGACTGATGAGATTTAGCACTTCTTCCAATTAATTTTCATTTTCCCCACATAATATTATCATAAAAATAATTTACTCACTTAATCAATAAATATTTCTTAATTATCTAAAGAGTATGATGGTGAGTGAAACCAGGCAAGTCCCAGTCCTAACAGAGCTTATGTTTTGGCTGAGAGACAGAAGTTAAACATAAGCACACACATAAAATGTTAAATCACAACTATGTAACTGCTGCAAAGGGTAACTACATGGCATGGTGGTAGAAAATACTAACAATGTTTTATTAAGTCAGAGAACTCCATGGAAGCTTCTCTAAGAAAAAGTTAAGCCTAACTTATATCTTAAAGATGAACAGGAGTTAGTATGGAGCAGAAAGCATGGCAGACATTTCTAGAAAAAGGAAAATACATGTGCAAAGGCCCTGTGGCCAGGGTGCACTTAATGGTTGCTAGATACTGGAGGAAGAAAGGTCAGCATTCAACAGATGCAAGCCCATCAGCACTTCTTCCTTTGCCAGACACAGTGGCGTTGGTGTTGGCGTGCCCATCGGTTGGTCTAGGTGAAGGCTCTGCAGTCTCTCCCACACAAGCTTGCTCCCAGGTGGAATGGTACAAGTAAAGCAAGTCATAGCCTGAGTGTGCCAAACATACATCCATTTATTATAGAGAAGGTACGACAGCTCCCTCCACCTGTTCCTGAGGGACGTACAGCACACACAGAGGAGATGCCTGACCTCTGTCCTCAGGCAGTCTCAGCAGTGCCTTGCAGCATCGGGCGACACAGAAACGTCTAAGGGCAGAGTGCAGGGCCCTCCATGAAGCCGAGGGACCAGGACCAACAAGGTGTCAGAGCTCAGACGCAAAGCCAGAGACATGGAGTGACTGATTGCAAGACTCTCATGCCTCAGGCACCAGGCGTAGGTGCTGGGCTCAGGAAATCTAGGCTCCTGTGATGCTAACCTCAGATGGTCTGGTAGCAGATAACAAGGTGTTAAGCTGCGTAGTCCTGGAGTCAGGAGAGAGGGAGGGCAGTGAATGTTGAGGATTTGGGAGAGCTGCCCACTCCCCAGACCTGCATCCCCTCTCTCTGCTGCCCCCCGGCAGCGACCTGGTTAGCCAGATTTTGACCTATTCACACCACAGCTTTCGTGGACTTTGCTCTTCCTGCCTTGCCTTTGTTCCCCCTTCTGTGCTTCTTGTTCCTACCGGGGTTCCTGGAAGGGCCTTTCTAGGACCGCAGGATAGTAGCTCCCCCAGGAGGAGTTCTGAGCCCTCCCCAGGGCCATTTGCCCCAGCACCTAAGACTAAGAATTTATACTAGGAAAACCAACTTAACATGTGTGGCTGTGACCCTGTATGTTCCAGTCCAGAGAAGAGGATAAGACTTTTTTCAATAAAATGTAATTAATTAGAGAATAAAAGAGTATAACAGACTTAGAGACAATTTTGAAGAATCAGCAAGGAGAAAATCATTACAAGTAAAAATTGTCCAGAAATCTTGTTTAAAGAAATTGTTCAACTGGCCTGGATAAAATGCTTTCTGCTGCCGCACAAAGATCTGAATAAGGTCCTGTCAAAATCCCCTGCCTGCCATTCACATTAACTACTGAGGCAGTGACTAGATGAATTTTAGGACCGTAGTCCTTCTCAGCTCATCAGTGCCCCCTGGTGGCAGGTAGAACAGAAGTGGCATTAAGGACCTTTAAACCTTGCTTAAATGCGGGCCACTGAAGGTTGTCTCAAAAGTCCTACATTTTTGCCCCTGAGATTTAGACAGACTTTTAAATATAGTTCGAGGGTAATATTTACCAATAGACTATACCGAGTTAACAGGAGCAACCTCAAAAGAGGCCTAGTTAAAACCAAACGCATCACCCTCCTCTTCTAGTCCACACTCCACTTATCCAACAGCATCATGAAATAGCCCATTCACTGAGGCTCTAACGTGTTAGAGACTTTACTGGAATTCCTTTTTTCCATTTTTGTTATATTTTTCTTTGTATTTGAAGTATACATTTCAAATCAATAGAGAAATAGCATATTCCTTCATCTGGACAAGTTTCTAACCTTCATAGGGTTGTTTTCAGTATGAAATGAGATCGTGAGTGGAAGGCAGTTACCACGGTGCCTGGGAAATAGTGAATGCTTCAAAAATGGTGGTGAGGATTCATTCAGAAATGTTCTGGTTTTCCTGTTCCTCCTCAGACCCCTGGTTCACCAGTACTTTCTCAGTGGGAAGTTGGGGAGAGAAGCCGGAAGGTTCTTTCCTGCAGTTCAGGGTCTCAGTGACGGCCCTCCTCACTGCCACCCAAGGGCTGGGCTCCCGGTGCCACAGCTCCCTGCTGTTCCAGCTATTCCCGTTTACACACACTCATGCGTGTAGCCACCCAGGCACACCGGCTTCTTTGATGGAGGACGTGGAATTCAAATGATGCTGAGGTGGGACGGGGCGTGTTGCATTTGGAAGGAAGTTCAAAGGCTAGTCTGGCCAGATGCAGGACACGAGGGATCCCGGGGGAGCCGCTGGTGGGGAAGCTGCCAGGAGCCCAGGGCAGGGTCTGCAGGAGAGCGTCCTTCAGTCTTCACACTCGGGGTGGCAGAAACCACTGACGTGGTTTATGGTCTTGTCAGCTCGGCCCAGGCTGCTGATGGTGGCAAAGGAGGGGATGAAAAGCAGTGAGAGAGATTTAGGAGACAAGAAGCAGGCTTGGTGATAAGCAGAGGGAGGCGTGAGGAGCAGAGATGGCGCCTGGGGTCTGACCTGTGGATCTAGGTGGGTGATTGGGTCTTTGGAGACCTGGAGAGAGCAAGAATTTGGTCCTTTCCGTGTTGGATCTGAGGTGCTTTTACAACTTCCATGAGGTGTCATTCAGACAGATGGGGACGTTGGTGAGTGTTCTAAAGTGAGGTCAAGACTGGATTCATATATATATGCATATGTATACACACACGCACGCACATGTACATGTGCATGTTTCACTGTATTGATGGAAGTTTAAAATGCAAGATTGCCAAGGAGAAGAGAGGAACAGAGAGGAGGAGCAGAAACGAGAGAAGATGAGGGGAGAAAAAAGGAGAGGGGAGGAAAGAGAAGAGGAAGGCGAGAGGGGAGGAGAGGATACGAGGGGCGGCGGTGGGGAGGGGACACTGAAGAGGGGGTGTAGCGGTGCTGGAGGAGCCTGGCCCTGGCCTCACGTCAACAAGGAGCCAGCGAATAGTGACAATGAGCACCGCTGCCAGGCGCTGGCCTTCAGTAGACTCTGTCGCTCACTGCTGCCCTCCGCGTCTCCTGCAGAGTTCTCTGGTGGCCAGCCGGACAGGGAGGGAATCCTGGAAAGATAGATCCAGCTCGGCTGAACTGACAAGGAGCAAAACCACTGCAGACGAGTGCTTGTCAGTCTGCATCCACCAGCTCTTCTAACTTGACCTAACTTCCGGATAAAGACGAATTCGACATCACCCTTCTGTGCAACTCAATCCTACTATCTCTCATGCAAACGAAAACACAGGGACTCACTTCCCCAAATGGACATGAAGTTCCCTCTGTCTCTTTAGCTATCTGTTGTGCTGCTCTCCTCATCTGATGTCCTTCAATCCTGAGACAGAGAATACACACTGCCAGCACATTCTTTGTCAGACGGCTAGAGAATGGTGACATAGGGAGAGAGGAATGGGTCAACATGGTGGGCAGAATAAAATCCCTAAGGATGTCCATGTCCTTGTCTGCAGAACCACATGGAAAAGGGGCAGGAAGGTGCAGATGGAATTAAGGTTGCTAATCAACTGACTTTCAGATAGAGACATTATCCTGGATTATCCAGGTGGGCTGATGTAATTATTTGGTCCTTGTAAGTGGAAGAGGACGACAGAAGAGGTCAGAGTGATGTAGTGAGAAGGACTCAAGCCACCATTGTTGCTTTGAGGAGGAAGCACCCAGGAGACAAGGAATATGGGCGGCCTCTAGAAGCCAGAAAAGGGGAGAAAATGGTTTCTCCCCCAGAACCTCTAGAAGGATCCAGCCTTACCAACACTTTATGTCTGCATGTCGAGGTCAGGGTCAGACTCTCGACCTCCAGAACTGTAAGATATCACATTTGTTTTACTTTCAGCCACTCAGTTTGTAGCAAATTGTTACAGCAGCAATGGAAAATTGATACAGTCAATATATACACAAATATATTTATATAAACATAAAGAAGCAACCTCGTAACTGTTACAGTCTTCACTTCTGCAACTTCATTCGCTGTAAAAAGACTTCCCTGGTTGGAAGTGATGCTGTATAGAACACTGTGACAGGAAGTAAGGTGACTGATCTCTCCTGCCGGAAACAGAAGTGGCTGCAAATGCCAGGGGGCCATTGCTCTTGCCAAAAAGTTATTTAAATCTTGGCCTTTCTTCTGGTCATTGGGCTGTGTATGTAACTGTGACTGTATGTGTGTTTGTGTGTGTGTGGGTGTGCAGATGTGCTGCATGTGTGTGGATGTGGATGAGTATTAGTGTACGTGTGTACATGTGCGGGAGAGTATGTGTGTTGTGTGTGCATGTGTGAGAGAATTGGTTATGTGTGTGCATGTGTGCACATACATGTGTGTGTGCACACATGTGTCCATGTGTACATGCTCCCATACCCTGGAGCTCTGAGGCAACACAGTCCAGCAGAAGAGGCAGAGTTTGAAATCAGGGAACTAACAGACCTGAGTTTGAATTCCAGCTCTGTCCCTCCCAACCACCTGCTCTGGTCTTGAGCATCAGTCTTTCCCGTGTGGTGGTGATGATGCTGTGACTGCAGAGGCATGTGGGAGTATCCTGTCAGGTCACAACTGCAGGCCAGCCCTGATGGGCTAGTGGTTAAGATTCTGGGCTCTGACCACCATGGCTCAGGTTCATTTCCCAGTCAGGGAGCCACATCACCATCTGTCAGTTGTCAGACTGTGCCAGCTGTGAGTTGCTGTGATGTTGAAAGCTCTGCTACCGATATATCAAATACCAGCAGGGCCATCCATGGTGGACAGGTTTCAGCTTCAGTAGAGCTTCCAGACTAAGACAGACTAGGAAGAAAGACCTGGCCACCCACTTCCGAAAACGTTGGACATGAGAACCCTGTGAATAGCAGTGGACCATTGTCTGATACAGCGCCGGAAGGTGAGGGGATGATGCAAAAAGACCAGGCAGGGTTCCGCTCTGCTGTGCACAGGGTCCCTAGGAGTCGGAATCCACTCGACGGCACTAACAACAAGCAACTGCGGAGCTCCAGGTCCGCCCCAGGCACCAGCACACGGCAGTTGCTAAATTGTCCCTCATTTAACCTTGATGTACTATGAATTTTGCATTTTTAATTTTATATTTGTATTGGTTCCTAGGTCTGCCATATCGAAGTACCCCAGGCTAGGTGGCTTAGAGAACAGAAATGTATTCCCTCTCGAAGTTCTGGAGCCTAGATGTTTGAGGTCAAGATGTGGGCAGTGTTGGTTCTTCTGAGGCTGTGCGGGAGAAGCTGTTCCACACCTCTGACCTGGCTTCTGGGGGTTTGCTGGCCATCTTTGGAGTTCCTTGGCTTGTAGAAGCATCCTTCCAAGCCTCCACCTCTACATGGTATTCTCCCTGTTTGCAGGTTTATGTGTGGGTGTGCGTGTGTTCAAATTTCCCCTTTCTATAAGGATAGCAGTCATATTGGATTAGGGGCCCATCCTACTCCCGTACAACCTCATCATACCTAATTACATCTACAATGACCCTGTCTCCAGACAAGGTCACATTCTGATGTACTGGGGGTTACTACTTCAACAGATGAATTTGGGGGGACACAGTTCAACCCATAACATTATATATTAGTTACCATATTCAACCTAGTATCAGACACTGAAAAATTTATATATCGAAGATTGGCAATGTGAGCTCAGACCTGCTGGATTTACCATATAAAGATGATCTATCTATGATCTCTATGTATCTATCTATCTATCTATCTATCTATCTATCTATCTACCTACCTACCTATCTGTCTAATCATCTATCTCTATCTATCATCTATCATCTTTCTTCCTATCTTTCTATCTGTCTGTCTATCATCTACCTACCTACGTATCTATTATCTGAGAACACTTTTTGAATTACACATGCTATTCATTTACTAAGCAATCACTTTTAAAGGGAGCCTGTATAAAACATCTATTCATGATTTTATGATTACAATTATAAGGGGTGTCGGTAATTGGTGTGGCCCAATAACTTTAAAATAGAAAAAGAAATTCAACCTGTGTGCTAGCAGCGAGGTATATTGTGTCGTAGTTTTAATTCGTATGGCCAGCAGAGGGCACTCCAAGCTAAGCTTTGGAATGCATTTCCGATTTTAAACGTTTTCAATCAAGAGCAAGAGCACATCATTTAGCTCCATCTACAGTTTCTTCCAAAAGAAAAAAATGAAGTTTGCCTCCATTAACACATACACAAACTAAAGGCTCATTGTGCGTTGGTCATCTCCAGGGTCCTCTTTGTGAAATAATTTCATATTTAACCACTCTCTCTAGAAAGAATTTGCCTGAATTTTGAGAGAGAAACAGAGTGTAACGTTTATCATAGAGTCTGTCTGAACTTTTTGAAACAGGTTTACTGTCATTCAGAGACTGGACATTTTAAGAGATTGGCATTAATTCCAAATAACTGATTAATTCATTTATGGTTTTCTTTGCAGTCCTCATAAGTATATGTCAGAAGAGATCATATATTTATTTCTTCATATTATCTCCATGAAGTAAATGAGAATTAAGGGTTAGGCAGAAAACAGCTCCTTTAAATATTTTCTGTTTGTTGATATATAAGAGCTGCAGCTTCTTACAGTACTCAAACCGGGAGTGCGTTATCTCAGAGGCTGCCTGTTGAGAAGTTGGCAGTGTTCACAGTGTCTGACGAGGAGCTCTCCACGGATAGTACTCTCAGAAAGCATTACACAGGACTGGGTAAGGGGGTTTTATTTGCTAGTTATTCTCTCATTTAGATGAACTCCTGAATATTAATTAACCAGTCGACTGCTACCTAGAAAACAGATAAACTTATCTAATACTGTTTTGATTCATGAATTTAAATTCCCTGCCTCCTAGAAGTAACTAAAATGGTCCAGGAGAGAACATCCTTCTAAACTTGGTAAATCATCCATAAATTGAATTTTATTTAAAATGCCTTCATATTACTTAAATCCATTTCTTTCTCCAAACTGTTGAGTAAAAATCAAACTATTTCCTAATAGTATTTGATAGTGCTGATGGAAACTGTCTTTTAGGGACCAAAGCTATACTGAGTATAAAATATTTAATCATAACCCTCAGCAGCTCCTTTAGCACAGCTCAGAGATGGAAGCCTGTGCTTGCTACCTCAGATTTATTAAAAAATAAATACCTGATTTGATCTTATAAATAAGAAACTGATATTAACATAAGAAGACATGAACCAAAAAGTGGTTAAATGATGACAAAATACAAAAATGGAAAACAATTATCTCTTTTAAACATATGGTTCCAACAACTACTGATTTATAGTTCTTGAGACGCTAAAGCTAGGGTTGTGAGCTAGTTATGACCTTACCTATTGCTTTTTCCCTCTGGGTCTTGCCTTTCTCTTCTTCAAAATAAAGCCTCCACGGTCCATGACAGTCACTGTGCCCAATCTTCCCCTTGACTCTGTTGATGGAGAAGACCTAGTCTGCCATATTTCATTCTGAGACCCCACCTCCAGTCCTTAGTTGATTAGAATAGACATTAACCTGAGGGCACCTGTCCACGGGATGGCCCATATCCCTGATGGAGCCTGCAAAAAAAGACAAGATGTACCCATAGCTACCTATTTTGAGATACTGACCTAGGAAATATTCAGAGAAGGTAGGGGATAAAAATATGTATCGAACACATCTTGAGATAGCATTGGTCCGAGAGGAGTTACAAGAAGCTCAAGTTGTCACATGCATGAGCAAGTAAAAGGTATGAGTCACTAAAATTAGTATAAAATATATCAATCTCAAAGGATTTTTATTACGTATAAATTGTTAAACGTATAGTACTTGCAACAGTGCCTGGCACACGGCAATCTCTGTACACGTGTTTGCTGATATCTGTAGTGTTGGCGGTGTTTCTGTTATGGTCCTCACCTTCTCTGCCCACCTCTGAAGAATGTAGGATCTTCCAAATCTGCTCCATGATGCATGTGATGGAAGGACATGGGGCACTCTCTTCGTCCACACTCGTCTTGTCACCATTTCTCCTTCATTGCTGATTACCCAGCTGGATGTCAGGGCCTCCCTGTGGCTGCTTCCTCCAGGGGTTCTGGCAGGAAGTGAGATGTGGTTCTTTTCTGCTTGGAGATCCTCAACATTATCTGGGGCTTCCCATCTATCAGCATCGCCCAACGTTCTCATGCTGGTTGTGGGAGAGTCAGGTCCAGGAACCTCTCCAGGTCACTTTCCTGAATCTTTCTGTTTCTCCTAATTTTTCTGCTTCCTGGAGATGAAGTGGTGTGAGCTCTGAGTTGTTGAAAGGGGACTTGCTGTGTCTTCACTTACCCTGCTCTGTCCACACTCTGGTTTAACTTACAGTCTCCATGCACCAGCCCTCCCGGCTCTGGCTATTGCCAAGTCAACCCAAAGGATAACTAGAAACTATTGCTCGATACAGAATGCATCTCTCAATCTTTCAAGAATAGTCTGTGTATCTATATACACATTTTTATGTTTTTGGAAATGTTTATATGTTCACTTTAAGAGTGTTTTTGTTTAATCAGAAATTGATGTTAAATTCCACTAAATACCACATTAGCATCAATTTCAATCATTTTTATAGGTAGTCAACATATGGTTGACTAGTTAAGAAACATCATGTTATTGAATTTTGTTTATATCCATGAATCTTTTGATTATGTTTAATATTATTTAAAGTATTGCTTAATTCTCTTTGTTAATATTTTATTTATGATTTTTACATTGATAGTTGAAGTGAGGTTGTCTTGTTGGTGTTGGTTGTTGTTGTGTGTGTGTGTGTCTTTTATAGGTTTTGGTACAATATTATTTTGGCTTCATATAAAAAATGATTTTTGTTTTCTCTTCATAACAGAGTGCAGTTTAACTGGAATCTCAATTATGTGATTTGTGAAGACTATATGTCCTCCCCTCTCCTTTTCCTATCTCTTTCAAGAATTGTTACAGTATGCCTTTTAGCACTTCTAATGATAACTTTTATCAAATGTAAATCATTGTGCAGAAACACCTATACCTTGATTTTTGATATCTAGATAGCAGAGGTTGAATCTCCTTTGACTATACTGCACATAATTTTCACTCTAGCCATTTTTTTCAGTTTTTCCTTTTTCATTTGTTTTTCCAAATCTTTGTAACTTTGGCCAAATGTGCCTCTGTTCACACACTGGACAATGTTATCACTGTCTGGCTGTGGTTCTTTTGTTGTTGTTATTGTGATTTTCTATCCCACAATTGTTTTATTTTTCCCTTCTAATTCTTTTTACCTATAATCACTCAATTTTCATATTTTTGAGTGATTTTGTCTGACAAAATATCCAGATATTTTCTGAGAATATTTTCTCCAAAAGAAAAAGAGTCGGGCCTGACCTGGGCCAGTGGAAGTTTTAATTCAGGTATGTTGACGCAGAACCACTTCTCACGAACTCGCTGCCTCTCCTCCTCTGGGATGTATGTCCACTTATGGCTCCACGTTACAAGCTACTTGGTGAACTGAAGATACCCTTGTAGCTTACAGTGAGGCAGGTTTCTAGAGGGTCACTTGGTATTTATCTCTCTGTTACCAGCTTTTGTCAAACCAATGGCCACGCGCACGTCTTTGTCTGCCGGTCACTCTTCCTATCAGCTTTTTTCAAGGACGGTGAATGTGTGCAATGGCTCCTCTTCTGCCCAGTTCAGTCTTGGTCCTTAAGCTCATCTTTACCCCTCAGGCAAAGTGGGCTGAACCTTTCTAGGCCCAGTTATTGGGCAACTCTTCATTCTGCATGACATTTGTAGAGATCTATGTCTATGGCTAGCACCACTCTATTTTATTTAATTTCTATTTGCCGTTAAGATAGAGACATTTAACATTTCCATCTTCAGTCTGAAGCCCTGGACATTTCCACTCTTTGTGTGAGAAGACATGACTCTCTTAGGGGAAGGTCATCGTGTGTGGAAGTTCTAAGAAAAAAGAAAAGTTTTGAATTAACCTTTGGGTGTAGGAATTGTCTAAGGAAATATATACGTGTCAACAGGAAGTGTGAAGTGTCCAATTTAGACTAGAGGTCAAGAATTTCAGAACTTCTGATCTGTACACTTGTGTGATTGTTTTGGAAGCCTTGGTGTTGGCACAAAGAAAACAGTAACTTAGAGTAACTGAGGGTTGGCATTTGATGGTACAATGAAATGGCAATGCGGCAAGAGAGATGGTTTGCTTCTCAGCCAACTGATTAAATGAGAAGGGGTGCTGTTTGCTAGAGGAGGAACAACAGGGGCAGTGACTTGAAAGTATACTTTTATGTGAGAGGTGACATAGCCTCAATGAGGTCCAACAACAGGTATAACAGCAGAGAGAAGCTCTGAGGATGCAGGATGGGAGGCTGTGGACAGAGAGTGGATGTTTCAGAGTGGGGTTGAAGTGGTGGCAGAATTCTGAGTGCTGAGAAGAAAACACTGCGTGTGGCTCAGCTTTCTGTGGTTGGCTGGAAGTGTGGAGAGAGAAGACCTACGAGGACAATCCAGGTGACCTCTGATGGCTCCCGTGGCAAGAGAAGACCCTGGCGTGGCCACAAGCAGAGATGCCCCCATGGATGACATGAGTGCAAGGGAGTCGGGATGGGGGCATGAATGCATCACAGGTGCTGGTGGAATAACAAATGCCCCCAAGGAAGCTGGGATCTTTATATCAAGTAGTAAGGACATGTTCTGGAAGCTGTCCTGGAAATCAGAGATGAAACGGACAATTGGCATCTCACACAGCGACAAGGATCAGGTTTACGGGTCATTGTGCATCTGCTGGACTCGGATAGTCACCCGGTGAATTGGGGTTGTGGGCTGTGGTTTCGGGTGTGCAGTATGGAGCCACGAGAGCCTGGATTCATTTTCCTTCCTTGAGATTCATGTTCTAAATGAACAAAGCTCAGGTGGAATTCATTGGTTTCCAGAACTACATCTTTGGACTAGAAAATTGGCATTCTCTGTGGGGACGCAGGCATTTTCTTCATTTTCTTCCTCTAACCAGTGTGTGTGTTACTTTTGGGATTTTTTTCTATATTATCTGGTTTTTAAGTCAGAGATTGAGGAAAAAATAAGCTTTTTCATAGAAAAAAAATTCCTCAATAACGGGATTTAAACTCATATTATTTCAAATTATCCACCTTCCAAATCCGCTCATCGGGCCTTCAGTAGGTGGCATCACTGTTGGAGGGACAAATGATATTTGGAATGTGTCACTGAAAAAGTCATTGCTAGTAACTAATGAAAATCGTTTTAATTTATAGTTTTATCTAACCCTGAGACCATATAGAATCCTGAGTGTATTGCTTTATCATAGAGATTTAATTTAAAAACACATCCTAACTAGAAAATACCTCTTTTATTATTATAATGATCCATCTATATTGGTTCAAATTGCAAAAAGTGAAAAATACCAAAATCCAATTTAGTAATCCAAAATACCAATAATCAAATTTCACAATGTAAGTATTAGCATGAATATTATCTGTTTTCTCCGTATAGAATTACTCTATATGCAGTAAGCTGGGCATAATTTTCCTTTGACAGAGAGGACCTTGGGGGTTTACGGCAGGCTTGCGAAAGTTTCTTGACTTCTTATTTTTCTATCTAATGACAATCCTACCACTAGTTTAAGCTGAGAATTAGGGGAAAAGCATTTGTCTTTACCCCCAAATTCCATAGGAAATGGAATCTCTTCTGTCTGAAGTGTTTCCCTTTTCCTGGCTTGTATGTAACACAAATAGCTTCATTTCACGTGCTCAGATAGAGTGCAAGCTGCAGGTACATTTCCTTCATGGTGAGGATATCAAAGTATTTAACTATTTATGAAATCATGAAAATTACTCTCTCTACTTACTTTGAGGTGGCTCACATTGCTGATCTGTCTACCACCCAGACCTGTTTTTGAAGTTGATGAATCATGTGGTCCTACCACCTGTCAGATCAGTTTATAAAGCCACCCAGTGTAATGAGATGTGACCCACTGGAGTACATCAGTTATTAGAAAGATTTATTGTGGCAGACACTGGTAGAATGTGTGGTTTTCCCATTAAACATCTCTAATTAGTACTGAGAGGGTCAGGTTTCATGTCCACATCAAAGATTAGAGCTAGCATAATGATAAAATAGGAAAAGGAATTAAAATAAAAATTAGTGAACCATAATCAAACAAAAATTATATGTATGTATATACGTGTGTATATATATGTACACACACAGATACATACATACAAACATATATATGTAATTCTCTTTTCCGTATCTCTGATCCTTGGGGCATAGACTGTGACATTGATAAGCTGTCTTACTTGTACCTCAGGTAAGGTGGATGATCCCATAGGGGTAGAGATTCCCATCCCCCTCCTTTATGAGACATCGCTCCCTGCAATGTGCCTCATCTCACCCTTGAGACACCACAAAACCCTTTCAGGAAGTGAATTCTGTTCAGGTAAACTGCAGATGGAAATGGAAATCCCACATCCAAATGTTTACCCAGACTGAGTGTAAGCACCTCGAGCATCACAGGTTATGAGATCATCCATCTTTTCCAGTTTGAGCCTCTCTGAATCCAAAAAGAATATTTAAGGAGACAGGAAGCTGATTCCTATGTCTTCCAAGCTGCCTTCAATCTGTTGTAAAACTCAGAGCCTCCTTAGCCAGTGACAGAAACCTTCAGAATAACCTGGTATTTCTAGAAAATCTGTGGTTCATAAGAGATGATGAAATGGAAGAGGTTGTAAAAAGTGGGAGAAAAAACCTGAAGCTGTTCTTGAGGAAAAGCCAGAGAAACCTTACTGATGGCCCGCCACATTCTTGTCACATCCTCCCCACTCATAAATTGCCCCCCGCACACTGTTATGCTGAGTGCCTCAGTGCCTGGGATACACCCCAAGTCAAGAGAAGCTTTGGTTATTTAAAATGCTTCCCCCTCAGAGCAACAGTGAAACAGAGTGGGAATGGCAGGTTTTTGGGTCCAAAAAGTAGAGATTAGGTTTGGGTTTCATCTCTTGTTAGTTGTATGACTTGGACCTAGTTATTCATCTGGGTCTCATTTTCTCCCCTTGAAAAGTAAAGATTATGAAAAATAAACACCATGAAATACTTAAGCATGAATCTAAGAAATCGTGGAAAGTATCTGATGCTGAAAATTACAAAACACTGATGAATGAAGTAAAAATCTAAATAAATGCAGAGACATATTGTGTTCATGAATTGGAAGACTCAGCTTATTAAAGATGTAAGTTCCCCTTAAGATTATCTATAAGTTTAACGCAATGTCTAGCAAAGTCCCAGAGAGGTTTTTGTAGAGATAGACAAGCTTATTCTAAATTTTATATGAAAAGGCAAAATACCTAGAACAGCTAATATAATTTTTTTGGGAAAAAGTGGGAGGAATCATTCTACACAATGTTAAGTTTTATTCTATAGCTGCAGTAATCAGGACTGTATGATTTAGGTGGAGGGATCATCATAGAGCAATGAAACAGAATAGAAACCCCAGAAATAACCCACACAAACATGCCCAACTGATTTTTGACAGAGATGCAAAAGCAATTGAATAGAGGAAGGGTAGTCTTTTCAACAAATGACGTTGGAGCAATTGGACATCTGTAGGTAAAAAAATAAATTAATAAAATAAAAAAGGACTTTGACCTAAACCTCACACCTTACACAAAATTAATTCAAAATGGATCACAAGTTTACACGTAAAATGTAAAACAATAAAACTTTTAAAAGAAAATAGGAGAAAATTTTGGGGACCCAAGGCTAGATGAAGAATTCTTAGATATGATACTAAAAGCACGATAAAAGAAAAATTTGGTAAATTGGATTCATCACAATTAAAAACCTGTGCTCTGCAAATGATCGTGACAAGAGAATGAAATGACAATTACAGGCTTGGAGAAAATGCTTGCAAATCACACATCTGACAAAGAACTTATTTTTAGAATATATTAAGCATTTGCAAAACTCAGCAATAAAAAACAGAAAATTGGCAACAGATATGAACAGCCATTTCACTAAGCAGGAAATACGGATGGCAAATATGTATGTGAAAAGATGCTCAACATCATTAGCTATTAAGGAAATGCAAATTAAAACCACAATGACACACCAACCAGAATGGCTAAAATGCGAAATGCTGGTGAGGATGCAGAGACACCAGGTCACTCAAATTTTGTTTGTGGGAATGGAGAATGGTACAGCCACTCCGGAAAACAGTTTGGCAGTTGTCTTATAAAACTAAACATATGCTTACCATACGATCCAGCAGTTGCTGTCTTAGGTGTTACTCCTAGAGAAATGAAAATGTATGTTCACACAGAAATCTGTACATGAGGATTCAGAGCAGCTTTCCTCATAGTAGCCAGAAACCAGAAACTATCCAGTCATCTTTCAACGGGTGAACGGTTAAACAAAGTTTAGTACATCGATACCATGGAATACGATTCAGAAATAAAAAGGCTTAGACAATTTATACATGGAACAATTTAGAACAATATCCAGGGGCTTATGCTGAGTGACAAAGTCAACCTTAAAATATTACGTACTGCATGATTCTGCTTATATGACCTTGTTGAAATGACAAAACACAGAGAGTGGAAACACATTAATTCTTGCCAGGGAACAGAGATGGGGCTGTAAAAGGGGCAGCATGAGGGAGTTCCTCTGAAATGATGGAATAGTTCTGTATACTGACAGTGGTGGCTGCTACACATGGGGTCAATTGCATGAAATTACACACACACGCACACAAATGAGTGCATGTAAAAACTGGTCTGTAGTCTATGACTATATTGTACCCATGTCAATTTCCTGGGTTTGATATTACATGACATTTATATAAGACGTTGCCATTGGGAAAAACTGGGTAAGGGTTCAAGGAAATCTATGTATTTTTGAAACTTCTTGTGAATCTATAATTTATTTTGAAATAAACAAAAAACAAATACATCAAGGAGCATTAAGAAGCAATTTTACAATTTATTATAGTATACTAGAATAAAAAATATCTACTTCAGCTTCTTCTTTAAAAGCCATTGAATTCATAACAAGAAAGGCAAGAAGCAAAGGTGAGATCTCAATCTTATACTAAGGAAAGAGATATCTGGAATCCTGAAATGTAAGTGCACACAGCTGCCAAGTGCAGTGGAATTGGTCCAGTGCGAGGAGGGCAACAGGAAGGGCGCCCTGCTGTGATGGCCTCCGTCACGTCTACAGGGATATCTCTGAAGTGGGAGGCATGTTCTGAGAGGCAGATCCAGTGACTGCTGGTTTGGAACGATTAGGGCTGTGGGCACCTCCCTGACCCCTGGAGCATGGTGAGATGGCAGAGCGGGAGGCTACACACAGATGCACTGAGCCTTCTTGGAAACCACACAGCAGGATGGAACAGGTCCTGAGAGTGGGCAGCAGCCCCACAGTGGCTGATCTTTGTCACTTGAAGGGAAGGAAAGGCTAAACCCTTGACCCCCAGGTGACACTCAGAAGCTCGCAGGGAGTAGGGGAATCTTCTCTCCAACATCTGCAAAGACCTGCTCTTATTTGAACACTCAACTTATCAACAGCTGATCTGTCAAGAGTTTGCTTCATTCTAAAATAAATAATAATTAAAAAAATGAAACAACTCTTCTAAACACTGTGAGCAGAGAAGGAGGGAATGCACAGAAAAAAATAAACTATGTGGAAGAATAAAATATTTTGCCAAGAGATGTAAAAATATCGTTACTTATGATTTCGCCAAGAAACAAAAGGTTTTAATGAAGATCCAGCCTCTATCAAATAAATGCTCAAAGCAAAGACACAGGGTTCAAGAAAGAAATGATGAAGGAGAGATGATTCAGGAATCGAGCATTTGAAGTTCAGGAAATAAATACCAGTGATAAATGAAACAATTCCAAAAAGGAGACGTGCCTTGGAGGGATCCCAGAGGAATGAAGTCAGGGCATGGAAAAACGATTGAGAAAAACAAGTGAAAAAGTGGACTTAAAATTTTTAAAAGGCTAGAGAGAAAATGATGCACAGGAAAGACAAAGTAAATGCAATGTATATGCAAGTGATATTCTATTTAAGAACACTTTCCTAAAATAAACTAAGATGTGTACTCATGGATTGGAAGGATAATACGATCTTGATTAATCAGCACTAAGAGAGGGCCTAGGGAAGTTGGTAGACTAGAAAGATTTAAAAAAATTCTTTGGATATTAAGAAAAAAAAACAAATCATCTATGCCACGTATTGGGGGTTGTCCATCGGCTTTCATCCTTCTTCACAATAGCTGTCAGTTGAAGAAGACAGTGTAACAGTAATTCCTTAGGAAAAAGTATGTGATTCAAGAATAATACATGCAGCCAAATGGTTATTCAAGTACATAGAGAAAAGACCCATATTTTTAACATGTAAGAATTCAAGGGATAAAGTTTGCATTAACTCTTTTATTTTATTTTATTTTTTTATTTTACGTTTTTTGTGAGGAGATCAGCCCTGTGGTAACATCTGCCAATCCTCCTCTTTTTTTGCTGAGGAAGACTGGCCTTGGGCTAACATCCGTGCCCATCTTCCTCCGCTTTATATGGGACGCCGCCACAGTATGGCTTGCCAAGCAGTACTTAGGTGTGCGTCCGTGATCTGAACCGGCGAACCCTGGGCCGCTGCAGAGGAGCGCGCACGCTTAACCACTTACGTGCGCCACCGGGCCGGCCCTGCACTGGCTCTTTTAAGTAAAAGACATATTAGACAGCTAATTTCCACCTGCCAATAAGTAATTGCAACAAAGAAGCTAATCAACTTAAACATAAGACTTAAGAGAGAACACAATAGAAATTATGTCTACACAACAAAAGGTTATTATTAAGTATGGCATAGAGAAATATGAATACACATAATAAAGGTCAGGAAATGTAGTGTGGGAGAGAGTTCCCTTAATCATAATTAAAAAGTTCTAATTTTCTAATACTAGAATGGATTCAATTATGGATTAATTATAAATAAAATTCATGTCAATCATTCCAAAGGGTGCTTCTAAACTTAGAAAAAATATAGACATGATTCAGTAATAACTATATTTTCCAATTTGAAAGTAAACATTCTCTAGAATATTGCACAATATTCCTTCTCCCAAAACAATAAGTTTATGAGAGAAGTTAGTGGCAGATTATGTAATTATCATCTAAGGACTATTTGAGAATCTTTAAAGAGGATTTGAATCTTAGGATACTTTCTATTTCACATATTACTGCCCTCACCTACCATCACCCTCTTCCCCAAATCTTTGCTTTACTTTTATCTTTATGACTAATTCTAATCCATTGGTGGTATAGAACTTGTTGTCTGAAATGGAATTTGGGCTCAGCAAAAATTACTGACATGAATCGTAGAATCTGCCATTGACCTGTGGGAGGAGACAACATGGCCTTTATGTTATCTATTTGCCCACATAGGTGAGTTAAATTCTCAGATAATCTGAGCGAGGATGCCAGAGTCACTTGGCTAAGGAATGGAGAGCATGTGTTAGAGTTCAAGTCCTCGACTACAAGGCTAATGCTACTCCCATGTTTAGATGTTGCATAATATTCTATTTTTCTATTGTTGTTTCTGAACCATTTGAAAACATGTGGTTGACTTTGTAATCATCATCATCACCACCACCACCATCATCACCATCGTCACCATCATCATCACCATCATCATCTGTCAACACTTCTCAGAATTACGTCTTCCGATGTCTCTTCTCCATTAAAAAATCCCACTTCAACATCTCTAGTGACTCTTGCCATAAAATGTATCATTTCCCCCTAAATTCTTCTATAAAAATATTCCCTCAGGAATCTAAGAAAATGAATGGAAGAGAAGCAAATCAACTTCAGTTCATGTGAAAGTTCATATAGATGCTTGTGTCTTGTTTCTGTAGCTACACCCATGAGGAGGATGCTTCAGCAAATTTAGGCAAACCTAGAAATGGAGACACTTTGAGACAGACAAACATGTTATTTGGTTATTTGCTATACTGATACAAAGTTAGGGGGTAAAAGAATCCCTGATACTTGAAATTTAAATACTCTCTATTAAATGTTGTTGCTTCAGATGATTTTTCACGTTTAAAAATCATTTTTCTACTTTTTTCCTACACTTTTGCACCTATATGCCCTTCTGACTCTCTTATGCAAAAGTCACTTTTCATCACTTTGTTTTAAATTACTTTGCTCTATTTGTCTTTAGATCTGACATTATAGTGTATACTTAATTTATCACTGCTCGTCTTTCTGATAAAGAGAAGCACCATGATGACAAGAAATTTGCTTTACTCACATCATACCCACTACAATGCACATATCAGGTATCATTTACAATCTCAACTATTTTTTGGTACTGTTTTCTGTCTTTCACTATTCATCGTTAAAAAATAACAACAACAACAAAAACAAATACCACTTTTACCTCAATAACTGCTTTCCACATTCAAGCTTCGCTCTGGAGTACAGCTAAAGCAAAAGAAGCAGACACCCCCCACATACACCAAAGGCGGAACAATTGATAGTCTCAAAAGGCGTATGAAGCGTGTTTATCAACTGATGATGCTTTCTGAAGTTCATTTGCTGAAGTCACTTCTAGTTAACACATTTATGACGTATGAAACAGCTTCAAATACAAAATAACACAGCTGATATGGAATTATACCTGAAATAATTCATCTGAGAACATTTTTATTCAGTAGTTGGAAACATTATCCATTGCTCCACAAGCCCAACTGGCAGGAAATAAAACTTGAGTTTCTCTGCCGTCAACGTGACCTTTTTCTGTAGTCTGTTCTTTCCAGGTTAGTGAGAAGATTACCCAGAGAGACTGACAGCTTTCAAGTTATAATTTTCACAGAAATGTTGAATACGAAAACTTGCAGAACAGACTATTTGAGAGAAAACAACTACTCTTTCTATGATTAGTGTCTTTACCGTAAGTGTTTTATAACAGAACAGGAGCCTTTACACATAAATTTAAAAACTTTAGGGAAACATTATATGTGATCTTAAACAACAATTGTCTCAAATCTAAAGTTTTGCTGCAGGGTCTTTCTAGAGGTACCAATCATTCCAATCAGATGGAAAGCTTTGCCAGAGATCTTGATGAGAGTTGGTGGTGAAAGTCTAGAAGAAGATTGATTTGTTATTTTACTCTTTAATGTGATATAAATATTTCAAGCTTTACTCTCAAAGTAAACAAATAAATCCATCTGACTATAGATAAGTAACATGATCAGTTCTACAAGTAACCTTCTTAAAAATCCTTTATTTTCAAGGATGTTCAAAACGCACCTCAACAAAACCAAACATCATAGAATGATGATGGGGAATTACAAGCAGTTAAAATAGCTATGTGCAATTTTTGGTGCATAGGCTATAAGCTGATTCCACATTCCCTTTAATAAACTGACAAAATTAAAATTTTTTATTTTACCTTGAGGTTTTATGTTTTAATCTGCCTTAAGCCACAGGTGAAGTCTCACAAATATTATCCTTTGAATAAAATGCAAATAAATATTGATACCTTTTGCAGAGAAAAACGTTTGGAAAATGCTCTGTTTGGAGTGATGGGCTGGGTTCCAGAGCAGGGAAGAGTGCCAGGGTTCTGTGCAGAAGTGGCACTTTTTGAAAGAACTGCATGCTACCCTGTTCAGTAACAGGTTTTGATCTTTTAAAATTAGGAACAAATCACAATAAAGGAGCAAAGGCAGACAAGTTTTGGGTCAGAATGGTGGTGTCATGGAGAAGGTGATAAACTCAAAGGCATTTCAGAAGTCCCTCATTTCTCATGTCTTATGTCATTTAAATTAAAGTTATGGCTAATTCATTACGTGTCCTCTGAGTCTCCTGGTAGGCTGTCATAGTAAACCCGCACAAGATTTCTGCCATAAAGTCATTAAAAAGATGCATGGGCCCCTGAGTTCTCTGCTAACTTTCCACATCGAAGCCCAGTGACTTACAGCTTCCATTCTTGTGGGTCGCAGGGATGTTTGTCAGCTATGATGACGAGACTTCCAGAGGTACTCAATTTACAGTATCTATAGTGGAGTGAAAATGAATGAACATCTGTACATTTGCTCAGATACTATGTCAGGCGATATGAAATTAGCTGTCATAACAAGTCCATAAAGCCTTAACACACTATTTGTCTTGCTCAGTTTATAAAGTACATAAACTACGGGAAGCTGATCTAAGCTGGCTCTCTTTGAAGGACAGCTTGATCTAGTGGTAATGAGACTCGTATGGATTTGACCCTGCTGAGAATTTTTCTTCACCCGTATGTCCTCTCATTTTATTTTCTTGCTTAACTGTGGGCAACAAGTCCATCATCTTAGATTTTCTCTTGGTTCTTTTATCTTCTATTAAAGTTTCATTAAAAAAATAGTTTAGAAATACCCCTGTGTTTTCTTTACCGTTCTAAACTTGGTAATAATAACTTGCAGTTCAGAGTCAGGGATGTCTAAGTGGGAAAAGGTGAGTATAAGTCAGACTTTTTCCTCCAAAGTAGTTTATGAAAAAAGAGGGGTTGACAGACCAAGAATTAAAAAGGCCACTTCTTTGATGGGACCATTACAATTTACAAAACACACGAAAAGTGCCCCAATTTTCTTCAAGTAAAGGAACAGGAAGAAGTCCATGCTTTACCTAATATTAGAATGCCTCACTGTTTATTCCTATTGATTCCAAGACTTCCAAGCAAGAACTCATGGATACGAGGAATTTTTAACTATAAGGATTAAAAATCTAAGACTTGGCTTAAAGTGGAAAGATTTAGACAAGTAGCTTCAAAGCAGGATTTAAGCATCCCTTGAACTGAACAATCCACTGGGATGCAGGAAGAAAATGCTAGAACTTCTATTTACATTTATTTTAATTAGAAAAATAAGTATACAATTTAAGCTTTACTGATATTTATTATATGGACTGACACTTGGGCCTATCTGTCAAGGTTAGATGATTATCCATGATTAGTAGTACTCATATTCCAAGGAAGGTGGGATTCTACCACAAAAAGACAGTGGCTGCTTTAGTTCCCAATTTATGGTGGTGGGTCACAATGCAGCTCAGGTGGGCCCACTTATGAGGGAAATTTGTTTGCAAAAGTTCTGCAAAAATTGAGGTTGAAGATATTCCTAATAAAGTGTGCATGAGAAAGCCACAGACAATGTTTTCACATGGGCCCTTTGTCAACCACATTACAACAAAATGATGACCTAACTATGGCTGTTGAGAAGGTGACCCAAAAAAGGACCTGAAATTATCAAATAGACTATTTAAAATACCAATATTATAATCACTATTTTTAACAATATTCATTACCCTCTATGAATACTATGCCTTCAGAAATAAACTATTGACTGTATGAAACCATCTCAATCAGCAAAAAAATTCAAAATTAAGCATCTAGAATGTGACAGCACACCTCTGCCAATATTCAGCCACGTGTCTAGCTGTGCATTACTTCACCAAGTGCTTGACAAAGGTTTATTAAGAAAGTAAGAATAGGAGAGTATAGGCTGTGGGTGTACACAGGGGCAAGTGGAAGAAAAGGTTTAGTTACCATATCTTTGTCTTTGCATCAACAACGATCCAACAAACACATGGATAAGGAGAAGAGATTGGTGGTTACCAGAGGGGAAGGGGGGGAGGTGGGCAGGCAAAAGGGGTGAAAGGGCACATATGTAGGGTGACCAATAAAAACTAGACTGTTGATGGTGAACAATGCAGTCTATACAGACACTGACATATAGTAATGTACACCTGACATTTACACAATGTTATAAGCCAACACGACCTCAATAAAATAACTAAAAAAAAAACGGTAGGGTAATTTCTCCCGTATTGGATGAGAATATAAACCTCTTAAACACATTTTAGATTCCCATATTTAACATTTCAATAATGAAATACATCAAGAATTATTCATGTGTGTGTGCCTGTGTGTATGTTTCAGAAAACTCAAAACCCTACCCTCAACACCAATGACGTTCTTGAACGAAAACATGATATTAAATAAGAAACTACATAAATACAATCGCTGATGAAGTGGCTATCTTGCCTGGAATTACAGGAGAAAAAAAAAAGACATTTGTAGGCTCTGACCAGCAAAGAAATTGAACCAGAAGTGCCCCAAATGCAGTGAGGAGTGATAGGAATGGTTAATCTGTTGTGTAAAAGAAAATGCTGTGGACTCTCTACAAAATTTTTAACTAGAGGAAAAGTCGCAGTGAAAATCTTTTGTAGCAGAGAGGAATTATGCTGCTTCCAAAATGGAAATATCTTAACAGAGGTGTCCGATTTATAGATGAATGATAACAGTGTTCTTTTATAAAAGGACAAATGTTACAACTTCGCTAATTGGTTCTGAGATGAGAGGAGGCTGCTGGTGTGACGCTTTAGGCAGATATTTTTAAGCGTCTTAATGCCACCTTTTAAAGTGAAGTTTTAGTGAGCACGGCAGTGGCTAATTTTAAAGAGAAACTTTTCCAGTGAAGATATAAGTATACTTAATCTATGGATAATATGTTAGTTTCCATTATTGTGTAACTTTGTTAAAATAAATAATGTGTGTCATCTTTAAAAACACACATAACCAAATAATTCAATTTGGAAAAACATCTAATCAGTTTTAAAATCTTTCAAATGAAGAGCTTTAGGCAATTGGGGACCTGTGGGTAATATTTAATTTTATAAGGATTTTCTATTTCTTTGTAATAATAACTGAATGACATAGGAAAACAAGGAACATTACTAACTAAAGTCAACAAAAACTAGCATAATTAGTAGTTAGGATTGAACAAATTCTTTTTCTTTTGTTTGTTTGCTAGTTTGTTTTTAGCAAATCAGCTATTAATATTCCTTTTTCATCTAAACCTACTCATCTCTCAGAGCAACATTTACCAGCTATGAAAAGACATTGAAATTAAAGATCAAAATAAAGTAAACCCAGAAATCAACTTTGGAATTACTCAATAACAAAATGTGAAACCAAGAGTTCAAAAAACTAACTCAGTGACATTCATCTGAAAATGTAATCAGCATATAGCAGATGTTTTAGTAAGGACAAAATTATTTCTACTACTGACAAATTAAAAGATGTATTTGAAAGTATATCATTTGAGCTTTATGAAATGCATGTAGTTTAAACACTTGTATGATAGTGCATGTTTATGTTGGAAATTGCTTTATACATAAGAAAAGATTTAGATGCTGTCCATATGCATTTTATTAATTCTTCTAGGTAAATATATGGCTAATTAAGTTCTATCATTTTCTTAAAATTTGAATATATATAATGTACAATTGTACAATCCAAGTGCAATTGCACTGATGCCTAAGTTTTATGCTTTTCTTCTCAGTCAAAATAATTATTTGATAGAGATCATTGGTTTAATTGATACAGAGTTTGGACTTTAATTTTATGATGAAAGTAATAAGCACCATTGAATAATGCTTTTATTTTTTACGGAGCTTGAAACTTTCATTCATTTCCTCTTTGTTATTTAGAAATCTCTCTCTCTCAATTGTTTTTTCTCTCTCTCCCCACCCTTCCCTCGTTATTACACCACAGTTGTGTTCCTAAGAAACATTATGTTTTCCAAAACTCTGATCACAAAACAATTATTTCAAAGTAAAAGAAGATGGCTACGGTGGGTAGGATGGCAATTGGCAATCAGACTTTCGATAGTGAACAGGATGCAGTCTACACAGAAGGCAAAATATAATGACGTACACCTGAAATTTATATAATGTTACAAACCAATGTTACCTCAAAAATTAATTAAATAAAATTTAAAAAATAATAAATAAATAAATAAAAATAAAAAGAAGGTGGTTATAGAGGAGAGAGTTAAAAACAGTCATGTGGAGGCCGGCCCCGTGGTGCAGCGGTTAAGTGCTTGGACTCCATTGCTGATGGCCCAGGTTCGGATGCACCACTTGTCAGGCCATGCTGAGGCGGCATCCCACATGAAGTGGAGGAAGATGGGCACAGATGTTAGCTCAGGGCCAGTCTTCCTCAGCAAAAAGAGAAAGATTGGTATGGATGTTAGCTCAGGGCTGATCTTCCTCACACACAAAAAAAAAACAACAAAAATAGCTATGTGTTTCAGTGTTTCATACCTAACAGAATAATACTTTTGTAGGAGATAGGTGTTAGTTCTTTGTCAATTCTTGGTAGCTCGGTTTCCTCTTCTATAAATTGAGCATGGTTGAAAGGTAAGGATAATCATGGATGCGAAGTGCTGAGCCCCGTGCCTGACACATCGTGCATGCCCAGTGTACATTAGCTCTTGTTACTTTATCATTGTATATGCTATGAACAGTGGTCTTTTGCGCAACGCACAACGAACTTTCTAATTAATTAAGGAAAGATCCTCGTGTGTGTGCGTATGTTGTGAAAAGTACTTTTCTTGACTTCTCACACAAACCCATGAGGTTGTTGTTATCTCCATCTTACAGATGTGGAAAGTAAGGTTCAGGGAGGAGAAGTCACTCAACTCGCTTAATTGGAGAAAGATTGGGATTTAAACCCAAGTCTTTAGCGTAGAGCCTGGTTCCTAACTATCACACCGCATAGCCTTCAGTCATGTGTTTCCAGGCAAAGTGGGGAGAAAAGGAACCCACTGAAAGGGAGTGAGCTTCTCCTCCACTCCTAAAAATACCCTGTAAACTGCATTGAGAAAGGTGTTAGTCCATGTGCCTAGATCGCTCACCATTTTCTTTTTTTTTAATTTAACTTTTTATTTCAGAATAGTTTTAGAGTCACAGTAAAATTGCAAAGCTAGTACATCTTACATTAGTGAGGTTCATTTCTTGTAATTAATGAACCAGTGTTGGTACATTGCTATTAATTAAAGTTTATACTTGACTCAGATTTCCTCAAATTTTGTCTCGCGTTTTTCATCATCTCAGGACACCGTCCAGAACACTGCACTATATTTAATTGTCACAGCTCAGACTTTCCTTGCTTTTGATGACCTTGACAGCTTTGAGGAGGACTGGTCTGTTGTTTTGTAGAACGTCCCTCACTTGGGATTTGTCTGATAGTCCTTCATCATTTTCTAAAATATTGTTTAAACAACTAAACTGTGTGCATTAGAGATGATGGGGTACATGAATCAGATTATTCAGCTTTTCCTTCTAATTTTTTTTCAGTTATTTTATTGAGGTCATATTGGTTTATGACATTGTGCAATTTCAGGTGTACATTATTATATCTCAGTTTCTGTATAGACTGCACCCTGCTTATCACCAATAGTCTACTTATTATCCGTCATCACACATATGTCCCTTTTACCCCTTTTGCCCACTCCCCCACTCCCTTCTCCACTGGTAACCACTGATCTGTTCTCTTTATCCATGTGTTTGTTTTCCACATATGAATGAAATCATACAGTATTTGTTTCTCTGTCTGGCTTATTTCGCTTATCATAATACCCTCACGGTCCATCCATGTTGTTGCAAATGGGATGATTTTGTCTTTTTTATAGCTGACTAGTATTCCATTGTGTATATATACCACATCTTCTTTATCCATTCATCCATTGATGGGCACTTGGGTTATTTCTACATCTTGGCTATTGTGAATAATGCTGCAAAGAACTTAGGGGTGCATAAATATCTTTGAATTGTTGATTTCATATTCTTTGGATAAATACCCAGTAGTGGGATAGCTGGATCATATCGTACGTCTATTTTTAATTTTTTGAGAAATCTCCATACTGTTTTCCATAGTGGCTGCACCAGTTTGCATTCCCACCAGCAGTGTATGAGGGTTCCCTTTTCTCCACATCCTCTCCAGCATTTGTTATTGTTTGTCTTCGTAATCATAGCTATTCTGACAGGGGTAAAGTGATACCTCATTGTAGTTTTGATTTGCATTTCCCTAATAATTAGTGATGTCGAACATCTTTTCATGTGCCTGTAGGCCATCTGTATATCTTCTTTAGAAAAACGTGTTCATATTCTTTGCCTATTTTTTTTTTTTTTTGTGAGGAGATCAGCCCTGTGCTAACATCTGCCAATCCTCCTCTTTTTTTGCTGAGGAAGACTGGCCCTGGGCTAACATCCGTGCCTGTCTTCCCCTACTTTATATGGGACTTCGGCACAGCATGGCTTGCCAAGCAGTGCATTGGTGCGTGCCCAAGATCCGAACCAGTAAACACCGGGCCACTGCAGTGGAGCGCACACGCTTAACCACTTGCGCCACTGGGCCGGCCCCTCCTTTGCCCACTTTTTGATCGGGTTGTTTGTTTTGTTGTTGTTGAGTTGTATGAGTTTTCTTTATATGTTTAGGAAATTAACCCCTGATCAGATATATGATTTGCAAATATTTTCTCTGAGTTGATGGGTTGTCTTTTAGTTTTTTTCATGGTTTCCTTTGCCTTCCAGCAGCTTTTTAGTCTGATGTAGTCCCAATTGTTTATTTTTCCTTTTGTTTCCCTTGCCTGAGTTGACATGGTATTCAAAAAGATGTTGCTAAGACCAATGTCAGAGTGTACTACCTATATTTTCTTCTAGGAGTTTTATGGTTTCAGATCTTACATTCAAATCTTTAATCCATCTTGAGTAATTTTTGTGTGTGGTGTAAGATAATGGTCTACTTCCTTTCTTTTGCATGTCATTGTCCAGATTTCCCAACACTATTTATTGAAGAGACTTTCCTTTCTCCATTGTATGTTCTTGGCCCCTTTGTCAAAGATTAGCTGCCCATAGATGTGATGTTTTATTTCTGGGCTTTCAATTCTGTTCCATTGATCTGTGTGTCTGTTTTTGTGCCACTGCCGTGCTTTTGATTGCTATAGCTTGGTAGTATATTTTCAAGTCAGGGATTGTGATGCCTCCAGTTTTGCTCTTTTTTCTCAGGATTGCTTTGATATAAACACCTGACAATCACTAAGTAATAATTAAATACTTGATGAATTGGTAACTTCTTTCACTTGGTTTCCTTATTTCCTTTGGTATTATTTTAGTGAGATTGAATTTAAAAATAACCTTGTCATGTAAATGTGGAAACAATTCAAAACAAAGAAGAGTTGGTGAAATTAAAACAAGCTTAATCCTATTACATGGTTCATCACTTGAACATTTTGAGGGATTTTTTCTAGGTCTATTTTTTACACATATTTTTATACATCTTGAGATCATATTACATGTAATTTTCTTCTGCTATTTTTCCCTTGAAATTGTAACATGGTTATCTTTCATTTTATAAGATTCTTTTAATTGCATGGGACCAACATAGCAGCTAGTCTCTAGTTTTGAACTACTGAGAGTGTGAACTCTCCCCAGTTGTAAATAACGCTTCTGTAAACGTCATCATGCTCACACTTCTGCTTAGTTGTATTTCCGATTATTTCCTGAGAGCAATAAAGAGAAGGAGGCTTACAGCTTCGAAGGACTTGAACCATTTGGAATGTTTTTGTTACACATTAACAAATTGTTTTCTACAGGCGTGGCGTCACCTTCTCCAGGTAGTGCTCCTGTTTTAAATCTTTCCTATCTTTGATAGTAATTCAGATACTTCATCATTGATTTGGTTTCATTTTATTTGAGATCAGAACTTAACACAGCTATGACCAGCCAATATTTAGAGAATTTGGTTTTAAAGCAAACATTAAAGCAAAACATCAAAAACAGATGCAGACTCCGTTTCCATCACCCACACGGGCTGAACGGCAGAATTTGTAGGGACACTTTCATCACAGCCCATTGATGATCACAGAGCAATCTACTGCCTGATTGCCTTCCTTCTGATCCACAGGGGACACCTTTTTCCACGCTGGTTCCTGAAGAACTCAAATCTCTGTTTCTATTCTCCCCCCAAACAAGCTATTGGTTCCATTGCTTTTCTCTATTGTTTTTCTGTTATCAGTTTTGTTAATTCTTGTATTTATCTTCATTCTTTCATCACTTGAGTTTGTTTTGGATTTCATTTGCTCTTCTTTTTCGATTTTCTAAGGTACAGGTGTACATTATTGATTTGAAATATTTCTTGTTTTAAATATAAGAATTTTAACACTATAAATTTCCCTCTCAGCACTGCTTTACGTGTGGGCCATACATTTTGAAATATGACTTTTTTTTTTTCACATTGTCATTCAATTCAAAATAATTCTAATTTCATTCTGATAGCTTTTTTGACGCATGGATTATAGAGAAGGGTGGCTTGTTTAATTTCAAAGTACTTGGAGACTTTACATGTATTATTTTGTAATTTATTTCAAATTTGATTCCACTGTGGTCAGTTACTTTGCTCGATTTCAGTTCTTTTAAATTAGTTGAGATTTGCCTTATCATCTGAAATGTGGTCTGCCATGATGACTGTCCACACATACTTTAACAGACTGTGTCCTTTGCCGTTGTGGGTGGAGTGTTCTAAATTTTCTATCAATATCAACTTGGTCAAGTTGGTTGATAATGTTTTACATGTCTGCCGGATTCTTACCGATTTTCTGTTTCATTCTATTTGATTAAACCTTGATTATAAATTGACCATCACTACTTTTCTTCTTCCTCCACGTTCATTTACAGTGACAGACCATTGCATTTCTCCAACACAAAATGGCCAATAATGTTATGTGAGACAATTTCTAGCAGAGGAAGGAGGGGGAAAAAAAACAACCTGATAAGTCCAGACATTAAAGTTCCGGGGGCAGAGAGATCTACACAAACGCTTAAGCACACTCATTATTATGGCTATTGCTACCTCAGGCCACTGGAGACTTGATAATTTAGTCAGCATTATGCAGTCTGAAGTGTTTCATGTTCTGCATGGGAGCCGGCTGCAATTCTAATATCAGTGGCCATGAAAAATATGCACATACGTTTAGTAGGAAAATCTCCAAGGGGACAACAGAGGAGATGGGCATATGTCGTCGCTGTGTGATGGAGAGTTTCCGTGAATTAATCATCTGGACATAGTTTATCACCATTTTTCATTTTGCCAGAAACATTCCCCCTTCATTTGTTGGAGAAGCTTATTATACATGCAATCCTGGAAAGATAATAAGACCGAGGCCTCTGATGCTTAAATGCAACAGGGTTTGTAGGTTCTGTTCTGACAACTTTCCCATTGACGGAGCTTTCTGATAGCAGGGTAATTGCTTATTTTATCTAGTTTAGGGAATTGTGCCTCTTTCTGCCAGTTACTTTATTACATCAATTACTGCAAACCATCGTCTTGTATAATTTATGGGGAAGAGTTCAATTTCATTGAGATCGTCTTTTAAATGTAAGGCATCCTTTGTTCGTATGCTTCCAAATATTAACATTTTTATCGCGTGTTCTAGGAACTAGGAGCGCTTCGTTTTCTGTGCACATTTAAACATCTGGCTAGACATGTAACCTGTGTGATTTGTTTGCTTAATTCAAGGGTTGGGGTGGGGGCTGTTTTGCCTTCCAGATAAGGTGTTTCTTAGTGAATACCTAATCTTTAAAGTGCAGTTAACATAAATGGCAATTTTTAGAAATGAATTCCTAATGCCTTTAAAGCTGAGGGTGAGTGTGCCCGTCAGGATTCCAGCCTGCAGTTATGCCATTTGGTTGTTGTTTTGCTTTAGAAGTCCTGAAATGTGCTGCTATGGTTAGCAGTATAAATGTAAACCAGAGCAATTGCTTTTGACACTTAAAAAGGATTTTATTGACAGTTGGAAACACGTTGGGGATTTGCAAAGAGTACTTTTCCATCTGTAATACTTGGTGTGATCAAAGATCACTCAGCAGCCCCAGATTAGTAGAAATGAGGCTGCAGTGAGTGTCTGCCACTCCACACGGAATGAGAGCTTGGTTTTTGATTCACACTAATCCCCATCACGATCTAAGTGGAATTTACCGTAATGTGGATATACTTCTCAGGGCTCCTGCCAACGTATATTTAAAGAGTTCTAAAGCAGATAATAATATAGCAAGATTTAAAATTTCCTTTTAAAGTTAAATCTTACTTTCCCACTCTCCATTCATACATTGGTTTAATATTTCTAACATATTATATTTAACTCTGTGCATTTCGTATATGCATTCACAGGCGTGTGCATTATAGATGGTGATGTTTTAGATAACAGGGACAGATCTGCTTCAGTTCTCACTGACAGTAGCCAGCAGGGTGATGTAGGACATGATGAGGCTGCAGGTACAACTGAACAAGGACAGATATTGGTCTCCGAAGACCTGCTATAATTTCTAATTCCTTCCTTTCATCCTTCCTTCCTTCCATCTAACTGTAAATTATATATATAAGTACATCTATTCATATATATTTATTTATAAAATACCAGCTTTGTGCCCTCTACGTATTCTGTGACCTTGGGTTATCTAAATCTTAATTTCTACTTCTGTTAAAGGAGGAAAATAATCATATCTCACTCACAGTGTTCAAGAATCACACAGCACATAGTAAACAAAGCACTAAGTAAATGTGCTTTGTTATCACAAGTAAAGTAGACACCACAGAGAAAGGGGACAAGTTGGACCTCTTCTATGTACCCTGGGAGACAGTGCCCATCCAGAAGTCAAGGGAAAAGAGAGATTTTTCTTTATAGCAGACAGAAAAGACATATGAGGCACCAAACTGGACCAAATGCCTGGTCCGAGGCAGTACCTGGCCCTCTACAGAGAATTCCCAGGACAGGAGCATTTTGAAGAAGGTGATAAGGAAACAGCTTTAGAGGAAGCCTGGCCCACAACCCAATCAGTTCACTCCCTTGAGGCATTCCATTGCCAAACCAGCATCCAATCTAATGACCTCCTAACCCATTCCCACACACCATTGAGGCCAGACTCCTACTCTCCAACCCCCAACTCCAGACGAAAACCTTAGCATCAACTTTACCTACAAACTCTGTTCCCAACAACACCCTACGTCTTACCTCAAAGATAACACCATCAAACATCACCATTATCCCAAACTCACACATATGTCTAGCTTTGTTTAAGAAATATATCCACAAACTAAATATATATATATATTTGTATATTTCTTATATATTTATTTATTTTTAATATATATATATTTATTATATTTAGCTATCTACCATGTATTTATCTTTATTTAGTTAGTTTTGTCATAAAGACTTCCTTAAAATGTTTCTTAAACCCATGAGAAAAAAAGATGGAAGAAAAGTGATTTAAAAACAAACAAATAACAATCCTACATCTCTCTCATCTCTATTTTCAGTGTAAATAAAGCAAACCTTAAAACTAAATGCCTTTACTTTATAAAATAACCTTTTTTTAGGGTTCTGTTTTTAAAAACTAAATTTTGTTAAAGCCTCTGAATTATTATTCCAATGTAAAACATGAACAAATAGAGCTAAATGATTTTGCTTTAAAGAAAAATACTAAAGAATAACATTTTTAAAGGACTGAAAATTCCATACTCACATCCTTTTTCTAGAATCCCCTTAGAGAAGGAAAGTGGTACATGTCCTGGGAAGTCTTCCTCTCTTCCTACCAATGGCTTCACAATGAGAGGCAGTTGCCCCTGGCAGGGAGGGCTTGTTCAGAGGACCAATGCAATACCCAGGGAGAGATTTTCCAAATGGATCCCTGATCAGACACGGTTTCCTCCTGTACTTCTTTCAAACGGACTTCCCCGGTGGAGCTGGTGCTTCTGGAGGATAGCTACCAAGTCCTGCCTTCACTCCTGGTCATCATTCTCAAACTCACTGACCAAAAGTGCCCAGGAAGATCCCTTTCTTGAAGTTTGGAATTATAATTACGAAACATCATGTCAAGGAATATTTTTGCATGGTCTAAACCCACACAGGCACATGTAAACATACACACGCACATCCGCACATATACCTCAAGCTTCACATCAGTAGATTTCTGTCTCCATACGTTGTCGTAAAGTTGTTTTAAGAAGGATGGAAAACAGGCCCAGTTAAAGCCCCATTCTTCTGGCTAATATACTTGAGAAGTTTCTGTTCCAACAAGGGAGTGAAATGATTGTATTTGAGGCAATAAGGGAAGTTTTATAAATAATATCTTCCAACTATGATAAAATTTTAGAAGTAAGCTTTTATTTCTTTTCCATTATTTAAATACTTCAGTTAGCCATTTTTTGGTCTTTTTTTTTGTCTTGCTGTGGTCCTATCAGAGAAAATTTGGATTACTGTAATAAAAAGGAAGGAAGAAAGGAAGGAAGGAGGGAGGGAGGAAGGAAGGAGGGATGGAGGGAAGAAAGGAAGAGGGTGGGAATGAAGGAGGGAAGGAAGGAAGGAAGGAGAAAGAGAATGAAGGAATAAAGGAATGAAGGAAAGGAGACAGAGAGAAAGGGAGCATTCTTTTTCATGGAGGGAGAGGGTGGTAGTGAGTTTAGACAAGCACGGATTTGGTCTGAGATGCAACTTGGTTCGAGTGCTTTTGTTATCATAATAGTGAGCTGGTGTCCCCAGAACACCTTGCCTAAAATAAACTAACTAGGCAGCTAATCCACAGAAAGCAGCAGGGAGGCAGTAATAATTGGGGGTTCAAATGTGAGATGGGAAGCAAGAAGACTGAATTCCAGTTCCAACTCTGGTATTACTGGTGTTATTATGGGCAAGCACATTCAGCTTTCTGTGCTATAGTTTCCTCGACTGTAATAAGGGTGATGTTAACTTGTAAAACAAATCAACAAGGAAATAGAGTTTAAAGGGTACGTGCTGCCAGTTTCCTCTATTTCGTTTATTTTTCAGAATGAAATATTACAACTGTTGGTCACCTAATCCTAAAACTCCAAGAAATTGTTTGTAAGATGAGATTTCCACCATCACCCAAAACATACAACCACATTCCTCTTGCATGGATTTTAGTACAAGACCTGAGCTGCTGCCACCCTCAGCACACACACTCCCTCTGGGTGTTTGTTGTTCTGGCAAGTCACAGGAAATGTGCAGAGTCCAGCACCTCCAGGCAAGCTAACATTCTCTTTAACAAAATGGTTTTCAAATAAATCATGGTAGAAGATGGTAGCTTTTTAAATGTTGTGACTTGTTTCAGAACTCTTAAGAGCAAGAGCAATCATATTCCCATAATCCCAACAAGACACAGACCGAGAGGCAATGTCTCCCTTCAAAACATCAAGTACATGAAAGGGGCAAAGGTCTTAAGCTATAGAAAGCCAAGCACGCAATGTATGCTCTATGTACATAGTGATGGTTTCAGAGGGAAGATTAATTTTTGCGCACACAGCAGTCAAACCTGTTTGGCAAACCAAGTGTGATATGAAGAAGAGAAGATGGGGCCGGCCCAGTGGCATAGTGGCTAAGTTCGCACTCTCCACGTTGGTGGCCCAGGGATTGCGGGTTCAGATCCGAGGTGTGGACCTACACAATGCTCATCAAGCCATCCTGTGGCAGTATTCCATATCCAAAGTTGAGGAAGATTGGCACAGAAGTTAGTTCAGGGACAATCTTCCTCAAGCAAAAAGAGGAAGATTGGTGACAGGTATTAGCTCAGGGCCAATCTTCCTCACCAAAAAAAAAAAAGAAGAAGAAGAAGAAGAAGAGAAGATAAATGAAGAGAACTCTTCCAGGGCATAAGAATACTGTTCTGCCCCCTTAGAGCAGCTCACCTGTGTCACCAGACGGGCTGCCTCAGTTGTATGCTGGCCACCACTTGACATTTGGCTGACCAACCCATTTTAATAACATTAACTATGCATGGAGTCTCTGACAACCACAAGAAGTTAATTAGGTGATTTGAGGGAGTACTAAAAAAAACCAAAATAACAACTTGCCAGAGGTAAAGAATGTCACTATGAAAGATTTGGTAACGATTGTTCATACTTTATTGTCTGTTGTATGAACACTTTGCTAGAGATAAAGATGCTCCAGCCATGTGAGTATACTGAATAATCCAATTATTTAACAATTAGAGCATCCTTTGGTACAATTAAGGGTACATTCATTCAGTACTTTTATTCTCAAACAAGAAAACTGAATTTGTTCTCAGGGAATATGTCTACAGAAGAAATTTCAGTTGTTTGAGAATGAATACTCTACTCAAATCAGAACCATTAAAAATAAAATTAAAAAATATGAAAAGTTTATATCATTGCTAAGAAATGTTAAAATGCCAAGAGAGATGATATAGGTGCTGAGGGCACTAATTCTAGCAACCTCTTAGTTAGAGTCCATTCCTCCAACGTTCTCAGTCTAACATCAGGTCTTCTGTTCAACAAGTCAGATGCCTAAGAGACGCCAGCCACAGTAGGGTTTTTGGAAATCTCGACATAGTCCATGATTCACTAGATCTTCTCAGGGCATTCAGCAGAAGCAAATATAGTTCCCAGGTACAGCTATCAGAACCATGGGACCTGGATGCACTTGGCTTTCTGGGGAGTCTGTTTCTTTCAGCAAGGAGGAGCTGCAAGAGATACAGAGTGGGCCAGGACTCTTGGATGTGATGGTCAGTTTCTCATAGGGTAAGATCCTTTAGCTGGCCTGAGGGCCCTAAGAGCCAGCTTCAATTGTGTTGCATGACATCCACAGTGATAGAAGGCCTGATGGTTTGGTCCAGCTGCAGTTAGGGACTCATGATTTTATACCACTCTGGCACATTCCAAGATTACAACTTGGAACTGTACAGGTGGCTCCACTTATTGGTGAAGTAGGCCCAGGCTAACAGTGATAAAACTGGTCTGAAAGACTGTGTAGACGGTTGGTGGACTCTGACTCTTAGAGGGCCAGGGAGCCATGCTGCAGCTCTTGGATGTCCCCAAGAGCATGTGGACAATTGCTGGACTAAGGGAAAATGTCCACCAGATCATGGACCCAGGGACTTTCTTCACAGAAGAAGAAATTCTTTTTTTTTTTTATAAGCAATGTCATGGTTTTTGAGGTTGACTTGGAAGAGAATGCACAGCTGTTAAATGGCAAGGGAAAATGGGGAATGTTTAATTTCTCAGGGTGCTAATGCTCCATATTAATATCATAATACAATGGTGTTGTCATGACAGCATTTCTCAGGGCTAATGCCATATGTGACAACTGCTTTTGGGTGTGAAGAGAAATACCTAAGTATATTTCACTATAGTTCCCTACTACAAAGTGAACAACTGGGGTTTTCATAATAGTTCTACCACACCAATGCTGGAGTTATACAGAGCTGTTCTCATGTGAGTCTTTTAAATTCAATTCCTCCTTTCAAAAGGAGACATGAGATTGGGGACTTCTGGAAGGGCAATGAGAGAAACTCAACAGATTCTCTCACCAGGGAAACATCCATTTAACTGGTGACAATTATGAAAAAAAAATAAAGTATCTGGAATTGTTCTAAGGACATACAGCAAAGGAAGAAATATTTATTTGAGAAAATCTGCTATATCTCAACAAGAACAGTGAGAGTCTATGGCATTTGAGTCCTGACGCTCTCCCGTGTCCTTTCCCAGCTTGATGTTATGGAAGCTGTACTCCAGATGATTATGGCCAAAATAGTAGGGTTAACTTTCCCCCCCAGATGCCAGTCTAGAGCTACAGCTTCATTCTGAAAGGGAAAGACCACTGTCACTTATTCTGTGCAGCTTCATGATGCAGAAGCTAATGGGACTGGAGAGCCCTCCTCCATCCAGCCCCAACTTGTAGAACTGAAGCTTTAACTTAGATGTGGTATGTCAAGAATGCTGGGCCCTGATAACCTCCCACCCCAGGTTTAGTGCTAGAGAGGCAAACCAAGAGACTGTGGCTACCATTCACGCCCAGCTCTGAGCTTGTATAGCAGTAGTTCACTCCGGAAGAGGTGGACCACTGTCTCTGTCTTCAGCCCCAGTGCAGTGATGCAAAGATACTGTGCAGGGGGCAAGAGGATCATAAGAAAAGAGAGCTCCAAAAAGTCGCTTCAAGTGCAACGACTTTATTTGGAAGAGATTGCGGGAAAGTTCGTGCCTATGGGTTTTGTTGAAAACAATGGAGATCTTGGTGGTAAGTTATGAAGACACCAGTAGCAGCAGGAAAAACAGTAGAGCAGCTGAAAGTTTCACAGAGATAACAAGGAACGAGACAGACAAGAAAATCCCTCTGAGGGTCTGGGAAAACATCAAGAGTGGGCAACACCTTGCCTTTCAATGGACCTCAGATTTAATTGGTTTGGGCTGTGGAGCAGTTTATGTCACAGGGCATTGCTAAAAACCTCTAGCAGATACCTAGCAATTAGTGGTGGCTAAAAGCTTAGTGTGTTACTAATAGAGACAAATAAGCTAGAATCCTAATGAAGAGATGAGGGGAAGAGCAACTCAAGAGAGCTCAGCTAAAACCACAGTTATCTTTGGTGGTAAAGAAGACCGCACATATGCCCAAAGATGTACACTCTGAGAAGCAGCCTCAGAAGCTGAACACCGTGGGTGAAAGATGTTGCTGAATTAGTCCAGCCGTCCCCTAGACAAACAAACAAGAAGAAAGCAGACAACAGTAACAACAATAAGCTCCAGGGAGAAATCCTTATCCAGAGTTGCCACAATAGATTATATAAGACGTCCAGTTTTGAACAACAAAAATTACAAGACATGCCAAGAAACAGTAAAATGTGATCTATACACAAAGGGGAAAAAAAGAAAAGAGAGACAACAGAGACTGCCTTTAAGAGAACGCAGAGTTGGACTTAGGAGACAACGACTTCAGTGACGCTATCATAAACACGTTCAAAGAATTAAAGGAGACAATACTCAAATAATTTAAGAAAGTTACGTTGACATGTCTCATTAAATAAAGTCATATGAGACAAAATCACAATAAAATAACACTTCTCACTCACTCTGACGGCTATAATGGAAAAGACAGCAATAACATATGTTGGTAAGGATATGGAGAAATGTTAACCCGCAATTCGATTGTGGGGATAAAAAGTCAAGAAGCCACTTTGTAAATCAGTTTGGTGGTTCCTCAAAATATGAATCATAGAGTTACCATATGCCCTGAAAATTCTACTTCCAGGTATTTATCCAAGAGAGATGAAAACATATGTACATAAAAAACTTGTGCTCAATTACTTATAATACCCCAAAAGTAGAAAAAACCCAAGTGTCCCTCAACGGGTGAGTAGATAAGCAAAAGTGATATATGCATGGAATTTCATCTGGCAGTAAAATGATGAATGGATAAATAAGATGTGGTATATATATGCAATGGAATACTACTCAGCCATAAAAAGATGAAATCTTGTGATTTGTGACAACATGGATGGACATTAAGGGCATTATGCTGAGCGAAATAAGTCAGACAGAGAAGGACAAACACTGTATGATTTCACTCATATGTCGAAGATAAACAAACACACACATGGATAAGGAGAACAGAGTAGTGATTACCAGAGGAGAAGGGGATAGGAGGAGGGCAAAAAGGGTAAAGTGGCACGTGTACGATGATGGATAAAAACTGGACTGTTGGTGGTGAACGTGATGCAGTCCATACAGAAACTGAAATATAGTAATGTATACCTGAAATTTACATGATGTCGTAAGCCAATATGACCCCAGTAAAATAATTTAAAAAAAGCAAAGAGAGGGCCAGCCCTGATGGCCTAGTGGTTAAGTTTGGCATGCTCCACGTTGGCAGCTTGGGTTCAGTTCCCAGGCACAGACCTACACCACTTGTCTGTCAGTGGTCACACTGTGGCAGCTCACATACAAAAAGAGGAAGAGTGGCAATAGATGTTAGCTCAGGGCAAAACTTCCTGAGGAAAAACAAACAAACAAACAATGAAGTACAAATACACGCTACAATATGGATGTAACTTGACAATATAATGCTAAGTGTAAGAGCTCAGATTTTGTTAATGGTTACACAACTTTGTGAATATACTAAAACCCATTGAATTGTATGCTTTAAATGAGTAATTTGTCTAGTAAGCAAATTACATCTCAACACAGTTATTAAAAAAAATACCTGGGATTTTGTAAGATGTTGAGAGACATGTTTGTGATCCAGGGCACGGCACAGGGAGGGTGGGAAGTGCCAAAATCCTGGCCTGTGTCCTGTGATTGAGCACTTACAGATGTGGGTTCACATTTACCCTGCAGGATTTGAGTCTCATCTACCTTTTCTGGGACACTTTTTCTCCTTGTGTCTTCCAGTAGTTCTGAAGTCAATCTTCACTCAAAGCTTCCCAACATGAAATGTATCAGACTCGTTTTGGTCCACTTACATTTCCCTGGTCATAGCACTGAAGTGTGGTCTAGTAACAACCTTCCCAAAGTGAGATTCACCAGCCCCTGACTCTTTCCTTTGGACTGTGAGTCATGTCAACATGAACACAGTGTCTGTTGACCACTTGGCACTCTGTCATGTTCGTGTATAAGTTCAGTGAATCCAAGATGATCTGCCTTCCAAAGAGAAGTTTGTTTCATTCACTGTCACACCTGGGGGTGACAGTCACTGGCTCTGTGGTTTTTATAATAGTGCTAGTTAACAACAGGTTTTTTCTACACCCACCATTTTAGCAAGCCGCAGCAGAGCACTGCCCTTCTTCTTTTTTTTTTGTGAGGAAGATAAGCCCTGAGCTAACATCCATGCCGATCTTCCTCCACTTTATGTGGGACACTGCCACAGCATGGCCTGACAAGCAGTGCATCAGTGCGTGCCCGGGATCAGAACCTGGGCTGCCAGCAGCAGAGAGCGTGTACTTAACCGCTATGCCATGGGGCTGGCCCCAGAGCACTGCTCTTCAAACTGGCCAGAAGTAGTGCCCAATTCACATTGGCCTCTCATCTTTGGTAGCTTCTGATTAAAACCCTTGAGTATACAATCTGTGAATCGCTCAGTGTGCCCTGATTCAAAGATGCATTTCAGGAAGAGCAATCTGGGGCACAAGGTAGTGGATCTCCAGCATCCCTCATCTTGAAAACTCCAGAACCAATATCACTGGAAATACAGTTACAGTGTTGAGGAAAAAGTGTGTGGAGGCTTTGATGTGTATTGGAATATAAAAGCTACGGGAGATCAGAATTGGCCACCTCAAAATGTGCCTCTTTACCTTGATCATTTTCTGAAAGACACTTTGACCTCACCCCTACTAACTGATGGATAGACTGGGAGGGTCCTTGCTAAGCCCATTCTTATCAAAGTTGTGTTTACCAAACATTTACATTTGTAAGTGAAATCTCCGTTTGCAAAGGTATCTCCCTCTCTGTACTGGGAAGAAGGGGGGATGACCTCATCTCTAGAAACTTATCAGTGAGGAAGGTGAGGCTGCATCAAAACCTTACTGTGCTTTTCTGGTAATCGCCCATAACTGGCTCCCCCACCGCCAACATCCTCCTTTGTCTTTACCTAAATCTATTTAAAAAGAGAACTTCCGCCATTTTGTCGAGAAACTCAGCTTCCGTGATCTCTCCCATGGATACGTGTTACAAAGCTTTGTTTGATTTTCTCCTGTTATTCAGTCTCATGTCAGTTTAATTTGTAGCCCAGCCAGAAAGGACCCAGAATGGGTAGAGGACATTCTTCCTCCCCTAAAAAGTCATTGCATCTATTATTCTCTATCAGCCTGGAAATATTGAATATTACAAACATAATCCAATTGTTAAGTTTTTCAGATCAGTCCAATAGTTTTTTCTAAAATTATGTTGTTAAAAGTGGTTATCTTTCTACTTTTTAATTTAAATCCTGAACCAGCTTAGACATATTTTTCCTAATTTTCTCATGTGAAAATTCTGAAGTCCAGCTGACCACCTGGACTTCATATCTCTCACTATTATTATTTAATATAATTGATATAATAATTTACACTATTATATAAGTAATTTATACACTTATATAATTAGTTATTTATTTTATCTTACAAATAAATCCTTTAACACACATACCTACCTAAAATGTTTCATCAAGCCAGTTTCTGCCATACACTGTCTTCAGAACTTCTAAGAATTCACCGTGGTGACATATACTTAAATAGATTTCCCTGTCGCAGACACTGTTGTAATAACCACTGATGAAATCCTGAAGAATGTTGATATATTGAAATGTGTTTTGAGAACCACATTTTCGATTTCAAATTTTATTGAAGATCTCTTCAAACTTTGTGTTAACCATAAAATTGGTGACAACATGATGGATGTCATACCCTTATAAAAGTTTCTTTGTGGAGTTATTAGAAATCCTCTCCTCTCGCTATGTTTTGAACTTCTGTGGTTCTCAGTCTCACGCAGAGTGAATTGAGACTGCAACTACCTTCACGACCAGTCCTGGACTAAGCAAAGTTGAATACGAGTCAAGAGCTATTAGTAAAATAAAAATTTACTCCCTGTCACATTTAGAACCAGCTCAGGCCCTCTCGATCTGCCTGCCACTATGAATTTACATCTGGCAGGTTTTAGAGGAGCCTGAGCTACTTTGGGGGGGCACCACAAACATCTTCCAAAGTCACTAGTTTCTTTCGCCTTTTCTCCTTCAAGCTTCAATAGAGAAGTGAAGCACCATCGCAACTGCCAAACGTCCCTATGGAGTTATAAATCTCCTCTAAGGAGCTCATTATGTCTCTTAAGTCAAGGAGCTTAGCAGGCATAGGGAGAAAAAAACAACAGTAAAAAAGTGTATTACAGGTTATTCGTCTCCTGCCCTCCTGGCCTTCTTGTTGCTCCTAACATGCCCAACACGGTCCTATCTTGCTATCTTTGCATTTACGCTTCTTTGTACATAGAATAGTCTTTCTTACTTAACTTTTTATGCACATCTCTGCTGAAATGCCATGTTTTTGGAGTCTTCATCTCCATCCTTGAGGAACTTAATGTAAAAAAATCATGGGACTTAAACTTGGTATTGTTAAACCCACTACCTCATGGCTCTATTGCACTTTGTTGAGCCTGTGCAGAGAAAGGCTGACCACCTGAGCTGAAGCTACGTACACTTTGGTGGAATGACTGATTAATCTGGTTTTTGTCCATCAAGGATGTGAGAGCACTTTCCCAATCAGACCCCCATTAGCTGGGGTATGCTGCATCCAGTCCTTTCTGAACACACTTACAGGATGTATCTACCCATCAGACTGAATATAATATCCCAACAGTTTTTTTTTTTTAATTTTTTGTTTATTGCAGTAACATTGGTTTATAGCATTGTATAAATTTCAGGTGTACATCATTATACTTCTATTTCTGCATAGATTACATCATGTTCACCAACCAAATACTAATTACAGCCCATCACCACACACATACGCCAAATTATCCCTTTCGCCCTCCTCCCTCCCCCCTTCCCCTCTGGTAACCACCAATCCAAACTCTGTCTCTAAGTGTTTGTTTATTGTTGTTATTATCTACTACTTAATGAAGGAAATCATATGGTATTTGACCTTCTCCCTCTGACTTATTTCACTTTGCATAATACTCTCAACCATCCATGTTGTCAGAAATGGTTGGATTTCATCGTTTCTTATGGCTGAGTAGTATTCCATTGTGTATATATACCACATCTTCTTTATCCATTCGTCCCTTGATGGGCATTTAGGTTGCTTCCAAGTCTTGGCTGTTGTGAATAATGCTGCAATGAACACAGGGGTGCATGTATCCCAACAGTTTTTTATTCTGTGGGATTGAGAGGAGGAAGGCATCAGAATAGCAGGTTAGCCATCTAGTGACACCTCTCCCCCAAGCAACAAGCACACCAGAGATTTTCCCCAAAGGAAGAATTATGAATGTCGAGTCCCACGTTTGCTGAAGTGTCCCCCCAGGCCAAGGCATTGGCATTAGATGCCTCTGACATCAGAGGACTTTATCAGGGCCCTAGCCAACAGCAAAGGAAGTTTCTATGAGAGGAGAAGTAAGTTCAAGACTTGCTTCAATTCTTAGCCAAACACAAAGCTTCTCACAGAGGTAATCAAGTTGCTTATGTTGGACACAGTCATCCAGCCATTCATTCATTCAACAAATACTTATATTGAGTCTGTTGTTCTTGGGGCAGAAGACACAATGCTGGACACACTAGCCCTGACTTCAAGAAGTGTGCAGTCCACTGGGGAGGTATTCCACAAACAATCACACAATAGTTTTTCAACAGCAGTGCTATAGAAGAATGTACACTGTGCTGTGAAACCATTTACCACGTCTCTAAGGGAGACTGGAAGCTCAGGACAGCCTGTTTGAGGAAATGCCATCTACAAGGATATCTGAGAGGTGCGCTAAGCCTACTTTGTTTTGATTTTGTTTTGATTTGATATTTTATTATTTTTTCATCTCTTTCACCAGCCATTTGCTCTCTGACCACTGCCTGGGTGCCAAGTGTGGACACTGTCCCTGTCCCAACATCAGCCAAGGCTGCTTTGAAGTCTGTGAGACAGCCATGCAATTTTCTAGTAATAACTAAGTTAGATTTTTGTAATAGTAAATGGAAAAATTCATCACTGAAATGAAGCTACAATTAAAAGGAATTGGAATCACTAGCATAAAGTTGAAACACCGGCAGGGTGAGTGATGAAAATTTAAAATATATTAGGAGATCCAGAGAGAAAAAAGAAAAGTGGACAAAAAATAGTAATGCTATTGACAAAAAGAGAATTTTGTTCTCTGATTAAGAAGTCATTCTGATTATAATGAAATACTAAGGAAGAAATACAACACTTATACATATCTTAAAGAGATTTCTGCAATCCAATGGAAAATCTAAATTCTCAAAGCTTTTTATATTGTTATTTTTAAACAAATAATTTATTTTCAAAATAAAGAGAGTCCAAATATTGTCAGAGATTTCATGTGCTATGGTGGAAACTAGAAATGTTTGAATTGTATACAGTTTTTTGGTGAGAAAATGAATGTTTTTTTAGCAATGCTTTATCAGACAATGCCATCATCCAGCCTTCTGTTGAGAACTTAAAGAATTTTTGATATATTAAGATATGCAAAGATTCATAAAGCAGAATGTTCATGTTATCTATCTGAATAAATTTTTTCAGGAAGTAGTCTAACCAAAAACAATGAATCAGGAGAAAGATTGAGATAGGGCAAGACTGGATGTGAAAGAAATAGTAATGAGAAAACATTTACACTGTATAAAATATAACTCTTAATGAGTAATGAGAATGCAACTGGGGATTGTAATTTCAGTAATAAGTAAAGGTTCCTAAAAACAAAGGAAAAATTACCAGAATTCTAAATTCTAAACTCTGAGAAAACCAAGGGTGGTATATCTGTGACACTGGAAGAACAGTCAAGTACGACATTCTAAAGGTTTTATCACAGGATAAAGAGTAAGCAGACATAAAATACATCTCAGAGGGAGAGCATAGTTATTATTTTTTATACCTTATGAAAGAAATACCAGTTGAACCATTACTCTTAGAAGAGTGGAGTATTCATTATGAGAGGAGAAAATTATAACTGGATTTCCCAATTAATGTATGGGGAATGGAAGAGAAACTAAAACATCCCATAAAAATATGGGAAAGGAAAACTGGAAAAATATTAAAAAATAAAGAAACAATAAATATAACATAGATGCTAGAAACTAAACTAAGTAAACACAATAAAAAGACAAGCGTTACATCCTTATAAAATTATACAGATTGTCATTTTGGATCTTAAAAATTCAACTAAATTAGCAGAAATAAGCATACCTCTACCTTCCAAAAAAGAAAGAAGAGAAGAAGATACAAGCACTTGAAGCAAGTTGACAAAGAAAATGTCAAACAGAAGAAAGTATGGTGTCAGTATTATAACAATTAAATCACATTTCAAAGTCAAAATCTTTGAATAAGAAAAAGATTGTTATACAATTATAAATATGATATATATAATCATTTATGCAGTATCCCTATCACATATATAAAAGTAAATTGCAAGAAATGCAAAAATGAATTAAAAATAAAATTAGATATGGAGAATTTAATATATATATCTAGTTATCAAAAATCAAAACTTCTATATATATAAAATTTAATAATAATAAACTGTATAAAAATTTAACAAACATTCTTTTAGTGCAAAATACATAACAACTCATTGGTGGACGGAAAGTACACTGGACTCAGCAAAAGACAAGTATAGTGTCCTTATAAGAAGAGACACCAGAGTGCTCTCTCTTTCTCTCTCCCTCTCTTTCTCTCTCTCTCTCTTTCTCTCTCTCTCTCTCTCTGTGTGCATGCACCTAAGAAAGGATAGGTGAGGGCATATTGTGAAGGCAGCCATCTGGAAGCCAAGAAGAGAGCTCTCACCAGAAACCAAATAGGCCAGAACCTTGATCTTGGACTTCTATTCTCCAGAACTGTGAGAATATAAATTTCTGTTGTTTAAGTTATCCAGTGCATGGCATTTTATTATGGCAGTCCAAGAAGACTAATACGGTAGGCATTTGTGTAATGTCCACTCCCTCAAATGGAGACTGTACAAAGAAGGGAATGAGCTGTCATCTCAATTTGACGGTTAACACGAATATTATGTGTCTCTTGATATGATTCAACATCAAGAATTCAACCTCACCTGTGTTTTGTCCTATGAAAACAATATTTAACTTAAGTATTTAGATATGATTTCCAGTTTATGGAAATACAGATGATGAAGAACACATTAATCAACCCCAAGGGGAAGCAGGGACACATTAAAATGGTGGCGCTCTCTATAGACATCAGGCTGAGGCTCTTTAACAATCAGTTTTTTTTTCCTTAAAGGCTATGCTATATTAAAAAAAAATGCAGAAATAGAAGTATAATGATGTACACCTGAAATTTATACAATGTTATAAACCAATGTTACTGCAATAAACAAAAAATTAAAAAAAGAAAAAAAAACCACTAATGGGAAATAGTAAATATAAAGCTTGTCCTAGATTTTGACAAGTTAGATTAAAAGAGTACTTTTAAACTCAATTAGGAAATTTTAAAGAAAATCTATGTTTTGAAATCTAAAAGATTGTTCCTGAAAACATAAAACAAGAGCTTTAATGAGAGCATGACTATAAGATCTCATTTTGATTAAAAAACCTGTGTATGTGTATACATAGAAAAAGCACTAGACAATTATTTACAAGAAAAAGATCTATAAGATTAGTGGTGATTTCTGGATGACGAGGCAAGGACTTTTTAATGTGTATAACTTTTGCTTGTCTGTATTTTCTAGTTTTCTACAATACACGTGTACAACTTCTATAATGATAGAAAATCAGCTCCTTTAAGAACTTACTCTATCACTAGTGGTCAATCATTGACCTCTCTTTCCTTCATTAAAGAATACAATCCCTAAATGACTGTGTTTCTCTTGACCTTTGCTTCTGACATACTCCTTGACCAATTCAATATTCTCATGAATGGCCCATAGAAAACTGGGGCTTCTGAATTTGGAATCTTCTCTTTTCATCCATCTCGCTTTAGCCACACTCTCTAAGGGCTGTGTTCTTGACCTTGTCATTCCCAGTAACAACACACTACCTCTGAAATTTTGATTCAGATATTCTGTTCTGAGTTAAATATCTTCCCGTGCAAGTTGCCAACCAACAACGTTTCCCTGTGATTGAGACCTTTCGTATTCCCAACCGATTTTTCATATCTTCATCCCCATCACATCCACGACTCTCTTTGCTAGTTTAGATTCCCCAGCATATCCTTATAACACCCTTTTGAGAACATCTTTATTTTTCTCGCTACTTTCTTTTTTTGTCACATTCATCTGCAGAAAATCTAAGCCTGAAAGATCCTGCTATTAGCCTACTCTCCATGTTCAGAAGCAGCTGGATGTGGCTAGAGAAAAACACTTCATCATACTTATTGGTATTACCTTAAATTCCTGACCACAGTTATCAAATTGACCCTCAAATCTCTTTCAATTTTGGTTCACTTTAATACGTTTGCTTTCCTGCTCAACAATAATTTCCCACCTTCTCAACTTTCTAAAACATCTCACTCCCAACTGACGACCTTTCTTTATTTGTATTTGAGGACATAAGTGCAACCAGACTGGCTTCTCTTAGTGTTGCACCATCAAATATATCAGCAGACCTGCATCTAGTTGTCACTCCATCTTTCAACCTTCTATGACGGATGAAGTGTCTCTGTACTCGTCAAATGCCAATCCCTCCAGTGGCTTCTTGTTGCTCTTAGAATCAAATCCAAACTCCTCACCATGGCTTGAAGGTCCTCCCAGCTCTTTCTTGCCTCTTGCACATAAAAATCCTTTTGTATAACTCTTGCTCACCAAGCTTGAGTCACATTAGCATCCTTTTTGTCCTTGTCATGGGACCTTGTGTTTGCTCTTCCTCCAACAGGAAAGCTCTACACAGGTCCTTTTAAAGTTGTTTTCTTTTTAGATCTTGCAAGACATAGTGCAAATGTCACCATCTCAGAGAGACCTTCCGTAACAGCCCAAACATAATTAGCTGCCCCTGGGGATTTCTGGCACATATATATTTTTTTCTCATACTATATTTTTCTTTCTTTCTTTCCTTCCTTCCTCTTTTCTTCCTTCCTTCCTTCCTTCCTTCTTCTTTTCTTCCTTTCTTCCTTCCTTCCTTTTTCTTTCTTCTTTCCTTCCCTTCTTCCTTCCTTCCTCTCTCTTCCCTCCTTCCTTCCTTTTCTCTTTCTCCTTCTTCTTCCCTTTGCTCTTCTTCTTCTCCTTCTCCTTCCTCTTCTTCTTTCCTTACAGCAGTTATCAATATCAAAAATAGTCTCTTGTTTTTTCCTTTATTGTCTTTTCTCCCCTTTATGATGCCAGCCCTGTGACTGCTCTGTTCATTGCCATATCCTCCTTGCCTAGAACATTGCCTGTCTGGCACCTAATAGCCACTCACTACATTCAGTGAATAAGTGAATACATGCTGTACTGAATATAAGGAGGACCCCATGATCCCCACCTCATGGTATTCATGCCTTTGTGTAATTCCCTTCCCTTGAGTGTGAGTAGAGTCTTGGAATTACTTTTAATTAAAAGAATATGGAGGGCCGGCCCCGTGGCTTAGCAGTTAAGTGCGCGCACTCTGCTACTGGCGGCCCAGGTTCGGATCCTGGGTGCGCACCAAGGCACCGCTTCTCCGGCCATGCTGAGGCCGAGTCCCACATACAGCAACTAGAAGGACGTGCAACTATGACGTACAACTATCTACTGGGGCTTTTGTGGGGGGGGGGGGAGGATTGGCAATAGATGTTAGCTCAGACCCGGTCTTGGTCAGCAAAAAGAGGAGGATTAGCATGGATGTTAGCTCAGGGTTGATCTTCCTCACAAAAAAAAAAAAAAAAAAAAAAAAACATTTATAATTGCTCTCTAAATACCTTTCAATTAAAAAAAAAAGAATATGGCAAACATGGGGCTATGTGCATGATTATGTGCACACGATTACATGATTCTATCACATAATATTTTAGTGCCACTTTGCTGGATTCTCTCTGTCAGTCTCCTTGCTCCCTATGAAGAACCAAATTTCCATGAAGTAAGTTGCCACGGTTGGGGGGCATCTGGCAAGGAACTGTGGGCAGCCTATCAGAGCTCCAGTTAACCTCCAGAAAGCAAACAGCCTGAAGCCCTCAGTCCTGCAGATGCAAGAAACTGAATCCTACAATAACCTGAAGGAATTTGGAAGTGGATCCTTCCCCAGTTGAGCCTTTGATGAGATCTCAGACTTGGTCCACACTTGGACTGCAGTCTTTTAAGAACTAGAATGAGGAGAACCATTTAGTTTGTACTCAGAATCCTGAACCACAGAGAGTGTAAGTTAATAGATGTGTGTTTCTTTAAGCCACTATGGTTGGGGTATTATTATTATGCAGCAATAGATGACTAATACATTGAGTCACCACGAAGTTCAAGAGACGTTTGCAGCATCCTCTGAAGTCCATGTGTGAGTGTTACTAGCAAACAATACCACTTGCTTTCTAGTATCATCCTCTAGATCCTTCAGACTACAAAGGCTTACTTTGTGGAGTACAAACATAGCCCATTTAGCTTTCTAGGAAGTAACAGTGATGGGATTGGAGATGGGAGAGAGATTTTGATATATGTCTGCATAACTGACCTACAAAAGACTACACACTAACTTCTGTGTGAGTAAGCTATCTCACGCCCCTTTACCAGGGTGGAAAATCAGTTTTGACCTCCTTGTACTCATTCTGTTGCAAAAACAACTCTTGTTATTAAATGGTTATTTATTTATTTACTATTAATTTTAAAAACATTAAATTAAATACAAAGTGCATATTTAAAACTAAATTTTAAATTCTGCCTCATAATTGTTGTGAATAAAACCAAGTGTGCTGGCCATATTCATGGACTCTGCTATATGTCATAATCCAAAAGTGGTCAGAAGTCTTCTTAGTACTCTTATACTTCCTCCTTAGAGTCGGGATCCTGCGTTCCATGCATATTTAATTCCACATCTCAGATCCTACACGGTGTTTTTGAACCTGTGACCGGTGTTGACAGGATGTATGGGAATAACCCAGTGGTGGACTGTCGTGCTCGCTGTTTGACCGTCTCCTAAGTACAGGAGCAAATGCTGTGCACAGCTGCTGCAGTGGTTTCAGGTCTCGAATCTGTTCTGGTGTTTTCCCAGAGAGAAAATAAGGGATTTGGAACTCTGCTGCCCAGTCAACAGTGGTAACTTAGGGACAGAACTAGATGTGAGAGTACACATTTTTGAAACCTCGGAGGAAAAGAGCCCCTTCATAGAAATCAAGATGACAGTTATGTTTTCTGACTTTGATCTCAAGTAGGCGGCTTAACCTCTTGGTAATAAGAATGCTTTTTTTAAAAGGAAAGTATTTCTTTTTTGTAGCATACGATATTCATCTGATAACCCCTTCTTACTGAAAAAGTATTATGTTCTACTAAGACTCTGTGTTGTTGATTTTTTTAAACTCCAACTTGTGACATAGATAGATAAGAAGGTAGATAGAGAGATAGATGATAGAGATGATAGATAGATAGATAGATAGATAGATAGATAGATAGATAGACAGACAGACATAGTAGTTGCTCAAAAATATAGTGGGTGCTCATAAATGGAAGAAGAGAGGAAGAAAGGAAGGAGGAAAAAAGAAAGGTGGAACAGACAGAAGGGTGAAAGGGAGGAAGAGAGGAAAAGAGAAAAATGCTGACTATTCTGTAATTACAAAGAGGGTTTTCTGGAATATTCGTAGTACTTGTCAAACTCATAGCCCAATTACTGCTCTTCATTAAATGATTTCTTTTAATACATTTAACCACAAGAGAGCCTCTGCACAATAAAGCACTTCAAAATGTATGAAGAAATACCAATTTAGTGCACTGAAGAATTACTAAATAAAAATATAAAGATAGGCAAGTAGTAATAATGACTTTTTTCTTTTTCTAACATGGTAGAATCATGATAATAATTATCATTATTAGGATTAGGTGTTTATTTTTGGTAGTTATTAAGTCAATTTAGTATAGTTACTATTATTATTGACTATTTTATAAATTTTACTGATTTTTATTTGTCATGCCCAAATTTTGGTCTGGAGCCAAGGACAATATAGTATGAAGTCTGAATTGTTCCCAGGACCACAGAAATCTGTAACACGGAAGAGTTTTCTTAGATCCAGCAGGCAAGGCACTCGATGACGCGAATGTATTTAGTAAGTTTAGGGACCATACATCCCTGGGTCCAGCAGTCAAGGATGCTTCCTGCAAAATCATGCTTTTGAGAGTTTGAGAAGCCAATATCACCTTGAGATTGGTTAATAATGCACTAAATGATAAGCTGAGAAGAAAAACTTCCATGTAAAATATAATGGGGTCTTTTTTTTCTCCCATTGGTATATATTTGAAAATATTTAAAAATATTCTAGGAAAAAAAAAAGGGATGTTACATTCCTTACCATTTGCTTTAAAAAGGATTTCCACTCGTTCATCTCTAGAAGGTCATCTTTGAGATGTACAAGCCAGCCCTTCATTAGGTCTCCTCTTGCATTCATATTAAACTTCCTTTCATTCGGTGGCCTTTATTAGCTGAGCTCCTGGAGCTTGTAGCACATTTTAAACAGCAACAGTGGGAGGATGTAAATGCAGAATAATGTATCAGGACTCAAATTTGCATGGTCAAATGTCAAAAAAATTAGGCCTTCCCCAGAACCATGTCAAGAGAAATAACATAAGTGGGCAAACTCAACAGCAGGCATGCCATTATCATTTAGTGCAAGCTGTCATCACTGCCAGCGAGTGGAAGCAGTGGTCATTAGCTGGAACTCTGCCGGGGGACGTGGCAATTCTTCCTTTTCCTTTTTTTTTTAAAGATTTTTATTTTTTCCCCATCATCTGACAGTATTTCACAGAACACCGCAATGCGATGTTGCCTCCCTGACAGAAAAGTCAAGAGATGGGGGATGGCGCCTTTAGAGTGGGGGGAGCGAAAGAACTAGGGAGCAAAATCCATAATCGTCCACTGTCAGCTAGAGGGTGCAAGAATTGCATTACCTATGGGATAAATACTCATTAAGAGTAATCACTTTATTTCAGCTCTGTAATGACATTAACAAGCTTCGAATACAGGGAATTACATGAGTCAGAACAAATAATTGAATATTCTACTGCAGAGGGAACACAGCACAAGTCTGCCTTCATGTCATGCCGTTTCTGAAGCTAGCACAAGCATGCAATTAGATAATAAGCTTAAACAGCATTAAATTGGCACTGCTCATACCACCACTGAGAAAAAAGAGGTATTAATTGTTCAACTCTCACCTGCTTGTAATTTCATGCAATGCAAATACAAGTAAGGCTGCTCTATTTTTATTCAAATGGACTTATACAAAGGATTCAAACAAACGAATAAAAATGGAATATTAAGAGAATGTGCAGAAGCATGTAAGAAAGATCAAGTGAAAGCAGATGCTGACTACAAGCCATGTTAATGGGGGGGTCCTCTTTCATAAAGTGGGAGAAGGATGAAAATTTGGCAAAATTTTTAAATTTAAGGCTACCATAATGTGAACAAGTGTCCTATATATTTTTTCTTTTCTCAGTATTCTAGTAGACAATTTTCTTTCAAAGTTATTATAAAACTCCTGAATATGAGCACGGAGTAGAGATTCATGCAATTCAGTACAATTAGCACATCTGGGTAGACAGGCATGGATGGTGATATAGATAGATACAGATATATATATAGATACAGATATATCTATAGACATAGACATAAACATAGATATAGACATAACTAATTTTGGTACATCATTATCGTGGAAATGTTATAGGCATGTGAAGTTTCCAAACAGAACAGAGTGATTCTGTGTTGTGACAAACAAGAAGAGATGATTGAAAGCTGGTAAGCAACATAAGTCACTTTCTTAACTTGTTTGATTTTACTAGCAAGCTAGGACCCTGAAAGAGGAGAAAGCTGCATTTTTGACACCACTATCCCAGTGCCACCCAAGACTGTCATTTGGAGTCCTAGCTTGCCTTAAGCATGAGTTAACCTGATGTGATGCATCAAATTACACAGGCTGTTAGAGAACGCCGAGGAGCAACCCAGAATTCTGCCTCCTGCTCTGGCATCCACGCAGAGAGGATGGTGGCTTCTCCTTCCAGGGTGTGTTGCCCAGATCAGAACAGATTGAGATGCGATGTGAGACCCTGGGGACTCTGGGGAGGGCAATTTGGGAGGCATCAGTGTAGAGCTGGTTCCTACCACAACTGTGTAGTTATTCAGACGAGCCAATCAGCACTGGATATTTGATAAGCAAACTCAATAATCATTTATAATCCTGACAGGTTAAGGATCTCTAAGGCAAACCTTAATATACACAGTGGGCTTGAGAATAAGAGAAAACAAATAAAGAAATCTCTATATTCCTGAGCAAATGTCTTTTCTTTCTCTAGTTCTACAATCTTCCAATCAGGGGTTTTCTTTATCACTCTCACCCTCACAGGACACACAAAACCATTTTCCATTTATTTGTCTAAGTAGACCACCATCCAGCCTTCATCTCAGGACGTCTGTAACTCATGTGGGTGTTTGAAAGTTATTCTTTAATAAAGGCAAGGGGAAATGGAAACTAGTCCCTACTTTAGGACACTTTAGAATGTGTCAATAAATTTAAGATTGAGAACTAAACTAGAAATTTGAGTATTTATCATACCTGTCCTATACAATAACTTGAAATTGTTAGAAGAAAGGTTATCCACTAGCCCAATCTTTGTGAGGGAATAACACCCAGCACATTGCATTGCTCATGTTAGGTACCCAATTTCTCTTTTAAAAAAATCCAGGAAAAGGACATTCTTCAAGCAAAAAACTGAAATTAAAATTATTCATAGCAAAAATACTCTCTCTCTCCTTCCTTATTTTTCCCCTCTCTCCCTCCCTCTCTCTCTCTCTCATTATAAAATAATTCTAGTTCCAGTCTACTTACAATGAGACTCAGTTATAATGGATCTTAGTTTACATAAAATGTGTACTAATTATACAAAAATTATCTAAATTACCATTTAGTCAAAGACAATGTATTTATTGATTACTCACTGTCTACCTGTCTATGTGCTAAGCACACTAGGAGATATCTTCAAGTATGTACATTTCTATTGGGTCAATAACATGCATGAGAAAATGATAGAAGAATACAAACAAAATAAAGAGTTACATTATGTAAAAGGATAATCCGAGATGAATTTACAGAAAGGAGCTTTTTATGTATTCAGTCTATAAATATTGATTGCTCACCTACTGTATGCCAGACACTACACTCTGTGTAAGGCATGAGTCACACCCAATTTCCTCAAGAAACTTACTCCCTTAGAGTAGACAAGCATGCATAGCGAGATGGAGAACATGATATTTGCCTGAAACTTTTCTTTTGCAAAGAATTTTCTTTGGAAGAAGCATTCTTGTCAAGATGAAATCAAGAGAGATCTGACTTTTGGCAGCAAAGTCCTATGGGCGATGCAGGGAACAAACGACACGAGGTAATAGGACAAGGCAGCAACTCCAGCTGGGGAGATGGAAAGGGGTCAAGTGTCCTTCAATTGACCCTTCCTCATGACCATCCCACTTAACATCCAGACTCCAGAGCTTCAGTAGAGTTATTAAACTCACTACGTACTGGAGAAGGGGAGGCTGGAGGAGCCCTGTTATTATTTTGTCAATGAAAACGACACAGCATTCTGTGCAGATGCAGACTCTTAGGAGAGAAAGGATTACTCGTGTGGTGGGGACTGGCAGAAAAATCGAGAAGGCTTTGGCTGACCCTGCAAAGGAATTGTAGTTCTCTCAAGCTTGGTTTGATTCTTGTTGAAGAAATTTCACCTGGCCTGAGCCTTAGAAAGAGGTAAACTGGGATAGATGGTTTTGTGCAGATACAGTAGCTCGTGCAAAGCCGTGGAGGCATAAGAGAATGTGCCTTCCAGCTCGCTATTCCTACAGGATAAAATTCACTAGAGGAAGGATCATAGATGGGGCTGATCATTTATGTCAGTAAAATGAGATTATAATTTTCCCTGAAGGTAATGAAGAACTATGAAGAATTTAGAGTAGGATGAGGGGAGTGAAGGGATTATCTTGATTATATTATCATATTGTACAGATCACAATGGAGAGAGATTAAAGGAAGTGAGACCGGGGGCAGTAAGACCAGGAAGCCAAGTATCCTAATAGGTCGGGTTTAGGGAATTTTCACTATTCAACAAAAGAGAGATTGTAAAAGGGGGAAGAATATGTTTGGCAGCTTGGAACATGTTAAATTTGAGGTAGACATACAAGAAAAAGTCATCTAACTAGACAAATCATTCACACACAAGGGAGAAAATATTAGGTTGGTCCCAAACCTGCCCATAGCTACACTCAATTTCAGAGAAGAGCGGAGCACATTATTCCAAGCCTTTTTTCCACTTTTAATGGGAATGTTTCCAACATTTTGCCATCACAAATGATGTCGGCTTGCTTTGTGGTAGATACCTGTAGCAGTTGGAATTGTGTGTGGCTATGACAGAAAACACATAGTAATAGTGATTTAAATAAGAGATATTTAATTCTTTCACATAAGAAAGAAGTGTGGAGGTGGACGACCCAGAGATCCATGAATGCAAGGTACATTCTCTCTCTGCTCTGTTGTTATTAGCAAAACCTCGTACTTCAGATGACTGCTTAAGCTCTGGCCATTGCATCTGAATTTCAGCCAAAGGGAAGGCTGAAAAGTGAAGAAATTAGACATATGGCTACCCCTGGTTGTGAGAAACGTTGGGAAAAATAATTTTTGTTCTGTGTGACTATGTGCCCAGCTACAGATTGGGGTGTCTATTGAGGGAAAAGGGGGAGAATTGATATGAGAGAAAAAGCAACAATCTGCTCTTCAACACTCATCCTGAGGCCGAAGATATTTCCTACTATTTCTTTATGCTAAGAGATTTTTCTGTTAAATATCAAATAATTTAACAGAAATTGGATTTTTTTTAATGAAATCAGGAAGCTCTCAAACAGATAAAATGTAAAAGTCCATGTCCTCAAAACGCCTAGTAGGAAAAGTAAAATAACACAGCAGCGTTCAGCCAAGCCCCAGAGCAGCCTCACAGTGCGTTTTGAGCGTTGTTCTCCATGAAGCCTCCTCGGCCAGGTAAAGAGCCAGCCCTGGGTTTTGAAACTAAGCCCCATGTAGCTGAATCTGTTTGTAGGTCGTGACGTCAGCTTTGCACAAGGATCAAAGCCATCGCCAGCATTTTCATATAGTACATTTTCAAACAGTACCATGTGCATTCTTTAAACATCCATAGTGAGAAACAATAAGTAATGGTCTTAACTGAAAATGGGCCAGGTAAGAGCAGCCGTGGACAATTTGGACCTGACAGTGGCACACCAGTGTTATGTCAGCATGCCTGGGCTGTGGCTGCTGACTCTGGTCCATAGGATGGACTTACTCCCGATTCTGTGGGATGGCAATTTTCCTCCATTCAGGTTCAAACATCAAAGTGTTTCCACAGCTAGTTAGCTGTGCCTTTGGGCAAAGTGACATGATAGTACTTAAATTCTTTGTTTACATATTTGTCTAAATGGTAAATTTGTTTGCAGACGTGACCACTGTGTCTGAGGTCAGTTATCCCCGAGCTGCCAAGTGTGAATAGCTACCGCCGAGACCTGTAATTTAAGGAGCTCTTTGGATGGACGAAGCTTATTTATTTATTTGTATAAAATGAGGAATTTCTGTTCTCTTTAATCTGTTTATAAAGTCAATTATATTAATAGATTTTCTAATTTTACATATGAGGTAAAAAATTGAAAGGTGAGATATAAAGCAGTCCTTGTTCTCAGATGATATGCTTGTCTTCATGGAAAATGCAGGAGAATCTGAAGATAACTAGAAGAATTAATTGTAGAGTTCAGCAAATTGTTAGATAATATATTAACATAGAAGAAAATCAATTATGCTCTTAAATGTAAACAGAAATCAAATATGAAATGTAATTTTAAAAAAATCCCACTCAAAATAGCAACAAATATACATATGAATAAATTTAACTTAAATATGTAAGAGATTCATGAAAAACTTTATCAAAATACATAGAAGACGACAAGTAAATATACATCCCAAATTAGTGGATGGGACTAGCACATCATTTTTCTCCAATTTATTCAATACATGTAACAAAATTTATATCAATTCCCTAATTTTTTCTACAAAACTGAATAATTGCATCCTAAAATTTAGTAAAAGTCTAACAGTAGCCGAGATAATGTTGAAGAATAATAGAGCATCTCCCCTTACCAAACAGCAGAGTGATTATAGAGCTGTGGTATTTAATGTTGTGTGGGAATTGAGATAGACTAATGAAAAATGGGACAGAGTAGAAAGTGCAGAAACAGAATCACAAACACACACTTCTATATTCATATATGAAATGAACATATGACAGATATGGCTGTGCAAATCAATGTGATAATTGGCTATCTATATGGGAAATTAAAATTAATTGAATTACACATATATTAAAGACCTGAATGAGTAAAACAAAACTTCAAGTATGTAGGGAGGTATATTATGTCCTCCATGTATGGTAGGGTTTATTTTATAAGGCATAATGAAAGGAAAGTGGGGAAAAAAAGACTATAACTTTCACTACATTAAATTAAAGTAAAAATTTGTGAATAACAAAAACTTCCTAAACTGAATAAATTGACAAGCCACAAGGTAGCCACAGACTAGGGAAAGACAATTTCAATGCATACGACAGACAAAAATGAGCATCCATAATATGTAGCATTCATATCATGCAATGTTTAAAAGACCCAATGGAAACATGGGCAATGACTGTGAAGAGGAAATTTACAAGAAAAGAAACCTGAAAAGACCAACGGGAATGTATCCACCATTACAGTATCGTACAGAACCGTTCCCCTGCTCTGAAAATCCTCTGTGATTCACCTACTCATCTCTACTCAAACCCAAACCTGTGGCAACCACTGATCTTTTGATTTTCTCTACAGTTTCGCCTTTTTCAAATTTTATACAGCTGGAATCATAGAGTATGCAACATTTTCAGTCTGGCTTCTTTCACTTAGCAGTATACACTTAGGGTTCCTACCTGTCTTTTCATGGCTTGCTAGCTCATTCTTTTTTTTTTGTGAGGAAGTTCAGCCCTGAGCTAACATCCGTGCTAATCCTCCTCTTTTTGCTGAGTAGGACTGGCTCTGAGCTAACATCTATTGCCAATCTTCCTCCTTTTTTTTCCCCAAAGCCCCAGTAGATAGTCGTATGTCATAGCTGCACATCCTTCTAGTTGCTGTATGTGGGACCCGGCCTCAGCATGGCCGGAGAAGCGGTGCGTCAGTGCGTGCCCGGGATCCGAACCCGGGCTGCCAGTAGCAGAGCGCGAGCACTTAAACGCTAAGCCACAGTGCCAGCCCACTCATTCTTTTCTTATTGCTGAATAATGTCACATTGTATGGATGCATTCCAGTTTGTTTATCCATTCACCTGTTGCAGGATATCTTGGTTGCTACCAGTTTTTGGAAATTATGAATTTTTTCAGTCTCTTAACAATAACTTCTACAGAGCATCACTTTTTAGTTTTCATAAAGTCCAACTTTTCCATTTTTCCTGTCACAGATCATGTTTTTGGTGTTGTATCTAAACACTCATCACCAAACCCAAGGTCACCTAGATTTTCTCCTATGTTTTCTTCCAGAAGTTTTATAGTTTTTCATTTTACTTTTAGGTCTGTGATCTATTTTGAGTTAGACTTGGTGAAAAGTATATGTTCTTTGCCTAGAATCAATATTTTTGCATACGGATATCCAATTACTCCATCACCATTTTTTGGAAAGACTATCTTTTCTCAATTGAATTACTTTTGTTTCTTATCAAAGATCAGACATTGGTATGAGTCCATTTCTGGGCTCTCTATTCCTGGGTTTCATTGATCTATATGTCTCAATTTTCCCCAAGACCAAGCTGCCTTGGTTACTGTCAATTTTGGTATTTCTTGAAGTTGGGTAGTGTCACTCCCCCAACTTTGTTCTTCTTCTTCATTATTACGTTGGCTATTCTGGGTCTTGTGTCCTCCTATGTAAACTTTAGAATTAGTTTAGCTTGAAATACCATGAACTAGTTTGCTGGAATTTTATTTGGGATTGCGTTGAATCTGTATATAAAGTTGAGAAGAATTGACTACAAAACAATATTGAGTCTTTCTATTCATGAACATAAAATACTTCTCCATTTATTTAGATCTTTGATTTTCTTTAATTTCTTTCATTAAAATTTTATAAATTTCTGAATATAGATTCTGCACATATTTTATTAGATTTATATATAAGTGTTACAATTTCATGGTGATAATGTAAATGATATTGGGATTTTGATTTCAACTTCCAATTGTTCATTGTTGGTATGTAGGAAAGCAATTGAGTTTTGTATATTAAGCTTGTATCTTGCAGCTCTTGTTATAATTGCTTATTAGTTCCAAAAGTTTTCTTGGTGTGGTTGATTTTTCTGAGATTCTCTACACAGACACACAAAGTACAAAAATAGTTTTATTTCTTTCTTCTCAATCTGTACACCTTTCATTTTCATTTCCTTATTGCCTTAGTTAGAATTTCCAATACAATATTGAGTAGGAATGGTGAGAGGGGACATCCTTGCCTTGTTCCTGATCTTAAGAGGAAAGCACCTAGCTTCTCAACATTAATATGATGTTTTTTGTTTATTTATTGGCTTGTTTGTTTTTGAATTTTCTTTACCAAGTTTAGGAAATCCTGTCTATTTCTAGTTTCCTGAGAGTTTTTATTATGAATGGGTGCTGGATTTTGGCAAATGCTTTTCCCTTAATAGTTGATATGATCATATAATTTTTCTTTCTTAGCCTATTGATGGATTACAGTGATTGATTTTCAAATGTTGAACCAGCCATTTATACCTGGAAAAAATCCGTCTTTGTTGTGGTATATACTTATTTTTAGAAATTGTTAGACTTGATTTGCTAATATTTTGTTGAACATTTTTGTATCTATGTTCATTAGAGATATTGATATGTAGTTTTCCTTTTTGTATTTCTCTATATAGTTTTGGTATTAGGGCAATGGTGGCCTGATACAATGAGTTATAAAGTGTTCCCTTTGTTTCTATTTTTGAAAGGAGTTTTAGAGAATTCGTACTATTTCTATTTTAAATTTTAGTAGAATTCACACGTGAAACATTAGGGGCGTGGTGTTTTCTTTTTTTTGGAATGTTATTAATTATTGATCACGTTCTTTAATAGATATAGGCCTATTTGTATTATCTATTTATCCTGTGTGTGTTTTGATAGTTTATGTCTTTCAAAGAATTGGTCTATATAATCAAATTTGTGGGCATAGAGTTTTTCTTAATATTCATTTATTATCATTTTATTATTCAACAGATGAGTAACAACGATCCCTCTTTAATTTTGATATTAATAAATTGCATTATCTCTTTTTATTTGGTTAGCTTAGCTAGAGTTTAATTAGTTTTATTGGTTAATTCAAAGAACCAGTTTTGATTTCATTGATTTACTCTATTGTTTTTCTGTTTACAATTTCATTTATTTCTAATTTAATTTTTATTATTTCTTTCTTCTGCTTGATTTAAGTTTAAATTGCTCTTCTTTCTTTGGTTTACTAGGATGGAATATTAGGTTATTGATTTCATAAATTTTTCCCTAATATCTGCAGGTAATGCTATAAGATTCCCTCTAACACTGTTTTCACTATATCACACAAATTTTGATAAGTTGCTTTTTTCATTTTCCTCTAGTTCAAATATTTTTAAATGTCTCAAAGATTGGCAATAGTTTTTAAAGTCTTAAGACTTTTTCTTTGATCCATGTATTATTTAGATAAGTGGTGTTTAATTTTCAGCACTTTTAGTAGTTGCCCTGGATTTTGCAATATATGTTTATCACTAATCTAAGTCTACTTTCGAATAACGCTTTGCTTCATAGGGTAGTAGATGTAACTTATAACTGAACATTCAAAATTCCTCCTTCTCAACGTTAAAAGGAAATAACATTTCTATCATTCATTACACTCATTCATATGCTATATTACCTAATACATTTTTTCTATTATTTGTATAAACAGTTGTCGATTAGATCAATAAGGAATTTAAAAAAATAAAATATTTTCTTTTGCCTTAATTTATTTCTTTTCTGATATACTTCCTTTGTTTATGTACATCTGAATTACTGGCCTAAATAATTTCCCTTCTCTCTGAAGAACTTCTTTAACATTTCTTGCAAGACAGGTCTATCAGCTCCAGAATCCCTTAGTTTTTGCTTGCCTGAGGAACTGTTTATTTCCCCTTCAATTTTGAATGATAATTTTACTGGATGCAGAATTCTAGATGGTTAGATTTTTTTCATCTAACACTTTAAACTCCACTCTCTTCTTGCTTGCATGATTTCTGATAATGATAAATCCAATGTAATTCTTATCCTTGTTCCATTATAGGTAAGATGCTTGCTCTGGTTTTTGTCAAGATTTCCTCTTTGCTGTTGCTTTTCTGCAGTTTGAATATGCCCAGTTTTAGACTTTTCTTGGTATTTATCCTGCTTGGTGTTCTCTGAGCTTTCTGGATCTGTGACTTTATGTATGTCATTACTTTTGTATATTTTTCAGCCATTATTACTTCAAACGTTATTTCTCTCCTTCTTTCTTTTTCCTCTGTCTCATATTCTCATTAGGCATGTGTTATACTCTTTGTAATTTCCCCAAAGTTCTTGGATGTTCTGTTCCATTTTTCTTCATTCTTTTTCTCTTTGCATTTTGGTTTGGAAAATTTCTATTGACATATCTTCAAGCTCACTGGACCTTATTGTTCTGTCCTTCTCTCCTAGGATGCCCCTCACTCTTTCTATGTGCCCATTCTCACATTTCTGTATGTTTTACTTTTAAGGACATTCAACTGGGATTCTCTTGGGAGGAATGTCCTTGGGTTACTGGGTGAATTTACCTTATGGTGCAGAAGTCAAAAGGTCTGGCAGTTGATGTGGACGTTATCCTGGTGAGGGAGTAAAACAGCACAGGTGACTTGCCTGAGAATAGACAAACTCAAAGCCATAAGTTACACTTTAGAGCTCCCTGAGGGCTTAGGCTGAAGCCTGAAAAGATACTATTGTTTGGCTTCTTCCTCTTCCTATATGATTTCACTCTCTCACTGTATTTTCTGGGAACAAATCCTTAATAAATCACTTGTACATCCATCCTTGTTTCAGGATCTGCTGCTGGGGAACACAACCTAAGACACTGGGTCCAGTAATATCTTATTATTTTATTAAATATTTGATCCTTTTAAGAAGTTTTTTTTCCCCTTATTATGTGGTCTAGCTTTTGGTTTGTCTTCAGTAGGAAAGTGGGACCAAATTACCTAGTTCACTATTACCAAAGTAGAAGTCTGTGTGTAGCTTTTCTTGACTTGATGTCATTATTTTAATATCAATGCTGTGAGTACAATAAGAAACTCTCCCAGTTGCCTCAGGACTGTTCTGTCCTGGTTTTACCACTGAAAGTCCTGTGTCCAGAGAAATCCCTCTGTTTCAGACAAACAGGGACAGTTGGTAGCTTTAGCCAGTGAGGAAAAAAAAAAAAAGTCTACTTAGGGCCATTGCGTGCTCTGTGCAGTCTCAGCCTTTTTCTCCCTTTATATATTTTAACTCTAACTGTGTTTTTTATTTTGCCTCACTCTTGGTTGTAAGAATGTGGTCATTGTCTCTCTATCTTATCTGTTTCTCCCAATGTCTCTTCTAAATCATCTTGACTCCATTCCCACTAATGAAACCTGAAATGTTTCTCTCCTGCAATAGAATTGATTTTACTTCTGACCAATTCTATTCAACAAAACCATCTAGACTTGGCATGGAGCCAGGGCAGGTCTGGGTGTCTCTGCTGCTGAGGGTTGGTAACCTCTCATTAGAGCACTGGATATCACTGTGGCTCTGTTTTGAACAATTTTCAGGATCGTCTCTCTCCCTTTTTAGTTTGATGTTCCTGGGAGAGGATAACTGATTGGACAGCATGTGTTGGTCATCTATCCTGGATAGATCAACCCTGGAAAGAGGAGTGGGGTTATATGACACAGACATGTGTAGATACTGGGGGCTTCATTTCATATATTAGGGTGATCCTTAGATAAAGGAGATCAATGTGAGCCAGGTAGCTATCCCTAGAACATCTTTTAGGCTAGTGGTTCTCAAAGCATGGTCCCAGATCACAGTATCATCAGCACAACCCGGGAATGTGTTACAAATGCAAATTCTCAAGCTCTACCGCAGACCTACTAGATCAGAAACTCAGGGTTGGGCCCAAACAAGCCCTCCTGTTGATTTTGATGCATAGTAAATTTGAGAACCAGTTTTCCAGAGGACACTTTTGACTTCATCACCCTGCCTCTTCCATACTATGCTTTATTCTCCCATAGACTAAGACGAGAAGATAATTTAAAATTTTTTCTCAATAATGAAGAATAAAGAAGTATAACTCCATTCTTTGTGACAGTGGTCACTCCCTCAGGCAGTAGGTGACCTCCTGTAGAGTATAACACAAGGACAGCATCAGCCAAAAAACAGACAGACAGACAGAGCCATTCCGGAATTCCTTAAGGCTGTCTTCTCCTGGAAGGTTTGGTGCATGATACAACCACTGGATTCCATGATCTAAGGTCCTCTTCCATACCTCAATGTTGTGAAGTGGGTCCCTGGGTCAGGTTCCTTGCTGTGTGGTATTCTGTGCCTGCAGATTAGACTATTCATAACTCGTTGGGGAATGGTGCTAACTGAGGCTTTCCTGGATGGAAAGACAAACTCCCACCCATAAGAGGTAGCTTTTTCTGTGAGGTCAAACCTCTACCCATTGCGCAACAGAAGTCCAATGCAGTCCTTTGCCAAACCACATAGTGGCTAGTTGGTCTCCCCAAGGAACAGCACCATATTGGGGGCTCAACATTTGTCCTTATGCCTTGCATTTTGGAAAATCAGTAACTAGATGAGCTTTGGTAAGTGTCATCCCTTGCTGGGTCCATGTGTAGCCTCTATCTCTACAATCATGCACTGTATTCATATACCTACTGTTCAGATTCTGTATTGGCCAATGATGGTGGCTAGTTAATGTTGACTGGCTGAGTTATTTTGTCTACTTGGTTTTTCAGTGCTTCTTCCATGATGAATGCCTTCCAATGGGCATTAGCATGTGATATAAATATCTTCACACATCATTCTTGCTCTTATATACATATCTATTTGCCTTAATCAGAGCTCTTTGCCTATAATATTCCAGTCCTTTTTCTTTCCAGGTTCTCAATCAACTGGACAGGTCATTGGAAACTGTCCAGAAATATGTATATATTCTCAAGTTGGTCCACCTCTTTTTCTACACAAAGTGAATGACCAAGTGCATCATCCACAGTTACACCCACTGGGAACATTTTCTTTCTCTACTGTCTCTTCTGGACATCACAGAATGTCAGTGTTGTGGCTGCCGTTCATTTTCAGCCCTCATCCATATCTGAGCTAACCCATCAATCAGCTGGTTGTATGGAACCACCTATAGACTTATAGGAAGGAGCTGGGGGAAGTGTGCTGCTGCAACCATGGTGGGTGGCAGTTGGTTTTGAGCTATTTGGTCATGCAGCTCACTCATGCCTTCTAGTCTTGCTTGGCTTGATCCTGGATGTTCGACTCCCACCTCACAACAGATTTCCATGACTCTCATATGGTTTCATGACTTGATGGGGAGACAGAACCTTGCTCATAAGGTGCATTCTGGATTCATGATCTCTTTCTGCCACATGGTCAATGTTCCCTCTACCAGAGCTCAGTAACATACTAGGAACATTTCTCAAGAGGCATGTCATTCTCTGCTGCAGACGCTATGGCTTTGCTCCAGAATCTCAGGGTCACATGTCGTGATTCTCCCACTGGCGCTTTCCACAAACTTCACCTGCATCTTTTCCAACTGCTGATGCCTCCAATCCACAGTGTCTGCTGTGTCAGAGAGTCCAAATGGAAGGGCTGCTTGGACTGCAGCTTTACCTTCTAAAGACACTATTTATGATCTGGGCACCACTCCAAGCTATCAACCTTCTTTGTCTCCCAACATATGGGTCAGATTCACATTCATGGGTGAGGAAGACATTGCCTTCAGAACCCAGAGAGGTTTACCATGCACTGTGCTTCTTCAGTGTAAAAGAGAATGAAAGATGCAGCAACTTTCTTTCACTTTGGAGGGGCTATCCTGGTATGCCTCTGGCTACTGAACCTCTAAAATTTCATCAAAGTGGCAGTTTCCTGAATTTTCAGAATTAATTCCTTACCCTCTGGAATATATGTGCATTATCAAAGTCTCCAGCGTAACAAGGCATCACTTGTTCACTGCCCAGTCTGTGTGATGTCACCCATGCAATGGACCAATGTGAAGTTCTTCACGTAAGCCACTGTTCTGAGGCTCATGAGACTGGGGACAGGGAAGTGGAGCTGAGCATCACATCTGCAGTGGTGGCCCATTCCCCTCCTGCCCTTCCTCTTTGCCACATCTGCTGCTGTCTGCTCAGAGCCTGTCTTGGGAGGCACCTGATGGAATGAGAGAGCTTGGAGTGAGGAAGAAACTGTCAATCCCAGCCCTAGAAGTTCCACTGGCTCTGAGCCCTGAGAATATTCTTATCTGATTCTGTTAGAGACACAAAAATCCAGTTGTGATCCACAGTCTCAGGGCTCAAGGAGCCTCTCTCTGGGGTCAGCAGACCTGTCTCTTTGGGTTGCGGTCCATCTTGATTCCCTGCTAAACTTTGCCAACCACCCCACACACTCCTAACCCCTTCCCTAGCAGTCCCCATATGTACTTTAGCTCCCACCAATTTTTCCCCCTTTTAAATAATGTTTTCTTGTACTCAGGGAAATCAAAGAAGCTCAAAACTGACTATGTCTCTCAGTCTCTGTACCTCAGTTTCCACATCTGTGGAATGGGAATAACAACCATATTGTTAAAATAATTAAATGTTTGACCACATGTTATAATCTGTAAACTCTAAAATGCTGGTATCGTTATCAGTAGAAGAGAATAATAGAGACTCTTCTGTGATGAAATACAAGGAACACTGGTTTTGCTACCTTCCAACCTAATCCGATTCTTTTCCTTTTATTGTTCAAGTTTTATTGTGTGTGTGGGAGGGAACAGGGAAGCTTACAGATATATGGGTCTGTTCACAAAACAGTGTCCACACGGGATGCTTTGTAAAGTTTCCAGGCACTGAGGCCCTTGATGGACAATGGACCACAGTGGATAAGAAGGAGATGGGGAGCAGAGCCAGCTCTTCAGCCCAGTAAGCCACCAGGCACCTGGATGGCAAGGTGTAACAAGCTGGCTTTTCCGGCTTCCTCAGACCACCTGTCGAAGCCACCTCCATGCTGGTGTCATTCAGCGTCAACTCCTTACTCCCTCTTGGGAGCCCAGGGTCAGATCCTTGCTCAAGGTCATCCTCGCCACTCCCGTCTGCCTTCCAACCCTGCCTGGCTCTCCTCCACACCGACTCCCTCCCCACCCTGTTCTGGCTTTGGTCTGCCGTGCCCCCTATTCATTTTATCCTGCTCTCCTGAAGCTCATCTCTTTGGATTCTCCAGGTCCATGTTTGAAAGAAAAGAAAAATAAAGCAGTATTAACTTGTATAACCCCTTTGCATTTCTGCTTCAGTCTAACTCTCCTGGAGGCCGCAGGAATGCTTCTGAATGAACTGAGAAATGGTCAGGAATTATGGAAAAGACAGCTGGAAGGTTACTATTATAAAAGCTTAAGATGTCACAAAAATGCACACATGATGAAGATGACCACGAGAATAACCTCGTGGGCCAAAATTAAGTTTATCCTGGGCAATTCAGTCCCTGGTCCTTGTTCCGTAAAATGTGTTCTCAGAGCCCGTGTTGTATCCCTGACTCTGATGCCAATACACATGCTGTGGCCCACCGCAGGCTGCTCTGGGAGGTTCTATTTCCCTCTCTTTTTTATAGTCCATAAGAGCCCACGGGCTGTAAGAACAAATCCTTAGATAGGAGAGTAAAGACTCAGGGAGCCGACTCATCAACATCCAATTTCAACTCTCCCAGTCGCCCTACCTCTCAATAGATGTCGCCACTGCTGATAGATTTAAAGGGGCCCATGGAGTCATATTTTATGTTCCTTAGCATCCTTGGAAAGCTACAATTTCTTTGTTTGAGGGTCTTTATTTGGCACTTCCTGGTCACCTGGTGAACCACTTTATTAACACAACCTGGTTATTTAGTCATATATTTTCGTCTTAAACCCACCACCAACTTCCTCTATATTTTATAGCTACTTAACATAAAAAGCACCACAGGCTACTCTCTTCTTATCTCCAAGATACGCGCAGAAGTCTCCCCTCACAGAGAAGCCACGTCAGGTCCTGGGTGAGGGCTGGCATTTTCATGTAAATGGCAAGTTTTATATCAATGTCAGATTAGCTGCGAGGTTGTTTGAACATTGAAACCTCCTGACCGGTTGACAAGACAGGATTCCCATGAAGAAGGCGACATTTCTGAGGCACCCGTATCTCCCACTTTTTGATGTATTACTTGATCTTTCCCCTGATGGCTAATGATACAGACGCTCTTGTCAGTATTTCAAAAATAATAAAAGAGGTACCTTTATTTTCTTGCTCTATATTTTTTACTTCAAAATTATTCTGTTACCAAATTACCTATGCCAAGAATAGCATTCAAGAGCTGGGGTAATGGAAGTAGAAACCATTGAGACAATGTGCCCCATGCTACAGAAGGCTGACAAAGCATTGTGCATGGGAAGACCACTGCACAACCAGAAAACTCTCTGAGGCAAGCAGTGGCTTTGCATTTTATTGTCACTACCTACATGCCAGAAAAGGTGACCCAGGATGTTGCATAGGTTTCCAACTTATTCTTGAGAAGATGGTGGGCACTGGGGGAAAGCAGCAGTGATGAAGCGGAAGGAGTAATGTTCTTGTGCTTTTAGCAAAGGTCTTGAGACCTTGATTACGTCCTCCCTGAAAGACAAAGAAAGATGCTTTACCCTAATGTAGTTTGAATAACAGATGTCGAGCACAGAGCACAGAATATCCACAGCACGTCCGCAGAAGTACAGCTTCCAGGCATTGCATGTGGATATTTCATAGTCCCTTGGTTCACTCACTTCGCAGTAGCTGCAATCCATCTCTATTAGTTTCCTTGTCTCTTTGTTCCCACTTTTCCTACCCTATGTTTTAGACATAAACTATAAGCTAAAGTGGGTGAAATTATACATCAGTGCCTTACACTTGGAAGACTAGGCATAGCTCAGGTCAGTGGTGGAGTGGTCCACTCCTGCCCAGTGCCCAATGCCCCGCTCCAGCTTCCGACTTCTGCTCTGTACCCCAGCTCTTTATATCCATGGCCTGATGGATACATTTCCCTCTTTAATTCACTGTCACGTTGTCATTTTCCCCAAACTGCTGGAAACCCTGAGTCTATCGATTCTAACAATATTAATAATGATAAAATTGATAATAAGACTACTTCCCAAACTGCTCAGATTCCCCCTTCCCTTCATCTTATAGCCTAGGGGATTTTTGAGCAATGAAATTTCTAAAGCATGCCCATAATTATGTTTTTCTTGCTTGAAAACATGTATAGCATCTTATTGCGTATCAGATAATCCTAAACTCTTATCTTGGTAACCACGGCTGTCCATGGTTATTCCTTAACCTAAGTTTCCTTAAATGAGACCCACTGCTCCTCTCTATCCGCTCAGGTCAAGTCACATTGTGCATGTATCCGCAGACACAGCCTACAGCTTCTGAACTCCATTCCACCTCCAGTTCTTCCTGTTTGTGTCCCACACGTGCTGTAAAATCCGGGCCCAATACCAACTTCTTCATGAAGCGCCTCTCCTCCTGTCAGAGAGTGGGAATTCCTTTCTTTGTAAATGTTATAATTTACTTATGAACTGATTGAGCACAAAGATGATGTTTTTCTATGCCTTTTCACTCCTGTGACTCACCACATAGTGCTTTGTGCACAGAAGAATGAGTAAATTGGAACAATTGGTATTTTTGAGATATTGAAGGTTAGGAGAGGAAAATATTTCTACGGTATATCCAAAAGCTGCATTTTTATAAAATCTAACTAAATTTAACTGAAAAATCAGGTGCCATGGTTTCATTTGTGGGTTTCTGTTTTGGCTTCACAGGGTTAACATGAACACTAGTGTTTACTGTGAGTGCATTTGAACAGTTCCAATACGGAAAGTGGCTGAAAGGCTGCTGGCTGACGCTGTGAGGTTGACTGCATGTGCCAGATGGGTGAGAATTATGTTTTACAACCTAAAAGTCTAAGTTTTAAATAAGATATATAATACATGAGAATTTAGACATACAACTAAAACATATCAGATACAATTTTAGTTAAAATTTACATTAAAAGGCCAGAATTGAGTTAGTAATCAGTAGAGAAAAAAATTGAGCTCCCCCATATTTTAGCTTGAGTGATTATTCAGGCAAATATTCTGAACCTGCATTTGAAAGCCATTCTGAATAAATTGTGTTCTGATAAGTATTTGCCTTGAATACCAAGTTTCCTCCTATAAATCAACACAAAGTGAAGACTGCAAACTCAAACAAGAGAAGAAAACTGATTAACATGGACCTCCATCCCTAAGCCATCTTGTTGTTTCTGATATTTTTTCTACATTTATGTCAGTGCAGTGTGAAAAGGAAAAGCCTGTCTAACTGAGCAGTGGATAAGTCTAAAAAATGTCAGGTCCCGCCTACAAAATATTCAGGGATTGGGTAGTCTAGTATATCCAAAGGTGTTGTTATGGACTGGATTAGGATTTTAATCTAAGAAAATTCAAAACATATTTCAGAGTTAGTTTTGAAGTTTCTGTAAGATTGCAAGATTTTTAATTGCCAATATAAAATGCATTTCAACCATATATGGTACGACAAGGAGATGCATCATCATGATTTTATGTCTTATGTGCTAGTTAGTGGCCCATCCTTCTATGGGGGCCAGTGGAAGGAAGCAGCGGTACCCAAGAGAAGGCAAACAGTGCCTTGACTTAAGTATATTTGCACATACAAAGACATTACTTTGTGTAAGACACTGCATTTCTCAGTCATAAGCTGGTGTCTTTTTTGGTACACAGGGACAAAATGAGACCAATGTGAGATGATTAAGTTAGGTTATAAAATGATTCGTGATCATGGGTTGGTTCTTTAATTTCCTTCTGCTCATTGAAATGCCCAACCACCTTCCTAGATAGGTTAGCATTGACAACTGGTGTCTCCCATTTATTATGGATTTTCAAATCAAAAGTGATATTTGGTTTTCTCAATCAAATTAAAAAGAGAAGACTCTCCCAGTGGGAATTTGTTTAATCGAAGAGAGAGTCATTACATAAATAATCACAAAATTGATTAACTATAATTGTGGTAATTTTATTCAATCCCAGGAAGTCTGCAAAACATAGTTCCACAGGCCCCTTCATCCCTTCATGTATATCATAGTTGGCCAAGTTTAAAGTTGAGTCACAAGGTTTAATTATTAAGCATATGGAGGTGCTTGTGCAAAACTCTTGCTAATCAATTGTAATTCACTTTTACCCACTTATTGATCATCTACTCCAGTCTAATTCTCTAACCTAATACGCTCTAATATTCAACATCTATTACACTAATAGTCTTACCCAGAAGCTTGGAGCTGTGGGTGACTCAAACACATGATCTATATGAGGCAGCTGACATGCCAAGCCCTTTCCAGGAGAAAACAATGAAGTGGGAAAATGTGTAAAACAAAGTGAGTGAAAGGAGAGATGTGGCGGTTTGGCTAGTGAAGAAACAACTGGAAAGACCCATTGAAGTAAATTCTTAAAATTCCAAAGCTATTTCTTAAATGTACTATTTTGTTAAATGATGCTACCTCCAAATGGTTCATGGAGATACTTATTGGACCGTCTGTTGAAGGCTTGCATGGGTGAGGTGGCAGGAGTCTCCATGCATATCATTTATATGTATCATGTGCCCTTTAACACATAATTCTATGTTCTTGCCTATTCTCCTCTTTACCTCTACGACTTGTGCTCAGTTCTGAAATGTCACTGTTTTCCACCTTGTTGGCCCATGTGATAGAGACTAGCTAGATGCTCACTAACCTCCCCGACCCACAGGAATGTTTTGTTTCTCTGACACCCTTTTAGTCAGTTTGGGGCCAATGGACAGTCACTGGGCTGTGGGCGGTTTGTGCCATTTCGAGCCTGGACCCTAATAGTTTGTGAGATTCTCAGCTCACTCTCTGTCCTCTGCTCACGGGTTAGAAGAGGTACCATCTGAGACGACAGAGATACACAAAGGAAGGAATCACAATGTTGAGCCACTGCTCGAAAGAGATTACCCAAAGAATCTGCTCAACCCTCCCAGGATCTGAACGAAAAGCATACTTTCATTTTGTTAAGCTCACCTGTTAAGTTGTTGCTATGACCTGACTCACAGAGAAATTGGCATGCCGTGTAGCAAGGTGCTGATCTATGTGGTACTGGACTGTAGAAGGTGAGGCGGCGACTGGAGGCTAGGAGACTGGGCAGCTCCTGTCTGGGGATGGTCTGATACATAGAGAGAAGTCAGATCCATTCTGGGTTGGCTTTGTTTGCTTATTTGTTCATGGTTTAGTATGTGTCATTCCTCCATTGTTGGCCCAGAATTCCAAAGAAGAGTGGCTTCTCCAACATTTCGCTCACTTGGTTAGAAAAACCATATTGGAGATAATTAAAAAACACCACTGTTTGGAAAAATGGTTTCTCTTCCAGCTTCAGCTCCTTGGCTGACCTGTGATGGGTAGTGAGTCCCAAGTGGAGGGTTCCTCTTCCCTGTTAGCTGTATGGTTCAGCATTTCAACACACAAGCCCTTCATGCTGGGTTACACAGCAAAAATACAACCTGAGGGTTTAATATTTGTTGAGGTTAAGAGGAGATTTGATTTAGGAGAAAAGTAATCTTTGGGCTTTCTGATGCACCAGACCATCTTCCATCAGAGTTCAGGGGCAAAGACCATCGATGTCATAACAACATTGAAATAGATGGAAGTTTTGGATTATTTGTGCAACACTTAAGTTACTTATTTGGCATGAGCCACTTGTTGTAGATCTCCCCCCTCATAACATACTGCATTCAGTCCTATTCCCACATCCGCTTACAATTTTATTGATAAATCCACTTAGGTAGATGTAAAGACACATTATTATGATAACGTAATTCATGCTAAAGAATATGTAGCTAATAATGCTAGCTGTGTTTTCACTCTTAGATTAACTTCCATTGCAAAATCTCTCCTTTCAAGAGCAATGGTTTTAAGACTTCTGTTTTTGTTGATGATGTTTTTACTGTAAATTGTATCTTCAAATAAATTATTGCATGGAAAACTGAAAAATAAACTAGAAAGAAACTGAGCTGCCCCTATGAAGTTGTGTGGAGGGCCTGGGAAGATTGCAGCGTGACCACTCCTGACCTAGGGTCATCTGTCACCTGATAAACAGCTAAAAAGGACTTGATCGTAGGGCCCCAGAGCAGGGCTGTCAGAAGGTACTTCAATCAGAATTTTATTTTAATAACTTCTTGATTTCAAATTAATGAGACTGTTTCCATCCAGTGCTAGACTTACACACAGAAGAGGTCACTTCTAGTTTTATACCAATCAGTGTAATCATGAGTGATGTTTTAATCTGTTGGGACCACATCATCTGGCCAAACAAGCTTCTTCCTACTTGCAGAAATGCACTGATGAATTCTCTAGTTCAAATTTCTCTATCCTAAACTCATGTATAAGTCATTAAATAGGTCTTGCTACCAAACGTTAAAAATATTATTCCATCAGTCTATGTGAGTCGAAAGCAAGCATTTACATCTACCTCAAGGGAATACCCAGCCTTCGTGCATTTCTTAACTGAAATACTGTAGGTTACACCAGGTAAGTGGCTCTGTATGTGGTCCACACTTGCATATGCATATTTTCCAGTGACACTCATAACTGAATCAATAAAGCAGTGCAGCATCTATCAGCTATCCAGACTTTCACCATCATGAGGCATTCACACTGCGGCTCCCTGTCAATCTCCTGGTCTGCGTTCCCTCAATGCAGTGTATCTGTATTCCATATGCAAATTCTCCAGTGAGTGATTTTCCTGTTTTGTAAGCTAGACTGCACCTGTAACATGTGGGATTGAGTTAAAAATGACAAGCAGACAAGCACAGGCACATTATCTTGACAAACTCAGCCTCCGAAAATTACCCTGGGCCTGAATTATTAAAATAACAAGGAATATTTCACTCAGCTGTGCAGAAATGATCCTAATTGTCCACTTTAGCTAAATCCTTTCAGTCTCTGAGATCGGTCAATTTACATAGGTGGCTTGCAAATTCCTCAACCCCCATTAGAGAGGAGCACGGCAGCAGCCCGATGCACCCTCATTTATTTTAATAACCTGCCAAGCAGACATGAAAATGTTAAAGTTGGAAGGCTATAACATGACAGGATCCTGACTTGTCAGAGCCACATTATAATCTAGTTAAAATACTTTCTTTCTCCCTTTCTTGTCTTCTCAGGTAAGTGGGGAACTAATTGTCAAATTACTAATTTTGTTGGCATTAATATCAATACTAAGGCAAGAGGAGCATGAACTGTTGAGCGAGAGGTTTTTCTTCTACACCTTCTGCTGCTGATGGGAAAATAACCCTGGAATCAAGTAAAGAATTAAATGTGTATGATCCACTTGCTACTTGGTGCTAACCCATTCTTGCAAGCACTGTTTGCTAATACCGTCAGATGAACACTTCTGCATCATTGGGCATGTTTGTGGTAATTAGTGTGCAGGGCATCACAATAATTAGTCAATATTAAGCATTTATCCTGTGCTACATTGTGTACAAGTATACAATGTAGCATGGACGAGTATGTGCTCAAGGACTTGATACTTAAAGTCCTTCTATGTAAAGAACTTTCAGTCTAGTCATAGATTGTGAGGGCCTACATTTTGGATTGTGCTTATTATCTGGAAAAATTATTAATATCCCTGCTCACTCTCAAAATTGTCCTGTTTTGACGATAAATTTTATGATTATTCTAGTTACAGATAACAGACCTTAAAATGTGGGTTACTCATATGGTGTCACCTAAAACGTGCTTTTTGAGGTACTTGGTGAAGAGTGTCCACACAGGGGGACAACGAGGTGGGGAGATGGGGTGTGCTAAAAGCAAGGCTGTTTAGCAGGAGGGTGAAATAGCACCATATGGAGAAAGTGGTCAGAAGGTCAGGCTGTAGCATGGACAGTACAGGATGGACGAGTACGTGCTCAAGGAGTTGACATTTGAAGGCCTTGAAGAAGCAAAGTGAAGGAAAGTGGTTTCCAAGGTTGGGGTTTGTGGTTCTGTCCATCTGTTTGGATTTGGTCTTGGGAAAAGGCAGGTCTTCAGCTGTGGCAGCCAGGTGTATTCTCTAAACAGTTTTTACAAAGCTTAAAAAGATGAAAGAGAAGAAACAGCAACATTATAAACAATACGGGGCTGAATAATTTTAAGGCTGATGAAACTCACAGCATACACCTCTGTTTGAGTCTCCAGAGGAAGGAAATTGTGAACTCCAGTTGTTGGTGACCACTGATTTTCCAGCATAGTAATTTCTTCACTTAAGAAAGCAAAGTCTTTGTTTTCCACTATTGGTGTCTACTTTTGGCAGTCAAAGTGTGCGATGCCACAGATTCTGGGCTGTGGGAAATGTGAAGAATTGGCTTTACTGAGTCATCATATTTGCATATTTTCCCATACTGTATTTATTTTTATTTTTTTCTCGGCAATTTTAAGCTAAAATCCATTCAGAACCATTATGGATCACAATACCTTTGCTATTTTTTCCTTGGAAGAATCTGATTATTTGTTTTAATGCCTTTAATTTAAAGAATAGAATAAAATTAACTTTTCTTATATGAAACATTTATTTTTTTCTACACCTGTTTTTAAAAGTTAAACTTTTTATTGGGAGTTCAGATAGTTAAAAGTTTGTGTTTAGCTTTAATTTGCACATTCACTGATGCAATCTGCAGGTCACGTGTTCCAGGTGAGCTTAGATACCTGGATCAGGTATAAAACAATTATATGCTTTGCTCACTGTGAATATGCTCAATAGACCCATTTCAGGTAGCAAAACTATTGTATTCTTTCCCTGAAACTGAAAAATTACTAAGCACAGAATTTTGCTCAATAAAGAGATTTAAATATGGCAAGGTGCTCCGTGGAAACCTGTGTCATGGGGAGTCTGCAGGTCATGAATTCTATGTGGGGAATGGAAATCCAGAAGGACATCAGTACCTCCAAGCAGACGGTATAAAGTGACAACCCAGGGATCTGGTCAATGAGAACTAAAAATCCCCAACCCTTTGGCATTGAAAGTGTAACACAAACACTACTTTCTATGACACCTAAAATTCCAGGTGGAGAGGCCAAATTGACTTACAGAGTACCTACTGGGCACATCGGGTGGGGCTGTGGCAGCCAGCCTTCTCACTAGGCTTGAGGAGTTCAGGATTTCCTTTTTTGGCTTATTTACTCAAGGTCATCTATGTGGTATGAGTGCCCTGAACTGGGGATGAAGAAAAGCTGAGAACAGTGTATTCATGATTGATTTTCAGCTAGTTCAAATATGTTGTCCAGCTCCCATGATAAGCACCATTTGTGGAGAAGGCATGAAATTCAATGAGCCATTCACTAGAGGAAGGGGTTTTCTTCCCGCCTTTTCAGAGAACTGCACAACTGGTAATGTCCCAACTTCAGACTTCATCCCCGTCCTCTTTTTGCTTTTCACTGAGTGCACTTCAGACCCATAAGGTGAGCATTCTCCTAGCAACTGGTATGCAGAGCTTTATTTCCCACTGGGCTTCCCTGCCTTGGTCATCCATCAGCATCTCACATCCCACCTCTCTAAACCCAACCCGCTCCTCCACGTCAGCCCTTATTAATTAATAACATTTCCATCCCAAACTAGAAAACTGCAGGTTTTATTTGAGTCAATGTGGCCTCTGAACTGTCTCACAACACATTTTCTTTCTACTCCTATTACCACTCACCATCTCCTCCTGGTTTTCTTATGAGTCTCACCTTGACCCTAATTTTTTCAACCTGGAAAACATTATCGTGTCAATATCTTATTTAAAATCCTTCAAGGGCTCTCTATTACCTGCAGCAATAACTTTTCAATGAAACTCTGGAAATATTGGTCCTTCCAGGACTGCCTTGGGCCTCCCCTGAGGGAGAAGAGACTCAGGGAGCATCTAGAGCCACAGAGAAAGTGTCCTAACTTCAAATCTGCCACATGGGTTCAAGTTGGTCTTACAGAGCTTACTTATACAAAGGCCTCATTGATGGAGCAAAGAGAGTCTTTTCAACAAATGGTGCTGGAATAACTGGACATCCACTTGCAAAAAACTAGATATAGACCTTACAGCCTCAAAAAAACTAACTCAAAGTGGATCATAGACGTAAATATAAAATGCAAAACTATAAATATCCTGGAAGATAACATAGGAGAAAACCTAGATGACCTTGGATATGGTGATGGCTTTTAGATATAACACCAAAGTCACAATTCATGAGAGAAAAGGATTGATAAGCTGGACTTCATTAAAATCAAAACCTTCTGCTCTGTGAAAGACAGTGTCAAGAGAATGAAAAGACAAGCCTGGGAGAAAATATTTTCAAAGGATACATCTGATAAAGGACCGTTATTCAAAATATACAAAGAACTCTTAAAACTGAGCAATAAGAAAGCAAATCAACTAATTTAAAAATGGATCAAAGATTTTAACAGACACTTCACCAAAAATATATACACAGATGGCAAATAAGCATATGAAAACGTTCTCCACATCATATGTCATCAGAGAAATGAAAATTAAAACAATGAGATACCACTACACACCTATTAGAATGGCCAAAATCTGAAACACTGACAACACCAAATGCTGGCAAGGACATGGAGCAACAGAAGCTCTCATTCATTGCTGGTGGGAGTGTAAAGCGGTGCAGCCACTTTGGAAGACGGTTTGGTGGTTTCTTATCACCAAAACTAAACATAATTTTACCATACAACTCAGCAATCATGCCTCTTGGTGTTTACCCAAAAGAGTTGAAAACTTATGTCCACACAAAACCCTGCACATAGAGGTTTATGGTAGTTTCATTTATAATTTCCGAAACTTAAAAGCAACCAAATGTCCTTCAGAATTGAATGGATAAATAAACCGTGGCACATCCAGACAATGCAATATTACTCAACACTAGAAAGAAATGAGCTATCAAGCCATGGAAAGACATGAGGGAACCCTAAATACATATTGCTGAGTGAAAGAAGCAAATCTGAAAAGGCTACATCCTGTATGATTCCAACTATTTGACATTCTGAAAAAGGAAAAGCTGTGGAAACAGTAAAAAGATCAATGGTTGCCAGGGGTGGAGTAGTGGGGGAGAAATAAATAGGCAGAGCAGAGGATTTTTAGGGCAGTGAAATGATAGATACATCTCATTTTACATTTGCCGAGACTCAAATAATGTACAACACCAAGAGTGAACAGTAGTGTAAGCTAAGTACTTTGGGTGATAAAGATGTGTCCATATAGTTTTATCAATTGTGACAAATGTACTGCTCTGGTGGGGGCTGTTGATAGTGGGGGAGGCTGGGCATGTGTGGGGGTAGAGTGTATATGGCAAATGTCTGTATCTTCCTCTTTATTTTTCTGTGAACCTAAAACGGTGCTGAAAAATAAAAATAGTCTTAAAAAAAAGCCTCCATTGCTTAACAAAAAAAGAAAAAATAAATGTTTGGAAACCCAATGAACCACTAAATAAAATCCAGTTAAGCAGTCACTGAGTCAATGAGCTCTCTCTTCAGACTCATTTTCCATCACTGCTCTAAACAGAATCTAGGGTCTGATGATATGCCTTTCCCAGGAGTTATATTTCAGACCTCGGTGGTCCTGTATCTGCTGCTCCCTCTGCATGGACGATCCTCACCTTCTTCTCCATCTGGACCATCATTTGAGTTCCTTCCCAAATCTCTTCTTTGTGAAAGCTTCCCTGCCTGCCTTCCTCTCTGCTGTACAGTAGTTAGAGCAACAGTTAGACTGTACAGCTGGTATAGTATTTAGGATGATTTGTATCCATCTGTCTACTTGCACATATAAAATTAATGCCATCAAGACAGGGAGCATGTTTCAATCATGCCTTTATCTCAGTAGGAGCATAATAAAAACATTAGCATATTGCTAGAAAGCACGTAAGGAAAAGAATGATATAAACAGAGACACAGAAATTCAAAAATCTTAGCTCCTCTATCATCACGATTATCAAACCACTTCCAATGGTATGTTATCACCAGATGTCTTGAACCTCCCTCAGTGGAGTTATTTATTTAGATATTACTGTGTGCTTTGTTTGCAGTGGAAGTCCCTGTAAGAACTCTTCCCTCCCCACTCCAATCTGCACATGCAAGGACACTGCACTGTCCCCGGCTCTCACATGCCACTTTCATTGCAAAGAGCAAACCCAAGACTTGTGCCCCAACAAACGGCCAGTCTCAGATTGGGGAGGAGCACTGTTTACTCCTGCATTCTCTCGCCCTAGACAGCTGAGATGTTTGCTTGTACATTTGTTTGTTTGTTAATATTTGGCTTTGTAGGAAAAAAGAAATCCTCTTCAAAATTCACATGTGGGCAGGGAAATTTTCTCAGTCAAGTAAATGAATCAATATTTAATGACATTTTAAAAAGCAGTATTTGTCTGTGATAATATTGGAGAATTTGTAAACTGGAAATTAAAACACCATGGCTGTGAGTTTTTGAAGAGCATTTAACCTTACATGGGAGATGGGTCTTGTGTAGTCGCAAGGTGAAGCGCAGAAAACTATAGACATTTTTAGAAAACAGATAGTGGCAAGGAGGAAAACTATAACAGATCTGCATGTTAGAATCGGTTGAAGGCAAGTCCATGCTCCCAGGTGTAGGAAGTGGAACAGGAAGGAGATGATGGTAAAGATCTTGTGATTTCAAGGTCACAGCTGTCCACAGAGACAAGGTTCACTGCAGAATGGAAAATTCCCGCTGCTCTTGTTCATGCTTTTATGCTTTCATTCTCTAAAATTATTCATGCTATTGGAGATGGGATTGAAAAGTGGCTACTTCATCCATCCTGCTGCCCTGCAGGTCCTGGGTCCACACAGCACATGGTGCCATCAAACATCCTTTTGGAGACAAGTCTAAAGACAATGACTCCCTTTGCACCAACATTTCCGTCTGAAACACTCTGCTTAGAGAACCCCACACAGGTGCCACTACCAGGTGTGTAAAAATTCACCATTCCTGGTGCTCCTTGCATTAACCTGGCACAGGACTGTGCATCTAACATAATACATATTTCTTGAGAAACAGATCTTATCCTTTTATAGTGGAAGCACAATGTACGGGGGTTGTGAAAATAAAGTGTATTAGTTGGCTTGGGCTGCCATAACCAAATACCATACACTGAATGACTTAACAGAAATTTATTTTCTCAAGGTTCTGGAGGCTAGAAGTCTGAGGTCATGGTGCCAGTATAGTTGGTTTCTAGTGAGAGCTTCTTCCTGGCTTGTAAACTACCATCTTCGCACTGTGTCCTCACACGGCAGAGAGAGGGAGATCAAGATATCTGGTGTCTCTTCTCCTGAGGGTACTAATCTCACCATGGGACCCTGCCCTAATGATGCCATTTAATCTTAGTTACCTTCCAAGGCCCCATCTCTAATACCATCACATTGTGGGTTAGGGCTTCAACATATGAATTGTGAGAGGGGTAAAATTCAGCACATGACATAAATCAAGTTTAACGGGGTCCAATATCAACAGGTGCTGGTAGTCATCTCTGACAGCTCATCACATGTAAAGATAAAATCTGTGAAGAAAAAATAACATTTGGGCATTTCATTATGTGGAGATTTTATGGACCAGGTCATAGTGGAAAGGAAAAGTTAAAGAAAAATGACAGTGAGCTTCTGCCTCCCCTGGAAATGTGGCTGTGACACATGACCAGTAACCCAAGTTTGGGATGACCTCTCTCTGTCCCATGTTCTCTCTCCCTTACTGTTTCTCTCTCTCTCGCAGGCTGACCATAGATTACGTGTTGAATTCAGTTGTGAAGTTCAGCTTTCCTTTAACTACATATGTAGTAAAAAGTAGTTTTTACTTTTTACTCACCACCAAGTAAAAAGCTCACCATCAAGTTAGGATGCATAAAATTGAACATGTGATGGCCTTAAAGAGAAATATTGGAGCATTGCTAAGCCATCATCAACTTCAAATACTGAATTTATTCAGCAAATCCTTCCTGAGCACAGCTGTTCCAATGCTAAAAATCTGGAACAGATCAAACAAAAATTCCTTCTCTCTGCATATTTATTCTTAAGCTACAAGTAAAAAGTACTTTTATGTAACATCTAAAATTAGATCAAAATTCATACAAATGGGGACTTAAGCTTCCACCCAAAATGGAGTAACAGGAAATGGATTTATCTTCTTTCAAAACAACAAAAAATAGACAAAGCATATGAAAAACTGGTTTTCAAAACACTGGACAATAGGCAACAAAGGACAGCGATTCTTGAGAGATGGAAAACTAGCAAGAGGAGTCTTACAGTTGGCCCAGAGACTGCCTTGAAAGATTTTCAGACCACAGCACAGGGATGGGGGACTCAGCAGGAACGTGGTAAACTCCCTGAGTTGAGGAGATGGATCTAAAAATCTAGGAAAACCGAGATAGATAGAATTTGCTTGTCAGAGTCCTGCAGAGGAGAGAGCTTCCAGAAAGAGAACTTTGGTGATCTGCAAATGATACCCTCAAATATTCAGAAGGATATTTGTCAATGTGTCTGTGTGTAGAAACTGCACCAGGCTGGGGAAAGAACCACATGAAAGATTTAGAAGGAAAAACGCCAGACACCCAAACAGGGTGAGGAATACTACCTGTTCCCACAGATGGACTATAAAACCTCATAATTGAAAAGACAGCAGGTAGTGTGCTCAGAGAGGCGTTGCCTTTGCAGTAGAGAAAAATTAGCCCTATACTCAATACTGCTCTGGTCCATCCCAATGAATCTTGAAGGCAAAACCTGAAAGGATCAAATGACTTACGTAAAGAAATTGAGGTACATCTCAGGAAAAACAAAATAAAACATATTTACAAGAATACAAAAATATGCAGCACCTAAAAAGGGTAAAATATGCATATATGATAGTAGTATGCAAAGAAGCAAGAAAATACAACCCATAATAAGGAGATAATTCAACCAATTAAAACCAACCCAGACTTAACAAAGATATTAGAATTAACAGGCAAGACATTTAGAAAATTGTTATAGATTCATGGTTTCAATTAAAAAATGCAAAGAGTTTGAAAGTTGTCACTTCAATCGTTACAACAACAAAAAAGATGAACAAACTAAAATTCAACTACTTTTCTTCGGGCCCTCATAGAGCTCAGGTTTCAGGGCAAACCACCCCAACAAATCTGGAGAGAAAGGAGACTTCAGAGTCACGGCTGAGATCCTCTTACCTAGAACAGAGGGTGCTGCAGCCTTAATAAACTGGAAGGAAAACTTGTATCGTAATTTTGACAAATTGCCAAGAATGAGTTTGGGCTATAGTCACGAGTGGGACACACACCTTTATGGATTTTGCCTTCATGGACTCAACCAGTTTCTTACAGTGAAGATCTGAGAAAGATCCTCACATGACATTGGTAGGGGAAAAACAGGGATGCAGGAGCCAGGAGCCAACTGAGAGAGCTACAAATAGCCAAATCTGGGACAATTAAAAAAATAAAGTAATATTGAATTATAATGCAAAGTAAAAAATAAATATCCATGTGTCCATACTGATATAAATAAATGATTAAGTAAATAAACAATGGGAGAGAATTCCAAATAATTTATGTATTTACTCTCCCCCCATTCTTAAGTGTGGGCTGTGTTAGTAACTTTACAGTGGAAAAACCCGACAAGCATTAACTCCACTAGATGATCACTATTAATGTCAACAGTTAAAAGTCATGCAACAGTTACAAGTGCATACCCTTGGTATGATGTGATGAAAATAGCACTTTGTGGTTTTCTTCTCCAAAACACATAACCCTATCTTAACCATGAGAAAAACATTAGATAAATTCTATTTGAGAGCATTACATAAAATACTTGACCTGTACTTCTCAAAACTGTCAAGAACATAAAAAACAAGGAAAGTTTGACAAACTGTCACAGTCAAGAGGAACCTATGTAGGCATGATGATTCAATGTAATGTGGGATGCTAAAACAGAAAAAATACATTAGGTAAAACCAAGGAAATCTGAATAAAGCATGGACTCTAGTTAATTATAATACATCAATGTTTGTTCATTAATTTGAAAAACTGCACTGTACTAATATAATGTAATCTGAGGGGAAACCTGTGTGGGTATACAGGAATTCACTCTACTATCTTCACAATGTAATTTTTAAAAATTTATTATAATGCTATTGAATGGAAGATATAAAAAGAACCTAAATCAAGCTTCTAAAGATCCAAACTACATTGTGTAAGACAAAAATACCCCAAGTATAATGAAAAGCAGATTCAACATTACAAAATAAAAGATAAGTAAACTTGAAAAGAGAGCAATAGAAACTATCAAAACTTAAGTACAGAGGAAAAGGAGAATAATAAAAAATGAAAATAGAACGAGTTATGTGGAGGACAACCCCAGGTAGCTTGGGATAAGTCTAGCTTGCATCCTCAAAAGGGATAAGAGAAATGAAAGGTACAACAAACAATTGAAAGAATAATGGCTGTTTTTTTCAGATTTGATGCAAACCATAAACTAACAGATGCAGGAATCTCCCAGTGAACATCAAGTGCAAGGAACATGAGGAAAACTACACCAAGGCACATCATGATCAAATAGCTCCAAACCATGATAAAGAGAGAACCTTACAAGCAGCCAGAGCGGGAAAAAGAAATGTTACACACGGAGGCACAAAGAAGAATGAAAACAGATTGCTCACCTGAAACAAGGCCAGCAAGAAGACAGTGGAGAAACAACTTTAAAGTGATGAAAGGAAAAAATGTTAGAGAAATTATACAAAAAGTGAAAATAAAGACATTTTCAGACACAAGAATGAAAGAATTCATTATCTGTAAATTGGCACTACAAGCAATGTTTAAAAAAGTCCTTCGGATAAAAGGAAAATGATGTCTGGTGAAATACAAATTTATGCAAAGTAATGAAGAGCACTGGAAATTATAACTCCATGGGTAAATACATGAGATTTTTTTTCTCTTCATTCAACTTAACTGATCATTTAAATAAAAATAATAACAATGTTGGGTAATATTTATAACGCGTGTAAAATTAAATGTGTGACAAAAATAACACAAAAGCCAGTAGGGAAAAAATTGAAGCATACTACTGTAACATTGTTATATTCTACATGGAATCATATATTATTACTTGAAGATATATCATGATAAGTTTAAGACGTACACTGTGAACTCTGTGGTAACCACTAAAATAAAAAGAGAAAGTGTTATTGTTATTATGTGAAGAAAAAGATAAATGGAATCATAAATCATACACAATAATCCAAGAAAAAAAGTCAGAAAAATAGAAAAAGTGTGACAAAGAAAATGTGCAGCAAATAGAAAGCAAACAGTAGATACTAGACTTAATTCTAACCAAATCAATAATCACATTAAATATAAATGGTCTAAACTTTCCATTAAAAGGCAGAGATTGTCATATTGGATAAAAAAGCAAGACTCAAATATTTTCAGCCTGCGAGACAAGGACTTTAAATATAAACGTAAAAAATAGGTTAAAAGCAAGAAGATGAAAAATATATTACATGTTAACACTAATAAAATAGTTGATTTGATTATATTAACCTGAAGCAATGTAGGTTTCAGAGCAAATATACATAACCAGGGGAAAATGAGGACATTTCCTAATAGTCAAAGGTCAATTTATGAAGAAGACTTAAAAATTATAAATATTTATTCACCTAATAGAGCATTTGAAGTGTGAGGACAGGGTCTAAGTACAGCCTGAAACCTTTCTTGTGTTCCCAAGAAGAACCTTGTTCCAGATACAGGACATGCTGGCAAGCTCACAAATTGTATTGCATGCAAAGAGCCCAGAGCACAGACAGTACATCCCTGCTCCATCTGCTTTGGGCACATGTAAATGTTACTTGGAACCACTTAGCTGTGCATTCAACAATGGCTCTTAGGCACAACCTAGCTTTTTGTATTTTAGATCTCACTGGGCAAAGGGTGAGCAGCCTTCTACTGCAAGACAAAGTAAGGTGCGTGTAGGCACACTGCCAACATTGGCTGCAGAATGGATCCACTTGTCATGGGGGACCCACACATCGCAAGGGGCTGGACCTTGTGCTCTCTCTCTCCCTTCTTGCTGTTAAGCAAACACTGTAGCATGTTCATCTGTTCTTGGAAACCTTGATTCATGCATAGTCTCTTCTCTGGGTGGTACTTACCTGCCTTTTGACCCTGGCCACCCTCACTTTGGGATATTTTATCCTGCAGCCCAGCCTGACCACCTAGTGAAACATAAAGCAACAATTTAAAGAATGCTAAGGATAAACAGACAAAAACATAATTATATCCAGAGCTTTCAATCCCCTTCTTAAACAATTGATAAAACAAATAGACAGAAAATCACTAAATGTATAATTGACTTGAAATACACTATAAACTAACTTGATTAAATTCAAATTTTTAAAGCACTCCACCAAACAACCATAAAATGCACATTATTTTCAAATGAGCAGAGAAGATTTATCATAACAGATTATTTTCTGGTCTATAAAATAAATCGAAATAAATTTAAAGGTATTCATGTATTACAAAGTATGTTATCTAACTATGATGAAATTAAATTAGAAATAAATAACAGAAAGATCTCTGGAAAATCCCCAAATATTTGGACACTCAATAACACACTTTCAAATAACAAATGGGGGAAAGAGTATATCAAAAAAGAGATGAGAACGTACTGTGAATTGTATCAAAAAAAAAAAAGTATATCATGACTTGTAAGATGCCATGAAAGCAGTACCTATGAAGAAATTTATATCAATGAACATCTATATTACAAAGGAAGTGAGTTCTCGAAAAAGTGACTTCGGATTCAACAGTATGAAACTAGAGAGCAGGATCTAACTAAGTCCAAAGAAAGCAGGAGAATGGAAATAACAAAGATCAGAGTGGAAAACAATGAAGTAAAAACAGACATATGGGTCCAGAACATCAATGAAAGAGAAAGCTACTTCTCTGAGAAGATCAATAAAATTGATCAACATCTAGCCTGACTTTTAAAGGAAAAAAAGAAAGAAGAGACAAATTGCTATTATCAGGAATGAAAGGACATCACTATAGATTCTAAATATATTTTTAATATCTGTAGATATTAAAAGTAACTTTAAATAATAAATAGATAATATAAATATTTGTAGAGAATAAAAATGTATAGCATGAAAAATTTTATACCATTAAATCTGACAACTTAGATGAAGTGGAAAATTTTCTTGAAAAACACAAACCACTAAACCTAACCCAGATATAATAGATAACCTATGTAACCCTATTGAGGAAATTGAATTTGTACTGAAAAACCTTTCTATGAAGAAAATTCCAGAACAAGATGGCTTAATTGGTGAATATCAGCCTTCCTTAAATAAGTGTACTTATAATCCTAATTCAATGCAAAATCTTTCAAAAAAATAAAGTAATATTTCCCAAATAGTTCTATGAAGCTAGAATTACTCTGATTGTAAAAGAAGACAAAAAAATTATAAGAATGGAAAATTACAGATGCATGTCTCTCATGAAAATTGATACAGAGATCAATACATTATTGGTAACTCAAATCAACAATATATTAAAATGGTATTATATCATGACCATGTGGAGTTTAGTGTAGGGATTCAAGGATGTTTCGACATTTAAAGTCAATCAATGTCATTCACCATATTAAAAATCTAAAATAGGAAAACCATATGTCATCTCAATAGAATCAGAAAAATTATTTGACAATATTTAATATTCATTACTGATAAATACTCCCAGCAAAGTAGAAAAAGAAGGTGACATCCTGAACTTGAAATGGCATCTACAGAAAACTTACAGCTAACGTCATACTTAATGCTGTAAAAATTAATGCTTTCTTTCTAAGGTGAGGAATAAGAAAAGAATGCTGGCCCTCACCACTTCTATTCAAATTTGAACAGAAAGTTTTAGCTAGTGCAATAATTAAAAAAATAAATAAATAAATAAAAAGTATCCAGATTGGAAAAGAAAAAGTAAATCATCTTTATTGTCAGATGTCATGATTGACAATGTAGAAATCTGATGGAGTCTACAAAAAATAATAGAACTAACTGATTTTTATCAAGGTAATTGCACACAAGAACAACAAGCAAAAAGAAATTGTCTTTCTATATTCTAGCTACAAACAGAAATTAAAATTTTTAAAAATAGTATTTATGACATCATAAAAATGTAAATCACTTAGGGATAAAATTTACAGAAGATTTGCAACTCTTGTATACCGAAAAATATAAAACTATAGTGAGATAAATTAAAGACCCAAATAGATGAAAGATAAGGCTTGCTCATGGATTTGGAACACCTATGATATTTTAATATTGTAAAATGTCGTGAGTCTTATTAAAATGTCAATTGTCTCCACAATAATCTATAGATTCAGTGTGATTCCAATCAAGAATCCAGCACACAATTTTGCTTAAATTGACAAGTGGATTCTAACATTCATATACAAACTAGTCAAAGCAAATTTGAAAAAGAAAAAATAAAGTTGGAAAACACATCTCACCTAATTTCAAAGCCTAATATAGAGTGATAGTAATTAAAACAATGTCATAATTGTGTAAATATAGATCAATATAGACCAGTTCAAGGGAACAGAATAGAGAATTCACGAATAACACCACACATATATGACAACTGATTTTCAGGGAAGATGTACAAGGACTTCAACAGAGGAAGATAGTCTTGCAGCAAATGATGCTAAAACTATTGGATATTGTTATGGGCTAAATTGTGTCTACCCTCTAAAATCGTATGTTGAAGTCCTAACTCCCAGTACCTCAGAATGTGACTACGTTGGGAGATAGGGCCTTTAAATAGGTAATTAAGGTAAAATGAGTTCATGTGGGCCAGCCCCAATCTTACGACCAGCGTCACTGTAAGAAGAGGAGATTAGGACACAGACATCAGAGACCAAGGGAGGACCGTGTGAGGACGCAGCCAGGAGACAGCCGTCCATGAGCCGAGGAGAGAGGCCACGGGAGACACCAAACCTGCCGACACCTTGATCATGGACTTTGCAGCCTCCAGAACTGTGAGAAAATAAATTTCTGTTGTTTAAACCACTCAGTCGGTGGTATTTTGCTAGGGCAGCCCTAGCCAGCTAATGCAGGTATTAATAGGCAAAAATCAAAGCAAAAAACAAGGAAAATCCTTCAGTACATTCCTCATACCATATATAGAAATTAATTTGAAATGAATCACAAATTTAAATGTAGAACTACAAAATGTAAAGCAGAAAACACAGGAGAAAAATCTCTGTGATCTTGAGTTAACAAAGATTTTTTTTTTTAAGAAGTGATATCAAAAACACTGTATCCCAAAAATGTTCATATAAGGTGACATTCTTATACTATATGGAAACACTCAATTTAGAGGTAACAGTCTGGGCAGAAAATTAACTTTGTTTTAAAAATGCTAGAGTTGAAAAAGAAATTCCAAATGTATGAGAATTTTGCTTGTCTACTAATGTTGAGCAATTAGGTAATATTTTGGCTAGGAAATATTATTAGTTTAAAGTAATTTTGCATCTTACAATTAATCACATAATTGGAACTTTTTCATTTTTTTCTTACTTCTTCAAAGGGAGCAAGTTATAGGAGCACTAGAGTTGGCAAAATGCATTATAAAATTCTAAGTTCTGCTTGGTCTTTCTGAAGGTTTATTATCTCTGAGGTATTTTAACTTCAAATTGCAATGATACTAACATAAATTTTATACTTATATGATAAAAAATTTGTAGACTTATTCAAGACATGGTATTTCAAAATAGGCAATCATTTTAATAATTATCTAATACCAAATGTTGCTATGCTACACTATATATAGTATACATATTTATCATACATATGGTACATGCGTGCACATGCTATAGTATATTGTGTACACATTATACAGCAATAAGTAAGCAATGATATAGTGTTAAACATTCTGTGGCTTTCAAATATTTATGCTCTAAATAAATGGGAATAATTTTCATTCATCTCAACATGTAGGATGAGAATATTGCTACAACCACTTACATTTCAGCTACAATCAGTTGACAGGTTGTTTTGAATGAAAATGAACATCTCTCCAAACAGCTTGGCTGTTTGCTACAGAAAATAAAATAAGTAAGCATCAAAGTGCTTAATAGATTTGAAAAACCGGATATGGCAAAATAAATGGATCTTAATCCCTCTCAAACATGAGTAAATAAATGCTGCTTTAATTCAGGGGCAGTTTGCCTTTGGGCCCCTCCCTTCCGTTAGCATCACCTGTCAGCGGCAATACCATGTAAATGAGCAAGGCTGAGCCTTTTCCCTTGCATCTTTGCTAATCCTCTCCCATTCTTCTAATCATGCTACACAGAAGCCAATATCTATTTTCATCAGGCAGATAGGATCTTTTAGGGAATTAAAGAGGTTTTCCACTGAGTTCTACGGTGGGCAAGGACAGGGCTGTGATCTGGGCTTTGGGGATTTCTCATTATGCACTGGCGCTGGCTGGATCGAAGAAGTGAGTTCTGGCTACTGGATTTTTAATCCTCTTGTGGTTAGGGTTAGAACTTCCAGTTATTTAAGATCTTTGATTACTCAGCACTTGGCTTTTGATTGAGTGAACTTCTGAAGACAGCACAGGACTGTGATTTCAAGTTAGCAGTTTTAAAGTAACTACTGGAAAAAATAGATAGGAAAAGCCTTGTGATTAAGCTACACTATCCCTTTTTAATTGACTTTCTGAAGCTATCTGATGCTTAACTCCTCACGTGCCAAAGGAAAAAGAAAATAAACTGAGTGAGTTAATTTAGTGTTTTCCCCTAGGGGGGCAAAATTCAGTGACGTTTGCAGGACTCTCAGGAATGGAGAGACTGAGAGAGGCTGAGCTTTAGCCAAGGGTAGCGATTGATACAGAGAGAATTTAATATGAAAAAGATGAAGCAGGTTTCCACTGGTGGGTAGAAATTCTCTCTATTGATGATTTAAGTCTTCAGGGAAAAAATAGAAACAAGACTGGCACAATAGTGTTGTCTAGAGAGAGAATATAACATTTTAGTACAAAATGTATCATGAATAGAAATGATTTTGTCCTGATTAACATAATTCAGACAAAGTAATCTTAAATGTCTCTCCCTTTGTAACATGAAGAAGTAATGAGCTCTGATCTCCTTCGCCCAGTCCTGGAAGGAAGTTACACATAAAGTCTGATTTCCCTCAGACTTTGAGGTGATAGACAACCCTGGGGAAGCAGAATCAATGAAAAGAACAGCTCTCCACTCCTGGTCACAGATTATACTAGGAGTCCTAATCCGTCTCAGAGAGAGTCCACTATGGTTCTTGTCACATCCTGCAACCTCCTCTTCTCTCCCAGCTTTTTCCTGCTTGGGGATTATGGGCCAGATACAGCAAACCACAGGGCATGAGTCACTTCTGCTGTGTCACCCATACTGAGTAGCTGTGTGCCCATTCTCATGAAGGTCTTTTCCTAGGGTTGTGGTGAGAAAAAGGGGGACTAACAGGTTTGGGACAATTTCATCCATTCCTTTTGGAACCCACTCCCAATAACGAGACAGTTTTTTGCCTTTTAGAAAGGCCTGGGGTAAACAGTGTACAATTTTTCAAAAGCTCTCTAGTGGACTAGGGAGAATGGAAACAGGATTCTTTCAGTTTTGATGTCAGCCCATAAGAACTATCCATAACAAGAAGGAAGACAAAGAGGCAAATGAGGCTCTGGTTATGGTCTAGAGAGAAGGAAGTTGGGAAAGAAAGTGAGTAGGAATAAATATAGAAACCTACATATTAATATTCACTAAGTGGTACATTTTGCTTCCATTGGACGTAAATTATTGGCATCCAAAGCTAATGAATTCTTTGCTCTATAAAATAAAATTTGTTCTGTGCAACATAGCACTTGATGTTTTCCTTATAAAGTGATTCTCAAGAGACATACAGAATAAAGGAAATCTCACTTTCAGAAAAGGTAGATTATCTCATGTGGGGCCACCTGTCCACTAATAACAATGATAAACTCTAGGCAAAATATATAATACACCTGTTTGAAGTCACTGAAGAGTGACCAAAATCAGGAAGAAACTAGAGTGGAGTTGACGCTTGAAAGAAGCAAATGGTAATGGGTGAGATTACCACTTTTATTTTTACAGTTTTTCCCAAGGGTCACCTCCAGTTAGTTCCACCTTATGGAAAAGCTAGAAATTGAATAGAAACTGACAATAATGCTGATTAGAGAAATCCGATAACAGAATTCAGGACTACCACAGCCAGAGGAAGATGAAGAAAGAGATCTCTAAATAGAAAAAACTACAGAGGGTGTGGTCCAGATCTTCATATAAAATTCATCCAAAGTCTATCAAACTCCTGAACTGCACATGTATGAAGTACAATCCAAATAGCTCAGCTAAGTTTAAAAGAGCTGATCAGAGGTAACAGTTACGACATATGTAAGGCAGGCAGAGTTTTAAATTGGCTCTCTGCCAAGTTAATTGTGGATAATATCAAACATTCTGTTCAGAGCAATATAACAGAATCCATAATCTCTACAACATAATTTTACAATGTCTATGACAAAATAAAAAATTAGGAAATATGCAAAGGAAAAATAAAATATGACCCATATCCACACAAAGACAAAAATCAATCAGTCAATATTAACTCCAAGGTGACTCAGATGTTGAACTGGCAGACAAACAATTTTAAAGTAGCTATTATAACTATTCTCAAAGATGTAAAAGAAAGAATAATGTAGCAAGCCTTTAGAACAGAAGTCCTCAAGTTCAGGGATGTTGCCTTAAAGTCAGCAATAAAAGGCATGACATAGCCTTTTATCCGAGACAGGAAAGTATTGTCTTCCTTGACTCCTGTTTCTGTGATCCATCCCAACTGAGCTGGGCTTTCTAGGCATCCATAGCAGGGATAGGTCTCACCTGGGCTCCAGTGACTCGAGCCAGCCCATCACTATATATATATTATATAAGTGTGTGTGTATGTGTATGTGTGTACGTGTGTGTGTGTGCATGTGTTTGAAGTTCTGGAGATGAGAATGCCTGTGCAGGCAGGTAAGGATATAAAGATATGAGTTTGGAAAGGTATTTGTTAATTAGGGCCCTAATCATGGGGACATTTGAGTCCTGCCAATAGGTTTGAAAGTTATCCTAACTGCAATATGAAATACTGATGAATTTTATGAAGATAATGTCAGATAAATATGAATTTTCAGAAAAAGCTGAAGCATTTTGGAATGATGAATTAAAGTGTGGCTAATCTCTAGGTAGGTTATCAGTAGAGAGGCATTGGAATCATCTTGGCCAGACATTTTGTTCAATGGACATGAAAAGGTGGAGACAGATTTCAAGTGGATTTTTAATTAAAATGAACTACAAACCAGATTTCTGTGGAGGGTACCAAAAGCAGAGGCATCTAGAAGTCACAGATGTCTAGACGTTAGGTTCTTAGGTTCAGGCAGAATAGAAGAAATTTATGGAGGGCGGCAGGTGGGAGAAGCTGAGCTCAGTTGGGGACACTGAATTTGAGGAATCTGGGAGACATTTAAATGTAGGTGTGCAATAGGCAGTCAGGAATGTGATTCTGAAGCTCTGCCTAGGTCCCAGAATTCTGTGTTAGAGGTAAAGGTACTGATTTTATTTGAAGAGAAGTTACTAATGACTCCATAAAAATAGATGTGATTACTCAAACAGAGCCTGTGGCCAGAGAAAAATCACTGAAGATGGGAGTGAGTTTAAAGGCACTTGAAAGGAATTTCAAGGGCATCTCAAGAAAAGGTAGAATAATGGAAACCCCAAATATCCTGAGAAAAAGACAGGACATTCAGGAAAAATGAAGAATGTCCAGTCTGCATGGGTAATGTGAGGATAAAAGGTAGAAAGACAAGAGTCTGCAGATTTAGAATTTGGACTGGAAAGTCTTTGGAAGGTGAGACTTTGATGTTGTTTCAAAGTCACAAAAATCCTTTGAGAGAATGTTATCCCCCCCCCAAAAAAAAAATAGTGGTAAAAGGAACGAGGCTTTAGTGAGCTTAAGAAGAAGATATGAGGAGTGTGGGTAGCTACCAGCAGAGTGGACTTCTGAGGCATCTGTTTGAACAATTCTAGTGAATATTTTAACATGTCTACTGAAGATAGGGGACTTTTTGTGTCAAGATCCTAGGGTCACAGTGGGTCACTTTTAGTGCATGTCTTTGGAGGAATATCACCCAGTGTGGTAGCCAATCTACAAGATGGCCCCGATGATCCTCACCTCCTGGTGTTCCTAGCCTACCGCAGTTCATCCACAATGAATAGGACTGACGGTCTCTATTCAGTAGCAACTGAAGATATGATGGAGTGTAGCTTCTGAGGATAGGTCATACAAGACGTTGTGTTTTTGGCTTTGCTCTCTCAAGTCAATTGATTTTGGGGAAACCAGCTGCCATGTCATGAAGATACTCAAGATGTCTGTGTGGTGAGGATTTGAGGCCCTGCTGCCCATAGCTAGGAGCAATTTGCCAGACATGGGGGGACCCATGTTGGAAGTGGATCCTTAGCCCCATCAAGCCTTCAGATAACTAAAGCCCCACCCAACATCCTGACTGCAGTCTCGTGATACACTTGATTCAGAACCACACAAAGTCTTGACACACAGAAATTGTCTGAAACAATAAATGATGACTCTTATGTTATTATGCATTAGTGTCACGTCTTACACAGCCATAAATAACTAATGCATCCATAACTATTATTTCCTTTTTCTTAATTTTATTTTCATGGAATCACTTGATTAAGGGTCATACTCAATAAATCATTTTAACATTCACAAAATAACCTTTGCTACATGGACAGGAATCTCAGGGTACAAATTATAAAGTTAGAGAACAGTCAGATTCTTACTTTTCATTCTCATCACGGAGTCTCTTTTCTTTAAACGCCCATCTAAACAACAATCCTTATAGGTACTCAGTGATTTAGACGTCCTCTAGTGAGGTTTTCAGGCATGACCCAAGTGGTTCTTTCAGACTCTGGTTTTCAAATGATGAAAACCACAGGCATTGAAATGCTAAACAGCCTGAGTAGAATATAAACTTGCATAAAATTGGCCAAATTCACTTTGTCTTAATCTCCATGTTTACATGGACCAGTAAAATTGCAGTTTTGCTTATTTTTTTGAAGATATTTAATTAACATTCATTCTAAAAATATAATTTATGATTTTGTGTTGTTAAATTCACTGTAGTATTAACTGTGGTAGAATTCCTATAATACAATATTCTTCATGATAAAAATAATGTTTTTGTTTCTACCAATGTGGAAACCATGTACTTCGATGACAAGACTGATTGATGTGTGTGACCTGATCCTCTGGGCTTTCTCTGCCTCTGTAGGTGGATTCTTCTCCCATGGCCAACCCCATAGCGCACCCTTCCCGTTTCAATCTTCCACAGTCATCCAGCTGTTCTTAAATCTCCAAATGGCTTCTTTATTTTCCCTGTAACTATTTTCCAGACATCACCCTCATATCCCAGACTTAATCTCATTTCTGTTCTCCAGACATTGCTTCATGAGGCTCTCTTGTTTTCACAGGCACTTCAGTACCAACTTCTTTTAACTGCAGACAACCGCCCTGGTCTATAGCAATTAGTATTTTCATAGCTACTTGTAGCACTGAAGCTGTTTGGGATACAGAAAAATAAAATAAAATAAAAATTTAAAAAGGATGATGCACATAAGACAGAGAAGTGAATATTTATCACACGTCTTCCTTAACTCGTGGGCAATTTCCTTCTTGGATCTGTGAAGAGGAAAATATAAAATCAATAACAAATCAGTGACCAAATTCGTAATTTTAATTTAAACTATTTTATAACTTTAATTTCTACATGTTGCAATGTTATAGAGTTTAATAGATACTTTGCTTTGTATTATATTTATGACAAATGACAAAATTTACTCATGCAGAAAGTTGTTTTTTTTAATTGTATCAAAAATGTAAATGAAGTCAGCTGAGATGAAAGAGCGACCATGCTATTCTCTTATCCTATCTGGATACTGCCATAAAGGCACCAATGATCCTAGCTATGTGCACTCTTTTACAGCCTTGTGAAAATATTCTCCAGGACCATATGATTGTTGTTAGTTTTTTTTCTGTGGATTCTGTACTTGAAATATTGAACCCCTGCCTTCCTCATCATCACAGACTTCAAGGGCTCAACCATTCTCATGACAGAGCCAAGACAATAACAATGATTTCTTCTGTGCTAGGTGCTACATGGTACCCTAGAACCTTTCAAATATATCATGTAAATAGCTGCACTAAACCAAGCAAGTGCCCATTTATCTGCAAAAATTTGTATTGGGTGGTAAACAAGATGAAGTCACATTCTCTCTTGGTGTTCCAGTCACAGCACAGTGGCCCTGAGTTCTTTCAAAACCTTGACTCATTCACTCCATGTAATATGTTACCAGAAGGACCCTGTTTAAAAGTTTGTTCTGCTTCAATTCATAGATGATTTGATTCAATCAATGAGAAGGTGTCTTTTTGTGTTTTTGGAGATTTGCTGACATGTTTCTCTAAACATTAAAAGTGTTTAGAGAGTGTTTCCTCTAGGGATGGTGTGGATTCTGAAAAGAGCGGAACAGGACTGCATTCATGGCTGTTCCAACCCCTGCTCTCAGCTTCTGGTTTGGGTCAGCATCTCATCCTGCTGTGGAGGCCTCCATCCGAGCCCCTTGGGTCCTCTCCAGGAAGGAAGTCTCCTGGAGGATATCAACTTCCCTCAGTCAGAGTCCTCCTAGGCCATCTAAGAACCCACCTCATAGGGCCATGACGAGTAATGAATATGTGCAGACCTGTACTCTAAGGCATCCATGTTAATGACGATGGACTCTTCCTTAAAAGGACTATAGAGGCAGTGCTGTTACATGATGCTCAGGACTTGGGGCTCTCCCGAGAAATGGGCAGTCATTAAACGGATTTTAGCTGGGGACTGCCAAGGAGCAGATTCCAACAGTGCAGAAGAGAGAAACAGCAGCATCAACAATAACCACAGCAGTAGATCGACATCACAGCTTTGCACTTGCAAGGCTCTTATAAGTAGTCACTTTTTCTGGTTTATTTCATTCAGTCTTCCAAATGAGTAAGTTCTACTATGTCTTCTCCCATTTAACTGGTAAAAGTGCTTCTCCAGCTGATACATTAGGAGACCTTGTGTTTGACCCAGACACACTGGTCCTTGAGCCAACTCTCAACTGTTGCTTTTGTCCTATTTTATGTTATTTTAGTGCATGGTGCACTATGTGCATGGGGACAACAGAATGTGATTCTGCAGCACACAGTAAACCTCTACGATTCAGCACACTTGACAGATTCTAGGGTTAAAAAAGGATGTCAGACACAGTGCTGCCCTCAGAACGTGCACAGGTTCCAAGTCCAGAGACCCAGGCCCCAAATACTGAGAAGGCAATAAAGAATTGTTGGGGCACCTGCACATTTGAGACCCGGATTTCTCTTCTCCAGAGTTCTCGGCAGATGGGCCGGCAGGATCACGGACATCATTATCATATCAGCTCATCAGATAACTAAATTTTGTACCCCTTGCGTACCACCGCTAAAAACACTGGTTTTAAAAATAATGCTGGATTCAAATAAACTCACCTGTTTCATTTATGTTTGTTTAAAATTCTGTATGGATAACTGATACAGCAAGCATAGGAATGTGTGTTTAGTAGATTATGTGTGTTTAGTAAACTGATGTGAGTAAAATTCAGTAGATTTTCTTTCCTTTAGTATATGATATCTCAGAAAAATAGTCAATAAGTTTCCTCAAAGTTCTTTATAAACTGAGGCCTCACTGTATTACACCTAAACCTTATTTAAGAAACCACTGCTTTTTGGGGCTGGCCAGGTGGCTCAGTGGTTAAGTGCGCGCGCTCCGTCTCAGTGGCCGGGGTTCACAGGTTCAGATCCCGGACGTGTACTGACACATCGCTCATCAACATCCCATATAAAGTAGAGGAAGATGAGCACTGATGTTAGCCCAGAGCTAATCTTCCTCAGCAAAAAGAGGATTGGCAGCAGATCTTAGCTCAGGGCTAGTCTTCCTCACACACACACAAAAAAGAAACCACTGCTTTTATCATTTCAGCACAGTTTTCTGGGCGTGGGGTTGGAGCAGGTTAACAGAGCTCCCTGTTCTGTTATATTGGGATATGACCGCCTGCATATGTCAGTTTCCAAGGCTGACCCATCTCTTACCTGCTGCTGGTGATGCTCAGGCACACAGACTGCTTCTCAGCCATTTTGGGCATTCCACATAGCTGACTTTGTCCGTTTCAGTGACCACATGAATACCGTGCAAATAACGGAAATATGTACACATGGATACTTCTGGGAATGGCGGATTGTGATTGTCTACTGAGTAGTAATAAAATCATCCTTTTACAAAATTAACATGGTAACTGACCCTAAAGCATGTTATTTGTACCAACAACATTACAATAATTCAGAAGAAAAGAAAACAGTTAAGTGTTTATATTTCAAATTTCCAAACCACTTGGCTTTTTAAGAACAAGAAAAACAACAGCAACAAAATATATTTATGGTTACATGTGTATGTATATATGCGTATACATGTATATAGGTATGTATATGTGCATGTGTGTGTCTCTGTAAAGCAACAATGAAAGTGTATCTTTAAGGTTTTGTACAAAATCACTATTTTTGAGAATATTTGACACACCAAGTTGGAAGAGGCCGGTCATAATATGTCAGGTCTTGGTGTTGAGGGGGGAAGGCGAAGAGAAGGGGCAAAGAATAACACAGTTATCAGGGGCAAAGTCCACGCCAAGTGGGAGCTTTGTGACACCACAAAGAGGAGGACGTGCTGGACAAACCAAAGGAAAACAAATGCAGAGGTGGGCTGCCTACCTTTGCAGTAGAGTAAAGGAGCTCACACTGGTACCTCATGCATTTTCATAACTGCCAACCCAGACACAAGGCCATCTGTTAATTACATCGAAGAATGATCACTTTGCCCCAGTCATGGAACCAGCTATTTCTCCAAGGAATTCTAGTTTCTTTTATTGGAGAATGGGATCAGAAACAAAGATATGAATGCAGGAGGGCTGTGGCTACTGGGGTAAGTTGTTGCTCTTTGTTATGTGTTTGTCCTTGAGTATGCTTCTTAAACTCTCTAAGCTCCATTTTTTTCAAAATGAGGGTTATACTACAATAAAAAACAGCTCTCTTAACCAGTCTTGACTTAACAAACTAGCCACGTTAATCCCTCTTCTCTAGTCATCCTTTAAACTATCTGACTGATGACCACACAAAGGAAAGATTCGATTAAGGCACACCACTTTTAAAAATCCCATAAAATGAAGTATTCAAGAAACTCACACTTAGAAAACGAAGTATAAAAACTGGAAGTGTTCCATATTCAAATTACTTCACCAAGTAGCTGCAAGTTTTCACTCGTCTGTAAAAACACATAGAATTCATAGGCTAAGTCGTATGCGTACATTTTTTAAGAAGGAGGACTTGGAAATTCACCTCCAACCGATCGTATTCAAAGAAATGGTTTCTGCTCTTTTCAAAAGATTGGCAAATGAATGGACATTTATAATCTTAATTAAAAACAAAATGTGGTTTCCCAGGTGTACTGTTCAATGACTGGGGGGTAGGACCTCATCATAACCATTCAGATGGGTTCTGTCCAGACTTGGTGTGAGAGCACTCTGGGGCGGGGAGGCAAGATCCTGGGGTGTTAAATAAACAACAGTGCTGTGCAGGCATTAATCCTTTAGGTGCTAGAATTGGGGTGGTTCCAGGGATCCAGGCGGGAGGGCAGTATAGAAGGGACTGAGTGAGTGTCAAGGGGCCTCAGCAGTGGCTAGTTACCAGCTGGCACAGATGTATTTTAGTATTTAATACTCTGAATGCTGTCCTGGTGTGCCTTGACTGGCTCCCCACCCCGCCTGTGAGTCTCATTGACAATTCCGTGCCTTAACCGACCCTTTGAGTAACCAATGAGTTAACTGGATGAGAAGGCTTTACTAGTCCCATTTCATGAAGCTCATGTGAGCACAGTACTTGGCAGGTAGTAAGGGCCTCCCGCATGTGGGCCAGTGAAACCCTCACTGTCATCGTCACCTCATCATCCTCATTGTCGTTTGCCTTGATTTCAGGACTTTCTTTGACTGAATTCTTTTCTTAGTGTGTCTGTAAATTGCAGGTGCACAGATTTTGGTGAGGCATTAGAAATATCATACCACTTGGGTAATTCTTAATCTCTGTAAGTCTAGTTTTCTCATCTATATAAAGGGAAGTATAATGTCGAATTTATATGGCAAGTATTAAAATTTTAGGATTAAATGCTATAAAATGTTTGTAAGGAGCACTCAAAACTAGCTATAGCCAGCTGAATCTTTATACAGATAAAGATGCAAATAGTGGGCGAGGTAGGCAAGTAAATGAAAGATTGAAATACGGCATGGTGAGCGTTTTAAACAGAAGGTTGCATATGGTGCTATGAAAGCCAACAAAAAACATTACATAATTAAGCACTTGCCATTTGCCAGGAATTGGTCTAAAGTTTTTACAGATGGTTCTCAGCACGGCACGGTAAAGCTGTCTCATTAGTGGGTAAAAATGGTGCACAAAGAAGGTGGTCTCTTGCCCAGAGTATAGCTGAAATTGGAACCCGGGCACTGGCTCCAGACTCATGTTTTGCCCTGCTGGTTTGTCCTGGAGATCTGAATGTGGAAACAGGGCTCTTCGAAGCACAAGTAACAACTGTCTTTGTGGAGAGAGGAAGTAGTTGGTCAAACGTTGGGGGAAGCACCCTCAGGGGGACAGTGGCCCCAGCAGAGGTTGGCACCCCACGTGGTCAGCATGAGTGGCTGCCTTTGAGGGCTTTTTTGGAGAGGGACATGCTTGGAGGAAACAAGCAGTGACTGACTATTAAACATTAATGAATCAATGAACAATTTATCAAACATCTTCCTTTGTGGTAAAGATAAACTCACCAGGTGCTGCCATCCTGGTTCTCCTGAAGACTTGGGGGAGTGGAGGGGAAAAGGCTACTGGCATATAACTGAATGCCTCCTTGTTTTATTCCGAAAAAAAGGAAAAGATCCCAGAAGATGAGCAATATGGATGTTCTATGAGGAGATGAAAATGGACATCTGTTAGATGACGCTAACAATGAGCATATTAGTTTGTTAGGGCTTCCACAGCAAAATACCACAGACTGGGTGGCTTAAATTAAAAACAATAATAAAAACAAAAAAACAATATTATTCTCTCCCAGTTCTGGAGGCCAGAAGTCCAAGATCAAGGTGTTGGCAAGACTGGTTTCTTCTGAGGCTGTGAGAGAGAATCTGTTCCATGCCTCTCCCCTGGTTTCTGGGGGTTTGCTGGAGATCCTTGGCATTCCTTGGCTTGTAGATGCATCACCCCAATCTCTTCTTCCATCTTCACACAGCATTCTCCCTGTTCAAGTCTGTCTCCATGTGTCCCCTTTTTAAAAGGACACCAGTTGTATTGGTTTAGGGCCACCTCATTTTAAATTGATTACCCCTGTAAAGACCCTATCTCCAAACAAGGTCACGTTCTGAGGTACTGGGAATTAGGACTTCAACATATGAATTTGGGGGAACATTATTTGACCCGTAACAGTGAGAGAAGTTAAGATCACATACTAACTATGAATTAGAACAATAAAATAGTTCTTATTTGTTATTAAAAAACATAATTGAAAGTTATCTACAAAAAAAAATCTTAGGTCAGTAGTGCAAACTTCAAATAATTTTATTCTTTTAAGTGTTATTTCTCTTGTACAGGCTGTTATAAAAATTGTCTAAATAACTTTTAAAATATTAATCAAAGAATAACAGCACTTAAATCTCTCTTTGTCACTCAGACTGTGCCTACAGTAATTTAGAGTTGTTTTGTAAGGTCTTTTAATTCATGGGGTAGTGAATGTATTTTTGACGTGACATTATCAATGTTCAGAAGAAATAAAGTCATATCTAAAATGTATTTCCCTTTAGTTGGAAGTTGAAGGAAAAAGGTTTATTCTTATGTCAAAGTAATTTTGCACAGCTCTTCACCGTAAGATTCTGAGTAAAATCACGTTTATTTTGGATAACTTAAAATCATCATTTTTATTTAACACTTTCGTGATAGGAAAAGGTCTATTTTATAGGCCAGAAGAACAAAGGGATATTGTAAAAATAAAGTTTTAAAAATGAATATATTTTTCCTCCAAAGAGAAACTATTCCAAATCCACCAGTGGGTGTCATTTAGAGCAACTGTTCACAAATTGTTCTGGGATGTGTGCTGGTCCCTGAAGTCCCTCTAGGTGACCCCCAGGCTAATCTCATGTAGTATTGATGCTTATAATATGAAAATGTCTATATTTTAGTTTCCAGAATGGATGGTTTATGAATAATGTATAATATTTAATAAAACCAGACATTGCCTCATTAACGTCTCATCAAAAGTAAAATGGATTGTTCCCTTAAATCTGGCATTTTTGGGTCGTGTACTCAGTAAGATTGGGTAGATAGATATACATTCTTTTACCCTACTAAACACATTTATAATCCAGTGAATCTGAGGATTAATTTCTGGAAAGTTTTAATCACTAACCAGATTAAACTGAAAAAAAAAATCTCATGTATGTATTAATTCATTCACTTTGTAATGAGTATTTTTTTTTTCGCTTGTTACATAAAATGCTTATGAGGACAATGAAATCTGGAGATGTGAAAGGACTTTTGCAAAAGGCAAACCATGAATTAGGATGAAGATCACAGAGCTGCTGCTTAATACATATTTGTTAAATCACACTATTTTATGCTCATCACAATTTTTGTTTGGGGACAGTGATCATTCCATATGAGAAAATAATACCAGAAGAAAATCTCCATTGGACTGTGATACTGAAGTCTCAGTCTACACTCAAATCTCAAATTACCTAAAAATTGAATGATTCCTATTAGCCACCCTGTACATTATCTAATAAATTATTTCTATTCTCAACAATTATAAAAGCCATTGTGTACACATAACATCTCTAAGTGGAGGTAGTAAATCATAGTTTTGTCTAATCTTGGCTTTGTTTGCCTGCAGAATTCACATTGATCTTAACATTTTGTCACTGACTTTTAAAAATCACAATCGCTTGGTCTTTTCACAAGCTGGCATACATATCTTTTTAGACCTAAGTATGTCTTGCATTTCTCATATATGCATTATATGCTTAGTCATTTTCCACTTTCCTCCTCTTTATGCATTTGTTGTAGGATATGGTGGGATCCGAGTGGAAGGAAGCAGATGGGAGGGAGCTGACTGGGTGGGGAAATGGGCTCAGAGTGGGGAGATTGTATGGCAGCTGATTGGACGGGGAAGTGGGGTCAGAGTGGGGAGATTGGATGGGGGCTGGGCAGAGTTCGCATGAAGAGGGGTGGGTGGAGGGGCTTGTACTTGATATGCGGACTGGTGCAGGAGGAGGCTGATGAAACACATCTTATGAAACATTTGTCCTTGAGATGGGGACAACAAATTATCTGAGTCAAAGTAGATGACTCTCTGAGTTATAGTAACTGAAGTCTGGGCTTTCTGAAAAGCAAGCTTCGAGAGGCTGCCAGGATTCCCTGATGATCTTTACAATCGCCAGTCATTTATAGTCTCACCTGAGACAATTTGTTGAATTCAACTGAATCATTCAAGTGAACATTATGCTCCTCTCTCCCCCTACTTTGATGAGGATCCTAAATAAGACCTACAACTGCCTTTAATGATCTGTCGCATCTATCTCTGCAACTTCATCCCTATCCATTACCCAAATCACAACTCAAAATTCCCCTTGAGATTCCCCCATGTGTCCTGGCCCTCAGGTCCACCCCTGCCATGCAAATGCTCCCTTCTCTGTTCTCTACACTAAGGCCAGCGCACCTTCCTTTAACTCTAGATAAGGGCTCCTGCAGCATCTGCGGGGTCTCTCCATGACAGTCTAGGTGAGCCATCTCCTGGCACTTATCACATTTCCTCATAGTTGTCCTCAGGTTTGTCCCATTCGCTGGGGATTTCCTTGAGGTCAGAGGATTAATTATTATTTTATCTGAATTTCTACTAGGTATTTCTCTCTAGAAATGTGTACGGTATATGGTAGATGCTCTGGGAAAGATCTATGACTGACTGAAGCTAAAAGGAGCAGAAAGTAGGGCAGTTAAAGTAGATTAGACACAGGTGGTAAAGGTCTTCCTGCCCTGCTAGGGAGTTCATTCATTCAGCAAATGCTTATTTTCTGGGCATGGTGCTGCAAAGGAAAAAAAAAAAAGGCACAATTACTTAGCTTCAGGGAACATACCATGCTGTAAAGGACATTATGGACTTTATGCTCTATCACAGATTCTTGGTGATGTTGACATTTAAATTTACTTAGTTTTTAAAATAGGAACAATAGCATAATTCAGTCTTTTATCAAGGAAATCACTCTGATAATGAGGTGGATAAAGAAATGGGCTTGGGATTGAGGTGGATGACTGTGATGAAGAGAGTGAGAAAAGTTATAAATCAGTGTCAACGGTCTTGGCAAGCGATACCTAACAGATGGTAATAGGATGGAGAGGAAAATATACTGGCCAATGAAAGACGTTAACATTTTCATGAAAAATTCCTAAGTGAGCCCTTTATTACATATTATAGGGACCCTATTTTTCCAAATGGATCTTTGGTTTTATAACGAAAATCATGAAGGTCTCTAGTATACTTACCTGGAAGACATTGATTCTGTTAATTAAGGTGTGTCTATACCAGGGTAATTTTTGACTTTCTTCTAATTTGCTGATTCTCTTATCTTTTACTCCAATTTCCCTCTGGCTCATTCCCTCCCCCTGCGTTTTTCCACCAAATTCTATTTCTGAATCAATTTGTCCCTAAGAATAGAGCAGCCCTTGCAAAAATGTTTTCAGTGCACGAAGCATGAAGAGTTCAAGCAAGTAAATCAAAGGTGATTCAATTAGCGATTTTTTTTTTCTAGGACAGAGATATTGAGTCTTCATTTATTGTGGGGAAAAAATAGAGAGCACCAAAATAAACATAAAAAGTTCAGTATCCTTTTTAAATAAAGAAAAGTGCAGATGCATTTAGAAAGTTATTTTTTCTAAGCTAACAGTGAGATGCTCAGAACCAGGTGTCTCCTGAGGAAGATATTTATCGCAGGTTTAATACTGAGGATTCTGAAATGTTTTCTCTATAGCCAAATCCACCGAGAAGAACATAGGTGAACATCACCAAAGTGATGAAAACATCATTAATATTCTAGAAGGTATGAAAATAAGAGGGGCTAATTGATCCTGCTCTGTTGTCTACCCACCTCCAAATCCCCATTAGTGAAGGAGATGTCTGGTTATAAATAGCGAGGAGATTTCTGCCTGCCTCCTCCAGCATGCAGACTTTTCCATCATTGGCCATTTATCGTTTAATCACAGTCCAGAGCTTCAGCGAGTTGAAGTGATGAAGTCTCTTCCTTTTTATTTCCATTGATTATAATGTCTCACCGAGATAATTCCAAGCACGTCCTCTACTGGTAGCCTACCTAGAAATCCACCACACTCCAATTCATCCCCCACAGTCAGCCTGTACAAAGGATATTAGTTTTGGGTTTAAGATGTCAATTTCATTCCTAATTTGGCCCTAGACATTGGCGGATTAAATTTTCGTGACTTCCACTCAAGTTGTGTTTTCTCCCCAAAGAGAGAGTGGAGCTGAGCTTCAGCCTGAGGAAGACACTCAAGTTAGTGAGAATTTGCTTACAAAGAGCAACCTGGAGGGAAACCTTACAGTAATGGCATACACTCACACCCTGGCTTATTTAACAGGGTCTTTAGAAATTTGCTTATCATTGAATCTTCATTAGCATAAGGATTACATACCTATAAATCACTTGTGAAGCATGCATTACTTTTTTCTGATATTCCTTTTTCTCTCCTTTTTTCCTTTCACTCCATCTATTCCTCCCTCCTCTTCTCCCAAACAGAAAAATCTCCATAATCTCCCTGGTATAATTTATAATGTAATCTTTCTTTTCCCCAAAGGGTTGTTTTTTCTGACCCATCCAGCAGTGTTTCTTAACAAAGCCATCAATTGGTTCTTTTTAAGTTCTTGCCTCTGGAACTTAACCCTCAGGATAGAACTCTTCCTTTAAAGGATTTTCAATCTAGGGGAGGATTCATACACTATTTAATGGATGAAGCAAGACAGAATATATCTCATGACCCTTTGCACTAATATCTGTGTTGCAAGTGCTCAGTAAATCTGGGGCCCACGGTAACTGAGTGATCAAGGGGACAGGCATGAAGGTAGGAGGATGTTAGAAAGGTGCTCTTGATTAGGGCAATGATGTGAGCGATGGGGAGCTGGTGAGATAGGAGGAGGGAACGAGAGGAGGGTTTTGTCACTGCAGTGAGGTTGGAAGTGTTCAGGGATGCAGAGGGATAGCGGGGGTGGGATCACATTAGGACGAAGCGTGAAATACACTGTTTTTTAATGTACATAGCTAGTTGAATTTGCTTACTAATGACTGCTGTATGTTTACACCTTAGATTAACAGATATTAGATGTGTGTTTGCTGCTTTGCTCGGCTTGATCTTGGAGGAACAAGTGCAGGCATATGGATTCCTCATTCTAGAGCTCACGCTCTGACCCAGAGGGCACAGGGGGCTCAGGCCAGCATCCAGGGAGGGGAGACTGAACACCTTTCCTCACATATCCAAAAGAGGGAACACATCTGTTCACCGGCGGCCAAAGGCACTGGTCTAATGTGCAAAAACAGCATTTTATCAAATCCATAGGAATAAAAAGAAAGAAAAGAAAGAATTTAATTGCTTATTTAGCATAATTATGGCTAAAATTACCTCAATTGCATATTCCCCATATGTATTCACAATTTTAATTAATCATAATAGTTTTTAGTCCTTAAAGACAACAATCTTTCTTCTTTGATTCATGATTAACACTTGAAAAGTGCAGTGAAGCTGTGTTTACCTTAGTGCTGGGCAGTCTACAAGGAATTGAGGATAGGAATGTGTGAGAGGATCTAAATCGTATTTGCCTTTTAAGTCAGACCCACAGTTAGGAGTCCATAATGAAAATGCCTATGACTAGCTAATAATGTGGTGCTCACCACTATGTCCCCCATCCTGTAGGTTGGGGGTATTAACCTGTCCCTCAACCAACCCCCCAGTTTCCCTTATATCAGTAGGAGGTTATTGAAAATGCAGCTGTCACATCAAAATGTTTCTTGCCCTACTCTTTCAACATAGTTGACTGCCTGACACCAGACAGCGTGGTTGACCTAATTCTACAATGTCGGGGGATCAACTTGTTGAGTTAAGCTGATCCACATAATGAAAGTATCACTGAAATTAGTAAACAGAAGGAAGACATCCACTTGTGTCTTCTGTCTTTGTCCAAACCATATTCTCAGAGGAATACAGCTGACTCCATCCAACCAAGTACACAAAGAAAGGTGTAAATGCTGGGTCATAAGGTAACAAATTTATGGTTTGGTATTTAAGGCATAACACATATTTAAGGCCATAAGTCTCACTTTCCTCTCTTTACTTCTCTGAAGGGAAAAATGCAGTATGAAAATTCAGAAGGATATAACTCTAAAATTCATTGGCGTGAACAAATATTTGACATTCCCGAGAAAGGGAGCGAAGCCTAGAGATTATGCTGTTAAGCTACAGCTGGATTGCTATTTGTCTGCAATTTTAAATCCTGGCTGTTAAAATTAATTATATTCAAGGAGACTTTATCAGAATAAAAGTCACAGACGTGATATTTTTAGTCTCTGGAATTAAAGTGGCACCCGTGAGCCCATAGATCACACTGAAAAGAGCCAGCCTTGCCGTTTCGAGTCCTTTAAACAAACTTATTCTGATTGTAACAAAAACACCCATAAATCTATGCACATATATATCGATCTTGGCTTCCTCTTAAAAATGACTCTGTCCTAGTAAGTTGGCATATTTCATAAACAAACCAACAAATTATTGATCTATCATATACTCTAAAAGTCCTGTGAAGAATCTAGGTTGCTTTTAAGTTCATACTGCACCTAAGGGAATGAGAAACTCTGAAATGAAAAATAGATATTTAAAAAGAAGCACAGAAGATATATAGCTGTCTCCTTCTCCTCCTCTCTAAGCTCCTATTGTGATTCAATCTGTGTATACCACATCCCACATTGTATCTACTGATATGGCATTTGGTCCATTAATGCCATTCCTTCCAAGATGCTTCAGTAATTAAATTACTACATTTAATAATTGCTTTGTAAAAAAACCTGTCTAGATATTCCTTTGCTTAAACAAAGGATGTGTGAATTAATATATTTGTAGGATATGTTCTATTAAAGTCTCATTGTGGAATTAGATTTAAAAAATTGTTTCTATTAACTTAGTCTAAAAAGGATATTATTGTGAAATCTTTTATTAATGAAATTAAAATGGCAATTTTAAGTATACCATTACATTGATTGTTGCACTGAATCAAAGCAGAAATCATGTATTGCCATTACATCAGATCTGTTTCCACGTGAGTGAGGCGGGCTCTGTCACAGACTCAGGACACTGAGATGACATCAGTTACATTGATTATAAAGATTGCAGTTTATATGTGGAGAGTCATTTGGTTCCAGCCAAAATCTGGTGTAGGGCCTCGGCCAGTATTAGAAATGTATATTTATGCAAATATGTATATTTTTAAGACCAAATAATGACTTCCATCTTTCAGAAGAGAAACGTTGGCAAGATGACTAAGTCGATCTTATCACGTGTCAGAACGTGATAAGTGAGAGGAAGAAAAAGAATAAAGAGAGCCGAGTCAGGGTGCCCAGGAGGGCCTGGCGAGGAGGGGTCAGGTTGCAAGGTAAGTTAGTGTCATTAGGGCAGGTGCGTTTGCGAGGGAGAGATTTGAGCCAGTCTTCAAGGAGGTGAAAGAGTCCGCCATGCAGATAACGGGGGTAGAGTGTCCCAGGAAAAGATGACCATGGCAAAGACCTGGGGTGGGGTCATGTGAGGTGAGGTCAAGGTCAGCTAGGGGCCAGTGTGGGGCACTGACTGCAAGAAGGAGAAAGCATAAGGAGAGGAGTCAGGATGGTAGGCTGCACTGAAGGTGTTTTTGTAGCACACTGGGGTCCATTTTAAGGATTTTCATCTGCACTGAGTGAAATGGAGAGCTTGGCTGCTGATGGGTCAAGCATGGAGGCAGGCAGGCCAGTTGGAGAGCTATTGGAGACACTCAGATGCAGGTGGTCATGGCTCACACCTGGGAGAGAGCTCTGGGGTGGTGAAAGGGGTCAGATTCTGCTGATAACGGGTTGTTGAGCCAACAAGACTCCCTCACCCATTAGTTATGGGATCCAAGGAAAAGAGAAGAGTGGAGGGTGCCCTCAGGCTTCCTGGTCTGAGCAGCCTCAAAATCAGAATTGCCATCTACAGAAAGAGGGACCATAAAATAAGTCTGAGCAGGGGGCATGGGGGCGGGGACTTGGGAGTGCAGATTTGGACGTGCTCTTATGAAATGTCTGTAAGACATCCAAACAAACAGGAGTGAGGAGTGGGCAGTGGGGTGTCCAGACTTCAGGAGAGAGATTTTAGCAGATGGAAGGGGGCTTCCTTGGTGTAGAGGTACATTTAAAGCCAAAAGAACGAGCAAGATCACCGAGGAAGTACATGTAGAAGAGAAGTGTGTGGATATTACAAAATATCTTTGAAATCTAAATTCAACCACATTTACACAGAATCAGTCATATTTGTATTTAATAAAGAATCTTACCAAGCAATATGGTTTATCTGGGATGCTGATTGCTACTCTTCACAAACATAAACATTAATTAACACAATATCCAGTCTTTATTATTCACCCTTCTCCACCATAAACATTAAGAGTCTCCTAGTAGCTCAAAGATGAGTTAGGTTATTTTAGGCCCGCATATTTGCGATGACGAACCAAGAAAATCTCAGGACAGTCCAAGCAGTTACACTGTTTCCAAGAATTAACTTCATTATAAAAATGGAGTATTTATTAGCATCATTGACTATCCTAGTTGTTTTATGTGCAGACTTACAATAGCATTATAAAGAACAGTTTCTGGAATCAAAAGTTTTGACTTTAATGTCTGGTTTTGTCATTTACATAGCATTTCATCCACAAACACTGAAGCATGTCTTTAATTTTCAACTTCTATGGCTATGAAATAAAATAATATTTACAGCAACTAAGTTATAGTTGAAATCACATTTTTCTAGTTTTCAATATTCCATTATTCGTTTGTCTTTGATACACTGCTAATTCAGAAAAGTGTTTTTTTATATTAACAAAATATAGGATGTTTTAGTTCTCTTTTCAGTATTAATTTGTAGTTGTTTCATAGAGTCAGGGTCAGAGAATATGGTAGGAAGAATATAGACGTCTTGATAATTGCAAAAGATAGTGTGTTTAATTTTTGTAAATTCTCTATGTGTGCTTTAAAAATAAGTTTATTCTCGGGGGCCGGCCCGGTGGCGCAAGCGGTTAAGTGCGCGCGCTCCGCTGCGGCGGCCCGGGGTTCGCTGGTTCGGATCCCGGGCGCGCACCGACGCACTGCTTGGTAAGCCATGCTGTGGTGGCGTCCCATATAAAGTGGAGGAAGATAGGCACAGATGTTAGCCCAGGGCCGTCTTCCTCAGCAAAAAAAAAAAAAAAAAAAGAGGAGAATTGGCGGATGTTAGCTCAGGGCTGATCTCCTCACAAAAAAAAAAAAAAAATAAGTTTATTCTCTAAATATTGCATACAGGACACTCTATATTCCATTATGACATGAATGTTAAGTGTGTTATTCAGAATTTCTACACATACTATTGTTTTAGTCTATTTGGCTTATCACTTTCTAAGAAAGTTATGTTAAAATTACACTATAATTGTGAATTTATCTATTTTTTTCCTGTAATTTTTTTAAAGTTCTGCCTCTTATAATTTTTGTTATGTGTGTACAGATCAAGGAATGCTATATCTTTTAAGTGAAATGAATCTTGTATCATGATGTAGTATTCTTCATCTACCATGATGTCTGTGTTGCTTCAAGTCTATTTTGTCATCTCTTAACATAGATTTCACCAACTTCCTTTTGATTAGTACTTGCCTGATGTAAGATCAGGGCTTGGGGAGGGATTTTGGCTTTGTTTAATTTACCTATTTTTAATTTTTTGATCTAATTGGGAAGTCCCCATGTTTTAACAGGAAATTCAGTCCATTAAATTTATTGCTATTCGTAATTGTCTTAGGTTGGGTCCTTGGGAGCAGACCCTGGAAGGGAAGGAGTACAGCAAGTGTTGGAAGGAAGGTAGGTTTAGCTCAATCCTTTCGAGGACGTCTGGAGAGAGGGGAGGCACAGCTCAGCTCAGCTCCTCATCAGGAGGACAGAGTTGGTTCTTTTCGTATTAACGCACCTATTCTTCTTAGGTCAAGGGCTGCTTTTAGTGAGGAGTGGACAGCTGGCATAAATGGAGAGACAAGGTTGCAGACTGCAGGGGTGAAAATAATAAAGGGATCTGTGAGGATGCGGGCAGAACACCCACATTTTCAGTTACACAGATACAGCTTTCTACCATCTTATCTATACTCTATTGTTTTTTGTTTCTTTTTTTCTGCTTTTCCGTATCTGTTGAATCTATCTGTCATCTATTTATTTATTTTCTCCAAACACAAGTTTGAAACTATAAATTATTTATATTTTAAGTAATCTTAAATTTTTAACATACGTGTGACTATGTCTAAAGTCAATCAATATAACGTATGAATATAGTAAACCTCTTCCTAACTGATCATTGATAAAAGGCACATAGAAAGATGTAACTCTGAACACATTCCTTGTTTTTCATGCCATTATTGTGTAGTATTTTATTTTCACCTTTAAAAAAATTTTTGAGAAATAACTTAATATTATCATTGTGTTTTTCCCCCAAATAATATTCACTTGGATTTACAAAAAAAAAAAAAAATCTTAGTTTCTTTATCTTTTTTTTCATATTCTTCCTCTTCTATTTTGGTTTGAATTACTCAAAATTCATCCTTTAATAATTCCTTCTGAAGTATTGTATGACTTAGATATGTTCTTTATTTAAACATGTCTTTATTTTGCCCTAACTCACTGAGTACACAAGTCTATATTGAGAGATGTTTTACAGCAACTCTTTCAAGATATCATTGGAGGGCCTTCTGACCTCAACAATTACTGTTGTGTCAAATGTGTTTTCAGTGTAGTGTAGTTTAAATATGTTAATTTATATTTTATAAATTTAATATATTTGGCTTTTTTTTCAAGTACCTCAATTCAAGTGCGCCACAATCTCTTGGAATATTTTACTAACTCTACTAACTCTTAAAAAATCAAAAGAAATAAACTCACTGTGCATGGATGTGCTTTGCTGTGTAGTGAGGAGAGACTCACTATGAAGAGAATAGTCACGTGTGTCCCCGTTTCCACCGAGTTCACGAGAGTTCAGGTATCCGTAGGGTGAGTGTTCTGTAGTCTGTCAAAAGAGAACATTTTACCCTCCTCTTAACCCCCAAAAGAGCCTTATCTGAGGTCGCCCACAACAGTAAATTACTGTGAGCTCAGAGAGTGGCCTCCATGATGCAGATTAGAGAACTTTTAAAAACCCCCTCAATTGATCGTTGAAAATCAATAAGAACAAACTGTATTTGTACAATCTGTGGGAAAAGATAAACAGTCTTCAAGTTGCTCATTTGGGATAACTAAACAGAAAAATAAAACAACAAAAATAAATATACTAAAAAAAATCACAGAAACAAACACACATAATAAGTTTGGGCATGATAGTGAAATGGCTTGTACAAGAAATAAAGTCATTTTCCCTCCTGTTTAAACATAATTAAAATACATATTTCAAAATATCTTAAGAATATGTCTGACTATTCCTAGATTTGGCTATAAGAATAAACAATGAAAGTAGTTAAGGGGTCAGTCTCCACACATTAATCTTGTGAAGATAGGTGTGGAAACCCAATTATCTACTACGATCTCATAGACACTTTCTTCTCGCCTTTATATAAATTGAGCTCAACTATCTAACCTTGGGGAACTGCCAGCTGTCTTTCTGATAGGACCCTATTAATAGTTACTCTTTTGAGATCTTTGTTTAAAGGCTTAAATTGAAGTTCTTGATAGATGTTTCAGCTATTAGAACGGTTCCAGTTTGCTCCAAATGAGATTTATTAGCGTTATCAACTTATTTGCTCCTATTACCACTAGTCACATAATCACAAGGGTGTGGTCTTTGTTTTTACTCAGCTTCATTGAAAAAAAAAACCCAACTTCTCTTGCTTTCAAGCCTCCTAACTTGTTAAATAATAATCTATTTTAACTTTCTGGAATTTTTCTCCATGGCAACTACAGATACGAGTTTCCTATGTATTTATTTTACATAAGAAATGTGGATTTCAAGCACAGATATTCTATTATCTACCGTATTCCTATTTTTTTGTTACATTTGGAGAAGTATGTTAGCAATTTGGCAAACATTTGAGTGTTATTCAGTTTTTGAATTTTTGAATAAAAGCTCACAGTCTTGATGCTACATATCTTACTGTGGGTGCTAAAACCTTATGTTGTAGATCTTCACATCACTTTGTGAGTACATGGCCCACCCAGTCTCCAATCTGCTCTGGAGGGACTTGATCATAATTTCCAGCTCCCTCTACTTAAAAACCTCTCTATCAGCTACTAATGAGAAAGGGAGTTAACATTCATTGAGTGTCAGGTATAGAGGATTTAGAGATCTAGAAAGCAGAATCATTTCAATTATCTGGAACTCTAGTTTTGACTGTTAGAGGAAATTCATCACAAATAAACATAGAAAGTGACCAGTTAAGGGATTGGTACATTTGCAAAATGGAAAATTGCCTTTGGGAGTAGAAGCACGGAACAATAGAATTCGCTTCTTTTCCTTTTATTATTTTGAATGAAACAGTCAAGACCCTCCGCAGAATTCTTCTGTTTTCTGCTGCCACAAAAACCTGAAAATCATGAACATCTGACATCATGTGGCAACCACATATGTGATTCATTGAAGGTCGTAATTTTTGGAACATTTAGATGCAGATAATGGCTACAAAACCCTAGCAAAAATTTCCCTTTCGGTTTCCCACTTGGAAAGGTCAATATCTGGACTCACATGCACCCTTTAACAGAAGCACTTACCTGTGGTGGTCAAAGTACAGAGAAAATGAAGTCATCTGGGACACTGGGGACTTCTGACAACGACTTCCAAGGCCAGTAGTGTTTGGAATTGTCAATATTTTTACCAATCTCACTCTTGTTATTCTTTTCCTAGACCATACTAAGGTTGAATTCACCAGAAAACACTCTTTCTCTGATATGTGAAAAATTTCACCCAGCCCTGTGGATCAGCTGTGAATGTTCATTTCAGTCACTATAATTTATGTTTCCTGATCTCACTCCACCCATTTTCCCCTGTAAGACATTGCTAGGTCTTGCTATATTAACTTAGGTTTCAGAGCCAAAAAAAAAAGGTTTAATCTTGCAATTTGTGTACCTCATTCTCCAAGGAGAAAGTTCCTCACAAGTAGGAAAGAATGAGTCTTTCAGATCTCCCTCTACTTCTAGACAAGGGCAGATTAATTGAATATAATGTTGACTTAGAGGTAGAAGCATTAAGCCTGAAACAATCTCTGAGATCCCTCAAGAGTGACCTAAATGTGTAGTTTTTGTTTTCCCTGCTGAGTGCAGCCTTAAAAACAACTCATTTTTTAATGATGAATGCCGTCCAGTTTCTTCTTCTTTCTAGCCTTCTAACTCAGCTGTGCTTTCAGCCAGGTACCAAATAAACACATATTCTCTCTCTTCTGCTCTTTAACACCTTTTTATCACCTATATTTTCCCTTGTTTTCAACATAAATGCATTATGTACTGCTTCTTTGGGTATCTCAGATGTAGTACTGATCTCTGATGGTGCAAAGAAGAAAGATTGCTGGTACCTTCAGTCCTTAGCATGGATCTGAAACTGAAAAGAACCAGGAAATGTGAAAATGCCTGAGTGGGAAGAAGACAATCACAGTGGTGTGTCGTCTGCTACTCGTCTGCCCATTTTCAGCACGTGACTGGATGATGATAGCCCATCCATTGTCTATTACAAATGCAGAGGGACAGCTAAGCTCATGACGAGAATGTCAGACAGAGGTTCTTAAATACCTGGTCTAAAGCAATGCCCGAAACAGCAGTAACTTAGTGAGTGCATCTGAGTCATCAAACAGTGGTTCCAAGCTTCACTGTGCATGGGATGGTACATAGAAATTAGAATAACGTTTGTCACTGAATCTTTCTTCACTGTGTCTAACATATGCAATGTTTGGCATCAGGATTATCACTAAATTGAATATTCGTTTCATCTGGATGAAGTACATTTCCTTAACAATATCTAAAGAGAACCTTTATGCTTAGCTCTTTGTAGAAATATGAAAACAAAGATCTGGCCAAGAACTGAACTCATATTTTGCAATAAGCTATGATCAACTTATTATATATACATATGTATGGAAACTACAAGAAAATGCAGGAAGTTTCTATTCTCAACTCACTTGAGTAGTAGTATTTTGAGTCCTTACATGAGAAAAATAAAATTATATAAATTAGGTCTCACTTTTTCAGGAGAAAATATGATACAATCTTCCTGAATAAAATAAAGGAGTTAAATATAAATTGTGCAAAGAAAAGAATAAACAAAATTTACTTCTGCATAAAGTTAAATCTAAATAAATAAGAATAATGCTCATGTTTGGATGAGATAAGAATCTGAAATTGTAAAGATGTTTTAAAAAGAACTATTGGCATTCTCTTTGTCCCCTACACAATTTCAAATTTTCTTTTTGATGGCAACAAATAGATACATACTTAAAGTCTTATTTTAGCAAATTATGAACATTATAAGATTTTGGCCAGAAAACAGGAGGCTAACTCAAGAAATGTCTGAATTTTCCAAGACTCTGGAGTTGAAGTTATGCCATATTATTTTCTTTGTCCTCAACTCAATGATTTTACCTTCGGTGGTGTTTGTGCCTTTAATACAGATTCACATTTCAATTGAACAAAGTCTTCTACAAGGAAACAAATTTAGAAAATAGTTCTTCAAAGTTTCAAAGAGGCTAAAGATTTCCACCACCAGAAAAATGACCAGATCTTTCCATTTTTAAGCAGAGCGTTCAGTAAGATTTCTCTGAGCCCTGAAGAGCTCATATAGTTATCTGCCTCCAAACTTCTTCCAAATTGTCACCTAGTCCAAAAGTTTGAACCTAATAAGACTGCAGGGCCTCTGAATCAAAGTGTTTGTCTTACTCATACATTCAGAAATACTTCAAGTTTACCAGTTCATGAATGGGCTCTTGCCTGTTCAATAGTTCATAAAATCAGTTTTCTTTCTTGTTCTTCTTATTGCTTAGAATTTCAATCAAACACTTGAAGACATCCTCTGGGGTGTTTCATTTTCTCAGTATAACGTCTTCAAAATGTGGTGATTTAAAGTCCTAGCTTTGATGAAGTTAACTATTCATATAACATTAAAAGCACTGCTTTGCGGATTTGGGGCAGAGTCCTTGTAAACAACACATGTGAATGAAGAAGACAGAATTTCTCTGAGATACGAGACATCTTTCCTTGTCAAAGCAACACAACTAGGTGTTATGGCACACCTTTGGTTCTCCATCTGGGCTTTGAGTAGCTTGCTTTTTCATTAACTTGATATTTTGGCTGGCAAAATAACTTCTTAGTTTATAAGATAGTAATAGATTTTAACTTTTCAAAATATAAAAATTTGTCTTTGATGCCATTTGAGTTTCTTTAACAAATGAAAAGCAGGAGTTGGTCCCCTAAACATACTAGTATTTTCTCTCAGTCATAACCTGGAGGGAAATGACATCACTGTCATTTGTTCTGTGACTTGATACAAGGAAGTAGCACAGATGTCAGTGATACCAGAGCTCATTTCATCAATTGACAGAGGAACTGTTTTCTTCTTCCTCTCATTTATTTATTTAAGAAATATTTGGAGAGTATCTAATAGATTCTAGATATTGGGAAGGTAATTATGAAAAAGAAAATGCACATTTTGATTAGCCTCATGGAGCATATATTCTGTTGAGGGAAGAAAGAATGGAAAACCAAATGTAATATGATGTCAGGTGGTGAACAGTGCAATGGAGAATGTAGTTGAATAAAAAGATAGAAAGTGACAGGAGCAGAGTACAGTTCACCATTTTTGATATCTACATTTCCCTTCTTTGCTCTCAAACACAAAACCACTTAACTTTTCCAAAACATAAGTCTACACAAACAATTCTTTAATTATGTCTGGTTTATGTTGTTCAGCTGTGGGACAAGCAGCTTTTTAGGACATTTCATAAAATGATTTGAGAATAGAGAAAATTGAGGTTTTCGTAACTTATTAATCATTTCAACCTGACTTTGTTCCTCATAAAATGATATAAACCATCGAATAGCTGTGTAGGATGCACAGATATGAGGAATTTTATTAGCTAACTTGGCTTCATGCTTCTGTTGGCAAGAACATTGCCACAACAGAGGCACCGATTCTTCTGTACCCCATCAGAAAGGAGAAAGAAAATAATGTGAAGAGATACATAAACATAATTATATTTTCCTTGACTCCTTGCACCCGGTCTACCCTCAAGTAATAGGCATAATTATGGTGATAATAAACATGTCAATACATGGACATGATGATCATGACTTATTCCATGGTTGATGAGGCTGGAATAATTCGTGGTTCTCATTCTGGTTCCTTATTCTAGTTCTGCTTTTCTGTTCTCTGTCCTGGGCAGGAATTGATGGTCACCTCCCCTTGCTGGAACCATAAAATTTGTATCAGAGGGACTTTTCCGTGTGGCTGGCACTTGCTCCTTGGTTTGATGTACTCTTGTCATACAGAGTTCATTTTGAAAGTTTCATAATATCTTTGACCCCACTGGCATGAATTCTATCAGCTGTATTTCTATTATTCTTGTTATGGGTTTATCTTTGCTATTTCAGAAATCTCTACAATTGCAAATATCAGAGTTGTATTTCTCTTTCCAAATAAATTTGCTCTAATAATGCCTTCAGTAACAATAATTTGTGTGTTTGTGTCCTTATAAGTTAAGTATGAAATTATGTATTAAAGATGTAACATGTTCCAGCACTATACTAGGGAATGAAAGTACAATGAAAAATAAAACAGTCATGTGCAAAATATGATCTTGTTTTTATAAAATGGACAATGGCACATGCATATTTGCATACACTATATGGGCATGGAAAAAAGTAAAGAAGAAAAAAATGTCCCCAGTGATTAATTGTCAGATATCAAGTTATGCCCTGTAGGGGTCACTAGTCACATGATAGTCATGTAGAGAGATTGTGAAAATGGTGCCCCCTGGAGTCTTCAAATTTGGAACTGCATCCATATTACTGCCCTTTGATGTTTTGTTCAGGAAAAAAACTTAAACCATAGAGTGATGTGATCAGTATGACTTTATTTAAAAGATAATAAAAAAACTAAAATAAAATAAATCGCTCTCTTTCTCAAATCATCCCCAAAATAGTGACATAAAATGAACCATTTATTACACTCAGAGATTCACAGATTGAGGAATTCAGACATGGCAGAGCAGAAGGGCTTATCCGTGTTCTATGATGATAGGAATCTCAGCTGTAGACTTGAAGGCTGGGGTTCAGAGTCATCTGAAGTCTCATTTATTTACTAGTCTGGAGGTTCAGGCTGGTTTCTGGCTATTGGCTAGGGTTCTCACACTTTACTTTTTCTCTACGTTACTTTTTCTCTTTGGTTCCTAAGACAGAGAAGAGAGAGAGAGATTGAAAGAGAGAGAGGGAGAGAGAGAGAGAGAGGACTATGTGGAAACCATATTTCCTCATGACCTATCCTTGGAGGTCAAGTTGCATTACTTCTGCCCCATGCTATTACTTGGAGCAATCACAAACACCCGCCGAGTTGAAGAAGAGAATAAAATAGAAGCCATCTCTTATGAAGAGGATCAAGGTTCTGGAAGAGCATATGTGACCAGCTACATTACTGTGGTCACTTGAGGGAGAAATACAACCTGCCACAGACATACCAAATTGTTAATCTGATTTACCTTAGATGGGTATGAAAATTAAAATTAGTTTTTCCTTTATACTTATTTGTGTTATCTCACCTGTAAAACAAACATGCATTACTTTTTTAATTTAAATATTTCAAAAGAAGGATTTTTTTTTTTAAGAATAAAAGACACAACTGAAAACAGCAAGAACTAGAAAATACAGAGAAATCAATATTGGCTCCATGAATAATAAAATAGCAGACCAAGAGTAAAGCTGAAGTGAATGCTAGGACCACAGAAGAACTGTGTGAGAAAGAAGAGTCTGAAAAGGGGTTAAATTCAACAGTGAAATTAAAATAACTTAATAGGCGTAGCGAAGAGTGGACTCTGTGTTGCAGAACATTGAAACAGTGACCCACACTTTAGATACTAACGTACCGAAAACAACGATAGAAGAGAGTTTTGGAGTTGGAAAATAGAGACTGTAGATCCGTGGGTGAGAAACTAACTGGTTTCTGTATGGAATACATTCAAATAAAGTTAAAAATACAAAGTTATACACTATAATTTCTCCACTTTAAGATAGATCTAAAGTGCAGATGAAAAGCTCCCATCAAATACTCTGGAAAAAAGAGAGAATTTAAAAATGTCAAATATATACGAATATGTTGTTGCAGTGTTAGCAGTAGTAGTTTACGTTATTATATATAATTTCAAGGATAAAGAAATTATCATAGAAGTATACATTGAGTTGAGATTACAGATCAGACAGAAAATCTATTATAGAATGGACAGGAAAGACATCAGGTAAGTTGTTAAATTCATGAGAAATTAGGAAACTCATCTGATATTGTGGAGTTAGAGAGATGGAAAAAAAAGCAAGAGTGTAAGATGATTTGTATTATTTCAACCATAAAAAAAGAGAATCCAAAAGTTTCAAATACAAAGTAATAATAAAAGTAAGAGGAACAGTAGTACAACCCGCTCTTTGAATTCAGCACTCTTCTAAAATCTTTTCCTCGTTAAATCCTCAACCTCGCTTAAATGGCAGGAAAATCTTTTGTCAGCCACATGGGGACATGTGACACATTCACTCTTTTCTAGTCTTACCAAACAGAGCTGCCTGCTTCATCCTAAGAAAGCAGAACAAGAAGAGCAAATTAAAGCCAAAACAAGCAAAAGAAAGGAAGTAATAAAGATGAGAGATGAACTCAATTAAATTGAAAACAGAAAAGCAATAGAGACAATCAATGAAATAAAAACCTGGATCCTTGATAACCCTCTAGCTAGACTGATCAGGGAAAAAAGAGAAAAGCCAGAAATTGCCAATATCAGAAATAAAGGAGGGAAAATCATTATAGACTCTGTAGACATTAAGATGATAATAAAGAAATATTACAAACAACTTTATGCCTAAGAATTTGCCAACTTAGATTAAATAGACAAATTATTTTAAAGAAATAAACTACCAATCTCATTCAAGAAAGAGCAAATAAAGTGTAGTCACAAATCTTTTAAAGAAATTGAATTTGCAATTTAAAAATTCCAGCAAGAGAACTTCTGGGCCACATGGCTGCATTGGAAAATTCTACAGTTTAATAATAAGGAAATAATATCAATGATACACAAACTCTTCCACAAAAATAGAAGAAGAAGGAACATTTCCTAATTGATTTATGAGGGGAATATCATCTCCATATGCAAACCAGACAAAGACATTGCAAAAAAGAAAACTATAAACGAATATCTCCTATGAATATAGATGTAAAAATCTTCAATAAAATATTGACAAATCAAATCCAGCAATATAAAGAAAAGATAATACATCATGAATATGTTGGTTGACCCTAAGAATGCAAGGCCTGTTCAACATTTGAAAATCAATCACTGTTGTTCACCATATCATCAAACTAAAGAATTCAAACCATATGATCATCTCAATAAATGCAGAAAAAAATTTTGACAAAATTAAACATCCATTCATGGTAAAATCTCTTAGAAAACTGGGAACATAAAGGAATTTCCTCAAGGTGATAAAAAACATTTATAAAAAACCTACAATTGAAATCTTACTTAATGGTGAAAGATCAAATGTGTTTCCTCTAAGACTGACACAGCAAGAGTGTCCATTCTCACCTCTTATTCAGTGTCCTAATAAAGGTCCAAACTAGGGCAATAAGGTAAGATTAAAAAAAGCACAAATATTGTAAAGAAAGTAATTAACCGGTATCTACTCACAGGTGCATGGTCATCTATGTGGACAATCCCAAAGAACATAAAAAAACTAATGAAATTAGTGATTGGTTTAGTATGATCAAAGAACACAAGGTCAACATAAAAAAAATCAATTTGAAATTAAAATTGAAAAGTGGCATTTACATTATTTATTATTATATTGTTTATTATTTATTTTAAAAATCTCAAATATTTAGATATAAACCTAACAAATTATGTGCAAGATTTTTATGTTGAAAATGAAAATATATTAATGAAATAAATTTAAAAAGACAAATAAATGGAGAGATATTTTATATTCATGGATTAAATAACATCAAGATTTCAATTATTATCAAATTGGTATATAGGTTCCATAAAATCCCAATCAAAATTTCAGAAGGCTTCTTTTTGTAGAAATTAACAAACTGATTCTAAAATTTTTATAGACATGTGAAGGATTAGAAAAGCCAAATAATTTTGAAAAAGAAAACAAAGTTGGATGACTCATTACTTGATTTCAAAATGGACTGTAAAGCTACGGTAATGGAGATGGCATGATATTGATAAAAAGATAAAAATAAAGATCAACTTAAAAAGAATATAAATTCAGATATAAATGCACATGAATAAGGTTAATTAATTTTCAACAAGGATGCAAAGGCAATTCAATGAAAAAAGAATAGTTTTTGAAGAAATGGTGCTAGAACCATTGGGCATCTATATGCAAAGAAAATGAATCTTGACCCACATCTTAGAGAAATTTACTCAAAATGGGTCATAGACTTAAATGTAAAACTTAAAATTATAAAAATTATAGAAGAAAGCACAGGAAAAATCTTTGTGAACTTGGGTTAAGCAAAGAGTTGTTGGATACAGCATTCAAATTTCAACCCATTAAAATATAATAAATTGCATTCCCTCCAAATTAAAAATCTTTGCTTTTCAAAAGTTATTGTTATGAAAATGAAAAGGGAAGACACAGACTTGGTGAAAATAGTTGAATAACACATATCTGACAAAAGACTTGCAACTGGAATATACAAAGAACTCTTACAGGTCAATCATACAAATACAAGTAACCCAATTAAATAAAAAGTGGACCAAATATTTCAGCAGACATAAGAGCAAAGAAGACATATGGATTGCAGATAAACACATGAAAATATGCTCAATGTCATTAGTCACTAGGGAAATTTAATTTAAAGTCATGATGAGATACCACTACACACCTATTAAAATGGTTTAAATCAAAAAGACTGTCTATGCTAAGTGTTGGCAAAGATGTGAAACAACTGAAATTATCATACATGCTGCTATTGGGAATGTAAAATACTGAAGCTATTTTCAAAAAATTTGGCAGTTTCTTAAAAAGTCAACATATGCATATCATATTACATAGGCTTTCAACTCCTAGATATTTTACCTAAGAGAAATTAAAACATATGTCCACACAAAACTTTTGCATGGATATTTATAATAGCTTTATTTTTTCTAGCCCAGTTGTAAACAACCCAAGCATTCATGATCAGATGAACAGATAAATTTTGGTATCTACAATGGAAGACTATTCTGCAGTAAGGATAATCAACTACTGATACACATAACGGTGTGGATGAATCTCCAAATAATTACGCTGAGTGAAAGAAGCCAGCCCTCCTGCCAAAAAAGTACATATTGTATAAATCCACTTATATAAAATCTTTGGAAAATGCAAGTAATCTATGTATAATGACACAAAGTAGATCAGTGGTTCCTGGATGGGGATGAACGAATGGTATAGATTGGGACAAAGAGGCACAAGAAAATTTGGGGGCTTCATATCCTTGGTTGAGATTATGACTTCGGTGTTGTAGTCATACACCAAAGTTCATCAAATTATGCACTTTATGTGCAGTTTCTTATGTCAAATATACTGAAAAAATATACTGTAAATTGAAAAGGTGAGGAAAAAATTGTGCCCCTTAAGTGTACGTGATTGGATTAACAATAATTTTGAGTTTTAAGTATCTTAGCCTATTTTTCTCCCAAAAGCAGAGCCTAAAAGAAGAGCTCATGTGCTGGGGACCAAAAAAGCAAGAAACAGGGAAGCAAAGGCAGTTAAATCAAGGGTGTGTTAGTGAGCTGACACCACTGTGGGCAAGCAGAGCTCACCTCCAATGTGGGCACCAAGAACCTTGTGAAATGCAAACGTTGGAGTATTTGTCACTGCCTCCTGTTCTCCTTTGGTTCAGGGATGCTCCATGAGGTGCCCACTCCCTTGCACTTCCAGGTTTGTGCGTGGGTCAGAATGGCTGAGTGAGTTGCACAGGAGTCTGATGGAGGGGCAGCAGAGATGCGCCTGTGGGAAGTGAAGGATGAGTGCAGCTAGTTGCTGCAAGAACATCTACAGTGAAAAGTTTGATGGAGAGTACATGAGGGGGAGCCTGACAGGTGTCGGATACGGTGACACAGTGTCATCCTTGGCCTATTAAATTTAATTAAGTAATCAATTGATTTAATAATGTAATGAGCCCACTGCTCAACTAAACCACTAGAACATCACCAATAATATGCAGTTACTGATATGTTCCTAATCTATCCCACCCAACCAAGTTAATCTCCATTGTGTTCGTGATGATTGTGTGTGATGATTGTGTTCGTCACTCCCTTACTTTAAAAGAAAGTTTGATTAATCTCTATGCCTCATTTTTGGACTTAATAGAAATATATATTAGATGCTATGCTCTGGGGCTTGCTTTCCACTTCAATTACATTATTAAGATTCATGCACATTTTTGCATGTAATCATAATTCATTCACCTGCACTATTATTTAATTTTCCATTGCAAGAATATACTATCATCCATTTTATTTAATTGGGCATTTAAGTTGTTTCTATTTGTTGCTACTATGTATATTCTGTTATGAACGTTTATGTGCATATTTCCTGATCCTCATGTGAAAAGTTAAACTAGAAGTGATGGTGTGGTGAGGTAGAGAATGAAGACATACAAGACAGTGCTAAATGGTTTTCCCAATGACTCTAACTCCAGCCAACAGCACACGGAGCAGAAAACCTTCCAACCGAGTTCAGTCAACCCAAGAATAATCATATTGTACGTAAATCACTAAGTTTTTATGCAGCAACAGAGAACCAAAATGCAAATAATATTATTTCTGAGATTCTTTTGTAAAACAAACATCAGAATCACCTGAATTATCCATTTCCTAAAATGTATATAATATCTATTAATTACATCTAAAACAGGAAAAAGATATCTACAAAATATCCTTATGAGATGTAGTTGATAAGAGTATTCAGAGGCAAATTTAAAGTCTTTATTAGTTTCATAATTAAACAAAAAAGAATTAAATAAAATGTACTAAGAAGTTCTACTGAAGAATGTATCAAATTATAAGACAAATCTAAAGAAATCACAGGATGGATTTAATGATGCCAGCTGTAGAAAAAGTAAAGTAAAATATAAATAATAATAGATTTGCAAATATTGATCTAAAATGCCTGACTAAAACACTTAAAAGGTAAAGCCAATAGATTAATACAAATATATATATGGAAGGGTGTTCTGACCATGCAGATGTGGTAATAGCCATAGAAGATCAGTGAATATTCAGAAACCCGCTCATGTGACCTACATATTCATATGGATCATTTCAGTAGCGCTCAAAAAGTATTTGATTATATTCAATATTTCTGCATGATTAAAACAAGCAAACAGACAAACAAATGAAATTCACTTAGGAAACTGAAATTGGAAAGTTCCTTAATATTATAAATCCCCTCTATGCAAAGAAGCAACATCTTTCTTAAGAATTCAGTTGGAGTTATAAATCTATTAGAATACAAAATAAGAAAGAATGTTGACTGTCATCTTTATCTTGTATCATTTTTCTAATTTTTTAGATAAGCATATAAAACAGGAAAAACAAATGAAGTATAACTTTCCATCAAGATGAAAATAACACCTCAGTGCTTGCAGGTGCTCTGAGATTCCAACTGGAAAACTACAAAAAAATGACTACACACAATTTAAAATAATGTAAAATTCAGCCAGATGATCTATTATACAAAATAAGTACACTGAATTAAGAGCATTCTTTAATACTGGATATTACCATTTATACAAATACGATGGTGGCCAAAATAAAATTCATAATGGCCACAAAAGTAGAAAATACCTGTAAATATATTGAACACAAAATACATAGGATCCAAATGAACAAAATTTCAAATCTTATCTGAAGGCTAAGTATGGTTTAAATAAATAAACATGACATGGTTTAAAATACTAAATAATGCCTCAAAATGTTACACAAATAAGACATAATTCTTTAATTTTTAAAAATAAAGTTTCATTCCACTCAAAACCCCTTTTTACTAGTGTCTACTCAAATGTGATTTTATAAGGTACCTATAAAATAAATGGTCAAGAAACATTTTCAAAATAACAGTCAACAGCTCCCGGCATTAGAGTAGTTATCAGACAGTATGTAACTGATATGAGAAATGACAGAGGATAGAACAGAAGAAATTAGTGGAACAAAGCAAAAAATATATTATTTTACCAATTTAACACTTTAAATTGATTTTTATGTTTGTTTATGGTTTTCTAATAAATTGCATTGAAAAAACAGGTTACCTACTTAAAAAAAAATTCAGATGATTTATTTTTTTATAGTACTGCAAAATAAATTTCAGCTAGAATACATAGTTAATGAAACTACTAATGAACCACAAAGACCAGATGAATAAATAAACACAGATACCAGTGTCAGAAGGAAATTGCTAATCCTAAAAGCAAAAGAAAAAAAACATGAAATATTCTGATAGATTCGTCCGTGCAATTTTTAATTTCTGAACCTCAGAAAGGACACCATAATCAAAAAAGAAAGTCAGTATTTCTGACTGCAATATTTGCAGAAAAGAATACATCAAAGTTTTACAAATTCAGTATCCATATAAAGTTTATGCAAACTAAAAAGTAAAATACAAAGAGCCTATTGTTGAAGACTCCAGTAAATATTGACTAGAGGGGCCCGAGCCCACGCCAGCCCACACACACACACACACACACACACACACACGGTTCCCAGCTGAAGATCTCCCTTGCTCTTGGGATTATTGATCCTAAGTGAAGGGACCCTGAGAATCGGAGGTTCTTCAAAGCCACAGGCTGTGCCAGCCCAGGAAATATGTGAACTGTCCGTGCTCACAGCCCTCTTGTCTGGAAATCGTGTCTGTTCTCTTTTGATGGTTCCACATTAAGAGAGGAAAAACTCTGAAATAAGGAAGTTTTTTGGGAGCAGTCACAATGAGTTTACTCATTTACTAAGAGAAAACAATGTGGACAACATGGATAGACAGAGAGAGAGAGAAACACTTAGGGAAGTAGTCCAAAATTGTAATTATGGCTTGCTTGGATAATCTCAATCACAGAATTATAGATTTCTATTATAGTTTTTACACTTTTAAATATTTTTGCCTACTGAAAACAATTATCATGAACAGACGTTGCTATCATCCTGAGAGCAGAAATCAGTTAATGATTCATCTTAATGTACATTATTCTATTTTTCTGGTTATCCTGTCGTTACCTGTAATTCTTTCTGTGGACAACAGTGTAAATTACTAGTGTCAGGACTTTGAAATCTACGAGACAGACACAAGAAGTCCATGGAATTTTCAAAACTGTTAGAAAAATATCATTTGCATAGTGATGAAAACAGAAGGACCAGTATAAATCTAGAACTAAATTTTATAACCCAAAATATTTTATTTGCTTTTGACTTCAACAGAGGTCTAAGAGGATCGATTTTCTCTAAACATCCTTATAAAGTGTATGTTTTACTTTTAGTACAAATTATAATATGCTCATGCATAAGGCCACATAGATATTAATATTCAGTTGAGAGGAGGCTAGTGAAGAAGAAAAGACCACTGGACTGAGAATCAGGAGAAGCCATCTCTTTCTCCAGTCCTCTCGCTAACCAACTGTATAATCTGACTGGATGGGACATATAACTCCTCTGAACAGCTGCTTTCTTAAATGCAAAATACGGAAACAAAGTTCAGGGTTTTCCAAACTCGTCTTTTAGGATGAGTCACACACAGGTTGTGTTTAAGTTAGAACCTTTCACCAGTGCAGTTGTATGAGACAGCTGCACCAAGGAAAAACATTTTTCCATTTCAGTTTAAACTAGACATTAGACTGGGCCCGTTTCCCTTCTGTGTTGCAGGGGAATGAAAATGAAACTCTACCGTTAAAATGTAACTTGAAAGAATGTATGTGGTTCATTGGGTAATAATTGCAACATTTTCCATGGCCTATTAAAGAGCAATTTCTTTAGTTTTATTAGGTGTTTCAGAATATTTCAGAGAGTTTTTCCTAGTGTATATTTTCTCTTCTAATTCTCCTTTGAATAGCATGATATTCTCATATTTCAGTGGGGAAAGTGGAACTAACATGATAAAATGAAAATTTCCTGCGCAGGTCTTTTACTGCTCATTTCCCCGTTGTAATTGAAGAAAAACTAACCCTCCAATATTCTTGTGATTTACTATTTCCTTGGAATACATTGATTTACATTTACTTTTGTTGATGCCTAGGAGAAAAAAAAAAGCCAGTTAGCTCATCACTGCTCAGGGGTTTAATTAAAACATATCTTCTGAAATGTATCTGATAATAATACACACACAAACACAGAGAACATTTCCTTTCCTTCTCTTGTCTGCTTTGCCATTGTAAATCTAACTTGGCTCTTGGCCAAAGACTTTAAGAACCATTAGATCTTTTAGAGAAATCATTTTCCTCTCCTCTGTGAGCTGCATGAATTTCACGGTCACCACTGGGAGATGAAAGTCTTGAGAATGAATCTGGTTGAGATGGCTGGTTTTCAGCCAGCCACACAGCGCTCTGCTTCTGAGAATCAGCCAGTGGGTGGCAGTATAAGACAACATTTGCACCATTAACGTGCAAGGCAGCTGCCCGTGTGTGAATCAAATCTTCCTTAATAATTGCAACCGATAAAAATCAGCTTTTCCTCTTAATTATTGCTAAGTGAACACCTTCTGATCTAGCAGTCAGGTGGTAAGGCTGACTATTGAGTACGCAACCAACACTTCTTGAGAGCCAGAAATTCCCTGGGCACTGTATGGAATATTTTCACATACACGTGCAACCTCACCTAAGCATCTCAGCAATACTGCGCACAAATACCCACAACCTTAAATGTGAGGATGCTGGAACTTAAAAAGTTGAAGCAGCTCCCTCATGAACAGTCTGCCTTAACTCTCAGATCCACGTCTTGGTCTGGGGCAGGGGAGGAGAAAACACACTCACACGTAGGAAGACTTCCCTTCCCAATTAATCTCTGTACCTGCACTGTCAAACAAGGATATAATTGGTCGGATGGCACCATAATGTTGTGAAACTAGCAGGTACCCAGAACACAGAAGAAGCTGCCATTTACAAGCAAGCAAGTTCCAGATGCTACAAGGCTGTTGCTGAGTACCATCCAACGGGCTGGAGAGAGGAAGGAGTCCAGAGGGTGAGAAGTCAGAATCCTGTGCAGACGACCCACCGTAACTGAGAAATGGGATGACACGCTGCTTTCCAAGTCAGAAACATTCACAAAAATATACAGGTGATTTACTCAAATCACTGGAAAAATACCCTCCACAGTAGCATTTTTTTGCTGCAGCTGTCTTTTTTGCATATTTCTGACATAGACGTGCTTTGTAAACACATGTCCACTCTGAGAAAGGCTGCCCTCGATTTTCTTTGGAAATTGAAACCACTGTACCAGTACCAGGATCTTTCTCTTTGTTAACCAAATGAACACACACGCACACGCACACACTCGATTATAAGTAATTGGCACATTACTCCGAGGCTTGCCCATACAAAATGTGCAAGTACCATAGATTCTGGTTCTGTCTTCACATCCAGTGTGAGCTGTCAACAGTGTCAATATGCCTGTGGAAACTCTCCTCTGTGGTGGGCCCCATTTTGACAGCAGAAAAGACAAAACATGGTCAAGCCAAAACTACTAATTCAGCAGCCTCCTGCAGACTTGCATGCTGGAGGGAATTGAAAAAAAAGAGTTTAAATATGGAAGCTGAACTGGATAGTAAGCTCATTGACTTGGTGGTCTTAAAAGGACTTCTAAAAATATTAGCTCTATTGAGGTGTATTTGATATAAAATTGATTGCACATATTTAAAGTGTTCAATTTTATGTTTTGACATATAAATTCTTACACATGAATCCATCACTGCAGTCAAGATAATGAACTTATTAGTCATCTCCAAAAGTTTCATCGTAATCCCTCCTTCCCACTCCTTCTTGACCCTCTGTCTCAGTCCACCACTGATCTCCTTTTTATCACTAGAGATGAGTTTGCATTTTATGGAAATTTATATAATATGAATCATACAAAATGCACTTGCTTCTCTGACTCCTTTCACTCAATAATTATTTTGCTAACTATCCACATTGTAGCACGTATAAATAGTTCATTCTTTTTTTTTTTATTATTTTTGTGAGGAAGATCGGCCCTGAGCTAACATCTGCCAATTCTCCTCTTTTTACTGAGGAAGACTGGCCGTGGGCTAACATCTGTGCCCATCTTCCTCCACTTTATATGGGATGCCGCCACAGCATGGCCTGACAAGCGGTGCGTCAGTGCGTGCCCAGGATCTGTACCGCCCAACTCTGGGCCACCGCAGCAGAGCACACGCACTTAACCGCTTGCGCCACCGGGCCGGCCCCATGGCTCATCCTTTTTCGCTGCTGAGTAATATTCCATTGTGGAGATATCTCCTGGTTTATTTAGCCATTCACCTCTTGATGAACATTTGAGTTGTTTTTAGTTGTTGGCTAATACTAATAAAGCTGTTCTAAACATTAATATGTGTGTGTGTGTGTGTGTGTGTGTGTGTGTTTGGTGGACATTGCTTTAATTTCTGTGGAGTAAATACCTAGGAATGGGATGGCTAGATCATATGGAAAGTGAATGTTTAACTTTTGAGGAAACCCAAACTGTTTTCCAAAGTTATTGTAACATTTTACATTTCTACCAGGAACCTCTGATTGTTTGAGTGCCGCCAAATCTTCACTAATCCCTGGACGTTTATCAGGTTCTTCTTTTTAAAAAATTTGTAATCATTCTAATAGGTGCGTAGTGGTATCTCACTGTGGTTTTGTTTTGCATTTCCCTAATGACAAGTGATTCTGAGTGTCTTTCAGTGTGCTTCTTTGCCATCTGTGCATTTTCTTTGATAATGTGTTTACTCACATCATTTGCTTTTTTAAATTGGGCTTTTTTACTTACTATTGAGTTTTTAGTTCATATTCATTATAAAAATTCTTATTAGAACTGTGAGTTACAAGTATTTCACTCAGCCTGTAGTTGTGTTTTCATTCTCTTAAAAAGCATCTTTTGAAAAACAGACGTTTTTCCTCTCTATGGAGTTCAATTTGCCATTGTTTTATTTTATGGATTAGGTTTTTGGTGTCATATCTAAAACATCTTTATCTAAGTGAAGATCACAAGATCTTAAGTTGTTTTCATTTTTTTATTATTACAAACAATGCTACAATCAGTATTTTTGTACATGTGGCCTTGTGAGCATATTTTTCTAGTCTAGATGATATATTTTTTCAATAATTTTTTTACCTTTATTGAGATGTAATTGACATATAACGTTGTGTAAGTTTAAGGTGTACAACCTGTTGATTTGATACACATATATCGCAATATGATCACCACCATTGTGTTAGCTAACACCTCCATCACATGGCATAATTACCATTTCCTTTTTGTGGTGACAACATCTAAGATCTACTCTCTTAGTGACTTTCAAAATGTATAGTACAGTATTGTTATCTATAATACCATGCTGTGCATTAGATCCCCCGAACTTATTCATCTTATAAGTTTGTACCCTTTGACCAACGTCTCCCCATGTCCCCCACCCCCAGCCCCCGGTACCTGCCACTCTACTCTCTGTTTCTATGAGTTTGGCTTTTTTAGATTCCGTGTGTAAGTGAGATCGTGCAGTGTTTGCATTTCTCTGTCTGTCTTGGAATATGCGTTTAGAATGAGGCTGCATATTTGGCATCTTCATGTTTCCTGAGTATTGCCCAGTTGGTTTTCAAAGTGGTTGGGTCAATACGTAGTACTCCCACTAACATGTATATTTCCCATTTCCTCCTATTTCCCACAATCCTCTCCCACATGAGGCAATTTCATGGTCCTTAATTTTTGCCAGTCATCTCATTGTAGTTTTCATTTACATTTCCTATTTAAGGCAGAATAGAGCATATTCCTATTGGAGACTCAAGTTTCTTCTTTTGTGAATTGTCTGCTCTTTTCTACAGGAAGGGGCCTCGCAAACCTGGAGCCTGGTGTGTCCTGGGATGTTATGGCAGAGACGATTTATCATTCATCCAGTTTTTGGTAAACACATGAATATATTTGGTTGGGTTTTTTTTGGTTTTTTTTTGGTGTCTTCCCCAGTTGCTTAAACCCATGAACCAGTAGACATGTAGCCAAAGTCCGCAAGCATCTGGGGAGAGGCTGATGAGCAAGAGAGTGTAAACCTCTCTGTGAGTGGCAGTGTTGAGTTTCTGAGCTCTGGCTGAATCCTCCCAGGGTTCCAGTTACGTTATCAGTAGTTGTACGTCCCATGAGGAACCTTGGCTCCTGTGCCTGAGAACACGTTCCTTGGCTGGAAGTAGGCTGCGTTCCCTGCTTCTATTCAACTCCAAATACATGTTTCTATTCCATTTCTACTGAGATATCACACCTCTGTTTCTGATGCCTATTTCCATCAATCATATGATAACAACGCCTTTGCCCATTTCTCTAGTGTTTCAATTTTTTAATTTTTCTTATTAATTTCTTGGGATTTTAACACATTCTGGAAACTATTCTCTTAGTTGGCTTGTTGTGTGGCTTATTCTTGTTCATTTAAATAACTGTTCCAGGTCTTTAGTTCACCTTTTAATGTTACTAGTTATTTGATTTTGAAGAAACTATATAATCTGCTCTGTCTCAATATTGTCGTTGGAAAATTTATGATGACAATATTTTCTACCTCAAAGATATTTTGAGGATTAAATGAGATAATACATACACAGTGATGAGAACAAGGCCAGGCACATAATAAGCACTATATAAATGTTTATTACCATTATTATTAATGGAGTCTTTTGCAACAAAGACATTTTAATGTTAAATGTAGTCAAAATCTACAATTGATTTGAGGAGACGGCTGGTCTTTTAAGACCTACTTAAGAAGTACTACCCTACAATGAGGTTGGATAGATATTTTCTATGCTGTCTTCTGAAAGTTTTGTAATTTTGCATTTTAATTATGCCTTTAATCCATCTGGGACTTATTTATTATTTGATTGACCTAAGGATCAATTTTATCTTTTTTTTTCCCACATACGGACAAATTGTCAGAGTTTTTTTTTGATATTCCACCTTTTTCACTCATTTTTATTTCATCCCTTTCGTATACGAACAGTTTACATAAACATGGATCTCGGGCGTCTCCACTTTGTCACAAACTCTATTTCTGTATCCACACACAAATATACACTCTTCAATTACTGTAATTTTACTCGAGTTCTGAGTCAGTGCAAATGCTTCTTCAATTCTCTTGCCTCACTTTGTTGCTTTATTTTTCCATAGGACTATAATGATAATTTTATTGAATTGTATAAAATGTATATATTAGAAACTTATGGCATTTATAGACCAATTATGGAAGAATTAACAGCTTTTCTTCCCGTAAATGACCATGGTAGAGATTTATTTGGGCCTTCTTCCATGTCTTTCACTATCATACTTGTTTGGCCATTTTCCCAGGTAGCTCAATAGTGTTTATTTCTGCTGTAAATGAGATCTTGCTTTTTTCTATTACATTTCATAGTTGTTACTGTTGCACAATACTATTAATATATTTAAAATATAATTTTATACAATATGTCATTTATAATAATATGTACCACAATGTATGTGTGTATACACTAATATATTTGCAAATATTTGTGTATGTGTGTGTATATATATGCATATAATCATATATAGAGAGCTTTCTTCCTTCCTTTATGATCCTTATAGGCTATTTCTTGACTTTCTCTTTGGCTAGGATCTCCTGTGCAAAGTAGAATAGAATCAATTGTAGTTGGCATCCTTGCATTTTTCCTGAAATCAAGGGGAGTAATTTTGATATTTCATCACTGAGTATGGGTTTATAGTGTAGTTTTATGAAAGAAATATTTTATTATCTTAAGGAAAATCTTTCTATTCCAAATTTGAATCATTATATAATTCTGTATGAGGATTAAGAGTTGGTCGAAATTTATCAAGTAATTTTGCTGATTTGATTGAGATAATATGTTTTTTCTTACTTAATCTTCATTCAATACATTCCAGTAATTCCTGCTAATGTTTATAATACTATTTAGTAATGATGCCTGGCTTTTGTACATTGAGGAACTTGCTACTATTTCATTTACTACTCTTGCATTTATGGTGACAAGTGAGATTGTTCTAGAATTTTACTTTTTAGTATTTTCCCAGTATACTCTAAGTTATATTGACACCATGAATGAGTTATGGAGATCTCCTTATTTTGTTCTCTGAAAGGGTATATAACACAGAAATAATATATTCTTTGATATTTTGGTAAATTCCATTTGTAAAAGAGTCTGTACTTCTTTTGTTTTGGGAAAGGAGAGAGAAGAGAAATTTACTAATGATTTAATTTATTTAATAGTTACAGGTTTTCCAGGGTTTTTTGACTTAATTTTCATAAATTATATTTTTACAGGAATTGTATATTTATCTAAGTTTTCAAATTTGTCAGCATAAAATAATTTGAAGTCTCGTAATTTTTACATGATGTTTGTATCAAGTGATATGTCACAATTTTCAGATCTAACATTGTTTTATTTTTGCTTTTCCTGTTTTTTGATACATTTTGGCTGAAGTTATTTAAATATTTTTAAAAAAATAAACATTGAGTTTTATTAATTATTTAATTTTCTCTTTTAAGTTTTGCCCTATATTTTATCTATGTATTTAAATATGAATTGAATTTATTCTTTTTTTTTCTGGATGATGTAATTGATTTAAGACTATAATTCTGACTATAGCTTCTCTGTATATAAACTCTCTTTTTAATTTGTATACTTTTAGGCTTCACTCGTTTGATGGAATTCTACTGTTTCACTAAGATATGTCTAGATGTGGACTTAATTTGATCTATTCTGCTTGTGACAGATTTTTCCTATTGTCCATCATCAATTCTGCAAAGTGCTTCGTTGAAAGTGAAAGTGAAAACACAAAAAGTGTTTTGTTGAAAGATGCCTCTCTCTATTTTCTTTTTAGATCTGAGTTTCACCTTTCATACCATTTTCCCTGATCCTCCTAGTCTCTCATTCCTATTTTCCATCTTTTCGTCTCTTTACTCTATCTTGGTAATTTCTTCAATTCTGTCTTCCACTTTACTAATTCTCTCTTCCTTAAGCAAACTATTTGTTGTTAACTCATCTATTGGATTATACATTTTCCTTATTTTATTTTCACTTCTAAACATTACGTTATTTTTATTATTTCAATATATTTTTTTAATTTTCATGATATTGTCTGGTTCTTTTATTTGATTTCTTAAATTTTTAATTATTTAAAGGCTCTACCAGATTATTTTATTCTTTCAAATGCTTGTGATCATAAATTAGACGTGTGTGTTTGTGTGTGTGTGTGTGTGTGTGTGTGTGTGTGTAAGTTCAAGGAAAGGCCAGAAAGTAATAGTTATTTGGGTTTTATAGTGATGTACAATTTATTAATTTGAAAACTCCATAACCTTAGCTTCATTTAAGTAGTTCAATTCAATTTATAAATTTTGCTGTTGAGCTTATTAATCTAGCAAATTTTGGCTGTTTTTTATATGAATATTTAATTAATAAAATGGACTGATAAAGCTCACCTTAAAATAATCAGGGCCGTTGAATTACTTACTTGAATAAATTATCTTAAATATTCAGATTTTATTTTGAGTTTACTGTATTAGATTATCTATTTGAGCACTTCAAATTCCTGACAGGACAAACATACAACCCCAAGAATAAAATAATCCCAAACAGTAAGATCTTATAAATCTTAAAAATTAAACTCATGGCCATATATCAAATTCTTATAAATATGGTAATACTATCTCAAAAACATACTAAAAATATCTAAAAATATCTTTACTAAAAGCAAAAATGTATGCTGAAGCTCTTAAATAAGAACTTCTAAAGAGAAAAACCAGAGTGTTGCTGGAGTGTAGCCCCTTTGGCACCACCCCACTGCATTTGGAGGCATGGGAGCCAGGTTTCCCAGGAGTCCTTTGCCTCCATTGTTCTGGATTAGTCTACCAGGAGGCCCTGGCTTTTCAGGACCCTGTGGGATGACATGTTAAGTCTCTTTAAAGCATTTCTGCTGCACACTGAAGCATGGCAAATGTTTCAAGGAAAGCACTTCTGTTACTGGGCTGGAAGCTCAACTCGCCATGTTCTTCCTTGAACATCGTATTTAATTGAAACAACAATTAAATTGACAGACAAACTATAACTATTCACACTTTGGTAGACATTTTGTAGACATTTTCTCAAAAACAAATCAAGTAAGCCTGACACTGCAAGGAAAACAACTGATAGTATTTGTTGCTAAGGATAATATTTGAATTTTGAAGCATGAGCTTGACAGCTTCTCAATACTTAAAGACTTTTCTAATGAGATTGGTGGTGTTATTAATAAAGGTAAATTTTTGACATTTTAAAATGGAATGTGTCAAGATTTGGAAGACCTGCAAAACTCAGTGAACCAATGTTTTCCAAATGAACAATGAGGGATGTTACAATATCACAAATGGGTAAAAGATCCATCTATTCAAAGTACAAAAAAGACCAGTGGATTTTAATGCAACAGGCCATGAAAAATCAATTTAATTTTTTCAGACTCTGGATTGCAAGAAACTACTTCTTATCTCATTTCAGTAGTAACACAGAAGAATATCCACAATCACATAAAAGGATTATTAAAATATTTCTGTCTTTTCCAGCCAGGCATGTCTGTGAGGACAAATTTTCTTCATATACTTAAACCAAAATAACTCATCACAAAAGATGAAATGAAGCAGATATGAGGATCCACCTATCTTCTAGGAAACTTGGCATTAAATGAATTTGCAAGAAGACAAAAACAATGCCACTCGTCTCACTGCCTTTTTTTTTAATAAAATTATTTTTAATCAAAAAATATATATAAACATGCATTGGGCTAATGATTATTTTTAAATGAATTAATAAATAAATAGTATACAATTTCTCAGTTTATATTTCCCATATAGTAAATATCAATATATATAACCTGCATAAATAATAATCTTTCATTTTTAGTAATTTTTAAGAATGTAGGATTCTGAAGCCAAAATGTTTGGGATCTGTAGTATTATTTAGTGCAAAGTCTAATATCCCTTGTTGCCTCTGAGATATTTGACTAATTCTAGTTTGTTTTTTTGTATGTGACTCAATTTTTTCTGTATCGTTTGGAATTTTCTCTGCATTTCTGAGATTTTAGAATTGTATGATAGCCTACTTTGGTTTGGGTCTGTTCTCATTTACTGTATAGGCTTTTGGTACGTCCTCAGTTCTGACAACTCCAACTTAATTGTCTTCTTTCATTTTTTAATATTTTTTTCTCTCCATTATTTCCTTTGTATTTTATTTCCTGTTACTATTTCTATTTTCTTTCTATTCTACTTTTTGACAGATTTACTTGACTTTTCCTTCAACTTCTCTGTATTTTAAATTTAGTCTGTTATATCTTTAACTTTTATGAATTCTTCCCTTTTCTCAGACTGGCACTTTCCGTTTCATGAATATCATATTATTGTCATTAACTTTATGTTTAAGTTTACTCAGTTTTTTTCACACTACTCTGGTTTCCTTCCATTTCAGATTTTGTCTCTTTTTGATCAGTCTCCTGGTGAAGGTTTCTCTCAAATATCTGGTAACACTTAGTTGTCTATGGGTTGATGGTGTAGTTTATTTCCTCTCCTTCATGAAACTCAGTTAAAACTACAAGAAAGGAATAAAATTATGTAAGCCCCTTAAGAATAATGGTAATTGGGATCCCTGCACATAAAACCATCAACGTCTGTGAACTGCAGCGCTCAGAATGTGTGATGGCAACAAGGCGTGGTGCTGGGGCACAGAAGAGAGAGAGAACGCTTCTAAGTCTTCAGAGTATTTGATGCTCGCCCTGCTCAACCCATCAGCTGCTCTCATGCTGCTCTTCGAGGTCCCAAGGTTTATTCTAGAGAGAAATGGAACAGTTGTGCTCCAGGCTTACAGATAGTGATCGTGGATAGTGAGGGTGCAGAGTGGCAGAGGAAAAGCAAAAATCTGCATCTCCATCACTTTCCAAAAATACAGATTTATGCCTTCCCAGTGAGGGGATTGGAGGACACCATTTAGGAAAATGAGAATCAATGAATAAATAAATAAATAAGTAAATGAATAAATAGGTAAATAGTCCCAACCAGGAAAATCTCGCCACATTCCTTTTGTTGATGTGTATATCAGCGTTTATATTAACCAGTTTTCCCCGTTCCATCCCACATTGTCTTGTGCTAGTTAAGTGCTTACTGTATAATTCAAAGGCGGATGGTGACTGAGACAAACAAGAATGGACATCTTTTGGAGGTGGATAAATTAGCACGTGGGACGTGTATCCCCCTTTTGGAAAGAAGGTGAGCATGTCGTCAATTGTAAGTGTATTAGTTACATGCTGTTATTATTTTTATTTGGAAATTAATATGGACAAAGTGGGTGTATGTATTTTGACTTGACAAAATGGTAGAATATGTTTGATCATCTGTTTTCCATTGAGCATCATTAGCATCCCTTCTAAGGGCTCCTGTGCAGTTCAGGGACAATACTTCTCAGCATTCCCTTCCAGTGAGGAACACTTCCAAGAGATTTGGAAGATGAGAGAGAAGGATATGCCCTTATTCTCTGTTAGCAGTGTCAGCCCATTGTGTGGACAGATGCACAATTCACAGTGGCTCTCCAGAGCATCCGTGACCATCGGCATCACTATAACAGATGGATAGAGTCACTGGGAGCTTCCCAGAGACTCTTTAAAACTGCAACAGCTTCCATCGTTCTCTTGAGGACCACCATCTTTGGCACTTCAGGCTGAGATCTGAACGTTGTCTTCCCAAAGTGTTGAGATGGATTTCATGAACTTTACTCTCCCATCTCTCCCAAGGGATGTGTCAACCCTGAATATTAAATAATATTATAAGAAAGGGACTTTTCTTTCTGACAGTGCCCTAACTGACATGATCTCAACTCTTGGCCCTCATGTGCCATGCCTGTATTTCTTCCAGTGTTAGCTTGCAGGTTTAGCTGACCGGACACTGAGGGATCATCTCTATAGTCCTTCCTTAGTCCCGGTCTTCTGGCCTCTACAAAACTCTGTATATTTTCTGATCGGTGGTGTACATTTCCTAGGTCCTGCCACTGTAGGTAAGCCCTGGCAGGGTCAGCAGTAAGGAAGGGTGTCTGAGAGACAGACATTATATTCAGTTCAACACGGGTCTACACATTCTAAGTGTGGGCTTCACTTTATACGTAGTTCTAGCAACATACGTAGCTAACGAAGAGGTGACTCAGAGGTACAAGGGACTTATCAGAATATTAGCCAGGCTTGCATTCATTTGGTGTGCTTAGTACCCTTCAAATATTTAGAATCAGTCGCAATTTGTGCCCCTATCCTTTAATCATTTCCAACTTTGCTAGACTTGCTGGAATTCTAATGTTATAAAGAGAGAGAATTTTGTTGGGAAAAGTAATTTTCACATCTTTAGCCATTATTCCAGTAATTCAGTCTCTTCCCAGAGTCCATGATTGTTAATATTTGTATTTTTGTTTTATCTCTCTCCAGAAATGTGCACGTGCACACACACACATGCAGAGCTGTACATATATGCACACACACACATATTTGCTGTACCAATTGGAACAAGTTCAAAGAAGCTCAAAACATAACAACACTTTACCCCTAAGAACTTTAGCTCCCTTCACCTGAAAACAAGTATGCTAATTGCATAACCAAAATGACATCACCCCCTCTACAATCATTAACAATAAGTCATTAATAGCATCTATCAGCTATCTTATATCCCAAGAAAGTTAAAATGTCCCCTCTTGCCCTGTTGTTCCGGTGGTGAAGACTTTGTCTTGTTTTAAGCCCGGTTTGTATGGTTGACACATCTGTTTAGTTATTTTTCAATCTAAACAGTTCCCAACTTTTTCTTTTGCTTACTGACTTTTAAGCACCTGGGTCAATTGTCTTGATGAATATACTGCATTTTGGAGTTACATGATTACTTTTTTTGTGGTTTTGGTTTTTTTGTTTTTTCTATCCTTCTATATCATGTAAACTAGATTTTGGGTCTAGAGTTTGATCCATTTCAAATTGAAGTTGCATTGGCAAGCATGGTTCATTATTATTGATGTATGAAAAAATTATAACTTTTCTCTTATGGAATAAAATAGTGATAAGGTTCAGCATTTTGGCCCTCATCGTTTAGTTAAAGGAATATCCTATTAAGAAAGATAAATTTGTTCTAGTTCTTAGTTCTGAGGAACTAAGCTGATTTTCTCACTGCCTAGTTGATAGAGAATAACACAGGGATAACAATTCATAGTGATTATGTAAAAATTGTGGCCATGTTATACATGTGGCATTTTCATATACTGACCAATGATTTGTGAGAAATGCACACTTTTCAGCTATAATTCTGCAAAGGTATTTACATGAGGGAATAAAATAATTTACTTAACATGTGAATCATCTTTCAATGCGATAAAATGGAAATTAATTGTCGATTTTGTCTTTCTGTCCTCCCATAAAGACTTTAATATAATTTTTATAAATGAATTAAAAGGTGAATCCCTTTATAGTTAAGAGCTTATTATCATTTCATTTACGAACATGAGACCAAGTGATTTTGGTAGAGATAGGCTCACCTAAGTCATGCTAATCACCGTTAGAGCCAAAATGATGCTGCTGGTATTAGCTGGGACATTGATGGTGCCTTCGGGTTTAATTCAATGTATAATTGAACATTAACTGCCAATATGCAGTGTATTAACAATAATAACAAGTTAGATAATTCTGGGTTTGTGCTTTTTCTGATTATGGAGTCAATTTGCTGTGGGACTTAAAGGAGATCATAGAACATATTCTGTACCTGTTGGGAAGCCCTAAGGAAACTTCAGACTCAATATTCCTAAACTATAGATGAAGAGACCTGGGTCCAGAGAGGTTGAGGCCAAGAGCTGTAGCAGCACAGCCACAGCAACGTCAGGACGTAACCCAGGGGGTAACAGTAGGCGGGACCCAGTGGCATCTCCTGCTTCCTTGCCTGCACCCCCATACGTGGTCATGCCAGACTTGCAGCAGATCCCCAGATGCCAGGTGCCCTCTTTGCCTCCATGCATCTGCATATGCTGCTATTAGCCAGTCTGCCTGCTATTAGTCAGGTCTAGTCTATTAGCCAGAATGCCTGCTTCTCACTCTGAACCCCCCAGACAGTTTTCCCTGGAAACCCAGGCAAACATCCCCCCTTGCTGGAAGCACCCTCTGGTGTTGCTCCCCAGGGAGCTGGTAGCCCCCACCCTCCTTAGCTCATTTCTGTAGCACTATTGTTTCTGACAGGGCTGGCCATAACACCGTAAAGGGAGTAGCCTCTTGAATGGGTGCCTCTCAGAAGTCTCCTCCTCCCTCAGAGGGAGAGGAGGCTCGAGCTCTGTGGTCAGCAGAGGGTCCCACGCAACCCATGCCAGAAAGCATCACCACTGCGATTATTTTCTTGTTAATGCTGACCTTCACACGCCCTCCTAGTGGACCATGAGTTTCCTGTGGCCAGGGGCCTCATTTCCTATCCAGCCCTCCTTTTTATGGATAATAGACACTAACTGCATGCTAGTTGAATGACTATACAAATGGAAAAATCAATAGATTTGAGCTCTGATTCTTTCACTTCAAAATTTTGTGTATGAAGAAAACTCATTTCTACCTAAACCAGCCCTCTGCCTTTCCAAGAGCATATAGCCTAGCATTTTTACAAATCTGACTATTTAAATCAAGTATTATCATATTTTACTACATCATTAAGTAGTATATATTTACCCAATTTCATTTTATAGCTACTCCTTGTCCAAGTCTATACAGATATTAAGAGGTTAAAAGCAAGGTATTTTCATAAAGAGGAAGACAAGTAACTGGCAATTTTATCTTCTAAACCTGAGTAATTGCAACCTCAGTGCTTTTTGGCTCCATCCTAATTTGCAGCTGATTCTTTATAGTTCTTTCGTAGTCTTCTTCTGATATTCAAAATTAATTCTAGAATTACTAAAATCAACTAAACTTTCTTTTTCATTATTAGTTAGTACTTTTTAGTATAAATCAGCATAAACTGATATAACCAGAAAAAGATAAATAAAAAGAAACAAACCCTGATTCTTTCTACATGCCGTTTATCTAGCCAAGATCATCACACAGTTAGACTGAACCGTGTTAATACACGAGTCAAGTTTCTACAACGTGGTTGCATTTCAGCCCAGTGATGTTCTGCTCATGCTCATGTGCCTTCACCGTCTTGGTGGTCTGGTTTGTTACCCAGACCATGTCAATGGTCAGGATCATATCCCTGGACATGTTGCCACCAGGAGAGTTTCACTTTGGTTGAAACTCTGGTTAAATTGATTAAAGAGCATTGTCTTAATCTTAGGAAAGAGAGAAAGGAGGGCATGGTGAGGCTGCATCCATGGCTTTGAGGTGTGCACGACGCTCTCTCCCAGGTCTTCTATACTCCTGCCTAAAGACTGTGGCCAGACCGACTGAGTCACACTCCTAACGCATCTGCAAATGTTGAGGGCTAGACCAGTGGGCAGTGCCTCTGATGGTCAGAGTGAAAAATCAGTCAGGAAATGGGGGAATGAAGAATGGAGCAGAGAGGCTTTACAGGAACCATAAATAGTGTTGTCTTTGGCTTCTGGCCGGGAGGTCACTCTTGGTGGCAGCAAGGGTAGTATTCATTTAGTAGCTGTGCATTTAGCATGTAGGCAATTTAAGTGCCTGTATTTATGCACTGCTGCTGTTGACAAGCATCACAACCAGTTTTTCTTATTCTCTAAGTGTCAAATTCCTCTTTCATGCCCCAGAAACAGAATGACATCGATCTTAGATTCTTGTTGAATTCTTTCAGTTACTTTTACATAACCTATGGCTTTTTCTTTTCATAAATATTTTATACGTGCACTGATAAAGTGCAGGTTTTAAGACTGTTGTTTAATGGAAGTCGTAGCAATCATCAACATGAGGAATGATCATGGAAATTACATCTCCTAAGCTATTGGACTTCAAGGAGTGGTTGTCTTCATCCCTTGGTTGGTTACCAGTGTCCATAGGCACTGAGGGAAGTCAGGATGATGGTTGCACCATGCACCTTGTCTCTCCTCTCCCTGTCCCCACTTATTACATGAGCTGGCACTCCTGTGGCTACATCTTCCTTTCTCTACTGAGTATGACACTTGCTAGAAATCTCAAAGAAAGGACTTTGTCTTCTGCATCTATACATATTCGTCTTATACACCTGGCACTGAGCACAAACTTTACACGTTGCTTTGAACTAGATATCTTATTTTACAACATTATCATTTTTCCAAATATTTCAAGGTAACTCTCAGCTATCTTTTCAGTAGTCCCACTATTTCTGTTTTATGTAAGACAGGGTTTCCCAAGCTCAGCACTATTGACATTGTAGACCAGGTAATTCTTTGTTGTGAGGGTGCTATCCCCTGCATTGTAGGATGTTGAGGATCCTTCCTAGTTTCCACTCAGTAGATGCCAGTAGCATCCCCACTCCCCAATTGTGATAACAAAAGTGTCACCAGACCTTGCCAAATGTCCCCTGGAGGTCAAAATTGCCCCAGTTGAGAACTGCTTATGTAAAATATCTAAAAACTTTACGCAGATCTGAAAACTGAGGCATGGTGAGGTTAATTATCCCGGTTTCCAGTGTCACCCAAGTTCTATAGACTTTCATATTGTTGCCAATGTGGCTTTGCATTGGTCTCATAAAGTAGCAATCCAGACCAGTGATGAATACTTGATATTTACCAATGTCGATATTTACCAATGTCTGTATGGATTATTTAAAAGATAAATTTAAAGTAAAGTAAAATTTCTCTTTCATTTTATTTCTCACTCTCATTTGCATTTAGAAGTGATATTTCACAATCCTTGAAGAATTTTTTGAAAGCAATTAGTGATTATGAACCAGCGATTACCAAGTCATATGTTGAGAGGAAGACTTTAAGAGCTTCCTTGGACCTACGTGTTGACAAACAGCTCTTTAGATGTCTCGAGCCAGATTCCTTGGCAGAAGTTGTGCATAGGATGGCATGGATGTGGGGCTGGGAGCAAAGGCAAGGCTGGGCATGAAGAATCAGAGGATGAATGGGGAGGGAAACTTGGGAAACTGAAGGTGAAGAAAGAGCCAGAGAACACTCTGGGAAATGCTGTAGCTCATACAAGACAGACAAGAAGCTGGAGAATTGCTGGTCATCTGCCAATGTACAAGAGATGTGATTTCCAGAACACAATAGGGTTGGCTAAGTGGAGAGTTAGGGACCACGAAAAACATCCAAGACCAAAGAGCAGAGAGTTGAGACCAGGAAACTCAGAAAAAGTGAAAGCAGGAGCATGCAGGTGCCCTTTTGCCCAATGTGGGCCTGTTATAAAAAGCACTGCTATTGGAGAGTCTGAACTCAACATTGTATTGTCTGCCCAGCCAGAGCTCCTCATGGACTTTTCACAGTGTGAGGTCATATTACAGGATGAGAACCCAGTGTTCGATAAGAAACTTGACACATGGGTCCACATAAAATCTACGAGGACAGGGACCATATCTGTCGTTTTTGGAGCCTCCTTATCCTTCCTGACAAATAGAAAGAACATGATCAGGATGATTGATGTGTGAATGAACTTCAGTGATTTCACTACAATAAAATCAGAAGACAAAATAAATTCACTTCTGAGATTAAATTACAGTAATTGTATGTCAAATTCTTAAAAGATATATAATAGAAGTAAACTCTCAGGGTAAAGAAGGGAGTGCCTGCTCAGGATGCATGTTTTCTAAGGTAGGAATCGCAGGGCGCCTTACTATAATGTACTGTAATCATCTTGAAATTTATAAAGATTAATAATCTTAACATAAATAGTCATATTCCTTTCTATAAGTCCTTATGAAAAAGCTTTAAAAGAAATGACATATTTAAAGTGGCACTTATCTATCACCTTAATAAAATTTATAGCAAAACTGAACAGCTTCATTTTGTGCAATAGTGTCATTGTTATACAAATTTTGTTCAATGTAGTGGAGTCCCCTCTGGTCCTGAGTTGTATCCATGATGCTGTCAGGGAGCACCTAGGCATGCCTAAGGGCTCATCACCAGGTGGGGCACGGTGAGGATTCTGCATAAACAAGGTGTGGTATAACCATCTGGAAAACAGCTCATGCTAAGGAGGACAAGGGGACCTGGGACTTTGTTCAGGGGGCACTTCCTGGGGTAGATGCACCCTAAAGTGATCTCAATGAATCAGGCCTGTGTAATCCTCTCCCTTGAGAGTGAGCAGAGCTATGACTCACTTATCATCAATATGACATGACAAAGGTGATGGATGTCGCTCCCCTCGTGACTGCTCCATCTGAGATCAGGTGGGATGGCCCCTGGGGATCACAGGAATGAGTTCAGTGGGGGAGACTGGAGTGCCTGCAGAAGGTGGGAATGAACCACTTTGGCCATTGCCAACACATTTTGAGAACTAAATAGACACGGTCTATGGAAAGCAGGTTTCGTAATCATTTCTAAAAAGGACACATATGAGTGTCAGCAGGCCAATTAGTTTCAATGGGGCCCATCAAGATCTCATGATCAGATCCAGTCTCTGAATTGTGAGTTTCACACAGCCATGGTCTAGTTCCTCCACCTGCAACCACTTTAGGACATGTCATTCCTGCTTATTTACTGATGATTCTATCCTTGGCACAGAACTAGGTACATGGTGTGATAGCTGCTTCCTCATTATGTATCTTTAGTCAGAGGGCAAATATGTGTCCACTCAGGGACAAGCTTACCTAGAACACCACTGCTGCTGGAAACTCTAGACTCCATGGGAAAACTGTACACTCTCTAGAATTTAGATCTCTACTTAGAAGTCAAAATACTCTCTTATATTACCTTCTTTTTCCCCTTTGGGGAAAAAAGTGGATTTTGTCTTTTGGAAGAGATATCTCTGTTCATGAATTAAACAGCTCATTTGTCTTTGAAATTGAAAGGAACTATGAAGATTACAAAATGTCTATTTTTCTACATTTTCTGTTAGCATCAGCACAAAATCCTGAAAAGAGGGTATTGTTTTCAAAGAATCTTCCAGTGGTGAGGGCTGTGTATTCTAGGTTGTTTCTGTCCAGTTAGTTTGATTCCAGAAAATATTTAATGTTTTTAGGCTCCAATGAGGTTTTAGAATAAGAACAAACTCATTTTGATGCTGATATGATTGCAGGTAGAACACACAACTTCTTACGTAATTTTCTTTATTTTTTTATAAATTTGACTTTATTTTAGTTGGCATAAAAGGAGAGTGAAGAGGAGAGAGAGAGAAGATGAAGAGAATATGGTTGCCAATGTAAAGAACTGGTATCACAGTTCACAAATTCTTGGTACAAATGTGTTTATATACAAATTTAAGAGTAATGTAAATTTTTTGATTTTGCAAGATTGCCTTCAGTTACCTTGCACAACTGTGCTGATTTGAGAATACTTCTAGAGCCAGGAATTGAAACACAAGAAGAAGGAAGAAGTGGATGTTCGGCACTCTGAGACACAATACCTCATTCTGTAATAACTTGTTGTATTCATGCTCTCTCTGAGAGGAATTCACAAGTTAATGAATTTGTCTTTTCTTTTACCTATTTGGTTATACCACTTAAAACCTGCTTGTATTCCAAAAGAGTGTCTGTCTCTGACATTGGCAGTGTCTAACTCACCACCTTCATGGCCTCCAGACACAGTGACCTTTGTTTCAATGGCATAGGGCGAGGGAGGTACAAGAGTGTTCCCTGGGGCCTGAGCGGTGTTGGTCAGGAGAGCAGATGTTTAAGGCAATCGGTGTGCTGTGCCAGAGCTGAGCATGGGACCCCAGGCACAGAGGTCCTTGTATGCTCTTAACTATTTGTTCTTTTCTGTTTCTCATATGGATGACCCTTTAAAATACGGATCCCAAGGCCAACAGAAGATGACTACTTTGCTCATTTAGATACAGAATCTGCTGTCTCTTTCCCCCTCCCTGCCTCCCACATCAACCCCAGAATAGTTATGCTAGAAGAGGGAGGCAGGAGGGGGACCCTGAGAATCAGGCCACATCAGACCCTCATTCCAAGTCATAGTTCCAGTCTTCATGAAGGCGAGGCAAGAAGAGCTTTGAGCTGGAGATATGAGAGGAGTTTTACATTGAATGTGACTACAATCTTGAACATTCGAACGAGACAGTACTATTAACTCACTGTGTTGGGAAATTACAGCATCTGGCCAAGGGAACTACAGTGTTGCAGGACAAGGTGGGGTGCTGGTTGCATACAAACCTAGAGATGGGGGAACCCTAACTGCCTCTGTTAAAACCCTGAACAAGTTGGTCCGTCTTTGTACAGAGAGAGGCAGCCCTGTCTAGAGCTGAGAGCAGGCTCTGGCCCCTTCGGATGCCCAGGCCTACTGCTTACTAGTTGTGAGTTCTCATTCAAATGGAATAAGCTCTCTTGACCCCTGTGGGGACAATAATAGTAACCACCTTGTAGGTTTATGATGAGAAATGATTATGTTAATAGAGTGAGCACTGTGGATGTACTCAAACAAACCTATTACCCACAGAAGGAATCTCTTTACAAATGAGTTTCCTTGTACTGGTTGAAACCAGATCTGTTCTTTTCACAAACAGGACCCTCTCTCAGTATCACTGCATTTAGTAATGGGCTAGCATCCACCTTAACTAGTTTGCTAGAAACCTGGGAAACATTGACTCATACCCTGCTCTCATTTCGTATCCCACTCAACATCATGTTGGTTTCATCTTCCATGTATCTCTCCAATCCTCTACTTTGCTCTACTGTCATAACCACCACCACCAGCACCACCAATCCTTACCACCCCCACACTGTGGTCACCTCATAGGTGGGCTACTGCATGGTCTCTGACCCTTCTGCATCACTTCTCCATCCAATCTCCATAATCTAGCTGGAGCCATCATTTCAAATATAAATATGGACATAAACACCTCTTTCCCCTACCCACGTTTTAGCCCTTCAGCGTCTTCCCACTGCTTTGAGAAAAAGACAATGCTGCCTACAGATGCCTCCACGGTCTGGGTCTCTCCAGCTTCCTCATCTGCTCCGTATTCCTCTTGTTCACTGCATTTCATCACCACCGTACTTCCTTGCATTCTACGTGGTTGCTATTTTCTGGAGATCTTGGCACAGATTCTTCCCTCTTCATGGAATGTGCTTTCTTCCAAAGCCTGTCTTAGTGACCCATATAGATTATTCAAACCTCAGGTATGGAGCCACATGCTCAGGAAAGCGTTCCTCAAATGCTCACAGATCCCCATTGTAATATCTCAAACACAGACCTTCCTATGCAGCACTAATTATACTTGCAATTTCCATTTATTGCCATGATTTTTAGCTTACTTCTTTCTCCCCCAGGAGTGTGGGTATTGAGGTCGTTTGCATTCCTCAAGCTGCCCCAGTGCATGGCGCAGAGTAGGCCTGGGTGCCAGGTGAAGGTATGTGGAGTGAGTGGTGAAAGTATAGAAACCAGGGCACCCAGAGTTAAGGGGTAACAGTGGCTTCTGTCCCTGCTCTTTCCTATGCATCCAATATTGACCAGTTACAATTCATCCTAATCCAGGAAAAAATGAACAGACAAGAAAGCAAACAGTTGCACCTCTAGTTGTTTTAATTTTTAGTAACGCATTAAACTGTGCTAATTGCTTATAAAATTGGGACAGGTCGTGCAAGTGCACATCCGAAAAATAAATTTTATCACAAAAGAGATAAATATCCATTACTAAGAAATGACGATTCGCTCTGTTTCCTCAGTCAAGCAATATTTATCAGGAGCATTGATTTAACTAGAGGCTATTGGCAGATACAAATGGATGATGACAGGAAACAAAAAACCACCTTCAATTGCCATCAGGGGCTTTTCATTTTAATGTAATGCCTTTTGGAATTACTGATGCTCCCGCTCTACCTCAAAGATGAATGAGCGGCTCCTGCCAGGTTCAATACATCACATTTCTGGTTTGCTTAGCCCGCGTGCTGTCGTCATTGCTTCACAGAGTTTAAAAACACCTTGAGCATTTCCTGGAAATTTCAGAAAAAAATCTAAAGCTGAAAAGGGCATAAAACACAATTGAACACAGTTTAAGTTTTTAAAGAATTCTTCATGTTAAAGGTTGTAAGTCTGAAGGATTATTATTTCCCATTTAAGAGAAAAAAGCACAAAATTGTTGAGGAATTGCATGGAAGCCACCACAGAGAAGCTCCTGTGTATATTGAGAGACTGAAACCAGCAGAGAATTTTCTGTTCCATTCGCCTTGATTAACAGGCATCTTAAGAGCTATAATGAGAAAATTGCTGGAATCGGATAAGAGATTAGATCACAGGATAAGGCTGACACTTCAGGTAATTTTTCCTCTAAAATGGAAGTAATAGAATTTGCACTGTATAAAGGCATTTATCCCAGAACTCGAAGCCACAGCTATGGCTGTTTGGGGCTGTTAGGGTAAAGGGACATCAAAGGGGCCTGTTGGAATCCTGAATGTGAGCTGTGTCGTGTGAGTTTCTGGGTGAGTCACCCACTGCTGTCATTTCGGTTTTCTTTTCTGCCTCCCTCAGCAATGATGTCTCAGTGCCTGCCTCTGGTCCACATGTTTGGGATTCTCCAGTAGAAAAACAAAACAAAGTTAAGAAGTTGACAAGGCTAATTGGGTGACTCAGGTCACCCTCAAGTTGTCCATGGAACATGTGGTCCAGTTCAACCACAGAGACTTACCCAAGGTTCTCAGAGGAGCCCGGGAGCCCCTGTGCAAGGTGAGGCAGGTGTCCTCCGCCATGCATAGGTGTGCCCAGACTCTGTAGGCAGAGTCTGCTTCCCTCATCCTTCCTGGGCTATTACATTAAAAAACCACGGTGGTGTCAGTCCACCAACCTTCCAGGAACTAATGATGAGCCTGGACGTGCAGACAGACTCTGGCTCAAGGCTTGTGCCAGCAACAGGATTGCTTTGCCTGGTTCTGTGGATAATGTGTTCATAAGAAATGGGATAAGTTCAGTACTGAATGGTTAACAACCCAAGCATGGGCAGAGAGGTGGTCTGGGTTCAAAATCTGGCTTCACTGTTTACTAGTTGTGTTATTATAAGGAAGTAACTTATCTGCTCTGAGTTTCCACTTCCTCTCTGTAAAATAGAATTAGCAGTAATACTCACCTCATGGGATATTTTAGTGCATTGAATCTGATCGTTAGTGCAAAAATACTTAGCACAAAGCCTGACGCCCAGGAAGATCTCAAAAAGCATTACCTGGTAAGACTGTTGTCATTACTGTCAACATTACTATAATAAAGCAATGATAATAATAATATTATCATTGGCAACTCAGGGAGAAGCAGAGAGATGGTTTTCCCTAAAATAAAGAGACAAGGTCAAGATTGGGAAATAATCTTTCATACCTGCTCTTTGCCTTGAAATAACACAAGACAGCAGTTCTCATGGTGCTTTTAACCTTCCTGAAGGCCAAGACAGCAGTATTCTTAACTGCCATCGCTTAATGCCTGTGGGTAAATGCTCCCTGAGGGTTGATTCCACTTCCTGAGTAAAGCGTGGGGCCTTTTGAGTGGAATTAATATTGTACACTCTTGAAGGACTGCGACAGTACTTCTTCATTCTATCTCATGGGTTTCTCTAACAGTATTGATCAGAATGCCATAATACTTGATGGCTGAAGACATTAATGTATGCTACATTAAATAAATAATTAAACAAACAAGATGCACGTTAGGAGAAAATACTTCAGAAAACTCAACTTGGAAATTACATAATTTTCCTAAATGCCAATGATAAAATAATTTTAACCTTTTTAAACATAAATGTGTTACATTTTAACTCAAAATAACCTTTTTCTGTTTTGCCCTAATTCTCTCCTCCACCTTCTTTTTTTCATGTTAGTTCAAATTTTTATTGTTTCCGTTGGTTTAGTGGATTACTTTGCTTTGGGCCCAGCAGAATTGGTCTCACTTAATTCCTAAACCGTATAAAGTCTCTCTTGAAGGCAACAGCACACACATCCTTCTTCAATGTATCTAACTTTGAGTTTGTGTGCTGCAAATGCAAAAGTTATTTTCTCTCTTATCTTATTGATCACTGCCTGAAGAATAACTGTGAGTCACCGGGAAGTTTGCACTCAAAGCCAGATTCCTGTTCATCAATCTCTGTGTCCTGTTATCGGTCGCTAAAATGCAAACATTAATTATTTTCACCCTATTCCTTCAAAAGCACTTGTCTGTATTCTTTCTTAAGATAGGCTATATAGATATATGTGTTTGAGCTAATCTCAAATCTATAGATAAATGACAAGATGTTTTATTCACACAGTACCTAAGACTCCTTCTCTAGACAGCTAACACGAGATCCTGAGAAGCATGGCCTTCTGAGATCGTCAATAACAGCAGCAGCCATGGCACGCGCGCGTGCGCGCGCACACACACACACACACACACACACACACACAGACACACACACGAGTGTCCTCTGAGCTTTGTTCCATACACTCTGAGGAACATAGAGTTCAGTGGCCTTAAACAATCCTTTCTCACTTTTTCCATTCCATTCTTTTTTTTCTTTTTTTTAATTGTTTAACCCCAGTGGTGAACTTTCTTCCAGAAAGGATCTGATATGATTGGGAGGATGGGTCATGTACCCAAACAAACAACGAACTAAAGGCACATCGGAGCCTGACAAGTCAGTGAGCCGTATTAAAAAGGGCCCTGCCTTCATCCTTGGTAGAGACAGCTCATTTGCTTGAGACATTAGCAAAATCACATCCCACACTACTGAATATTTTGTTCACCGGGACACAATCTTCCATTGAGTGCAGCATCCCTTGGATGTGTTCAGAAGTGCTGTCATGATCCTCATTCGTTTTTGCTAATCCTCCCAGGGTGTAATTAGCACCATGTTTCCAAAGATCAAGCTATTACAATTTCTCCCATCTGCTCCTTGATGCTTAAAGCCCCTTTACAGAGCACAAAACTTTTCATTCAATAAGCAGAGATATTGTTTAAAATGAAAATATCCTTGGAAGAGGCAATATAATGACTTAAAAGTATTACAGAGGCGTAATTTACTAACACCACATTTCTCTGGCATTCGGGTTTTGTGTCAGGAGATGAGAAAAGATGACCCTGAGGATCCAATTTGAAGATGAAATGACTTAATACGTATGAAGGCCTTAGTAGAGTGCCTGGTGCAGTGTCCACTAAGTAAAGGGTCTGCTATTATCTCCATTTCACAAATGAAGAAATGACCCACGCAGGTTAACGGCTGTGGTTCGCACAGAAGCTGACTCTGTGCTCACGCTCTTTCTGCTGTAACAAGCTGTGATGAACGACACTGCCAGTGGAAGGGAGCCTAATTTAGTCCTTTAAACTTGGTTACAGGAGAAATCAGCAGGTGTGTTGTCTCGCTAGCTTCTTTGGCCTCATTATACCCTGGCCGGCCAAGGTTTCAGCCAAGGGGACTGGCCACACAAAAACATCCAGTGCTTGGATCCTCCAGCTGACAGCCTCACAGTGACTAAACACCTTTCCACACCTGATGTTCTGGACCGGTTGTTGCCGCGGTACCCAGCAGGCTTTGGGGAGCTGTCCAAACTTCCTAAATGCCATGAAACCAGAGCTTTTTTCTCTGTCCTTTCTTGTGAAGACCAAAGCAAGTGCATAATGATGACCATTTATCCAAACATGAAAAACTGGTCAAGATGCCTCTACCTCACAAAGACAGATCACAGTACCCAACTGCATTAACATGTGACTTTCGGAGCACTGCAAGGCTTTCTTTTCCAATCTCTTAAATTCTTTGAGGGATGTAACAGGGACACTCCACCCTGAGTCGTGTGCCATCCTGTGAGTTAGTTTTTAAAGCAGTCCCATTCGTTCATAAAATGGCCTCCCCAAACTCACTCAGCACATTCTCCATCCAAGCAGACCAGACTGATGTGTTAAAAAGAAAAAAAAAAGAAAAACTTAGAAATTAAATCTCCCTTGAAATATAAGGCCACATAATTGAGTTTCTGTATATGTTGTTTGGAGACAGGAACAAAGAAATGTAAAACAGGATTCCTGAAGCTGGAACAGCTTGTAAAATCTGGTTAAGTCATGTTGAAAAATACTTGAATGTCCCCATTAGAAAACACAGACTATTTATTACTTCCTTTTCTTTAGCCCTACGAGGCATAAGCTCCTTTTTTTATATTCCTTTCTCCCCCTTTTCAAAGTGCACTCATTGAACTCTTGGCAATTAGTGTAATTGAAATTTATTGACAATGCAGCCTATGTGGAAGCCCATTGTCCCCAAACGTGTGTGGCTGGGAGCTGCTCCATAGCAGCATCAGGCAGCCCAGGCCTTGCTCAATCACATCAATGGGCCACCGGCTGCCAAGGGTTCCTTTGGGGGTATGAATGTTACTTAGCGATAAGAGCCTTTCGAAACAGGATCCCTGGACCCCATCTCTTGTGGGAGATGGAAATGAAATATGTATTTGGCTGCTGTGGAAAATTAATGTAATTGGCTCCCACATAAAGCTTTGACAAGTTGACCTGTTTGAAAGCCAAGGAGGGCTTCTACCCCCATCACATTATCTTCAACTAACCCAATCATGCTTAGTGCCCCCCACCCCAAACCCACTGGAAGTGAAATGAAATGGAATTTGGGTACCGATGTTTAACAACACTTCTGTTGAACGTAGTTATTATTTTTGCATATGTAGCTTCAAGATGAAGGTGTTGGGATGATTGGATTTTCTCATGCATGTGTCTGCGTTGATAGCTCTCAGTTTGGGTTTTCTTTTCATTGGTGAGGCAAGGGTTGAAATGTTTGGAAATGTACAAGGGCACATCTATCTTTAGACCTGCTTTTTCTCTCCAATATTCAACATGATTCTAAAATGTAGATGTGTAACTTGATTAAATTTAATTGGACTCATTTGGAGAGTAGTGCAGACTTCTAGTTTTCTCTTCTGAGAGGATAGATACATTTTTATTTTAATGCATCAGGATTTAGGCATGTAAAGCTAATAGGAGAGATATATTTAAATCTCTGACCACGGAAATGGGCATATAATGTTTTCCCTCAGGGGAGTTTCTTAAGAGGAGATTACTATGGTGAATTAATTTTAGCTGCTGTCCTGTCTGGTTCCTAATTTCAGATAATATGCTCTTTTGATTTATCTAATAGGACGCTAAAATGCAATACCCCAGAGTTTAAGAGAATACAATGATAAATTGGAGAACATGTGAGAAAGCATGTGTATATGCTTCCTCCTTTAAGAAAATCTTCATGCCGTTGTTAAATCCTGAATTATTTGCATGCATTAACGTAAATAGACCGTTCCCTCAGTACCATTTTAAAGGTAACTCAGAAACAATAAGATAGTAGGTTTTATTGATTCCACATTTAAAAATGGATTGAGTAAGCACCTTATTATTTTTTCTCTGTTCAGCAGTAGAATTTGTTTCCCTGAGGACGATTTATCGTGACTAAGAGAGATTTGAAGTTAGTCTTCCTCAACGACTTTTAAAATTTCAAAGGACTTTATTGCTGAGGGTTCTATACTACAGTGGTCAAGCATTAGGGTGTCATCCTGAAATTTTTGGATGGTACAAGAAAAAGGGGCAGAGAGGCCAAGTGGATAGAGGGATTGGATTCTGCATGGATGCTCTGATGTGACAGGCATCTGGTGAAGGAGATGCTAAGGTGAAGTTGGGGGGGACACATGGCTGGAACAGGGCCTGGGTCTTTCTAGTCACTAGTTGTGAGGCACAGGAAGTTGTGAGGCACAGGAAGTTGTGACAAACAAGAAGGGAATGAGCATCATGGTCGGATATAGACATGCAGAGAGATTTCAAAGCTAGCAAGTGAAAATAAGACTCAGATCATCGTTTTCTTCTTTGTTTTTCTGTAGATTTTTTTGTTAAAAAGTTGAGTCGTCAATGAGCCTAAGTTAAGTGTGACAGTGAGCAGAGCTGGTGATACCTTTCCATTTGTGTTGCTGATGGTAATGAAGAGCCCTACTCAGTAGAAACCCTAAACACAGCAGGTATGACATGCACGCAGAAAGATTTTCTACTCCACTCAGCTTCTACATGCCGTAATTACTCAGCAGCTTAAGCCACTGCACTCTGAGAAGCAAGCTGAATTTCTCACCTAACACAGGCGTAACATGAATTTATTTGTTTTTAACTTTAAACAGGGTATTTTAGTCAAGGTTCTCTAGAGACATACAAACAATAGCATACATATGTTTATTATGAGGAACTGGCTCACATGTTTATGAGGGCTGAGAAGTTCAGACCCAGGACTGCCAATGGGACTCCAGTCTGAGTCCAAGTCTGGAGGCAGGACATAACCAATGATGCAGCTGAAAGACGGCCAGGCAAAGAGAGAGAATTCTTTCTTACTCGGTCTTTTATTCTATTCAGGCCTTCAGTGAATTAGATGAGGCCTGCCCACATTGGGGAGGGCAATCTGCTTTTCTCAGTTCACTGAATCAAACGTTAATCTCATCCAGAATCACCTTCAGACACACCCAGAATAATGTTTAACTAACTACCTGGGCACTCTACGGCCCAATCAAGATGACAGATAAAATTAACCATCACGTCCAAGTTCTTACTCTGATCAGGCTTTAAGATATTCAGAGACCACCTGAGGTTTTGTCAACATTCTCAGTGTATTTCTCCTGGGGTTAGAAAGCATAGCTCTTAGCTGTGTATCCAGGGCCTCTTCTTCCTGCTGTCGTTCAGGTCCTCTGCTGTCTCTGATGGTCTCTGTTCTCATCTCAGCTCTATGCCCTCCAGTGACTCTTTCGTGATTCTCAAGTTTGTACCCACATCAGATCCCACACTGGTACAATTTCATGGTCAGCTTCACTCTGAATGTGCCAGAGAGATGTCAACTCTGTATGACCAAACCAACGCCTGACCTTGCCCCCAAATCTGCCCCTTCATTCTGGCCAGTGGTGACCTGTCTCGGCAGCTATCCAAGGCAGGATCTGAGCAGGGCCTCCCCTTCTCCTCAGAACTTCTATCATTACGTTAGACTTCCAACTTCTAGAACTGTTAGGTAATGAATTTGTGTTGTTTTAAGCCACTAAGTGTGTAGTAATTTGCTACAGCAGCAATGGGAAACAAATAAATGCAGTAAGTGATTAATTTCTGTGTTCTTGGAAATGCTATCTGGATCATTTACATTTGAAATTTGGGTTGAAAACTGTATATTCAAGACTTCAAGTATTTTATAGAATAGCCCACAGGCCATATGTTTTCCAATAGAATTTCTAATGTGTGAGAAGCTATGATTGTCACTCATTAATGAAGATATTACCTTATCATAAAAAGTCAGTATGTAATCTTAGACACTTAATTTAAATGGTAACTTGCCTTCTAAATATAAACCAATTGGAAAGCAATAACTTAAGTACTAGTTAACTGATTATAGAGATAAACAGACATCAAGTAAACTTGATGGTATTTTAAGTCTACCCTTGGTGGCTACTGTGATATTGCACAATCTATGAAATGGAGCACAGAATATCAAATACTCAATCCAATACCTCGAGGCTTAAAAAAAGCAGACACTCAAAGCCAAGATAACCAAATATTCACACAGGGAAGTAGACTGTATGCCATCGAGTGGGAATTGTGTTGCCAAATGGGAAATAATCACTAAAACCAGGAGATACTATAAAACCTTTACATTGGATAGAACAACTTTAATTCATTATAAACCACTATCTTATGAAGTTTGTGATTCAGTCAGGAAGAAAACGATCTTTCATTCATGCAAGAATAAAATTACAGGGACTAATTTTGGTCACTGGAGACAGAGGGAGGAATTGGAGCTGTGTTTGTTTCAGAATACTCTGCAACATGCCTACCTGCATGAAGAAAGTTTGAAAAGCCAAGCACTTGGTGCCCAGGCCTATTAGAAACCTCAGAAAATCACACCTTATGGTTCTAACAGAACCTCAAAGAGACTCTCATCCTGCTAAATCAATTATGCTATCAGCTGTTTTGATTAGTGTGAACTTGACAAAGCATGTCTCAATTGAAATTTAAGTCAAAGATCAAAGCTGGAGAAAAGTTTGTTTAATTAGAATGAGCTAACAATTGAAAAAGAGCAAGTTTTCTGTAAATTGTTGCTTAAAGCATTCTGGTAATCCCAGAACATACATTTTTGTTAAACAATTTACACTACAATATGTGAAAAAAGCCACTAAGTTATCTGAAAATTGCATTGATTATAATTAAAAATGTTACCTGAGGGGTTTGGATTATTGTCAAATGACACTCGAGTTTCTTGTGCCACACGGTTGGGATAATGGAGACCCCATAGACTTCTACTTTGTGTGTAGGGAGATGGGGTGTCCAGTGGCCTGTTAAGAAGCTCAGGGACGTCACATAGGAGTAGCTGGAGGAGAGAGACAGACAGATGGGGACATGGCTGTTAAGCAGTCTGGAACACTCAGAGCAGCTTCCTTTTGCAAAATTGTTTACTTTCCTCAGAAAGGGGAAGGAGCCGCACTGAGGTGCGTTTTATAGAACCACTTTCATCCTGACAGACTGGGTGGTAGTCATTGCCTCCCACGTGTTGGCTTCTCTCTTGGAAACAGGGAGAGAAGCACCTAATCTCTTTACTTGGATCCTAAAAGTGGTTCACCACACCCTACCTCCCTGTGGCATGGACAAATTAACAAACACTTCACAAAACCCGAGTGTGCTCTACATTCCTTAGGCTTCCTGTAGCGCTCCCACAGTTAAGATTGGGGGGCATCCCTGAGAGGCCGATTAGGATCTATCTCAGGGGCCCAGAAAGGAAGGAACTGCAGAAAGAGGGAGAGTCCATATAAACAGTGGGAAACGTATTTAACAGAACATTTCTATTTAGTTTGTTGCTCTTTGTCTAACACAAAATAATTTAACTACTGGCTTACTTGTCCCGTGTCACCAAAGCCTGATTTGGCAGAAGGATAGTAAGACAATAAGACTATAATAATAGTGGGTTTTGTAGGACATTCTATTAGTTTTGTTACTAGACTTAAAGGAGAAAAACTTTCCCCTTGGGAGTGGTAATGCCGATGCAAATGAGACTTTCTTTATTCTCGCTCTGAGTCAGGAAAGGAGGAGTTGATGATTGCTTCTATTATGAGACAGATGATTGACGTTGAAAATAGCACAAAATTTAACTAGGCCTGCCTTCATTTCTCAGACATGAACACTGAGGCTCAACTCCAGAGAACCACCAAACAGACAAACAATAGCCCTCAACAGTGACAACAAACCCCAGGGAGGGCGGGAATCTGACTTCCAGAGCTGCTACATGATAATATTCAAAATGTCCAGTTTTCAACAAAAAAATTATGAGGCACACAAAGACTTAAGAAAATATGGCCCAATCACAAGAAAAAATAAATTAATAGAAACTGTCCATGAGGAAGTTCTGCTCAATGTTAAGTCATCTGTCTTAAATGAGCTCACAGAGCTAAAGGAAACCATGGACAAAGAGCTAACTGGCCAAGGGAACCAGATGGTTTGTTCATCCACGTGGACTCTCCTCGATCACTTGCTATCCCATTTTCTGCTTCCTGGGGCCCTGACTCAGCATTTCTCCCTGACGTGCTAGGAAAGGATGAATTCCAGTCATGATATGAGTATGCATGTTCATGCTCTTACAACCAGACCTTTCAAGAACTAGGACCACAGTAAGTCACACTAATCTCTGTGTCATACTTATTGAATAAGAGGAGTTGCTCTTGAGCCTGCCATAAAAAAACAACTAGTGGAGTAGAATTGAAACTCAACCCATCTAAGATAGTTCCTCTGTTCCACAATGTAAGCCAAGGAAGAGGAAAAGATGAAAACTTCTAAGATGAAGGAGATATCCTTCAACCAGGAATTCAGGGGAATTCTATCACCTTGAAGCATTCACATAAGTAATTGAAAGGGATGAAGTTCCTAATATTTTAAAAGGTGTTAAAGAATCCAATCATTTGACAGCTATTGAGCGCTGACTTGTGCCAGCCACAGAGCCAAAGAACAGAGCAAATAGATGAATGAATGCAGCTTCAGCCTTGAGAAGTCTTTCTCAATCCTTCCAAGGATGAATGGAGCTGAAATGTGCCATTTTTATTTCACTTACTGTTATTGTTAAATAACCTTATTGTTAAAAAGATTTCCAAGCCAGGTTATACTTTCTTACTTCCCAATTTCTCTGGTATAGAATTTTCACTTTGGTGTAGAGACTCAGGAATTGCCACTGTAATACAATAGTAATGCAAATAACAATCATAGAATTTAGGAAACAGAAATGATCATCATCATTATAAATTAAGCGCCTACTCTGGGACAGTTGTTTGGCATTGTGCTTTGCAAAAGTTATCTTTTTTGAAGTCCTCATCTTATGAGGTTACCGTGAGATGTAATTACAGGTAGTGAAACCAAGGCTCAAGATGATTGTCACTCACTCAAGGCCATGCGGGTGGTGAGTAGTGGAGGGTACCTCTTAGGACCAACTCCAAGAGGTTGCACTGCCTCAAGGGTCCTATGGGCCATCTTTCCCTCTCCCTCCTCACAGGCCACAAAAGTGGTCTGCCAGCAAGGAAGCCACTTGTGTAAGATCAAATGAGGGTAATTTGTAGTCTCTGATGGATGAAATCCGCATACCATTGTCATGAACATTTATCCTGCACCCTACACCAATAAGAGAAAGAGAATCCCACTGGTGTCTTGTTTCAAAATATATCTTAAAATCTTCCTTTTTCATTATTGTAAAGTAGGAATGTTTTCCTAAGAATGAAACTGATATATACCCAATATCCTATTCCTTTTTAGGATTGATATAAAGAGGAACTATTGGGGACACAAATTATGAAAGAATTACTGGTTTCTTCCAAAAGCAGATGTTCATGTTGGAACACAGACAGTATCAATATACCTATGTGAAGGAGTTTGTGATGAGCTTTAGTCACACATGTGAAGCCCACTCAGTATTCTTTAAAATAGCTATTCAGGTGACAGGTGGACAAAGTCAGGACAATTGCATAAGCTGTATTTTTAATTTAAAATTGTTTCCTTTATCAGAAATCCAATAAGCTCTAAAATATCATGTATATATTATAATAATCTTATACATAAAATCATATATATAACCTCCAGGACAAGTACTGTATCTGGAACGTAGAGCTGCTAAATCAGTATTTATTGGAAGAAAAGCAGACATGTCATCCTTCGTATTGTCCTTTCCCATACCATTCTTTAACTGTTTTCCTACAGCCCAAATGCAGAGTAAAGGAGGGGAGATGAACGAAAGAGCAGGCATGCTACAGAGTTTCCCAATTTCCAGGTCACCCACCCAAATTTACCAGGCCTATCTCCACCTACAAAATTAAGACAACTGTGTGCTCACGTTGCACCTACACTTCTGTGTTATATTGACAGTAAATGAAGCTTAAACATACTGATAAATGTTAAGTACTCCCATTTTATCATTTAAAATTTCTTGTGTTGAATCTTTTACACATAAGCTTGCAGAGGTGCCTTTGCACTGTGTTGCCAAAGTGACATGACACAGACTTTTATCAGGAGATGTTTGTGATCATGGATTCAACTGTCCTCCACTGGACTGTAAACTCCGTGAAGGCAGAGGCTGCATCTCACCTCTTCCTTAATGTCTTCCTCACTTTCTTGGCATTTAGTAGAAAATAAATGCCAAGAAATAAATAAATTTGAAATAAAGGTGTCTTTATTAATTACCTATTGGTGCACAACAAATTACATCAAAACTTAACAGTTTAAAACAACAAATAAGAATTATCTCAGAGTTTCTGTGGGTCAGGACTGTGGGTGCAGCTTGCCTGGGTGCTTCTGGCTCAGGGTCTCTCACGGAGTTGCAGTAAGCGTGTCCGACAGGGCTGCAGTCTCACCCGAAATTGCAGCCAGGGAAGGATCTGCTTCCACTCTCACTCCTGTGGTTGAGTTCAGTTCTGTGGCAGGGTTCAGTTCCACAAGGGCTGTAGATCTGAGGCCTCAGTTCCTTGAGGGACTTTGGTCAGAGGTCACCCTCAGTTCCTTGTCTCATGAGCCTTTCTAGAGCAGCTCATGACATGGCAGCTGGCTTCATCAGAGTGAACAAGTGGGAGAGACAGTGCCCAAGACAGAAGCCACCATCCCTGTAACCTAATCTCCACATTAACACCCAGTACCTCTGCTGAATTCTGTTTGCTAGAAGTGAGTCACTAGGTTCAGCCCCCACTCAAGGGCAGGGGCTTAGACAGGGTGTCAATACCAGAAAGCAGGGATCATTCAGTCCATCATAGAAGCTGCCCATCATACTGTTTATGCTCAAATCTCATTTGGCCATTTGTGATTTATTCAAGTTTGCATTCATCATTTGCAAGATGCAAACTTGTATCCATCTTTATCCTGGGGGAACACAGATCAAAGAAGGGCCTACTGATAACTGGAACAGTGAATCTTGTTGTTGATGAATCCATCCACCTTCATCACCATGACATTTTTCTTGATGTGTGACTTTTCACTTAAGATATTCCTCACCCTGGATTTGACACACCCATTTTCCATTTGCAAGTGCATAGGAAGATATACTTTAAAACATACTTTTTCTCGTCTTGCTTCACATTCTCCTAAATTTTAACTAGGTCAGCAATTTCCTTTTCTGGGTCAATGGATTCTCTACTTTCGGTTAGTTCTGTTATTTAACAGGACCAGGAGTTACTGTTGCAGATACAGAATCCTCTAAGATCTTTACGAGAAACTTCCCTTTTTAATTAAAAAAAATTTGTAAAATTCATTATTTTCTGAAACTTTAAAAATAATCTTATTTTAAAGGGAGCATAGCCAAGTGGATATGAGCTCAGACTCTGGAGAAGTATATAACCTTGGGTAAATTACTTAATCACTTTTTGCCTCAGTTTCCTCACTTATAAAACAGGAACAATAATAGGGATGTTGAAGGTATTAAATGACTTAATATTTGGAGAACACTTAGAACAATGCCTGCCTTTTAGTAAGTGTTTTATAAGTGTTTGTTAAATAAAATAAATGGCTTTGGAGAAAGGATTTAACGTTTTCTTGGCAGATGTTCTTGAGCTTCTTAATATTATTTCATTCTTATGAGTCTTAACTAATTCTGGTAACCCCGGGAGTAACCATTTAGAATAAGTAATTTGTCTTTCCTTTGTATCTCAACCAACACTAGTCTATGTTCCCCTCAGGGAAGGGGACAGTATCTTACTCCACCCTTTAGGTCCGAGGTTTCATATTGTGCCTGGCTCGTGGAAGGCATTCAATAAACAGTTGTTTAATTAATTTCATATTGTTTGTGGGTGACAATTTGCAAGAAAAAAGGGAAGGAGAGATTGTCCTTTAAATAGTTTGTTTTGGCCACATTTGCCAGCAGTTTAGAAAAGCTAGGTATCTTCTTGTTCCATTACATCACCCAGCCAATTAATCAACACTTGAATGAATCCCAAGATAGACCTTTCATTTTGTCTACTTATTAACTTTCATTATGTGCAATAGCTAAATTGTAATTGTGAACAGGATGGATTATGCCGTAAACTTTTTTCCTATTACACCATTCCTTCACAAATCCCCTTATTAAAGTGTACCAAGGGTGATATATTATGTTAAGAAGGTTTAAAACATAAGGTGACAATGACCTTCCCTTTAATTAACTATGATGGAAACAAAGGTGAGAACAATGATGATGAAACGGGGCTGAAAACCATAAATCACCTTCCGCACTGGAAGACAGGACACAGCTACAAAAATAACCTTGCGATTCACAGGTTAAGTGAGTGTTCCGATGTGCTGCTTCCACCATTATTTACTTACACGTAACACCTTATGTCACAGGCCCAAGAGGATGCTCAAGAAACCTGAAAATGAAAGCTCGGCTGCTGCCTGCTGAGATCAGAATTCAGAACTACTCAGGCTATTTTGTTTAAAAATATGGCCTTTACCCAGTATTAGTCTAGAAATAAAGTAGATAGCAAAAGCATTGTTTTCGTTATTATTATTATGGAGGCATAATTTACATACAGTAAAATGCACAGATCTTAGGTGTTTGGGTCAATGAGTTTTGACAATTGTGTACATTTGAATAATCGCCACCAAAATAAAAAATATGACAGTTCCATCACCCAGAAAGTCCCCTGGTGCCCTTACTAATCAATTCTCCCCTTCAGGTATCACTATTCTGACTTTTACCAGCATAGATTAGTTTTGCCCATTCCTCAATTCCATGTAGGTTGAATCCTACAGTACGTATTTTTGTTACTATATAAAAGCTTTTCTTTATTTAGGCACTATCTATTTTAATTTCTAAATATGTTTCTTCTTCTCTTCCTCCTCCTCCTCCTCCTCCTCCTCCTTTTGCTGGAGACAAGTGTAGCCTGGGGTCCGGAGCCTGGGCTCATTCACATTCTCCAATGTTTTGCTCGTGCTCACTTGGTGTTGAGAATTGCTGGCCTTCTGGAACTGTAGTTCCAGTCTGGGTCATCTGTCTGGCTGTGTGTTTGGACCCATGCAGTTTATCAGAGAAGATATCTATAGAGTAACTACCATTGAATATCTCGTCTTTGCTGCTCCTTCCCCCATTCTCCACCTCTCAGGTCAGCGCCATATTTTTCTCTGCACGTGGAGTGACAGAAGGTCTATCTCTACCACATATGCATCACTAGTCACAGTATAACAGACTTATCTCATTAACGTGTTGAGAATGTCCCCTTTGTTGATGGGTTAGAATTTTTCATAACACTGATATGCTAAAAGCAAAGCAAAGCTAGAGACTTATCTCAAATACAGTCCCAATGGGCTTTGCCTCATTATGGTAATGAGACCAGAAAAGCAACAAGACTTAGGTCCTGGATGTTGCTGCTCTGCCCTGAGCACCACGTCCAGCCACCATAGGCCAGATGTGTAGAAGAGCTCTCCTGAACGTGTCTGCAGACTGGCACCAACTGCAACTGGTTTACAAGGAGATCAGGACAGAATTTGAGGAAGAACATGAAATTGTGAGAATTAAGGTTTTCACACTAAGTCCTTTATATTTTATGGTGCCTTTTTACTTCCATGCCAATTAATCGATAATGAGCCAGCCATGAAATTTATTTTAGAATCCATGCACATTTAGACAAGTGACCATTGTCAGCAGCTCACCTGGAGATGCAGGAGTCTGGGTCACGTGCCTCTACTCAGTGGTTACAGTGGGCTTCACTGCCTCCCCCAGAGGGCGTGAATTGCAGAAGCTAGTGAACCAAACTTACCATTTACCCCAGCAACATGATCCCTTCTAGAGTGGGAAAATATTCTCCTTTGTTTGCAAAGATCCCACTTTCACATATTGTTATTTTGTCCAAATATGTTTAGTTTTAAGGTATTTTAATATGATAAAGAGGTGATAGGAGAATTTCTTCTCCTGTAAACTGAAAGTTTATGTATCCCATGGCAGTGTGAAACAACTCCCTGTCACTTTCCATGTGTCTGGGGAGATCTGAGCCTCTCAGGGAGGTCTGCTTTCTGTCTAACTTCTAACTGGGGAAAGAGCTGCAGGCAGAACTGTTCCCTTAGTAGGTCTACTTTCATTTCAGAGCTCCATTGTTCATAGACATTCAGCTAGAACCCCAAGAAGGCCATACATTTTAAGTTGACATCCACGTCTCATTGCTCCTTCACTGATGTGGGGGGAGCTTCAACTACATCTGTCAAAATAGGACTGCCTGTTTTGCAGAGAGCCTTCATCTCATTGTTCTGAGCATCATCACAATTATGTTTCTTAATAGCATTAGCTCTTGTGCAATATAAGAGGAAACTGAGTCAGAGAAGAATAAAGGAACTTGTTGAAGTCTTGAGAAAAATTAGGATTTGAAGTCAAAGTTCCAGACCATCGGATATAGCCATGAGGTTCCAAGAAAATCACACGGAGCAGTGGCTATGGAAAAGCACGAAAGAGTTTAAGGAGGGCTCCTGGAAAAGGTCCCTATGGGGGTTTGCAGAAAGGCTTTGTCCAGGGAATGGCATGGCTGCTCCAGGGCACAGTGAGAGAGCTGTGAGACAAAGGAAGCATGAGGTCACAGAACTGCACTGACAAGCCCCCAGGCGTGTTTCTGTCCTTGACACAGTGTACAACGCAGGGGAGATATCATGGTGACCTCAGCTTTTTCTAGTTGGGTTTATTTTATTTAATTTTAAAGTCTTTGAAAAGTAAATTGCAGCATTGTGGTGCAGTCTATGATTCTAGAAGAGATGAACTTCAGGGGTATTAGTCTAAAAAGATTACAGTACTTATTATGGGCTGAATGTCTGTGTTCTCCCAAAATTCATATTTGGATCCCTAGCCTCCAGTGTGACGGTATTTGGAGGTGGGGCTTGTGGGAGGTGATAGGTTTAGATGAGGTCCTGTGAGCTGGGCACCCATGATGGGATTAATGCCCTTATAAGAGGAAGAGAGAGAGTTAGCTCTCTCCTGGAGCACTTACCAAGGAAAGGCCAGGTGAGCACTTCCTGTCTACAAGCCAGGCAGCGGCCTTCACCAGACACCAAACCTGCTGGCACCTTGATCTTGGATTTCCTAGGCTCCAGAACTGTGAGAAATAAATGTCTGTTGTTTAATACACCCAGTCTATAGCATTTCTTATAGCAGCCCAAGCTGACGGACAGAATGTGTTCCAAGAGACTGGAAGGGACCAGACAATAGGATACCTTGCCTGTTGCCTCTCAGCGAGATTTATCTGGTGTGAAACATTAGACATGAAATAATTAGTGACTTCTAAGAGCCATTCACTGTCAGCTCTACGTTCACGGATATTCCCCATCCACAGGGCCCTGGCAATGGGCGATGAGAATTTTTGGGTGACATGATGGGTATGAAGCTATTCAACATTCTGCCTACATTTGCCAGGGTTTGGGCATGCAGACCCCTTGTAGATTAAAGAAAAAAGATTTCAGGCTGGAAGACTATTGTCTCCATGAGCACAAACAATGCAGTGTATCAGTCTTGCAGAGCTGGCGACAATTTATGCTGAGTGAGGAGTAAAAAATGCTGATTAAATTATATTTTCTATCAGTGTACATTCAGAGGATGGGGTGCTAATAAATTCATATTTTTTACAAGGCTGTTTTTTTGTTAGTACCACATGGATACTAAATAGTTTATGCTTTAATTTGATAAATGACTGTATCTCATTAAGTATGAATGTGTGCATGTGTGTATCTGTACAGCCAAGAAGGAATGAGAGGAATAGACTGCCAGAGAGCATTTGTTTTAACTTAGAGTGATAGTTGTGTGTCTTATGTGCTAAAGTCAATACTCCCTAAATATGCACATGAAGACAGTAGACTATTAACATATGTTTTTTTATTCAAGGCCACGCTGGCTTGTAGCATGGGAATAAAGCTGCGATTCTGGGACAGTGCCTCTGTTAGACTCTCCACCCTTGTTTCTTTCACATGCAGTGCTAGCTCCGGCCAGTGTCCTCCTCCCCTGTGTAATGATGGGCAAGCGGACACTTCTCATACCCATTATTCTCAGGCCCATGGCCCCTGCCCACGCAGACCGTAGTAAGTCCCCAATAGTGTTAAATAATGAAGGGATGCATGAACAAATGAAGACCACATTTGCACCAGGAAAATGACTCAAAGTAAAAGCTAAACCACATTGAGGTGGATTGGTAGCATGATATATCACAGGCAAAGGATTTCAAATGATAAGGGTGGTTTTATCTAATGATCACATGTTTTGTCATTTTTCCTGAGGAAACATGATTTGAATATCTAAATTAAGTAGCCTGTAATGAACTAGCATAAGATTTTTTTACTTTATTTTGAGTAAATATGACATGGGAAATTTTAAATAAGATAAATTATTTATTTATTTAAGATATATATATGTACTTGTGTGTATTCTGTTGTTTTAATAAGCAAAATGCAAGCTCCTTTGTGAACATGAACGTCTACACACAGATAAAATCCTAATTCTGTGTGTCTCAATCCATATTTGGAACTTAAAACCAAACCATGTTTTTCCTACCAGCACCCCAGGCTGAACCTGGAATTAAAGACACATTCGATCACCTGAGTATAGGTGTAGTCCGTGGAAATAAATATCAGCAATCCAAGAAGGCATCCACAACGCTCAGATTTTGAACAACAATGCCATAAAATAATGTTGTCTCCTCCTGGTCCCAACTGGCAAATCCTCCCACAACCCCGTTTCTTTCCAACTGGAAGGAGCTGGTGCTGGGGGAACATAGGAAAGTCAAATCGATTTGGCAGAATTTTTTGGGAGGTTGAGTTTATTGCCATTTTAATATTTTCCCATGCTTTTGCTAATAAGGCATGACAGATGGAGTCACCTTTAATACTCCTTGCACTAATAACACCATAAAATAACTGCCTTTAATTGTTACCTCCGGCCAGTCATCAAGTCAGCTAATGAAGAGAAACTTGTGACAGGTTTCACCTGGGCAGCATTTATGGGCGGGTTTTCACTGGTTTCTGCCTGGTCTGTACTCACACAGCCATTTCAGAAGAAGGAAATATGCCGGGTCTTTCAAAACCCAGCACACACAGCATCTGTACAGGGCTGTTATCATGAATACTTCCCCCTTGGAGGGAGTAGAGGGAGCTCTTGGACCACTCCAGATGACAGTTTCAGAAAAGGGGTCTTTTCAAAATTTTATACCTAGGGTCATTCCAAATTGCCATTTCTACTAAAAGTTTTTCTCTTTTCTTGGGCATTTTTTATAAATTTCTGTCAGAAATTTGGCACACATACAAATGAGTACCTCCCCAGGTAATATTTCAGAATGGAGCTAAGAAATATTGTGAGCACAGAATTAAAAGAGAGAGGAAAAAAAAAAAAGAAACAGCAACAACTGCAGAGAAACAATTTGGTCAAATCGCTATAATACCATTGTTTAGATGTATGAGTCTCTCATTCAGTATATGCTTGAATTTCTAAACTGCATTCAATAACGTCAGATGCTGAGATAAATCAAATAATAAATTGTTTAGGAGCTGTCTAATGTAAAATATCCAATCTTCTTTCAGAATCAGTATCTTATGAAAAATTGTATGAAGTTAGCATTCCTCTCTTTTGTTCTCAGATTCTTGAAGACAATAAACTATTTGGCTATCTAATTTAAGTGGAAATTTAATGCTAATGATTAACCTTTTCTTTATCAACATCTAATGAAACAATGAAGAATTGAATACACTTATTAGACTTCGGAGGAGAACATCAAAACTCTCAAATGCACGTGAGAGCTTGTGCGTCTTCCTTCATTCTCATCTCAGGCAGCAGCTTAGAAGCCATATTCTCATCCAACCGAACGTCAGCTTTTCTCATCAAGTAACCTCACTGGCATTGCATCTTCTCAACTTGTGGAGTGTGAACCAAAGGACCTCGGTCAAGATGGAGAGTCAGTGATTTGCATAAAGCAAACAGAAGACTGTAGAACAAACAAAAATAGCAACAGTAAATTCTCCTGGGCCCATGGTCTACTATGTGTGATTGTCTTCACACAGGCAGAGATATAGATATCGGAAGCTAAATTTAAACCCAAGAGTGGAAAATCCCAAATGGGTCTGTTGCTAGTACAGATTCTCTTGCATTGTGGGGCTCAGGCTGCAAGATTTTCCCAGCATGCTCCTAATTAACAGTTTTGGCCCTTTCTGAGGTGCATTAATTATTTTAGCTCACTAGGATTCCCACTGGGTACGCTGTGGTAGTTATTAAAATTCACTACCAGGAAGTAACATTAAGTCTGGTCTTTAAAAAAGATTGATGGTAATATTTACAGTGTTAAGATACTAGAAAGTGGAAAACAATTACTTTATGAGAGTAAGAGGAAATTTTGAAACCACACAGCTAATTTACAGATTCCTAGGCTTTCATAGTTTTTCAACTAATATTTGAAAATTAGATGAATTAGTTTGAAAAATTAGAACAAGCTTTAACTCAGAGGAACCAATTTTCCTAGGAATTCCCTTTCCTTCTGCAGTTAATATTCAAAACATTATATACCTACATGAGGAGGGGGCAATTTTAAGCCATTTTTAAATTTAGAAACGAGAAAAGCACACTATGTCGCTTGTCCAGAATTATTGAGCTAATGCACTTTTGCATTATTTTATTATACGTTATAGTCAAGTCTAAAGTTTCCCATGCGAAGGAACAGGGAGTATGAAATTGTAAGCATTATATTATTGGCTACTATTTTTTTCCTAAACTTTACGGAGTTAAATGAAAAAAAATAGAGTGTATATAGCATTCTAAAGTCATTTCAGCTTTCAATAGAAAAGTGCTTGTGTACCCCTCATTCAGAGGAAACTAACCTGTGAAGAGCGTTCTTTCCTCTATTGAGAAGTAGGAGAATTACCCATATGTTATGTGTGTAGGATTGTCTTCTTAGGGTTAAACTGGTTCAGTCTGAATGCACTTCTGGCTACAAAACCGTTCTTCGTTTCTCAAAGGCTGAGATTTAAATAGTGAATGCTTAATGATAAACATTATTTCTTCATATTAGTTCAATCAATTTTAGTCACATTTAAGATCACAAATAAATATGACTGCCTTTAAGTCTTTAGAGACTGTGTTAATTGCGCTTGTGAGTGACTGAAATAAAAATAATCAGACATAATGCCATTGTAATAAACCTGCTGAATCATATTCTCACATGAGCAGTTATTATTCCTCTTTCGGATTAAATTGAAACAATAGACAGCCTGGTGTGCTTTGTGTATCATTTCCCGACATGATGCACCACCAGGAACCTACTTAGCACAGTAGTCAGTAGATGCAGGCACGGTGACGGCCGTGCTACTCAGCAGGTTTTCTCGCAAGGATTTCTCTCAAAAACCATCTTAAAGGAACTGCAACAATTGCAGTTCTGCTGGGTAGAAACAGCAGCAAGCATCTCTTCTTCTAAATTTAGAGAAAGCACACATGAAGGGAAAAGGGTGAATGACGGCTTTAGTGAATAGTGTATTTCATTTTTAATTGCCACATATATTTTCCAGTGAGAGTGCGAAGAACATAATTTGCCGTGCTTACATAAAATTGTCAGCTCCTTACGCCCCAGGATAAACTGCGCTATAGAGAAATAAAGAAGTTAATAGGTCATTATCTTTATTAACTTTACAGAGAGTGAGGTTTGTAAGATTGTATTTGGGGATTGCCTAAATTACACAGCAGATTCTATTATTTCCTCAAGAGGACCCAGGAGAAAATCTTGAAGATGAGAAGACTATGGGAGCAATGGCTCTAATATCAGAGATGATAGTTTTTTTCTCTTTTTCTTTCATATGGAGGTGAGGGTGTTTGTGAGAGGAGAAGCTGGGGGTTGTTCTTTCAGGTGGAATGATGGGAGAGAATGACCCAAATTGTGTGTGTGTCCATTGCATACCTACATGTGTATATATGTGTGTAGTTTCTTCCCATAAAAACTTAGAAATTTATGTGTAATGTATAATTCACTTGCCTTGCTCGCAGTAACGGGGAAGGATTTTATTGTGCTATTTCTTCTTATTCTGATTTAGTCATTTGAAGATGAAAGTGTGATAAAAGGCTAATCAGAAATGTATTGCTTTGTACACAATGAGATAATGAATTCCTATTATAAGGAGGTACAGTTGAAAGGTGGCAGACCGTCTTGCTCTTCTGGCACCCTCTACAAATGCAAGGTGCTCTGTAATTTCTAACAGATTTTGTGTACATGTGCTTGTGTGTGTGTGAGCCATCAACTAAAGCTTTCTTAGTTTTAAAGTAATTCTTCGACTTTTTTTTTTTTTTGCCTCCTATTGCAGGTGGAAATTGTGTTGCAAAGTGCACGGACTGAAATAAATCTGATATGCGAGAAGACATTATAATGAGACACTAATGAGGGCCCAGAGTCCAAAGGAAGAATGTCACCTGGAAATTGTGATCAGGGAGAGAGAGCTAATGAGAAATCACGGCAGTACACAGCCCCACGGCCCCCTCTGCGCCAGCCTGTCCTCCGTTCTCGCCTTGCTCATCCCCACAGGGCTGCTCCAGGGAAAGAAGAAAGGAGATGTCCAGTGAAAATGCCCTGTACTCCAGAGTGCCTCGCTTCGGGCTGGAGAGAAGAGCAGCCCGAATCCAGGAGGGAGAAAAATGGACAGCTTTCGTCTTCCCTGGATATGGTGCAGGCATTTAAAAAAAGAGCTCCTTGAACGTCTGTGGATCTTAATTTAAACGCTAATGTCCTTATTCTCTTTTTCCTTAAAACTTATGCAGACCGTTCATAATCTCAGTATATACTTGCTCGTTGGGTAGATTAGAATTCCTTAGTGGGTCTAAAATATCTTTCAGTATGGCAAATTTTCCTTTATCTTAATTTATTTTAGTAGACCATTTGAATCCCTGTTTAATTTCTCCTATTGAAAATAAAACACTTCTCTAAGTAACCATTAAGACAAAAACATTTCATTCTCTATCGACATATTTGTCCTCATTCCAAGCTCTGCCGTTGATTTGAAAGTAATCATCCCTTTATTTAAAGGATTACATTGCATCAACGGGTAACTTAAAAGATTATACCGTTGAATGGAGGAAGGAAACGTGAAATCCCAAACCCATGAAGAAAATACATTTATTCTCTCGTTTCTTCCTTCACTGTCTCCAAGTGTCACCAACATGACGCTGTGTCAATGAACATATGCTTCTGGTAGTTAGAACAAGGTTGTGTTTTGTGACATTGGTTAGCCTGGCTAGTGCTAGCATTTGAGTCGTCCTGAGTGGCTGCCCCCCTTCCAGTGAGCACAAAGAAGGGCAGGGCTGCTTCACCCCGGATTCAATGCGCCCCTCTCCCAGTCATTCCCAGTTGAGGACGCTCAGGCCTCCTCCCATTGTCCTCCTGACAAATGGTGAATGTCCTCCATTTGCAGTGTCTGACCTTGACTAATTATGTACAATCGGTGCAGCTGTCCCTTGCTTTACCAAGTGCTGTAACCCCAGAACACGCAAGCAACTTCTCGCCGCCACCATAGAACTTCAATTTGAGAACTTCATCACTAGGAACAATGCCTGCTCTTTGTGTGGACTTTTGGTTTGGCAATGCCCTCTGTCACCATATGCTGACAAAAAATTTATATTCATACTGTGCTTTGTCCCTAAATTTTTTAACCGACTATTTTAAAACAGGTTACGAAAGTTTCCTGAAAATCATCTATGAAAACAACTTTGTTAAAAAGTGAAAGAAAAAAAAGACATATAGAGAAAATACACAAAACAAACTTTATAGTATTTGTTTTTCTGGCCACATTTTATGATACACTGTGAACATTTGCATGAATGATTTTTAAGTAGGTGCTTTTCACAGTGGGCCAAATGATCACAAATAAAGGTAGCCCCTGTGATTAAGGACATCTACAGGCTTTGCAAAAAAAATCAAGATGCCATGAACTTATTTATTTCATTATATAAAAGTAAATGCAAAATATATTTTCTTGTAGGTTAAAATGGAATAAATACTGTAATTCTGAAAGCAAATTTCGAACAAAAGGGCCAACTGGGGGATATTTTATTGTAGCATATGCTTTCTTTTACACTGTTATCTTCCGAGTTTTTCTCTACGTTAAGCATGTTATGGTAGTCAGTTTTTAAACAAGACATTTTTAGGGGAAAAAGAAGCTTTAAAAATTTCCTGGTAAAAAGAAACTAATGGAGAAAGTGAATGTTTAAAAAACACATAATTCAAACAATTACAAAATGCAATATCAAAAATTACATAATGTAAAAATTATACAATAGACCTAATCTAATATTTTAAACCTTAATGGCATAGCTTCTTGTAAAATAAAACCACGTGTTGTAAGTTGACGGAGTGGTACAACTTCTTATAGGGCTGAGGAGGATCCTACATCGTGATCCTAGCCAAGACACCATTTCCAGACCGCTTTCTGTTTTGAAGGTCTAACTTAGTACCCTTATAAACAGTGCATATGGTTATGTCTGCATTTGCATATTTATATATGCAGGTGGAGCTGTAGGTATTTGTGATAGAAAATGCACGTTCTCTGCAGCCCTGGCTGGCACATGTGCCAAAAGAGAGCTTCCCCTGCAGATCCAGGGTAGAAGCTGTTTAAGTCTTTCTGCTTTTCCCTGGAAGAACACAGAAGGGAAAATCTTGTTCTAAAAGAAATACGCATCTAAAAATATAAAGAAATTTTCCAAATGGGAATATCTTTAAAGGAATTAAATTTTCAATGTCAAATAAGACTGAAATGCAAGAAGTTTGGAATTCTGGAAGAGGGTGGGAACCAAAATTTCCATTTCTTATGTTTTTATATATTATTGATGGTCATCAGTTCCATATGCTATAGAACCATGAAGTAAAGTGAATTCCTTTACAGTATATCTGTGTATGATTTTAAGGAAAAAAATTATCGTCACTGCCAAAAAAGTAAGAAGAACGTAAGGTGAAAAAAACACTCAACTTTGTTGAAAGAAAAAAGTGTTTTTAAGACTTTTATCACCAATTCACTCAAACTTTAATAATAATAATTGCAAGTTAGATATACTAAAAACTCCTATCTAAGCTTAATAAAAAGAGCACATTAATGGAAATATTAAAATACATTTCTTCCAACCCAGTTCGCACCGTAGGTCTTTCACTCATACGGGTTAGGCTGTACATTATTATATATGCTTCATCAATCAGAAGCCTTTATTTAGGCTCTGGTGTTTTGTTTTGTCTTTTGAGACAAAAAAAAAAGCCTTTGTCTTCCTGCTATTCAAAATTTAAATGCACTATTTTGTATTAAATCTGTGCAATAATCCAATAGCTTCTACACAGTTTTTGGAAAAATTTTGTTTAATTTTGTTAACTGTTGAGTTCTTTACAATATTGAGACATCATGTGCATTGACTCTGTACCTGCCAGCATTCCTGTAGAAAGAATATGATTGTACGTTCTCCCTCCTTGGAGCAATGTTTGATTAAAAACCACATCTGCCTGGATGTCATCAGAGGAGTGGAGTGATATAAGTTTCCACCGAGCTGTGTGCTGAGTGCACTGTTTCTCCTCCACGGTTTAAGAAGTATCGGTTATTTCTCAAACCTCTGCAGCAGCCCTGGTGTCTTCTGAGAAAAGTACCATAATGTCTTCTGATGAAGTGAATGATGGTGGAGATAATTCTGAGGGTTACTCACAATAGTACATGTTAATATCACATAAATACAATCCTAGAAAAAAAAAGTCATGGAGGTTTTCTTTAGGATTAGTTAGACTCTCAATGTAGAGTTAGTAGGAAAAGAAATAGTTGCACCTTTAGGTTTGTGCAAAATTTTCAGTTTTTTTCCTTAAATCATGGTCTGACATTACTTATTTGAGTGTAACATAGCGAGTGCTTGTTTCAAGCAAACTGTCGAAGTAGACAGTGCTGCGTCTCCTCCAAGGGCTGGATGAAACTGTAATTAAACATTTATAGGATTCCCAGCTTACTCAGCTCTTTTCCTACAAATAACCTGAAACAACCTAAAGGGGAAAGACAGACAAAAACGCCTGACTTGTGTGTCAAAACTCCTTTTTGTTATTTGTCCACAATTTGAAGCCTTTGTAAAATTTGAAATAATAACCACATCCAGTTATACATTTAAAATGGAGCCAAATTTTCCAAGAAATTTATAATCTAAAATGTTCAACTTCAAGCTGATAGAAAAACTTCACATGTAACATAGTGTGTTTTACATGTGGTGCTTATCTTTTGTGATTATTGCTTGGCAATTTCCACAATGACAATATGGAAAGGAATCCAGAAATGGAAATTATAGCTGACTGGTTGGTAAAGCTGGGAGGGTACCTGCCAGCAGACAGAGCCTAAGGGGGAGGGGGTGGGTGAGAATCATTTAACGAAAGATTTTAAAAGATTAATTAAAAAGACTGTTCTAGTATATGACAAATTCAACAGACTTAAAGACATGCTAAGTCCATTTCCAGCTCAAATGAAAGAAAAAATTTGCTGACATGTTCAGCTGAATGACGTCGTGACCATTCATTTTTAAAATCTAGAACTTTCTGAAACTGGACAACAATGTTATCAGAGGCTGTTTTTGGTTAAACACCACATCAAATTGCTAGCAGTTTACAGAACATCTCTCCAGGAGCTGGCGTGGGAAGGTGGATGCTTCTGTGAGACCGCTGACTGCCTGAGGAGAAGGGCGGTTCCCCTTCCATGGGGCTGGGGGTCCAGTCCTCTCGGGTGGGTGCCAGACTTCAGCTAGAGCAGACTTCTCCCTGATTCGTATCCCCCCATCACCCCACACGGGTTTCCTTCATACACCTCCAAAACTCCGTTGCTTCTTTCTTTCTTTACTTGTCTGGTCCACGAATCTAAGATGCTAGAGGGCAGCTCACACTGATCTTTCTCTAGATTGTAGTGCAGGGTTTGGTGCCATACTAGCAATTAATGTAAGTGTCATTAGGTGCTCAACAAATAAATGTTAAATAAATGGATAAACTAAATATGAACAAGCGTGTTTGCATTTCTACGTAAGTGTTCAAACACTGGTTAATTATTATAACATAGCAAGAATGCTAGTCAAAGATATTATCTAAATAGTTCCCTATTAAAAGTGCAAATCAGGGGCCAGCCCGGTGGCGCAAGGGGTTAAGTGCGCGCGCTCCGCTGCGGTGGCCGGGAGTTCGCTGGCCCGGATCCCGGGGGCGCACCGATGCACTGCTTGGTAAGCCATGCTGTGGCGGAGTCCCATATAAAGTGGAGGAAGATAGGCACAGATGTTAGCCCAGGGCCGTCTTCCTCAGCAAAAAAAAGAGGAGGATTGGCGGATGTTAGCTCAGGGCTGATCTCCTCACAAAAAAAAAAAAAAAAAAAAAAAAAGTACAAATCAGCAAATTAACCTCCAGTAGTAAGAAAGAATCTTTTTTGACTGTTACCTTAAATTTTTGTTTTAACGCAGGTACGCTTGAAGTTTTAGAGTTGAATTAAGTGGCATTTCTTTTTCATAGAAAAAAATACAACCCCATCAGTATCAACATCCATTTTTCAGGAATGTACCTGAGAAACAAAATCCAAAATAAGCTGTGAGCAACAGCAAAGCTTGGTTCATTCATCTGCAAAAAGGAAACAATAGTGACTTCTTCTGAGGATTGTTTTGAATATTAAATATTTGGTAACTGCTTAGTGTAACGCATGGCACAAGGAAAGGTTTTTTGTTTTTTATTTTTTTTAACAAGACAAAAAAAGAGTAAGAAACAGGCCAGCCCAGTGACATAGTGGTTAAGTTAACGTGCTCCACTTTGGCTGCCCAGGATTCATAGGTTCGGATCCCGGGCGCGGACATACACACTGCTTATCAAGCCGTGCTGAGGCTGTGTCCCACATATGAATAAATAGAGGAAGATGGGCACAGATGTTAGCTCAGGACCAATCTTCCTCATCCAGAAACAAAAAAAAAGAGAGTAAGAAAAAATAAAACCTCCAAATCATTCAAGAGTAAATCTCACATACCCATTCTGGATCTAGAGGCTGAGGAGTGAAGGGCACTGCCACTGAGCTGCCCTTTGCCTCCTGGGGCTCTAAAGCTCCCTTCTGACAATCTCGAATCCTAGAATGCTCTGCAAAGTTGACAGCTTGACCAACAATGGTTCATACAGACTTCCTTCCCCAATGGCCCCCATTTCCCCCCTCTAGACCTCTGTAGCACCCACTTCCCAAATTCCAGCCTCTCCGCCTGGCTCCATTATTTGGGAGCCAAAATTGCCCTTAAGCCAGAAAAGTAAGTGTCAGATAAATCCTGCCCATCACTCAACGCTCAGACAGCCACTTTGCCACCTCCAGAGGACACATGTCCTTATCCCTCAGGAAAAGTAGACTGTCTTTCTGCTCCAGGACCCGGCCCACAGACCTGGCCGCTGGCATTCCTTAAACCACATAAAGTGCAAGATGCCTTTTTCCCCCAGACACTCGCTCCTTCAGCATTTGTGAAACTGCTGCTTTTGTGTTGATTTGGGCACAGGCTGTCACAAGTGGGCCAACTAAAGATGTTTTCCTCTGAATGTACTGGAAAACACAGTTTAATTGTTTCATATAATTGAAACTGATGAAAAACAACATGCTACAGCCACACCAGACAGCTCGGGTAGGAAATACGGGATGTATTAGCCTGATACTCTGCTTTTTCTTCTCAGCATCTTTTCAGTCATCACATGGAACCTAGAGCGAATGAATGAATCCATCAATCAATCCTCTATCCCTATTTGCAAAAGCATCTCTATTTATTTCTGTAAAAATAGTTATTATCTTTTTCCAAAATGAACAGAAGTAGCTGTTAAATTTCTTCCCAGACAATATTCCTGTGAAATAGATATGGAGGAATGCAGCAGAACGGTGCAACCTAAAGTAGAGACATCTCATTTGAAAACACTGCAGGCTCTCTTACCTGGGCCCCTTCTCTGCCTTATTTCCAGGCTTCTAGAGCCCAACCCACTGCCTGAGCTGTTCCGCTGTGGCCTGTTGGAGCCCCGGCCAAGGTGGAGATGTGGAGATGTAACCTCTCAGGGTCCCAGGGGTTTCCATGTTGTCTCATATTGCTGGAAAGAGCCCAGGAGCATTTGAATAACCTGTGCTCAGGCATGAGGACATCGAAATCTCAAATACACAACCCCCTTAATGGGACTCACTTCCTATAGCCACTCCAAGTGTCTACCTAAATATTTGGCATGTGACCCTCTTCCAGACCTGTAACTTAGTCACTCTATCAGAACCACATCAGTGCAACTTCCCAGGCTCTGAAACTCTCCCAGTCAGAAGTCAGTCCCGGTCAGGATCATCTATGCAAATGCCTCTCTGGGGTGTATCTGGTAATTTTGAAGCTGAAACTCTTTTGATGGGGTGGGGGACGTGATCCAGGACCTTAAGGTCACCTGGAGGCCAGGAGAGTGGAGGTACAAGGGCAGGAAGTTTTCTGAAGAGCAGGATATGGTACCACAGAGAAAGCATAGCTGAGGCCGGCATTCAGCCACAAAATGGATGAGCTGCCACTAGCCTTCCCTCCCCTGATGCTACATCTTCTTCATGTGATGTACCAAATGTCCTACATTTGTGGGACCCAATCAGAGCAGACCTCGTTATGATGTAGTGAAAGCAGTTTGGGCTAAGTACAGTGATGTGCAGGGAAGAGTTTAGCTGCCAGCCAGCTCTCAGGGGAGTGGGAGGAAGGCCCTGAGAGGTAGCATCTGCCAATTCCCATGGTGTAAATATTCCCATCAGGGTCAATTTCAATCTACCGACGTGACGTCACTGAACACAGCATTGGAAGATGTGCAACAGCCACCACTGTATAGTATTTCCGTCATACAGATGCAATGGACCTAGATGACCTCAAGACCACAAATGATAGCAAAATATACTAAAATAATTAGGATGTTATATGCATTCTTTATTACTTATGCCTGCAATATAATTTATTTAATTGTAAGTCTATATAATTTATTTTTTAACAATGGCTATGTTCAACAATCGCCTCACTGGTGTGGGCTGGCTTTAGCATAGTGTTGGAAACAGGCTTTTCTGACATTTTCCATCGCTCTGAATATTGCTTTAATAAAAATTTTAGCAAATAACTAATACAACAATGAACTGTTTAGAGCAGTTCTGTTGTTTTCCCTCTTCAAAATATACTGCTCCCTCTAATTCTCATCCTGCTGTATTTATTTTTCCGTTGCCCTGGCAACAATCAACAGATTTACTCATTTATTATCGTTGCCATTTAATGTTTCCCTTCAATAGAATCTAAGTGGCAAGTGTGCAGGGATGTTGACTCTAGTTCACTGAAGCATCACTGGCGCATAGTGGGCCCTCAGTAAATACTTGTCAGACCAAAGAGAGTTTCACCAATATTAGCAAATGGCCTTTTCTGCATTCACAATATTAAGATTGGAAGTAATACAACTAACAGCTATGTCCCAAACAGTCTATGAAACCAAAGCTCATTTTTGGACTGAGGGGTAAAGGATGATGGCCTTGCCCTTTCAGAATATATTTATTTTAATCTTCTGATCTTCAGATGGAAGAAAGGTGAAATCATCTTATCCAGAACCTGACATGGATACTTGTTTCCATATCCATTGACACCCTAGATGAAACCAGTGATAGCTCCTATGGCTTCCTTCAAAGAAGCCTCATTTCCTCGTATGTGAACACCGTTGGAACCAAGTACTGCTGTTGGCAGACTGACAGAGAGATGAGGAAGAAAAGGAGCTCAGAGGCTTAGGGGTGAGTACTGGGCGAGTCCCACATGTAGACACAGATGCCCTACCCCCAGCCTGAGGTAGTGCAATTTGTACACATCCCTGCTCACTGAGGGGTCTGGAGAGGAAGGAGAAGCCCATTATCTGGGGTGACTCCAGTCTGGATTTCACTAGTTAAGCTCAGCTTGGAATGAGGGAGTTGGTGTTTGGGGTGGAAAGAGATGGTGGTTTTCAGTAAACAACATTCTCCCACTTTGGATTAGCGAATCCCATTGAAAAGTTGCCCAGTGCTCCCCACATTTCACTTCCAATCCAAATGTGCAGAATACAAAGTTCTCAATCAGACTTTATTTCCTGGTTCTTTTTGCATAGATGCCACTTTTGGTGCCTCTTTCACACAAATAAGTATGAACATCTGGTGGAGAAATGCTGCAAAGGACTGAAGCTCTGTATCAAGCCCTCTGATCTTCATGAAGGCAGCCATCATCCCATCTCTCGTCTATTATTTTGATAGAATACATCTCTCGAAAACTACATTTTGAAAGAGAAATCTGAGTGCATGTGAGGAAGTATTGCATCACTTTGGAAAGTGGGATCGCATTTACTCCTGAGTGACACTTTCCTGGACAGTAGCCCGAATTAGGTGGCCGTTACATCATGGAGCGTTTACAAATTAAAGCCGTACACAGAGAGGTGTGACTACAACCTACCCAGAAAATTAATCCTGGTTCCTAGAAAGCTTACAAGCAGAAAAAGACACACAAGGGTTAACGCAATTTCCATCCCAGCGAGTTTGGCTTGCCATTATTTTCTGTTTCTTTTCTCCCTTTTAACTGATTCGTAGCATAAAATCTTCCTGGACACCTAATTATCAAGCCAGCTCGCAGTCACAGCTGTCTGCTTGGAGAACCCATTAGATGCAGCAGTTGAAGCCTCCATAATTCCCCAAACTTCCCGGTTGTGAATATTAAGAAAAGATTTTTACATGTCATATACAATTCGAAGGTGGTGTGAATGGCCTCGAAGATGACGAGCACTGAATGCTTGTCCATCACTCCATTCACTGGTTACAGGTGGTCTCATTTTCCACTTTCAGATATCGGCTGGCTATGACAGCAGGCACTTAATTTGCATGTTCGACAGACAACAAACGGCCCCGTGCATGTCAAAATAGGTGGTGATGCGTGACAGTTTCTACACAATACTGTCTCCTCTTTGCGTGACCTTTGACCTCTCTGCATGTCTTTTTTCCACCATCAGAAAAAAAAAAAAATATGCACTTCTCTGCTTTGGAATAAATTTGATACCAAATTGATTATTTTCTTTTCTTCTTCCTCTTCCTCCTCCTTTTCTTTTCTCTCTGCCTCCTTTTAAAGCGTGCTGTGCATCCGGATTTTCATCTTAACTGCTACAAAACTGCCAGAAGAACCTCATAAAATTTAAAAATAGGGAGGTTGTGCAGACAGGAAGCTGTCTTGTTGAAACCCATTGTAGTTAAATTGCTTGGAACTTTTTAATAAATGTAACTTTTAAGAGAGAACTCTAATCAGGTTAATTTTTATTTAAGAAGATCATAAAATTAGAATCTTTAAGGCTTTTCTTTAACTTGTGTTAATTAGATTCCTGTCCTTGAAACACTTTTAATATTAATATTTCACCATGGTTTAAAATTACTTTCTTTAGCTGCAGGTTTGGCCGGCCTGAATCCAACATCACACCCAGTTATTCTCATTTTCTGTAATAAGCATGATGAGTTCCAACCCCTCCTTTTTGCTCTCCACAGAACCGTGCTAATGAGAACACAGCTCACAACCGTGCTTAAAAGGTTAAAAGAGTGTGAACCTGAAAATGCCCTGGGGTGCTGTTGACATCACAAAGTCCCAGGACCTAGGCTTTTTTGGGGATCCTCAGCAATTTACGCAGCGCTGATTTCTGCCAGAGTGCCTTTCCATTCTTTGGGGGGGGCCTGGGGCCAGGCTCGAGCTATCAGGGACCCCACGTGCCCCTTGTCTCACCAGAGAAGAGCATAATCCGCTCCCCAATCCTGTTTTAGTACTGGATCTTGTTTCAAGTAAGAATTAAAGCAAGACAGCAGATAATCGCACCCCCCGGGTGTTATAAGATTAGAGTTGCAGCTGTGAACTCAACACCCAGGGGCGTGATTACCCAGTGATCACCACACCCCCGGGGTCACCCTACTGAGGCCCCCAGGACAGTGTGCAGGGCAAGATGGCTGTCTGGGCCATGGGCTGCCTGGAGCAGAGGGGGTTGGGCCTGGAGACAGGGATGCAAGGGGTGCCTTCCCTCCACGATGAGTTCACAGAGCCACACACACCCCATCCTAGACTCTCAGAATCAGGGATAAGTAAGGCTGGGGATAATATCCCACCTCATCTGAGTCAGGACCTCTGTTTTATGGGTGAAGGAGCTGAGGGGCGCTGGTGCTGCGGGCTTGACAGGGTACCCAAGAAGGAGGAGACCAAGCCCAGCCCACAGGAGGGCTCTCCCTGCCTGATTCCAGCCTCCCAGGTCTTCTCAGGCCTGCAGATGCTGGTCAGGGAAGATGTGGGTCAAGATCAAATAAAAGTTCTAAAATACACCATTTCCCAGGAGATGATGGCCAGTCTACTTTGCACTTTTCCCCTGAAAAGTAGGTGGATGATTTTGCCTGTCAGTGTCTATGCAGCAGGTGATTCCAAAACGAGCAAGGACAGGTCACTGTCACAGACCCCTTGGCTTATGGACAAGGAACATATGTAATGTTGAATTCAGGCAGGCAAAGAGGGAGTTAACGGCTCGTTACTGATTTTTAAAGAGAATCCTTCAAGCCTATCTGTTGTAAGTTCTTGGTAGATAGTTCATTATAGGTTGAGAAATTTCCCTTCTATTTCTAGTTGCCATCAAGGTGTTGAAATTTATCTAATTTTTATCTGTATCCATTGGGAAGAGCATTTTCGGATGAACAAATGCTTTACTCCTAAAATGTGAATTAAAACTTTGATCCGTATGGATTTTATTATTATGTAATCTGTCAGGTAAAGAATCCAACTTTATTCTATTTTTTTTTAATGTGGTTGCTCACTTATCCTAATATGAAATGTTAAGCAGCAATCCATTACTTTCCCTTTCCCCCGTCTGAATGGCACCTTTGTGACATAGTACACCCCTGAATGTATTGGTCTATCTCTATACTTCCAGCCTATTTTATTTCCAAAGGTCATGTGTCTTCTCATGCACCAGTACCATCATGTTTTAACTTTTTGTAGCTTTATAATATCATTTAACACCCGACAGGCCAGTTCCTCCCCATTTCTTTCTACAGAATTTATGGTTTTACTTGTTATTTTTTCATATGAACATTCCGTCTGAAAACAAAAAAATAATAATGAATTCTGATTAATATTTTTATTGAAACCACAATAAAATAAGGTGTTGGCTATTGTTTAATAAAAATACTATAAACATTTTTATACAATTTATTTTGTGGACATATGTTTTCATTTCTCTCTGGTGAATAGCTGGATCATGGGGTGGGCCTATGTTTATCTTTATAAGAAACTACTACACCATTGTCCAAAATGTTTTTACCATTTTATACTTTCACCAGCAGTATATGAGGGTACCAGTTGCTCCACATCCTCACTATCATTTGTTGTTGTGAGTTTTTTAAATTTAGCTGTTCTAGTAGATGTGAGTGTGTCTCCATATTCTGGATACAAGCCTTTGTCAGGTCATAAGGGCAGAAAATGAGTAACAACTCAGATGTCCATAAACAAGCCCTCAGATAGTATAGCAAAGAAAGACACTTATGCTTGTGGACAGGGCACAAATTTGCAAAAGGGCAAGGACGCTATTCTTGCTTAGGTAGAAGGATTCTTTTGCCTGTAGAAGGGTTTACACAGCCTTTCTGGCTGTATATGGAATTTTAGTATCTTGTGTTTTCAATCCTATAGATTTCCTTCTGTCTTTTCACACTGGAAACAACCACAGTGGAGTACAAGGCTAGTTACTTTAATGATGACTTGATCTTTTGGTTTGAATATCAAAAAGATCCTTTATTTGAAGTTTAACAAATGTGCTAAATATGCATAAATATTGACTATTTTATGGAGTCTCGTCTGCTTGTCAAGCTGCAGGTTGAAGTCTTTATCTCTGGCAACTTCTCAGAAATGACGCCTTTATATAATTTGGTTGGTATTGTTTGCTCATTTTTTTGAGGGGATACCACATATCACAAGTTGGTGCTTCTTTTTCTATCTTACATACCACTTTCCCTCTAATATTTTTAAACTTTTTGTTTATTTCCAGTATTTTGCTTCTTCTGTTCTCAGTGTCTCTTTCTTTGTTTTCAGTATTGGCTTTCTTTTTCCTCTAAGATATTTTCCACTTGACTTTCAATTACTTGATAAATTTATTTTTCTTGGTTAGTTGGTTGGTTTATCATCATTTCTTTCCCTGCAGTGCTGACTTTTGTCTCGTTTTACTTTCTTGTCATGCCGTACCTTCCCTGAGTCACAATGTCCTGGGATTGTGTTCTTTTTTGTAAAGGCAACTGTTTCATAATGCTGTCATTAGTTTTGTTGTTGTCGCTGGATTCACGGTTATTTGATCATATTGTACAATGATTAAGATTACAGAGAGTGGGGAACAGCTTCGTGTGTTTAGATCCTGGCGCTACCACTCACAAAGTTGTGTCACCTTGAGTAAGTTAGTTAACTCTTCTGTTATGAGCAGAGAGAGCGCGAGAACCCAAATTAAAAACAAGCATGTGATATGCACCAGTGGTGTACTGGTAAATGATTAAAAACCAGCTTTCCGAAGGAAAAAAGACAAAAACAAAAAACAAATACCCTGATTTGCAACATTTACTAGTTTCCATGCTGGAAACCATCGCTGGGACCAATTTCCTGCCATCACTGCAACGTCACTGAACTTAGCCTTGGGAAGGAATGTGCACAACTGCTCTTGTAAGTGATAAAGGTGGCTCCAGCACGGCACTGGTTAAGAGCTGTCTACACACCAGCCATCAGTATCTTGAGTGTAAATTCCCTTTGTGCAATGGCAACCTCCTGCTGGTGAGAGTTCTTTCCCTGCCTTTGGTTTCTGCCTCACTCCTCCTTTTCTGTAGAGTATCTAGTATGAAGACTTCTGTCTTTAATTACAACTCATATTTGAATTAGGCCATTTCCCTGCACTAGCAGTGTGCTGGAGAATCATCTCTGGGGGAGGTCAGGCTATGACCTTGAGTTATTCACCCAATGGTACAGACATATGTGTGGGAGTGAGTGAGTTCTTCTATCCTTTCTCCTCCCCCAAACCTGCACAACACGGCAGAGCTTTGCATCATACAGGGGAGCTCTGTTCATCTCTCATCCAAGACAGGCGCTACTTGCAAAGACCACCAAGCTCTGTGCTTCCATGTCCGTTCCCATCTTTCCTGTTTCCCGAAACCACATCAAGCTGCATCCACTGACTTCCTTCCACCACCCTGAGAACTCTCCCATTTAACACATAAGGAACTGGGGGTTTTCCCCGCAGAGTGATGACTTGCTTTGAATGGCAGTGTGCCAGCAGCCTGAGCTCTGCTGTCTCACGTCCCTCCTTCAGCATCTTGTGCAGCCTCTGCCTGCTCCACACTTGGCATCCCTTCCCCACAGTCTGTGCTTCAGGCTTGCAGATGTCTCCTAAGTCCATCAAATAGGGAGTGTGCATATGTGCTTCCTGTGACCCTGTTGCTCTTGGGTGTTTTCCCAGAAGAGAAGGAGAAACTGCTCTCTTTATTCTAAAACAAGAATCTAAAGCAAGAAGGGGAATTGTCCTTCCTCTCTCACCTTCCGTCTCATCTTTATGTCTCAGTCTGTCTCTGGACTTTGCCCCTTAGGCGACTTCTCTCTGTCTAGAATTTGCATTCTCCCTCCTTCTTTCCTTTGGTTCTTTCCACTGTGATGGTTAGATATATATTTGTTGTAACTACCAAAAGAAAAGAAAAAAGACAAAGAGCAGAAGCCAGAAGAGGAGACAGAAAAGAAAAAAGAGGAAAGGAAAGAAAATACCACAGGGACTCACTCGTTGCCCTACCAGCTGCTCTCTGTCACTTTATACAAGTCTGTGGGAACTGCTGTTATCATGGTTGCTTTCCTGAGAAGCATTTCTAAGGTACTGGGAAGTGTAGAGAATAATGTAGTGAGCAACCATGCACTTTTCACCCAGCTTGAAAAAACGTTTTCACGCGTTTGTTTCAGACATTTGCTTAAGCAGAAGAATCCTCTCGGATAGAACTGAAGGACCTTGTGTATCCCCTACTCCCTCCAACCCCTGGCTTCCCCTCCCAGATAGAACCACTCTGCTTACTTTTGTGTTTCTAGTACTTGTGCCTGTTTTCATATTAATCAATTATTTATTTATGTTTTCAGCATTTTATGAAAGGCATTATATCACATATATGTTTTTCCAACTTCTGTATTTTGCTCAGCATCAAGTTTTTTGCAATTTATCCATGTTGATACAGCTGATGCTGGGTCATGGCTTTGAGTGGTGTACTATTCCATTGGATGTAGGTGCTACAATGCGTCTACTCATTTTCCTATTAAAAGGCGTGCATTCTCCTGGCTTTGTCCCTGCTCCTGGACAGCTTCTGCACCTTCCTACTGGTTGCTCTTGATCCGGCTCCAGTTACGGACACTCGCTGCCAGTCCCTTCCAATTCCACTGTGAACCTTTGCCAGTCCTCCACCCTGTGACCCGGAGGTAGCCCCTCAACGTTTCAGCTGTAATCACCAAGCCCTCGGGGTGGCCCAGTCCCATCCGGCTGACAGTAGTGACCCACAGTCCCTCGTAGTGCTGATACATCCTGGGGGCCTGACTTGTCCTCCAAATCCATCCTCAGCTTCCTACTGCTCATCAAAACCCTCCCGAGAGAATGTTCCTACTTCTCTGAGAACTTTTCCCAGACCACTCACGCCACCCTTATCCCTGCCTCTAATGCCCAGCACTAAGTGCTCAAGCACAATCACAAAGTGTTGATTTGTATATTTGAGAATGTAATGAAAGTCAGTATTCATTTGCATCATTTTTGACTAGTAGTATTAATTCCCAAGAACTCAAGAGATCTCTATTTTTGCTTTTATATCCCATATTCTTCTACGCCTCTGTCCTCCATGCCCCTCAAAACATCTTTAGGAGAAGCCCCATATATTCTCCACGTGATCCTCAGTATATGACACACACAGAAGGAGCTCAGTAAACTTTTAAGGGAATCTAAACTCCTTTCTTCATTGTGGATGCTTCATTGTGGATTGTTGTACGACAATCCACTTTTACAAGATGGACAAAATAATAAAACACGTTTTTGTATAGTGTTGAACATGTTTCACTGTGTCAACAACTTTCCGATCCATTGTGCCATGGCCCAAATAGTGCTAGTGAAGGGAGTCGGGACTTGGCTGGTCTGTTTGTTAAAGAAACAGGGAGGCAGAGGAGCAGGGACTTAACCCCCAAGGAAGAGAGGCTCTTTCCCTTTAACTCGATGCCACTTTGCACTTCACACTCACTTTTACTTTTAAAAAAACATCCTGTTTTGGGGCTGGCCCGATGTCGCAAGCAGTTAAGTGTGCACATTCCGCTGCGGCGGACTGGGGTTTGTGGGTTCGGATCCCAGGCACACACTGATGCACTGCCTCTCAAGCCATGCTGTGGCGGCGTCTCATACAAAGTAGAGGAAGATGGGCATGGATGTTAGCTCAGGGCCAATCTTCCTCAGCAAAAAAGGAGGAAGATTGGCATAGGATGATAGTTCAGGGCTGATATTCCTCACCAAAAAAAAAAAAAAAAAAATCCTGTTTTAGCCTTACACCAATTACACCAGCCTCTCAGCCTCCATTTATAATTTCATGCTATACTCTAGTGTGCTATAATACTATAATACAATGCCTATCATGTAACACTGTACTATAAAGTGATTGTTTAATAAAACTGTATTGTAGTATTCTGTAACAGTACTAGTGTATGGAAGATAGATACTAGTGTACGGAATCCACGGACATGTTCTTAAGTCGATAATGCTTCTTAAACTGAGAACACATTTTCAGTTTTGTTTAACTCTTAATCACTCAATTGATCTTTTATCTTTTTAAGCATAAAAAATAAAATCAAAACCATGCCAAACACCAACATACTTCTTCAATGTGTTTCTTCAAAGTGAATTTCAACTGGAAAACCTCACATAACATTTGTTTGAATTAAGTTTATGTACGGCCAGCTTGGAATAGACCAGCTACTGAGGGCTCTGTATTACGAACTGAATAGTAACATGGCTTACTATGATGCTAAACTTTTCAGCTCATTTTAAGAGCACTGTTTTAACGACAGTTTTACAGAAACTAAAAATTTTATTCTTGTTTTTTTAATAATCCCCAAATTCATTAGTCAATATCTTCTAAGCAGTAGACAGAGGTTATAAGTGAATGAATCATTCATTATTAATTCTATTGTTTTATGTGAGAGCTATACATTTAAATTCATCATGAATTCCTGAATGCCAAATTTCAGTCACTTAGCCACTTTTCTCTATTCCATACTCCCTTAATACTTTTACAGATTAATCATCCACTTCCACAACACTGCAGTTGGCAGCACATCTATAGTCATTAAAAAAAAAATACTAATTTTCAAATAGCCTTTTCTGAACATAAAATTAATATGTGCACAATTAAAAATCATAAAAACAAAGAACTTGGAAATAACAGAAAAGAATCAAGAGGAAATGAAACAGGACCTATGATCCATCAACCCTTCAACTTAGCAGTAAACACTATATGTATTTAGTCTATTCCTTGATAGATATGTAGATAAGATAGATAGAAAAAGATAGGGATACATGTAAACGTAAATTAAATGTATAATTAAATCTTCCTACTCTACCAACTTGTGGCATACATTCAGAGTCATCCACATAATAAATTGAAAAATACCTCCCCCCACCAAAAAAAGCTTTGTTCTGTAGTTCACTAAGCTATTCCTCATTTGTTTAATTGCATTTATACATTTTAAGTAATTCACTTAGAACAGTTATTTTTCATCTGTTATACTTAAATATTTTCTGTTCTTTTATTGGTTGCTTCTTTCCTTTTATTTTACAATCCTGTCATCATTCTATTTTTAGACTTTAAAGTAATATATACTTTCGCAGAGGTAAAGAAAAACAAATTATTCTTGGGTATTTTTAATATCCCCAAATTCTAAATTAGTCAATGTCTTCTAAGCAGTAACATAAGATTTTAAGTGAATGAATTATTCATTATTAATTCCATTATTTTATACGAGAGCTACATATTTAAATCCATCATATAAACTTACTATACACAGTAAGTTTACCACATTACTCAGAAGAATATTCTAGAGAGTTTGTCCTACAATTATTAGAATCATTATATGAAATATGAAATATTTCTTACAATGAATCAAGATAAAGTTCTAAATTGTTTATAGTTCTTCTTTTTGTATAATAGTTAGACTGAAGTATTTATAAAAGTTAGTCTCATTTATAGAGCAACAGAGTAGGTTTAACCCAAGATTAGACTCTTTGACTCAGGTTCCAACATTGAAATGAAGCAATGGAAGTTGAAGACGAAGGGATTGCCTGTGCAGTGGCTGGGAAGAGAGGATGTGATGCGTTCGGGGAATTGCATGGAGTTTAGCAAGGCTGGAGCCACCAAGTGTGGGTAAACCAGAAGACGTGAGCCTGGCTTTATCTGAGGAGATTTTACATTTAGCATTTGTTATCCAGCCAACCTCACCTCCATACGACCCCCAACAATCACAACATGTCATGGTTCCAATCTTGTGGATTGTTTGTTCCTAAATATGGATCTCATTTGTGATTGACAACACTCACCCCACTCATCTAGCCTGAAGTGGTGACATCTCTTCCTTCCTTAAATGTTCTGTGCATTTTTAACAGACATCTCCAGGGGCAATGAGTGATAGAGGTGGAAAGGGCTTTGGGAATGTGATTAAAGAATGGAGACCAGAAGACATCCTCCGTTTTGAAAAGAGGAGCTTGGTGTGTAGGAATAAGGGTGGCAGGGACATTTACGGACATTTCCCAAGAAAAAATGCAATACAACACACAGAATTTACTTTGAATTTTAGTGGATGTATGTTCTCTCCAAAGGCCAGGTTCAAGATCCCTAGACAGATGAACTTGCTCAAAGTGCTCCAATTACGTTAACTGATCTACATACCCAATCTGAACAACAGAGAGAAAAAAGACTGATAAAAAATAGAATAGTGCCTCAGGGAACAGTTGGACTATAAGAAAGGATATGACATTTGTGTCATCAGAGGCCTGGAAGAACATGATCAAGAAGAGCATGAAAAATTCTCGAAGAGGTAATAGCTGAGAACTTCCCACATTTGGAAAGAGACACAAACCAGCAGATTTAAGAAGCCACATGAACTGCAAATAAGACAAATCCAAAAAACACACGCTAAGACAAATCATAGTTCCAAATACATGGAAAATAAAGACAAAGAAAAAAGTCTTGGAAACAGCAGGAGAGAAATGGCACCTTACCTGAAGGGGCGTACATAACAACCTTGCTGGATCTCCAGGGAATTGTGCTGATTAAAACATGGCAATCGGAAAAGGTGACATACTGTATGATTCCATTTTTATCACAGTCTTGACTGATTAAATTACAGACAAGTTAGTTGGAGATAATGGTTAAGGAGAGTGGAGATTAAGAAGAAAGTGGCCGAGGCTATAAAAACACAAGATGAGAGATCATAATCGGGATTGAAATGTTCTGTATTTTGATCATTGACGTCCATATTCTGGTTGTGATATTTACTATAGTTTTACAAAGATGTTACCATTGGCGGAAACTGGGTGAGTAGTACACAATATTTCTCTGTATTATTTCTTACAATTGCACGTGAAAATACATTTATCTCAAAATAAAATGATTAACTTAAAAAATTATGTCTGACATTTTCAAAGTGACCAGATTAAACAGTTTTTACTCTTTAAAGAGCTTTCTTTGTTAAAATCAGTTTTGTTGTTTTACTTTCTTCTTTTTCATTAAGTATTGTGTTCAGGACAAAGTTTATAGAAGCTTGGAATAAAACAGAATTTTGCTGTTGAGGTAAATTTATATCAAAACTTCCCTCCATAATAGCTTTAGACACACAAAAGATCTTTTGTGGCCACTTAAATTTTGCATCCATTTTTCTTGTATTGATTTTCTGTGTCTTGCACAAAGATCTAATAAATCAATCAGCACTTAAAATAAATCCATATCATTGGAAATTAGAAGTAGAAAGCAGTAGAGAATACTTCCATATAATATATTTGCATTTTTTCAGGAATAGCCCTACTCAAATTATTTTGGGTTCGCTGAGAAAATATTTGGAAAAATCACAGTTTAAGCCTTTAGATACAATACTCAATGTTGTCATGTGTAGTTTCTTATTCACTCATGCATTCTTTGGATTTACACCATGATTTTGAATTAGGCTCAGATCCTGAAACATGGTCTAATTTGATCAACATGTCTAGAAGTAACGCTTTAGAGCCAAGAGTTGGAAAAACAGTGTCTCAATTGTCGCAGAACCAGTGGTGAGCGGGGGAATGGATTGTCTGTGTTTGGAAATCGCACAATTTTACTTAGTCTGAAATTCATTGAAGGCCGTTTGTGGCTAAATAATTAAATAAAAATACATAAAGACTAATTTGATTATTTTCATTTACTATACAACTGGGACACTAAAACTTAAAATCTAATTACTGTCTGTCTTAATTATGGTTCTTCAAACCCTTTTTCATTACATCCTTCAAGAGTAGTCACAGGGATGTTTTGGTGGCTATAGGTTGTAAATTTGAGACCACAATATACTATTTGTTTTACACAATTAAAATATCTGTTTTATCATTAAATATTTTTCTTTATTTAAAAAATGTGAACCTTATCTAATTTAGAACATCATTTTTTCCAAAATATCTTTTCTACTATTTGTTTATTACATCTTTAAATTTATATATTACTGCTCTAAATATTACCATAAGTGATAGCATTTCAGGAAGAACTAGGAAGTTTGTCTAATTTCTTTGAAGATTCATCTATCTTCCAACTGAGAACTTTGTTGTAAAGAAATATTACTACTGCTATTTGGAAGTTCAATCAGCTGTTGGGCTGTGTCGGTGTTGCTTACAATCTAAATCTGCTGTGCTGTGTTTATATTGCTATTATTATTTGCTTGAATTTTTGTTTGTTTATTTTCTCCCATGGCACTCTTTCTTGAATGGTGAAAATGCTGGGTGTTTTCTGGTGTACCTCTTCTCATCAGAATAAAACATAGTGTTATCTCATTTTAGAATATCGTCATGATCTTTCTCCAATTAGTTATGTAGTAACTCTTTTGACAAAATAAAGTCAAGTATTTGAAGTTTATCTACTTTAAATGAATTTTATTTATTCAGTTTCTTTCTCAGTCGTAAAGCTTTTCTAAGAACACAGGCATATATCCCCCATACATCGTGGATCCCAACGATCACGCCTGATACTGGGTCCGGCATTGCACAGACTAACTTTCCAAGTCTTTGATTTCTGTTGGAAACATCTAGTCCAAATCTTAGAGGTTTTCAGTAGCATGGACATCCAACTGGGGTTTAATAACTGTGCACATTGTTAGTTACCTTAAGAAATATGACAAGAGTCTCGAAAATTTGTGGAACGTCCATTATGATTCATTTTAACATCGCTAATAGATTGTAATAGAGTATGACTTCATTTTGGATGTTTGACTGCTGGCCGCTTTTCATCTTCATCCTTCTCTCTTCTCCTCTTGCCTCACTTCTGGTCAAGTCAATAAAAGACTTAGTTGCGCCTCCCTGTGTATGAGTGGGAGGTTCAAACCATATAAGCAAGCCAAACCCACAAGCAGGAACCCTCAATCTGGCCCCACTCCTTATGCACAAGTAAAACCATACCAGTTCTCCCACCTGGCTCTCCCAAGCCATTTTTGGACCAGTTTGGGAAACTGCCCTGCCCTTTCTCCCTCAGAAAACCTTGTTATGTGAGACTATACTTTCTCGGTAATTTAGGGAATCATCCGTCTTGACATCTGAAACACATTTTATGTTGAGGGTGTCTATCCAGCCTTTATGAGGTGACTACTACACAGACAGATAGACAGATATCTAGACAGATAGGAAGATAACTTATATGATATTCTTAGGAAGATGTCATAAAGATATCAAAAAATCATGTAAATTACTAATATAAACTTTCAAATGACTGTTCTAAATAATCCATTTTTATTGCCCTACCATTAATAAAGAATTACATCTTTATTTGGTACATCCACATTTTTATCCCTCCTGGACTAGCATCTTTTTTCCAAAGATTATGGTCCCCATTATTCATTATTCTAACAAGCTTCTTGAACGTATTTGGCACCACATCAACCTCGAGAGTCCTGTGGTTCTCCTGTCGCCATCTTTGCTGTCTGCTTCACCTTCTTCTTTGCTGCTCTTGAACACACTCAGACTACATCACTTACTAAATCCCTGCTTGTCGCTGTCTACTTAGTATTAACTGTTGAGCCTATAGGTCACACTAAATACCATTTATTACTACACGAGTCCAAGTTCCATGGACAAAAAGCAAGCCCTAAGTGTTGTTATTTGAAATACAAATTCTAGGCTTACCTGTAAACTTATGCCTGTTCTAAATTTCCATACAATACCCAAAGCCAATTCCTTTTGTAACTATTAACTTAACCTTTGGTCTTTATTAATTGAATATGTTTCTTAAAGAAATAGTTGAATGAATAAATATTATACCATTTCCAAATCTCTTTCCATAACTCTCTCTCCAGAGCCAGTTGGAGAAATGTGGAGATGAAACAGTTTGATGGACTCATCAACATAAATTCCTTCAGGATAAAGATTTCCTGATGGTCAACCTGGGTGCTTAGACACAGCTGTTCATTAGAGAATTGTGTGCTTAATCATTGTAAAACAAGGATAAACTCTGAGGAAATTGTTCATGATAAGAATTTCAAGAATAACTTGACGGTAACATAATATCTCAGGTCACAAAATCCAAACCTGAATAAAACCTTCCGAGATGAGTAAATCGTGTGTGGGCTCTGGAAATTTTAGCCCATCTCATTGGTTATCGTGAGAAAAAAAAGGTTTAGTTTTTTTTTTTTTTTTTTTTTTATGTATTGCTTTACTTCAAAACATAAAATAAAGGAATTAAGTAAGCAATGTGTAATTCTAAAATGTCAAGTATACTCTGGCCTGGACATAATATATTACAGTTTTGTTGGTAACTGTAATTTTGAAAAGTGTACTGAACATCTTAGAAAATGTCACAGCACAGTAGATAAATTTCAGAACTGTTTCTCTTTCTAATTTAACTGGAAGGGGAAAGACCTGGAATTGACCTCTGCTTCCTATGAATGTTTTTCTTAATGACCTACTTAAAGATATTGCTGGAAATCAAGCCAATGTACTTCATTATAGAGGAAGGAAGGCAAATCCCCAAGAAGACATCATAAAATATGTGGCACGTTCAAAGAAGTGAATGTGAAATGACCACTGGCTTAATCCTTTGAGCTCTGGCTGAAGAGTAATGGCATATATCCTCATTTAAATCAGAACTGTTAGTTTTGGGATCAGACTTATTTATCCCAGATTCTAAGTTAATATTTACAAATCCATTAATTTTACTGTAATATCGCATAACTAGAACACTTGAAAAATATGATTGCTGTATAAATGTTTAACTAATAACCTGACCTTGAACTTAGCAAAATACTCATTAGCTGAATATTCAGGAGCAGCTATTGGTTCTATCCTTGAGGTGACTTTAGGAGCATTCTTTCCATCCAGAGGAAAAAGGCTCAAATATGTTCAGCAACAGTTTGTCCTGAACTGAGAGTTCAGAGCTGCCCAAGAGTGTCTGTAGTAGTCTTCTAGAGCTGCCATGACAAGGTACCACAAATTGGGCAGCTTAAAAAACAGAAATTTATTTTCGCACAGTTCTGAAGGCCAGAAGTCTGAGATCAAGGTGTCGGCAAGTTGGTTCTTTCTGAGGCCTCTCTCTTTGACTTGTAGACAGCCATCTTCGTCCTGTGTCTTCACATCGTTTTCCCTCTGTGCACGTCTGTGTCTGTGTCCAAATTTCCCCTTTCTATATAAGGACATCAATAGTATTGGATTAGGGCCCACCCAAGGGCCTCATCTTAACTTGATTATTTCTGTAAAGACCGTGATCTCCACATAAAGTCACACGCATAGGCACTAGGGGTTAAGACTTCAACATATGAATTTGGGGGAAACAGTTCAACCCATACCAGTGTCCACACAGTAAACGCAATTATCCCTTTTCTGAGGAGGTATGAACATTACTGCCTGTACAAAGCTGAGTTACTCTTTTGCACCCCTTAGCCACTTCTATGGTAGGAAGACGAGATGGGGCCTATCTGATGGACTTCCTAGATCATAGCAATCCCCACGTATTTATGAACTGCTTCCTATCCGGAAGGATTCTTCCCCAGTGCCATATCTCTAAATAGCCCTATGCTGCAGCCCTAGCTCGTTGATTAAGGGGTGGCTCTCTATTCCAAACTAATCAGATTCTTTCTCTAGGAATTTTTGTTTTTCTTCTGAGAACAAAAAGAGACCAGGAGTTGTGGGAACCAAATGATATTAAAGGCAGTGATCTACCAAGAAATCTAGTATCCTTAGAATTGCCTAGTTTTCACCTATCCCGTATCCTGATGGTTTAACCTTTCTCGGATTCCATATATATATGTTTCTTTTTAATAGATTACCTGTTTTTTTTACTCAAGCTGATCAGAGTTGGTTTCTGTTATTTCTGTCAAAATATCATCTGCCTGCGTAACATCCAGTTTCCCAGCCACATGAGATTTTTAAAGAATAATCTCTCTTCATCTCCTCGGACAAATAAGCAAACAATCTTGGCAATCAATTTTTGCCATAATGATACTTATTCCTTCTTCCCATAGTGGGTGACCTCTCATCATTATATATGATGTTGAACATTAATTTATGACTTCACTAGGTGAGTAACAGAAGATAGGGACCCAATGGGATGATGATATATTCCAAGACAAAGATTGAGTAAGAAGATGATAATGCAGCTACCAAAGATAGTAAGAAAAGAAAACACAGGACTTCAGGGCTAGAATGAGATAGCAAGCTACAAGTGAGGATTTCTACTGGCTCTTCAATGACTGTATATGGACTTCTGTTTTCCTAGTCAACCTTCCCAAGTGATACACATCTCTCCCCACAGCTAAGGCTAGTATTATGAGGTGCTGCATGTGTGTAGAAATGATCTGACGACTAAGCATGGTATGTATTTGGTATCATGGAGGTAGGACTTGGGAAGATATTCCATGCAGGGAGGAAGGGGGCTATAGGGAAGACTATACCTTCCAATTCTCTGGGCTGTTACGGGCCAGGAACAAAGAGCCCACTTCCACTTCTGAATGTCTTTAGTTCCAAGTGACTCCAGAGACACGAGGAAGCTACAACTTTCATGGAGTATGCTAAGGAGGGGAGAAGAGGAGGCATGTATGAATACATATACCATTGGCCTTCAAGGGTTTTCCACACATACCGCCAAAAGAAATTTGAAATCTACTCATACCACTTCAAGCAGACATCTAAAGCATTTTATACATTTCAGTGTGTCTAGTATATTATAAATAGTGATATTTAAAATGAAATGGCAGACCACATTTGAAAGTATCCAATAGAATCCAAATACCATATTGATTTGATACCCATTTTAAAAATATATGTAAATGTTCTTTCACATTCCAATGATTGATAGCTTTGATTTTCCTCCTTGATCAAATCAATTATACATTTTTTTCTCAAGTTTTTATGAAAATAAAATGTATTTTATAATTGAAACCTCTTAGAGATCATCCTATCAAACATCTGAAACAAAAGTATTATGGTAAATTCAAATTTTTATTTTTATGTTGTTTTATGAGGCTCTAGAGTTAAAATATTACAAATGATATTAGTTACACAATTGTTTAAAACAACAAAATATGTGTTTAATACTTTTGTAGGTTTTAAGAATACAAAAGTAAAATTTTATTAGAAATGCAGCTCTTAATGAGATAAGTTATCAATTTTTTCTAAGCATTTAGTGAAGAGAGAAGTGTATATATTGCCGTATCTATTTGGTATGGTAGTTTGCTTAGTATTTTATTTTTGGTTAGCTGACAGTAGAAGACAGTAAACATTTTTGAGATCAATTGAGGACTGATCACAGCTGAAAATAATATTTTGTGACATAACTTTATATAAAATATATTTTCATGCCTAACAGAATCATGCAAACCAAATCTGAAAAAAATCACATAAAGTTTTGCCCATGAGTTTAATCTAAAGGATCTTTAAAACTTTGGCTATCCTAGACAAAATTCCAGCACTCTTTTTGCTTTGTTCTCATTGGAGTCTCCCTTAGGAATTGTGTGTTCTTTAACAATAGTTAGGAGATAGGAATAACAAAATCATGAAATAAAATTACCGTTATTCCCGCCACTCCATCTACCATAAACTGCAATCAGAACATCCCAACAAGACATCATATTTGGCCAGGGCACCCTGCAGTTAACTGTCTAATTTAACTGGTCCAGGAGGTTGGAAACTTGCAAAATTGCTGTGTTGGGATATTCTGATTGCAGATGCCGGGAACTCGGGTTTGCACAACTGGACGGCCATCCACAACTTGAGATTTGGGATGGGACAGTCAAATGCCTTTCTTTAGGAAAGTGGGCAAATTGCTGCTGAGAGCTCTGGTGGCTCCTACCCCAAACCAATTTCGTGAATGAGTGCTTAAGGAAGATGAAGATCTGGAAAGTTCACTCTCTGAAAGTATCCATCCCCTCATAGTTTTGGGAAATGCTTCATATGCATCCATACAAAGTATATGAGAATTTGAACATAATGCCCTATGCTAACACACAAATGCCAGGACAACTTTGACCTTACAGTTATTGCTTTTTCCCCATTGATCCTTTAAGCGACCTAAAGAAAGTACTCAATAAACAGTTATTTAAGTAATCCATGAATTGATATGCAAATAAAGAAGTAAATGAGTGAAGAGAACTGATTGAAGTGGGATTTGTACAATAAGGATAAGTGAAAGTCTACATGGTCTGGAGTTTTTATGAGCTGAACTCCCTGATCTAACACTGCATAAACTGAGTTGTACCAGAAAGACCGGTTCCTACTAGAGTCTCAGAAAACATGGCTGCCGCTGTTGATAGTTATGTGACGGAAGGAAGCACTTGCTGAACTCATGTTGTAGTCCAGAGTGTTATGAAACCAGGGAAGGTTAATTGATCGAAGACCAGTTTAGACGTGGGATTAAAACTTTAAATGTAGATAGGGAAAAATTAATTTAAAAAATACCCCGACCTTTATTGTCTCTCTCTCTGCCAAATCTTTGACACTTGGGCTGTTTCTAACATCAACTTGGAATGTTAAGTGTATTTGTTTGAGACAAATCCCCTGCTCTGTTAAGGGCAAGTGTTGAAGGAACATATGGCTGTCATCGTATTCAGAATATCAAGCATATTTTTATTGTTTCCTTTTTGTTTAAAATAAAAAAATTACGGCAGAAGCTTCCTTTCACAATTTTTATATTAGACTTGATAAAATGACACCAAATCATGTTGAATTCAGTCAATGGCTGGTCAGCTTAAAATCGAAAACTTTGAATCCCATGAAAGGAGAATAATATTCTTCCAGAGAAATCTCACCTTTCATAAATGCATGCGAAATATATAAATTGCACTTGTTATTAAAATATTAGGTAAAAAATGCGTATTTTTAACCTATACAGTTTAGTTAAAGACCATTCAGAATGTGAATTTCATTTTGTAATATCTAAAAAGTCACTTCTCTATTTTAGTTCGTAAAATTATTTAAATATTATTCAATGGGAATAATTTTCTCTTTTCTATTTCTACACTTTTCTCCCTTCTAAAAGTTCCTTTATTACAAAATGCCACTTTCTCATATGAAGTAGTCTGGATATTTCTCATTTGAGTGTTCTCTCCTCTTTTTGAGGTTACAATTTTGATATCAAGATTACAGAAGTTAGCAAATTGAACTTTACTAGTTATTACCCTCTCTTCTCCTAACATGGACCGGTCTTTCCTCTCCCTTTCAACATCCAGTCTTTTGCAGTGACCACAACTGAGCCTTCAGGTCTCAGTTTAGACGACACCTTCTCTCAGAAGCCTTCCCTCAAACTTATAAAAGGTGTCCCTTGAAAAAAAAAGTGCTCCTCAAAATCGCTCAGTCTTTATCCTAACCCAGACTGGTATTCTAACTTCCTGCTCACTGGATTTGTCTCCACTAGCCTGGAAGTGCTGGTTAGGGAGGCACTGCGTCTGTTCTGTTGAGTGTTATACCCAGCAGCAGGGCGATGCCAGGCACAAAGCAGACTCCTAATCAATACTTGTTTAACAAATAAATCCTCTTCATTATTTTAGTCTTCCATTATGCTAGCATGTAGTTTTTGCTTAATAAATGTTATTGAGTTTAATTGCATACTAAAAGAGATGGTGATAGTCTGTCACTCCTAAGAAGATGAAGTAGGTCTACTTTTCTCTATTCCTTCCACAAAGTACAATGAAAAACCGGGGATATTATATATTAAATAAACATAAGAAGACTCTGAAAAGTAGGGGGAAAAATAAACAGACAATTCACAGAAGAGAATACCCAGGTGGCAAATAGGCACATGAGAAGATGCTCGACATCATTAGCCCTTAGGGAAATGCAAGTCAAAGCCCAATAAGATATCATTGTGTAACTATCAGAATAAGTAAAATTAAAAAAAATAGTGGCAGCACAAAAGATAGAAGAGTATACAGTGAAATTCAATCACTCATGTGTTGCTGGTGGGAATGCAAAATGGCACAGCCACTTTAGAAAACAGTTTGGCAGTTTCTTGAAAATACTGCACATGAAATTACCATATGATCCAGCAATTGAGCTCTTGGGCATTTATCCCAGAAAAACAAAAACATATGGTCATGCAAAAACCTATACACAAATTTTAATTCCAGATTTATTTATAATCGCCAAAAACTAGAAATGACTCAGAGGTCCTTCACCAGGTGAATGGTTAAATGAGCTACAGTATATCCATGCCATGAAACACTCCTTGGCAATAAAAAGAATGAACTAACGATACACTCAATAACTCACTTGGATGAATCCCCAAGTTGTTCAGCGTAAAAAACAAATCCCAGAAATTTATCTATTGTATGGTTCCATTTATACAACATTCTTGAATTGATGAAGTCATAGATATACAAGACAGGTTAGTAATTGCCAGTAATGGGAAGGGTTAAGGAAGAGGCAGGATGGGAGACAAGTGAGGGTGGCAATGAAGGGGCAGCATGAGGGTTTCTTGTGCCAATGGAGAAATTCTGCATTTTGACTGCAGCAATGTCAATATCCCTGTTGCGATATTGTACTATGGTTTTGCCAGATGCTACCTCTGGGTAACTTCATAGAAGGTATGTAAGATTTCTTTGTATTATTCCTAACAACTGCCTCTGATTCTACAATGATCTCAAGATAAAATGACTTAATTGAAAAACGTGATGGCTAATTCATTGCTCTATGGAGGTCAACAGTTAGTATACTTTGGCTATTATTTTTTCATTGAATTGCTATCAATAATCAAGGAATATTTTTAAGTTCCATTTACTTCCCTGAAATTTTATGAGTCCCTTATTAGAACTTGTGTTCTGGAAAAATTAAGTTAATAAAATTACCTGAGTGTGTCCAACTCTGGCAGTTTTCCATTGTTTGCTATTATGGGCTAAAATACCCCAGGCAATTGTCCATAATAAGAAGGAAATAATTATATATTTTAAAGTTAATATTTGTGCACATATCTAGGTAGACTAAAATAGTGCATATTTAAAATCCTTGTTGAGTAACCCACATGAATTGTAGTATATACTAGGACTACCTATATGGCCACTCATTTGCTTGTGTCTTTATTTCAGTTGTTCCCTACTAGGAAGAAGTTCAGTATCTCACTTTGAATTACCTGACCTTGCCCTTCAATTTGAATTATCTGAGAATCCTGCAGCTCACTCCACTCAAAGTGGAGGGGCTAGGAGGCAGTTTTTTCTACGTGCCAAGTGACCAGAGAATATCATTTGCTCAGCCCACCAGCACCTTTGTGCTGCCGTAGAAGCTATTGTGGCAGGGGCCAATGGATACAGCTCTGTGTTGCCATGCTGCCCTGTGGGTGGAAATCTCTCAACTTCTACAGCATTCTTATTACGTGCTCAGCACTGGCTCCCCTACACTCTTTGCTAACCAGAGGGCTGAGTCCCGAGCCATCCCAGTCACATTTCCACCACAGCTGTCTGCCCCTTGTGGTGATCTTGGGTGAACCAGTCTTGACATCCCATTTCCACAAGGTAAGTTTATTTCAGAGACTTCATCCCCCTCCTACTCAGTCTAACACACAGATTCGTCACAAAAACTCCCTAAGTAAGAATCTTGGGTAACAAGTGTTGATGCCTAGATTTCTTATGCAAACTGGTAGACTTCCTCCAGTGCCTAACCTCGCAAGGTAAGTGCCTCAGGAAAGAGAAGTGTTTATATTCCAATGAATATCAAATAGAAATAAGAGAAAATTACTAAAGTTGGACATATTCAGGTAATTTAACAAAATTTATTTTTCCAAGCATATAAATCCTAATGTGGGACTCACAAAGTCTCAGAGAGGTAAATGGAACTTAAAAATATTCCTTGATTCACCCTACTGTAACTCCTGCTCCTAAAAGAAATCATTTATGATTTTTTGCATAACTCAGGAGACCAGTATCAATATGGTGTTCAAGTATCCCTACACAAAGGGCTCACTGATTAATTATTGCTTTAAAAGACAGTAGTGAGACTGATTCCCAGAATGGTGGAGTGAGGAGCACAGCAGACTCTCTCTGCAACAAACAACCATTTAACTGGAGAGAATTATAAAAATAAATCATTTAAAGTCTTTAGAAATTGTCCTAAGTGCGTAGAACAAACGAAGAACTATTCATTCAAGAGAATTTACTAAATCTCAGAACAGCAGAAATCTGTGGCATTTGAGCAACTCCCACTCACTGACCCCCTCCTCCCCCACCCTCAGGTTCTATTTTATGGAAACTACCTACCGTGGGAGCTGTTGTTGAGGGCAGTGTGTTCAAAAAGGTGAGGCTTCCTGTCCCCCCAACTGCCAGTCATAGGCTACGAGTTCATCCCAGAAAAGGGAGGCCATTGTAGCTTCTCATCTCTTCCAGATCTGTATTGCAGAAGCTTTATTTTAGACAGTCATGGTTAAGAGTTCTGGGCCTCCTTCTTCCAACTAGCTCCCATTCATAGGGCAGAAACTCTACCCCGTGTGTGGTGGTTGGTATTACTAGGTTCCAATCACCCCTGACCCAACTAGCTCATAGAATGGAAGTTCCACACCAGGACACACAATGGAAAACACCAGGGGATTCCATCTCACCATCTGCCTTCTCATACAATACGGTGACACTCTAGGAAGAGTGGCACCAGCTAGTGCAGAGGTGCAGAGGTTTTGCTGGTGGGAAATGCAGGCGATAGGACTATAAGCTCTACAATTCTGTTTGAAGAGACTATTTGCAAAGGGGTCAGGAGAACTTCTTGCCTAAGGACACGGTTGAAAACAATGGGAGATCTTGGAGGAAAGCAATTAAGAGAAGCTGGCAGTTCCATGACACAAGTTCATTCTTTTGATGAACTAAGTTCAAGTTTTATTGATTTTTTTCTATTGCTTTTTTAATCTTTACTTCATATATTTCCACTATAACTTTTATTAATTCCTTCCTTCCGCTTGCTTTTAGTTTGCTCTTCTTTTTCTAGTTTTTTAAGGTGGAAGTTTAGGTTATTGATTTGAGACATTTTCTCTTTTCTAATGTGTGCATTTTGTACTACACGTTTTTGTCACTAACGCATTAACGTCTGTGACCTTCTCTGAAAGTCGTCCTTAAGTGTTGACAGACTCTGCAGATGTTCTGCACAAGCTTTGCCTTATGGAAGAGTTGGCTTGGCCTTCCTGGAGATGAAAGCTGGAATTTTTATCATTCTTTTTGTGTTTTACGTATAACATAGAAAATAAATTCTTGTAGGACATAAAGGTAAATAGTGTATATTAATAATAATTAATAATTAATAATGTAATTAATATGTGTGCTAGGACCATTGGTCATATCCTTGCAGTTAGTAAAGCTGTATTTAATCAAGAACTAGGTGGGTGTAGGCGCTACCCTACCAGCAGAACAAACGTAGGATGTCTGAGTTTCTTGTAACCAAGCACACTTTCTAGCTCTATACAAGGAGTTCCCTTCAGAGTTTCCAGAAGTTTCCTGAGTGTAAAGGAGTGCTTTTTATGATAATACAAGTACGTAACTACATGCACATTCAATATGAACATAAGAAATATGGATGCACCGTGAGACCAAGAGCTCCTCAAAAAACTGGGAAAACAAATCTGACTAATGTAACAATTGATCACAATTCCTTTAATTTGTAGCTTAGTTTTTAAAATTTTAGATAGCAAGTAACAAATTGACGAACAGATTTGCTCACAGCATTAAATGACAAATGTGTTTGTCCCTTAGTGAGATATACAGAAATTCATATTTCTTAGCATGTGTCTAAAAAGATGAGATCTTAATTAGAAATTTTTTGAGAAGAATGAAAACAAAAACACAACATACTAAAATTTATGAAATACAGCTAAAGCAGTGCCTAGAGGGAAACTGATAGCTGTAAGGATCGTTATTAAAAAAAAGATATCAAATAAATAACATAAACTTCTACCTTAAAAAAGTAAGCAAGAAGAGCAAAATAAATCCAAAGCAAGAAGAAATAAGGAAATAATAAAGATGAGAGTAGAAGAAAAAGAAATAACAAATAGAAAAATATAGAGAAAATCAATGAAACCAAAAGTTCGTTCTTTGAAAACATCAAGAAGGAGGACAAACATTAACTAGACTGACCAAGAAAAAGTGAGAGAAGACTCAAATTACAAAAATCAGTAAGAAAAGAGGAGACATCACTACTGACCTCATAGAAGTCAAAAGGATTGTAATGGAGTACTATGAACAATGCTACACCGACAAATTAGGTACCAGTGACAAGATGGTTGAGAAATGAAATCAAGTGAGGCCCATGGTGCAGGGCTCCAGAGAGGGGTATGGACCCTGAGTAGGCACATCCCTCTAGCTCTGAGGTGTCCTTGTCCTGTGGGGAGGGGCACTGCCAGGGGAGTTCAGGGACCTCTGAAGTGTATAACCTTCACCTGAGTCTGAGGGAAGTGAAGATTTCAAAGTTCAGATTCATTGACTACTTAGCTTTCTGCTAAGTTATAATCACTTCAGATCCCCTAATATAATTATTGTTTAGTTGTAGCAAACAAAACCACTAGAATTAATCAAATCCACAAGTACACTGAAAAGTATGCTTTCGTGCATTCAAATTATGTGTGAATATTGCTGATGTTACCTTTTGTTTCATTTTTAATCTATGCTTTTCTTTTTCTCTAGCGCTATAAGCAATGAACGTCTGTCGACTAATGTAGTCAAGCTGCACTCATTGACTTATACCAATTTATATTATGTGGATATATGGGTTTTTAAAAAAATACTTGTCAATTGTAAGGAAGAAAGTAGATAAGGCCCATATAGCACTGCATTGTCCCCGGGTCTGTCTGAATTCACATCCACCGTAACATGTCAGGTTTTCCTTGGAATTATCATTTTATTTCTTTTCTTTTCTTTCATTGGCAAAGTGAGTGCACTTGTTACCTATGTACTCCAAAATTATGACAGCATTCATAGAAAAAAATACATATATATGTTCATATATATATGTAAATCTTAAATAAAATGATTTAAATTTATGAAAATATTTTAAACGGAGAAGAATTCTTTTGAAGTCATGTTTCCAAGTGTTTGGTCATTTTAAGGATTCATTCAATAGAAAGTGAAAGGAAGGAGCTGTTACCATCACTGGGATGTGTGGGATGAGGCGTAGCAGAAAGGTGCTTGCAAGGAATTTGGGAACATGAGCTCCAGTGTCTACTCTGTGCTGACTATTTGAGCTGCAGTCAACTCCAGGACATTCGTTTCTCTGGGGACCATGTCGAGTCTAAACTTGTAGGGCCTCCATTCCAATTTGAGAGACAAGTGGCCCTTTTCATGTTCAAAGTAATATCAATAGGACTTGTTTACCAATGATTGAAAACTTTAGTGTTTTTAAAAATTACTACCTAATCTGTCATGTCTTTCTACTTTAAAGAATTCCAGTATACGCAACTTAGAAATTTAAATTATATTTATAATTGAAAACACACAAGAACCAAGATAATTAGAGGATGTAACAATTCAAAGTAATTCAAGGTAGATAGAGGAAGATGATTGCTCTTTCTTCTTTTTAATTATTAACTGGACATATTTGCATGTTAAATCTAAAAATAAATTTTTAAGTATTGACACCTGTGAAATCTCATGTTAATCACCTTAATGGTGTGCCTTTGAAAAGCCTAATAAAGTAAAAATAGTAATGATTTCTACCCAGGCTTCATTACATTTCCAATGATGTGATAAAAAAGCTCAACATTTGGAGCTGGATAGATGTGGGTTTGGATTTGTGATCTGCCCCTTACTAGTTAGGAGACGTTAGACAAGTTGCTAGACTCTTCTGAGCTGTGACACTTAATTTACAAAGTAAGGAATACTGAATTATTTCATAGTATGTTTGCAAGTAAAATAGATAGATAATTAGAGAATTATTGATACAGGGAGACAGGCATACAGAGTTGGAATTCCTAAAAAGTAACTGCTCTTATTATCATTACCAGCACTCACAAGTCACACTTGGTTACAGGTGTGAATGTTAGATGCTTTTCACTGGCACAATTCAGTGAGATCCTAAGCTGAAGTTAGGGAGCAGGCACCAGGGACATTAACATATGGAAGATGTGGACATGAACAGCAGATGTCTTTATCCATTCCTGTTGTGTAGTTCCGTTAATTCAGAGAATAGCTATTTGAAAATTTAGTTTACGGTGGTAATAAAACCCAGGTAAGCTCTGAACACCTTTCCATCTCAACATCCAAGAGAAAGCTTTGTGCAACCACTGTATGATGTTGAAATAGGATGCTCCATGTGTTTAAAGAGCAAGCACTGTCTTAATGTCTGTATTGCAAAGCAGATGATACCATTTTGTAAACAGAGAATCTCTTCTCAGAAAGAAAACATATGCATTCCTGGGTGAATTTCTGACTTGCAGTAACAATATGTCTATCAAGTTTAACTAGGCCCAAGGGCGCTCAGCTGAGAGAAGGCGACGAGAGCATAGCGTGTGTGGCATTATGCCACCTCAGACTTGAGCTTCCTCCCACACGAGTCCACTTCTGAATCTCTCCATGTCCTTGATGTAATGACTAAATTGTTACTGATGCAGATGGAGTGCCACCACGATCTTGAAATCCCTCAGAGGTGACCATATGGCTTCTTTCACCTCTTAATATTTAATGATGGTCCTTGGGCACTCTCCAATTATTTAAAAAAAAAAAAGTGTGAGGAAAGACTGTTTTCACGTCAATTAAAAAAATTGCAAGAAAGAAAATTCACCTGACAGTATTTAAACTCCTTTAAAATTAGAATTTTTGCTTGAACATAATAAAATGTTTACTAAATACTTTGGTCGAAGACTAATTATCCTTTGGTAGGAATTTTTCTCTTCTATAAGACAAAATTACGTGAAACATAATCTATCTCAAAGACCTTTTCTAGCTTCTAATTATATGGATCAATGACATTGGTGACAATCAATGACAATGACAATATTCTCATACAAAGTCATTGCCATATAGTAACATAGGTAAAAGACTGACCTACTCTCCAAAAAAAAGAAAAAAAATGAAAATGGCAAGTTCTACTTTTTGTTAACATTATTATATCGGATGCACTCAGTAGCAGCAAGACTGCTCCCAAATATAACTGTCCTGGAGCTCCTGGTGCTGCTGCTTCCCTCAACTTTATTGAGGAACAAACTTTTAACATCAAGGAGAAAGTTTAAATGCTTCTGGAGGCTGAGTTGGGCTCTGTGTCCTGGAAAGGTGTGTAGTCGGCTTACATAAAATAGATAGGTGCATCCTGGAACCCTAAGTGGTAAGTCTTACTGTGGAAGCTTTTAGCTTATGTTTGGAAGTATAGAATTCATTCAGTGTGGGTAGCATTTCATGGTTATTTAATCAAGCTGTTGCCTCAGTAGGTTATCTTTTTAAATTCTTATCTTTCTTCCTCCATCCAGTAGTTCGTGTTTCTATCAATCAGTCATTTGTTCTATCACTCAATAGACATGTGTGGAAATATATTATTCTTGGGACTGGTGTAGGCATTGGAGACTCAGAAATGAATAACGTATTTCTTGCACCAAAGTTGTACACAGTCTAAGGATGAAACTTAGGTGACGTTACATTTGTAACATAGTACGTGTTACAGTGGTAGAATCCTATACTGAGGGCTCTAGAAGCTTAAATGTGGAGTCAACACATGGAAGCAAGTGGGGAAATGGGGATTGGTGAGTGAAGTTGAGAAATGACTTCCTAAATGCTTGGACTAAGTCTCTAAAAATGAGTAGGAGCTGACCAGGTTGGGAGTGGACTGGACAGCATTCCAGGCTGACAGAGAGATGGGTGAACTTGACAGAGAGCAGGGATCGTCTGGAAAATGCTAACCCTTTTGGTATGGCAAAAATGTGTGGTGCAGAGATGGTGAAAGCAGAAGACAAGACTTAAATTCACGCTTAAAAATCCAGTATCCCAGGACTTAGTAATATGTTGCACACTTGTATTGATTGTTTTTTCATGTGAATGTTTGTTTGTAAAAAGATAGGATGATGAAACATAAGAAAAAGTTATTAACTGAAAGATAAGATCTTAGAGGTCACAAAGGACCTGAGATTCAGAACACAGCTGGAGATATTAATTTTGGAAGAGTAGGTGAAGTAATGCTTATTCAGAGAAAGGAAGCAAAAAGACAGAGGTGGAAGATAGCAGTGGAGCAGATGGACTTTGAGAGCATTCTCTCTGGATAACTTCTGCTTTCTGTGATTTGTGGATTGGATTGGGGTGGGAGCTCAAGTATATTAGTCATTCTCTGGACTAGAGACAAGTGAAGGCACTCTCTGGAAATACTGAGGGCTTAGTGGAGAGAAAGACTAAATACTCAGTGTTTTAGTTACGGCGATGGTGTGATTTCTTCCTTCGCTGCTCAGCTGCCCATGAAGAACTACAGAGTACACATTCTCAACAGAAAAAATATCGCCACCCATAGAGATAAAAATAATTTTGGTGGGGGGCAGGTGAAAAAAAACTTTTCCTTTGCATGAAATACAAATCTACATACAATTCACAAACAAATATACAGTACATCTGTGTTATTAAATTTATAGGGAGTGGAGTGATTAGTAACGTTTGCCTTAAAAGTCTCCTTTAGAAGGGCAACATGAAAAAGTAGTTTGAAAGAAACATGGTAGAGAAAGTTGCTGTAAAACCGAAGGTTGGTCTCATTTTTGTGGCTAAAGGCAATAGAGTCAGGAAATATTTGTTGTTGGTAACGATACCATTGAAGTGGTAAGCCTTAGATTCTAGGCTGGGCAGAGATGGAAGTGAAACCAAAAGAGAGCTTGAAGAGTTAAGTTAAAGACAAGTTTGAGAGTGTGACTGTGGAAATAGGTGGCCGTGGTGGACACAAAGCGGCAGACATTGCTGTCAGTGTTGCAGATGAGAACCGAGAGCACTTGTGTTCAAGTAACTTACAAAGGGGGAGTGAGAGCTGAGGCCATTTGCTAATATTGCCTAACTATATGTTTTAGGAAACAGTTCCCAGGAAGATAAGCCTTCATACAATAAATACTTTCACTGTTTGTTTCAGAAAATTCCTATGAACCAATTTTTCTGGGTAAATAATTTTCTTCTCAAGCCAAATAGCTCTCATTTCATAATAGATTGTTTGATTAAATTGCATAAAAATTTCACTTACAGATAATAGTTTATTTTTCAAGACTCACTTGAAGCTTCTCACCTTGTCCACCAACCCTCACTTATTTTGTCATGAAGTTTTTCCAATGCCAATAACTCCCCTGTATGGAAAGACCCATCTTAAATCACCTAAGCCTATATAGGAAAATCCTATAAATCTTCTCTGCTGACCTCCACCTTATAGGAAATTGTTAAGACTTTGTCAAGAGCTCTTCTGCCTTGTCATGGTAACTGATAAACTTAGGATTTGCTTAACAGTTTTTTTCTGGTGGTCTTTTAAGGAGTCAAGAATTGATGCATGTAATGTCATTCGTGTGAATGATTGGGATATGAAGGGGAGAATATCATTTCAAAAAGGTAAACAACATCAATGAATAGGTGAATGAATACACATTTCAAGAAAATACCATGATATGTAACAAGATGGGGAAAGTTTTTTCCTTAGAAACCTTTTTAGGAATGAAGCCACATTTTTTGGGGGAAATAGATTAAGGAGTACATGGGATAGATAGAAAAATGCTCAAACTATCAATCAAATGTCAGGATAGGAGTACATTTCAGACATGTAACGGCTTCATAAATTTCTTTCTGAAGCACGCCTTCTTAAGACCAAGCAAATGTCCTACAAAAGAACATGGCACTACACCAAGAAAGAGGTGACCTGGGACCTAGTAACCTGGGGCTGAGTGGTGAAACCAAGTTCTAGGTTGATTGTGGGGCCAGAGCCATGTGGACAACTCTGTTAGGGAAAGCAAGGGAACATTGGGCTCCCGGAAGAACAGAACCCAGGAAAGTGGATTCAATATAGTGAATGATGGGATACAGCTGGGCATGTACACTCTATGAGACTTTGTTGAGTCAGTCCAGGGAAAAAACAGTATAACTAAGAAAATATATCCTGTCCCCTGTGCTCATGGCAAGAGACCTGCGTGAGAAATGGACTAATACCAAGAAAAGGCAGCTTCTCGTTAAAGCAAGGGTGCAGAGGAAGGGTAGTGTGAAGAGATGCAGGATATGGATAAATTTCTGTAACCGAGCATGTATTCCAAAGATGAAAGTTCTGCAAGATGATAGATTGGTGTCTGAGGTCTTTAATATATGACACACTTTCCTTCCATCCAAGTGTGGTACCAACAGAATAACAAAGGAGTAAGCCAATGGAGATCAAAATGTCAAGTTTATTCCAGATAAAGCCTTGGGGGATATGGCTTGGGGTCTGTCAACAGTGACAGACTTATACTCCTCTGGCAGCACTAGGGAAGCAGGCTCCCCTCCCCTCTACCTCTCCTTTTTACCTAGGAGAGAGCCTCCTCTTTTAGGACTCAGGATAGATAGGAGAGAATTAGTGTTTCTTGTTCCTTTCAAGACTCAGGCATGAAGAAAACCTAAGTGTGTACTATGCTGACTCCCTCAAGGAGGAGCGAGAAAGGGGCTGAGGGGATGAGCTCACTTCCTCCTCCTAAATTTTCAGGTCAGGTAAACACTCCTTCCCCAGAGCAGAATAACAGAGAAGCTGAGAGGCCAGCAGCATCACCTTAATGCTATCCCTCCATGTGGAAACTTAGAGCAAGGGAAGGAAGGTTCCCTACCAGCATCCTTACTGGACTGAACCACTAAGTATATGATGACCCAGAAGTGCCACTGTCCCCTTCCTTTCCACCATCCTCAAACAAAATACTACCCTTTTAAGGATACTTCTGAAGTCACAGCATAGATTTTGTCTGAGAAAGTACTGAAACTTGACTCCTTGTTCTATTTCTCAATCCAAGTCCTGATGGAGTTTTACAATACAGTTCCAGAGAGATCCTGTGGAAATTAAACGGCAAAATCCTCTAATAAGGTAATGCCAACAAGATGTAAATATATACCCCTCCTAGGATAAGAGAGGAATTAAAGTAAAAGAAAATACAACTTCTGTAAGTCAATGGCCTGTGGCAATTACAGAAATGTCCTCTCCAGTTTCTCATTCTGCTGAATCTCAGCTGAGCATCTTTTCAGTGACGTGTAGACACAGGGTTTCTCCAGCAGCTGCAGTCCAGGCTGCCTTGCATCTCAGTGAGGGAAGTTCCATCAGGAAATGTCTCTTCTTTTCTAGTTAAATATCAAGTTTCATGGGCTTCAGTTTTTAAAGTGCTGAAGAATAAACAGGAAGCATGACTATCAGGAAACTGACTTTATACCAATCATATTAAAAAAAGGGCCCAATCTCCAGTACCCAAATAATTACATTAGACAAAGAGGAGCCATGCTTTGCCCCGACACAGAGCACAGTCTCAACGCTCCCTAAAGAAACGGAGGATGGACAAAGAAAATCACCACTTCCACTTCTCTGGAATGCCTGTCTGTGCCTGAGTGCATAACCTGTTAACTTCAACTCCACTGGGAGAAACCTCTTTTCTAGAGGTTAATATTGCCCCTGTGCATTGCCCACACTTAAATGAAGGGTTTTTGCAAAGCATTGGCTTTTCTGAGCTTGACATTTGAAACTTTGTTGACTCTCTGTGCAGCTTACAAATTTGCGGTGGCAACAAATTTCACCATGTCCCAGTAGAGGTAGATTTATTCCAACATATTAAAAAACTCTTGTTCCCATTTTCTCTTGGGTCTTTATTTCCCCAGCACCCCAGTGCTTTGTTGCCTATGGGCTGTCGAGTGATGGAGCTTCCACACTCTTCTGCAAGCAGGGATCTTTCAGGACCACAAAGTGCCACAAAGACTACTATTGCCCTCCTCTTACAGTGAAGTTGCTTACAGGTGTGAAACCTGCCTCCTGAGGAAGTTTTCTCTATCATCCCATCATTGTTTTCAGCTGGAGAATCAGTCCTGCTAGGTTCTTGAACATGAGCTGCTGATAATGATTTTGAAGTTGGGCCCTGTGACGGTCAGGTTTTATGTGTCAACCTGGCCAGTCTATAGTCTCAGTCATTTAGTCAAATACTGATCTAGGAGTTGCTTGAAGGTATTTTGTAGATGTGGCTAAAACTCACAACTGGTTTACTTTAAGTAATATGGGTATATCTGATTCAATTAGTTGAAAGGCTTTAAGAACTGAAGTTTCCCTGAGAAGAAATTCTATGTATGGACAGCAGCTTCAGCCTGTGCCTGAGATTTCCAGCCTGCCCTTTCTGCTGGTCTGCCCTGTGGATTTCAGGCTTGCCTAGCCAGCTCACAGAATCACCTAATCTGATTCCTTGCAATAACTCTCTCAAAATATATTTCCTACTGGTTCTGTTTCTCTGGAGGAAGCCTGAGTGATCTAGGTCCCCATGGAGCTTTTGGGATCCAATGTTTCTGCTGGATCCAAAGCCACAATTCTTGCTTTCATCCTTTCCAATCTGGGCCATGCTGGAATTGTGTGTGTGTCTGATTGTGCATATACGCACAAGCAAGGGGAGATGGCTCAAATCCATCATCGACTCATATTACTGCAAAGTTAGCCCAGCCACAGTCCCACTGTGGCCTTCACAGCAGGATGGAATTTGGAGCAGTTGATTGGGCAATGTACTAGTCAGTTCAGACTGCCATACAGAATACCACAGCTTAAACAACAGAAATCTATTTATCACAGTTCTGGGGGCTGGAAGTCCAAGATCAAAGTGCTGGCAGGTTTGATTTCTCTTGAGGCCTCCCTCCTTGGCGTGCAGATGGCACCTTCTCTCTGTGTTCCCACACGGCCTTTCTCTGTGCGTTCACATCCTTGGTCTCTCTCTCTGTCTCTTATCAGGACACTAGTCAGATTGGATTAGGGCCCACATTTATGACCTTATTTAACCTTAATTACCTACTTAAAGGCCCTATTGCCAAATACAGTCACAGTGGAATTAGTGCTTCAACATATGCATTTGGGGGGAGAACACACAATTCGTTGCATAACAGCCAGCTTGCCACTAAACAGTTTAAAAATAGAAGCTAATCATTACTCTGTAGCTTTGGGTCCTTGTCTTTTAAAAAGGGGAATTATTCTGCCCACACTCATCTAAAACGATCCAAGTCCACATCAGTCTCACCCGCAGTACGGGCCCAGGTGTGCTTAAGCAGGGCAAGGCTCATACATGGCCAACTTCCTGCTCCGGCCCCTTCTTATTTACAAGTGGCTCATCCTTTATACGTCACAATGACTTTTAGATAGGAAAGCCGCTCTCTCCTTTCTCTGTGCCATCACAACCTGCCACTTTATCAGTTCAGTGCCCATCATTTGCTAAACCAAAGACCTAACACTGCTGGCTACAGACACACCCATAAGCTAAGCCAAGGACACAACTGTGATCCAGCCACATGGCACAGTGTGGGCACTGCAGCCACCTTCTGCCAGGCCTGCAAGGCTCAGCCCACCAGGACATCATCCAAGTGTCCAGCCTCCCTCCTGTCCCAGAACACCCTGAGAGCTTCATTCACTCCAACGGTACTTTTTGCCTCTTAGAATTCCATCCCTTATCCATTTCCCAATGTTCCTGGTGCATGCACCAGGGAGGAGTTGGAGGAAGTCAATTGATATGACCACTTTTGCATTTTCAAGTTAGATCCAGCTGTGAAAGATAAAGGGATCAGGCCAAAGATATGAATATGTCAGATTCACGAATGATAGGTCTTTAGAGAGCGTCATTGGGATGTGTGGTGGGAATGGCCCACAGAATTAGGCAGAAATATCAGCCGAATGGTAGGAACTTCGCTTACAGCTCAGGACATTTACTCCCTAGTTTACTCTGTGGCCAAGAGCAGAGGGGAGTGTGTGCCCTGATCTCAAAGAGAAGAGAAAGAGAAAGACTCGACCTGCAGCCCATTTTTCCTCCCAAACTCGTCTCTCCGTTAAGTCGCTCCTGGTCCCCCCAGAGGGAGGGCCTGGAAAGGCCAGCAGAGTTGGAGTTGCCAAAGTCTCTTCTTGAAGTGAACACATGAGGCCTGGGAAAGAGGTTCCCCGGTGACACAGAGAAGCAGTCGAGAGCACAGAGTGAATACGCAAAGGCCCAGGAAATGGCCCAGTTAATGACATCATTATCTGAGTATTTCAAAGCAACCAGCAGATGAGTGTACATGCAGCCCTGTGAATATTAAGACTCACAATTTGGTGGAGCTCAGTCCACATCTGTCTGTACAAAGTTTCCCTCTTCAAGCACTTTTTGAAATTTCCATGGGTGCGACCTCCATTCGTGACCTCACCTCATGGGTTCTTGCAGCCTGCAGCCCGGAGAGTTTCCTTGTAATACAACCCTTCCCCCTCCACCATCTGAAATGGCGGGGCTCCACATCTATCACACCCAGTTCTAATGGGGCTGAAACACTCCTGTTGGGAGACCTGTGCCATTTCGTGCAGCTCAGCCACACTCATGTGCAGGGCAGGCGCATGTATGTGTGTGTGTGCTTAGGCACACAGTGGCTTGTATGATGATCCCACAACATCACCTTTTGTGAGCCCCTACATGTTTACCTTTAGTGATCAAGGTCTTTAGATTTGTGAATCAGACATGTGCCTCCCTATCCACACTCATCTCCAGACTGCCCACTCAGGTTGAGTTTCACTGTCAGCCACTGTATTAGTCATAGTTCTCTAGAGAAACAGCACCAATAGGACGTGTGTATACATCGAGAGAGAGAGAGAGCAAGTGACAGATTTAACTTGATTGCAGAAAATCCATGATCTGTGGGTAGGCCAGTGGACTGGAGCCCCAGGGAAGAATTGATGCTGCAGTTCTAGTCTGAAGGCCATCTGCAGGCAAAATTCCTTCTTCCTCGGGGGACCTCTTTTCCTATCAAGGACTTCATCTGATTGGATGAGACCCACCCACATTATGGAGGGTAATTTGCTACGAAAAGTCCACTGATTTAAATGTGAACCTCATCTAAAAAAAACACCTTCATGACAACATCTAAGATAATGTTTGACCAAATATCTGGGTGCTGTGGCCAAGTTGAGACAGAAAATTAACCATCATAGCCCCCATGCTGAACCAGGACCTCCACTCACCTCTAGAGCTCCATGGCTGAGCCTCGTTCCCTGTGCTTCACTCCTGTCCCTTATTCGGATGCACTCTCAGCAGCCCCATCCAACCCTCTACAATCGTACTCTAGACCTTCTCCTGTGTCAGGCTTGTTCTTACCTGGACAGGGGACAGTGTTCCACCATTTTCCAGGACATGGCCAGCAAAGACCCAGCCATGCCACTGTTGGACATTCACTCTATGACCAACTTACCTACGATAAATGGAAGTGTAAGACAGGATTCATCTTTCCATTCCTCTTGTAATTGAGAGATGCCTTCTTGTGCTTGTTACAGCAAATGCCCTGGAGGAGACAGAGGAGTGACCAAGTCATTAGAGAGTTTTGGAGAGAGGAATGGATCTCTGGAATCTAGTCAACCTTAATGACGTTTTTAGTATTATTTCAATGATTTCTCAGTGATGTTTGTAGTGTTGATTTGCCCACCTTTTATGTATTTTGTATGACATTTATAAAGGCAGATTCTAATGGTGCTTTCAAATTCATACTGTAGCCTAGAGTGGTCGTTTGGTTTTGAAGCAGCGAGTTTAGCATCAAATCCCAGACCTGCTCCTAACTCAGCTTTGTCCTTCAGCAAGTGCCTGAACCCCCACCTCCAAACACCCCTTCCTGCCTCACAGAATGGGACATCAATTAAAACAGCTTCCGTCCCCACACCTTAGCAGGCAGGCACCTGTTCTGTGCTAATCCAATCTAGTCTAACCCTCAGGGGGATTTTGGGGTTGTCAGGTGGTACTCACCTTGAAAAAGCTTCCTGAGGATGCCACAAGAAATATGAACACTCTTTGCCTCACAGCCTGGCCTATCATAATGGTTTTGTAAATTATATCTATTTATAAACCTCTAACTCTATACCACACCCAAGGATGAACTGTTAAAAAGTAAGAAAGCTTGTCAATACAAGTATGTATGGGTATCATATATTTTCATGAAGATAGCTTAGAAGATTCAAGTTTAAATCAAATATGGATTTTTATCTTGATATTACTTATAAGATTTCCCCAAACCTAACAAATATTTGATAATTGCTTTTTGATAAGAGGCTGTGCCGCTCTTGGTTTTGTATGTTATTCAGCGGCACACAGAAAAGAACAGTGAGCCCCGCTAATGGCGATTGCAAAGCCACAGCTAAATGTCCAGAAACCTCCCATAGCACGTTTGAATGAAAGATCTTTGTTTTGAGGAGAAAAGCAACAAAAAATGCCTTCTCTGGTCCAGTGGAGTCCCTTTCTCATTTAGAACAGTACCTCTTTTTAAAACGGTGATGATACTTCTCTTTAACCATTTAAACTTAACAAGTAAAGCAGAGAGGCTGTTTATCATGCACTTCCCTTTCTAAATATGAGCAGGTCTTCCAACCAAGTGATGGAGAGAAATTATTGCTGGAGGTTATTTCATGTTCATCGTATTTCATTATAGGAACTTTTATTTTAATAGAAGGCATCCACAGGGGTGTTGGATTCATCATACCTGCTGACTTTCGGACTGGCAAGTTTGGGTCAGAACATCTGAGTGCCCAATAGACATAGTTTCAGAGTCACCGTCCCCCTGTTTAGCTACAAAATAGACTGAAAACCTCTCTCCTTAGGTCTAGCATGTTTGGGAGCATGTGTTCCTGCGATACTCGAGAAAGATTCTAATCCTTAGCAGAAAGTAACCAGCAATAGTTGTCTGTGTGGCGCCAGTCACTCTTCATGAGTTCCTAGAGTTGGCTCTTGGTGTCTTTCTTGGGCCAGGCCTTATGAGATGGACGTGGACTCTCAGATAGAGGGTCCACAGACCCAAGGCAGGCACCTCCCTGGATTTCCCATTTACATAAGGGACTTTAAACTAGACAGTCATTAATGTCCCTTATTGTTTTAATATTCTATGGTTCTAGGACAAACTGTTCCTAATTGATGCAGGAAATTTATTGCAAAAGGTCCTGTGCAGTTTTCAAGTCCCATGTTGTTCTCGTCCCCATGCACGTGAGGGTGTGCTGTTCGGCCTCAGCTCTGGTTCTTCTATGGCCTGTGCCACTTACTAACTGGGTTATTGATGGCAAGTTGCCCTCTCCCTTGTGCCTCTTTTTCTTCCTTGTCAACTGAGGCTACAGTGGGACCTGCCTCCTATCTGCTGTGATCATTGCAGTGCATTTGCTGCCTGCCCATGCACTGTGTAAGGACTGATCTCAGATCAGAAATGTTGCACCACCCTCAGCTGACTGCTCTTGCATCTGGGGTTCTGTCTGTTTATCCTGCCAGAGAAGTTCACTGGGTTTTGACATCGTTTCTCTTCTGCCATCCCTAGAACAACTCAGAATCAGGTCACCAGCCTACACCACCAGTTCCCCTTTAACCAAGTTCCCTTTCAATTATAGTAGCATCTTGACAGGTTGAAAGCTAACTACCAAACCAGAAGTCGTTTGGGAATTAACGGGAAGTAAGAAGTTGTGTCAGTTTGGGAAAAAATAATGATTTATGAATGCAGAGCTGTTCAAAGGACACAAGCTGTAAGTTCCTCTTTAAAAAAGTGGTCCTTATAACACTCCTGATCACCCAGATACAGTGGTCCCTTTTAATCACTGGCAAGTTTTGTGTTGTTGAACCCAATTCAACTTTGGTTTTTACTCACTGAAGGTTGAATCAGGGTCCCGCAGGAGAAGGGGAGATTCGGGATACGCACCATGCTGATCTTGAGTTTGTATGTAGCTCACAGTGTTCGTTCGGTTCCCTGTTAGACATCAAAGGCACTCGGCTCAGAGACTGATTCCCTTGTAATGGTGCTCCACAATTAACACTGGCAGCCACACTGTCTGTGTGACAAATGGCCTTGGGCGTGCCTCCCAGTTCCTGTGCCTTGTTGTTTGTTACCTTTGTTAACGTTGAGGCAAGCAAGACAAGTGAGAGTTGACACCTGGCAGGGTCAGGGCATGGGGCTGAGCCTTCAAGGTTCACAAAACATCTCTGTGAGTGGTGTGGGTGTGGAGCATGCATATAGTGCACGTGTGCGCCTGCGTGTGTGCATTTCCCACGAGGCCCAACCTCACAGGACCACCTGCCATGTTCCCCAAGGGCACCTGGGCACTGAAGTCAGGACAGATTCATACTGCCAACCCCTCCTCCAGACAATCCCATCAAATGATGTAACTTGGTTCCTTCCCCTATTTGCCCATAAAGTTCCCATTCATGCCACCCAGAACCCATTCCTCTCATTAGTCTTTCCTCTCTCTTTAACCTTAGTCCCTTCTTTCCAAACAAAGTGCTATGCTAAGAGGAAAACAGCGATGTTCTGTTGTTTCCTTCCTTTGCACATGACTTAATCTGAGTTTGTCAGTCCAGTAGTCAGGCTGGAAACTCTGTTGGATTTGTCACTTGGTGTTGATAATGTTTTTCTCACTTCCTATTTGGACTTCCCTTCTTTCTGAGCTGTGCGATGTTTGGCCTGTTGGGATCCCCGAATCCCTACTCCTTGGCAACCCCTCGCCACTTGGGTGTGTCCCTTCTTGAGAAGGAAGCCCAAGGCAGGACTCCAAGATTCCCACAGGCTCCAAGAGTCCCAAAGCTTCATGGCAACGTGACTGAGAATGTGGGACACGAGAGTGAGCATTATCACATATTTCTCTCCAAACCACAGAGCTGGGATTGCAAAACGTGTGAGGCTCCTCCTGAATCATCATGGTGATCTTTTTAAATCACTAATTGGCATTTTGTGGGCACATTTACTGTTTCTTTCTGAGTTTCATCAACTTCCCAAAATGCCCACGTAGAAAAGGGATAGAAATAGGCAAAGGCTAGGGACGCGTGAGAGAGGGGCCAAGAGTCACCTTAGTGGTCTGAAGGTCAGCTGGTCGTGTTAGAGACAGGATGCTATCCTGACATGATTTGAAGGGATGAGTGGATAGATCAGAGGAGTCCCATTCTGTTCTAATTCAAATGCTGTCTTCAAGTTGCTGCAACTCATTTAAATCCACAAGGGCTCTGGTCTCTCTCCAGGCTGGACATGGCCATGGGCTGATACAAATGGAAACTGTGCAGAACCCTCTGCCGGCAGCCAGGCATATGGTCTTAGACCTCAGTGCACAGAGAACAGGATGGCAGGATGGCAGTGCTCACAGAGAGGCCTTTCTGGAAGGGTGCAGGATCCTCACTAGAGAACGCTGTCTTTTGCAAAGTGTTGCATCTTATGGGGTGGGAATAAATGGGGCGCGCAGGAAGGTTGGTAGAGAGGTGAATTGCATTTGGGGTTTCCTCTGCCCTCTCTTGCCCACAGAGCAGTGGCCCTGATCCTGGGGTCTGGGCTGCTGAGGTAGCAGAGTCAATTTTCAAATCTGCTTTGCAAACACCATGGCTTACTCTGCAATGCAAATGTCGGAGAATAGTTACAAAATGGCACTGTGTACTTGTGGCCTTGTTCTTTGTTTGTTGACATGATTAATACAAAAATGTGAAAATTGAAAAAAAATATATTGTATGAAGCAGAGAGTTCCTCCTATACCCTGGTGTGTTAGAATCTGTGAGAACAAGAACATCCTTTAGCATATTTGAATATTCATAGCCTTAGATAACTGGGTGAACCAATGATTGAGGTGAGAATTTGCCCAAGACAGCATTTCTAGGGAAGGGACCTAGTGTGGGGCTCTTCCAGGCACTAGGCCCTGATCTCAATGTGGTAAGCATCGATCCTCCAAAGCATGGCTTGTGGATCACAGAGGTTGGAGATAAATGGCCTTGAGACAGCCCTCTTGGTTATCTTTGGTGTAATGCTGGTCATAACTTATTGTCACAGCAAACCCCCTACTCTACACTTTCTTTGTTAAATGTCATTCAAGGGTTGGCACATAGAACAAATGCTGTATCATTGCAGCTTTAAGTTCACATGATCTCGTGGCTCATTCTGTGTAGAATGGACAAGGGAACTCAGAAAGATGGTTGAGTGGCCAGGCATAAGACACGAGCATTCTGGGAGGCAATGGGTTAATACAGAGACAGAATTAGCTTAGTGAGGAAGAGCTAGCAAGTACTAGGCATGTTCGTAAAGGAGTTTGTGATTTTGAGACTACAGATACCAAATGAGTTCAGGTGTTCATAGCTTTCTTACTATTGTGTTTGGGACTCTATTAGAGTCTTTATTCGGCTTTATTCCTTAGCTGTGGAAGATAAGTGGTCCACACAGACAGCAGCAGCTGGGGTAAGTTCAAAACGTACTTCGCCGTGTGATACCAAACGTGGGTAGCCTCTTTCATGCTCAACTCCTTCATGTGTGCTTTCCACAAGCATATGGACATAGTAAAGGGAAACTGGGAAGGCTCTGAGTGCTAAAGTTGGGCCTACTCCAATACTAATTTCAGTAAAAGTCCATGCTTTTCTTTCCAAGGGTCTTATTTCTAGGTAACTGTGCCGTGCTTCCCTCGTGCTGCCGTGGATGACTGGTCTTAGCTGTTGTTGCCTAAGACCCAGAACGTAGACAGCGAGAGCTGGAAAGCATTCTTCATATATCTTTTGTCTGTACATCTGAACTGAACTTGTAACGAGGTTGACCGCATGCCCAACCTCCCCCTGCACCACAACAGGAACCACTACTACAACAAGGGGGACATTTTTAAAGGAAAATTGCTAGATGTAAATTTTCCAATTTTGGAAAACATGATTCTAGGAAAAGAATAGTTGTGGTTTGATGTAGGAAAATAGATTGAAGAGTTTCCCGCACCCTTTGCTCAATAGCTACTGGCTGTCAGAGAAGACCCCAGCATTCACTCGCTGACACATGGTGATAGGGAAGTGTCTACTAATTAACAAACAAACAGACCAAACAGCACAAAACACCACCCAGCCCCACAGGTAGATTGCACCTTCCCAAACGTGTCCACGGTGTCTGGCTCAAATAGCAGCTCGGTGGCTATTCTAATGGGCACGTCACCTGCAGTCACTTCTACTATGTCCTACTGTTTCTTTTGTGGCTTTGGTCACGGGTGCTGTTTGGTGCTAATATGTAGGGTTTGACTGACATCTGGAATGAGCTGCTCAGGCGACAGTTTATTTTAACAAAGATGGAATTGAGAAGAGGTTAGTCCCTTGCTTCACTACCTAGTGTCAGAAAAATTTGCTCTGTTTTGGTACTTGCCTTTGTTCACTTCAATGGGGAATTAAACCCTATGATAAACAGACATTACGACTTGTTTCAGGAAGTGAGTGGCTGTGGCTTTGATGGATGCCCCTGGCTCGCTCTAGGCTGCCATTCAGTAATTGCTGCCACCAGGCACAATGTAAACCCACCTGCCTTCCGCCCTCCTTTTGGACAGTGTACCTTCTTCAGAATCCTCCTGCTAACCTTGAGCTGATTTTAATAACTCCCTCACCATGTCCCCAGGCTAGCTATCTTGGCACTAAATCCTCCACCTTGTACAGTCTAGTTGCTTAGGTAACACTTTGCTCCCTCAATGTGATCTTCTGTCATACACACGCTCATCCTTCTTCCAGGTGGCTTGAAGAGGTAATCATGTAATTTACTTGGAGCCGTATTCAAGAGAGCTTCCTTTCTCCAACAAAAGGGAAATAGAGATAATTTTAAACCTGTTTATAATAAAATAAGCAACCAGAGGCAGATAAATCTGCATTCTCAAATTGTGAGTCACGAATTTGTCTAAATTCCATTTTATTTGGAATTAAATTTTCCAGCCCTCTCTCCACCATTTGGAACAAGGCACTCTGCAGGCATGAAGAGAATTTTTCCTTATTTAGGTCTCTGGGGGAAAATGCATTCCTCACTTGCTGAGTGACTGTGTAGAAGCCATTTCTTTAGGTAGTTTACAAAAGTCTGAACTCTGCCCCGTAGGTCATACAAACCACACCTCTGAATGAAACATTTATAAACAAGCCACTACTTCCTGTGACAACAGACAGACTTGTGCTGGGGCCTGGGGGAAGTAACTTAAAATTCTCAGTAACATTTCAGTCTTATTTGTTGTAATAAGATATGTAAAATATTTGCAATTTGCCAACTTTTTAAATTTTGTAACAGGAACTGTGGAAGTCTCCATCTGTCTCACTGGAGCTGTAAATTAGTATTTTGGGGATAAGCAGAAAACACAAAATAATTTCACACTGACTCACTGATTCCATCACATGATCACACATGGTACCCATTTGTCCTAGCACCAAGAGGTCATATTTGAATTACTTAAACCCAATAGAAAAGTACAAATTATGACTGGGTTGTAAATTCGCAATAGTTGTGTCTAGGTTTAAGTAAATGTTCTACCTCAGTTCATCAGTTTAACAACATATAAATCTAAAATACTGTTGTATGTAGCCCTGGGCATGTGCGTTTAAAAGTACAAAAAGAATTCAATAAGAGAGATATTTAGACATCACTGCACTTTCAAACATGCGTGCCAGGTACACTGTTCAATAATTTTATAATTTTATAACTGATAGAACTGTCACCACATTCATTTTACAGCAGAGGCACTTGTGAATCCATGTTGAATCCAAGTCAGGCATAGCCACATGTCATAATTTTTAGAGGTATTCAGATTGCTTTCTTGTTCAGTGGGCACCTTAGCAAATTATTCTTACAGTTTGTTATTGTTGTCCATGCCGTCCAGTCGATTCCAACTCCTAGCACCTCTGTGTACAGCAGAGTGGAGCCCTGCCCAGTCTTTTTTGTTGCAGTTCATTCTAGCTTATTGATAGCTTGGACTTTCTTAGTTAAAATCCAGGATGCAGGTCTTCTCTCTTCCTTTGGATATTCCCGAAAGTGGAGACTTCAGGCAGGAGACAAGGAAAGGGGCCATTGTGACCTCACACTCCTGCATATAATCTGTGGAGAAAGAGGGAAGGGGGCTTTATTCACTCAGACTTTCAGGAAAACTCCTCATTTATGCTTCAGCTTTCACTCAGTTTTGTCTTTGCGTGTCTTCTCTGAAAATGTATCAATCCACATTCTTATTCGAATTGAAACTTTATTTCTGCCTATTTCACACACTTCCTGTCCATTTGCATATTATATACATGTGCTCTGTGTGATTGTATTTAGAAATAGTCTTGAAATACCACCATGGACTAGGGTATCTCTGGCTCCTGATGGCACTTCACTGCCTCATTGGATTTGCATCATCAAGCAAGTTATTACCAAGTTGAGCTAAGCTTAAACATCACTTTCCTTTACTTTTGGAGGCTTTGATGTTGTTATTCCTCAAACCCTTGTCAAAATGAGCATATTTGTCCTATTGGGTATTTTGGTAAAATAAAACAGCTTCTTGACTTTAAACGTTTTGTTCAAATCCAAGGAGAGTTTTCTGAGTCTGAATCACTTGCTCTCTAAAATGTCTAACACTCTGGTCCCTCCCTCCCTCGCTAGGCCTTCTCTTGACTTGATTGTCATTACTCCCAGCTCTAAATCCAATCCCTCTGGACTCCAGGCACAGGCTCCCTTTCTCCTGAGCACTTGGTGCCTTGTCTCCAGTGCCTTACTTGGGGGCATTGAAGCCTCGGGTGTGGATCTGGTCATCCCAAAAGAGTAATCAAGAGGACAATCACTTGTCTGATGGTGGCTGACATATCTGAGCCAGATTTCTCTCTCCTGAAAGAATATGAGCATTCCCACACGTCTCCCAGTTGCCCCACAAGCACTTCAAGTTTGACATGGATTAACCTGGAAGCATGCTCCCTTGATCTCAGCTCTTATACGTAGGGAACTTGGAAGTTGCCACTCCGGTTCTCACAAGAAAAAGCCAAATAAACTGAAAATCAATGACTTTTCTTAGATCCACCAAAGAACTGTGGTCACAGGGCAAATTACCACCTTGGAATCTGAAAAGACAGGTGAACAGAGTCAGAGCCAAAATCAGCTCATGTGGAGAAGAAGCCGCTGGAGCCATAGAGGGGAAGGGACACTTCAGTTGTCATTTTGATGAACTGCTGGAGGCTGAGTGTGGTCTAGCTTGAGGATTAAAAACTCCTGAGGACACAATCTTATGACAGTCCCCACATTATGATGGGCTTTACCTCCATGAACCCCACCAGGTTCTCACGGTGAAGATCTGAGAAAAATTCCCACATGTTTTTGTGGAAGGAGGGAAACATAACAATTTGAAATATGCCCAGAGTGTTCTCCATAACAAGAGTCTGCTCACCAGCAAGACGGACTTTCCCAGAGCTTTGTCTCATGTGGTCAGCAGGGTAACTACTCAACTCCAGCTCTCTCTAGTACTAATGTTAGTACTACTCCTAGTACTAGTACCACTACTAGTAGCAGCAGCAGCAGTAACAGCAGCAGCAATAGCAATAATAGCACTCCTACTTCTAGTAGTAGTATCAGTACTAGTAGCACTCCTACTACTAGTAGTATAGAAGGAGTAGTATAATCTAATCATACTCCAAAGCCAGAAATCTGAAAATATTCCTAGCATCTTATTTCTCCTTTTATCCCTACATTCAACTGGTACATAACTGTTGATTGTTTTTATCTGGCTTAATATCTCCCAACATTTTGTTCTCTCCATCCCTACCACTCTCCTGGTATCTACCCTGGACACTGTACTCAGCTTCTAATTGACTGTTGTTCCTCTAGGCCAACCCTTTCCATTCATCCTTCATGCTCTCTTACCAGATGAATCATTACAAAATGCAATCTCATGATCTCACACTGTAGCTTAGAACTGTCCAAGTCTTCAAAAGAGAACCCGATACCTCCCGTGGCTAGAAACACCTTCAAGACCTCACTTTTCTCTCCACATACCTTTGATCCATCCTCATGTCTCTGAAGTCCCCCCTAAAAACCCCTGTTCCCAAATAATACCAAGTTGTTTGTAGTTCCTGATGATTATTTACAAAGAATTCTTGCCTCTTTTTTTTATTGAAGTATAGTTGACATCCAATATTATACTAGTTTTAGGTTTACGAAACAGAAACAAACTCATAGATACAAAGAACAAACTGGGGATCACCAGAGGGGAGGGAGGTATAGGAATAAGCAAAATAGGTGAAGACGGTTAAGAGGTACAAACTTCCGCTTATAAAATAAATAAGCTACAAAGATGTGATGTACAGCATAAGGAATATAGTCAATGATACTGTACAGTTAACGTTACTTAACAAGAGGGATACATTCCGAGAGGCACGTCATTAGGCGATTTTGTCCTTGTGTGAATACTATAGAGTGTCCTTACACAAACCTAGGTGGTATAGTCTATTACACACTTAGGCTATATGGTACTAATCTTGCGAGACCATCATTGTATATGTGGTCTGTGGTTAATGAAAACATTGTTAAGCACCCCATGACTGTAACAACTTTGTATGGTGACAAATGGTTACTAGACTCGTCGTGGTGATCATTTCTTGCCTCTTTTTTACATACGCAATTCTCCCTCCCCACTGAATTGTCTTGTGCATTTCCCCATACCCTTTATGACCTCATTCTTATGTCTCTTCTGTTGGGAACTCTTACTCTCTTTTCTCCAGGCAGAATGAGGCATTTTCTCCTCTTTGCTTGGATATTCCCATTCCCTATGATGACATGTTTTCAGGTTGTCTCCCTCACTCGCCCCTGTGTACCACAGATGGTACACCCATTCATGTGTACCTCAATGATTAGAGCATGTTCTAATCACTTTCTTTACAAAGTGCGTACTGGGTGCTTAACAAAATGCTTGAGGATTGTAGTGTGAATGCATGAGGGAATGAATGACCAGGAGAATTAAGAGAATTAATAACTTACTTTCAAATTGAGAAAGCAAAATATAGGAGGATTTAAAAGTCATTACAGCAGAAAAACTCTTACATAGAGAGGACTTAAAAAGAAAATCTAAAATATGATTTTATTTTCTCCTGAGCTTTGTTTTGTTTAATTTTTTTCTCTCTCAAGTAAAGTTATGGAATTTTGAAGATATAATTAACTTTTATTTTTAGCTTTTTATTTAGAAATAATTTTATATTTTCAGAATTGCAAAGATAGTACAGATAGTTCCCTTGTATATTTCACTCAACCTCCTCCAATACTAATATCTTACATGATGATGATGGTACAATTATAAAACTCTAATTAATTAAAATTGATTTAATACTGTTAAGTGAACTGTAGAGTTTATACACATTTCCCCAGTTTTTCCACCAATACTGTTTTTTGGTTCCAGCACCAAGCCAGGACTCCATGTTGCATTCAGTTCTCATATCTCCTTAGTCTCTTCCAATCTGTAAGAGTTCTTTAGTCTTTCCTATTATTTCATAACATTGACACTTGTGAAGAGTACCAGTTGGGTATTTTGTAGCATATTCCTCTATTTGGGTTTATTTGATTGTTACGGGCTGAGCTGTGTCCCCCTAAATTCATATGTTGAAGTCCTAATCCTAATACCTCAGAATGTGACTGTATTTGGTGATAAGTCCTTTATAGAGGTAATTAAGATAAAATGAGGTCATTAGGGTGGATCCTAATCCAATACAACTGGTATCCTTATAAAAGGGGGAGATGAGGGCACAGGCACACAGAGATAAAACCATCTGAGGACACAGGGAGAAAACGGCCATATACACACCAAGGAGAGAGGCCTCAGAGGAAACCAATCCTGCCGACATCTTGATCTTGGACTTCCAGCCTCCAGAACTGTCAGAAAATAAATGTCTGTTATTTAAGTGACTCAGTCTATGGTATTTGTCACAGCAGCTTTAGCAAATTAACACACTGATGTTTCCTCATGATTAGCCTGATGATATGGATTTTGGGGAAGAAAATCACAGAGGTCATGTGCCCTTCTCCTTCCAATATTTTAATCTTGATCACTTGGTTAGGGTGGAGTCTTCCAGATTTCTCTGCTGAAAAGTTATTATTTCTCCCTTTCCATACTCTAGGAGTTAGAAACAAGTCACTAAGTTCAGCACACACTCAAAAGGAGAAGAATTAAGCTCCACCTTCTGGAAGGAGAAGTCGCAGATAATTTGTGGATATGTGCTACAGCCACGGTAATTAATAACTATATTGGAGGAGATAATTTGAAAACATGCAAATATACTTTACTCCTTAAAATCCCTCCCATTAATTTTACTATTAATCAGTGAATCATGTCTGCAGCAATTATTACTGTGATGTTCTAATGGTGAATTTTTATTTCCCTCATTCCTTCTCTATTTATTAATTAGAATTTTTCTGTAAGGAATATTTCTATTTTGTCCCCCATTTATTCATATTTTAGTTATTTATACATAGAAGTATGGATTCCTGGATATTACTTTTATTCTTGGGGTTATAAGACAATGCAGTGTTTATTTTGCCATTCAACTTACTCTGGCTTTGGTCATTGAGAAAACTTTTAGGTTAACTCCTGAGTCTTTCAGACACGTCATCTTTTTTGAGCACTTATTTACTAGGCTCATCATGTATTTTTCTTGTCTCAGTCCTAGAATGAGCTATTTTTTTCAAGGAGTCCTGATTCCTTTCATTGAAGAATGGTATTTAGAACAGCACCTGGGTGTTCGACGTGCTTGGTGCTGCTGGGGTGTCAGTGATTCCACACCTCCTCACTGTACCCTGCCCCATATAGAAACATGTCTCCAATTGTTTCTACATCAATCCATCTGCATGCGCATATATAAACCTAAACATGAATTCGTACTGATGTCTCCAACTCCAAGCCAGCACCTAGGAGTAGCTTTTTAAATGGAAACAGATCAGTTTTGCATTGGTCTCTCTCCTCTCATGAAGTTTCTGCATTAAAATAAGACTTGCACACACCTAGTTTATGAGTCTAGAACAGCAAATTAAAAACAATTTACATTTCTCCAAGAGTGTGCTAGAATACTGGCTAATGCAGCTTTGATGCTACATGCATCAAGTTCAGATGAATTTGAAGCTCTCTGCATTCCTCAAGTAACCTGATCCACATTGCCCTACGTTTGGTTGGACTAAGCCCCACCCTAGGAGCACCTAATAACCATTTGCTATTGCTATTTCCCCATACTCAACCAGGGGGTGCCGCTTTTTGTCTTTCTTTCCTGACTCTGTTTTTAGCAAGTGCTAAAAATATATACAAATGTATTTAAATAAATACTATTTGGGGAGAAATCTGTTGCATAGGTCTCCAGTGCCTGATTGCTTATGAAATCTATTAATAGGTTTGCAAATGTTTTGTATTATACTATCCATGAGATTTTTGTGAATGACTTACTTTGAACATAATTATTCTGAGAAGAAAGAAAGCATTTCTCGGTTATAATGCTCGTGGCTGAGAGCAAGAGCAGAAGAGAGAGGCTGTGCTCTGTGCATTTCCAGAAGGGCCCAGAGTCTTGAGTAGCAGGATTGTTTAACAAAGGGTGCATGAGACTGAGAGGGTGAGGATGCAGACCTAACCTCGATTTGGACTTCTGCAGTAACTATCCATGTGCTGGCAGGTTAATCACCAAACTTGTCAGAGCTTCTGATCATTCACCTCTAAAATGAAGTGTTGGCCACACAAATCCCTCAGGCACCATGAATTCTGTATTCAGTGGCTTCTGTGGATTCGGAGGACAGGGAGCGAGTTCTGCCCATGCCGGGCTCCTGGCCGGGCTCATTCAGCCTTGCTCTCACTGGGACAATTTGACTTTTCATTTTCTTCATTACGAAGGTGATGCAGATGATGGATTTTACCTGTTTTCCTCCTGTGTTGGAAAAAAAGATCAACGTGATGAGAGTGTCCACTGATTTCCTGATTCTGCCTTATTTCATCTCGTTTCAACATTGTCATAACCCACTTACAGGTCTTTCACTCCAGATGCCTTCTCTGTGGGGGTAAATATTTGTCAAATGTCATCTCCCCCTCCTTTGCCTCCGAGGAATAGGAATGCTATCAGTTTGCTGGTTCTCTTTGTGTGCATCATTCTCGTCCGATTGCTCTGTAACATCTGACATTTCTCTCCCTCTCTCTCTGCCTCTCCTTTATAGAGGATTGAGGTGTGTTTTATCCTCTAATCCTTTCAAAATACTGTGTACCTTTCTAAATGATGGCAACTCCCTGACAAGGCGAGGGAGATGAGAAAGCTGGAAACCACATCAGAAGGGTCTGCGAAATTGGTTGTGACAACAGGGAAGGGATGCTAGGACTTGCTTCATTTAGGTCTGAAAACACCTTTGTTATGTTTCTGAGGAGAGGAAAGGAGGGCGGAGGCCAGGTGGTGTTTGGTGTCCCTCTGCCTGTCCATCACATGGGCATTGAAGGAAAAATAAAAGATTAAGGAAAAATGGGAGCAAAATCTACATGGAAAGTCATAAATAAAAGACACATTTGCATAGGTCTAACTATCACACTGCTCTCTACCATACAATGAGATGATTACAGCTAGAAAAGATGACTAATTTGTGCCTGGAGGAATGTAGTGAGGTAGCCGAAATTGGAGGCCTGGCTTCCATCTTGGCTGGAGAGCTTTTGCAAATACTGAATATACTTTAAAGAAAGACATATGTAGGGACATTTTTTTTTTTTTTTTTACTTGCTTGCTTGCTTAGTAAGGTGCTCATTTGCATCAGGTTGTCAAGAGTTATGACATTTAATGTTATTAATGTCACTTCCATTATTCCACTGAATCTCAGCTGCCTTCACCTACAAAATGTAAATGTTTCTGATTACATGACCATAACTAGAGACCCCAAGGAACAGAAAAAAGAAACACAGGTCCCCGTACTGTGGGTAGGCCAATTTGCTAGCTCCCATGTCATTCAATGCCATGAAATTGGAAATATATTCACTCAATGTCAGAAATACTATGCAGTCATACATGTGTGCACAGGCACGCATACACACACACAGAGTTGTTTTTATTCTAGAAATCCAATGCAATTTACCAAACCCTTGGAACCAACTCTTTTAGATGTAATTATGTCGAGATTGTGAAAAGAAGGAAGTACATTGGTGGATAAATAGCTGGTACCTGAAGATGGTACCTGAAGATAAGAAGGGCAAGTCTTGGAGGCAGCAGGACCTATAATTTTCTAGAGTTTAATGCAGTGAGAATTACTGAATTATTGTGTACTACAACGACATTTATATGACTTATTCACAGAAATTTACTTATTGACATGAAATAACTTTGTGATATAATCAAATCTTTAAAAAATGATGGTTTCTTTTAACTTGGGTTATAGAAGCAGTAACTTTTAATATAATTATATTTCACATTTGAATGATCTTAATTTTTAGACAAGCCCAAAAAGAAGATTCATGGAATACTGAATATTTTAAAACTGTATTTGATTAGACCTAAAATTCAATTCTGAACTGAAAATAGCCTTTATGTGTAATTTTTCTTCTTCTTATGAAAAATTTCAAAATTACAGAAAAGGCAGAAGACTTTGCAATAACAGACTAATGCAATAATCACCAAGATTCAACAATTAACAGTTTGCCACATTTTTTATATTTACCCTTTTATTTTTCTAACTCTTCCTATCTCTGCCTCTTAGTTTATGTCTTTATCCAGATAGGTAAATAGAGAGGTAGGTTGATAGATAATGTTTTGCTAAACTGTGCGTACCCTGGTACATACCCAAAATACCCCCCTCATACCAGAAAAAACTAGCAGTGATTCCCTAAAATCAGTTTTTCCCAGACCACATGCACATTCTTTTTATTTTATTCAAAATATTTCAGAACTGCTTTTATCAAATTCAGATTCAAAGTCTGTGCATTAATTACATCAGTGTGCTTCTTTTGTCTTTTTAAACTCAGAATAGCCCCTTCCTCCCCAAAGCCTTTTTAAATTCTTTTCCATGATATTGACTTTTTGGAGAGAACAAAGCAGTGATATTCTCATGTCTCACGTTCTGGATTTCTCCGATTGTTTTCTCATGGTATCAGTTAACTGGTTTCTCTACTTCTTACATTCCCTGTAAGCTGAGGGTTAGGTCTCCATTCATGGTCACTATTTTCAGCAAGATCTCCTCACGTGTCATGTAACACACTTGGCAGTTCAGCACATCTGGAGGTGCCTCATGTCAGGTCCCTGCGTTATTAGTGACACTGAATTTAATTGCTTGGTTAAGGTGGTGACAACCCTTCATCCGAGGTCTTTAGCATCCATTGGTCATGCTTTCCCGAATCAACAATTTTACTGGGGAGTTGTAAAAATGATTTTTAATTATATCATTGCTTCTATATGTATTAATTGACATTATTATTTAAAGAACTGATTTACCTCATCAATTGGGGTTATCTACACTTCCACCTAAAATTTGTGAGGAAGGAATTAACACCTTCCATTTAATTTCTATTCTTCAGTGTATGGAGTTGATGTAATAGTCTCCTGCAATGCTGGATAATGAAGTTGTTTTTTCTTCTTCACATATTTTTGAGAGATTAATAGATTTTTATTTGTTCATCATGTTATATTCAATTATAGTTATCATTTTTGTTGACACATAAAGTTTCCCCAATTTAGCCATTGTGAGCTCCTCAATCAAGCTTTTGTATGCTTTGACATGGCCCCATTCATCTCTGAACAGTCTGAATTTGCCCTGCTGAACAGTTGAAATTAGCTTTTGTCTAAGGAACACTGGCTCCTGTTGTTGGTGAATGGTATTTAAACTCAGCTTCTGGGCACTAGATATGCTTATTGCTCCAAGTATCATGACTTCTCGGCTGCTTCAGCAGAAAGAGCTAGGCAAAATACACATTTCTAAAAGTAAATAATGAAGTCCTATTTCTAAATAAATTAATATTAGAAGGTATTTTTATAAACTTTTTTGATTTTCCGCTTTTATCTATTTTCTATTATATTGAAAGTTTTGGTTCATAATATCGTCAACATGTCTACTTATGTGTATCATCTCTACAATGTGCAGAAAATAGTGTCAAAATTACAATATCATTATCATCACTAAAAGTAGAACTACCGAGTGAGGCTTAAGATTTATTTGCCATCTCTTTGTTCCTTAAAATATATCCCATTAAGGATGGAGCATCAGAATTGCTTCTTAAAAATTACTTGAATTATGTCTTATCTGTAGGTTATGTTACCATCTGCTGTACAATTAGGTTCATTTATTTTTGTTAAATATAAAGATTAAAATTTCTTTTTTACTTAACTTTATCTGTTAACATGTGAAACACTGACATGATGCAAATATCAAAACTCTATTAAAAGTTATGCTTACAGAGGCTTCATAACTATCCCTATTTACCCAACTCCATAATTATTTCTATTTGTTTTAGGTTTGTCTTTCCACTGTTCCTTTCTGCAAAAATAAGTAGATGCACTCATTATAGTTTTCATATTTTTTCTTACACAAAATATAGCATCATAAGTATGTTGTTCTATAATTTGTTTTTTTAACCCAAAAATATATTCTGAACATCGCTCAGCAATAATATCTTTCTTATTCTTTTTTACACCAGCATAATATTCCATTGGGTGGATGAATTTTCTTTTCTTGACAAATAGTTTCCTAGTCATGCTCCATTCTTCTCTTGTTTTCATACTTAGCATCAAAAATTTGAGAGCAACTGGATTTTTTCCTTGAAAGTGACTTGGACTTTATATTTGGAGGTTCACATATTTTTCTGCATGACTTTTAAAGATTAGCAATTATATTAAAGTATGTTTTAGAATTAATACTTCTGGGTCAAATTTTCCAGGTCTGTGATGGGCACCTTAATATGTAGATTTAGTTTTCTTTGATTCCAGGACAGTGTGGTGTGTGCATGTGTGTGCCTGCGTGTTTGTGTGTGTGTGTTACAGTTTTAAATATTAGTTCTGTTCCATTGCTTTATTTTTCCTCATGGGGGTGGGTCGGTTACTCAAATTATACCTTTGTTGGGTCCTCTTTGCAAATCTTCCACACATATTTCTGATTCTTTTAATAACATTCTTAATTCTGCTTAATTTTCATAGCTCTTTTACTTATATTTTCTATTTATAATACTGTATTTCCAGTTATACATCTCCTATCTCAGACACATTATAATTTAGTCTTAATTTCTGATGCACATTTCTCTTTTTCTCCAACTTCTTTCTGAGACAAATGAGCTCCCGCATTGCATTTTCCCTATCTTTTGTCTGGTATTATTATGAGATTTTGAATTTATGCTTCATAATATTTCTTTTGTATGAATAATCATGGTATTTTAAGTTTTAGATAATTTTCTAAGTTTTGCTCTGCTCCATGGCTGTTTTGAGTATGTGAGAGTACGTGTGTAGAATCTCACCTTCTGAAAAGTTCTGAGTCTCACTTCCTGTGGTTGTTTTAGTTCTAGACCACCCTCTTCTCTCACTGTGATGTAGAGCAGTTTAAAAACGAATGAAGGCACTGATTTGTGTCTTCTTCTGATTCTTTGTTATGAGATCACTTTAGCTGCTCTACTATTTCTCTTCATCACGTGGCTCAAAGAAAAAAATCAGGGGGTACCAAAAATGACTTTATTTACTGGAAAAGAACAATTGAGCAGAAGATATAAAAATCTTCCAGATAGCTATAATTGAAAGTATAACTTTGAAATTTTAAATTGAACAGGCAGGATGGGAGAGATAGTTGAAAAATAAATCTTAACTTTGTAGTTCTGTAAAAAACTGATATTAATATTGAGAGGAGAAACATATGGAAGATACAAATAACAAGGCCAATAAGATCTAAAAGTATGTAGAAATTTATATTCAATAAATAAAGAATGCACATCTTGCTATATTTTCAAAAGTAGACTGTGAATTAGACAACAAAAGAAGAATCAATGCATTTTAAATAATCAATATCATATTTGTTCTTCCACCTCAAAGTAAAAAAGAAAATGGTTTCACATACCACTAAAGTAATTATTAAATAACCTTGGAGATAAAGACAAACAATTGGGAAATTACAAAAACATTACAGCAAAATGACAACTTTGGACATGTAAGATTTTGAAGATACATTTAAAACAGAAATAGGAGCTACGTTTTGAACTTTAAGTAAATTTTTGAGGAAAAAATGGAAATCTAATAAAAGAACTAAGCACTCATTTGAAAACATAGAGAAAAACCAAAAAGTAAACAAAAAAAGCATAATAAATTTAAGAATCATCAACTATGAAAGAATAGAATATAAAAGATTAAAATGAAAATAATTATTTTAATTTTTGATATAATAGTACTAATTAAAATAATAAAAGTAAACTAAACATTTAATTTTAAAATGTCTGGCTGGAGATGTAATATAGATGAAATAGTTTTATCCTAAAGCAGCAGAAAAATAGTGGCTTAGTCCTTCTCCTTTCAGAAATCCCCCAAAACTATCAAGGATAAACAGAAAAGCAAAAAAACAATAAGAAAAAAAAACAAAACAAAACAGACAAACAAAGCAAACGAAGCCTGCTCATTTCATCCTCTCCAAGCAGTCTTCTCATTCTGATTTTCTTTCCCCCGTAGATGTGAACGCACCAGCCATGACAACCCCAGTATTGGATTTCCATATGGGCATTATCTGTTTCATTGTAAAATTTCAAAAGAACACTGTATCATAATTATATGTCATGTTCAAGAACTTGCCTACTAAATAAGCTGTAAATGAGAGTTGGATCCATTTATTCAATTCATTCAGTAAATATTTACTACCTACCAATATTATTCCAGGCAGCAAGACTTCTGGGAGAACAACCCCTATGAGCTTCCTTTCCCCATAGAGGTTACATTCCTGCATTAGGTGTCTAATTAAAAGGTAAATGTACATTCAAATAAGTAGTGCTATGGACAAAATGAAAGAGGATGATGACATGGGGATGAGTCTGTGTGGATGGGGGTATTAAGTTAGGGGAGGTGAGAAAGAATGTGAGAAAGTGAGAAAGAATGAAGTGAGCAACCAAGAAGTGGTAGGAAATGAGGTCAGAGAGCTTGGTGGGGACCAGGATATACAGGTCCTCATGGGGCAGGTGTATTGTTTGCACTTACCTGTGAGTAACAGAGAGTTGACTACAGTGAGTTAAATACATACAGGTTAGTTTTCTCAGGTTATGAGGAGTCTGAAGGTGAAGGTAGATAGTTGTTGGTGTTACTTCAATGACTCAAAAGTTATTGGGATGTGGTCCCTGGGATTTTCTTAGCCTTTATGTCACAATCCCAATATGGCTGCTGCAGCTGCAACAATCACAATTGTATTCTGGACAGGAAGAAGGGAAAATAGGTCAACCAGGATGGATTGAAACCTGTATCAGGAAAGGAAAAATTCTTCCAGTACAGTCTAGCAGAATTCCATATCATTAGCCAGAAATCTTTCACAAGGCTGGCTACTCTTAATTGCAAGAGGGGTTGGGAATTAGGGTTTTTCATTTGTTTGTTTTGCCCTTTTTTTTTTTTTTTTTTTACTAATTTGTACATATTTCTGATTCCAGCCCAAACAATGTTCTGATAAGAAGGCATAGTGGTTAATGGATATTGGATGGTCAATACTTTTGGTATCTTCCATACCAGGGTCAGAAGTTTTATTTCATCTTTCATGTTAGGAAGACCCTGGATGGTTTTAAGCAGTGAGAGGCACAACTGCATTTAAATTTTTCACAGACACTTTGACTACTGCATGCAGAAGGGGTTGTAGGCAGGTAGGAATGGAAGCTGGAACACCAGCTAGGGAAGTTCCTGTAGACATTCAGGTGAGAAAATAGTGGCCTGGTGCATAGTGAAGTTAATGGAGATGGAGAGAGGTGAAAAGAATAAAAAATGCTCTGGAGAGAAACAGGACTTGCTGATGAAATTAAATGCAGGAGTGAGGGAAAGAAAGCCCCAAGGATGAAGGAACCCTAGGATTTTGATTTGAAATGTTCACGGTCCATGGTGCCTGAGATGCAGGGAATGGGTGGGGGAGCACAATTTGCCAATTGTGACAAATGTACCATCAGGTGGGTGATGTGGATGTCAAGAGCGCTGTTAAAATTTGCTATGTAGGAGATGTTATTAGACATCCCGGGGGAGTGAAACTCATGCCTCCCTGAGTCTGGAGGTCTGACAACAGAACAGGTGGGAGAACGCTTCAGCGGCTCTGCCAGGAATCATAGATACAGGGCTTACCCCCATGACACAGATGGAACCAGCGAGTCAATTCAACATGCCTGAGTTCATGATAAGGTTCTCACTATGACTCTGCTGTGAAACGCAACACTTCTGCAATCTGTCATCGTCCACTCTCACCTGGACAGTGACATTTTTTGTACTTCTGAGGCATTGTACCCACTTTCCTGTCCTTTGGGAAGGGAAGTCTTCTGGAGGCCCATGATTCTCTTCACCACCACCAACACTACTACTGCTGCTACTACTACTACTAATAATAATAATAATAATAATTCTTGAGACACTCGAGTGCCATAAATTAAAAATTAATAATCAGAGTTGTAGGGGGAGGGATGAATAGGTAGAGCACAGAGGATTTTTAGGGCAGTGAAAACACTCTGTAAGATACCCTAATGATGGCTACACCTCATTATACACTTGTCCAAACCCATAGAATGTACAACATTCACTCTTGAACATTAGGGTTCACTCCTGAACTATAATGTAATCTACAGACTGGGTGATGATGACGTGTCAATCTAGGTTTATCAGTTGCGGCAAATGTACCTTCAGGTGGGTGACATTGACAATGGGGGAGGCTATGATGTGTGGGGGCAGAGGGTATATGGAAAATCTCTGTACCTTCCTCTTAATTTTGCTGTGAACCTAAAACTGCTCTAAATAAACAAAATTTTAAAACAAAAAATAATCATAACTTTTGGGTGAGGTAGAGAAGGGCCATCCCATGGACTAATCATACTCAATAATACTATTTACACTTCAGTACTTTGTTTCCTTTTGACATAGCCTGATCACCCAGAAATCTGCTTTTCAACCATGACGGTGGTTCCTCTTCTTCTTTCTCTTCCTATGCTCTCTCTGCCCTTCTCTGCACTTCTTACACAATTCTGTCCTAGAGCCATCATGATGTGGGCAGAGCAGGGAGGAGTCTGGGATGGAGGGGCATTGCAATGGCCTGGGTGGGATGTCAGAGTGGAGCGGGCTGTGCATCCCTGCAAGGTGCAGCCTGCTTTAGCTTGTTGCATCAGAAGAAAGGTGTGGAAGGTGTCAATGCCAAGAGGTGGCCCGGACTGGGGAGTCAGAAACCAAGCAGGAGAGAGAAGGCCATCTTCGTGGGAGAGTAGTTGACAGAGATGGGAGATTGACCCAATAAATAAATGCAGTAAGGATAATGGCAGCCAGTTTTCCCACCAGCGTATAAGGAAATCAAGATAGGGAAAGGGTGAAAAATAGCATGACCCTGTGCCCTTCAATTGGAATTGGTGATGTCACAGATTTCAAGAAATATAGATGAACATAGAAAAAAATATAGGTGAAAATGTTTGTGAATGTGTGCGTGTGCATGTGTGCGTATGTGAATATGTGTGTTTGCAGGTGTGCAGGTGTGTGTAGTGTGTGCATGCGTGCAGGTATACACATGTGTGTGTGCATATGTGCAGGTGTGTACGTGTCCATGTATTCCCCAGCAGTGTCCCCTGAGAGGACCTGGGAGTAGCGATACCCCAAAAGCGGTGGAACAGACCTCATGTCTAGACCTCAACTTCTAAATATCATTTTCCACTAAGAGCAGCCTTGGGGGAAATGGCTGATTCTGAGGTTGGAGCAGGGGATATGCAAAACGAGCTTAGAACGTCTTGTAGCAGAAAGCAAAGAAGTGTTCAAAGAATGAAGAGTATGTGAGCAACAGGCCGCAGGGGCCATCAGCCTAATTTTAGCATCAAAATAATTAATGACAGTAGTGTATGACAAGACATCGTGTACGATAAGAAACCACGAGTACACAGAGATGTAAATTAATACCTAATACCTGGAAATGTGGATGAAGAACAAGATATTTGTACAGTTTCAGACTACTTTGGACAAACCCAAACTGAGCGACATTCTACAAAACAAACGTCTTGAAATCCTAACAAGTGTCATGTTCACTAAAATCATGAAAGACTGACACGGGACAGCTAACGGCAGCACGGCATTCTGAAATGGACCCATCTTTCAGTTAAAAGAGACATTGGGACAACTGGCGACACTGGGAAAGGATTCGAGAATCAGAAGGTAGTGGTGTCTCGGCTTGGCTTCCTGATTTTGACGGCTGCGTTTCCACCGTGCAGGAGAGTGTCCTTCTTTGTTGATAGAAAAGGCACAATTAAGTACTCAAGTTACCCTCAAATGTTTCAAGAAATAAAGTTACTCGAACCATACTTCTAACTTTTTTCTAGGTTTCTAATTATTTTAAAATTTAAAAATAATAATCATGGTATCTTTTTCCTAGTAATTTAAAATGCTTTCTCATATTAGCTGCCCTGTCAGAATTTTCGAGCTTGTTAGGGGTGGTGAGGTACTATTTTTACTTGCTCGTATTAAATGGATATAGTGCCCCATGAACTCCTTATCACTGACATTTTTACAATTCTCCATGTTTTCAGTAAGATACTGACTAGGATGAGATGCCAACCTGCTGTAAAATCAAACTTTATTTCTTTGACTTTAAACATGTTCAAGAAACACCTGTGGTAGAGAAGACTCGCTTTTCCTAGGACAGCATGATAGAAGATTCCGTGAGTTTTTCAGAGGGGTGAGAGAGTTCACCGTTCTCCTGAGAAAGTTAGGTCTGGGTTACCACAGTGTTTACTAATTGTCCGGGAGAAGGAAACCCTGCAAATGCCAAGATGTAATTACTGCTTACAGCCTACTGCTGTGAAAGCATCGTCCCAGCAACTCTGTTGTTGATACCTGGGAGAACGCCCTCCAGAGAATGCGAAGCACATAATTACCAGCCTGGAGTGTAAACTCTTTTGGAGAAATTCTCAGTTAAACCCTCTCTTCAGAGGCAAATAGCAAAGGGGCTTGTAATTAGATGAGCTGCTCTTTAGACATGAACCAACATAGATAATGCTAGATAATTAGTAGATAATTTTCTAGGTATTCCTGGCACTGAGCGCTGAAAGCAAGATTAAGCCAGGCAAAGCACTCTGAGAATTGCCTGTGGCCAGCGAGTCGCTCGTGTTAATTGGGAAGGGAGAGGAGGAGGAATCTCTGTGCTGGAATCGGAAATACTCTTTTTTCACTGTCCAGTTAATCCAATGGTCTGATAATGGCCAATAGCATGGATAATTTGGTAATTGAAAGGCAGTAGGTGATGTGAGTTATTTATTGGAAACAGTTCTTGGTTTTAATCACTGGTTTGAACAATATTTGACTAGTGGGAGGCAAGACGTTTAGTAAGATTGTTAACAATCACACGCTTGTTTTATAATTTTCAATAGCGCGTATCATTTGGTGAACTGCTAATTGGTATACGGATGTCCATGTTCCAAGAAACAATTTGAGTGAGGTGATACCTACATACTTAGGTTTTGGAAAGTTTCTTGCATGTCTCTTTTCTGGAGTTAGTATGCTACCTCATGACTTCCCCAAAAAGTCAACCAATGAGACCACTTAATTACACAGCTGTAATTTAAAAAAATGTGTTAAGACAGAAGTGGGTCTAGTGTAGGAAAAGTGGAAAAAAAAAAAAAAAACTCTTGAGAGAAAATCAGGGAGAAATAACCAAGATTTTCATTTGTTGAGATTTCTTTAGAAGAGCTTTATCCATTTCATTAGCAACACTCTGCTAATGACAGAATTCTTTGGCTAGATTCTGTTGATTTGAGCCCATCCCGCCCCCATACTCATAATTTATGCATCTGTTGTGAAAAGTGCATTTATTTGCTTGGAAGCTAGAAACTTTGGTTCCAAGTCCTGTTTTAGCACATATTCCCTGCATGAACAAGGTATATAATTTTATTTCCTTACTCCTCAGCTGCCTTCTTCATAAAAACAGACTAATATCCACATCTACATGAGGCATTATGTGAAGGATCCAAAAAGATAACGTCTTCAATGTTAAAATTGCAGAATGTTATTATGCAAATGATGATGTTATTTTCATTACTATCATGGTTAGAGAAGACATGGATTTAAAGCATAGAATAGGAATCTGTCCAGTCAGAAGAAATTAAAATAAATGCTTGAAACATTGTAAAATGCACTGTGGGTTAAAAATCATGGTCAACTTTCCTCATTTTTAAAATCACTTTTCCCCGTGGAATCAGCATCCCACCTTTTAATAGTTTCCTACTCCCCACTGTCCTTCATCTTCCATATCCCTTGAATTGACAAATCCTGCCCATGCTTTCTGGGCAGCATTTTCTGCACTTACTTCCTCAATCCTTCTCAGTCTCTGTTCTCATCTTCTCCCCTTTGAAGGCTACAAGAATTTCCTGTTTAATTGGCCTGTTGTCACTGCACGCTTTCAAGTGGTTCTCCAACTAGTTAGTTACAAAATTCTACATAATCTCGATACTAAACTTAAAATAATGAGGTCTATAATTTTGTGCTAAATTTGATATGAACTTACATTTAATTCCAACACAGACAACTTAGGCATGAAACAAAGATTTTTGAATTATGAACAGTCTCGGAATGGGAACACACTGCCCCTTGCTTTATCATATGTTGCTATGCATTGCATAGGGGGCTTCCGTATTTGATTTGGGCGTCGGAGTCGTGGGCCATGCTATAAAGAGCAGGTAGAATAGTCTCCAATCCAATTTTCAACCCTTCATTCTTGTCCTGGAATGTGGACAAGGCGGAGGAAGTGGAGGAGGACCACAGCTCCAAGGGGAGATGCCCCCTTCACAGGCCTCCCCATGCAGAGCTGGCTGGTAGGGCTTGTGATCCTGCGGCTGTGACGTTAGGTGAGCCCTGTAGAAGCGGACGGTCTTCCAGCAGAATCTATGCTGTGTGTGCATCTCCTCTTGACCTTGATGTGTAGGGATGCAGCTGGAGGTGGGACATCTTGGGGATGACATGGGGGACAGGTGGACTCTAGAATATAAGGTGCCCTCATTCACCCACAAGAGCCCTGGCAGGAGCCTGTGAGAGCATCAGCCAAGTAGGGTGATTTATTTGAAGTAAAAATTGTCCTTTGTGTTTCCAAGGGCATCCTTATCCTAGTTAATTTGTGAGATTAACATGAGTTTTTAAACCATTCTTATCCCTCAAATCAGAATGAAACAAAATACTTCTGTCAGGGTTCACAGATGAAATTAACCCCTGTGGGTTTAATCAGAAGAGTTCGGGATCTGCTGAGATTGTCCCTGCCTACGAGAAAAGATGTTTCCTAAGGCAGAAGTCAGGTCTACACCTGCCTATCAACCCTCACACTTGGGCAGCGTGTTTTCACATTACAAACCTTTATCCATTTGCTTTTAATGATATACAAGAATTATATGGAGACAAATCTTACTTATTATTATTTAGCATCTTCAGCCATGTTCAAGATCAAGGTGTCTGTTATGGACTGAATTTTGTGTCCCCACAAATTCACTTGTTGGAGCCCTAAACCCCAGTGTGACAGTATTAGGAGATAGGGCCTTAGGGAGGTGATTCAGTTTAGAAGAGGTCATGAGGGTGGGGCTCTAAGATGAGATTTGTGCCCTTATATGGAGAGAAAGAGAGCAGAGCTCACTGCTCTGTCTCCACCCTGTGGGGACACAGAGAGAAGGTGGCTCCCTGCAAACCAGGAAGAGCTCTCACAGATCCCGACCATGCCGACACTTTGATATGAACTTCCAGCTTCCAGAACTATGAAATATAAGTGTCTGTTGTTTAGATCATCAGAAATTGGTAAAACTGTCTTAGTCTGCTCAAGTTACTATAACAAAATACCATAGACTGGCTGGTTTAAACAACGGACATTTATTTCTCACAGTTCAGAAGGCTGAAAAGTCCAAGATCAAGGTGCTGGCCGATTTGGTGTCTGGTGAGAACCTGCTTCCTGGCTTACAGATGACCACTTTCTTCCTGTGTCCTCACATGGCTGAGAGAGAGAAAGAGAGAGAGAGAGCTTGGATCTCTCTTCCTCTTCTTATAAGGGCACTGATCCCATCATAGGGCCTCACCCTCGTGACCCCATCTAAATATAATCACCTCCCAAAGGCCCACCTCCAAATACCATCACATGGAGGACTAGAAATCAACATGTGAATTTTGGGAGAGGGGACACAAATATTGAGGTCCATAACAGGGACTTTTAAAATACATTTTAAAAATACATTTCTTTATTGGCAAAGGCAATTTGTTAACGAACAGCCATTGGCGGGTAGGGGACCTATTTCCCTGCCTTCCATTCACCAAGTGAGTTGGGGGGTGTTGGGCAGAGAGTCACAGGGACAGGTGGATGGCTGAGGCTCTGGGACCTCCTGCAGGAGGTGAGAAAGGGGAAGCAGGAGCATCCAGCTCCCACTAGAAGCCAAATTCTCACCAGCGGCAAAACCACTGAAATGCCGCCAAGTCTGCTGACGGGCTCCTGAAGGGATTCTGTCCCCACCTGGGGGAGGAGATGGATGAATTGCCTGTGATCTCAGGTGAGAGGCCCTGTCCTCAGCCCCACCCCCGTGTCTCCATTCAGAGCAACAGGCAGGTAATTGATGTTTGGTGGCCTCAAGCGGTTACAGAAGAATCCACCAACAAGGCTCCTGTGAGCTGAGGGGCCAGCGGGTCCTCTCTGCTGCTGGATCACATTTCACTAAGAGGTTAAAAAGCAAGCCAGGTAGGAAAACAAAACCCTGCTGGTTTGCTGTTGTTGTTCTGAAGGGACAGAGGGAAGCAGCCTTCTAAACTGTGTGCACGTTTGTGAAGCCAAACAGGTTTTCCCCTGTTTTTTCTCCTCTGATTTCCTCCGTCAGTTTCTTTTTCCTATTTTCAGAAGCAACTGATCTTTTTGGAGATGGCTCTTGGGTAAGCAGTTTGACTGATGGCCTCCCCTCCTCCATACTGCATTGCCTTAGTCTGGGCCTGGTCCATCCCGTTTGAGGGGAGACCCGGGGTAATCCTTTGCTCCATCCTAGTCCTCCGCTGGCAGTGCCATGCCTGCAGGTCCCAGCAGCCCATTGCTCCCACATGGCTTCCTGCTGCAGAGATGGGTTTGGTGCCTACTGCTCAGCAGAGAAAAGAATTGGCCTGAGCTTCAAGCTTTGCCCCCAGTGACATGGGCAGCTGTGTCTAGGTGATGGTGTGCCCCCTGGCCCCTGCAGGAAGAAAGGATTTTAATAAGCCTGGTCATATTCATGCAATCTATTTGATGCAAACTATACCCAAGAGTAAAAATTTGGCATGGAAATTGGTCCACAAAAATATTGGAGTTTCTGAGGAACTCTCATGAGTTGAAATGTATTAAATGAGAAGGTCATGTTGGATTTACTTCCACCAGCTTCCTCTCTGAAGAGTGACACAGGTAGAGCTTCTTGGGATGCTCCCAGCCCATCAATCCTGGGGGTGATAGCTCCTCCCAATGACACCTCTGACCAGGTCCCAGGAGCATGGTTTTTGAAACTTTGTTGCATGCAGAGCATAGATGACACTTGAAAGATAACTCTTGTTTTAATAAATGCATGCATCACGCTCTTAAAAATAAGTTGGTAAATATCTGATGCACAATTTTGGAGTATCAATAATTGGTTGAGGGATGATTAGAGAACAATGGGGTGAGTGACAGTGTCAGGGCCTGTGCTCTGAGGGTGTCATGTCCAAAGTTGTCTGGTTGCTGAGTGGACACACACTGGGAACTTGTCCTGAGGGCTCTTCTGTCCCCTCATCTAAATTGAGTCTGCCCCTCTCTCCTCCCATACTCTATTCTCCCTCACAGTCTCCAACCTTTCCCCTCAGGACACTTAGTATGGTTTTCAGTTCTGATGTTTGTTGGGTCCATGTCTGTCTCTCCTCTAAGGTGTCCTCTATAAGAGCAGGGCCCTTTCTCCTCTGCTCCCCACTGTCCACCCAACCACGAGCAGCACCATGCCCAGCATGTGCAGGAATGAGTGGCTGTGGTCATTTATGGACTATATCATGGGGATCACCAGGTGCCAGGCAAGGATGGACAAAGATAATCCTAGCACACAGACTGAGCTGTGTGTGATGGGGAATGAACCAGAACACCATTCTGGAAACTTTTTTTTACACATTCAGAAAACTTATAAAACTTTTTAAAAGGTGCCAATAAATTAAGATGAAAGACCTAATATTGTTGGTGAAAATAATGAAAACATGAATAACAAATGCTTACTGAGCACTTGCTATGAGCCAGGCTTAGTTCTATGCGTTATACACACATTAACTCATTGAATCTTCACTCTAGCCTATGAGCGACATCCTGTTTTGTATCCAGTTTATATATGGGGAAATTGAGGCACAGAAAGGTACACCAAGCTTGTATGCCTAAGAAGAGCGGGGCTGGACTGTGAGGTCAAGCAGTATGATCCCAGAGTCCACATTCTAACCATCCCACTGGGCTGTTGATATAGTATTTCAGGTTTAAGCCACACAGTGAAATGTGCTCATCTTCATATTGCTTTCAGTAAAGAAAACACAGTGAATTTTCTCATGCACTTTCAAAGTCAGTGCATAGCTCCATCTTAACTCTCCTTAAATAATTTTATTGTCAGCACCACTAAGAAATTATTGAGAGAAAGTCAAGAGCGGGGAGTGCTGGGTTTACTACATCTAGGTGCAGGGTTCCACACAGCCTTCCTGCAGGGTTCTGGGCTGCTGGTGGAGATTTCTGGGGAAAGTCACCAGTACAAGTGTGTGATGGAGAGGACTCGGAAACCCGTGTTCGCACTTGTATTTCAGGGTGTCAATGGACCACATAACACTGTCTTGTCTTCCCCACAAATTATTCCAAGACAACAAGGACATCTCTTCCTTGTCAATAGAAACCTCAATGAGAAAACCCTTCCCCACCTTCCCTCTAAATTCTCACCCCTTTCTTAATCTCATCTTTCGATGAGAGGGTACTTTTCTGAGAACATATAGGTGTGCGTTAAGAAAATTGTCTATGCATTTTGCCTATTCATAATTGATGTTAAATGTTATTCTTAGCTGTAAGTAATTGATTTTTTTTTGGTGTCTAAACATGAATACTTATAGTAAAATAATAATTATTAATTATTAATGAATTAAAGTTAGTTAAATTTAAATGATTAACTCTAGTATTGAAAGGAATTGTAGATGAGAGGACAAAAGTGCATTTCAGAATCAGTTGCTTTACAGAAGAACGCCCTTTGCAGCTCTCTGTGACTCAGCGAGGCACAAAGCCTGATTGAGGATGAAAGTTGAATTAGTGGAATGACTCATCACGGCCAGAGATAATTAAAAGCACCTCATACACTTTGCACACCATGCTCCTAGAGCTTAAACACAAGGGTGTATTCCTAATCTGTTGCCACTGCTTGGGCATGGCATTTCCTTTCCTGCCTAGAGTAGAATGTGTCAGTCTTCACTGGTTTGTGATTCTGCTCTCTGAGGGAGAGTGAGTCCCCTCCCACTGAACTCAAGGTGGTCCCCTAACTTGCTTCGGCCAATAAGATGTGAGCAAAGTAGCCAAAGTCACTTCCAGACAAAATGTTCAGATCCAGTGTTTGCTCCTACAGGCTCTCTCTTCCCTTGCCAAAGTGACAGGCAAAGTTCCCTGGAGCAGCTGCTCTGTCAGACTCAGAAAAGAAGTGGAAAATCAGACTTGAGACTGTATGCCACTGGGGTTTTGTTGTCGTTGTGATTTGGTGATTGTTGTTACTGCAGCATATTTCTGCCTATCCCGACTAATACAATCCTGGATTTTCTGTCATAACTGCAGGATTCTCTCCTTGTACTAAAACTCCTTCTCTCCCTCTGCCTCGAAACACAACCCTCTCTTACCAGCTTAGTCTTGATTTTCCCTGCCCTCTCCTCCAACTGGTTCATTCCAACATAGATCAAAGTAGCCAGCTTTTCCCTCCCTCCCACCTCTCCGATTCTCTCTTCCCTGATGGCTCTCCTTAATCCATGTGACCAAATATGCAGGAGGCAGTTTGTCACTCTGGGCTCTCATCACAGCAGAAGCCAGACGTGTGGAACTGAATTCTCTTAAGAGGTGAGGGTGCAATGAAGAATATATCCTCCTACTTGCTAATTTCCTCCATGTCACACCTAGCACCTTATCAATAAATGAATCTGGGTGATAGAACAGTAGAGTAATGGTGTATGCTCTTAAAATGAAAATCAGAGTCTGTTTGTCTTCTGTAGGAACTATTTTAAAAGCTCCCTTGTGACTTAGCATGACATACGAGCACAATAAATGGTGACTCAGGGGCAAGAGAAGACCACTGTCTCTGGATTAACATCCCTGACTTCAGTACCTCCATCAAGATTCCCCCATCAGCCAGGGACACTGCCATCCATTCATTGTGGGTGCCAGGACCTTTGGGGCCATGCTCAACATCCTGCTCCTACCTGCAAATTCTGTCTGTCACTGTGTCCTGAGGACTCTCCCTCCTGAATATAGCTTCTTCGTCTCATCTGTCAACCCCCTAGTGTTCACATACCATTATTTTCTCATGGGATAAGCACCAATGCTCAGGCACATCCCCCTGACCCCTTCGCTCCCCTCCAATTCGTTTTTTTCACTGCAGCCTCATGGAGTGTTAAAGTCAACAAGTAGGTCATGTGACTCACTGCTGGACATCTTTGATGGCCTCCCACTGCTCTTAAGAACTAGTCCCCATTGCCTACACCATCCACAAGCCCCATTCTGGGTAGAAAGAGTACAGGGTGCTATAACAATATACGGCAATATATGGTTTACCTAAGGACAGAAAGACTTCCCTGAGAAATGACTGATGGAAACCTGAAGCTTAAGGATAACCTTCATTCCTAGCTGGTTAGTAACTAACCTGGAATATGGCACTAGAGGCTCATTCTGGTCTAGGCATGAACATGTGAGGAGAAGCCCTTGAACTGGTTGGCACAGAGCACAGGGGCCCTTGACTGAGACTGGATGGTATAGGGCCTTGTGGATGACGTTAAACCTCTTTAGTTTGTATAATGTTATAAGTTGTTATTGCAACTTAATTATCTATTTTGTGATCTATTCTGTATGTGTGTGGAGGGATGACTGAATAATATCTGAAGTCTTTAAGGGGCTGTCATGTGATAATTTCCTGAAATAATCAATTTTTCCACAAAATGGACCCAGATTTGATCATCCAATGGATTCATTGCAGTAACTAAATGCCTGAGTTAAATAACTACCAAAGTTACTTATTTCAGCATATTAAAAATAGCCTATGCACAAAATGTGTAAATGAGCCTTTTCTACCTCTGATTTCTGTTGGGAACACTTCCATCAGGATGTCATTGGGAATGTTCTGTGCCCTTAAAAGTAAAAGTCGCCTACCACGTGCTGTTCAGGACACTTGTGAATGTTTTTGTCCCTGGAAAGGCAGGTCACAAATCACCTGCTATTAGGCTTGTAGAGACATTTTTCTTCCTCTTTGTGAAATCCACATGGAGTAATCATGGCTCATGCGGGGGGCAGCCCGTCCTCTGTTGTGCTCTCTTCTTTCCAGCCATTCTAGAGTCTTGGAGACATTGAGATTCACAGTAGCAGGTGCTCAGTGAACCATTTCCTTTTTAAGGTGGACAACATCCCCAACACTCAGCCTCTGGATGTTGGTCTCCTTACCCTGTACTTAGGTTGCATTCACATCAGCCCATGAGTCATTGTGGGTGGCTGCCTGTTGATCCTCTTCAGTTGTGTGTTTTTGTCTATTCAATAAACAAGTACCCAGCATTGTGCTCTGACTAGACAGTAAACCTTGAACCCACACCAGTGCCCAGAGAGGGAGCTACAGAGACCTGAAGATATGATGAGGTAACATCCCCCAAACACCTGGAGATGACACCGTTTTTCTTTTCTGTTGCCATCAACAAGTAATTTTACCTACCACATAAGCTCAAAAAATGAATTGGAAAGACATCATAGGAGATACTGGAAATGAAACAGTGATGAAGAAAGATAGTATACAAAGTGCACCCGAACACAGTTTTATGCTATTGATAAATATTTAACTCCTCTCAACGTATTAATTACTGCTCCAGTGACTTTCCTGCTTAAAAGAAGAATCCAAATCAACGTCAATATGTTAAGGGCTAGTTGAGACTTGCAAGACCCACCTGTGAAATTGAGTCTATAACTCAATTTGTTAATTGTTGTATTTGTTAATAAATTTGTTGATAAAATGAGTTTTGTTTTAGACAAGAAAGGGTAATGGTTATTATCCACAGTGGGAGATCATTGTCCCTGGGAAAGTATTCAAGGCTTAGGTTTGAGAAAGGAAGAAGGGAGGAAGGAAGAGGGGGAGGTCAAACTACTCTCTATTGGATGACAGCAGATTAAAAAGAAAATGTCTGTTTTCAACAGGTTCTTTAAAATAAAGCAAGTTTTGGTTTCCCCAGTACCTTTAAAAGGAAAGAGCAAAGATGCAGTGTTGACTTCACATTTCCTAGTCACGGCCACCCCTCCCCCACAGTCACGGGTAGTATCTTGGCCTGACCCCAGTAAGATGCTTCCAGAGAGGTTGTGACAGCCGTTGACTGATGCTTTGTTTTGCCAACCTGTCAGAGTAATCCAATAGCTTGCTAATTTAAGGCAAGGTCTTTATCTGAAAACATCAAATGTGTTTTATTGTACACATCTGCGTCAGGAACTACCCTGCCAACATATAAGCTTTTGCTCATTTCAATAAATCAGCCCTGTGAATATCAAGAGGAAAATACGCTCGAGGGTCTGGGGATCAGCGGGTTTCCTAACATGCAGAGGCAAGGGACGGTGCTCTGGGCGCAACCCAGCATTCCTGGGAGGTGTTAACGACTGTAAGCCTGTCAAGAATGTCTCTAGTTTATACAGAAAAGGCACTTCATCTGGTTAATAAAAAGGTGTAACATTTCCTACAGGTGAGCTTCACTGATCAAGGGATAAAAAGAACTTTTGTTGCCACTTTGGAAAGATGCATGGTAGATTTACCCTATGCTTTTGATGTAAACTTTGAAAGCTTTCAGAGCCTTGGAGGAGGTGTTGTTAGTGGCTGGGCTGGTCTTTACTGAGGAGATGACAGAGTTCTGCAAAGTGACACAACACTTTGACCTAAAACGCCAGAGAGAAGAATAGCACGGGGCTTCGTGGAGTCAACATCGAGCCAGTAAAATTACAGAGCAGTTTTGCATCTCTTCTCTTCTAAATCGTACCAACAAGAAATCTAAGCTTTTTACAACAGAAGTTCATTAAATCTAGGAGCAGTTGTAGAAGAGGCACGTAATATTTACTATTACCAAGGCTTGGCAATTACTACTAATAAAGTAATAATTGAAGCAAGCAGATGTTCTTGGTGGCTTTACCACTAAAAGCCCTGCTCTTAGTCATGCAGGGGTGCTGCCTGGAGGGAGCTCAGCAGAGCTCAGGAACTGGTGTCCACCTTATAGGCCAGCCCAGTGCTCCCCATCCTTCAAGAGGACTGTGAAATCTTGCAGAACCTTCCTAGAAAGATTAGATTGGCTCAAGAGGGATCCTGGCATCACTACTGCGCAGTAGCAGTCTTTCTTAATCTGGAACACCAGATTAAGAAAGGGGTGAGAATTTAGAGGGAAGGTGGGGAAGTCAGAAGACAAAGCTGTGTCCCTCCATTTATCTGGGGTGTTTATGATGAACTCCTCTCTCCGTACCTACTGCACCGCACTTCCATCACATCCGGAACACCAGCCAAACCAGACCCTACTGTGGTGGATGTGAGTAGTTAACTTTGTTTAAAATTGTCTGGGTTTGCAAAAATAATAAGACGAGAGTGGTTATTGTGGCAGATCAAGATTTGACCACCCTAAAATATATCTCTTTACCTTGATTGTTTTCTCTGAGGGACATTTGACCTCCCCCAATACCTGCCTAAAGAATTTGACATAGTAACTGCTTCCTGGAACAGATCTTCTACCTGATGGCTGTAATATAATGTAAAATAGATGTTACAATAGAAAAGGCATCAACAAGCCCATCTTATGTCTCTCTGTTCACATTCTCTGGATGGCCCTGCAAGGAGTTGCCAGACAAACATTTACATTTATAGGGGAAATCTCCATTTGTAAAGGTATCTCCCTCTCTGTATTGGGAAGAGGGGAGATGACCTCATTTCTGGAGACTTATCAATGTGGAAGGCGAGGCCTTAAATCTGCATAATAACCTTACTCTTGTTTACTGTGCTTTAGTGGTGATCTCCTGTAACTGACTCCCCCACCCCCAACATCCTCTTTTGTCATTGACTGAACATGGTATTGAAGACGAGAATTTCTGCTATTGTGTTGAGAAACGCAGTGTCCCTGCTTTCTCCCATGTATACATGTTATTAAACTTGGTATGATTTTCTCCTGCTAACCTGTCTTGTTAATTATTTGGCCAGCCAGAAGAACCTTAAGGAAAAGGGCAGAGGGGGATTTTCTCTCTCTCTCTCCCGACATTATCAAAGATTTAATTCCCTGTAGAATAATCCAGCATATATTTTGCTTTCCTAATGTCAACTCAGGATGATCTGTCTAAAACGGAGAGTTTACACTGTGCATGTCTCCTCTTTGTTTTATTTTTTCACAGGTTAGACGAGGAAAGTTACCAGATTTGCAGAGTTTTATTCAGTAACACAAATCATTGTACAGCATTTCGAGGAAGTATGAAGCAGAGAACAAGGCCCAGTGTTTAAACATCTATTGCCCAAGTGATGTTTTCTAAAGCGGATGTTGTTTCATACGATGGAGGCGGCGAGGTGGCCCCAGGGACACCACACTGTGGGAACCTGGGGCAGGAAACAGACAAATTATGTATCATGATACATCCAGGCATTTCCATCTTTTAAAATGCACCATCAACTAAAAGGGCCTATAGGGTTTCCTCCACGGGCACTATATCATCAGCGATATGTAAATGTTGTCTTTGTCAGTTTATTTTTCCAGGTGAAAACTCTTCCTGTCTGTGAAAGAAGTCCTTTGTCACCACAGCTCCCTGGTTTGCCATAAAATCAGAAGGGATCAAGTTCCTGTGGAAAATGTGCTGTCTAAACTTTAAATCTGAAATCGACTCGTCAGAGCACAAAGATGATAAACACGTGTAAAGACACGTTTGTTCTTATTTAATTCGAGTAAGGAAGGCTCAGGGGCCCCTCCCCCACAGGCACAGGGTAGACACTGAGAGAATGTTCTTCTGTCTGTTAGCGCAAAACTGTGCTCCTTCCTGGGAAGGTCAACATGGACTCCTGTTTGGGGAATAGAAGATAGTTTGTTTCTCTCTTCCATAAATCTGATTTATGGCAATAGTTTTCCATCAAAGCAGCGACTATCCTTTCATTGGATCACTTTTCATCAGGGCTAAATGTTTCATCAGAGTATACCAAAACTAGGGAACACTTTGCTGGCATTTCAGATACCCTGGACATGGTGTCACAGAGCAGGGCTTTGCTGGAGAATGTGTTCTAGGAAACAGTGACAATGGAGAGTTTACAGCCAGGTGGCCTCTCTCATGGACGTGTTTCAACTGTATTGGTTTAGATAAGTCAGGGTCTAGGACGAAGACTCTGAAGCTCATGTCACATCGAGGTTATGTGCGATGTGTTTGCTATGCATTTATCTCTGAAGCGTGTGCTCATCCTGCACTCTATGGCTTTAGCCTCCAGTGACTCTGTATGCTCAGGAAAGAACAGGTGAGACTCCTCACTGGCCAGGAACCTGGGCCTCCTCTCTCCCCCTCCTGGAAACTCCTCATGTCCACCTAAAACAGTGGCATCTTGCAGTTGGGTTTCAGCAGGAAGAGAATCATTCAGCCTGTGTGTCAGGGATTGACTGAATGACAGGAAAGAATTCTGGTCCAGTGTCCAGCTAATCCTGGCCACTTTGTAATTCCCACATGGGCTTGAGTCATATGGGGAGGTTGGCCTGGGCCCTGCAACAGAGAGAAAAGCTAAGGGGGAGCTTTCACACACAAACTACTTTGACAGAATAGAGTGAAATGAAAAAAGATGGTAATTAAATGGAGCTTTTTAATTTAAAAAGAACATCAGAGGGTAGATAATGAGTTTGATGGAAGGCTTCAGTTTCCACTTACACTGTTTTGTGTAGAAAGATTGAAAAGTGCCTTGTTACAGGGTTGCCTATACAGAATTTATAATAATATAGATAACATACTACAATATTTTAAAACTATAATCCTCAGACACGTGCAATAGTCTATGCCTAAGTGTATACACAATGGCTTGTCTTTTAACCTCACAAAACCCCTGTGAGATTATTATCAGCAGTTTCCAGATGAAACTGAAATTTAAGTAATTTGCTCCAAGTCTCCTTAATAGTGCATCAAGCACTGGGATGTGAACTGCCGGTGTGAGCTTTGCTGCTGTGCGCAGTCAGAAAATGCTTTGGCTGCATCCAAGAGCTGTGAACGCACAGAGACACACGGGGTTCCTGACAGCTGCTCTGTGTGAGCGTGTTAGATCCTGTAACCCATCTTAAATCTGTGCTCCTGCTCAGCTGACGCAGTGGTCGGTGAGGGGCAGAGCAGACTCTCAGCAGCCAGACCTCGGGGGCAGATCTTGGCTCTCTGCTGGCTAGTGTGACTTCCAGCGAGTTTCCTCCTCTCTCTGTGCCTTCCCCTCCTCACCCGTAGAGTGGGCATTGATCGTAATTCCTGCCTACAGCCTTGTTCTCCTGTAGAGGTCAACAAAGAACCTAAGCACGCCTGGTCAGCACTCTAGAGGAGTCAGCTGTGATCACCCCTAGACTACAGTGGTGGGGCCTAGCCGCACAGCGCTCTGTTAACTGTGTAGAAAACACCTTCTAGTCAATTGTATTAGCATACATACTGTTTTGCATTTTTAAGAATTTTCATGCAAATTAAAAAAGGGATCCATTTAATCATCCATATCCATTTAGCAGCACTTGGGCTTCATGCCACAGATCAGGACAATAAGACATGTTCTCTGTGTCAGTGATATACAGACAGTGGGTGAAAATAGAGGAGCTGCTTTGAGTTTGGTGAGTGAGGGATGGAGGAATACAGCACTGAAGGAAGGGAACAGAGAATTATGGAACCCCTTAGCCTGGTTGTGGGGGTGGAAGTGCAGAGCCTTTCTGGGAGGAGAAATCCACCCTGAGTCCTGCAGGATAAGAGGAGCTAGACAGGTCGGCTGTTTTGGTGGGTGGGTTATCTGGAGGCAGACATGGAGATGGACCTTGGTCTAGAATATGTTCATAAGAGTCAACACCAGCAAGAAAAACAGGGAGGAAGTGGGGTTGCTCAAAGAGACAAGTCAACCTATCATGAGGACCCCAAAATCCCCAGCCAACTCAGAGGGAGCTCTGGGAAAACATTTCTCATCTGAGACTCTGACATGGGGACTGAATCCCTCATTGTTTGGGTGCAGGATGTACAGTGTCCCAAGGAAGAGCATGACATCTCAACTGAAGCAATCCTGAAGGAATCGACACCATGGCAGGCAACAGGTTCTTCCCTGCAGGGGTATCTGGGAAGTCAGCACATCTCTGGTTTGACCACAGTCTACCCCTTACACTGACCAGATCTATTTCTCTAGATACGTTTGGAACTTCCTGGGTTCTGATGGCCTCTCTATTGCCAAGGGAACACTTCAGAGAGGGAAGTTAGTAAGATAGACTAGAAGAGATCCTACCACTGAAGCTGTATTTAGGGCTGAAATTGATAATCATGCACTTCCTCCTCCACTATCCGTTCTAGATCCACTCACTCTCAGTGTCCGCATATGTTAGCCTTGGCTTTACTTGATGCTGTGACATAGATCCTCATCCCTAAGGGGCATGACCCCATGGTCACGATGTCCTTCTCAGGCCAGCATTGCTATACCTCTCCATTTAGCGTCAAATTGGGCAAGGAGGTACCCAGAGGCACCCAATAGATAACCTGAGTTCTGTACATATTCCTCCCTTCCCCCACTGTGTAGCAGCAGCTCTTCTTCCTTCTGTTGATCAGGGTCAATTACCCTTGCCAACATGATGATACCTCTTCTTGTCTGTTGGTCTCTGAACATAAGTAGCCCAAAGAGCCCAGGAAGCTTATAATTCATTGGGACTCTTGCTTTGTCCCCTGCAAAAGTGGGCCCTTTTGGAAGAAGGACCTTTAACTTTGCAGAGCCCAGAGTTGTGGGGATGGGTCATTGTGAGTGATGGTTAGAGGGCTTACAACCCTTAATGGCCAGACTTATGCATTCTCTCCATTGATGACATGACACCACGTAAAGATGTTTGGTTAAAACTACACACTGTGCTCTGAAGGGTGGCACTCCATCCCCACAGGGTGTTGCTCCCATCTGACACTTGACCGTTCCAGCACAGTTTGGAGAACAGTGGCCTCTGGATGATGTGATATATGACATGATAGTAGACCCCACAGTCTTGGGCCCACCCTTGCAACTCTTGTGCTGAAAGGATTGTTCTAATTTGGTGTGGTATTATGTGGGATCCAGGCCAGTGGGTTGAACCCTCTGTAGGCCCAGGATAGTGGTGCTGGCTGAGGGTCTGCAGCAGCAAAGACAAACTCACATGCACAATACTGTTTACTGCTGTTGGAATGAAGTGCTGAACCAAAAGCTTGGTCGGGGCTCAATGTAGCCAACTTGTAGCCATTTGGTCTCTGGAATGTTGCATTATCAGGGGTTCAGTGTTGGTCTCCGGGGCTGGCAGGTTGACATCAGAGGCAGCAGTAGCCAAGTCAGCCTTGGTCAATGGAATCTGTGCTGTTGGCACACGCACAAGCTCCATCTGTGCCACCATGGCACTTTGTTTATGTGTCCATTGTGTCAGCGTGGGCATAGGTGATGACAGAAGGACACTGGTGCCAGCTGACTAGGTTATTTTTTATACTTTTTTTAACATCTCTTCCATGGTAAATGCTTTCTGATGGAAATTAATATGTTATACACAGATCTTCAAACTTCATGCCCACTCTCATGTATCCACACCATGCTTCCACCACAAACTGTCTTCCTGGATCTTCCAACCTTTTTTCCTTCTGGGTAATGACCCACTGGCTAGTCCAGTGGACACTGCCCGTGAATCCATATATATTCTCTTGTGCGACTTCTCTTCCCACAAGATGACCACATTTACTGCTGAAGCTCCTCTTACTGAGATAATTTTCCCTTGCTATTTTTTTTCCAAAAACCCTCCTGAATGAAGTGACAGCATTTTATTTTTAGTTGGACTCATAAACACATCCATACATTAAGTGCAAGGTTTTCCCCTTCTTGAGCTGGTCATAGGATCTCCCATAGAGCCATAAACGTAAGCTAAGGTAGGAGCCCTGGTACAACAGTGCTGAGTGCCACCGTGGTCTAGGCGACCTGCTCACGCCCTTTGGCCCTGTGCATGCTCAATCCCAGATTTACCTCTTCCTACATTGGATAGATTTTTAATGGGCCTGCCTGACCTCAGTCCTCAATGGATCTGACAGGAGTCAGCTCATGACAGACAGTTCTAAACGCATGGTCCATCAATGTCCCAAGGCCAGGCATTCAATCTCTGCCAGGATCCATGATAATACCAATGGTTTTGGAAAAGGCATATCATGTTCTGCTATAAATGTCATGGCCTGCCTTCAGAACCCCAAGGTCCTCTGGCATTGTGATTTTTAGATTCAGGCATGCTGCATACTTCACAAAGCGTATTTTCCATTTTTCCATATTTTCTATGTCTGCAACAACATAGAGTCTGACAGATCATGTGACCTAAGTCAGAGGGCTTTTTGACCCACAACCTAGACCTGCTATAGAGCTCTTTCTTTCTCTGGGCCCCATTACAGCTAGAAGCCTTTTTGAGTCCCTCAGTTTATGGACTAATGAAGTTTCCCGAAGTGTGGGATATACTCCTTACAGAATCACAACAGGCCCACCAGGCGTTGTCCTTCTTTCTTCATGGGAGGAAGTTCAAGATGTAATAATTTGTCCTAGGATGCCCCTGATCATCAGTCTCCTAAAATGTTTATGGATGTAGGAGGTCTCTGAATATTTGGAAAGTTTATCTACTCACCTTGGGGGTGCATGTCTTTTACTATGGCTTTACACATGCTAGCCCCCTCTTGCTCATCTGGCCTGATCAACATAACATCGTCAATGCAGTAGATCAATGTCAAGGAGATCAAGATTCTTTGGACTATGTTATGACAGAAGATGGTATAGTTAATATAGCCCTGGGGCAAAAATGTAAATGCATGTTGTGGTCAATTTCTTGTGAAAACAAACTGTTTCTCATGCTATTTTCTGAATGAGATAGGAAAAAAAAAAAACATGTTTGCCAAGTCAATGACTACAAACAATGTACCTGAGGCCATATGTCCCTGCTCTAGCAAACATGCTATATCCGATAGAATGACTGAAATTGGGTTAACTGCTTGGCTGAGCCTGGGGTAGTCTATGTCATTTTTGAGATCTGCCCATTTCCTATACAGACAAGATTGGTCAATTAAATGGATATATGAGGAAACTACCACCCTTGTAGCTTTTTGGTTCTTAATGTTCCCATTGATTTCTATCATGCCTTCTCAGACGTAATATTATTTGTGATTTTCTATCTTGATCAGGATTGATGGGGCTGACTTTCACAATGACAGTGTTTACTCCACAAACCAAGGGCCTGTTTTGAGGGTTGCACCAGCTGCCAGGTTTGTTGATCCAATTATAAATCTGGTCACCAGGGAAATGAGCAACAAGTGGGTCCATTGACCTAGTAGATTCACTGTAAGTTGGACCTTTGACATGACTCCACTTATCAGCTGACACCATATGTAATAGCTCTAATGTAGGGGAAGCACAATGACACTTTAGGTCTCTGGGTATCAATGTAACCTCAGATACTGTGCCCAATCATTATTTAAATATCTGGGTATTTCTCTTTCCCCAAGGTACAGTTATCCAGGTAAATGGCCATAGGTCCCTTGGGAAGGACAGGAAGAATTATTATCGTGTGTAATTGTCATGGTGTTGTAGGGTCTTCACTCCTGGAACCTGATCACCTCTTCAGTCATTGGGTTATGGGTCTGCAAGTGGCTCAGGAATGGAAATTGGGAAAGGGATCAGGATATGTTTTTGAGATGAGGTCCTCAGTCTCCCAGTCATCTTTCCTTGATAATTTCTGCTGTTAGGTTTAACCTGAGAAGTGCCTTTGCCAGCAGCCCATCTAGGGATGCTATGTTCTATTAACTATCTCAATAATGCTCTGTGGGTCAGGTCCTCTAGGACACCACTTCATCTGCTAGTTGTTAAGAAAAGTGCCATCTCTTGGCATCAACTTCTAGCCTCTATTCTTTCAGGGTCTTATCATCTCCATCACTATTAGTGAGAGAAGCTCTATGTCATCCTCTCCTGTTATCAGCCCTGGCCTGCAGATGAGAGGCATCATTGGACATTTTAAGTGATACTTATTTCTTCTCATCAGGACATTCCTTACAGCTTTGGAAAAGGGTGAGCCCTCTGGGTCTTCTTGGAAAAGGTAGTGGGTCATCCGGCTATCTAGTATATTCATTCCAGCACGCCTGCTTTCTAAGCCTTTTAATTAGTCCCTCCGTGGTCTGCCACAGCAATTCTGGCATCTCAGCTATTTGCAGACTGGGCCATTGCTTTTCTCAGGCTTCTCTGATATATTCTATTAGTAAGTGTGCACCATTTCATGAGATCCTTGCAAAGGTGGTAAATTCTGTATATAGGAAGAGCACTCCCAAGCCCATATGTGTACTCTTCCTCATCAAGTTAATATTCTAGCCCCCTTGATCAAGCACCTTCAAAATATGGTCCTATATGTACTCTCTTGTTCCTGCTGGTACAAACTAGCTAGGTCCTTAAGATCCTTTGAGATTTAATCTCTTTCCTCCTATATTAATTTCTGTGGCTTCTGTAACAAATTTCCACAAACTGAGTAGTTTAAGAGAGCAGAGATGATTCTCTCACACTTCTAGTAGATAGAGGTCTGAAGTCAAGATGTCAGCAGGACCATGATCCCTGTGATCCTTCCTTGCCTTTCCCAGCTTCTAGTGGTGGCCATAAGTTCTTGTCATCCCTTGGTTTATGGCTGCATCACTCCAGTCTCTGCCTCTGTGGTCATATGTCATTCTCCCTGTGGGTGCTGCTCTCACATGGTATTTTCCTCTTCTTATAAGAGCACCAGTCATATTGGATTAGGGATCATCTTAACAACTTCATTTTAACTCACTACATCTGCAAAGACTCTATTTCCAAATATGGCCAAGTTCACAGGTACTGGGGTTAGGATCTCAACGTCTTTTTGTGAGACACAATTCAACCCATGACACCTCCTAAAGACATCCCTGGGTAAGATATGTTGCAACTTGACCCTAATCATGGGCCTAGTGGACAGGATATGAGTGGTGGCAGATCCTAAGGGAGCACCAGTTACCTTTTGGGGGAGAAGCTTCTGCATTGTCTTCCAGCACAGGGAGAAATGCTGCCTCATACTTGGGAAAGATGGGACAATTCTACAGATTCTGAAGGTTCAGAGGCATCTGAGGAGTCAAAATGTTTGGGAGCATCTTCCAAGATCCATCCAGCCCACGGGTCAGTGTTATGGACTGAATGTTTGTGCCCCCTTCCCCCTAAACTCATATGTTGAAGCCCTAGCTCCTGGTGTGATGGTATTTGGAGATGGGGCCTTTGGGAGGTAAATGGATTTAGGTGAAGTCTTGAGGATGGGGTCCCCTTGATGGATTGATGTTCTTAAGAGAAGAGGGAGAGACAAGGGCTAGCTCTAGCCTTTTCTCCACAAACACATCAAGTGCCCCGGCACCTGGATCTAGACTTTCAACCTCCAGAATTGTGAGAAACAAATGTGAGTTGTTTAGGTTACCCAGTCTGTGATATTTTGTTATGGTAGCCCAGGTTGAGTAAGATAGCCAGAGCCCTAGCTTTCTCTAACCAGGGCCCTAACCTTGGCAGAATAGAACAATTGCAGTTGAATATTTAAACTTTTCTGAAACTCAGGTAAACTATTAGGTCCCAGATTTAATCTTTAATATTTTCTGTCCCTCTCCTTCAAGAGATGACAGATTCTTTTGTACGTGATCAAAGAGTCTGTCTGGCCTTTACGCAGCCACTCTCCCTCAGCTGTCCCTTATCTCCCACCAGACCATCAATGGCTAACAGTCTCTATTGCTGGCATAGAAATTATACCACACAAGATCAAATTTTTAGTAACAATCTTGTCTTACATATTTTGCACACTGACTCTTTTTTTTTACGAAATAAAATGCTCAATACCATTCTACCATAATCATTCACCAGGATGAATTACTGCAGGAGTGATTTAAATGGAGAACTTAATTTTTAAATATTACTGAAAATATCTTTTCATTATTAAACATGCTCTAGTAATGTTAAATTAATACTTGATCCCTAAGAAGTCAGTTTCTTTTCCCAATCCCTCACATTCAATGTGTAGATTATCTCTTCATTCAGCTAACGAAGAGCTTGTCTCACCAGCTTCTGGATTCCAAAAGTGAAAGAATCTGCTCTTCATGTTGGAGACTCTTAACTGAGAAGTGAATTACTCATTAGTGGATGTCTGCCATCTGGTAAACCATGCAAATCTGGAGATCTTGGACAGGATTTTCAGTGATTTTAAGGAGAGGGCGGCTCCTTATCTATGAAAGGATAATTGCCTTCAAAGAGGAAATAAATTCTCCCCCAACAATGAATAGCACTCATACTTTTCTCCTGTGGGGAGATTTGCCTGGAAATTTGGAGGTGCCAAAACTAATCCCACACAAAGCAACTGGGGAATTCCCAGAGTAAGCTGGGAAGTGGCTAAAGTCTGTACTGTTACTTATTTCATCAACTACATCCTCCTGCAAGCTGGTACTTAATTCTATCCCATTGTGTTTCTGAAGGATAGCAGCTGTCCTTAGATGAATTCCAGCAAATTTTCTCCTTCTCTCTTCAAATCTAAAGTCCCTTAAGCAGTTGTGGGAGATCAAAATTGGCCACCCCAAAATATGTCTCTTTACCTTGATTATTTCTCTGATGGACATTTGACCTCCCCCACTAACTGCCTAAATGAATTTAGCTTTGGGTATGGATAGTTTACATTTGTAAGGGAAATCTCCATTTGTAAAAGTATCTCCCTTTCTGTACAGGGAAGAAAGGGCTAATCTTATCTCTAGAAACTCTTATCAGTAAGGAAGGAGAGGACTTAAATCTGCACACCCTTGATTGCTGTGCTTTCTGGTAATCTCCCATAGCTGTCTCCTCGCCCACCCCCAACATCCTCCTTTGTCTTTATCTAAATCTACTTAATGTGAAAACATCCGCCATTTGTTGAGAAACTCAGTTTCCCTGGTTTCTCCCATGTATACATGTTATTCAACTTTGTTCGATTTTCTCCTGCTATTCAGTCTCATGTCAATTTAACTTTTAGCCCAACCAGGAAGGACATGGAGTGGGTAGAGGACACTCTTCCTCTGCCTTCACACTAAAGAAAGGGCTGAATAAAATAGATGATTAAATTCATCTAAATATTTTTGAGGAGTGAGTTTATGACCTCTAGATTGAGTGTGTCTGTGTATATAAGCACACACACACAACCTTCCTTGCAGCACAATAAATGTTACTATATGAGGGAGACGGGGTTTAGAATGGGGACCTCTAAGAGCCAGAAGAAAATCAGTCACGTGACTGAGTTCACCCACCACCACAGTGGCTACACTTCTGGTCACATCTTTCTTCACTGTTGCTATCAGCCACTCCAGCAGTACAGTAAGATATTTGAGTGTGAGAAGACTTGAAGCAAGCAGGAGGAATTTTCTCTTGAAAGGAGTTTTCTCTGGGGCCATGTATCTCTATAAGAAAAACAATGATGCTCTTAGTACAAACCTGCCTCACACACAACCCCAAGCATTTCACATCTATAGGACTTATGTGTGATATGCATTATACTCATCTCCATTACACAGAAGAAAGAAGACAGCACAAAGAGGTTTTGTAATTTAATCCCAAAGCTTGTGGTATCTGGTGGAGGACGGATGCGTGTAGGAACCAGTGAAGACATCACTGCATGCTTTCCTTGCTCATGAGGACGCCCTCTGGAGGCTGGAGGATCAGGAACCAATCAGCACAGCATGAAGTCAGGGTGGGTGTGCTCCCAGACACCAATTTCTCTGAGATGCAGTCGCCCAGCCTGTTGGTTACATGACTGCCCTCCCTGTATCCCAGCCATGGCATGAGAACATTTCCGTGTAAAGACAGCAAGCTGATGTATGCACATGTGACACAGGTACGACAGGTGAAGGATTGTTGGTGAGCCCTGGACAGGCCAGGCCGCGCACGGGTGGAGCGGGGATAAATGCACAGCCTTGCTGGGAGAAGGCCCACTCCCTTCCAGGCTTTTGTACACGAGGCAGAAGATTCCAGTTCCCATGAGACATTTTGTTCTCTGCCATCATCGCTCATAAGCAGCTGTCACGGGGGTGCTCTCCAGCCCTTCAAGCATGGGGCGCTGTCATGCAGAATTGAGCATGCGCTGACTCTGGGGCGCAGTTACTTCCAGTTCCTGAGAGACTGTTAACCATGGCGAGTCGACACGGTTCCTTCCAATAGTTCTGAGGAGTCTTCAGGAAAGGAAAGGGATGTTTTTTGATACCTCTTTCTTTTTTCTACCTGCTAACTATCAGGAGCTTTCAAATACGGCACCCCCCCGTGGTGTCCTTATTAGAGGGAGTGGAAGCTCGGCTGTGGACTTTCCTCTGGGCTCAGTGTGGGTTCAGGGCTGGCCCAGCTCCTTCTAACTGCAGCGGACCTGCTCTTCACCAGCTGCAGGAGATGCCCCCACCTGACCCTTGTTCCCTTTGCTCTGCATTTCTGCCCGGCGTGGCTTCCGCTTGGGTTTAAAACCACAGCCCTCACTTTTTTCTCAGTGAACACTTGTGATAACAGGGGGAGGGTGCTATCCAGTGTTAGATTCCAAAGAGGGGCGCCCTCTTCCTATCACAATGGAAACGTTTCAGACCTTGGGGAGAAGAGCAGATTTTGCATAAGGCATTGCATTATGTCATGCATGTTTGAGGGAGATCCAAGCTCTGTGGGGTCAAAGACTTGATAATTACACCGGGGAGCTAGTAGAGGTTATTCTCAAGGCAAATGTTACACACGCACAAACACATGCACTCATGCACATGCACACAGGCACACACGCATGCACACAAACTAAATTAACACAATTGGAAACATAAAAACAAAATAAAGAGCTAGCTTCATGTTTAAATAAATGAAACAATCAGAATACTTTAAAAAATTTTTGTTTTATTTATTTTTTTGATGAGAAAACTGTTTAATGTTTTAACGTTATTGTCACATTTTAATTCCCTTTATTTAACCTATTATAGCCAGTGTTCGGTAACATTTTGATAATTGGCATACTATTTCTGGAGGATCATTTAAACAATTATAAATAGTTAATCAAAATGTCTGTTGAATCAATGAACATTAATGATTGACAGCACATTGCAGAGCATAGTTAATTTTAGAACTATTCGTTTTAAATTTATTTTAAAAATAGAATACCAAATAATTTTGTTTTTAAACAAATTTTCTCCCGTTTTTTTCTTTTGTGTCTGTCTTTTTCTTTTTTCAACCTTCTAAAAGTGGCCAATTTAGCCTCACAATAGAAATCAAATGCATCTTTGAACATCTAAATTTGCTTTAAACTGACTTTGCAGAAGGAAGGTCTCATAACCCTTATAGAAGCAATATTCCCACCTCCTTTTTTTTTTTTTATTTCTTAAAAGTGCTTATCAAGATGAATGAGAACAGTGGTGTGTAATTTCAAAGATGAAATTGCTTTTCTCTCCAGCTTTCCCTCAGCATTTCAAGGTCACCCGTGAGAGGGAAGTGAGCCTGTAGCCCAGGCCTTCTCCCAGGTCTGTGTCAGGGCATGCCGCCCTCCCAGCAAAGAGGTTTGCCTTTAGAAGAGCTCTGTTTTATTTTTCCTCTCAAAAGAGGGTGTGAAATTCCAACTCATTCACCACTGTAGGGTAAGCTGGAGTGTGAAGAAGGGTAAATAACATCCCTGTCCTGTGTCCCCAACACTGTTGTCATGGTGCAGCCACTCAGCTACCTGAGTTACAAAACAGCCCGTCCTCTGAAAGGTTGGGGAGGGAAGCCCGAGAACACACCCCAGCGACAGCGCTCCTGGAAAGCAGCTACACCTTACAGATGTGTCGCGCTAGGTGGGCCCAAAATCACACCCAAACTGGGCATTGTTTGATTTAGTATTTAGTACAATATCAAGATAAGTACTATATTCTGCTTTTTCTATCCAATCCCCTGAAGCATACCACTACTTAAAGCTTCAATCTGAGGGTTCACATCTGACAATCCGCTGATGCCTAAATATTCTCAAGCTTCCAACATGGTTAACAGAGCTCAAAAGTCACCAAGACATCCCGACATTTGCTCCTTTATAGAAACAATTACGTCTTGACAATCACTTCTGTTGGAGAAATCGGCAGCTCAACACGTGATTTTCCTTAGATTAAAATGATTACCTCATTCTCACAGGTAATCTGGCCTTATAAACTTTTAAGCTATTTAAAAGTATTTTAAAATATGTCATCTGTTGAATAATAATTTTATAAAAATCAGAGAAATTATGCCTCAGAGTGACAATTATTTTGCTTACTTCTACAAAATTCCTGTTTCTACATGATAGTAACAAACTTTATGACAGTTTTAAGGGAAATCATCAACAACAATGATGGGTTGAAATTAAAATACTCAAGATATTTATTTGACTTCAAAACGTGAGAGAGCTCTTTAGCAATATAACGGAAATGACATCATATTGTAAATGTCTGCTTTGTCACCCGGGCTACAGCTGTAGGGTGGTGTGGGATTTAGAATGAAGGTCTCTGATACTCAGCTTCTTGTGATTTCTGGCGATTATAACATCAATCTCACACAGTTTTGAGAAGAGTGAAATAAAGAATGTGTGTTACTGTTTAGCAATGGTCACTTAGTGCTAACTGCTTTATTAGCAATATTCAAATATTGTGATCAAAGCACTTCAGAGAACTACCTATAGAGCAAGCATTTTAAGGACAAATGAAAAACCCTATCTGGCAGGCTAGCATCTGCCTTGGGTCCTGTTTTGCATAAACTTTTTCACAGATTGAACTGGTTTGATTCTTTGATTTCTGTCTCCATCCCTCTAGCTTTCGGTAAGTTTTAGGGCATCATGAAGAGGTGTAATTGTAACGTGAAACCCAAGGGCGAGATGCATATTGAAACAAACATAAAATATAGCAAACTTGTGGCTTCCTATCAATGCACAACCATAATCTGTGATGTCCTGGCGGCTATTTTTTCCATTTTTTTGCATTATGCCTACTAGTCTAACAAATTGCGACCAGAAAGGTAATCATATTTTACCAGAATCTTGCCTATCGATATATTTTTTTGAGAGAAGTCAAAAAATAAGATCTGTTTTTTACTAATTATCTTTTTAGAAAATTGGATGACACTTTAAATAACAACATGCTTTCATCTACAATACCAGTTGTCATTTATGTAAGCTTCTCAGATTTACTGTCTCCTCTAGACCTTAACCACAGTCCCATAAGGTAAATTGTATTATGATAATTTTTAATGTCATACTAATATGATAATATTATTATAATAATATTAATTATTAATTATTAATTAATATATATTAATTAATTACTATTATTATTATTATAACTACTACTACTGTCATTTTGACAAAAATCTGAAGAACTGAGAGGTTAAATAACTTGCTCCCAAGCAATCATCTACCATTTAGTCAAACGTGGTGATCAAGGGCCTGCCCCAGTGGCCTAATGGTTAAGTTTGACACATTCTGCTTCTGTGGCCTGGGTTTGGTTCCTGGGCACTCATCTGTCAGTGGCCATGCTGTGGTGGCAACCCACATACAAGAAGTGGAAGATTGGCAACAGATATTAGCTCAGGGCGAATCTTCCTCAGAAAAAAAAAAAAATGTGGTGACCAAAGCCATTTGAGGTGGGACATGTGCACTTAATCCCTGCATCAGTCTCCTGAACGATAGAACCCAGAACCCCTTCCAAGACCGTGGGGCTATGTGCCCTGGTCCTACAGCCCTGGGAACTGCCCTTCCTTTCAGCAGTGTTGCTTGCTAATTCTCAAACAATTCTTCCAGCACTAAAGTGTGGGTCCCCTGAGGCATCCACTCTACACAGCCAATTGTTATTTCCCAAAAACTCTTATACTATGTATATGAACCTGAATATAATTGTGAGCAAGTTTATAATCTATCGAAATTTTATAGTAAAAAGAATGCTGATTTAAAGCAGGAATCTAACCTGAAGGTAATTACAAGGCATGTAAAATACCCTATCACTTCCCCCAAAATCACGACATGGCTTGTAAGTGCGGTGACTTGTTTTCTAGAATATGTTTACATTATGATTCTACGAACTCAAACTCATGTTTCAAGTTTATCAATGATCTAAATTAGTTCTCTTCCGATACTCATCAGTGGCATGCAGGACACTCTCCTACTTTTTCATTAAAAAAGATTTTTGATGGAACAGTGGAAGGTGTTTAAGCCCCATGTGGCTGAGATCAGGGTCCATGAGGAAACCCCTCTCAAAAATCCCTCTTCCTGTCATTATCTCACACAGGCCTTCCATTCCCAGAGTGGAATTCTCAGATTAGAACAGATCAGACCTGTCCCAGTTCTCATGGAGTATTTTATAGTCAATTATGGAGCTTTGAAGATTTCTCCCTGGTGGACATACATATTCTCCTTTACCTCAAAACATCCTCTTTAAGAGTTTTATGTGCCTGCGGTCTGCTGTCTATAGTTCATGACTTTTTTCCTCCCGGATTTGAAGAGTTACATTCAAAAGATTAACAGAAAGTAAAGGGAATTTCACTCCCCTGGAAAAGGTTAGGATCACAGTCCACAGAGGAGGTTATCTGGGTACCGCCTACGGGCTCACGGCGCCCTCAACCATACCATCAGACACGTGTGCTACTCTCAGACCTGTGCTCGTAGCCGGCTTACTGCGACAGGGCTAACTACCGAAGGAAAATTTACTCTCTTTTATTCTAATTTCGTGTCTTCTAAATGAACGCATGTTTTTCCCAGTTATACAATTTCTGTCTGGTGCGGGCTGAGTGGTGTAGCAGTCGAGTGCTCGAACTCCGCTTTGGCAGCCCAGGGTTTGCAGGTTCGGATCCCGGGCACGCACCGTCCCACCACTTGTCAAGCCGTGCTGTGGTGGCGTCCCATATAAAGTAGAGGAAGATGGGCATGGACGTTAGCCCAGGGCCAATCTTCCTCACCCACACACACAAAAATTTCTGTTTACCTGTTCATGGTAAAGCGCAGATCAGCTGTGTCTGCTGTTAACATTTGGTGCACATTACACTTAATAGTTTATAGCACTGACATCCTCAAAGAGGATCATGCCATCCTTTCTAAGATGCATTCATTTATTTAATAATGTAGCACATATATCTTTCAATAGTTAAAAAACAAACCTTTGACTTTGTTTAAATGGCTGCATATGGTTGCATTTTAAGGCTGTTACATAATTCAATTTATTTAGCAAATCATTTATTGATGCATATTTATTATGATCACAGTTCATTTTTTTTACTTCCTTTCTTCTTTTATTTCCTTATATTTTAACCAACAATGTGATAAAATTTCTTGTGTATATTTAGTTAGAATACATTGCCAAAAGGACGATTCCTCAGTCTTTGGTTTTCCACAGGTGAGATCTCTAAAACTATGTTCGAGAAGGCTCTACAAACGTGTGTCCCTCTTAGGAATGCACATGTGCTCATTTCCAAAAGATGCTACGTTTTTGGGGGGTATTTCCCGCACTTAGTGCCCAGCACCTACTGGCATTTGACAAAAACTGTGAATGAATGAATTTATCCTTAACATTACCATTGTGTTTTTTACCATTTTTAACCTTTGCTAAAGGGAAAAGCAAAACATATCTCTTTGTTTTAATTTGCATTTGTTTGGTTACCTCTGGAGCTGAAAGTCTTTCCACAAATGCCTTGTCCATTTGCATGTTTATTTCTTGTGAATTACTTTCCGGTGTTCTGTCCTCATTTCCTATGGATGTTATTGATGTATAGGTTTCTTGTTGAAACAGATAAGAATAATTCAGAAGCTAGTCAGTAAATCTTTGTTGTTTGTGTTTGAAATCTCTCTTTTCAGTTACCTGCTTGTCTCTTAACTTTGGTTTAGTTGCTCTTACCTTACATGGATATTAGGTCTTTCCTCATGTTTATTTATTTTTTTGGAGGCGGGGATAATTCGGAGTCTTTACTAGAAATCCACTCCTATTCTAAGAGCATATTTTTAAATTATATCAACAAATATTGATTAAGCTATAATATGTACCAGACACATATTTTTTGTTCTTGCTTTTTTAAAACATAGAATACAAATTTTAGATCATAAAATACAAAATTTGTGTGTATTCATTTTGAATTTTTTTCCACACATAAGGAATGAGGAGGTTTCTAAATTTCTTTCTTTCTTTTTTAAATACTTGTCAGTTGAATGAACATTTATTGAAAGCTCAAATTTTCCCCAGAGTTGAAAGGCCATCTCCGTCAAATATTAGATTTGCGTATAAAACTGGATCTATTTTTAGATTCTCAATCCTATTCCTCTAATCTTGCCATCCAACTGCTATGCCTATACCACACGGTAACATTTTAATTATTGAGTTTTAAAATGCATTTTATTATCTGGAGAATCATATCATCTTCTCTACATTTCCTTTCATAATTCTCATCCCTATTTTTGTATATTTCTTTTCTGGATAAGCTTTAGAATGATTTTTGTTGTGTTCTTAAGATGCCAGTGGATTTCTATTAAGATGTCATTAAATTTATGAATTAGGTTGGAAAGACTTGCTATCTTAATGCAATGTCATCTTCCTGTCCAAGAAGTGGGTATGTTTTTCAGTTTATACATTATATGTTTGCATACATAACATAACTTTTAAATTCTATTTTAGTAAAATATAGCACAATAAACATGATTTATAAAAGTTGTATTTTCAACTGATAGAAAAATAAGGTCATCCAGGTTCAGGGATTCTGCCCAGACAAGAGCCTCTATGTACCTCCTGGAATATTAAGTTGTAAAGGTGAATAAAGGACTCAGAGATTCCCTCCCTTTCTCTTATGAATATTCCATTTTAATCCATCATTTATGAGTTAATGGAATGAATTGCTGCATTTTCTGATCGTGAGGGTCTGGTGCCCTAGAAATCTCTTGGGAAGAAAGGAGTTTAATTTACCTATTGCCTGCTGGTCACAGTGGTGTTTCTTTTCATTTGGTGGAAAATAGTCTCTTACTTCAAGGGCTGTGCTTGCCCTCTGACATTCCTCTATTCTTTTGTCTCTTGGCTTCATCATTGTGTGGCTTTGATTATATCACTGCTCAATCTTTAAGTTTAATAGGAAAGATTCCTAATATAGTTAGCTTGCACTCTGGACAACCTTACCATTTTGATTCTTCTGTGGAACAACAGCTTTACGACCGAGGCACTGCCGTTGTCCACCATTTATAAAGGAAGACTTGAGGGAGCTCAATGACTGAGGTCCCACACTGTTATGTAATGAAGCCTAGAACTTCCCTGTCATGGGGAAGCATACCTCATCAGCAGGACCCAGGAGCTCCATGTCTAATGTCTCACCATGCAGTTTATAGTGTTTCCTGCATTGATGAAGCTGGGAGAATTATTATACTGGTCTCTGAAACATTATGTCAGCATAATGCTACAGTTGAATAAGAGAAGGAAAAAAAAAAGGGCTTTGGTAAATTTCTCTGGTGGAAAAACAATGTTTCCGTCACCCTTTTTCCTCTCCATCTCCAAAGTGATCATCTCCTTGGTGAACAGACATTGCAATGCTGCTGCTGCCAGTGCTGAGTGAAGAGTCCTTGAGGTACCGCTTAGCTCTCACCAACCTCCTGTCTCCCTCTTCCTGCATCCGTGACTGTCTGCCAAGCCATCAACTTGGCCACTGGGCTGCGTTCCAGCTAACAGAATGTGCTGCCTCCAGGCCTGGCCCATAGACCCTCCCACAGCTGACCCTCCATGCATTTCCCCTTTCTGTCCACTGACAAGAGAACCCAACAAGCTTGGACACCGCATGTTGAAGGTGGGGAGTCCCTGAATCACTGCTTGGAGCATGGCCTGCTGCCAGTTAGGATCACCTGTTTTGGACTTTACTTGAGAGAGAAATGAACTTCTTTTATTGTGTTTGACACATTATACATTTGGGCTTATTACATCAGTTAGTATTAGTAATTCATTAAATGAATCATATTAAGTGTGATTTAAAAATACATACTTGCTGCATGTTAAAATAAATTTCAAATAATTAAGAATCTGTGGGTAGGATGAGAATAAAGTTAGGAAATGTGGATGGAGCCAGGAATGAGACTGATTCTCAACATGCAGAACATGAAGCCCCATTGTCTAGCTCAGGGGACAAGTTTGACTCTAAGTTAGAAGGAGGAAAAAGGAAAAGGAACAGAATAAATGACTAAGGAGAAATGCAAGTGTTAATAATGACAATGACAATGTTCTTTCTGCCATCCAGTCTGAAGTGTTTATCTACTGCGAGGGAACCGATTAGGAATCTATCCGCAGTTCTCTATACAGATATAAATATAGATATGGATATGGATATGGATGGGGGTGGGGATATGGACATGGATGTGGATGTGGTCTTAGAAGTAGATGTAAATGTAGGTGGTGGATATAGATATAGAAACAGGTACACATAATGTCAATGTAGTTCAGACACAGATAGACATGGGTGTAATTATAGCTATAGATACAGACATAGACTTAGATAGAGATTGTCAATGTCTTTATGTCTCATTCCCTTCTCAAGCTCCACCAGTTTGTGGAATCGTTCTATCAATGATTCCTTTAGAATAATCCATTACCAGTACTCACTGTTTAACTCATCTGCCTTCTCAGCTGCATTAGCTTTGTTCAGCCAATCCTTTCTTCTTCAAACATCTTCCTCCCTTTTCTCTGAGACTCTTCACGTGCCCCACTTTAGTTCGACGCATATGGCCACTCCCTCAATTTCCTACAGCTCTGATTCCTGCTGTGAATGTTCATGTCCCTCAGGCCCTGCCCTGGGTCACTCCTGCTGTGCATTCACTCACTGATTCTGAGTGTCCTTGTCCGCTTCTGTGGCTGCAGCCCCCTTTCTTTGATGATTCGTCATGATCCTCCATCTCCATCCCAGTCCGCTCCCCATACATTCAACTGTCTGCTGGCTGTCCCCACTGATGCTTGACCTAGAAACCTGACATATTGCATCTCCAGAACCGAAGTTATCTCCCTCTCCAGATTCCACCACCTGGGGCTTCCCTGCATTGTCCTTACTCAGGGGCCTGACACCAGGCAGCTCCCCAAGCCAGAGATGTAGGAACTTCCCATGATTCCTTGCTCTCTCAACCCATTCATTCAATCACCAACAGCTCTGTTGACTTCCCCTACTGCATATTTCTTATACTTCCCACTTGTCTCCTTCACGACCCTGGTGCCACTTGCATAGTGTCAGCTCATCGTCTCACTAGATTACAGAAAGAGTTCCCCAGCTAGGCCCTTCCTCTCCTCTTAATCCAGTTCAATGACTCATTTCAGCTCCTTGAGTAAATCATGCCCTTTGTCTTCCATGCCTTCATATGATTCTGCCCCCTGTCCTTCCTTCTTTGCTACTGTGGCTCACATATCTTGCATGCTCCTATGTGCTGGGCACTGTTCAATGTGCCTTCCTGTTATTTATCCCATTTAAGCCTCAGAATAACCTTATGAGTTAGGCAGCATTGTCTTTATATGGCAGTGAGGGAACTAAGTGTGGAGTACCTTTCCCTTGGTGTGTAAGTAATGTTCACAATGTTATCTGCCTCCAGCTCCACAGGGTGAATTCTGACCCATCCTTCATACCTAAGCGTGCATACCATCTGCTCTACAGGCCTCCTGACTCCCTACGGGGGCACGTGGCTCTCCCCAACCTGCCCCTAAGAGTTTCCCGGGCCCTGCCCAGCAAGGGCCTTTAATGTGCCTCTGTGCCTTGATAGAAGGAGCTCCCTGAGGACGGGGCCACATCTCACCTTCCTCACTTTGTATAGTATTGGCACATAGTAGGCAGTGCTTAAATATTTCCTTAAAAAATAAATGAACATGAGACTCAGTCACTGAGAAGAAAATATATTTTATGACATTTTGCAAATGTATGTACATTTAAGTGTATTTTTTGTTCATTAATAGTCACAAAGATGTATATGATATATTTAAGCAGAAATATGTAGCTTAATGGGATTATGAAAATGAATAATATGTACACGTATAAAACATCTTACTTAACGGAGTTTTACTTGTCATGGACAGGAATGCAAACCTCAAGGGTTGACACTTCCGTTATAGATTTGTATTACACTACATTGTTAAACTTTGAATTTAAAATTTAAAAATCTTAATGCTTGTCTTGGCTGACTGTCATTCTATTTAGTTTCAAAAAAATCAACAAACAAATTCTAAAATTTTATTGGGGCAAAATTAAAAATAGTTTAACCATGGCCCATGCCCTATACCTTGGTTATTGTTTTTGTTTGTTCATTTAAACCAGTCTTACTAAATGATATGCAATATTTTGGAAAGAAGTTATAATCTAATGAATGAGCTTTCTTCCTCCTGGAGGGGGGATGGGGAACAGGCTCTGAGACCTCTCCTCTCGCCTTCTCCTCCCCTATAAAAGAAAAATTTGTTCTTATGAATACAATTTTTGAAACACTCAAACACATTATATGGTTCTATATTGGTGATGAAACCTGCTTTTGGCCAACTACCAACAAATTTTTAACATTGTCTTTCTATTTCTGGAGATGCCCAAAATCAAGATCAAGGATTTAAAAATTGTGTTTCCGATTTTGTCTCTCTTTTTTTAAGGTTAGGATACTGAGTGTCTTCAGAAGTAAAGTATCTTAATATTACCCTGCCACCTAGGGGTATTGCCAAAGAAATTTATCCATGCATAGTAAAGAGAGATGCAATGTGTTGGCCAAAATGTAAAAATTCTGTCACATGAATAATTTAGTGACTAAGTTCTGTCACTAATATAAATAACATTCACTATTATGATTTTATATTTTCTCTCTTCCAAAAATAATCTATGTTTTAAAAACTATACAAGAATAATGGGATGGAAATTAGGAAGAATTGTCTCTTTCAGGACTATGGAAATTTAAAAGTTAACACAGTAAAAACTGAGCATTAATACGTGAATGGCCAATAAATAACATACATGTTTCCCCAAGCTCTCAAAGTCCTTTGTGTATTCTTTCTCATTTATGACAGTTTAAGCCCTGGGGAGACCAATCTCTATTTAGAATATGGTGGATTGTCTACTGCTTTGTAGGTGGGCAGCGATTTTAGGTCATAGTATAAACACATAGTCTGATTGACCAAATTATTTATGCTCTTGAAAGCGATGAAAAACCATCATCCAAATTGTTGACCTCTTAAGGCTGTCTTCGGATGATGCCTAACAACATTTTTTTAATCCTCTGAAAATAAGCTTTTTCTGATGAAATTTACTGAAGGGAGAAATCTAAATATTCAACCCTAATAGTAATATCTACATACTGTGTGGATATGGGGTTTTTGCCCTGAGGGATCTAAGAATTAAGACACATTTGGGAGATAGTGAACACATACATAGGACACATATCAGAACTCTTGAAGAAGCACACTTTACCATTATATAAAATTAATGGAACAAGCAAACTAAACTTCGTTTTGAAAATGCACACTCTCTGAGTTACGACAACGTCTCCTTGTCCTGGAATCGGAATTGAAGGAAAGAAAGGCAGACGGGCTCACACTGCCATCTGTCACTGGTGTCATCTCACCTTTGTGCAGCCGGGTCAAGGAAAACCTGAAATGCAAAGCAGCTCCTCGAGACAAACTAATGAATCCAGTCCTCAGGTCTCGAGATCAGCAGCCTAGGGAAGCAGAGTCTGCTGCATCATGTCTTGCCCTCATCGCCCTGACTGCAGTTATTGGACCCAAGGTACATGAGTTGTTCTCCAACCTCAACGGTGGGGTCACTCTGTAATAACGTTAATGGGGGGACGCTTACGTTCCAGACATTAGGAAAATCCACCCCACATCTGCTTTCTTGCGGTCCCTCTTTTCAAGGCGGTGAGGGGGAACTGAAAGATGTAAATGGTCGGGGTTTTGCTTAGCTTGGGGCTTTTCTTCATCGTGACAGGCCTTTGTTCCCAGGAACAGAGAGAGCTCTAATTACACCCTCTCAGAGTCAGGGCTCCATGTCAGAGGGAGCAATGCAAACGCCAGGTGCCTTTTCTCTTCTCATTATGACCTGTCTCTTTCCAAGCGCATCACTTTCAGGAAGGAAGGGAGAAGGCTCTTTCTTTTGAGTTAAAAACATGCTTTCTTCATCTTCATCTTATTCGTACCAGTTTTGCTCCAAATCTCATTCCTGTTTAGAGAAAAGTGCTATTTTTTGATTGTTTGCCATCCATGCTACTATTTGAATTTGGAAATCATCAACACCACCATCAAATTGTCCATGGGACCCCTCATGCTGACTGCAGTTTTGAGCACTGGTCCCGGGAGTGTCTGGGAACCGTGCTTCCTACATGACAACACAACCACCTGGGGCCAGCATCATGACACAGTTTAAAATGTGGTCCATGCACCCCAGGACTTTGTTTGAAACAAGCCTGAAAGAGGCTCAAATTAGCTGAGCCTACCCCACTTGTACTTTTTATAGGGGCATGATTTGTGCTTTTTAATTAGCAGGTTATTCAAGTCATCTTTAAATGCAAAGTTATCCAATAACCACACTCGGACTTAGTATAATTCCAATTGTTGGGCTATTTAGGAAAAACATTGGAAGGAATTCTACAGTATTTTGTGTAATATAAGAATCTTTTGAAGTTCTCAACTTCGTGGTTTTTACTGTTAGTTTTGGCAGTGACTTTATTCCAAAGGATTGTTCTTCTTACTTTGAGAATGGAATCTTCGAAACCTGATGGAACATCACGAATAGGAATTCTTGGGGGTTCTCTTTAATTACTAATGAAGTCTTAAAATTTAACACAAAAGAGAAATGACTTAAATTAAAAAATTTCAATTTAAAAAATTGAAATTATTAACTGTGCTATAATTTGATATTTGCTGGTACAGGGAAAAAATTTCCTGTTCTCAGTATCCATTTAGATAATAGATAATTTACTACGTATTTCACAAACAGTATTTAAACTATTTATGAAAATCAAGTTCTTACGTATATTTTAAATATCCATATAGACAGTCAAATGAAGTTTTTGAGTAAAAAATATTGTGCCATAAATTGTCAAATTTTCAAATTATGCCATCATATGTATAATATGTGTTATTTTAATATACTCAGTTCCTTTAATAACACATTATATTGAAAACACTGACACTAATTAGTCTACTCTTGACTGCAGACTTTACTTTCTTGATTTGTGTTTTAACAATTAAGTTATTCCTTTTCATTAGGCATCATATCTATAAAATATTCCTAAATGACAACATCAGTTAATCTTTATATTACTATTAGAGATAATTTCCATATGTCATTAAATAAATGATCATCATTGATATTAAGCATTTTCATTAACAGGCACCTCTATCCTGCACTTGAACTACGCTAATTAATTTGCTAGCCTAGATGTGTGATACTGAGGTCACTTGCATATGTTACAAGTACGATGCACAGAAGGAAAAATTAGGTCCTAAAATTCTTTAAATAACTCTTAGAGATTGTTTCTCATTGATAGTATCAGATTACCTTTATTGTTGTCACATTTCATTGATAATATTATATGTTTTACATAAAATAATTCATCTAAACCAAAGATTCTTAATAAATGAATGCAGAACAGTAATACTTCTAACAGCATAATTTTGAACAATTCTCTGCTTCATAAAATCACACTCAAGTGTATATTATTTGTGAAAAATAGAAAATGTTCACTGTTCTCTTGTAAATGAAATATTTCTCGAGGATCTCTGAAAACTTGTGTGTGTGCTGCCAGGAAGGCCTTGAAGAACCAGTGTCTGTTGGACACACAAGTGCTTCCCACTGAGGACTGGCTCCCTGAGATTGGCCGGGCCTCACCAAAAGAGCCCCTAACACAGGTGCACGTGCGCCCCTGGGGACCGGGTGACAAGCCCCAGGGGGACACACGGCGATTCCCGAAGCTCCTGGGCTGCCTCCACAGCATGACCTTATTCTGAGCCTTTTTCAAAACAAATGCTGTTATTGGCCTGTTTGCTTTAATTTAACATTAGGTAGATCAGACCTTCTTTGCAAAAGTCTTATTTTAAAAACAATTAGAGGCATTTTAGCTATTTTTTTTAAAGTAACATGAGTATAACAGAAATTGATGACATTTTTACTGTTGTGAAAATCCAGACTGGCTGCCGTTGGAAGATTTCTGCTGCCTTATTGAATCCCTGCATGAAAAACATTAAAAAAAAAAAGTGTAGAATATAGTGAAATGATGCATTTTTGGACCATGTCTATCTTAAAATTTTGTGGGGTTTTGTGGTAGGCAAATTATTAATGAATTAAGTAGGAGTTAGTGAAAGTAAAGAGTATGTTTATCACCCAATTCTGCTGCTGTAGGAGGTGAGCAATTATGATCATCGCCAATTCAAAAGAAAGGGGAGGAAGGCGGCAGACAACAACAGCAGCAGTAGCAACAAGAAGAAAGGGAAGATATGGAGGGAAGGGAGGAAGGAAAGTTCTACTAAATAAACCAGAGCTTAAGAATTAAAGTTGTCTAAAAATGTGTTTTTTTTTCAGGTGTAAAAACCCACATAGATTTCAGAGAAATTTCTTATATAAAGATCTACCTGGGTTCACCTAGGCAAAGATTAGCTTATTTAATTCTCACAACAAACCTCTGCAGCGTAAGGAAACTAAAACAGAGAGGTTGAGCAACTTGCCTGGGGTCACACAGCTATCTAGTCCTAGAGCCTAAGTTGGAACTCAGACATCAGAACTCCTGTAGCCAAATCCTAACCACTGATACCTGGGGTATGTCCTGCCTTCTCAGAGTGGTTGTGAGCTGATCACCTCCCACAGTTATCCTCAGCACTCTCCTATGTAATAGGGGAATACAGTACCAGGCTTGTTGCAAGAATTAAATGAGACAGTGGTTTACTGTCCCATTCCTTCTACTGTTTGCAGAATGCGGGCAGGGATTGTGAACATGTGTACACGTGTGTGCTGTTCACATGTCACTAATCCTAGAACTGTCTTCCACATAGTAGAAGCTCAATAAATACAAGGAGAATAAATAGATGGATGTATAATAATAGCAAATAGGTGAATGAAAAGAGGGTTCTTGGAAATTAATTTTAATCATTTTTTACTTATCTTATACATTATTCCTTTTACTATCCTTATTTGTGAACTGACTGTACCCTCCTCCCACATCAGAGTATAAGATCATTTAGTTCAGGGACTATAACTTACCGACTTTTACACTCACACTTAGAGGGCACAAAATAAATACTGGCGGAATGCAATGAAGTCAACCTTTACTCGAGGGCATTGTAATTCTTTGTCAGTTTTGGAAGTGTTCAGTGAAGGGAGACTTGTTTTGCAGGCTTTACTATTAATGAGAATTCTGGCCTATGTGTTACAGTCAGTTAAGTTCACGTTCAAACTGCGTTTTTCCCAAGTGTACAGAGGAGAGGAAGAGCCAGACCCAACTGGAACCCCCCGGCTGGCCCTGGGCTTGGGGCAGACAGACAGGCTGAGGAGAGGACAGCTGTCCCAGAGGGCAGGGTGCGTGCTGGGGCTCTCACCAGCTCAGCGAGAACGTCCGGCCAGCGGTCGGCTGTCCCAGGGGCCCCCAGCTTTCTCTCATCCCTGTGCTGGAACAAGTACCCGTTCCCTGGGCAGTGCTGGCCGCCTTCACAGCATGGAGGACTGGTTCAAATTGCTGGCCAAGGCTGAGCCTGCAGAATGCTCGGCTGCGGGATTTTAAACCGAAAGCAGAACCCAGCGGCTTGCTTGCGTGTTGTGGTTTGGTAAACACAATTCATGACAGTAGAACAGCAGACTTTCATTCTTCTTTTCCTTTAGGTGTTAGTGGACCCCATAGACTGACGTTACAGTGAACAAAACCACCGCGTCAAAGAGTAAACACTCTCTTTGAGAAACATTCAAATTTAATTCAAATCTTCAATCAGACCAAATGCATCATTATATAAATCCAGGAATCCTCTCAAGAAAAAATAACAAATACTGCCCTGGGAAATATGTTTGAAATCATAAAACATCTGTCTAGGTGACATTCTAGGAATATCAAACATAAATAAGGCTTTTCAAGAGGAAATTGGGACACTCCTAATTACATGATTTTCTTTGCTGTTGTTAATCCCAAATCAAGAATGAATATTATGACACTTGAAAACAGTTCAATTTAACTAAAACAGCCATCTTTCAAAATGTACAGCAGGAGTCTTCAAAGGGCCTGTTAGTTTGCTGGGCTGCTCAGGAGTGTATGAGCTGGGCAGTAGGTTTCAGTGCAGTGCACGCGATACGGAGGAGGGTGAAGGCTCCTCTCTTGCAGCTCTCTGAAGCCTTGCCTGAGAGAAGAGGCAACGTCTGTGGGATGGACTACATTTTAGGAAGAAGGGACAAACTTTGAAGGGCAGCTCATGACTTCAGGGACAGATGAGAAATCAGAAAGAAACGCAGATGCTGAAAGGTGGGAAATCATCCATTAACCGTTTCCGTATCATCCATTAACCCCCTCCTGCAATGGGCGTGCAGGGAACAGGTGTAAAATTGCCTGCGTTTTGTTCGATGCCTTAGTGCACAGATTAAAATCTTGAATGTTCGCTTTCACTGTAGCACTTCTTAAGGACATAAACACAAAGCAATAGCATCTTGTCCTGTGATGTCAAAGGCTGCTCTTAACTGGATAAAGCCGGTTCCAGACCTTATTAGTCCAGTCTTGTATCTTGGCAAGCCTCATACCTCAGCATGAGAAAATCTGAACTCTTCTCACCTCTCTTTGATTTCCAAGTCAAGCAGGGTTTATGTGTAAGCCCTCTGGCATCAAGCTGCAGTGTAGGGGCTTCTATCTGTACTGAGAGTTAAAACAAGACAGGTCTTTAAATTGATCGGACTGCTGGAATGTGTGTGTGTGTGTGTGTGTGTGTGTGTGTGTGAGGCCGTGAGGCTCTCCCTGGCGTTCCCATGTTGTGAGGTTGTGCGATCCCAGCGTCTATCACCCGGATGGACCTACATGGAGTAGGTGCACCTCATTATCAAAATGATGTCGACAAACACAAAAGCACAAAGAAGAGAGGCAAAAATGATAAAGGAGCTGAAAGGATTGATTTATGAGAAAGAACCACAGATAACAGGGAATCACATTTTGTCTTTCGTATGTAGCACTTTTGGGGAATTCTAAACAGGAATGTTGGCAGAAGAACTCAGAGAAAAAATATCTGGAAAAGAATAAAAGTCAGTGTGAAAACTGAGAAGAAATCGAAAAGAAATAAATAAAGAGGAACATTCTTTGGTTAGATAAATTAAGGTATAGGCCATTCAGTGCCACGATTCATAAAGTAATGAAATGCGGAAAGAAGATCTGTTATAGAAAATAATTTTAAGTTAAAATAAACACTATACATTTAGATTGCGAAATGCCAATTCAAAAATAAATACTTGGTTTATGTAAATCCTAGTACACGTTGGAACTCGAATTAGCTGAGCAGTTAGAGCCTTAACACATTAAATCTGATAGAGGAACTCTCAGCAGACAGGACAGAGAACAGAGCAAACTGCTATGGCCCATGAGGGGCCATCAGTATTATTTTCCCTTTCCACATACCTGGATCCCCACTTTATTATAGAGCATAACTATTTGACAGGCTGACCCCTGGGAATGAAGTAAATATCAATCATGGTTTGAAACCTGTTGACACGAGGGAACAAAGGAAAACCCTGTTTACTCGCGGAAGTGCAATGCCACCACGTGAGCGTGAGGGTTTATATTAAAAGAAAAGTTTACGATGCTTTGCAATGATTTGTCATAATTTTCCTCCAAATGGCTTTGCTTTTGCCGTCTTTTCAGACCTCTTCCCATTGGTTGAGTCGGGTGCAAACTTGTTTTTGCTGGCCAAGTACCCACTGCCTCTAATGGTGACATGGTCAGTCACCAATTTCCTAACAACTAGTAGGAAAATGCTTGTGTCCCGGAGCTGTCGCCATGCAGAGGAACCCACTTCCAACCAAAAGCCTTGAACGTGGTTGTGATTACATTAGATTTCATGTGTTTTATACTTACAATGCTTGATTAGTAGTGTGCAAAAGTATGTGTGTGTGGGGAGGTCTTTACATCTTTTAAAAGACAGGAGACTACAGAGAGAGGATTAAAGAGGTCACGTTAAACTCAGAGACTGAACACTGGTGTAATTTTCAGAGATTCATGATATTTTGGTGTATCTATTAAAATCAAAACCTACCACCTAATGCAAAACATCAGAGTCTGATGAAGAAGAAAGTGTATTTTGTTCTCACGACTAACAAAAAAACTATCACTAAACTTCTCTCTTATTAGTTTTCTTCAGGTTATAATTAAACTTTTGATTTAGAAGAAATATACTGAATTTGAGATCCCCCAATTAGTATCAGATATCCTCTTTATACTATAAATATATACTTCTTTAAATAACTCATCTCAGAGCACTCATTTTTACAGGAAGCCAAAATAGAATTTCATGCTTTGAAATATTTTTCAGAAGCCAGTTTCATAGGCATTTTTTTCTTCCCTGGAAATGTGGGTGAGCTGGCTGGGGGCGAGTTTTGAGCGGGCGAAATGCTCTTATTCCCACTTTTTGGGAGTGGATTATAGGAAGATTTCTGCAATTGCTTTACTTGGTAATGGTGTTTTTCTATCTCTTTTTTTTCCTAGTTAATATTATAAAAGTGATTACAAATATCTGCTCTGCTTGTATGCTTATTTCACTGTGATTTCCATACTATTCCCTCAGAGCTCAGGGAAATCGGGAGCTGCTCTTTGCCTTTGCTGATATTTTCAGAACATTTTCCTCTCCTCGCAGATCACTGGATCCTGTTGAACCTCCGTCTACCCGTCATTATCCACCCACTGGGCATGTTTTCCTACCCGATCTATAACCCTGACATGAGATAGTTAAATCACCTTTTAGTGAGCACGAGGCCATTTCTAAAACAGTGAATTTGGAAGATTATTCAAACATTGTCTTTCCATTCACAACGTGCAAGGAATATCAACTTTATTTTTTCTTTGCCAAACCGAGGAACAGTAAAAAGGAAAATATTTGAGAGTCACTTTTCCAGACAGAACTCTAAAAAATCACAAAATAACCGAAGAGCATCATTTATGAGGAGGATCTGACTGTTGATAGCAAACCTCAACACTTGAAAGCAAGCAGACGAGAGAAAGTGGGTGGGTCGCTGTGGAGGGGCCTCTGGAGCTGCGGGAGAAGGAGCCTGTGTTCCTAAGAAGAGGGCTGGAAGAGAGCTGGCAGGCGGGGTATCCGGGGAGGCTGTCCTCAGCTCCACCCCGCTGGTGTTTCGTCTATCCAACGCGTTCTGACAGACACACAATTACACAATGTCTCACTGTTTATGGCCGCGTTTCTTCATCACAACACGAACAGAGAGAGCCTCCCTTAAGTTTCTCTTCCTTCTTGGGGAGAAGGAAAATGCAGCCACTCTGGCCTTTTATCTCTGGAACCTTGTTTAATTGTTCGGTGACAGCGCAGAGACTGTAAATACTGCTGCCCAAGGAGCTAAATCATAGCACCACATGCCTGTTAGACCAGAGGCACCCGCGTCCAACATACCTTTGGAAACGACGCAGGTGTCTAATGAATGCGTGCCACGTCGGCTCCTAAAGTGTATCTGGTTTTCTCCTGCACAGATGCACCTGGGGTCAGCTGGGGTCATCTACAACACTTCCTCCTCACAGAGCCAATCCAGCACCCCTGCAAGCTCGGACTCAGGCGGAGAGAAGGGGCCGGTGAGGGAAACTCTGAGCAGCCCTGAACAAAGGCACCCTCCCCGCCTCCTGCTCACAGAGGAAGGTGCACACGAGCCGCCTCCCGCAGAGCGGGCAGCAGCAGGTGGCAGCATTGTCAAAGGCCTGGCAGCCAGGCTGGCTGGACGAGGACACACGAGTCCTGCAGGAAGTTTTGCATGGAGAGGGGACTTGGACCTTTCATGAATTTACTGTCACCTCCTTGAGTGCTCCGTTGTTTGCTGTGACTGCATCTGGTGATTAGAGTCACAGCACTTGGAGTTGACGCCTCTGAATTATTTGATCCTCTCAGTTTTTACTGCATGACACAATCTGAATTCTTTCACCTCAAATTTATCAGACGGAGGTCTTGGGACCACAGAGAAAACGCCAGCCTCTCCCATCGTTAAAAAACAAAACAAAACAAAACACAGACAAAAAACAAACAGCAGGGCGGGGTGAAAGGGAGGGAGGAATCGGGAGTCAGTAGTAAAATGTAATGGCCCTTTTTTGTTACCTGAATGCTGAGAGTGAGATAACCCCATGAGTGTTGGGAACAGTTTTTTCTCTTCTTTTTTTTAAAGTAGAGATGAAGATGAAGGACGTTTGGTTCCTCTTTCTCATCTGACTCAGGGTAACATTCGACCCACAGAAGCCGGCGTCTGGAGTGGCGGCTGAGTCTCACTTCACAGAATTATGGGAAAGCACAGCCATGAGCTAGTATGTGGAAGCCAAACAAGTTCCACGGATGTCTCAAAGTAAGAGAGAATAGGGTCATTTTCCTCCCTCCAGCTCACCGCACCAGCCGTGAGCATGAGACGGAAGGAGAAAACTTGCAGACAAATTCAGGAGGACGTGTGCCCAGACTAAACCCACTCCCCTGTAGGCAATGACAAAAGTGGGCTCCTGATGGCAGCAGGAGGCGTGCTGGCTTCACCGTCAACTGTGACCCAATTAGGCTTTGATTTTTTTTTTTGCATTTGTGACATAAAATGCTATTTTTTCTCTCTCTCATTGTTTTCGTTCCTTGTACTAAGGCTCACACAGGATATTTCCAGTCCTGATTAAATATTTGACTGCGTCTCGACACCCCAGTCACGCACACATGCTCTCCTTCTCCCTCTCTCTCCACACACACACACACACACACACACACACACACACACGCACGGGCTCGTACATCTCCTTGCCCTCACCATCTGAGCAAATTAGTAGTGATTGCTTACATACGCTTAATAGTTCACAAGGAAAACTCCTTCCATTAGAGGTACCTCGAGCTGCCATAATGGAGGCCGAGAATTGACACCACCAGGTTGTAGATGCAAGTTCTGTTTAAAATGATCCAGAGTGAAGCCCTGGGATTCATTAAATCAGGCAGAGTTTCTCATTAAACGTGTAGATTGACAGTAGGAACTAACTATCATTTGTGGCTTCCTTAGAGTCCTCCTACCCAATAATATTTTTTTTGCACGGGTGATATTATATTTAGGATAAAATAGTGAAATTGTAACTATTTGGTGGTAGGTAGATGCCTGCTTTGTATAAAAACAGCAGTGTTCTCCCTTCCTTTGTCGCCTCTCTGGAAGAAGGAGGGCCCAAGAATAGTTAAACCAATCAGAAGTCTGGCCAGCAGCCTTTCTAGTTTAACTCACAATAATAGGTAAGATGGACCCCCGCTACCTGGAATATATTTAAATATTAACCATAAACTCAAGAAACTCACAGCTCAGGCTTCAATTTTCTTACCATTTAATTCATTCATGTATTTCACTTTAACGACATCTAATAAATCCTTTGTGGAAAATTCCTCTTAATATGACTATGGAGGAAGGGTCAAAAAATTAACATCTCTTCGTGCTAGGAAAAGTGACTTGATGAAGGGAAGGCACACACTCATTACAAAAATATCATTTTTCCTCAAAGATCTGAGGCCCCTAGGTGACACTCTTTTGCATCTTAACATAAAATATGTAATGCACAACCTTCTGGTGTTAAGAGATAGTGCCAGAGTACTCTGCCCTGGGAAGTTTGCAAAGATGCAAGATAGTCGTGCCTTGAGGTACGTAAAGAAAATATTTCTTACGTAAATACAGGCTCTCGATGGTCAATGAGCAGATATTCTGGAAGGCACTGTCGATATGAAACGTCAAGTGGGGGCAAGGATGCTTTCCTGATTAAAAAAAGAATCATATATATGCGTTTATGTACATGTACTCATTCAAAAATGTATGTAAATGATGGAAAAAGCTGTAGGAAATGCTCTTCAATGAAATAAATGCAGTTTTCCAGAGAACCTGAAGGACCTATTCATTACCTGGAGATCTTTTACTAAGAAATGGCTTCCATGAATTGATGCTGTTTTTTTTCCCTTCTTTTTATTCACTTCCTTAAAAGTATCCTCTATTTTAAAAAAAAAAAGTTATGAAAGGGACTCTCCTATCTGTGCAAAACTTTCTTCCCTCTATACACCTGCATTCTAGAAGGAGTATTTCAATTTACAATAAGCTGATTTTTAGCTCCTAGTCTCTTTTCTTCACTCTCTCAGGAGCTTGGATTTCTCTCTCAAGGTAGATTCTCTAAGGCCCCGTGAGCTACTACGAATCTGAAAGCACTTTCTCCTGAAAGCTTTTTCTCATGCTTTCACAGGGAGAATTTATTTCAGAAGGTTGCTTTGTATGCTGTGTGTATAAATATAGACAGATATGGATATAGATAGAGATCGCGGGGATGTAGATGCAGATACAGACATGCAGTTGCTTAAATTCTCCCAGTATTACCTTCTCTCCGATTTGCCTACCTGCCTCTTCCTCTTGTGGTTCCCCTGGGGTGGGCAGAAGTATTCGTGTGGTTTTTGCACATCACTGACTCCCCTTGTCAAGTGCTTTAAAAAATAAATGGTTAGAAATTTTTGAAAATGTCTTCACCTTTGCCCTTGGATCTTAAAGTATTACTTGAACATTCTTTCTGAGTATCGCACAAACCAAGTAACATGTGCAATCTTCAATCAGCAGTATCTTCATGATCTTGACATTCATAACTCAGCAGCTCAGGCCAAGATTGAAAACAATACCCTCCTTTAATTACATAAAAGGTTTTGAATTCATATGGCCTGAAAGAGCCCAGAGAATCTGAAAGTGTGTTGGAAAAGTGAACTTGGCAAAAAAATAATTATTTAGAAGGATGTGACTAAATCCCTGAAAAATTCTTAGCTTTATTCAAAAGGATATTGAAAAATAAATTTGTCTACAGAATTTCTCATGGTTTTGTGCCCATAATAGATTTTCTTTGGAATATAGTTCAGATGCAAAATATAAAATACAAATTAAATATGTTTTCCACAGAGTGGCGTTAAACATTGCAGTTTTTTATGTGTTTCCAAAGTGACTTAAATTAATGTATACGATAATACTGGCATTTTAAGTTAGTGGGAAAAATAGATTATTCACAAAATAGGATTGAGAAAACTGATTTGTTATCTAAAAATAAAATTAATTCAACCTGAAAAAATTTAAAGGAGTTGGAGTCGTGCACAGTGTATTCTTTGACTAAAATGAATTAAACTAGAAGTCAATATTAGGTATCCGGACAATCTCCCCAAGTGTGGAAAATAAACATCACACTTCTAAATAACCTATGAATCAAAGAGACAATCACATAGGAGTTGGAATATATTTTAAAATGAATTACAATCAAAGTACATCATGCAAAATTTGTGAGATGTAGATAAAGAAGTTCTTTGAGGAAAATTTATAGCATAAAGGTTTAATTTAAAAACAAGAAATGTTTCCAATCAATTGCTTAAACTTTCACATTAAGAAATTAGAAAGGAAGAGAAAATTAAACCTAAATTAAGCATAAAGAAGGAAATAATAAATATAACAGCAGAAATCGATGGGATTGAAAACAGAAAAGTCAGTGGAATCAAAGCACATTAATTTTAAAAGGTAAATGAAATTGATAAACCTTTAGCCATGCTAATTGGGAATAAAAGAGAGAGGAAGCAAATTACTAATATCAGAAATAAGAGAAGTGACATCACTAGAGATTCTGCGGATAGTAAAAGTATAATAAGGTGACATTACTAAAGATATGCAAAAAAGTCGTAGGTTAAATAAATTTGCTGAATGATACAAGCTATCAAAGCTCATTTAAGAAGAAATAGATTACCTGAATAGTATAAAATCTATCAAAGAAATTAAATTTTTGGTTTAAAATATTCCCATAAATAAAACTCTGGACCTAAGTGTCTTTACTGGCACTTTTGAGGAAGAAATAATACCAGTTCTATAAAACTTCTTCCAGAAAATACAAGATACAGAAAATTTCCCAACTTATTTATGAGTCCAGTATTACACTAATATCAAAACTAGACAAAGATATTCCAAAAAAAAGAAAACTATACATTAACAACTCTAATGAATATACTCACAGAAGTATTTAACAAAATATAAGCAAAAAAATCCAGGATCAAAACTCATGATGAGTAGAGCTTGTCCCAGTGCTGCAAGGCTGGTTCAACATTCGCAAATTGATCACTGTTATTCACTATATTGATATGCTGGAGGAGAAAAACCATGTCATCATCTCCATTGATGCAGATAAATTCCAACAGCCATTCCTGGTAAGAACTTCCTTAACCTGTGAAGGTCCATCTACAAAGAACCACAGCTGATATCATACTTAACAGTAAAAGACTGAATGCTTTCCCCTGAGACTGAGAATAAGGCAAGGACGTTCTCTATCACCATTCCCATTCAATACCTTTATTAGTTTTCTATTGCTGTTGCAACAAAGTACAAAAAATACGGTGGCTTAACACCATCTATACTTATTATTTTATATATTTGTGAGTCAGAAGTCTGACATGGATCCACTGAGCCAAAATCAAGGTGTCAGCAGGGCCTTGTTCCTTACTGGAAGCCATAGGGGAGAATCCATTTCCTGCTTATTCAAGGTGTTGGAAGAATTTAGTATCTTGTAGTTGTAGGACTGAAGTCTCTATATTCTTGCTGGTTGTCCACTGAGGGATGTTTCTACTTTCCTAGTGAGGCCACTCAAGTTCCTTGGCACATATCCCTTTTTCTCCATATTCAGAGTCACCAACGGTGGGCTGAATCCCTCTCACACATCAGATCTCTTCTCTTTTTTCTTCCTTCTCATCCACGTAATCCTACCTGAAAGGAGTCTTCTAATTTTAAAGACTCACTGATTAGATTAGGTCCACTTGGATAATCCAAGATAATCCCTTTTTCTCAAGGTCCATACTCTTAATAATATCTGCACAGTCCCTTTTGTTACTTGAGGTATCATATTCACAAGTCCTGGCAATTAGGGGATAGACATCTTTTTTTGGGTGAGGGGCTTATTCTGCCTAACACAATATAATAGTGAGAAAACTATCCAGTACCATATGGCAACAAAAAGAAAGACTTGACATTACAGAAGATTGAAAGGAAAAACTAAAATGATCTCTATTCATAGACTATATGATTATCTATGCGAAAAATCCCAAAGCATCTACAAAACACTACTAGGTATAATGTGCGAGTTCAGAGACGTTGCTGTGTAAAAGCTAACATACGAAAATCAGTTGTGTTTTTACATGGTCACAATGAACAATTAGATGCTGAAAATTTTAAAGAAAACACAATTCGCAACAAGACTAAAAAACTTGAAATGCTTAGTGATACATCTTCACAAAATTTGTGCAGGATTTATAAAATAAAAATTCTAAACTTTGAGGAGAAAAATCAAAGAAAGACTAAATAAAAAAAGATAGTGTTCATTAATTAGAATTTTGAATTTTTTTAAGATGTCAATTTTCCCTAATTGATTTATATATTCAAAGCAGTTCTAACAAAAATCTCTGCAAGTATTTTTGTTGAAATCAACAGTTTACCTAAAATTTTTCTGGGAATCCAATATAGCCTTCATTGGAATCTCCAAAAGTATAAGACAAAATAAAAGAAATAGAAAAAAAATTCCTTTGGAACAAAAAGAGACTTTCCAGATGTCACAAAATCCAAAAAAAGAAAAAGTCCCCTAAATCCAAAACCCTTCTTTGCCACAGAGAGAGACAGTTTTTTGTGTATATGTCTGTTTTAAGAAATTTTTTTTTTCTGAAATTAAGACCGTTTGAATCTGCTTTTGTAGGCCACATTTTTGATCCAGGAAAAATTGGCCTAAAAAAAGAGATTGATCCTGTAAAAATTATTGTCTAATTTTGACAAGAACGAAGGAATATTTTTTTCCCATAAGGTCCACAAAAAGAAACTTCCAGCTGAAGGACTTCAGCCAATCAGGTGACTGTGAGAACTAAACCGAAAGTTTGGCTGTAAACCTGGAAGGGCTGGAAGGAAGGTTGCACAACTAAGCAGGGTGACCGAGCGTCTGCAAGCCGGATGGGCTTTCATGGTGTGAAACGAGTCAACCAGCAAAGAGTGCACGGAAGAGAAAAAACAGTATAATTTCATGACTAGGATACCTTTTTAAGTGGAACATTAAGAAAAATATAAATATGTTAATAGAATAATTGTAATGCGAAGAAGGATAATATTATTGATTAAAATTGATGCCAATAGAGAATTGATAAGACAATGAAAAGATGTTATCTTTATCATTGCTTATAAGAGGGGACTAATGGATACTGCCTAAGTAATTAAAAGATGAAGGGTATTATATAAAATTATAATTATAAAGATGACCTCTAAAACAAACAAACAAAAAACACTAGCCTTCCTAAATATCAGAAAATCTATTCACAAAAGAAGCACAAAGGAAACTCAACACAAATTAAAGACTTTTTAAAATTCCATGAACGTAGGAAATATACAAAATAATATGACAAAACTAATAACAAACATATTTCTTATTTTGATAAATGTAAATAAACACATTTTTTAATTCAGTGAAATCACAAAGTAAAATCCAAATTTATACTGTTCCACCTAAAACAACGTGATTCTAGAAAGACTGCAAACAAAAGAGAAGGCAAAGCTACACGAGATAATAAGTAAAAAGAAGAGGAATATAATCTTAATATCAGACAAAACAAGCAGTTTAGGTGAGACCATTAAACAAGACAGAAAACAAAAAGAAACTATAACATGAAAGTGAATGTTGACAAGCAAGGTGTAGCAATTATGAACATCTACCTGTGAAATAGCATAATAGCTATATTAATGAAGCAGAGACTACAGGGGCAGCAAGAAAAAATGGAAGAAAGACAAGTACTGGGCATTTCAGTTCATTCATTTTTGTCCATGACAGGCCAAGTTTAAAATAAGAAAATATAAAAGTCCTAATAATATAATTAATAAAGTAGATCTGCCTTATATGGAGCAAAAACTATATCCTGAAAATAGAGACAACATCTTCCTTATGTGTGATCATGGAATGTTCACTGAAATTTCCCATATACTAGGACACAAATAAAACATCAGAATTTGCAATGCTTCTTGTGTTTCACTATTGAGGATAATCCTGGCTTTTGGACAAAGGTAGATGCATTTTATCAATTAGGAAATGGCCATCTGTTTTTGATTTATTAATTTTTCTAAAATCACGAATGGTTGTTGAATGTTTCCAAATGCCTGTCAGAATCTGTGGAGATGAGCATAATTTTTTCCCCTTAGATCTTTTAGCATTATGGATTAGATCAATAGATTTCCTAATATTCAACCATCCTTACATCTGGAATCAGCACTACCTGATTATTAAATGATTATGTGTGTAAAGTGTTCTTTGACTAAGTTTGCACATTTTTCATTTTGGATTTGCACTAATATTTGTAAGTGAGATTACTGATACATTTGTGTGTGAAATCATTTGTTTGATGATCATTATGCTCACTATCACCGAAATCATTTAACGATGTGTGAGAGGCACTAGCCAATGCAATTAGATAAAATAAAAATAAATAGAATGGAAAAATTGGAATGATGAGATAACTCTCTCATTATGTAATGATATATTACCCAAAAAAACCTAAAAGAATCGGTTGAATCATTTTTGGAAACAAAATCGTGAATCCGAATCACTTTTGGAAACAAGATCAATATTTAGGAATTGTACAAAGTAGAAAATTAATTAATATGCATAAATAGCATCTATGAAGGAAAAAACCCCATTTAAAATAACAAAGATAACTAGGAAAAAAATTTAAGAGGAAATAAACAATATCTCCTTGAAGTAAACTTTCAAATATTATTGAAGAACAGGAAAAGAACTGAACATATGAAAAGACATACCAAGTTCTTAAACAGTAATACTCAAAATTAAAGATATATCAATTGCTAATAATTTAATTTATAAATTTCACATAATGCCAAAAAAATATTCCAACAGACTATTTTGAGAATAATAAAACCAGGTGATCCTAAAGCTCACATGGAAAGATAAGAGTAAGAAATAATATGAGAGAAAAAGCAATAGAAGGTGAATAGCTCTACCAGATCTTAAAAAAAAATATGATAAAATCTCCACTATTAAAATTGTGTGGTACTGGCACATGAAGCAAAAGACCAAAGGAGATACACTGAAGTGCATTTGGAATATTTCAGTGGAAATATTAATGTGGTAATTAAAATGAGAGGGCCAAAACTGCCTTTTCAATAAATGGTATTGGGACAACTGGGTTGACGTATGAAAATATTAATATTAGATCCATTCTTCACAACACATCCCAGGTTAACTTCTAATGGTTCAAATATTTAATTATAAAATATAAACTATTAAAGGACTAGAAGACATTAGGAATATTTGTTTGTATTGGCTAGAATATGCAGAGAGAAATTTTGAAAGTTTACTCAAGAAACTAACTGCTGGCCTGTGAGGTCATAGGGTATATGACTGAGAATTGAGCAGTTGGAAGAAGATTGTGGGAGGGAGACATTTTACACTGTCTAACTGTTAATTTTTATTCATTTTTAAGTCATGAGAACATAATTAATTTTTAAAATTGAACTTAAAACAATTAGAATTCTTTTTTTGTTAAGTGATGGAATCTGTATATTGAAAGTTCTAGTTGGATGAAGCGTTGCTTAGAAAAATAGAGAATGTTGAGCCAAAGTAGGGTGTTTAGATTTGAAATTCCAGACAGGGTTTAGTTATCAAGGATGACATGTTCCAGACTTAGGGACATGGGAGGAGGTGACTGGTTGGGCTGGAGGAAGCGACCATTGGGAATGATGAGATACAAGTAGTGAGAGCCTGAGCTGTTGGCTCCTTCTTCTTCTACATGGCTGTTCAAGTCTTCAGGAGACTGGTAGGGAGAAAGAGAGCAAACCAGAGGCTGAATCTTTCAGCAATGGGAAGTGTCCAGGAGGCCTGTCCATGTCCACAGTAAAGACATAGTGTTGTACATTCTGAGGCACTCACTTCAATGGAACAGACTGTTTCCAAGGGACTGGAAGACAAATGGTCCCCAGGCTGCAACAAAGAACAAGAAGGCTCTCTCCCCTCAGAGTCACATTTCTGATCTGTAAAATGGGGCTATTGAGAGGATGAAATGGGTTAACATATGGAAAGTTTTAAGAACAGGGCCAGGCACATAGTCAGTGTTTCACATAGCATGTGAGTGAAACCACAGCAACCCCTGAGAGGGCTGCAGGGGAAATGGTGTCTTCTGGAATTGGCAAGTGTCGGTTAAGGCAAGAGGTGGAGGGGAAAGGAAGAGAAGTTGAGCATAGAAGGGATTCCTGACCCATTGGGAGCTTTGAGAGTAGAGGAGTAGCTGGTGGAGCCAGTAGGAGATAGAGGTCCTGGTGATAGGGTGGATGAGGGGCACCTGGGGCTGGATCAGTGGTGGGATGGAGGTCAACAGGGATGGCAGGCATGATGGCTGGCCTTGAGGGTCTTTGGCAAGAATGATAATATCACAGCAATCGCTAGGGCATTTGCCATGTGTCAGCCCTGCTGTTGGGTGCTTGGAACGCCTTGTTGAGAGGACTTGGGGATGACTGAAGAAAGGGGTCTGGAGGAAAGACGGCCGTGATGCATCAGTTCTGGCTGCTGTGGGTCAGGTCGGGTAGACAGTGGGTCCCATTCCTCCAAACCTGAGCTAACAGACAGTTGACCTCTTACACTGTATGGAAAGAATGAGACCATAAAAGAGGATTTCTTTTCTTGTCATTGTGGAAGTGGTATACTTTGCTCAGTTCTTTCTTATCTCCCTCTGTGGGGATAGGAAGCTCGATCTTCTAGGTGAAACATGAAGTCATTTCACAGAATAAGCGACAAAGTCTTTCTCTCCCACATGGGCTTATTTAAATAAAGAAGAAGAAGAAGATATATAACATTCCCAAACTTTACAAGTGAGTGATTTATATTTTAAGAAAGGATTTCTGCTGTCTTTTCCAATACAGGCTACATCTGTGATAAAAACTGGGTTATGGGGCTGGTCCCGTGGCTTAGCGGTTAAGTGCGCGCGCTCCGCTACTGGCGGCCGGGGTTTGGATTCCAGGCGTGCACTGACGCACTGCTTCTCCGGCCATGCTGAGGCAGCATCCCACATACAGCAACTAGAAGGATGTGCAGCTATGATGTACAACTATCTACTGGAGCTTTGGGGAAAAAAAAAAAAGGAGGAGGATTGGCAATAGATGTTAACTCAGAGCCAGTCTTCCTCAGCAAAAAGAGGAGGATTAGCATGGATGTTAGCTCAGGGCTGATCTTCCTCGCAAAAACAAAAACAAACAAACAAACAAAAAAACTACGTTATGATTATTTTTACTATTGCAGACCTTGAAAGATACATAAATTATTTTTTCAACGTTTCTTTATGTGCTGAAATCCCATATTTCCTCTTTAAGAGAAAACCAGCCTACCTTTTTCTACAGTGTGGATGCAGGACCTGAAGAATTGCCAATAACTTACTTCCCAAAATATACCGTAAGCATGAATGGACACTTGTGATCAATATATGATTTTTAAGCCACAATAAATAATGGATTTTACTGGAACTTATACATTTAATTTATTCATTAGTACTTGCATATAGAATTGAATTGTATCTAATCCATTTTAGTTTTATGGTGAGAAGAAGTACATGGTTTAAGCATTATTAATTAAATCAAATAATGTTTACAAGACATTCATTTCCAAAACACTAGGAATTCCATCTGCAAATAACCCCTTCAGAACAAGGTAAAATGTAGTTTGGGGGAAACAAAGTGCCATTCATTAATTTTAGAGCATGTGTCTTTGTGGAACCTGAATGGTCTGTCTTCCTTTGACAATCTTTTTTTCTTCTTTTTTTTGGTGAGGAAGATTGGCCCTGAGCTAACGTCTGTTGCCACTCTTCCTCTTTTTGCTGAGGAAGATTGGCCCTGAGCTAACATCCATGCCAATCTTCCTCTATTTTGTATATGGGATGCCGCCACAGCATGGCTTGATGAGCAGTGTGTAGGTCTGCACCCAGGATTCAAGTCCATGAACCCCAGTGTTGCTAAAGCGGAGTGCGAGAAGTTAACCACTACACCACCAGGCCAGCCTCTCACAATCTTTTTTTTTAAGAGACAGAAAGAACTGGTTTTATCTTAGGAAACATGTCCAGCCAGTATGAGGTGATAGAAATATAAAACCTATCTACATATAAATTTTTGAAAGTATGATATCAGCAAGTCAACATTATAAGCAATTTCCTCCATTGCTTCGGTTTCCTTTATAAGTACAACGGCTGATTTTTAAGAGTCCCATAAAGTGCAATGAATGCTTGCATAACAGCCCATAAATTGAATTATCTTTGCATCAGTGGATAAAGCACAGATTAGCTTGGGGCGAAAGGTTGCAAATGAATAAATCAAGTGGCCCAACGTCTCATCCACGTGCTCCAGCTCCAGGAGCCAGTGCTCTTCCTAAGTAGGAGGTGTGTGTTGTGCAACAAGAGTGTAAAATACTAACCACAGTTTTCAAAGGTTTGCAAAGACAAGATCGTCGAGGCAGGAGTCAAACACCTAATTCCAATCTTCTCTCCATGATGTTCAATAAAGAACTGCATATCTGCTCTAGTGATTTTGAGCAGCTGTCCAGGCTAGGTGATCAATGGCCACCTATACATATGCTAGTGTTGTTAATATAGAAAATAGGATGTAACCTAGCGTGTTCCCTCACCAAGCGGTCAGTGGCCCAGGATTGCATCTAGCCGGTATCTGTCACAAGACTGCCTTCCTTATACGTGACTAAAGGGCATGTCAGTTGGCACTTAAAGTGGATGCTGAATTGTTTTCATTTTCCTCCTCCAAGAAATTCTGGTCCTGGTAATGCCTTGTCTAGTGGCAAAGGTGTTCCCACTGAGATGATATGCAAAAAAAAAACCCGTGGGCGACACACAGAAATCCTGTTAGTGATGGCCACGGAGAAGTGCAGACAGCAAAGCAGGAGGCTGGTCAATCAGATGATGTTGCAAGAATGGTTTGATTAGCAGGTAATACAGGTTCTAAGTAATCAAAATAATAAATCTTAGATTGCATCTCACATTCTAAGGTTCCCCTTAAATTTTTCTGTTCTATTTTTGGTATGCGGTTTGTAAATATAAGTAATTACGTAGATTAGAACCAAACCATCACCTAACAGACAAATTCTTGGGGCTGGAATTAACATTTCACTGATAATACTCTTTTCATAAATCTTGGCATTCCTGTTAAATTATTCATACAGTGTTCTATGAGAACATATGACAATTTTTTAAATGTATTCCTCACAGCATCTTGCAATCAGCCAGAATGCCACTCCATGGGTTATTTTTCTGAATCTTGCCATCTGAATGTTCTGAATAAATTTTACTTTATTCAATAAGTTTCACTGTTGTTTCCAAGCATTTCTTTTATGATTTCTACAGCTTCACTTCTATTGTATTACCTTTCTATTTTATTTTTTCCCATCGTCTTGATTTCCCTTTATGTCTGCCATTTGCTTCACTTTACCATTTTTGCAATCTATCATTTCAGCTCTGAAAAAAGATATTTCCTATTATCTGATCTTCCCTAGATGTACTTAACTTTGTGACACTCGTATTTCTGAGTGACCTTTGTGATATAATTCTTTGGTGCTACATCTTGAAAGTGCCTCCTGACAGATTCAGCGGGTGCCCTTTTAATTCCCAGACTGGAACCACCCTGCCTGTCTAGAATAGACTTCTGCCAGCCCACTATTGTCTGTGCTTCTTAAATCGGAGGCAGTACAATCATAATTCTTGCGTGTGCCACTCCTGAGTCACCTCACATATTTTTCTTTTTAGAATTGTCAGAGGACTTTTTCATAGTTATTTGCCTAAGGAAATCTAAAGTCAATGTAATGCAAACAGATAGACATTCTCACGTGCACCCATTCGGGGTGAGTGGATTGATGGACGCCGTGCAAACCACCACCTGAAGCACGCGGTCTCAGAGGCGCATCAGGCATCAGGGTATGAAATGCCCATTCTCCTCCGTGTGTATCTGGTCGCTCTCTCTCCTTACTCCCAAAGTTCTGCCTTGTGACTGTTATGAGTGAAGGGTCTTCTGTTGATTCTGGACAGTACCATCATTCTACCAACGTTGTCCTGGATTGTGATCCATTTTTCAAGGTAATGACAATCCTGTCCTGTCGCACTGATTTGTAGCATGGAAGCCTGCTCCATCCTCTGTTGGTGGATTAAAATGAATCTCTGAATACAAAACAAATCCCAGAGAATGTCAAAAACCTATCCAGAGCTGCCTCCCCCTCCACTCTGCCCCACCTCCCCACCTTGAACTAATATAGTCTCATTTTAATAGTTTCGTGCTCTAGTCTAGGCCATAACGTTCACTTTTGCAATAAATTAGAATAAATTGTTTGTTTAATAAGTAAGAGATTATAAAGTTCCTAGCATTATTCTTAGGAAAGTCATATTCAAATGAGCTCCTTGGTTTTAACAAAAAGGAATTCTCTTATGAACCTCATTTTACAAGGAACTCTGTTTTTCTTTTAAACAAACAGTTATATAGTACTAGCATGATTGGCAGCTTTTAATGGGAAGAAATAATAAAAGTGGGTGAGGCTGAACATGCCTACCTGGTGCATATTGGGGTGATTCTGGGGGAGCTTATAAAGAAGATCTTCCTCTATAACCAAAAAGAACTCCTGCTAATGGCCTAATGCTATCCTGGAGGGTGAAAGAATTAGGTGTTTGGTTATGTTAATCCTATTGAGATGATATGAAGGGTTTTTTATTCAAACTGAATAAATGCATAAATTTTCTTCTAGCTCTGAAAATGGGAATAGACAAAGTGACTGTTCTGTGATGACATTAGGGAAGATACAGGCAGCTCTTCCAGGACCCCAGATTCAGGCTTCTTCAGTCTTTTAGCTTCTGCAGTCATTCCATTCACTACCGCGGCTGCACCTGAAACTTTGACTAGTATAGAACCCCGGCTTCAGAATCACTCAGCTTATTCCACTGATTCAATTTTCATCTCCTCTCCACCTGACGCTGTCATCACTATGGCCACTGGGATTAGAAATTGCTTCAAACTTTCCAAAAGCTCAAATTTTGACCCCAACCACAGTCCTGCCATCTCTCGTACACCTTCATTCCAATTAACACATTTTTCTTTCTCTCTTCACCTTCTTTTTGTGCCCATCTTTTACCTAGTCCTTCCAACTTCCCCAATATCTGATCAGACACTCACTGAAGCTTACCTTTCAACCCCTTACTAATGTTGGGTTCCCATGGTCAACCACTGTCATAGTGCCTTCAGTCTTACCATGGCATTGTCTCCTCAACCTTCTGTAGGCATTGCTTTTCCAATCCTCATTGCCCTTGCCTGTTTTCTCTCTCAACCCTCTATTTGTGGGCATTGTAACAAAGTGTTTTATATTAGGTTCCCTAGAGATTCATAAATTTGGTTCTTGTAAATTGAATTTTCTTGGAGGAGGTAACTCCTGAGCTTCATCATTAAAGTTGAGGAGGAAATAGCCAGGTGAAGAGTGAAGAGCAGAAGAGGGGGACACAGAGAAAAGAACATTCCACACTGTTGGGACAGCAGCCAATAAGGACATCCCACCAGCGACACAAGAAACTTTGAAGGGTGGTGCATTGGCATAGCATATCTAGGAGGTAGGGATGGGAAAGTTGAGGATAACTCCAAGGCTGTTTATTTGGTCTGCTGGGCCACATGATGCTTCAATATACAGGGAGAAACGGAGCCCAAGGATAAAGTGTTTAACCTCACATAGAATGAAGTTGAGAGAAATATATATGCAGGTTAGACTCTCCAAGAGGTAGGTTGGCTTAGATCTGGAGCTTAGAAGAGTAAACTGAACTGAAAAAATACATTGGAGAGTTGCTCGAGCCATATGCATTAATTTAGACCCTAGTTTCAAGTTGCAGAAACCATTTTTTAACGAAATAGACGAAAGTGGAGACTTTAATGTAGGGCACCTGGGGCAGGAATACAATGGGTTTGTGGAAGAGGAAGAGGCTAGCACTAAAACTAGGAACTTCTCTGGCACCTAAACACTCCTACTTTGTATTTTTCCTGCTTCCTTTGTAAGCCAGGGCTATTTGTTTCTCACTCTGCTTCTCTGTCCAGGTGAGAGGGTATTGTCACCCACATCCTCTAAGATTATAAGATACACTTCCAGTTAAGTTCACAGACCGACTGGATGCCTCTAGGCACCAAATACAAATCCCCAGGAGGAGGAATCTGATGGTTCCTGCTTGGGGCATGTGCCAATTCTAGCCCAATAGGCTACAGGTAGGGGGATGGAACTACATAGTATAAATAAGTCTGCCCCATGGTCATCCTTATGAATAAGAAAGTATTTCTCAGAGAAAGGACATTGGCTTATGGGTTAAGCAGACCTCCACTAAAATGATAACTATGCTGTGGAAGTAAACGGGGTGACTACGGAAATGGATAGAGAAAGAAGAAGCTAGACTCAGTTGCAATACGCCAAAGACTCCCATGCCCTCTTTCGTTGCATAAGCTATTCCCTCTTCAAGAAATGATGTTCTCATGTTTGTCCACCTACTAAATTTGTACTCATTCTTTAAACCTCAACTTAAAATCTTTCTTTGTGAAAAATCTCCTTTGTTCTTCTTATTCAAAGGGATCACTAATTTTTTTATATCTTGAGCATAATTCTATCATTTTGAATATTCTATCATTCTTTTGTTTGTATCAGTGCACCTCCTCTGAACTTCATTTCTTATGTGAATGGGTCATGTTTTCTTTATCTTTGTGCCTTATGTTTCTTTGCAGCCACTAGACTAGCCCACAAGCCCCTCCATAGAGTGTAAGTCCCTTGACAAGAGTGCTTTTTTGCCTCTATTGAGTCCTAGAAGTTAAAAAGGTGCCTGGAAGAAAAGACACTCCATATACATTTGCTGAAGGAATGACTAAGTCATCAGTCCCTATAGAGTTACTGACACGTCTTCAGGCCCTACGTAGTCACTGACAAGCCTGGAGCTCTCTGAAGTTATGCTAAGTCAATTAAGGAATAGAGATTTGTTAGAAAAAAACAAGTTCATTGTTTCTTTAGAACAATTTTAAATTTCCTTGAGAACTAGGGTTCTTTTACTTTACTTCACTCCCAGGATCCTGGATGGTGGTATAAACAAATTAATTCTTCCTTGAAATGTCAACTTACAAGATTTGATCTAGGACATATAATACCAACAAAAATATGAAGTTGCTTTGTAGCTAAAACACACACAGAAAGACAGAGAGAGATGAGTCCACTAAATATGTATTGATTGCCTCTTATTTCCCAGAACTTACTTCTACAAGATCTGTAACTTAAACCAATCTACATCCACTACGGGAGGCAGCTTTGTTGATGCCATAACACACAAATGTGGCAGGAATGGCAGTACATAATGGGGGAGCTGGCTGCCTCTTTCTGGTGGGTTAAGAGAAGCCACAGAGTCTAGTGATAACAAAGCAGGTGGAAATTTGCTGAGTGGATCATCTGGGAAGAAACAGTATCCTAGTCAGAGAAAAAGGAAGGTGCAAAGGCACCACAGGTGTGTAACTATTTTGGTGGCACATAAGAACAAGGTTGTCCCCGTAATGTAGAAGCACATGAGGCCTCCCCAGTCCAGGTTCCTTCTGCAGGTCTAATTCCTGTTTGCCATCTAACATAACATATTCGCAGATTCTGGAGGCTGGGATGCGGATGTCATTGGAAGCCATTATTCTGCTTACCACACCAAAGTAATGCAAAGAATTCAGGCAGTTCAGTGTCTAGGGAAATATGTCTCTAAGAGAGATTATATCTCTAAGGGAGATATAAAAGCTGATTATGCCAAAGGACTCATAAATAAAGCGGTGGGGGAGAAGGAAGGAATTTCTAGGCAGTGGAATCTCCATTAGCAAAGGTCCTGAGGAGAGATGGAGAGCGTGATGAGTTCCTCAAACACAAAGAAGAGCAGCACGGGACACAGCAGGAGCCATCCTGTGATGAGGCGCATCGGGACGACCCTAATCAGAACAGACCATGGAGCTAATTTAAGTATTTGCAACCTCATCCCTGGGGTAGTGGGAAGATATCAGCTAGCTTTAAGTAGATAAGAATACAGTGAGAGTAGTGTTTTCAAGATGAATGTTCAGAATTAGCATGGAAAACAGAGGTGGTGGGTTGGGGTCTGGTAGACCCCAAAGAGAGCAGGTAGGAGAGAATTCTGGTGATATTAGCAAGAGGTGATGATGGCAATTGCTAAGAAGTTTGATCTTAAATATATTTCTTCCATTTACTCATCCAAAATTATTCACTGAGTTACTCTAATGGTGAATAAGACACAATCTCTGCTACAAAGAAGAGAGTATTTTAATATTGAGGGTTTGGCGGGAAAGTTGGTAAAAAAAAAAAAAAAAAAGAAATGCCACCATGAGTGGGGTTGAGAACTCAGTGAAGCAGACTCAAGAAGCTAAAGAAAAACTGTCTATTCAGTTCGTCATATGAGCTTGGATTATCACTCAGAAAAAAACTGTAGGAAAAATAATTTATGATTTTAAATGTACTATATCTAACATTTATTTCTCTATTTTTGTTTGATCAGTAATTGTTTTCTTCTAAACACAGCTCCAGTAAATGTTGATAATGTTGGTACAGGACAGGCTTTCACTACAGGCAAATGAAACCACCACCGCCACCTGAATTTCAGTGACTGCATGCACAAGGGGCAAGGGAATAGCGTTTTGAACCTTTCAAGTGACATTCTTCCTGGTACAATATACTGTGATGTACTGAACAGTTTATCTCAAAGTGTATCCTATTTATGCGTTTATTAAGTTATTAAACAGTTCATTCATTAAAAGGAATCCTTTCCTGAAGCTTCAAGTACTTTTAGTTGTCTTTGTATAATAGTGTAGTAAATATAGGAATGTATTCAAGTGAGTATAAGTTTTACATATCACAATATAAGCAAGCTACGTGATAAGAGTTATATAGACCAACTTGTATGTGATTTTGTGATGTTTCACCAAAGACATCACTTTCATTAATGTCAAAATGACGAAATGAGGAAATGATTCCAGGTTGACCAGATGGATCTGGAGTTCCTTTCTTGTGCTGATAGCATCTCAAGGACATGAAATTCCTTCTCCTACCTGCCTCTCCCACATCAGTGGAAAGGTTGTGATCTCCCTGATAACTACTTTCGTGGTTTATGAACACAGTCAGGTTCAACCTGCTATGGCTCCTGAGCACGTGCTGGTTCATTGATTGGCTGTTGCTTGTTTCACCAGTGCATAGAGCATGGCAGGGTAGGTATGTATTATTTAACAGCAAAAAAATTCTCTGGTTCTAAGGAGGGTGACATGCTATTTATTACATGAGAGCAAACTCTTCCTTGTGTGATCGAAAGTATCTTTGGAAGGAAAAGAGATTATAATTAATAGGCAGCCTTCACCATGGAAAGATAATGAATGCATTCAAAGGTTTTATAATCATGAGTGAAAAGAACAATATAAATTCAAAGTTAAGTCCTCAAATACAACAAATATAGGAATTTTTGGGGCTTTGAAGGATATAAAGATGGACAAATAAAGATAAGTTCCTTTATGCAATGGTTAGCAGATTTACAAAGTTTAACATATTTATAGAATCTCATGTGGGTCCTTAAAATTACATTATGCAAGTAGATTTGAGTAGACTGTATAACAATGTCATGGATAGAGAACCATATTAACTGTTATGAAGCACAGATGTTTTAGGCCATAGTTAAGTCAGGGCTTCTGGGGTTTAAGAGAGTTGAAGGTAATTACACTTAGTGTCAATGGGAGATGGGGTTCTATGTGTTACCCATTCCAAGGCGGACCTCAAGGCACAGCTTACATTTTCACAAGGAGAGTATGCCATCCTTTCAAAGCTATTACAGACTCATGGGCTGAAATGTAATGACAGATCCGAGTGTCTGGAGGAAGCTGGGCCACGCTCAGAAAAAGTGTCAAGACAGTATTGTAAAAGGCCCTCCAATAAATGACATTTATGAAATTGAAGATGTAATTTTATAATTTCAAACTAACATGTGTATCTATGCTTCACAAAGAATTATTTTTTATATGTGGTGCAAAGAATTGATGTAGGTCTTTGTCTGGGTTATTTTTATGAGTTTATTTTTCTGCACATGGATACCCACTTGTTCCAGCACCATTTGTGAAAAACCTGATCTTTTCTTCATTGATTTCCTTTTACACCTTTGTCAAAACTCAGTTCCATAAATGTGTGAACCCATTTCTGGACTCTATTCTGTTCCATTGATCTATCTATCTATTTCTTATGTCAATACCACGATGTCTTGATGGTTGTAGCTTTATAATAAATATTGGCAGCAAGTAATAGTAGTCATTCAATTTTCTTCTTCTATCTCAAAATTGCTTTGAGGTACTTTTTTTTTTTTTTTTTTTGAGGACGATCAGTCCTGAGCTAATATCTGCCAATCCTCCTCTTTTTGGCTGAGGAAGACTGGCCCTGGGCTAATATCCATGCCCATCTTCCTCCAGTTTATATGGGACGCCGCCACAGCATGGCTTGCCAAGCGGTGCGTCGGTGCACGCCCAGGATCCGAACCGGCGAACCCCTGGCCGCCACACCAGAGCACGCACTTAACCGCTTGCGCCACCGGGGTGGCCCTGTTTTGAGGTATTTTTTGACGTAAGAGAGTCTAGATAGAATCTATAGTAATTCCCCTTCTCTCGTGCATGACATTGGTAAATTTTGTCTATACCAACTATATGGATTTTCTCAAGACAAGCATCTGATTTCAATGTTTTTTCTGGTGTTTATTTCACTTTCATCTGTTGTAGTTTCTATTATTTCCTTCTTTTTTTTTACATAATTAGATTAAATTTGCTCTTCTTTTCCTGATTTCTCAATGGGAAAGCTGCAGTCATTGATGTGTGATTTTTCTTTTCTAACACAGTGATTTCTTAAGTTCCACCCCTCTCTCTATCATGCACTTCTTTAGCTGCCTCCCACAAATTGGGATATATTTTGTTTTCATTCTTATTTGGACCAAAATTCTTTCTCATTTCTTAATTAGTGATTTATTCTTTGATACATAGGTTCTTTAGAAGAGGGTTTTTTGTTTCCAAATATTGGAGATTTTCTAGAGATTTTTCTATTATTGATTTCTAATTGAATCTACTGTGGTAAGAGACAATATTGTGCATGAACTGAATTATTTTATATTTATTGAGACCTGTTTTATGACCCAAAGTATGCTCTGTTTTGCTAAATGTTTCCTGTGGATTTGAAAAGAATGTATATTTTCCTCTTGTTGGGGAGGGTGTTCTAGAAATGTCAGTCAGGTAAAGTTGGTTGATAGTGTTATTTAAATATTCTGTATCTTTATTGATTTTCTTTCTGCTTGTTCTAGCAATTATTGAGAGAGGAGTATTAAAATCTTTTAATATATATTGATTTGCTTATTTCTTCTTATAGTTCTAACATTTATTGCTTCATATATTTTGAAACTGTTTTTAGGCTCATGAAACTTAAAAGATTGTCAGATCCTCTTGATAAATGTACTCTTTTATTAATGGGGAATGATTTTCTTTATATATGGTAATATTATTTTCTCTGATATGTGCTTGGCCTGATATATGCTTTTTTGTCTTTTGATTAATGTTGGCATGATGTATCTTTTTTCATCCTTTTATTTTTAACCTATTTGTGTCTGTATTTAAGTGTGTTTATTGTAGACAGGGTATAGTGTGGTTTTTCTATTTTTTCTTTAACTTGACAATCTCTGCCTCTTAATTCTGGTGTTGGGATCACTTGCGCTTAAAGTCATTTTTGGTTTGGGTAGGCTTAAGTCTATCATCTTGCCATTTGCTTTCTAATAGTTCCCTCTGTTCTTTGTCTCTTGATCCTCTTTTTCCGACTTCATATGAAATAATTAGTTAGTTTTTATGATTCCATTTTATCTTCTTTTTTGTCTTATTAGCTTTAATTCTTTGTTAGGCTAAAGTAGTGGTTGTGTTGGGGTCAGCAGCATGCATTTGTAACCTGTCATAGTCCCACACCACTTCAGTATAAGAATCTCACAATCATCAACTTTCATTTCACCTCATCTCCTAAACATTGTGCTGTTGTTATGTATTTGAGGTTTCCTTATATTGTAAAGACTGTGGTACAGTGTTACTATTTTTATATAATCAATTAATTGACTTTTAAAGAGATTTAAATAATAACACAAAAATCTATCTATGTAGTTTCTACATCTAGTGCTTTTAGTTCCATTGTGTATAATCATGATTTTCTGGTATCATTTTATATTTCAGCTTTTGTATATATCAGAAATTCTTTATTTCACCTATGATTTTGAAAGATATTTTCTTTGGATATTCTATGTTGACAGTTTTTTGCGTAATTTTTTCAGTAATTTAAAGATGTTGAATTGTTTTCAATAAGAAACTTGCGGCCGTCCTTATCTTTGTTCCTCTGTACATAATGTGTCTTTCTTCTTTGCACATAAGATTTTGTTATCAGCTGATTTGAGTGATATGATTATGATGTGACTTGATGTAGGTTTTTTTTTTATGTTTCTTATGCTTGGAATTTGTTGAGTTTCTTGCATCTGTTGGTTGACCACATTTATGAAATTTGAAAACTTTCAGCCATTATTTTTTCAATAATGTTTTCTTCCTCCTCCCCCGTTCTCAGAGCATCTAAGTGCGTGTATATTGATCCATTTCAAGTTGCCCCACGGCCACTGATGCTCTATTTGCTTTTTTAAATTCTATTTTCTTTCATTTTGTGTAGTTTCTTTTGCTATGTCTTCAAGCTTACAAATGTTCTCTTCTGCAATGTCTAAACTGAAATTTATCCTATCCACTGAATTTTTCAACTCATATATAGCATTTTCGTCTCTCAAAGCTCAATTTGGATCTTCTTTATATCTTCTATGTCTCCACTTAACTTTTTGAACATATGGAATGCAATTTAAGAACTTATTGAATGTCCTTGTTTGCTAATTCTGACATCTGTGTAATTTCTGGTTGCTTTTGATGGAGTGATTTTTCTCTTTACCATGGGTCATGTTTTTCTGCTTCTCTGTATGCCTAGTAATGTTTGATTGAATCATGGACATTGTGAGTTTTACTGTCTTCAGTTGTTGGATATTTTTGTTTTCTATAAATGTTCTCGATCTTTTTTTTCCTGGGGCACAGTTATATTACCTGGAAGAAGTTTGATCCTCTCAGGTTCTGTTTTTATAGTTTGTTGGGTGGATGGGGCAGCCTTCAATCTATGGCTAGTCACTCCCCCTGCTCAGATGAGATCTTCCTGAGAATTCTACTTGGTGCTCACGTATCACGTTTTTTTCCAGTTGGTCTAGTTAAAACACATGCTCTTGGGGCCGGCCCCGTGCTTTAGCAGTTCAGTGCGCGCGCTCCACTACCGGCGGCCCGGGTTCGGATCCTGGGCGCGCACCAACGCACCGCTTCTCCCGCCATGCTGAGGCCGCGTCCCACATACAGCAACTAGAAGGATGTGCAGCTGTGACATACAACCATCTACTGGGGCTTTGGGGAAAAAAAGGAGGAGGAGGACTGGCAATAGATGTTAGCTCTGAGCTGGTCTTCCTCAGCAAAAAGAGGAGGATTAGCACAGATGTTAGCTCAGGACTGATCTTCCTCACAAAAGCAAACAAACAAACAAACAAACAAAAAACAGATGCTCTTCCAGGACCTGGGTGAGTTCCCCTCCCTGTCACCTCCCAGTCTTCTTGGTGGTTGTTTCTCCACCGTGGGAAGTTCTTCACTTGTCTGTTCTGAGCAGCCCTCAGCTAAATGCTCTAATAGTCCCAGAGGACAATCTCTATGCAGCTCTCCTCTCTTTGGTGTCCTGTTCTGCAAAACCCTGGCCACCTTGATCGCCCTGGATGCTCATCTGCATCTCTTTAGTGAGAGGAGTCCACTGGGCTCCACCAGGGATCATCACCTCCCCGATCTCTGGCCTAGACACTCTCTCAAGGCAGTAAGCTAGGACAACACACGGCTGGCCAGGTTTACTTCTCATATCTCAGGTATCTTCAGTGCCTTATGTCCACTATCTTGAAAACCATTAAATTGTGCGGTTTGTCTGTTTTCAGCCAGAAGGGTTAATCTGGTTCCTGTTACTCCATCTTGATTTGAAGTGGCATTCCCTAGAACACATATAATTTTATGACCAGAATCCTGGCATTATATTTGGCTATTTGAGCTCAATTTGAAAGTTCTAAAAATAACAAATAAATCAGTATATTTCCTATCACATAATCTACTCTAAGGGCGAGGCATGGAAAATTCATACAAGTAACTGAAAATTTCAAACAGCTATTTTCCCTTCTTCAATGAGCAGTATAGTTGAAGAGTTCTTGTATTGTATGCCTATTACATCAAAGCTATTACTAGGCTTCTCCTAAAATAGTGAGGCCACACCCCTTTTTATTACTATTTTGTCATCTATCATGTCCATTTATAAAATTTCACTTGGTACCCATTGATAGATACTTCCTCCTAATAGTTCTCTTAGCCAGAGCTTGAAAAAAAATCTCCTGCTAAGTCTTACATTTTCCTCTGTTCCAAGCATGAACATACATTGTAAATATATGTGAAATATAGATTTTCACAGCTTCTGGTTTTTATATTGACCTATAAGTCGATTTAAAACAAGGAACTACTCTAGAGAATCAAATTGCATACAAACCAAGCATTTCCTGCCCATAATATTTAGTGTTTAGATTGTTTGGTTTGTGATCCATTTAATTAACATCTTTAATTAAAAAAAAATAAATTAAAGGTAAATAGAGGGCCCTAGTTGCTCAATTCCCAGTGAGCATTTCCTTTCACCATCTAAGTCATTGGGATTCTGTTCTGCTTCATTGCACTGCTGGCTGGTGTGGAAATTTTAATGGTGCTGTCTTATGCAAAGGGTGTGCTCTACAAGTAAAGCAAATAAAAATGGGGAAATGTACACTCTGTACCTTTGAAAGGTTGCATGCAGTGGCACATAAGACTTGGGTTACAATAACATGTGAAATGAGCTGGACAGTGGGAACGTGGTGGGACCTGTTTCGGAGGAGAGACAGTTGACTAAACACTGGAGTGATTTAGTGCACCATCCATTATTTCCTGCCTGTCATTTAAACAGGCTATCTATATGCATGGTAGGACCAAGAGTGCAGAGAAGAGGTGGACGGCGTGATTTATGGGTGAGGGCAAACACCTGTGGGTTAAGCGGCTCAGAAATTAGCCACAAGTAGCATATTAGTGCAGCTAATCAGGCACGGTTCAGTATTTCGGGTTCTTGATTTGCCCATAAATAAGCTTCTATGTGGCTGCCCTGAGGCCTCCTGGTGATTAACTGCCTTGACCTACAGTAAAATACACAGCTTGAGCAGCACAATGGGGTTTGCAGGTGTAGGCTGCAATCACATGACTCTTAACTTGTACGTTTGTGGGCAGAAGGTCTATGACTTTTGAGAATCATGTCAAGGAGGCTTATCAGAGTACTTAACAATCAATTTACTTTTCATTCTCTACTCCTGCTGTTGTGTTGACAACTTGTAGACTCAACTGCCCTGTGACCAGTCACTGGCCATAAAATATTTTCTCCCTTGGTGTCTACTACAGAAACTGAAGGGATTCTTATACTGGGATGTGTACATGCTAATGTTGAATCTTACTAAAAGTAAGATTCAAATCCTTTGTATTATGTTTTTTGTATATTTTTTTTACATGGGGGAACTTTTTTCACTAGCTGGTGTGTGTTGGTTATATCTGAAAAGATCCCCTCAAATCATTTTCTGTTTTTAGTGAGCAGGCTGGACTAATTTATGCTTGAAATAAAAGGCAACATAAGCAAACAACAGTGGAAGTAGGAGACAACTTATTGCAGCCAGCCTGTTAAAAATACGTTATACATTATTTACTAGATATTGCCTTTTTCTTTGATCTTAGAAAACAGATAAGAGGACTAATAAAAACCAAACGACGAGGACCATGGGGCACATAATCTCTGCACTTTAGTGTAGGAGTTGAATTTAATTATAAGAACAAGGTCATTGATCTAGACGACTTAGGTAAGTAAAATTTCACAGGTAAATATGGACATTCCAAAGCAACTAGCGATTTGTCAGGAAAGTGAACATTTCCCCATATTATTTAGAAGATTTTCTGGATCTCCTAGTCTAGTTTATGCTGGTTGTTTTGCTCCCGAAATCCTGTCAGCCTATGTAAAAATCCAGTTATGTTAACAGGGTCAATACTATGACATTCCAAGGTCTTCCCCGGGCTGACTCAGATCACTGTAAACTTTGGGAACAAAAATAATAGAACAATCAAGCTGCTTGTATCTTCTTCAGTTTGTGGTGGAGAGGGCAATAAGGTAGTTACAGAGTGGTCACAGTGCTGGTTAAAATGTGACAATACAGAGAAAGTAAGGATTCAGAGCACTGTTGTGCAAGAACTATTTTCAGGATTGGGTAAACAGAAGGTATTTTGAGAGCCAAAGGTAAGAGAAGTCAGAGCTTCTCCAAGATGATAATCCCAAATAGTGGGGCCACTTCTAGAAAAGGAGAAGTTAAGAAGAGGTAATTGAAAGATAGTAAACTATTTCAAGTGTGTTTCCATTTGTAAGTTAATAAATGCAAGAAAAATCCAGCTGAGATCTGAATGCTCAACCTACTTTGCTGTGAGAGTTACATTTTAAACCAAACAGGACTCTGTCGATGATATTCCTCAAGGCAAGTACAATATCACATGAGTTGCAAATGTTCAACTACTAATAGCTTTCCCAGGACTCTGCTTCCTGTTAGGAACCCTTTGGTGACTTCATCCACTTACGCGTGGAAAAATCTTGCAACTGCACGTGGAAACCCCATGCTCAGAATATTTCCACATTATTCCCAATGTGTAAAGACCATAGATTTGGCACCATTGGCTTTCTGGCATATTCTTCATGGCAGTAAACAGGAACCTTTGCCCCTAGCAGCCCTTCTCTGAGCTGAGGGAAAAAGTCCTCTCATTGCTCCCATCCACGCCAAAGAGGTCCTGCCAATTCTGTAGGCAAAAGACTCTCTGGGGCTCAGTCCTCCAGCTTCTCACAGGGTTGAATGGGCATTTCCTTCAGCTGAGGGGTCCAAATACCAATATCTCATGACAGAAGCAGGCAGTAGATGTAACTAACAAATATTCATCTGCCTGAAGTTATCACTGGTATTCCCATAATTAGCATAATTTTCCAGATTCCATTATTGTGATACAGACCAATAGTCCCATCATGTACCCATGCAGCTTTTTCTATTTCTGAGCCTCTAAGCATCTAAATGGGGTCATATCAGAAATTCTTGACTATGAGCCTTGAGTGGAAGTGATGGGTCACTCCCAGGTCAATACAAATAAGAGCATTTGTGACTTATTTATATTTCATTTCCCACATCCCCCACCCTCAGACCTCTACGCTTGAAGCAAAAGCCTCCAACTTGTGAAGTTTCCATTTGTTGAGAGCCTGAGTCCCTGAGTCATCACTCGGAAGAGAGTTGCCCATGTGGACCACCAAGTCCACGCTGGACTAGCATGTCAGTTATCAATAAATGTTTGATCTCTAAGCCACTGAGACATTGGGGTTGTTTGTTACTGAGACACAGCCTAGTCGATCCTGACTGATACAACCACTTTCTAACTGTGTAACATCAGCCAAAGTCCTTATCTGGAAGGTGTGTAGAGTAGTACCATTGGGATTTACACTAATGAATTCATGGAAAGCACTACAAAAGTGCATGGTGGGTACTCAAGAAATGTTAGCTGTTACAGTTATTACCTAGAGAATTTAGTTTCTCCATGGATTTACCAAAAACAGCATAGATAAGAAAGCACTCCTCATTTCTATAGTGAACAAAATGTGTTCTTCTCAACATGATTCTTTCAACATAACTTTTTAAAATGGAAAACATCACAGATGATTTCTCTTAGGTCTTTCTGTTCCCTTCTCATGATTATTATTCTGGGATGATCAACTAACACAAATTTGTTTCAATTGTGTAACATTTTATATTTTCTGATTTGGGAGAACATCCTTTTCCCATCAAAGCCATTAAAAAAATTCACTCTGCCAAGAATACTAACTCTGAAATTTATTTGGGAGAGAGGGAACAAAAAGCCTCAGGTCTGTTATAAACTTCATGTATCCTGGGAGATCAACTTTAGCTTACAATAGTTTCAATTAGTTCCTAATTACTTTTGTGTCATCTTTCCATAAGAGGAGACACATTAGGAGTAAGGAACAACAATTTGTAGCCCTGTTTCTTTCGCAGGGTTGAAAGAAGGTTGTGTTTATTATGAACACTACAGTAATGAGAGTGATCATTAGCAATTCTTTAGGTCTGTGTTTATCTACTTCTGAGAAGCTTTAAGCTAATGAATTCTCCACATATATCAAGAAAAGAAAGATCAAGGAGAAGACCTCACTCTTTTCCACAGGCATTACATATTTAAAATATTTAGCAAGATATTATGATTCCACATAAATGAGAAAATCATCTCTGGTAAGGTAAGTACTTACCATTTTCTGAATTGAAAGGAGCGTACAGGACATATTAGCATCTCAGTTATGAAAAATTGGTAATACTTTCAGATCATAAGGCAGCTACTAGCTCTAAAGAAATGGAGGATTTTAGGGCTGGCCCCATGGTGTAGCAGTTAAGTGCGCATGCTCCACTGCTGATGGCCCGGGTTCGGATCCTGGGCGTGCACCGATGCACCGCTTGTCAGGCCATGTTGTGGTGGTGTCCCACATAAAGTGGAGGAAGATAGGCACGAATGTTAGCTCAGGGCCAGTCTTCCCCAGCAAAAAGAGGAGGGTTGGCATGGATGTTAGCTCAGGCCTCATCTTCCTCACACACACACACACACACACACACACACACATACACAAAAGAAATGGAGGATTTTCAAACTATCAGCTATAAGATGAATAAGGTCTGAGGATTTAATGTATAACATGGTGACCTTGGCTGATAACACTGTGTTGTAAGATTGAAAATTTCTAAGAGAGTAGAACTTAAATGTTCTCACCAAAAAAAGGGTAAATATATGTGGTGATGGATATGTTAATTAATGTGATCGAGGGGATTGTTTCACAACACATATTTGTATCAAATCATCGCCTTGTGCACTTTAAATATCTTACAATTTATTTATAAATTATATGTCAATAAAGCTGAAAAAAAAAAAAAAAAGAAATGGAGAGTTTTGCCAAAGCCAGTCTTCCCTGTAGCCCAAATCACTCTTCGGAACAAGTTCTTACAAAGGTAGAGGGAACCCATCCAAATAACTCTTCTCTGGTAGAGTGCCTCTCCAAGTCTTTTTTGTAGAGGAAGATCAAATCAAATTCTACCCTTGCTTTAACGTATAAAGAGTTCATTTTTGGCGCTCCAGTTAGAAACCACTGGAAGCAAAGCCATAGAGGCTGTGACAAGAGCTGGTTGGCTTCTGATGGGACCGTAGCATAACAGGATGTGCTATTGCAGACTGTGAGAGAAGATAAATAAGTGTCTAATGCTTCCTTTGCCACGACCTGTGCTGATTAATCCTAGAGACCTGGGTGTGAATCTTGCAATTACTGCAATTGCATTGTTGACTGTCAGAGAATATAAGAGCTGCCCTTGAACATATAGCTCCAAAGTAAAACTATTTCTTTACCCTTCTGGTATTTTAAATACTTTTCATAGCAGTTACCATACTCCACGTGCCTTCTCTCTACAGGGATGTTTTCACAATAATAAATATTCATACATTTTGGGTTCATGTTGTTTCTCAAAAATACTCAATATGCTATTTATTTTACCTTAAACTTTGAGAGTTCTTGATCATTAGTTGTAAAAGACTTTATTTGTGTTAGTGGTGAGAAACAGTTCTATTTTTGAAATCCAGAACACTATTTTCCTCTGTCACAGACATTTGTAGAATCATATATCACCAAGTGATAATTCCCCCTACAAATTTTTATCAGCATAAGATGAAGCTTTATGAATGTAGAATGAGACTTTTTCATAATAAGTAAGCATAAAAATAATTCTTAGGAACAAGATTTTCATATATTTTATTCTATTTAAACCCTTTTTGTTAAGCCCAAATTACCCTTTCTGTCCTTTTTGCTTACAATATTCTCATTAGAATCTATTAAGGCAAGAATTGCATCTATCTTGATCACCACTGTCATCTTTTATGCCAAGTATACTACTTAGAAAGAGTAGGTACATAATCCATATTTGTTGTGAGGATGAATGAATAAACGAAAGAGTTTGTACAGAGCAGCAGAAACTAGAAAAGTGTTGGTTAGTTGTCAAAAGAACTATGTTCACAATTCCATCTTTGACCATCAAAGAGTTGGGAGACCACAAACTAGCCAATTGACCTTATTCAAAGTTGTGCATAGCCTGAAACAAAGTTCTGGACTAGAAACCCACCACTTTGCAGTTCAGGAAACTGAGGCTTAGAAAGACCACCTGCCTTGCTTAAGGTAAAAGGGCATCAACGAGAAGAGGGGCACCTAGAAACTAGCTCTTCAGCCCCCAGGGCCAGGAAGGTCAACACTGTGATGTTAATGTAGAAGAGAAGGCACTGATTTTCCAGCAAGATGTGTGGATTCAAGTTCCAGGTCTGTGAACACAAGCATGTTTGTTCTCTAAGTCCCAAGAAGTCATCTGGCAGCAATATCAACCTTGCAAGATGGCATCTAGCATAGTATTTGGAATATGTAATTGCTCAGAACCAGATTTCCTCCACCTTGTCTTTCATTCCCTTTCTTCTTACTAAAATTCACCAGTGTAATAGATCCAACTACTAGGAACATATGGTAACTGGTGTGGGAGGGAACTCTTGGTCTTAAGATTTTCCCTGGTTTTACTCTAAAATTTGACATGAACTATTATGAATCATTTTATAATGCAATTTGCTTCTTGAAAGTGAGATCTATTGTTGACTCTCCTGATGGTCGATGTCTGCTAAGATGGCCCCCCGTGGTCCCCATCTCCTTGTATTCACGCTCTTGTGTAATCCCCTCCCATTAAATGTGTGACGATCTTATTGAACACTTCTTATAAACAGATCTGACAGAAGTGATGGGATGTCACTTCCCAGACCAGGACACGAAAAGACATTGGCTTCCATCCTGAGTACACTCTGGAACTCTGTCTTGTATCACCAGTCGCCATGCTATGAGGACTCAGGCACCCTGTGGAGAGGCTGAAAAGTGGATTATCCAGTTCCAGTGGAGGCTTGAGACAACTGCAGCCCTGGACAACAGCTTGACTGCGACTTCATGTGAGACCCTGAGCAAAGAGCCCAAATAAGCTATCCCCAGTTTCCAGACACACAGACACTGAAGATAATGCATCTTTGCTGTTTGGAGACTCTCCTTTTTGGGGTAATTTCTCATGCAGCCCTAGATAACTAATATATACTTCTACAGCAAGTTACAAACTTTTGGATTGGATAACCATTTTTCTCTTTAGGTTGTTCTCAGTTATTTTTTCGTTTTAGACTTAAAGCTAGATTTCAATATATACCATGCTGACATGACATGATTAAAAATATCCACTCCCAAGAGTTGAAATTTTAGTAGACTGATAAAATAAAAGGGACAATTTAAGTCATAAACATAGCTTGATAAAACTGCTTTCACAAATCTTGGTTTATAAAATGGTAACTAGGTTAATATCATCAGGGTATTTTAAAGCATCATCATTGCCTTTAATCATATCAACATTTCTTCATTTATTTGACAGATATTCGTTGAACATCACGCTTGGTATTAGCTACTACAGCCATAGAGATGATTAAGACCTAGAATCTGCCCTCAAAGAGATCAAAATTTGTTCTGTCACTTTTCTATTTTTAACTCATTCCAAGAGATCACTATAATCTTCCAACAAGTCTGATAGGAAATTTAATTTAAGGATTAGCACCTTGAATTATGAAACTGTCTAGATTTACCAATGGGAACAGCCCAGTGACAAACATCTTCTTTGAAAGAATCCTGTTCTTTTAGCCAAAGGGAGGTTTATATCTCAGGTACAGACAGTTCAAAATGGCTACATGAAATCAAGAACCGGTTGAAAAAAAGAAAAAAAAAAAGAATTTATTGTGAGAACTCTGAACTGGTATCTGATGATTCTTGGAACAGCCCTTGAGATGTCAAAGATGATAATACAGTAACAACATTTGGGAAGTATTTCTAGTCTTACACTTAGCCTTTTGGCAGGAATTTATTAAGACAGAATAAGCTTGTGACTTTTCAATTCCAAGTACAATTTGTTTCTCTAATACATCCGCAGGAGTAATGTGTGATGAAATTTTTCCTTCCCAGCCCCTCCAGTGTGGATAGTGATATGCTGTAATAGGTTCTCACAGGCCGCATCTCAGCAATATAAAACACAACACATGTACATCTGTGGCCCAGTGTCAGTGCCTTAAATGTACATCAGAAATGCATTAAATCTTCTGATTGCTATTCTGTTTGTACAGCTTGTTGGTTCAGATTTTCTCCTGTAATGTACTCTGCTGATTACCTTGAATTATCGGTATATCCTTGGTAGAACAAGCACACCTTGTTCAGAAAAACAGTCGTACAGTTGTGGCTTGAGCCCTTTGGGTGTGAAGAAAAACAACAGAAATATTTCTGGGAAGTTAATCAGGAAACCATGTGCTTTCTTAAAGTCACATCTCATTTTGCTTCCAGGTAATCTTCTTGTCAGCATAATCCTCCAAGGATGCTCTCAAGACTGTATTTGATGCACGGCAGGTGAGGCACATATATGCAAATCTCCCTCCTGAAAGGAGAGGGAGAAGGAGACAAGTGTCTTGGCTGGCCTGTGCTCCAAGCAGGAAGAATGCCACTTTCTCTCTTCTTGCATGACTCGAAGGGTGTGCAAATACATTTCAACAAACACAATGTCAAGAATAAAAGTTGGAAATGCTTTTTGGGATCTAGCTGGGTCATGTTAGCAATGGCTAACATTTCTTAACCATAGCAATTCAAATAATTATTTTCATGTTGAATATCTTTGCTGCCATCAGACAATGTATGTTGAGATATGTACTGCAACTATCCATGTATGCAAATTAAACATCGTCTGAATTGGTGGAGTATTTCAATATTACTGCCAAGGAGCTTGTGTATGTGCGTGTGTGGATTTGCGTTTAATGTACAAGCAGCCATCACACCTCCTCCGTTAGATTGGTTTTTGAATAGTGAAAATTGGTTGATCTGATACAACTACGACTTATGTTCCTTTCCTCTTATAATGAGTGGCGTGAATTTGTGAAGTTGACATGTACTCAACAGCCAAGGACAAAAAATAAGGTAAAGTTACCAAACCAAGAAAGTGATCTAAAATGTTCATTACCATTTTTGTATTAGTTATATGAACCAAAAAAGAACTAAGGTTATCAATGCTCATATGCCCCTGCCTTCAATGGAATTTTAGATTTCTTAAATACTGCTGTAATTTATTATTGTCAACCCAACACTAAAAGTTTTAAAGACTTAATGACTCACAAAAATAGCTATTATTCATTGGGTGGCTCTCATGTCCAGACAGTGTGCTGGACAGTGTGGAGGGAAACAGGAGTAAGGTGGAGTCTTGTCCTCCAAAAACTGAAAAGCAAGTGGGAAACAGGAAACAAGCAAACCCACTAAAGCAGTAGAGTGTGTCAGAGAAAACTGGGGACCTGAGCTCCTGGGGAAGGTCCTCGAGGAGGACGAGGACCAGGATGTGATGGGTAAGTTGCCCAGGGTGCGGTGGATTCGAGCGTGGGAGGAAGGGGAGGTCTCCTTGGGAATGATGCGTTTATCTCTGAATACAGGGCAGGGAAGTGAAGATCCAGGGTCTTGCAAATTCATTCTCTTATCTTTTGCTTTATTTGTGTTTATTTTCTGTATAAAAAAAGAACTTTGCAATTCACTGTTTTATTGGTGGTATATAAAATAATATGATGAAATATAATGAAAAATAACTGATAACTTTTGGAGATGATAAACACAAAAATGCATTTGTTCCTAATTTATAAATTGGTTGCAGATTCAGCTTTCTCTGAGTGAGAGAGAAGGAAGGCATAGTGCAGCAAATAATGTCAGAGGCTTCATAGTGTGAAATGCCCTTTGATTGGTTAGCCTGGGTTTGGTTTCCATTTAGACTAATGGAAAGCCATGATTTTATAATGGCAAATCTGTGGCTGTGTGGTCAACTGACAAAATATAGAGTGAATGGAGCTTTTCATTTATTGTGGGTATATAAACAAGGCTTCAGATTAATCTAAAATTCTTTGAGAAGACTACATTGGGACAATCTCCTTCACTAAGTGCACATAGAGTATTTTGGAATTGTCTATTTTCTTAAATGCAAGTATCATATCATAATTTTTAAAAATTTTCCTACAGTTATTATCTAGAAGTAATATTAATAACTGTACTAATAAGTAATGTTTAAGAACCTGTGTTTGGATGTTGCTGTTTGGGTATTTGAGCTGGCCAGACTATAAAAATTAAGCTGAGTCTTGTCTCTGGGCATTACAAACCAGAGTGAGGGGAGAAATTAAGAAGAGATTGTACTTCACACAGGACTTTCACAAACCGGAAAAACTTTGATTTGGCTGTGTGGAAAAATGTCCTAATTGTTAGTATGTATACTGCCATATCTAGTCCACTTTATCTCCTTGTATACACTAATTATAGTAGGTTATTTCCACTTCTTGTTTGTAATTGAGGAAAACATATTCTTTCTGATTTGATAAGAAACTATTTAATTTGAATAATGTATTTTAATAATTGCTATATACAAATGGATACTTATTCAGCTGCTAAAGCAATATTCCCAATGTAATCTATAGATTCTTGATATTTACTTAACAATATTAGGTAAAATTGCTCAGTTTTAACAAGTTCTTTGAACAGACTCTATTAATACAATATGATATTTAACCAGGAGCTCTACATTCATCATTCATTATAATTAGAAACAGATTCTTCTCTAAATGGAAAGAAACTCTTATAGAACCAAACTGTTAAAAATTATTATAATTAAAGAGAAAAAAGATAACCAATGGTGTTGTTATCTAACTATTTCTGGGAGAGAAAGATAGAACAATATTAAATGTTAATCTATGGTTGTATATTTAGAGTAGACAGAAAATTCAAGCACAGCATCTTCTTTATTGAATTAGAAATAGTGTAAAAATTCAGTGTGCGTATCATTAAATCATTATAAGAGTGATCACAGATCACGGAACTGCGTTATCATGTGTGTATATGTATACGGGTGTGTATGTGAGAGAGAGAATTGTGTCTACTGAACTAAAACTATCTAATCTTAAAAAAATCCCTCTCTGCAACTTATTTCTCTGCCGGACTCTTTCCATGATAATCTATCTTTTAAAATAAATAATCATCTAGAAGGTAACGGTTTAACCCAATTGTAGCCCCAAGGTTAAGCAATCTAAAGTGTCTACTGTACACAGCGGGATTAAACTAGAGGTAGATAGAAGAAAGCACTAAGGTTACGTTTGCATTACTTTCTCTAAGAGGTGGGAAGGGGGAGGAGAGGGCAAGAAGTGCCAAATGCTTGCATTGAACTTTCTAGGACTGGCCACTGGGAGAAAATGATTCTGGAGAATATGCGAATTCCTCAAGTGCAAGGAGTCATTTGCACCTAGCATTTTCATGCATTTTTGATATGTTTTTTTTGTAATATTGTTTAAAAGGCAAAGGTCCTCTCTGCTTCATTTTCTGTAACTGAAAACCAAAATCCTGTGAAAAGCTGCATCCATAGAGAGCATTTCTTTTTTATCTAACATATATTTTAATGCCTGTTTTCTTGAAAGTAGTGAAAACATTGTCCAAAGCAAAAGAGCATCAGTTTTGGAGGTGAAGGAAAGGAGGCTTAATTCAGTGGTCCTATCTCCTTGGCACGTCTAATTCAAGGTCCCTTGGAACAAAGCTTGGGGCACGAGTAAAGTGTTTGCACAGACATTGATTACCATTTAAAGGTGGCTTCACTTAGCCATTAACTAGTCAACTATCTTTAATACAGTGTGTGGGTAGGGCAAAATTATCACCTGTGTTTGCTCAAATGAACTGAACTAAAACCCATTAGGAGTATAATATTTGATCAAAACTTTAATTGAGGGCACACTTAGGATTTGTTTACATTAATCAGTTTTTTATATTTCGTGCTTTTGTAATGTGTTGTGACATCATTGTGAACTCATCAAAAACATTGATAAATGTTTGATTGACGAGCTAAATATTAGGATTATTTACATTGTGGGATTTTAATATAATCTTTAGACTCTGCTAGAGATAGTGATCACTTTGGCAATTCTAACGTCAACACGAGAGAAAGAAGAAGGAGGAGGAGAGAGATAATAGCATAAACTATTGGACATTGCATGGTCTTTGGGGGCCTCAAAATTTGACTCTCAATTTTCTATTCTCAGCAATGCAAACTTAGAGAAGATAATCAATATTTTATGGCTTCAGATTCATCATCTTTAATAATGGAGGAAATAATACCTTCCCTGCCATCCTCACAACCTATTAGCCCATGTCAAAGTAGTTGAAAGTTTAAAAGACTATTTAGACACAGACATTTGGTAGTCTGGTTAATATCAACATAATGAAGATTATAAACAGAATGAATAAAAATAAAACAGGGTAACAATGTAAAGGATGTAAGAAAATAAACAAGGACATAGCATGGTTCTTGCCCTGTTGTTTATTTCTGAAATAAAAATGCAAGCAGTATGAAAAAGTTTAAAAGGCAGCTTTCTCCAAAAGCTGATAACGGCCTGGCTGGTTATAGCAGCTGACATCTCCTAGTACACACAAAGAAGAATGCATGTCATGGGAAATGAGATGTATGCAGTATTTTAATGTTAAAGAATTTGCAAGCCGTAGACCTCGGCACCGTTACTAACATCAAATATGGAGACACTTGAAAGGGATTGTGTTGAATATGGAATTATATTTCCACAGTTTACCGTAGAGACACGTCATTTCTTTCTTTTGCTGACTTTTCTAATTGTCTCCTAAAAAAATTTGTCTTTTTTCAAGATGTAGACATTTTGAGAAAACTATTGTTACCAACAACTCAGCTGTATTTTTAAGTTATTGCAATTTAGAGATATCAATTTTGAGGGGAGGGCAAACCTATCATATTTACATGAGTAAATTTTCAGGCAAGCCTCCTTCTCAAATGCTTCTTCACATGTGTCTGTTTGTGTTGCCATCGGGTTTTCAGACATATATGCAAGGTGGCTCTCCTACTTTCACCAAAATTCATAAGATCATGCCAAACTTGTATTTTCAAGGGTCTGCAGTATTCATTAGTGTATGTGCACATATTTGAGAGTTCTTGTGGGATGCTTTTTACATATGTAAGTACAAGAATTGGCCTGCCCGAATCAGTGTGGCCTTGGACTTGTGCCTTAGATGTCTAACCTCTCTCTGTCTACTGCCATCATTCTGAAAAGGGTCCTACTTGTTCCTTGCTCTGCTGGTTAGGGCTGTAGCCATGCTGACCATATATATCGGTCAGGTCTGGCATCATCGCATCCTTGTCTCAAAAACTCCTGGAGGAATGTTTTAACTTGGGTCTGTAATACAAATATGACTCATTCATGTAATTCAAGGGAGGCAGTTAATAAAAAAGAATAAGCAAGTGGTTTTAAGCTTGATCATTTTGACTCTCAAAGGCCATCAGATGCCCAGCAAGTTTTACACTCCTGCAGGAATAGAGACATTGCAGATGTCAAGTTAAGGACTGGAGAAGAGTGCTGTACTTCTCAGCCTTACTAAGGCATTCAGTCTCCTGACGTGCAGCCTTGAAAGGGTTGAAGCAATGGTCAGAAATCAGTGAGACCTAGAACATGTTCTCACTTGTATTTACTGAGTGTGTACTTGGTGCTGAGTGCTAACGGTTTTAGATGAATCATCTCACTTACTTCATACAAATAAATAACTTTATGGAATTATTCTGGAGAAAGGACTAGACTGTCCTCCCACCATCTCGTCTTTTCTTAATGAGAAGAGAATAGGCCAACGGTGGGGTCATTCATGGCTATCTGTACATACAGAACACCTATTGCAGGGGAACAAGGGTGGTTTAGAAAAATGAGGTACTACCTTTAAATGGTGGGGTTAGGAGTAGGAGGATAACGCTGTGATTTTTCAGTTAGAATCTTTCTGTGGGGTCTACATATCTATGTATTGATCTAGAAAATACCAATGCTTGCCTCTGAAATATATCTATGTCTACGTCTATAGCTATATCTATGCCCACACAGATACCAATATCTACATCTGCATCTATGTCTGTTATATATATAAATATCAATATTGATATCAGCATTGATATTGATATCTATCTACCTACCTACCTATCTAGCTAACTATCTATCATCTACCTCGGCATCGACATTAGCGTCTACGTTGACATCTACATCTACATATGTTTACATATTTAATCTAAGTCTGTGTATATCTATATCAACATTGACATCAACATTCACATTGACTTCTATGTCTACATCTATTTCTATATCTAATCAGTGTCTCTGTTTATACTTATATAGACGTAACTATCAATATCTACATCCATATCTAATGTAAGTCTCTAGTTATATATATCAATATTGCATCAACATCAACATTGACTTCTGTATCTAATACATGTCTATATCTATAACAACATCAATATCATCATGTGCATTTACATATAAATATATATATATAATCTGTGTCTATATCTTTGTCTATATCTTACCTATAGATTGATATCAATATACATATTGGCATCAACATTAACATTGACATCTACGTCTAACCTAATTATAGGTTATGTCTTTGTCTATATCTACATCTGTGTCTATGTCTATATCTATACATAGATATTGGCATCAGCATGGTCATGTATATCACTATCTAAATCTCCATGTCTATCTTTATTTTTATGTTTAATCTATGTCTATAGTTATGTTTATGTTCATATCTATATCAACATCAACATCTATATCAATTTATGTCTAGACATATATCTCTCTCTATACATACACCAATTTCTACATCTACACTTGCAACTCATCTATGCTTATGTCCTTGTCTATAGCTGTATATCTATAGTGTCAATATCAATATCAGCTTCAACATTGACATTGACATCTACATCTACATTTGTATCTAATTTATATCTACATCTATATTGTTATTGACATTTTCAGGTGGACATCTACCTCTACAAGTACATGTAAAAACACACATACATCTACATATATATGTATATATAGTATGTCTATAGCTAATCTCTTTATATCTAATCTATGTCTGTCTTTATATCTGTTTCTACATCTCTATTGACATCAACATTAACATCAGCATCTACATCTATGTCTATATCTAATCCGTGTGTCTCTCTCTGTATATATTTATAGTTTTATCTACAGCTATAATCTCCATCAACATAGTGAGTTATTTAGGGACTTCACATAAGTTTCCCCATCCTCAATGAGCACATGGTGTGAGAAGTGTGTCCCCTCCCTCCCTACTTCACAAATCAACTTTTCCTGTTTCTGAGTTAGGGAGGTACTACAAGGAGCTTATGTCAGACTTTACGAATGTGATAAAATTTGGTCTCAGAGTTTTTGAAATATATGGGAGCACCCATACTTCATTCACCTTCAGCATTTCTGTATATAGCAACACAGAATTAATAGCTATTACAGAGACTGACACCCCATAGTGACAACAGAAATGTTTGCTGGATGACGTTGGATGACAGAGTCTGGTTTCTGCGTAGCCAGGGAGCTTTCCCTAGGACAGGGCCACAGTCGTATGAGTCCTGGACCGCACAGCATTTGCCTCTCATGAGGCAAGTGCTATGTGCTAGGGCCAAAGAAAGTTTAATGCCCATTTGTTGAAGAGGAAAAGAGAAAGAGTTAAGAAGGCCTTCTTAGCAACTAGAAGGATGTGTAGCTATGACATACAACTATCTACTGGGGCTTTGGGGGAAAAAATAAATAAATAAAATTAAAAAAAAATAAAAGAAGGCCTTCTTTTCTCCCCATTGTCAATGCTAATAGAAGGATTGCACATTTTTCTCAATTTATCTATTTGTAATTTTTAAAAATATTTGTCTTTGATTTATAGATGTCGTCTTCAACTACACAGAATGTTACAGAGTATGTTTCTTATTTAATTTCGTTGGACACTTTCTTGAAATCCAATGAGAGTCTGTTCTCATATCTAATCTGTTGCAAAATGTTTAGCATAAAAGGTGCATAAGTTTTGTTGGAGAGGATTTAAAGAACTTCTAGTCTTTAGACAGGCAAATGCTACATTCTAGGCTGAAGGTTGCTTTCTGGTGCTTATTTCCTGTCTCATTGTTGAATTTCCTGGTGTGTTAATCTGTATTTGGCTCTGTGCCTCACTTTCAATTCTCAACTTTGAATCCCTGTGCTTGACAACTATTTCTGACATGCACTCTCTACTTGGGACCTGGGCAATCAACTAAACAGCCGCACTTTCCTCTAAAGGAGGATAGTGGGCAAGTTGGTCTGTCTGACATGAAAGGATCTGGCTCCACAGGTTTTGTCATGTGTCTATCCTGAGTTTGCCTTTGGCTCAGAGTTCGCCTCTGCCTGGTCTCTGACTTGTGTTCTGGGTGGACTCCAGCTCAATCTTCAGTTTCTCTGGAAGAGAGCTTGTTGTTAAGTCTCAGGACAGCTTGACTCACAGCGGACAGAGATTCTCCTTGCTCCTGTAGTCTCACTGTATATGGCGTGATGAACAGGGCTAACATTGCATGCATCTCTGCAAGACGCCCCAAGGTTTCAACTTTTCCACAAAGTCGGGGTCTTATTTTATGCACTGGCCGCAGAACGAGTTTGGGAATCTGGAGTGGCATAAGATCTCTAGAAATGTTCTACTTCCGTTTTCAGCTTCCTCTCTTTCTCGCTCCTCTTGGGGTTTGCAGCCATATCTCTTGTAAAGTCCAAAGGTTGCAGAGCCAGCGGGAAACTCAGGACTGCTGTTCCATGGTTCTTCTTTCTCCCAACTCTTTCTTTCTTTTAAATCTTCCCCCATTCCAGTGTCACATGGCCTTGGTACCTCAGAGATAAGACAAGCGCGTGACTGTGCTGTGTATCTTCTGTTTGTTGTTCCCACCTGCTCTCCATGCCACGCTAGCTTGCCCTGTGCTCTGGCAAGCTGAGCAGTGTGGACTGCATCAAGGATTTACCTGATCCGGCAGGTTCCCACGAGTTCAGCCAGGATGGGGAACTAACAGAGAATCAGAGAGAAATCAGAGAGCAAGGCTGGAGTACTCTTCCTTGGTGTTTCTGTGGCTAGATGTCTCCCTAAAGTGTAGGCCACAGATCCGGATAGTTGGCCCATCACACATCATCCTGCATCTGGATTCTAATAACTGCCCCTTCCGGTAGTTCTTCAGTCCACAGGAGTGGGAACTAAGCCTCGCTGTTATCAGCTTTAGGTACTGCACTTCCCTGAAGTCTACCCACAGTATTATAAATAACTCTTAATTATAGTTTTCCCAGATTGTCTCATTTGAGTGTGCCTTCAGTTTCCTGCTGGTGCTCTGAGTGATACAATGGCCCTCGAGTTAGTCCCAGTTAATCCTCAGAATCTTTGATTTTTTTGTTTGATCTCAGCTGGACATTAATCTCAACTAAACTGAGTAAACAATACAATTACTTTAATTTAACCTGAATTTAAGTCACTTATTCATCCACTCATTCATTCTCTCTGAAATGTTGACTGAGCTCCAGGCACCCTTTTAGCAACAGACCCAACAGACCCAGATCCTGCTTCCATGGGCCTTATGTCCTAGTGGAGTAAACAGACAAAAAACAAATGAAAACATAAATATATGTCAAATGATGAGAAGTGCTTTGGCAAATGTCAAACAGTACAAGGAAAATAGAGGAATGCAAATTTGGGGCTGTTATTGTTTTGGATGAAGGAGTCAGGGAAGCCTTTCTGATGACATTGAGATAATATCTGAAGGAGATGAGTGAGGGACCCTGTTTAGATTTGAAGGAAGAGATGTCCAGGCAGAGGAAACAAGAAGTGCTAAGACCCAGAGATGGGAGTTGGCTCAGCTGCCTCTACACACAGGGGGAGAATTAGAGAGAGGAGACTGGTGAGCAGTAAGGATAATGGGGCAGTGTTGGGTCATGTCAAGGAAATGCCCTGAGGCCACTGCAATGGCTTAGCTTTCACTTGGAGTGATGTAGGTATCTAGTGTAGATTAACATAGGGGAGTGGCATCATATAATTTACCTTTTGCAAAGATCATTCTGCTGATGTGTGAAAATAGATTTTAGAGGAAGCCGAGAAACCATTTAGAAACTATTGCAGAAATATTGCTGGTGACTTAGGTTGGTGTAGTTGTGCCATTGCTGGATAGATGCTCACCAACCCTCTTCTTCTTCTTGGGCACACAACTCAAGCTCATCTCCCAGCTACTTTGCCTCTAGAGGCCCACCTAGAGGCAAAGCACACTGGTGCTCACACTTGTGTGAGTGTAAGAGTCGCGTCAATTCAGACACGAGAGAGAATGTCCCTTCTCTGTGTCTTCTTTCTCTCATCTCCTGACTGCTGTTTCGGTGTTGACGCCTAGGGCAATACTGGGACACACATCTTTGAAGATGTTGTAGGCTATGTCAGATTGGATCCTGAAAAGACAGTGTGGAGGAGAACATTCTCCACTCCCACCTCCACCCACATCAACCTTCATGAACTGCGACATGAAAAATAAACCTCCCCTGCCTGTGGTCAGCTAGTAATATGTGAGGTTTGCTTGCTACAGAATCTAGCATTACTTACCCTAATCCTGAAATTGGTAACTTGAAGTAGAATGCTAACAAAATAAACACCGGAAATTCATGGCTTTGGCTTAACACTTGGGCAGTGGACATTGAATAAGCACCTATCTGAGGTTGAAAGGTGTGGGTCCAGGTCACTCAGTAGTAAATCATGAACTAACTGAGTCAGCCACTCTGAGGGTAGTACTGGAAATCGATGTGCTAGTGTGACCCTGGACCAGCTTTCAAGGATAAATGGAAGAAAATAGAATTAAAAAATGCGGGGCCTTGGAAAAGCCAAGTCTTTCTAAACCTTGAAGAATAGGAAAAATGGTTGAAAAAGCCCGTGAGAAACCTAGGCCCATTTAGGCTCAGCCATAAACTGAAGACCAGATTTAAAGTATGGCTTCCTACTCAAGCCAAGTAGTTTTAAGGTGTGACCACCAAGTTGAGACAGAAGGGTGGGTGAGAGGAATCCAGGAAATAAAACTGATTTGGCGACTTGGTCTAGGAAAAAACTTTGGGTGGAATTACAGAAACGTAGAAGTGACTAGAAGCTAATAATCAGCAGCATACTCAGTCATGTGGAGGCTCATAATTTTGGAGGATTTCATTCCAATCCTACAACAGAAAATGGGCACCACTGTGCCAGTGCTCCAATCCTATATTTCTTTTCCTTCTTTCACTTTTTACACCTCTCTAATTCTCTTTTTACCCACAAAATGCAGGGGTGCATTTTAATGGACAGGATAGAAGGGACTTTCAATTCCTTACTATTTTCTTTACTAACTTTCCATATAGAATTTTTCAGAATTCTAGGTTAAAAAAAAAAGTTCTGTAAAAACTTTCAGATTTTCAGTAGAGAGGATTTGGCATAATGAATTAAAGATATGTTTTTGTCATAATCGTGCTATAAGTACAAATACAGCCTGTTTTCATATCTCTTGTAACATTTCATACATAACGTTTCTAGTCCTCAATTTACTTATTTAGAAACGTGAAGATAGTCATACCTGTTTTATAATCTGGTTGTGGAGAGTAGGGGGGATACTGCAGATAGAGCATCTGGAGGCACTCAAAACCTAGTAGTTTCATCTTCCCTTGTCTCTTTTCTTTTCTCTCTTTTTTTTTTTTGTGTGAGGAAGATCGGCCCTGAGCTAACATCTGCCAATCCTCCTCTTTTTGCTGAGGAAGACTGGCCCTGGGCTAACATCCATGCCCATCTTCCTCTACTTTATATGGGACGCCGCCACAGCATGGCCTGACAAGTGTTGCGTCGGTGCAAGCCCAGGATCCAAACTGGCGAAGCCCGGGCCACCAACAGCGGAGCGCGCGCACCTAACCTTGCGCCACTGGGCCAGCCCCTCTTGTCTCATTTCTTTATAAATAAAAAGGGTCATTAAAGCATTCTTGACATACAATAAACTACACATACTTACAGTGTGCAATTTGATGTTTTGACATATCCATGCCACTGTGAAATATCATCACAATCAAGAATGTGAACACTTCCATCATCAACAAAAAATTCCTCATGCCTCTTTCTAATCTCTCTCTCCCACTTCTCCTTGCCCCACACCCTCTTCCCAACACCTAGAAACCACTGATCTCCTTCTGCCACTTTAGATTAGTTTGCATTTCCTAGAGTTCAATATAGAAGGAATCTTACCATAGTTATACTTATTTCTCTAGCTTCTTCCACTAAGAACTTTTTTTGAGATCCATTCATGCTGTACCAGTGATGCATTATTGTGTGAGTACTAATATTCCATTATATGGATATGCCAGAGTTTGTTCATCAATTCACCTGTTGATGTACATTTGAGTTTTTTCCAGTTTTTGGTTATTAAATTGAAGCTGCTATGAACATTCATATAGAAGTCATTGTGTGGACATATACTTTTTTTGTCTTAGATAAATACCCAATGGTGGAAGTACTTGTTCATATGTTAGGCATATGGTTAACATTTTAGCAAACTGCCAAACTGTTTTCCAGAGTCAATGCGTGTTTTACATTCCCACCAGCAGTGCACGCGAGTTCCATTTCTTCCACATACTCAGCAAAACTGGATATGGTAAGTGTGTTTAATTTTAACTATTCTAGTGTGTGTGTAATGGTATCTCATTTTGGTTTTAATTTGCATTACCATAATGATTAATGGTGCTGAGCATTTTTTCATGTATTTACTTGCTATCTTCTTTGATGAAATGTTCAAATCATTTATCCATTTTCAATTGAGTTAATTTTCTTTTCAATTTTGTGTTTTGAGTGTTCATATATTCTAGATACAAATTCTTTATCAGATATATGATTTGCAAATATTGTCTCTAAGTATGTCTTTCATTCTCTTAACAGTATTTTTCTAAGAGCTAACATTTTTAATTTTTATGAAATCCAATTTGTCAATGTATTCTTTCATGGATCACGTTTTTGGTGTTGTAAATAAGAAATCTTTGCCAATCCCCAGGTCACAGAGGTTTTAGTCCTGTGTTTTCTTCTGAAAGTTTTAGAGTTTTGGATTTTACATTTAGGTCTATGATCCATTTTGAGTTAGTTTTTGTATGTGGTGCATGATGGGGATTGCACTTCATTTCTGTGTATGTGCATAGGGATAGCCAATCTTTCCCACATTTGTTAAAAAGGCTGTACTTTCTCCATTGAATTACATTGCCCTTCTGTTGAATGTCAACTGACCATATATATTTTGGGTCTATTTACAGATTTACTATTCTGTCCCACTGATCTCTTTGCCTATTTTAAGCCAATATCACATTTTGATTACTGTGCCTTTATAATAAATTTTGAAATTAGGTAATCATATGCTTCAATGTGCCTTTTTACTCCTGCTGTGACTGTGTCTTTGGCATTTTCACATGAATTTCAGAATTAGTTTGGCAATTTCTACAAAAAAAATGCAGATTCTATTGAATGTAAGATTAATTTAGGGAAAATTTACCTCTTAGAAATATTACATCTCTCCATTTGTTTAGTCCTCTTTAACTACTCTCAGCAGTTTTCTGTAATTTATAGTCTATAGGTTGTAGACTATAAATGTATCCATAAGTATTTCACATGTGTTGCTGATATTGTATGTGATATTGCTAATTTCAACTTGTGATTGTTCATTGCTGTATAAAGAAATGAAATTGACTTTTGTACATTACTCATATCTATAACTCTCCTAAAATCACTTATTAGTCTTAATAGCTGGGGTTTTTTTGTAGGTTCCATCAGATTTTTTACATAAATGAGCATGTTGTCCGTAAATAAAGACCATTTTACTTCATTTCAAACTTTATGTTTTTTTTTTTCTTTATTCTTGTTTTATTGCACTGGCTAGAGCCTCCAGTATAGTGTTGAATAAAAGTGATGATAACGAGCCTGCAATCATTTTGGATTTTTTTTTTTATATGTTTCCATGTTCTCTCCTTTGTAGCTTATTAGCTATAACTCCTTGCCTTCCTGTATTTGTGCTTGCAGTAACTTAGCACCATTTACCATTCCGTAGTATTATAGCACTTCACAAATAGAATAAGTGTATTACAAGTATGTTTCAATATCCTCATCCCTACCCTTCGTGCTATTGTTAACATACTTGCCTTTACATGTTATGAACACCAATTTGCATTGTTATCATTTATTGCTTACTCATGTAGTTACTATTTCCAACGATATTCATTCCTTCGTTTTTATCCATAAATCCATCTGTTTTTATTTCTTTTTGCCTGAAGGGCATCCTTTACCACTTTTCTCAGCGCAGGTATGTTGGTAATGAATTTGTTTAGCTTTTGTATATTTGAAAACATTTTTCAGGCATATTTTTTTCCAGGAAAGACTTCTAGGTTTATAGGTTTTTTGTTTCGTTTTGTTTTTGTTTTGTCTTTATTGTTGTTTTCTTTCAGTAATATGAAAATGTTTTTGTTCTATCTTCTCATTTGCATTATTTTCAATGAGAAAACTATTACCATCCTTATATATATTCCTCTGCATATAACCTGACTTTTTTTCTGGCTGCTCTTACGTTTTCTTGTTAACGATGGCTTTGAGCAATTTGAATATGATGTGCCTTGATGTAATTTTCTTCATATTTCCTGTGCTTGGGTTTTATTGGCTTCTTGGAACCTTAGATTTATTGTTTTCATCAAATTTTAAAACATTCAGCCTTTATTATTTCATATATTTTTCCTTCACTCAAATTATATGATTATAGGTTACTTGAAGTCCCATAGCTCACTAATACTGTTTGTTTTTAATTCTTTCATTTCTCTATTTCAATTTTGATAGTTTCATGTCTTCAAGTCCACTAAGTTCTATTTTGCAATATCTAATCTGCCATGAATCCCATCTGGTGTATATTTTATCTCACACATTTTAGTTTTCATCTCTAAACTCCAATTTTGGTCTTTTTGTGTATCTTCTCTGTCTCTATTTAACTTTTGAATACATAACATACCTTTATAATAACTATTTTAATGTCCTCATCTGAAAACTGTAAATTTCTCCAGCTGTGTCAGCTCCATGTGACTTTTTATTGATTGATTTTTTGCCTCATAATGGCTCATATTTTTCTGCCTCATTGTATGCCTGGTAATCTTTGATTAGATGCCCGACATTTTGAGTTTTATCTTTTTGGATGCTGGCTACTTTTTGTATTCCTATAAACAGTCTTGAGGTTTATTCTCAGGCACAGTTGCATTACTTGATCCTTTGGAACCTTGCTTTTAAGATGTGTTAGTTGGAACTGGAGCAGTGCTCAGCCTAAGGCTGATTATTCCCTTCTACTGAGGCTTACCCTTTCCGTGTACACTACCAACACCCCAGGAAACATGGGGAGGTCCAGTCTGGTTGATGGCCACAGGCAGTATTCCTGGCTCTGTATGCACTAGTCCATCATCCTTCCTAGTGGCTCTTGCTCTGGCTGTGGGTAGTTTCCTCACAGACGCAAGCAGACAGGTACTCAGCAGAGTGCTCAAGGGCAGCTCCCTTCAGGTATCCGGAGTTCTCTCTCTGTGCACCTCTCTCCTGTGTAGTACTGATTCAGTCTTATCCTCTTGGCTTCATTTCCACAACTCAGGAATTGTACCAGGCTTTGCTCTGGTTCTTCCTTCCTTGGCCGGAAAATTCTTTCAAGGCTTGGGAATTTGTAGGGCTCCCTTTGTTTACCATCTCTCAGGGATTACTGTCCTTTACTGTCTGATAATTCGTGTCTTAAAAACCATTATTATATAAATTTTGTCTGTTTTTTTGTTTGTTTCAGACAGGAAGATAAACAGTCTCTATTACTCCATCTTGGTCATAAGCAGAAGTCACTTTTTTACCTTTGCTTCTATTTTTAACAGCTTCACCGAGATGTATTTATGTATTATAAAATTCACCCATTTGAAGCGTACAAAACAATGATTTTTAGTAACTATCAAGTGGTGCTACTATCAACGTAGATCAATTTTGAACTTGTTATCCCCCCAATAAGATTCCTCATTTACAGTTAATCCCCGTTCCCACTCAAGCTCCTGGCAACTGCTGATTTACTTTTTGTCCCTCTAAATTTGCCTTTTCTGAATATTTTATATAAATGAATTATCCAGTATGTGGTCTCTTGTGTCTGACTTATTTCACTTAGAATAATATTTTTGAGGTTCAGTCACAGCATAGCATATGTTAGTAGTTCATTTCTTTTTTAATGCTGAACAGTATTCCATTGTATGGATGTACCACAACTTGTCTACCTATTCACCAATTGCTGGGCATTAGGCTGTTTCCAGTCTTTGGATATTATGAACAGTGCTGCTGTAAATATTCACATGTAATACTTTGTGTGGAAATATGTTTTATTTCTCTTGGGTAGAGACTTAGGAGAGTTGTTGCTGAGTAATAGAGTATAACTTTTCGAGAAACTGCCAAACTGCTTTCCTAAGTGGCTGCATCATTTTACATTGCCACCAGTGATGTGTGCAGGTTCCCATTTCTTCATAATCTTTCAACATTTGTTATTATCCTATTTATTATAGCCATTCTAGTGGGATCAAAATGTTATCTGATTGTGGTCTTAATTTGCATTTACACGTCTTCTTTGCTGATGTATGTTTTCAGGTCTGTCCCCTATTGTTTGATTGGATTGTTTATTTTATTAACAGTGAATTATAAGAGGTCTATGCAAATTCTGGACACTAGTTCTTTAATGGAAAATGGTTCTGAAAATATTATTCCAAGTCTGTTGCTGTTTTTTTCACTTTCTTAGTAGTGTATTTTGAAGAGGAAATGATTTGAATTTTGATGAGGCCCAATTTATGTATTTGTTCTTTTATGAACCATGTTTTTGACATTGTATCTATGCACTTTTTTTGTAACCCAAAGTATTGAGGATTTTTCTCTTTTGCTTTTTCTAAAAATTTAAGTCTATGTTTCATTTAGTCTATGATCCATTTTGAGTTAATTTGTGTCGTGAGAGGTGAGGGTCTAAATTCATCTTTTTGCATGTAGATACTCAATTGTCCCAATACTATCTGTTCAAGAAACAATTAGTCCTCTATGAATTGCCTAGGGACTTTTGTCAAAAGACAATTGACTATAAATGTAAGGATTTTCTGGACTCTCAATTCTGTTTCCTTGAAAGTATGTCTATCCTTATGTCAGAACCACAATCATTGTTTGTGGGTTTTTTTGTGTGTGTGTGTGAGGAAGATTAGCCCTGAGCTAACATGCGATGCCAATCCTCCTCTTTTTTGCTGAGGAAGATTGGCCCTGGGCTAACATCCGTGCCCATCTTCCTCTACTTTATATGGGATACCGCCACAGCACGGCTTGACAAGTGGTGCATCAGTGTGCAACCGGGATCCAAACCTCCGAACCCCAGGCCGCCGAAGCAGAGCACACGCACTTAACCGCCACGCCACCAGGCTGGCCCCAGAATCCTTGAAAATTATAGTTTACAGTAAGTTTTGACATCAGAAAACAAAAGTTCTCCAATTTTGATTTTTTTAAATTGTTTTGGCTATCCTAGGTGAATTTGAGTTGCCATATATATTTTAATATATGCTTGTCAATTTCTGAAAAAAAACCTGTCAAGAATTTTCTTTTTAATTTTTTGTTTATTGCAGTAACATTGATTTATAACATTGTATAAATTTCAGGAGTACATCATTATACTTCTATTTATGCATGGATTACATTATGTTCTCATGTTCACCACCCAAATACTAATTACAACCCATCACCACACACATGTGTCTAATTATCTCTTTCGCCCTTCCCCCTTCCCCATTCCCCTTTGGTAACGACCAATCCAATCTCTGTCTCTATGTGTTTGTTTGTTGTTGTTCTTATCTACTACTTAATGAGTGAGATCATATGGTATTTGACCTTCTCCCTCTGACTTATTTCACTTTGCATAATACCCTCAATGTCCATCCATGTTGTCACAAATGGCTGAGTAGTATTCCATTGTGTATATATATCACATCTTCTTTATCCATTCGTCCCTTGTTGGGCACTTAGGTTGCTTCCAAGTCTTGGTTATTGTGAATAACGCTGCAATGAACACAGGGGCGCATGTATCTTTATGCATTGGTGTTTTCAAGTTCTTTGGATAAATACCCAGCAGTGGAATAGCTGGATCATATGGTAGTTCTATCCGTAATTTTTTGAGGAATCTCCATACTGTTTTCCATATTGGCTGCACTAGTTTGCACTCCCACCAGCAGTGTATGAGAGTTCCCTTCTCTCCACATCCTCTCCAACACTTGTTGTTTCCTGTCTTGTTAATTATAGCCATTCTGATGGGCATGAGGTGATATCTCATTGTAGTTTTGATTTGCATTTCCCGGATAGTTAATGATGTTGAACATCTTTTCATGTGCCTGTTGGCCATCTGAATATCTTTGGAGAAATGTCTGTTCAGGTCTTTTGCCCATTTTTTAATTGGGCTGTTAGGTTTTTGTTGTTGAGTTGCATGTGTTCTTTATATATTTTGGAGATTAACCCCTTATCAGATGAATGGTTTGCAAATATCTTCTCCCAATTGTTAGGTTGTCTTTTCATTTTTTGATGGATTCCTTTGCTGTGCAGAAGCTTTTGGGTGTAATGTAGTCTCATTTGTTTATTTTTTCTATTGTTTCTCTTGCCCAGTCAGACATGGTGCTTGAAAATATGTTGCTAATACTGATGTCAAAGAGTGTACTGTCTATGTTTTCTTCTAAAATTGATAGTTTCAGGTCTTAGATTCAAGTCTTTAATCCATTTGGAGTTAAATTTTGTGTATGGTGTAAGATAATAGTCTACTTTCATTGTTTTGTATGTGGCTGTCCAGTTTTCCCAACACCATTTGTTGAAGAGACTTTCTTTTCTCCATTGTATGTTCTTGGCTCCTTTGTCAAAGATTAGCTGTCCATAGATGTGTGGGTTTATTTCTGGGCTTTCGCTTCTATTCCATTTATCTGTGTATCTGTTTTTGTGCCAGTACCATGCTGTTTTGGTTATTATAGCTTTGTAGTATATTTTGAAATCAGGGAGTGTGATACCTCCAGCTTTGTTCTTTTTTCTCAGGATTCCTTTAGTTATTCGGGGTCTTTTGCTGTTCCATATAAATTTTAGGATTCTTTGTTCTATTTCTGTGAAAAATGTTGTTGGAACTTTGATAGAGATTGCATTGAATCTATAGATTGCTTTAGGAATATGGACATCTTAACTATGTTAAATCTTTCAATCCAAGAGCACGGAATATCTTTCCACTTCTTTGTGTCTTCTTCAATTTCTTTCAGCAATGTTTTATAGTTTTCGGTGTACAGATCTTTCACCTCTTTGGTTAAGTCTATTCCTAGATATTTTATTCTTTTTGTTGCAATTGTAAGTGAGATTGTATTCTTAATTTCTCTTTCTGCTACTTCGGTGTTAGTGTATGGAAATGCTACTGATTTTTGTATGTTGATTGTGTATCCCGCAACTTTACCTTATTCATTTATTACTTCTAAAAGTTTTTTGGTGGATTCTTTAGTGTTTTCTTTATATAAAATCATGTCATCTGCAAATAGTGAGAGTTTCACTTCTTCCTTACCAATTTGGATCCCTTTTATTTCTTTTTCTTGCCTGATTACTCTGGCTAGGACTTCCAATACTATGTTAAATAGAAGTGGTGAGAATGGGCATCCTTGTCTGGTTCCTGTTCTTAGAGGGATAGCTTTCAGTTTCTCACCATTGAGGATGATATTAGCTGTGGGTTTGTCATATAGGGCCTTTATTATGTTGAGGTACTTTTCTTCTATACCCATTTTATTCAGAGTTTTTATCATAAATGGATGCTGTACCTTGTCAAATGCTTTCTCTGCATCTATTGAGATGATCATGTGATTTTTATTCTTCATTTTATTAATGTGGTGTATTACGTTGATTGATTTGCAAATGTTGAACCATCCCTGCATACCTGGAATAAATCCCACTTGATCATTGTGTATAATCATTTTAATGTAATGTTGTATGCAATTTGCTAATATTTTGTTGAGGATTTTTGCATCGATGTTCATCAGTGATATTGACCTATAATTTTCATTTTGTGTTGTCCTTGTCTGATTTTGGCATCAGGGTAACTTCGGCTTCATAGAATGAGTTAAGGAGCTTCCCCCGCTCCTCAACTTTTTGGAAGAGTTTGAGAAGGATAGGTATTAAGTCTTCTTTGAATGTTTGGTAGAATTCACCAGGGAAGTCATCTGGTCCTGGACTTTTATTTTTGGGGAGGTTTGTGATTACTGTTTCGATCTCCTTACTGATGAGTGGTCTATTCAAATTCTCTACTTCTTCTTGATACAGTTTTGGAAGGTTGTATGATTTTAAGAATTTATCCATTTCTTCCAGATTGTCGAAATTGTTGGTGTATAGCTTTTCATAGTATTCTCTTATAATCTTTTGTATTTCTGAGGTGTCCATTGTAATTTCCCCTCTTTCATTTCTGATTTTACTTATTTGAGCCTTCTCTCTTTTTTTCTTGGTGAGTCTAGCTAAAGGTTTGTCAATTTTGTTTATCTTTTCAAAGAACCAGCTCTTGGTTTTATTAATTTTTGCCATTGTTTTTTTAGTATCTATTTCATTTATTTCTGCTTTGATTTTTATTATTTCTCTTTTTCTACTCATTTTTGCCTTTGTTTGTTCTTCTTTTTCCAGTTCCTTTAGGTGCATTGTTAGATTGTTTATTTGAGATTTTTCTTGTTTGTTGAGATAGGCCTGTTGCTATAAACTTCCCTCTTAGAACTGCTTTTGCTGTGTCCCATAAATTCTGGCATGTCGTATTTTCATTTTCAATTGTCTCCAGCTATTTTTTGATTTCTCCTTTTATTTCTTTGTTGACCCAATCATTGTTCAGTAGCATTTTGTTTATTCTCCACATATTTGTGGCTTTTGATTTTCTTCCTATAGTAGATTACTAGTTTCATAACATTGTGATCAGAAAAGATGCTTAGTATTATTTCAATCTTCTTAAATTTATGTACACTTGTTTTGTGGCCTAATATGTGATCAATCCTGGAGAATTTTCCATGTGCATTTGAAAAGAATGTGTATTCTTTGGTTTTTGGATGGAATGTTCCGTATATATCTACTAGGTCCATTTGTTCTAGTGTGTCATTTAAGGCCAATGTTTCCCTATTGATCTTCTGTTTGGATGATCTATCCGTTGGCGTAAGTGGAGTGTTAAAGTCCCCTACTATTATTGTGTTACTATTTCTCTTTTTTGTGTTATCTATTTTTGTGTTATCTATTTCTCTTTTTATGTCTGTTAATAATTGCTTTATATATTTAGGTGCTCCTACATTGGGGGCATAGATATTTACAAGTGTTATATCCTCTTGTTGGATTGTTCCCTTGATCATTATGTAATGCACTTCTTTGTCTCTTTGTACAGTTTTTGTTTTAAAGTCTATTTTGCCTGATATGAGTACTGCTACCCCAGCTTTCTTTTCATTGCCATTTGCGTGGAGTATCTGTTTCCATCCCTTCACTTTCAGTTTGTGAGTGTCTTTAGGTCTGAAGTATGTCTCTTGTATGCAGCGTATATATGGGTCTTGTTTTTTTAATCCAATCAGCCACCCTATGCCTTTTAATTGGAGCATTTAGTCCATTGACATTTAAAGTAGCTATTGATGAGTAGGTACTTACTGCCATTTTTTAACTTTTTTTTTCCTTAATGTTTTAGTAGTCCTTCTGTGTTCCTTTCTTCTTCTCTTGCTCTCTTCCCTTGTGGTTTGATGGCTTTCTTTGGTATTATGTTTGGGTTCCTTTCTCTTAGTTTTTTTGTGTATTTATTATAGGTTTCTCGTTTGTGATTACCATGGGGTCCATATACAGAATTGATGGTCTCTTTAGTTTGACCTCTGTCTGAAAGTTCTACTCTTTAACTCCCCTGCCCCCACATTTTATGTTTTTGATATCATATTTAACCACTTTTTTGTGCATTTATATCCATTACCCTCTTATCATGGAGATAGATAATTTTTCCTATTTGAGGTCTTCTCTTTTCCCCTTAAATCAGTCCCTTTAGCATTTCTTGTAGTACTGGTTTCTTGGTGACAAACTCCTTTAATTTTTGCTTGTCTGGGAAACTTTTTATCTCTCCCTCCGTTTTGAATGATAACCTTGCCAGGTAGAGTATTCTTGGCTGTAGATTTTTTCTTTTTAGCACTTTAAATATATCGGGCCACTCTCTTCTAGCCTGTAAGGTTTCTGCTGAGAAGTCAGCTGATAACCTTATGGGATTTCCTTTGTATGTAACTTATCTTTCTCTTGCGGCTTTTAGGATTCTCTCTTTATCTTTAATTCTGGACATTTTGATTATGATGTGTCTTGGTGTGGGCCTCTTTGGCTTTATCTTGTTTGGTGCTCTCTGTGCTTCCCATACTTGGATGTCTGTTTCCTTCCTTAGGTTAGGGAAGTTTTCATCTATCATTTCTTCAAATAGATTCTCTGCCCCTTTGTCTCGCTCTTCTCCTTCTGGGACACTGATAACACAGATGTTAGTGTGCTTGATGTTGTCCCAGAGGTCCCTTAGACTGTCCTCACTCTTTTTAATTCTTTTTTCTTTTATCTGTTCAGCTTGAGTGATTTCTTCTAGTCCTTTGTCCAGCTCACAGATCCGTTCCTCTGTATCCTCTACTCTGCTTCTGAGTGCCTCTAGTGAACTTTTCATTTCCAGTATTGTAGTCTTCATTTCTGATTGGTTCTTTTTTATATCTTCCATTTCTTTGTTGACATTCTCACTGAGTTCATCTATTCTTCTCCCAAGATCAGTAAGCATCCTTAACACTCTTTGTTTTAACTCTCTATTGGGTAGGTTGCTCATTTCTTTTTCACTTAGTTCTTTTTCTGGGGTTTTGTCCTGTTCCCTTACTTGGAGTGTATTCTTTTGCCACCTCATTTTGCCTCTTTCCCTGTGCTTGTGTCTAGTATCAGGTAGGTCAGCTACGTCTCCTGCTCTTGGATAGGTGACCTCATATATATGATGCTTATGAGGCCCGCAGTGTGCTTCCCTCAGTTCTCAATGTTCCAGGAGTGACCCTTATGTGGGCTGTGTGTGTCCTTCTGTTGTGGTGTGTTTGCTCTCCCTGTAGGCACCCAGGGAGGCTGAGTTATGGTCCTGGCCAGCTGTTGTAATGCTCAGCTGCTTGTAGTTGTTGCGGGCCCTTCAGTATCTTTACTGGGTGTGGGGAGCCCCAGCACAGTTGGCTGCAAGTTCTAATAGCATATTTGTGTTGCAGTATTTCTTTTAAGTGGGTAGGCCCCCAGCATTGTAGGTTGTTAGGCTCAGGGGCTTACAATTGCTATAAGCCTCCAGACTTTAGGTCTCCTGTTAGCTCTCTGAGGATTGCAGTGGGGTCTCAGGCCTCAGGCATGGGAGCACCCAATTGTTTCAGGCAGGGAGCACCCAATTGTTTCAGGCTTTGGAAGGTGGAGCAAACCCCTATGTGGGTCTTTGAGAAGCACAAGTCTTCTGCAGCAGAAGAACCCCACTGCCCACAGGTCCACACACACAGTCAACACAGTCCTGCCCCATGTGAGCGTCCTGACCTCCTGAAGTGGACCCAGTCTCTCCACTGCAGGAGCCCAACACACTCCACCACTGCTCCACACTCTCCACCCACTTGTTGTGCATGCCCTGCCCCACTGAAGTGGGCTCAGTCACCAGGCTGCAGAGAATCCAGTCACCAATCTATGCAGGCCCACAAGTTGCCTGAGGGCTTGTTGTTGGGTGGGGCCAGTCCCTAGTGTGGGCTGCCTGCCCTGGCTGAGCTGGATTAAATAGGTGCTCTAGTGAGTGGGACAGACCCTGAGCTAGCAGGTCCCAGGGAGAACTCCAATGGTGCCTGTGTCAGCATGCCTACACCAGGCCACAACAATGGCTGTTGCCAATGTCCCAGTCCCTGGAGAGGTCTCACCTCTCACTGCAATGCCCTCAGAGACTATCAGGTGAGTCTCTTTTCACCAAAGCACTGTGCACTTTTCTTTCTGGTGGTTTTAGGTTGCTTTCTGAAATGGGTGAATTTGTGTGTGGGCTCTTTAAGAGCTGGGTTTAATTTCTTTGTGAACCAACCTTTCTCGGGGTACTCCCCAATGTTTTAGCAGCAGGTAAAGTCAGATATTATGCCACTGGTCTCGAATGTGCTGGGTCCACAAAATTCCCACAGTGGGGGCGCTCCTGGCTCAAGGCCCTGCTCCTCCAGGGAGGGCTGCGGACCTTTGGGCTGCTCCCAGGCAGCAGTGATGCTGGAGGCTTGTGAGGGTGGCGTTTTTTCTCTCCAGAAGGGAGTTTCTGCCTCTCTTACCTCCATTAGGATTGTCGTTTGTTGCAGGAGTTCCTCTTCTCCAATTTTCAGTTCTCTCTCAGGGGTAATTTTTCCACGAGTAGTTGTAAATTCGCTGTGTCCGCAGGAGAAGGTGAGTTCAGAGTCTGCTTATGCCACCGTCTTTACTTCTCTCTCAAGATTTTGATAGAGATTATATTGCTTCTATAAAACAATTTGAGGAGAATTGCCATCTAAATAATAGTGACTCTTTCAATCCATGGACATGAATTCCATTTATTTAGATCTCCTTTAATTTTCCTCAGGAAAATATTGTCATTATTAGTGTACAAGTTTTTCTCTTTTTAAACATTTTTGCTAGGTGTTATATTATTTAATACTGTTGTGGATGGAAATGTATTCCTCAGTTTATTTTTTGATTCTTCAATGCTTGTATTTATATCTTGTATTCTGAAGGCTCATTATACTTGATTATTAGTAATAGCTTTTTGGTAAGTCCTTAGGATTTCCTATACATAGGATTATGTTGTCTAAAATTAAGACAATTTACTTCTTCCTTTCTAATCATGATCTCTTTTATCTTTTTTCTTGCCTAATATCACTTTACCTTATTATTTATCTTTTTAATTAAATATAACTTAATTTTCTTCACATGTGTATTTATTCCCTAATCCTATTGGGAGCATGTCTGTTCTCTCCTATTTTTCTAACATATTTCCGAATTCCATTAATCTAATATATGGCCCTATACATTGAAATATAGACATTAGGCATTAGAATCTATATGCATTCATCAAGAAACAATGTGATTGGATAGCGTCCTCAAATAAGTATGTTAATTATTAAAAACATCTTAAGTTTACTTCCTTTGTGTCTTCAATCTGAATTAAAAATACACTTTACTTCTTCAAGCTATCCTCGCCTCTGCTCTGCTCCATCTCTTCATCCTTCCCTCTCTCCTCCTAGTTCCGTTTTCTCTTTTTGGTAGAAAAATGTGGTGTACTCTTGAGGGAAGGAATCCACTTTCACATTCTATTTAGCTGTTGATTAATTTGCATTACTGAGACTACCAAGATACGATTAACGCATTGCTGTCTTAGAGTTCTGAACCTCCGCTAGAGATAACAGTGTGAGCCTCTGTTGATACTTTATTCAATAAGGTCTGTTGATAACTTCAGCAGAGGCTGTATTTTCATTTTAAAATGGCTGAAATCTAATTTATTTGGAAGAATTAGGATACACTTCCCTTTTAGAACTGTCAGGCCACACGTGGAATAAAATGGAGCTTGACAGCAGTTTCTAGGGTACCACAGCGAGGCATAAAAGCCGCTCTGGAAGTTGACTGTGCCGGCATTCATTTTCAAAGAGTGTTTCAAAAGTTTATCAATTTGTTTCTAGTTAGGTAGTACATAGATGTCAGTTTTCTCCTTTGAACAGTCTTCAGGGCTAGCATGCTGCTTTATCATGAATAATATCAATATGAGAAAAATAAATCTCATCTCTGAACAAGGACCTGGGGGCCCATATTGGGAGGGAGGTGGTGAAACTAGTTTTAAAAGGACTTTCAGATACCTGAAAAGTTGGCCATTATAGCAACCACTGGAAAAGTCTAAGAAATAATTAACTAGAGTGTTTTTCTGTCATTGGCAAATCTCTTTCAGTTTACTGGTGAAAAAAATAATCATCCCCTGGGATAATGTGTTATAAAAAAGAAAAACACTTAAAAATGTGGAATAATCAGTACTTTCCAAAAGATTTCCCTGAAGAATAAAAAGACAAGAAATATGACAAGACATAGTGGGGAAAATACTTAAGCGTCACTGAAAGGAGATTTTTGATTGTTTTTTTGTTTGTTTTGCTTTGTGTTATTTGTTTGTTTCCAGTTTAAGGGAGAAAACAGACATAACAAACAATAGTATAGCTACCTTAGCTACTACACACACTGCATTATGCATTTTTATCTCACTCGTAAATGTAAGGTAAGACTGAAATTGTAGAAATATGGTCAAAATGAAAAAATAAAACAATATCCTTCAAGAAAGAAAAGGAAAGCAGCAGTATAAGGGAAGAATCGTATACAGCCATTACAAGACTAAAAATATATGTGTAAGAGAGATTTTGACAGCAATGTCCCTTACCTTCTTAGCAAACTATACATTTGTTTTTGTTTAATTCCTTGACTAAATGTTTGTTTCTCTTTTTAAATTCAATGTTCCACAAAAGAAGGGCTCTTCCATCATGTATTAATACTCAAGGTGGTAGCCCTAGCTCTTAGCCTAGCTCATGATGAGAGCAGATGCTCATCGCCCTGAGCATCCATGTTGGCAGACGTACGTACATACGTGTGAACAATTGCTTTGATGTAGAAATTAAAAGTGCAGGATGTTATGGAATGCATTTTTTTAAAACTATTTCAATCTCTCCTTTCTTCCTTAATAAATCCTACAGATTCTCTCAAGGCAGATGCAGGTTCCCTGAAAAGTTCCTGAGTGCAAAGGCATGTGTAGCCATGTGTACAGAGTGCAATGCAGGTGTTTTAGCCCCACCACAGGGATAAACTTGACTATACTAGAAGAAGTGGGCTGATTGTCCATGAATGAGGGCCCTAGCAAGGGGCTTATGTAAGAGTGCAGCAGAGTCTATACTGTCACACACATCAGTCCAGGAGCATCCGATTCCACAGGGAACACTGGTTTTGCCATCAAATGGAGATCATGCTGGAAGCTTCTCCAAAACAGTGCCCTGACACACTGGTTTTACTTAGGGAGACAAGGACGGAACTCAGAAATGTGAAGTTGAGATAGCCAGGAGTTTGCTACCCAATGTAAGGCCCCAGCGTGCGGCAGCCAGAGTACCCATCTTTTCCCAGCTTTCTGTTTCCATCTATGGGAACTATCTTCAGGAATAACAGCAGTGGTACTCCAGTGTCTTTTCATGAGACTCTCTGTTTGGCTTATGGAAAAGCCCAATTCCTCATTTTTAATTTGATCAGCTATATAGAGGTATAATTTTTGTAACCATTTTAAGCGTACAGTTCAATGACTTTTGAAAGTTGTGTACATTCATGTCAAGTCGACCACAAACAAGCAGCGGAACTCCTATCACCCTCAGGAGTTCTCTCATTCCTCTTTGGAATCAACCCCAGAGCCCACTTCTGGGCCTAGGACATCACTGATCAGCTTGCTGTCATCAAAGATTAGTTTACTCTGATAATTTTAAGTAAATGGAAACAAATGGTATGTATTCTTTTGTTCCTTGACTATTTTGTTCAAGAAAAACTTATGAAAATCATCCATATTGCTGCACTTATCAGTAGTGCATTGTTTTTATCACTGAGGCATATCCTATGACACGACTACATCACATTTTGTGGTATGTTAATTTACCTCTGGATGGACATATGAGATGTTTACATTCTGGGGGGGGAGGTTTGAATACTTTATTGGTAATTTGCATTTCACTGATGATTAGTAACGTATAACATCTTTTCAAGGGTGTTTAGCATGTGTGTGTCTGTCCAAATATTTGTCCATTTTTAATTGGGTTGTTTCTCCCTTTGTTATTGGGGTGTGAGAGTTATTTGTATATTATAAAGATAATTATTTTATCTAATGCATGTATTGTAAATATTTCCCAGTACGCAGACTTTTCTTTCTCTTGATAGTGTCCTTGGAGTAGTGGATTATTTTTTTATTTGGTACAGTTCAATTTATTAATGTTTTTCTTTTGTGTTTTGTGAAATGTTTAGGAAATATTTGTTTTCCTCAAAAACATGAAAATTTTATTTTATTTTTTCTTCTAGAAATCTTGTTGTTTTAGTTTTTGTGTTTGTTATATATTTTATCTAGTTAATTCCATTCTTTTGATTTTTAGATATCTTGTGTGGGAAGGCAAGGTTCAATGTTTATTTTTTTCCATCTGAATAATCATTTGTTCAAGAATCATTTTCTGAGAAGACTCTCTGTTATCCATTGAGTTATCCCGACACCTTTGTTGAAAATCAACTGGGTATACATGAATGTGTCTGCCTCTGTACTCTCTATTCTGTTCCATTGAACTACATGACACCACATGACATTTTTACGTCAATATTATAGTGTTTTAATTTCTGTAGCTTCAAGGTAAATTTGGAAAACAGGGTAATTATTCAAAATGCATTCTTCTTTTTAAAAAATTGTTTTAGCTCTTCAACATCATTTTCATTTCCACAGCAATTTTAAAATCATCTTGTTAATTTGTCCAAAAACCTTACACAGACTTTGATTGTGAATGCATTGAATTACACATAAAGTTAGAGAAATTTGACATTTTAATAATACTGAGTTTTCTGATCTAGACCATGTTATGCCTCTCCATTTATCAAGGCCTGATAACGTTCTAACATTCAGCAATATTTTTTAGTTTTCAGTGTATAGGTCTTATGTGTATTTGGTTAATTTAATTGTCTAAGTATCTGAAGTTATCAATGTTATGGTAAATGTGCATTTTTAATGTTCCAACTATTCATTGCAAGTACTCAGAAATAAGGTGGGGTTTTGTTTATTTTTTGACCTTTTATACTGCGATCTTGAAATTTTCACTTGTAAGTAAATGTTCATGAATATTATCTTTTATTGTAGATTCTTCAGGATTTTTTATGTACTTTGTCATGTTTTCTGTGAATACAGAGAGTTTTATTTTCTCCTTTCAAAACTGTGTCACTTTTCTCTCTTTTTCTTGGTTTACTATTCTAGCTTGGACCTCCTTAAAAAATTAGAAACAGAAAGATGGAAGCAGACACATTTTTTTTTTTCAATAAAAATTTTAGGAGAAAATATTCATTCTTCTCTATTAAGTATGAAATTAGTTATAGGCTTTTGTAGATGCCCTTTATCAGGTTTAGAGAACTGCCTTCTCTTCATAGTTTATTGAATTATTTTATTTATAAATGGATGCAGATTTTGTCAAATTACTTTCTTTCCTTATCGAGATGATCACATTATTTTCTTTCTTTATTTTGTTAATATAGTTATTAGTCAATGTTGACTTTCAAATAATAAACCAACTTTCCATTCTACAATAAATCACATTTGATCATGATGTATTATCCTTCTTAATCTAATGTGTCAAAACATGTTGAGGGATTTGAACATGTGATCATGAGGCATATTAGTTTTTAGTATTTTTTTCTTATAATGTCTTTTAAATTGCTTTATGGGTAATTCTGACTTCATGAAATGAGTTACGAAGTGTTCCTTCCTTCTCTATTTTTTAGAGATTTTGGAAAAAATCATATTTTTTTAAGAATAAATTCCATAAAATTCAACATTTAAGGTATCTTGGTGGGCCTGCAGGGTTTTAATTTTACTTTGTTTTTGTTTACTTTTCTGGAAAAGTTTTTAATACCCTAATCAATATAGGAGTATTCATAGTCTCTATTTTTCCTTCAGTCTGTTTTGGTAGTTTGTCTCTTACAATGAATTTAGCCATTACACCTATGTTGATCAAATTTTGGCAAAAAGTGTACATATTATTCATTATTATTCTTTTAATACTCTTTGGATATTTAATGACACCTCCAGTTTCAATTCAGGGATTGGTAATTTTAGTCATCTCTCTTTTTGTGTTGATCTATCTAGGTTGGTTGTTATCAATTTTACTGAATTCTTTAAATAAACAGACTTTATAGTCTAATTTTCTGTATTGTTTTTTTCTTTCTACTTTGTTAATTCCTGTTCTAGTTATTATTATTTCTTTCCTCTTCTGTATTTAAGGCTTACTATGCTTCTTTTTTCTACCTTCTTAAGGTAGAAGCTTAGATTGTTGACTTTAAAATTTTGTTTCTAATAAAATATTTTAGGTTATAAATTTCCCTCTAGGCATTACTTTAGAAACACTGATAAGTTTTTTTTTTTTTTTTTTTTTTGTGAGGAGATCAGCCCTGAGCTAACATCCACCAATCCTCCTCTTTTTTTGCTGAGGAAGACGGCCCTGGGCTAACATCTGTGCCTATCTTCCTCCGCTTTATATGGGACGCCACCACAGCATGGCTTACCAAGCAGTGCGTCGGTGCGCGCCCGGGATCCGAACCAGCGAACCCCGGGCCGCCGCAGCGGAGCGCGCGCACTTAACCGCTTGCGCCACCGGGCCGGCCCCTAGAAACACTGATAAGTTTTGATATCTTGTTTTTCTTAATAATTCAGTTAAAATATTTTAATCTCCCTTGTAAATTTTATCTTTGACCCATGAGATGTTTGGATGTGTTTTGACTAATTTCCAAATAGTTGAGATTTCCTAAATATATTATGGTTACTGATTTTAATTTTATTCTGTTGTGCTCAGAGAATATATTTGTATGATTTCAATTATTTTAAATTTATTGAGACTTGTTTTTGAACATCATGTGGTGTATCTTGGTGAATTTTTCATGCATATCTGAAAGGACCGTAAATCTGCTGTTGCTGCAGGGGATCTGCAATTTCAAATGCATTCACATTGCTTGATAGTGACTGATATTCTGTCTAATTTTTCTGTCAGCTCCTGAGAGAGGAGTTATGAAATATACAGCTACAACTGTGAGTTACTCCATTGCTCCATTCAATATGTCTTCTTGTTGTATATAATTGATGTTCTATTTGTAGATGCATAATCACTTAGTATTGTTATGCATTGTTGATTAGTTTATCCTTTCATCATCATGAAATTCCCCCTTTATCCCTGGTAACATTCCTTGTCCTAAAGTCTACTTTATCCCATATTAATATAGACAGTTTAATATTTGTACAAATAGTATCTGTAGAGTTTATCTTTACCATAGTTTTACTTTTAAACTATCTCTCTCTGTGTGTTAAATATGTGGTAAACAGCATATAGTTGAGTGCTGATTTTTTTTTTTTTGTGAGGAAGATTGACCCTGAGCTAACATCTGCCAATCCTCCTGTTATTGCTGAGGAAGACTGGCCCTGGGCTAACATCCATGCCCATCTTCCTCTACTTTATATGGGATGCCACCACAGCATGGCTTGCCAAGTAGTGCGTCGGTGCATGCACGGGATCCAAACCAGCAAACACCAGGCTGCCGCAGTGGAGCACGTGCACTTAACCACTTGCGCCAACGGGCCAGCCCCAGGGTGCTGATTTTTTATCCATTGTGAAAATCTCTGCCTTTTAATTGTAGAGTTTGATCATTTACACTTAATGTAATTATTAATATGGATGGGTTTACATCTTGCATTTTGCTATTTGTTTTTCTATAAGTCTTATATGTTCTTTGTTCCCTTGTATCTCTTGTCCTCTCTTCTTTCAAATTGATTATTTTTTCTAGTTTTAAATTTTGTTTTATTGTTGTCATTAATTATACCACTTTTTTTAGTTGCTGATTAAAGTTTAAAATGTATGTTTTAACATCTCTTTTCCTACCGTCAAATTATGTTACACCAATCCACACAAAATATAAACTTAGTTGTTACTTTAATTTTCTCTCTCCCATTCTTTGAGTAATTTTTGTCATACATTATATTTCTACCTATGTTATAAACCCTATAAAACATCATTCTTATTTTTGCTTTAAATTGTCAAGTATCCTATAATTTTTTCAAAATTATAAAAAAATGTAATAAAATGTTGCCCATATATTTATCTTTTCTATCACTCTTCATTTCTTTGTATAGTTCTAGGTTTCCATAAGTATCCTTTTCCTTCAGCCCAAAAAAACTCCTTTAACTTGTGGTGAAGGGTTGATGATAACAGATTATCTTAGATATTTTGCCTGAAAAGATCTATTTGCTCTTTTTTTTAAGAATATTTTCTCTGGATATAGAACTCCGACTTGACTGTCTATTTCTTTACTTAAACATGTTAGTCTTTTATCTTCTAAAATGCATATTTTCTGATTTGAAAACTTTGGTCATTCTTACATTTGTTTCCTTATATGTAATGTGTATTTCTTCTCTGGCTGCCTTGTGTTTACCTTTTTGCCAGTTTTCAACAATTTGATAATAATAAGCCTTTGTGTTGTTTCCTTGTAATATTATAAATTATTTTTTTTTTAGTTTCTTTAAAAATTTTTCATTAAATTTGAAAAAAATGGTGATAATTTCTTCAAATATTTTTATGACTGACTTCTTTCTGTTCGTCCTGAGGATCCACTTATATGTATGTTAGATCACTTGATAATGTCTTATAAATCATTAAGGCTCTGTTCGTATTTTTTTCTGTCTCTTTTCTCTCAGAACTTCCGTTTGATTTGTTTATATTCAGTTCAAGATAATTTTATTCTGCAGTATCTAATCTGCTATTAAATTAATGCATTTCAGCTGTTGGGTTTTTCTACTCTAGAATTTTTATTATTTTTTAAAAAATAATTTCCACTTTTTTTGTCATTATGCATCAATTTTCCTTTAATACTCAGATCATTTTTGTGTGTGTGTGTGAGGAAGATTAGCTCTTAGCTAACATCCAATGCCAATCCTCCTCTTTTTTTGCTGAGGAAGATGGGCCCTGGGCTAACATTTGTGCCCATCTTCCTCTACTATATATGGGATGCTGCCACGGTATGGCTTGACAAGCAGTGCATTGATCTGTGCCCAGCATCCAAACCTGTGAACCCTGGGCTGCTGAAGCAGATCGCAGGAACTTAATCACTATGCCACCAGGCCAGCCCCTTTCAGACCATTTTTAATAACTATTTTATAGTGCTTGTGTGATAATTCCATCATCTCTATCATTTTGGATTCTTTTTCTATTGACATTTTTTTTCCTCTTGGTTAGAGTTTGTAGTTTTCTGTTTCTTTTCATGTCTAGTCATTTTTGACTAGATGTTTAACATTGTTATGATTAGGATGTTGAGAGTCTGGATTACATTTCTTTCCTTAAGAGTGTTGACATTTGTTCTGTCAGATTGGTAAGGAAGGCATGGATTATTATGATTGTCTTTGAGCTTCTTTTTAGGTGTCTAGATTAGATTCTTCCTGGATTAGTTTAACTCTACTATTAAGGCCTGTATTTATTTCTTATTATTGCTGTAACAAAGTACCACAAACTTGGAAGCTGAAAACATCATAAATTTATTATTATTATTATTATTATCATCTTACAGTTTCGTAGGTCTGAAGTCTGAAATTTCTCTCCTTGGGCTAAGATCAAGGTGTTAGCAAGGCTGTGTTTCTTTATGTATTCTTAGGGGAGAATCTGTTTTTTTCCTTTCCAGCTTCTAGAGACAGTTTAAATTCCTTGGCTTAAAGCTAGCAATGGCCAGTCAAGTGTTTCTCATGCTGCATCACTCTGACACTGACTCTCCTGCATTTCTCTTTCACCTAAAGAAACCCTTGTGATTACATTGGGTTCACATGAATAATCCAAGTAATCTCCTATCTCAAGGTCATCGATTATCAAACTTAATTCCATCTGCAATTTTAATTCCCCTTCACTATGTAACATAACAGATTCACAGATTTGGGGGATTATAATGTGGCCTTTGGGGGAGGCAGTTATTCTGCTTACCACATGGCATAGCTTTTCTGGGTCACATACTTAATGTCCAGTGTTTTAGCAAGTTCTTTCTTCTCTGAACAGTCAGAGCTCAAATGTTTCCCAGCTCTGTGTAAGTTTTTGGAATGGTTCTGCTTATAGAAACTCAGGAGTTCTTTGTTTGCCTTCACTTGGCTTTACTTTACTCACACAGAGCAACAGACTTAAGGGGGTTATATGTAGATATATGGAGTTCTTTCTGCATATCTTCCTCCTCTCTGTTACTCCAACTGCATCAAGCTCCTGAACTCTTTTCTCTGTCCCCTCAACACAATAAAATCACTATGTTCTACTTGGTTTTCTCCCCCTTGCACTGTGGTTTGAAAAGTGTCTCTGACATAAATCCAGTGTAATTGTCAGAATCGCCTGAGTATTTTTCTATTCTATCAGGAATAATAATCCAGCACTGCCTATTCTCCAATGTTCATAAATAGTTATTTCATATATTTTCCCAGTTTTATAGTTGTTAGAGTATGAAGGCAAGTCTCCAACCAGTTACTCTGACATTACTGGAAGTGAAAGCCTTGATGAACTTCCTTTTGACTCAGTAAGGTTGGCATGGAGGTATTCTCAAAAGGATATACTGGACTTTCTGCCTATAGGACAGGTGAGAAGTTAAATGACTATGTGCAGAACCAAATGTATGCATCTGGCTGATATCTGGTTGCTCTTTTTATGTACACACGCATACACATATTTTGCCACTTAAACTATTTCATATAGAGATAATAGTTATAAATCTATGGAAACATTGACTAACCACCTAGAAATTTTCAGCATAGTGTGAAAAATAAATGTGTGTGTATGGATGTGTATGGACATGCTCGTACACATGTGTGTGAGTGAAATCATGACCACTAAGTAAGATAATAATTAACTTAGTATGTGTAATTTAAAGAAACAATAGATGAACATGCAATTTCCACGTAATTTTTGTAGAAAGGATAACAATAATTTTGAATTATATTTATATATCAACAAATCATTTGGGAAATGTACTCAATTTCTGGAATACTACACTATGATTAACAAAAATTAAACACAAAACATAGCTTACATTTTAGGATTTAAGAATAACTTTGAGTAATGAAGAGAAATGAAAGGTCTTGGGCTAAATTACGAGATGAAGATAGAGATAGATACAGAGATACATAGACTAGAGAGGAATTTTTTGACTGAATAATGTATATTTATCCATCTTGCAGTTCACTCAGTCTTTCCTCTCTCATCTTCCTTCTGCTGTTAAACTTATCCATTGAATATTTTTATGTCAGTTATTATACTTTTTATTTCTAGAATTTTCAATTTTTTCCATTTTGTGTTTCTCTGCTGAGATTTCTATCAATTTATTCATTAGGAAGATGTTTCATTAACATTAGTTATAATAGCTGCATTAAAGTCTCATCTTCTTATTTTATCATCTGAGTCATATTAGGCAGGTCTCATCATTTTTCTCTTCTTTTGAGAATACACCATATTTTTGGTTTCTTAATGTCTGGTACTTTTGTACCATACCCTGGAAATTATAGCTATTATACTATAAAAGCTCCAGATTCTGTTACTTTTCCCTTATTAGTATTGAAATTTTGTTTAGCAGGCAATTTACTTTATGCGACTCAATTTCAAACTCTGTTTCTTGGATGGCAACACAAATCTCATTTAGGTTCTTTTATCCTTAACTGAGCTGTTTGCAACTTCTCCCATCTGTGTTGTTCAGGGTACAGCCAGAAATTTCAACAGAATACATACATAGAACCCCCCTCCCTGGTTCTCTCATTTCCAGGATTCCCTACTCACTCTTCAGCAAGTATGGTTGCCTTACATTCTGTCTTTTGGTTTTTTAATGAAGAAAGTTTGCTGATTTTTCTATCAGAATTTTATCCATAAAACATGGCATTGAGTAGAGCCTAGTCTCAAACTAAAACTAGGAAATGGCAGTTATACTTACCCATCTCTTCTTCCAATTGTTGGTGCTGCTCCATATTCTGTCTGCTTTGTTCACTCAAGTAGTTTTTTCTTTTTTTTAATCTGTCTAGAGATTTTAGTCATTATACGTGGGAGAGTCTATTTGATAAACACTTATTTGGCTGTAACAGAAGCTCCTCTATTTGAGCTCTTAAAATACGCTAGAAAATATAGAAGACCTAGGCATAAACACATTCACAACACGGCATGTCTCATCAAGGAACTTAGAATATAAAAATCGTATAATATTTATGCATAAATACATAATACCAATCAATACATGATATCAGTCAATACATAAAATGAGATGCAAGAGACATACAAGAATATATAAAATTTAAAAGAGGGAAGACTCATTCCTCACAATTGTTGGGAACCTACTCTTTGCCATGTGTTATAAAGATATTTGGGGCTGAAAGTTTGAGATGACACTCTTTGACTTCAAAATATCCAAAGCCATGAGGGGTGTTTAGGAGAGTAATGGCAGTGCAGGTGATCATTGATCTAAGGCAGGGTGTTTGGATAGAAGACCTCATGAAAGGAAAATTCTCCCCATTCTTATGCATTCTAAGGAGATTACTACAGATTGGATATCTCAAATGTTTCCTAAACACCACATAAATTTAAAAAATATTTATTGATCAGCTAAAAAGTAACAGGTACTGGATTAGACACTGAAGGTGGGGAAAAAGTGAACAATGCAAAGTCCTTGCTCTAGAAGCCTAGCTTCTGGTGGTTTGCTGGAAATCTTTGGTGTCCTTTGTCCTGTAGACCTATCACTCAGATTTCTGCCTTCATCCTCACGTGGCATTCTCCCTGTGTGCATGCATGTCTGTCCTCAAATTCCCTCTTTTTAAAAGGACACCGGTTACATCAGATTAGAGTTCACCTTAACGACCTCATCTTTAGCAACCCTACCTCCAAATAAAGTCACATTCTAAAGTACTGGGGGTTAAGATTTCAACATATAAATTTGGGGGGGACACAATTCAACCTATAACAGTACACAACTGCGTGTGTTTCTTTTTTCACTTTTAAGGTGAAATTTCAGCTGATTACTTATTGGAAATATGCATTTTTCCAAGAAGACAATTTTCTACTTTGGCTCTTTTTTGGGAGTGGAGGTAGGAAGAGGGCAAGAGAGGCAAAGGTAGATCTGAATAAAGATCAGAGAAATATATGAAAAAAGAAGGGCTCAGTGTCAACCAAAAAGAAAAAAAATGGATACTAGAAATATTCTGCTGTATAGGTTATTTTCCTTTCCTTTCCTTTGTTCACTGTAAACTACGACTGAATTCTCAGGTGAAAATTTAACACCTTAGAATAGTAGAAAATAAGTCATCTGTAATCCTAGCACTCAAACCTCTTCTTGGAAAATGGGGTCTGGGGGTTCCTGACATCTGGTATATGAAGCCTGAGATTTAGGATTTGGTTTCTTTCTACTCTTCTTTTTTTATTGTGCTTTAGCAAAAATGTAGGTATCTTCTACATTCTTTTTCATTTATTATAAAAGTATTAAAATAGAGCTTTGTGTAAGAGAAGACTGATTACTTCAAGGTCTGTTTGAGATGGTTGGTTATCCTTTTGCAGGCCTTCTGCAGTTCATCCAAGTGACATATGAAGCAGTTCAGCCAGATTCTGAAAGGTCATGGGGAGATGACATCAGGCCATCTGTGGTTTTCTATGACTGTTCTGAAGAAGAGTGAAACAGAAGATGTTGTTACCGACCTCACTATCCAGGTCTTGATAGGAACAAATTGAAATATTGGCATCGATAAACCAACACTACTTTAAATGGATATCTTTGATAAACTCAACCTTCTTTCATTTATAAAAATCAATAACCTCAACATAAAGCAAACTTATGCCTGTGGCCATGTGCACAGACAACCAACCTTACTTTATAATAGTTGAATGCAGAGCGTTGTATTCATTGGGACATTTCGGGGAATCAATATTCTTTGAGTGGAATGTAGATATTGCAAGAAAATAACACGTCAGGAAAGAAAACCGTGGCAAAGGGTAACCAATAGTTTATTTTTTATTTATTAGTTTTACTTTTGGTTTTGTTTGTTTCAGATTGATAGTATAAAGTTGGTGGGAGAATTTCAAGGGACTGAAATGCAAGTTCATTTAAGCAGTAATCATCTTTGCTACCAATATAAATTTTCTTTATTGGAGCTGGGGGAATCCTCAGTGATCAGTTGCTTTTAAGAAGAGAAATATAGCTATCGTTTTATATATAGGCATATCTGTAACTTTTTTAGATATATATGTAAACTTGATGATTTCAGTAAAATACAGTTACATACATTAAGCTGCATGTACAGCTTCCAGTTTCTGACTTAAGAGTATCATAGACTGGAACTGGGCACTAAGAACACATCCAACCAGCCTGAAGTCCATAGACACTGTTGCTGGTAACGCTGCTCAGGCAGCTCATTCTAGGTCTCTGCCATCCAGTCTCTGCTGAATCTAAAATTTGTCATTTTCATGTTATCTTATATCTTCTCCAAATTTTAACAGCTACAAATTGTCCAATATGTTCAAATATGACTACAGAGAAGCATGCAATAACACCCCCACAGTCACTCAAACTCATCTTAGGTCAGCTAACTAGAACAAAGATGAGCTTGTCTGCTTCCTCCAGCTGGCCCCGCCTTGTCTTTCTTCTAGCAGCTGAAGACATCACAATCCCCCCAGCTCCATCCTGGTCTCCCTCTCCATTAATCTGGGATCTATACCCTTGTCTTCCATTTCAACCTTACTCCCTATACCCAAGAACTGCTGATGTTACTCATAAATATTGAACAACTCTATGTTTTTTCCTATCCTCTTTGCCCTGTCTTATCACAGATCTTCTCCACCATTTGCTTGGCCAATGGAAGTGACCTTTCAACCGATTTTCCAGTTTCTTGTCTCCTCCACCTATTCCAACTAGAGCAAACAAATCTCATTCTTCACTCCACCACTGAAGTTCTATAAGTAAAATAAAACTTTGATGAGGTCACACACCGGTTTGCATTCTTCTAGCATTTCCCACTGTCAATAGGACCAAGTCCAAGTCTCTAATGCGTCATAAATCTCATCTGTCACCTGGACTCACATGCATCTCTGTCTCATGGCCCATTCCTCCTCTCCTTGGGCCTCAAGTGTAGCTTTGCTCAATTACACAGTTACCAGGACACATCTGTAAGGCACCTGCAGTGACTCTGCAGGGACCATTTTATTTAAAGAGGGACTATTTTCTATCTCTGAATTCCCTGGGCCTAGCACAGAGCCTGACACAGTAAGGACTTGACAAATATTTTAAGAGCACTATGCTATTGCACTAAAATTGATTCGATGAAAATGGAAAACACAACTCTAATCCTTAATAAATGATAAATAACTAAATGACAAGCCGGCATTACTTACCCATGCCCTGTGAATAGAACTTTTGGTATTTAAGACTATGGGTAAGGACAGAAATGGTGTTGGCATGAAAATAAATCTGTGGGTGGATGAGATCTGAAAGGAGGGTATTTAAATATACCTTTATATTACTCAAACTTTTCCTCTTTGTCTTTAGTCAGAAAGAAACCAGAGCTAGAGTTAAAAGGTCAAAACATAAAGACAAACTCCTTTAACTTGACAACATATGAATTATTCACACTATGTGTGAGCAACACTAAGATGTTCAGGAGTATGGTTTTCATAACGATGATAAGGATAAAACAGAATACAACTTGTGCTAAATAAAGTGCTCTATACTAACCAATAGATATATGCATTTTTTAATGTAAAATGCCTATTGGACTCAATTAATTTAACACAGAGTTATTTTTACTTTCCGGTGCCCAGTGCACCCACCCAGAATCCTCCCCATCACAACACACACACACACACAGTTCATTTAACCCTCTGCCACAAACAGTTAAGACATGACTTTTTTCTGTTCTGGGATCCAGCCAGGATAACATATCACATTTAGTTGTCATGTCTCCTTAGGATCTTCTTGCGGGCACAATTTCTCAGACTTTCCTTGTTTTTGATGACAGTTTTGAGGAATACTGGTCAGATATTTTGTCGAGTGTCTCTCAGCTGGGATTTGTCTGATGATTTGCTCACAGTTAGGCTGGGGTCATGTGTTTTGGGAGAAAGGCCACACAGGCCAGGAGGCACTCTTATCACAGCACGGCAAAGGTATGTGCTATCAACATGACTTGGCACTATTGGCACTAATCTTGATCACCTGGCTAAGGTAATACTTGTCAGCTTTCTCCACTGCAAAGTTACTCTTATTTTCCTCCTCTCTTCCTTCCTTACTGTACTCTTTGAAAGGAAGTCACTTTGCACAACCCATCATTAAGGAATGGGAAGTTATGGTCCACCTCCTTGAGGGAAAAGTATCCACATGAATTATTTGGAATTCTTCTGTGCAGGAGATTCATCTATTCTCCTACACATATTTATTTATCCAATTATTTATTTATATAGGTATCAACTTGCTATGGACTGAATGTTCATGCCCCCCCATTCATATGTTGAAACCCTACGCCCCAATGTAATGGTGTTAGGAGATGAAGCCTTTGGGAGGTGATTGAGATTAGATGAAGTCATGATGGTGAAGCTCTCACGAATGGGATTAGTGACCTACAAGAGTCAGGAGAGAGCTTTTTTCTTCTCTCTGTTCTCTACCATCTGAGGATACCACGGTAAGTTGGCTGTTTGCAACCTGAAAGAGGGCCCTCACCAGATCTCAACCAGGCTGGCACTCTGATCTTGGACTTCCAGCCTCCGGAATAAAATAAATATGTATATATTTATTTTATTACAGGTATTTATTAAAATACCTTTTTTGTTTGTTTGTTTTAGCAATTCCTGACTTTCTGGCATTATAAGATGCTTCAACCTCTCTCCCTATCTCCTTCTCTGTCTTATTTTCTGCCCTAGTTCTCAAGTCAGCCACTTCTCTAAGGGGTCCTAGTTCTTTTTATTAGAGAAGGGTATTAGAATCCAAGAGCTGGGAGTTAGGTGTGTTTGTTGCTACTGGGGTTTTGTTGCTTCTAGGCCCTCTCAGCAGACACAACACAGATATGTATGTGTGTATACTAACCCATGTACATACATTCATCTAAAATATTTCTATATATAACCATCCATATCTATATTAAGCTAAACACACATTCATATTGACGTGCTACTTTAATGAATTACTGCCTAGATCATTCTAGTCCCCTCCTCTTTCTTGTCATAACCTCCCTGCTCCAACAGTGAGAAATCTGGCTGTCCCCATCTGCCATCTATGCTTATTTCTTCAATCCCAGTATACTCTACAGTGCTATCAGAATTGTTAACCCACGCCACTGTGAGGGAAAAAAGAAGGATTCATCGACTGGAGTGAAGTGCTGGTGTGTGGTTTCTTTTGCCTTTAGTTTTACAGGCTCCACCCATTTTCAAAGTTACTTAGTCCATGACCTTTTTGCTCACCTCTATCAGTGACTTTGTCTCATGCATCTGTAATCTACTTAGGTTGCTTTGTCACATCCCATGCTAGGATTCCATGATATCTTAAAGAGTTTTGTTTTTTGTTTTTTTTTTAGTTTTCATGCACTATGATTCATTTTTTGCTGTCAAGTTCTTGAGATTTCATGTATGCATAGTACCATGGATGAGCCATTACAGCATTATTCAGAATACTCTCAACATCTCAAAAAAATCCCCCACGCTTCACCTATTCAACCTCTTCTTCTCCCCTGAACTCCTGGAAAACAATGCTTTTATTACTATAATCATTATCTCTATAGTTTGATTTCTTCCAGAATATTACATAGTTGAAATCATACAATATGTAGCCTTATCATACCGGATTCTTTCACTTATCAATATGCATTTAAGATTCATCCATGTTGTGACTCGATAATTTATTTCTTTTGAGGGCTGAATAATATTTCATTGTATGGATGTGCCACAGTTTGTTTATTCATTCAATTTGAGGGACATCTTGTTTGCTTCCAGTGTTGGATGACTATGAATAAAGCTGCTATAAACATTCTTTCATAAGTTTTTGTGTGTATATAATTTTTCAGATCAGATGGGTTAATATCTAGGGGTACAATTGCTAGATCACTTGGTAAGTGTATGTTTAGTTTTGTAAGAAACTATCAAACCATCTTTCAAAGTGGCTGCACTATTTTGCATTCCCATCAGCAATGAATGAGAGTTTGCACCAGCAATGAGTATTGTATCTTTTCTTTTTCTTTTTTTTTAAATGTACCCATTCTGATAATGTGTGCAGTGGTATTTCATTGTTGTTTTAATTTGCATTCCACTAATGACCAATGATGTTGAACATCTTTCAAATGCTTATTTGCAATCGGTATATCTTCTTTGCTGAGGTATCTGTCCAGATCTTTTGTGCACTTTTAATTGTGTTATTTATTCTTACATACTGTTGAGTTTTAAGAGTTCTTTTTATATTTTGGATACAAGTCCTTTACAAATATGTGTTTTGCAAACATTTTCTCCCAGTCTGTGGCTTGTCTTTTCATGTTCCTAATAGTGTCTTTAGCAAAGCAGAAGGTTTTGATTTTAATAGTCTAGCCTATTGTTTTTTTTTTCTTTCCCGGATAGTACTTTTGGTATTGTATCTAAAAATTCATCACCAAACCATAGGTCCCCTAGATTTTCTCCTATGCATTCTAGGAGTTTCATAGTTTTGCTTTTTATACTCAGGTCTATGATCCATTTAGAGTTAATTTTTGTGACAGGTACATGATCAGTGTCTATGTTTATTATTTATTTATTTATTTATTGTGCATATGGATGTCCAAATATTCCAACAACACTTGTTGAAAAGACTATCCTTTCTCCATTTTACTTATCCACATGATGCAGTAACCCAATACATCTCTACTATTATTACTTAAAACAAACTTTTATTTTTAATAAATTAAGAATATGACAAATAGATTTTAGTTTGTCTTTATTTATTGCTTCTTGTCTCTCTTCCTTTGTTAATGTAGATTCAACTTTTTCGTCTATATCATTTTCCTTCACCCTAAAGAACTTCCTTTAACATTCCTTGCAGGACAGGTCTGCTGGTAATGAAGTCTTTACATTTTTGTTTTTCTCAGATAATCTCTATTTCTCTCTAACTTTGAAACAAAATTAAATTGAATATAAAATTTTAATTGATTTTTTTCCTCTCAAACCTTTAATATTTAATTTCACTATCTCTTTGCTTACATGGTTTCTGATAAGAAGGCCGCTATAATTCTTATCTTTTTTCCCCTATAGGTAAGGTGTTCTCTCCATTTCTGCTTCTTTCAAGATTTTGTCTTTGTCTTCACTTGCCTGCAGTTTGAATAAAATATGCCTAAGTATAGCCGTTATGATATTTATCTTGCTTAGGGTTCTCTGAGCTTCCTCCATTTGTGGTTTGGTGTCTGTCTTAACATCAAACAGTTAAGCCATTACTATTTCCAATATTTCTTCCATCCCATTCTCTCTTTTCTTATGGCATTGCAATTACAGAAACTATACACTTTGAAATTGTCCTATGATACTTGAATATTGTGTGTGTGTGTTTTGCATTCTTTTTTCCCTTTGCATTTCAATTTGGGAAGTTTCTATTGACATATCTTCAGGTTCATTGTTTCTTTTCTCAGTCAAGTCCAGTCTAATGATGAATTCATCAAAGGAGTCCTACATTTCTGATACAGGGCTTTTGATTCTTGCATTTCTTTTTGATCATGCTTAGATCATTCCATCTCTGTTTACATTGCTCATCTGTTCCTGCATATTATCCACCTTTTCCATTAGAGTGCTTAGCATTAATCATAGTCACTCTAAATTTCCCATCTGAATTTCTGATATCTGTGTCATATCTGGGTCCGGTTCTTATGCTTGCTTTGTCCTTCAGACTTTGTCTTTTTCCTATTATGAAAATTAATAAAGGGAAATTTCATTTAAAATGGAGTCACGATACCAGAAAGGGGAGCCCTCAGGTATTGTCACTCCACATCAATTACAGGAAGGATTGTCAGCAACAGACCACAACAGACAGAGATGCACATTGCAGCCCTATCAAAAAATTGACTACCCCAGCAACTCAGCCAGCGAGAAACCATCTCCACCCTGAACTCTTGCTTTCCACCAATGGACTTTTGTTCAAAGAAACTCTTCCCAACTTCCTCCTTTTTCTATATAATATAGCGTTCCTCTCCTTTGCTTGCTAGAGTTGCTTATAGCTTTTGCTATAGCTTGCTTGTCCCAAATTGAATTCCTTTGCTTTTCTCAAATACACCCATTTTGCTGGTACAATAACTGGCTATTTATTTTTAAGTTGACATTGCCTTTATACATGCCTTGTAATTTTTTGTTGAATGCCAGACATATTCACATAATAGGAACTGAGTAAACAGGCCTTCAGTATGAGGCTTTATGTTGAAACCTCACAAGGTTTCTCTGTTGGCAGAGCCTCTTTTCCTGCATCTCTTACTCTGTTTTCCATCTGCAATTCTCCCAATCAATTTCCTTCAGGGATCTGAGTGGCACCATCAACAGTCTCAAGAAACACATGATGGGAATCCCAGAAGGAGAGGAGAGGGAGAACTCTTGAATCCTTGAATGCTGGCTGGCCTTTATTGACTGTTTTTCCCCATTTAGTGAGAAAGGAAGGCTAGAGAATGGAGTGGTAGGAACTCACTGTCCCTTGATGAAATAAGGTTCTGGTCAAGTCTTTTTCCCTGGAGAGTAGGCCTTTGTCATAGAGAATGATCTATGTGTATTTCAAAATGATTCCTACCCCCTTGCACCCACTATCAGGGCCACAAAGATCTTTCTTGGATCTTCACCATGAGAACCTGGTGGAGTTCCTTTTGTTAAAACTCATTAAAGTGTGGGCATTCCTCTAAGACGGAGGCCCCCAAGAGTTTCTCATTCCCTTGATAGTCGACATTCAGCCTTAGCAATTCATCAGAATTACCACTTAATTAATCCTAACAGTTGATAACCCAGCAATTTTCACTCCAGGTTAGCAGATCCCAGCTGGGATGGTCTAGATTTGCCTATTTCTCCAGACTTTTTGCTTATTTTTTAGTTATTTGCCCTGCAACTTCGGTCTCTTTTGATATTCATATTGTTCAACTCTTTCTTCTTGTAAACTCTTTCCACGTCTGAGCTGAGACCAGAATTCTTACCTTTATTTTTGGAGGGGAGTTTTGTGGAGATAGAATTTTTGTTTGACATTTTTATTTTTTTCCTTTTAGTACTTAACTGTATCATCCCACTGCCTTCTGGCCTCCGTTGTTTCTGGTGAGAAGTTAGCTGTTACTTGCATCATTGATCTCCTATTTAAGAGTTGTTATTCTCATGATGATTTCCAGATTTTCTGTTTGCCTTTGGTTTTCAATAGTTTGGCTATGATGTATGTAGGTGTGGGTCTCCACTTGGAGACTGTTGAGATTTTTTTTCTGCATTATTGCTTCATATATTCTTTTTGTCTCTTTCTCTCTCTCCTCTCCTGGGATTCCCATTGTGTATATCTTGATACAGTTGATGGTGCCACTCAGATCCCTGAGACTCTATTTATTTTTCTTTGCCCTTTCTTTCTGTTCTGCAGATTAGATAATTTTTATTGATATATCACAAATTTCATTGATCTTTTTCTTCTGACATCTCAAAGTTATTGTACATTTCAACTCCACAATATATATATCATTATTTTTATGATATATATTCATTTATTAACATTTTCTGTTAGATGAGTCATTGTTATCATAAATTTTCTTTAATTCCTTAAAGATGGCTTCTTTTATTTTTAGAAAGCATATTTATAGTCTGTTTTAAAGTCTTTCTAATTCCAACATTTGGACTCCCTCAGAGAAAATTTCTATTGACTAAATATTTCCTGTTTCTTTGTGTGTCTCATATCTTATTTTTTTTGAAAATTGGATATTTTAGGTAATAGTGTCATAATTCTGGACTCTTGTCTCACTCTGGAGTCCAGCCTAGAAATCATTCTTGTTGCTGATTTTTTTATTTGATTAATAACTTACATGCTTATATCCTGTGAAATCTGTCTCTCCAGCAGTGTGTAGCCACTGATGTCTCTACTGAGTTTCCTTGTTTTATTCTTGTTTTTATTTTTAATTTTGGTTTTAATTTAGTTTTGGGGTCATGTTACATCAGCATATCTTAGTGTTCAGCCAATGATTTGTCAGAGAACTTGTTCAAACACCTTGAGCACACGAGGCTTACATGATTTGCTGATGGATCTGTGTGTACCTTGGAGAGCACATTCAAATCAGGCCATTTAACAGTCTGCCTTGACTTTTATTTTCCCCTGGACCCTCCCAGACCACAGGAGTTACGTGGGAATAAAGCTTATAAGCTTATAAAAACTCACTATGGCTGTCTCATTCCCCGTATCTCCCTATTAAACTTCTGGTTAGTCTGCTGCTCTGTTCCTTACTGCAATCAAGATCACAACCTCAGATTATCTGCAACATTGGTTTTCCCTTTGGTTTGCAACTGAGATGGCAACTGTTTCTAATGACTACCATGAACATGTGGTTTTCTGTGCTGTATTTCTGATCAAATCAGTTCCCACCAGCCACAAAGTTGTTGCGCTCACAGCTTGCATAGTTCTTGAAAAACCCTGTGCTAATGGGTTGAGGGTGGAACAAGAGCGTCCCCAGGTAAAAACACTGTGGAGTTCCATGGTTCTTGTGCAAGGTTGGATAGCTTTTCTTGAATAAATGCTTACTATCTTTTATACATTTGGTCAATGTCTAGAGTCCTGAAATGATATTTTTTTGACAATTTTGTCCAATATTATTATTGACTTTGGGGCAGAGAATTTGCTGAGCTCCTCACTCCACCATTCCTGATCTGACTCTATTAACAACTAAACTTTATTAAAATTAATTCTCCTTCCCAACTCATTGCATTCAGTAGGCTCTGGGAAATAGGTTTTCATGCATGTTCTGATAATTTTCAAAGGTTAAGAGAAACCTATTTGTTGGTTTTCTGATTTCATTTGTGGTGAAAACAAAAATTTATATCCTGCCAAATTTGAAGGCCTTCCTAAGTGCCATAGACTTCTCTCTTCACCCTCCCCGCCCCTTTTAAAAAAAAGACCAATTGAAATATAATAGAAATGTTGAGAAGATTTGCTATATTTTCTTGCCCAGTTGTGCAGTCCAAGTAAAGCTACTTTAAAGTCCTTTTACATTCTCGAATGGAGATGAACTGATTAAGAAAATCCACAAAGAGAGCCACGCTGCTGGCTTAAGTGAAAGATGGAAGACTATGTGCAGAATCTTACTGAGAAGCATGCTTCCTCTAGTTTCGATTGGGAGCGGTGTCTGTGCCTGGAAAGATGATCTCTAGTAAAAGTCCTATGTTAAGTTATGGATACACCATGGATCAGGGCATATTTTTAAAAGTTTGAATGTTAATCTTCTGTGTTTTTATTCAAGGTAATAAATACGTATTTTGAGTTACTTAAGTACACTTTTGAAATCAAGTTCTGTTGGAGATACTTTTTATGCTAAAATGCATACTTTTGTTAATTCAATTGAAACATTTGAAAAAGCATATATTCACTGTATAGAAAAGAAGCCATATCATACACTATGCTTGAAAGAAAAAATAATTTCCTTATGAACCTTATTTGGAATTTCAAAGCTTCAGACACCACCTATTCATAGATAACTGCATGGCTGAGTTCATCTGTTAGAAGGAAGAAAGAAGCATCAATAAATTCCCAGGACAGAACAGAGAATGTTTTCTAATATACAGGCCTAAATACTCAGCTGAAACAAATGTTTGTGACATTGGCTTTCTGTGTCTCTATCTTCAGTTCAGGCTTTAAAAATGGGCATTAATTAAGTATTGCTGATAAGGTGTCTTAGATTCTCAACTAAAAATATTCTAAAACCATTCATAATTACATCCTTCTAAAATAACTGAATGTTAAAATTCATTGCTAGATAGGCCCTAGATAAAATAAAATTATAAGTTCTGTCTTTCAAAATTTCTGTAAGAGCCAGACCTTTAAAAGATTTTTCACCTGAAAATTTTGCCAACAATTATTTTATCAACTATTTATGAACTAAGTGTTAAACCATATGATTGTCTAAGGGGAAATTATATAAATAATCAAATTGAACATTTGCATCCATACCTTATGCATCTTTCAAGACTTTTTCTTATTTCTGAGTATTATTTCATTCTAACACATGTCAATTTCAATAAACAGAATTCATCTGACAAACTTGGCAGAATCATCCTCCCCAGTAGGTAACGGGAGGCCATAGCATTTTAGAGTGTGGGGTTCATGGAACATGTGTGACAGCATTCACTTATTTAAAACTTCTTTAATACCTATGTTTTAATAGTATTAGATGTACAGGGCACTGTGCTCAATGTTTGGGATGGAGAAATAAATCAAACATAGAACCTGTCCACTAGTACATCAAGGTATTGCAAGCAAGAAAAAGCAAATCCATTTTTACCTTGCAGTGTGTGATACAGTTCTCTAAGTGCCCTGATAAAGGCAAGCCCAGGGTACAATGGCAAGGAGTGTTTGTATCCCACAGGAAGAGCCCTTAGAGAGGACCCTGGAGATGTGTAAAGGCAGTTAGGAAGGGACAAGTGTTCCAGGTAGTGAAAAGTGTGTGTGCAAATACATGAAACTACACCAAACTTTTAGGAAAGTGCAAGTGGTTCCTCTCAGCTGGAGATGGGTTGAGGGAAGATGATGCCAGAAAGGCAGGTAGACTACAGGGCAGGGAGGTCCTGTTAACATGTTCAAGGTGTCTGGCCATCACCCTCAAGACGGTATGGAGTATTATTGAAGAATTCTCAAGCAGGAGTGTAATCTGATGACATTTGCCTTTTAGAGTGACATTATCAGGAGTGAAACAATAACACGAGCAGGGAAACTAGAGACACAGTAGAGTGACATCTGAGTAGACTTGGCAAAAATGTGTATGATCTAAACCAAGAGAGTGCTGATGGATGCCCAGGGGAGAGAGGAAGTTTAGAGGTGCTTTCAAATTAGAATTTCTGGGTTGCTGATTATATGAAGAAGATGAGAAAAACAGAGTGGTCAAGGATGATGTTCACATTTCTGTCTTAGCAACAGGCTAGAAAGTCACAGAGATGGTGAATATAGTGGCAGGAACAAGAGGAGAGTGTGTAGTGTGTTGTGGCAGAGTCGAGGGTAGGAGAGAGTGAGCTGATGACACATTCAATCATGGAAATATTGAGTTTGAGGAGGTTCTGGCATGAGTTTAGAAAAAGAGGGCTGAACTCATGATGATATTTAAGTGAATGATAAATTTATGATTCAACAGAGAATACAAGTTATAGCTAAACACAAGTGAATACAATGAGTAAGAAAAGTTTTTAAACCAGAACAGCAGAAAAAGTAATATTTGTGACAAGTGGCCTGTAATGTGGCCCCCAATAATCTCTACCTCCCTTTATTCACAGCCTTGTATAACACCCTCCACATGTGTAACTGGCTTCTAACCAATAGAAGACATCAACATTGAGGGGATGTCATATCTCTGATTAATAAAATACAGTTACTATCTTCTTGCTAGCAGACTGGCCCTATTGCCTTCTTGGCTTGCATACTTGATGAAGCAAGCTACCATGCTGTGGAGGCCAAGATGACAAAGAGCTAAGAGTGGCCTTTAACCATCAGCGATCTAGAAGAGGAGGCTCTCAGTCCAACACACAGTAAGAAGCTGAATTCTGCCAACAGCCATTTCAGCTTGGAAACAGATGCTTCCCCAGTTAAGCCTTCAGATGAGACCTCAGCTTCAGCCAACATCTTGATTGCAGCCCTGTGGGAAACTCTGGGAGAGGGGACCCAGTTTAGTCATGCCTTGATTCCTGACCCACAATGTTTAAGGTGATACATGTGATTATTTTAGGCTTCTAAGTTTGAGGGTAATATGTTATGCATCAATAGATAACTAATCCAATATTTAAGACAAAATTAGAAAAAAAAATATGTGTAATATTTTTGTAAAGAATACCCAGAGAAGTAGGAAGAGAAACAGGAGAAAATACTCTTAACAACATGATGGAAGGAGAAAGTTCAAGGAGAAAGGAATAGGTATAATTCCAGAGAAAAGTCAAGTGAATGAGAACTGACAATTCCTGTCTAATTTAACTAGAAGGATATTTTTACTTCTTTTTGAGTTTCAAGGGAGTGGTGGTCTTAGTTAAAGGAAGAACAAGATTGTGGTAAAATAAGGAGTAGGAAAAGACCAAGTGTGGAAACAAAAATATAGAGAAATGAATGAGAGCCACCACTGGAAAGTAAATTGGGATTGAGGGAGCAAATTATTTTAGAAATTTCAAGTTGGGAATGACTTGAGCATATTTTGTCAGGGATGTTGCTAGAGATAATGTGAGTTCGAAAACAGTAATTAAAAAAATAATCTTAATTGTTGGAAGAGACCTAGTGGGTAGAATCGAAGGAAAGTCATGCAGGGCTCTGGAAAATGAACTATAGGAAGTCCCAAAGCAATGACACAAAATACGTTCTTAGATAGTGGCCCATGGGAGGCACCCTCTGCCTCAGTAGCATCCATGGCCATCAGCCTAATTCCCGTAGCAAATACAGGGTGGGGCTGGGATGAACACCCAACATGGTCACAGTATCAACACTGAAAGTACTGGCTGGCACCACTCCATGTGGATACAGCCCTTATAGAATTTTTTTTTTTTTTTAACCATTTGATTCTTTTCAGTTGCTCTTAGAAATTGTTGCTCAATATGTTCCACTTTTAGGGTTTTTTTTTTGGCTGTCCTCATGCTTTTAGGTTGGACTGTCTAACTATAATTGCTAGAAAAAAATTGTTTTTCATGAAACATATGCAATTTAAAAATTAATGTTACCATTACATATTAGAATTTTAAAAATTCATGTGCTTTTAATCTATATTTGTGATAAAACCGGTTTCGTAGTTTCTAGTATTTTTCCTAGCGATGGTTATAAAATTTTTAAAAACTGAGAAAATTATAATTTACTGGATTGGTTCTGCTTTGCATGCAACACTTTTCAGAGTTAGGTGTATATTTATTTATATAGTTAACAGCCCATCTTTCTTAAAATTTGAGATGAATATCACGAGGGGATCATGGATAGCGTGACCCACAGGGCCTGCAGTTCCTTGACACCAAGTTGATTTTTCCAAACCCACAGCGTGATATTCTAACACTTAATTTCAGAATGCAGCTTAAATCACAGAAGCCATAATATGTCAAATGATCCCACACTCGCAGGGGGAAAACAGTAAGTAATGAAAAAGCTATGATTGCTTTTCTGTCCCCCCAAATGACGGTTATCACCTCAATGACCTGCTCCGGGCAGGCAGGTCTAAACCTGACACACTAAGGGATAACGTCATCTAACAGAGTAGTTACAAAAATCAATACAAAACCCATTCCAGAGATACTTTGTGTAAGAATCCTGGTGTAATGGTCATTTATTGAATAGGCCTGGGGAAAAAAACACAACAACTTTTCTGATATATATGCCTTACCTCTCAAGCACGGGAATTCTGTAGGTAAGCGATAATTGTATTTTTCAATCTATTACTTAGACTTGCCATGGCTCAGGCTGGAATCTAATATATGGGTGACGGCTACAACTCAATTATGGAGTCTCTGCAGAGTCCTAGTGTATTCAAAGAGTAAAGGAACAGAACAGGACAACTCCCTGTGCTTCTGGATGAACGAGTGTCTGTGAGTGAGTGGGTGTGTATGAGAGTGTGTGAGTGCGTGTGAACTCTTCTCCTTGTAAGCTCATCTTATTGCCTTTTGGACTACTAAGGGATTTGAATATTTAAATATTTATATTTAACCAGGTCATATAATTTCCTTGGATTCTTGCTCTTAACTGCTCATCCCATGTTAGGTACACAATGGGGAACAAATGCATTCCTTTTTTTTTTTTCTGTGAGGAAGATCAGCCCTGAGCTAACACCTGTTGCCACTCTTCCTCTTTTTGCCGAGGAAGATTGGCCCTGGGCTAACACCGGTGCCCATCTTCCTCTACTTTATATGGGACGCAGCCGCAGCATGGCTTGACAAGCGTTGCATCGGTGCACACCCGGGATCCGAACCTGCGAACCCTCAGGCCACCGCAACGCAGCGCGTGCACTTAAACGCTATGTCACCGGGCCGGCACCCAAATGCATTCTTTTTGAATAAACAGATGCACAGTTTCTACAAGAGGCCCTGACTGGTTGGGAGAGTCGTCTTAAATGTTGGAGGCTGAAAGCCAACTGGCACCGTGGTGTTCTCCCACATGCACGTCTACATGCCAACAACTGAGACAGAGCCGTGGTTTTGGTAAATCCTGGGCTCAGCCTGAGCGGCAGTTATTATTTAAAAAAAAAGCTAAAGAAGAGGTGTAGCGAGGACGCTCTACACAACAACTAGCAAGGAAATACTCTGACAGCTGGTAAAAGATTTTAGCTCAAATTAGTGCTACTCCTGGGAAATGCTAATGAAGCCTGTTAAATCAACCTACACACCAGAAGTCCAATCATCTTAACCTTCACACTTTATGACCATCACGCAGTTTCATTACCTGGACGTTCTGCTTCTAAATGAAGAGCCATCAGGACATTCTTCAAATCACAGAATATTAACGTGAGCATTGTATGGTCAGGGTAATGCATTTTCAGATTCTTTATGCTAATTTTGTACGGCTAATATTCATTGACAATACTGCTTATTAAACTTAGCAATAAATTGGATTTTAATTATTCTCTACTTCTCTACAAATTTCCAAACAAGTATTTATGAAATGACCTAGAAAGTCTTATCATGACATCTTATACTTGCCTGTTCAACAGGTTCTAAAATTTGGAAGATATTTTGGCTGCCATCCAAATATTTATATGCTTACTTAGACCAAGGGTCACATTCGAATGTCTCATGTTACACTAATCAATCATAATCAAGATATGCATGATGACATCTACACTCTAGCAATACACAGCCACAAATATCTATGCTTGCATTAAATATCATAAGGTGAGAGCATAATTTTATTCTTGTGTAAAAGCCAATTTTCAATTTTTACCAAATTTGAAATATTAAGAAAATTATTTTTAAGCTTCAGAGTGCTTTCTTCATTGCTTGAAAGTTGACTTTTGAGACCCTTTTAGTGTCTACACTTGAGATACCGAGTATACAGATTCTGTTCCCAGATCACTCAAGCTCAAATCATGACTTCAACACACACTGCATGGTCTTAGGCAAATTACCCAACCCTCTGCCTCTCAGTTTTCAGTCTTGTAAAATGGGAATAAAAACAGCACTTAATGCACACAGTTGGTATGAGCTTTGAATGAGTTAGCATATGCAAAGCGTTATGATCATTATGTCTAGTGGTTTTATGTTTCGGGTATTTCATTTAAGTCTTTAATCCATTTTGAGTTGATTTTTGTATATGATGTGAGATAAGAGTCCAATTTCATTCTTATGCATGTGGATATCCAGTTTTCCCTACCCCATTTATTGAATAGACTATCCTTTCCACAGTGTGTGTTCTTGTTACTCTTATCAAAGATCAGTTGATTGTAAATGTGTGGACTTATCTCTGGACTTTATTCTGTGCCGTTGATCTGTATGTCTGGTTTTATGCTGGTACCATACAAAGCTACCATATGTAATCAAGAAGTGTGATGCCTCCAGCTATGTTCTTCTCACTCAAGTTTGCTTTTGCTATTTGAGGTCTTTTGTGGTTTCATATGAATTTTATGATTGTTTTTTCCATTTCTGTAAAGAATGCCATTCTGATTTTGAGATGGATTTTATTTAATCTGTAGATCACTTTGAGTAGTATGCACATTTTAACAATATTAATTCTTCCAGTCCGTGAGCATGGGATGTTTTCATTTATGTGTGTCTTTAAATTTCCTTCATTAATGTTTTATAATTTTCAATATACAAGTCTTTGACCTCTTTGATTATGTTTATTCCTAATTATTTTATTGTTTTTTTTGCTATTGTAGATGAAATTAAGGAAAAACCTTCTTGACATTGGTTTGGGCAATGGTTTTTTGGAAATGACACCAAAGTCACAGGCAATAAAAGCAAAGATAGAAAAGTGGGACTGCATAAAACTAAAAAGCTTCTGCATAGCCAAAGAAACAATCAACAGAGTGAAGGGGAAGCCTATAGAATGGGGGGAAATATTTGCAAACAATATACCTGATATGGAGTTACTATTCAAAAGATATAAGGAACTCAATAATTCAATAGCAAAAAACAAAATAAAAAAAAAAAACAAATAACCTCATTAAAAAATGATCTAAGGACCCGAAAAGACATTTCTCAAAGGAAGACATACAAAAGGCCAAAAGATATACGAAAAGATGCTCTACCCCACTAATCGTCAAAGAAATACAAATCAAAACCACAGTGAGATATCACCTCACATCTGTTAGAATGGTTATTACCAAAATGACAAAGATAAGTGTTGGAGAAGATGTGGAGAAAAGGGAACCCTTGTACACCACTAGTTGGAATGTAAATTGGTGTAGCCACTGTGGAAAATAGTATGGGGTTCCCCAAAAAGTTAAAAATAGAACTACCATATGGTCTAGCAATCCCACTTCTGGGTATATATCCAAAGGCAATGAAATCAGTATCTTGAAGAGGTATCTGCACCTCCATGCTCATGGCAGCACTATTTACAATAGCAAGACATAGAAATGACCTAACTGTCCACAGATGGACAAATGAATAAAGCAAATGTGGTGTATATAAAAAATGGAATATTATTCAGCTTTAAAAAAAGAAGGAAATCTTGCCACTTGTAACAAGATAGATGAATCTGGAGGACATTTTGCTAAGTGAAATAAGCCGGAGACAGAAGGACAAATACTTCATGACCTCACTAATATGTGGAATCTACCATAGTTGAACTCATAGAACTAGTGAGTAGAGCGATGGTTGTCAGGGATGGAAGTTGGAGAAAATGGGGAGATATCAATCACAAGGTACAAAGTTTCAGTTATAAGATGAATAAGTTCTGGGGAGCTAATGTCATGGTGACTATAGTTAATAATAATGTACACTGTACTTGAAATTTGCTAAGAGAGTAGATCTTGTGTTCTTACTACATACACACACACATCTATGTGAGAAGATGGATGTGTTAATTAGCTTAATTGCGTTGATCATTTCACAGTGTATATCAAAACATCATGTTTTACACTTTGAATATAATATATAATTTTATTTGTCAATTATACCTCAATAAAGCAAAATTTCAAAAGAAAATAAAATCAGTATTTCCAACAGCATAAGGCATTGCTATCTCAGAAGAAAGTGCTATCTATTTTTTCTTGAAGGATTTCTTTTTAAAAAATTCTGGTTACCTGAACTTCATACTGTGGACCCATCTCTTGGTATATGTGAGGCACTGATGGGTTGTGCCCTTCACCTTCAAGGCTCCATTCAGGAGACAAGAAGAGGAAGAATTAGAGTGGGCAGCACAAAGTGATGGTGGTTGTCCTCCTCGAGGACTACCTTGGTTAATTCCATCAGCTGCCTCAGCCACTGTTGCAATCTGTGGCCCTGTCATCTATAACCTCCATTTTACTTTATTTGGCCTCCAGAAGATAGGTAATAAAGCCTTTAATAACTGAATATTGAGCAACTCTACCTGTACAGCTAGAGTTTTGCACTTCTCATACCATTAGAATAATAATTCATATACTAAATGAATAATGAACTTTTTATAAGCTTGGTGAAGCAAATTAGAGGAGAACGGGAGCTCAAGATTGCTGAAAAGTGGAATGTGACCTAACTCGCTTGTATTTAGAATTGTTTATGTGTTTTTTCTTTAAAGATACATGAAATATGTTCTGGAGTCATTTCTTTTTACCATACAGAATTATCTTTGGAAATTGAGGTCAACAAAAGCAATCCAGGTCGCATTGCAAGGCTCATCACATCATATGGGATGAACCATCAAACCAAATGAACACTTTATGACACGTTGCAAACCCTGCTGTAATAGAAATAGGTGGATAGTGTATGAAAATGCTGCCAACATGTTTGAAAGCCCAGGTGACATTATCTCTGGAGTATAGTCATAATTGTAAACAAAAAATAAGGCATGTACTAGTTTACTACAATCAATTTACATGGTTATTGTTTACCGTGTTTTAACAGGGAAAAAGGGAAAACCTAAATCTACTGGAAGGCAGTGAACTAAAATGAATGAACCCTTTCTAAGGTAACATACTCACATCAAAGAATTTAAGTAAGCAATTGATTAAGTTACTGTACTAACAGTTAAAACAGCCAAAGTTCATCCATTCGGGTTCATTAGCAATAAGATCATTGATCAATTTGTTACTTAAACATTTTATTCAAAACAGTGAAATTTTGTTGAATTGAACATGGTTTTTCTCCTTAAAACTAATAAGTGTTCAAGATGATGTCTATTACCTGTAATATTTGTACATTTTTTGGCTATTTTGTTTTCCTAAGGAATTGTTGGGTTTAAAACCAACATGATTATTTTTGTAAAAACATAGTGAAGAGGGTTAAATAAATGAAACATTTGGGTGATGGCAGTGCCCACTCTGTGCAAAATTCTAACTGTCTGGGTATTTACCCTTCAGATCATGAGATACCAGGCAGACCGTATCACAATCTTTGGTCATTCAAGAACAGGGTGGAGAAAGACAAAAATCATCTTCCAATTAATGGTTTGTGCTATTATTTACCTAACAATTCAAACATGGCATGCTTGGGTTTGAGACTATTTATACCCATGCTATAAATGAAATAAATGTTGCTTGTAGAACATCTGTGAACGTACCATTGTATTTAAAACAGACTTATCCTATCAGTACTCTTGTGGGTTGGGTCCCCAACAGCCACATAACCTACCTAACTTTCAAGTACCTGATGTCCAGGTGCTTCTGTGAAGCGGGGTCTCCCCTCTCATACTTGGAGTAAATTTTGCTTTCCTTAGGTTAATCACAATTATTTTATACCCCATGTAGCTATTTGGAACAAGGGAAGTTAGGGATATTTTAAAGACCCCAGCTCAGTTAGCTTGGGCACTCCTCACGCGCACTCAGACAATTGCTGTCAGCTTGGGCACTCCTCACGCGCACTCTGACAATTGCTGTGTCAGTGGAGCATGAGAATCTATGTTATTGGCCAGCACTTGAGCTTTGGAAAATCCTTAGAGGGAAAACTGCCAAGAGCTCTACCTGTGTGACTCCTTTGCTAAGTACGATTGTAATATTAACAGCCCTGCCCATCTCTGACCCTTGGGGATTGCATGAAAATAAGGAAAATAAACTTTTATCTTGCCTTGCTGAGAAGATTATGGAAACAAATACATAAAGAGGAATGTCATCTGATTTAAGGCACAAAGAGGAAACTGTCATTTTAGAGATTTGCCTAGTCTCTTTATAGCCAAGAATGGTCAACGAGAGGAAGGTTTTACCGCTTTAATATGAAGATGTACGGTTTTTATTCATTAACCTTGGTCCTTGGGAAATGTGAGTGTCTGCACAAGCTCTTTATTCAAAGATCTTTATTCTTGAACTTAGATGATCAAGAAAGAGGCAGAACACTTGCTGAACATTCTATGTCATACTATACTATGCTGTGCTGTACTTAGAACTTCAAACCCCAATTGAAGTCCTCTCCTTATAGCTCGGTATGATTTTATTTCCCTCTTGAATAACTCAGATTCTCAGAAAAACAGTGCCATATTTTTCTCATCTCAGTAAATGATACCACCACCCACTCGACTGCTCGAGCCATATTCTAGGAATCATCTTCAATTCTGCTCTTTACTTCTTGCTCCTTTAGTTCATTATCTAGTCCCCTTGGCCCTGTTGACACAATATGTTATTGGATACATGCGTATCCAATAGTCAATGAGTCAATTAGTTCCTAGGGACCTTCAATAGCAGAGTTAGAACAAAGATTATAGTTTAAGACCAAGCCTCTTCACTAAAGGAAGATTAAAAATTATGTTGCGGAGGTTTAAAGAAAGAGGTCATGGTCAAGAAGAGTCAAGATTGGGACCAGGCTCTGTCCAGCTTGGGGCATAAGAATAGTCATATCTATAGACAATTTATAGAAACCTACTACACAGACTACAGTAATTCTTACCAGTTACACTTAGGGCTTCAGCAAATTCTCATCATCCCCTATAGGTGGTACTGTGAGACATTAAGGGAGATGCTTAGAGACAGAGTGTCCTACCAAACTCCCTTTCCTCCATGTCATGGGGAGGCAGAAGAAGGACATCAAGGAGGTTGTTGCCGAGAGTTCCCAGTGTGGACGAGCAGCTGCAAGTGTCAGAGAGTGTATGCTCTGTGCAGAGTGTCCAGATGTGTGACTCAGGAGCAGAGCTGAGACAGCCCCCTGCAAACACACACATACACACACACGCACAAAGTGTCAGGGAGTGCACACTCTGTGCAGAGTGGCCAGATGCATGATTCAGGAGCAGAGCTGAGACAGCGCCCTGCAAACATACACACACAATCACAAAGAGTCGGGGAGTGCACGCCCTGTGCAGTTTGGCCAGGCGGATTTTGATGTCACCAGTGTTTTAGGAGGGATCAATCAAAGTTTGTGTTTGGCAGTGGACAGTAATCTGCAGCACATGATAAGTGGCTGAAGGATTTATTTTTTCTGCTGTTGGTGAAAATATGGCCACTTCGCCCTGCTGCCTTTGATCCACAATTATGATGTCCCTTCCTTCTAAGTCAAAGAAGGACCTGGAAGGGAGACACTTCTGGCATAAGAGCAATTTCATCAAGACACCACCTGGAGCAGTGTTGTTGATGACTCTGATCATTCTTGTAACTTTCTGTAATTTTAATCTTGACATCATTTGGATTTCATACTTATAGTCCTTGGAAATAGTTTATAAATACTCAAGATGAGTGGTGGACTTTGGCTCTTGCTTAAACTTAACCACCCAATTGCCATTTGCGCTTGGGTTTTGATCCACCAGAAGGAAGAGTGATGGCACAGGAGAAGGTTGGATGGCCCTCTAAATTACCAGGAATCCTGTGGGTGCTAAGAACCTGCTCTGGGATAATAGTGGCACTCTCCAGAGTGAGGGCTGTGTGCATCCTAGCCATACCAGACCAAGCGCGCCCATGTCCCTCCATCGCAAGATTAGGTCATGCTTTGATAATCACATTGAAAGCATTTTGATAGTCTATGTTATTTATTTCCCTTAGAGTAAGTCTCAGATTGTCACTCAGCTTTATTTCATTGTGACTCATAGTGAGTCAAAGTAGCGGCATGAAAAGTCTCCAGAATACTATTTGTTAGAGGTTTTACTTATTTGTGAAGTTTTAATCAATGATTCCATTTGTTACTCTGAGGAGGAAAAAAAACCTTTCTGTGGTCTCTAAAACCAAAGATTACAGGGAAAAAAATGTACTTCACTCTTACAAATTTAGTGTTTTCTTCTATCTATTTTCAGAAACTATTTTAAAATATAGGAATTTAATTTCCATTTTCGAGGAAACATCCATATTGGAAAATACATGTATATATTTTTAATTATTTTTGCTTTAGGATGATATTACGTGTGTGAGTGTGTTTGTGTGTATGTGTTTAGTAAAATACCTTCACAATTATTAAATTACAGAGCAGGGCTATTATCCATATCAGAATCACACAATGATAACAGACCTTTAAGTACATCATTAAGGTTTGGGAAAACACTTTGAGCCATATCTCACTCCATGAAACAATGATGCATATACTAAGAGATGCAAAAAGAGACCATTAGTGAAAACATAATTCATTATATTTCCTAAGTAGAGACATATGCAAAAATTATGAATAAAACAGATGATAAAAATATAACTCACTCTGAGTCAATAACATTATTTTATTAGTATTCCAGAAAACACACACACACACAAGAGGGAGCCCAAGACAGGGCCAAAAAAGTCATGTGTTAGCATATAGTTTGTTAAGACAAGGAGATATCCATATTTTTATCCTGATCCCACTGGGAGTCTTTAGTCCACAGAATGATCCTAATTGAATTTTCCTTGCCTAAATGGAGTTGCCCTCATGTGAACTTGCTTTGAACATGATGACAGAATGGGACGTCTCAGAGCACCAGCTCCCCGAGACCTTAGGCCCTCCTTCTATTACCTCCATTATCTAAACAAATAACCTTGGACAAATCAATTTACATTAATCCAACATTGCAGTATACAACTCCCTGCTCTCCTTTGAAATGTCTCAATCAAGATTCAAATGAATTGCTTCAATATTTAGCTATGAAGTACTTAATCTCCTTACTTAAAACTCAAGTCCATTGAACATCATCTTCTTTTCAAATTAAAAAAAAAAGAGTTAGAAATCTAAATGGAAAACAAATAGAGACCATATGGAATTATAACTTCTTATATTATGAAGAATAGAATTCATTGTCTTCAAGATACATGTTAAAAAAAACAAAGGATTAAGATTATAGCCTAAATTTGTCGTAGACATACTTTCTCTTGCTAATGAAAGTAGCTTTTTGGTTTACAGGTATGTTTCTTGCATTTCCTGATGCTGAAAGCTGAGCTTTTGAACAATTTGTTAGTATCTTTGGACATGTGGTAAATCAGGTTATTGTTCAGAAATAGTCGCTCTTCCTGCTCCTTTCCACCCCTACATTCAATTTATATTGAGTTTTGTCATGTGTTTTGCGTTGGTTTAAGACAAAGGATTAACATGGTGAGGATTAATATGGTGGGCAAAGGATGCTTCCCCTCTCTTTGGTTTGGTGTCCAGCCAAGTGACTTGCTTGGGTCAATGAGATGTTACTAAAGGCAACACAAGAAAATGCCATTGTCATAAGAAAAGCATCCCCTGGCTATGTTCCACCTCTTCAGCCTGTGCCCAAGATGAACGTATTTGGAGCCGACCTGAGCCAAACTACTGAAGATCCAACCAGCTGAGCCCAGCCTGTATCAGCAACACCCAAACTCATGGGTGAGAAACAGTGATTATTGTGTAAGCCAAGAGTTTCGGGGAGAGGTGGTTATAGAGACATAACTAACAGATATTGGAGGGCATGCTATGCACCAATGATCAATCCCGTTTTCTTGATGCTGATATTTCTCAACTCTGTATCCTCTCTCAGTTACACATCCTCATTTGTTTATGCCCATACTCGTCATGCATGGTGATTAGTGGGAGAGGACTCTGAATTAGGATTTCTGAATGACAAGTCTGAAACAAACAATATAACATACAGAAAAGGAAAAAAATTGGGAAAAGTATTTGAACCCATTTATGATCCTAAAGCTTGATTTAATTACTTTTTATTAGTCATTGGCTAAAGTAATAAAGCTCATATGCTATAGACAGATAATACTTATCATTCTTGCCAGCGAGCTCCCAGGACATGCTTTGGTGTATTTAAGCTTCTTGCTTCTAAATCAGGGATCAAGAGCTTCTTAGAGGGGGTAGTCAGGTCTTGATGTACCTATTTCTTCAGTGGGGTAGTTCGCTTATCATCACGTCATACCATGTTATGCACACACACATCCGCTCAAAAAGCAATGAGCACATACTTAAGCAGACAAAATGTGAGTAAGCCATGAGCCTTGTTTTCAGAGAGTTTTTATAGTCTAGTAAAAATGATCTGGACAGAGAGACAATTAACTGTAATCTGAATGAGAAATACATACCACAAGGACAAGACAGTTGCTGAAGGCTTATATATATATATCAAGTACCTTCTTAAATATTTTATATATCCTTCCTTACTTAATTGTTATAAAAACTGTCTAAATTAGACATTATTATACTCAATTTATAGGTTAGAAAGTGAAAACACATATCATTTAAGCAACTGGCTCATGCTCACCAGCTGATAAGTTGCAGATGTGAACTTGGACCACAGTCTTTCTGACCACGAAGGACCTACTTGAACCCCCAAGTTATTCTTTTTTTTTTTTTTTTTTTGAGGAAGATCAGCCCTGAGCTAACATCCACGCCAATCCTCCTCTTTTGGCTGAGGAAGACCGGCTCTGAGCTAATATCTATTGCCAATCCTCCTCCTTTTTTTTTCCCTTTTTCTCCCCAAAGTCCCAATAGATAGTTGTATGTCATAGTTGCACATCCTGCTAGTTGCTGTATGTGGGACCACCTCAGCATGGCGCGACAAGCGGTGTGTCTGTGCGTGCCCGGATCAGAACCCGGGCCGCCAATAGTGGAGCTCGCGCATCTAACCGCTAAGCCACAGGGCCAGCCCCATCCTCCATGTTATTCTGCCACCAAGATTCTCCTACAGGACATGATAGAACTGAGAAGGAGCCAATGTGATATCCAGCAGGGTGAGCTCAAGCAAAATTTTATAGCCAGTGGTCCTTGGAGTGGATCCCAGAATAACGCCCTAAGATTGAACAAAAAGAGATGGAAAGAGGAAGAGATTAATTATATTAGCTCTTTACAAATGATTAGCTGATAATGGCTGAAAGGAAAAATAAAACAATGGAATTGGACTGAGAAAAGAAGAAAATTTGATTAGGGAGATGGAAGCAACAAAAGCAAGTTTTAATTTTTTCTTTTCTCTGTTCCCTTAGGCTAGCCCTGACATTTCTGCTCAGCAGCCTGTGCCACAAACTGGGTGTCGTTGCCTTCTCTGAGTGGTTCTTTTCAGGTTTGCTATTTTAATTGATTTTTCAAAATATTTGAAGTTTTGTGTGTGTGTGTTCATGCCCTTGTCTATTAATAAAAAATCATTTTCAGCTTATACTTTGTTTAGTAATATTTTAAGTACAGTGACACTAAGAAGAAAATTCTTTGGGAATATGGAATTTTTTCCAAGTTTATAGATAAGTGGTATATATATGCTGTTATTTATTCCCTCAATAATTATTGTTCATGTTTTATTTTCCATTACATGTAAACTGCAATAGAATGTGACTCTCAATGAATAAAGTTGACATTGGTAACTTCCCAGGAGTGTGGCAAGTCCTCTGCCATTTTTATTACATGCTGATTTCTATGTTCAAACTGCTGGAGAAGAGTCACGAAGCATGTGTCTTGGTTCTGTGGCAAGAAGGAGAGAAGACCCTGCTTTTGTACCAATATTTCCTATTCTTTGTAATCAACTCCATGCTCTTGTCTCTATAATAAATTTCTAAAATTATTTAAAACAAGGAGTTGGCTGCTGCCTGGAATGATACTGAGGCCAAGACCCACCCAAGGGGTGTGGCCCAAGAGGGATGATGTGTGCCCACCAGGACCACTGCCTGGGGTGGGCTGAATCAGGCAGTCCAGTGTGATCTGAGTGACCCTAGGTGATGGGGCTGGGCTCAAGCTGAGTCAGACAGAGCAGTCATGGAACAGAGCAATTGGAGGCACCATTAGCTGCTCAGAGGCTGGGCAGGACTTTGGACAACGCATAGGAGGAAGGATATGTGAAAAGAGTTTCTTGAGTCAAAGAAGAGAAAGAGAACAAATTGGTAAATCTGTGGCCATCAGCCTGGGATTGATCCAGAAGCAGCCAAGGACTCAGGGACAGGCCAGAACCAGGTTGGAATGTAACTCAGAAGCCAGAGGGGGCTGCCTCTCCCCTGGACATAGCAAGCACTTGGGCGTGGACAGATGGCCAGTGGCCAGCCCATTGCAGACGCCCGATTCCCCCAGGGGAGGACTCCAGCAGGGCACACGAATCCAATTTTTAACAACAAGGCAACAAAAAAATGAGTGTCTGCTTTTGACTGTTACTATTTTTAGACGGATATGGCAAAGGACTTCTGATAACAGTGTTATCAAATCCACAGCTAAAGCCTGTCTTACCATCTCTATTTCAAATGGAAATTGAATGACATCAGTAACTGGAGGATTAACTTAATTGGCACAATCACAAGCCTCACTGCACATCTTAGAGAGGGAGGACTTTTCTCATCGCTTCAAAATAAGGACAGAGACACTCGAATTGAACTCTCCTGCATATTAACACACAGGCCGGGAGTCACCGCATCTCCACGCTGCCTTTCTTCCTGGATGCGCACAACACTTCACAAGAACTCAACTTCCCTTTATCCTCTCGATAAACCTTCTAAGTAGGAAAATTAGATTACTTCTGTGGAGCTGCAGGAATTTCACACCTGTGATCCCTTTATCCGCTCAACATCTCTGTCAAAGTCAGGAGCAGAATGCAGTAACGCAGGAGGCTTTCTTCTCCCTCTCTGACAGAGATGGGATTTGAGGAGAGGAGATGCTTGTGAATTCCCGCACTTTGCACACTAATCGGGGGGAAATCAGAATTAGAAAAGAGATTTCTGACTGCAAGTTCAGGCCAAAGGGACTGCCATCAACATCATTTCAATTTAAGTTCATGTGTAAAAAAGCACTGTGAAATACTAAGAGGCTGTGCTCAGCATTGGATAATATTTAAACAGCATGAATATAATGAACAAAATCTTCTTTATTCTCCAACAATATTTGACATGTTCTTGAGTTTTCATGTTTCAGTCACAGGATTCGGATTAATTGTACTTTCATTATAATAAAGCTGTAGAAAATGATCCACCATATATAATTTCTAGAAAGTTTTCCCCACTGTACATTTTAATTTAATAATTAAAAAATATGGAAATGAAATATCTGTGATTTTAGTTCAAGAAAAATCCTAATTTTCCCCATTTTCTTCCCTGGTTGTTGGATTATAAAAATTAACATTTCCTAGGAGTCATATCTGACATATAATTTTTTAGGCTTATTTTTCAACTTAAAAGGAAAGCTTTTTTAAGTTTGTCCTCCATTATTATTTCACAGGCACATCTTCTGACTTGGAAACATTTATGAAGTATGTTTTTTCTTTTTCTCCCCACCGATCAGTTTGTTTCTTTCCTTCAAGGAGTTTCATCCTTGCATTTTGGTGTGTCCCCTCCAGCCTGGGAGAATTGTTTCCATTTGGGATGCCACTGAACCCCTGTGATCCCCGCTGGTGCCAGGTGTGGTTTGGGGAGCAGTGAGGGCACAGAGTGTGTAAGTTTCTGGTGACTGTTGTAACAAGTACCACAGACTAGGTGCCTTTAAACAACAGAAATTTATTCTCACTGTTCTAGAGGCCAGAAGTCTTAAATCAAGGTCTTATAGGGTTGGTTCCTTCTGGAGGCTCTGGGGAGAAACTGCCCCATGCATCTTCCAGCTTCTGCTGACAATCCTTGGTCTTCCATGACTTACAGCTGCATCCCTCCAGTCTCTGCCTCTGCCAACACACGGAGTTCTCTCGGTGTGTCTGTGTCTTCACATGTCCTTCTCTTGAGGATACCAGTCTTCAGATTTAAGCCCCACTTTAATCCAGTATGACCTCATCTTAACTTGATTACATCTGCAAAGACCTATTTCCAAATCTCGTCACATTCACAGGTCCCGGAAGACAGAACTTTCACATATCCCTTTGTGGGGCACCGTTCAACCCACAACAGACAGAATGTGGAAAACCAGCTCATTTGCAAAGGAACATCAGGTGATGACTTCACAGTACTGAGGGGGTCTAAGACTAAAAGAAAGTAAACATTATTCCATGATTGAGCTGGATATTTTCAAAGCAGACCCCCCCCAAGAGGCAAAGGCAGGCTTCTGTCACAGGTGAGCATAGAAGAGACTGAAGAGGGAAAATCAGACATGTGCGCTACGGGACAGCGAAGTGTAAATAAGATTGTCTGCAAAAGCAAAGTTTGTCTCCACTCTTCTGCCCATGAACTTTTGGAAAATAACCTAATCCATGATAAAATATCGCCCCAGGAAGCGCAAGCTAAAGATATTGTCCCTCAACTCTCATTCCTGCTCTAGTTTTGACTGTGTATTTGTTTTAATAAGTTATTAAACATTATTTTTAATTATGCATTACAAAAAGCAGATTACTTTTTACTTTTTTTTTTAAGTCAATAAACAATTTTGGAAACCAGAAAAATGAACATTTTGAAAACTGACGTTCAGCCATGACTAAGCCACTCATGACTTAGTGGTTATCTTCAATGTTGACCCTTAAATTGGGTTCCATTGAGTCTACCGGGGACAATGCTTCAGAATGATGAAGAATAGGGGTTACCCCACTTTCAGCAAATGGTTGATAATCTTGTCTCTTTATCCTTAAGCAGAAGGTTGGGGAGAAATGCTCACAGCCCTGGTGCATCCTTGTCTTTTCCTCATACATCTTGGACTCTTGTCATCATTTTCCTTCCATGACAATCTGGCAATGGAGACCTCAACAACTTATGTCAATCTCTTATTTGTTTTCTCTACCCTAGTTTAAATTGCTTTATATTGTCTTTCATTAGAGTAATTGCAAAATTTAAGACACAAATGTGTCTCACTCACATTACAATAATTTTGCATGCATACGGGTATTTTACTGTGTGGTTCTTTGTATAATGTACTACTTATTGATGCAGTGATCCATTTGTTTAGAAATATCTGTTACTTCAGCGACAATAGTAACTTCCTATCTTAGTTGTTCTCACAAATTTTTGTATGTGAAAAATTTCCTAAAGGTGTTCTATTTTTACATTCCCGTTTCTACCCATCCACATTTAACAGATTTTTTTCCGTTTTTTTTTTTTTTTTTTTTCCCCTCAGAGCATTTGGGTCCCACTCCTTGGCAAGCAACTCAACAATCAGAACTTATCAATCAAATAATAGGACATGGTGTAAATTTTAATGACAAATCATGTTAAATGTGTTCCCAATTTTCCTGCCAGCTTTTTGCTGAATACATGGTCTTTACATGAACTCACCTCATTAATCTTATGGGAAAAATGTAGCTACTTCATATGTGGGATTGAGGAAAAAATCACTAGAGTCCTTCACAACTCTCAGGCGCTCACTTCTCAAAGAATGGAAGAGTACAGGAGAGACAGGATACGGAGCAACATTGCTGTCTCTGGAAATAACTTCCTAGAAGTTCACCCAATTTCTTTGTGCTATGAAATGGGGTAGCCAGTGTGGTAACTCAGTCCCAGTGTGGCTGCCAGTTGCCCGTTGACTGTCGTTTCCCCCGTAAATGGTTCGGGTAACCCAGAGGAGAAAGAAGCAGCAAACTTTTCTGGTAAATGAATATGTAATTATTGGTTCAATACAAACATTCATCTTTTGATTGTAACACAAACAGATACCAATTTAAATAATTTAAGTTAAAAATTACATTTTAATATCTGCAAACAATTCTTTATTCCCTGGGAGCTTTCTTGGGAAATGTTCCATCAATTTTTCCTATGTTAGTGAGCATTGCACAGTGATGTTTGGAAATGTTCAAAGTCAAGCTTAACACTATTCCATGGAGGGGTCCATGCTTTCTAATCTTCAGCAGATAACCCAGACACTGCAAGCATCCTCTTTACCTGATGCAAAACCCCATACGAAATTATTAAGAGAAGTTTTTGTTTTTCTAACTTAGATTGGTAAGCACATTTGGTACATTTCTGACGGCATTCTAGTCACACCAGTGATGAGCGAAGCTAAGAATTTAAAATCCAAAGCTTTGAACTTCAACAAAAATGATACAAGAGGTGAATGGGAAAGAAGGGCCTATCATCTTTCCATCTGAAATAAGCACATTCTGCTCGTGATCTTCTCTGACAAGATTGTGCAGCTGTTAAGTAAATTTTAAGAACCTCTACTTAGGGCTTCTTGTATTAATCAAGAAAAATATGTTCAAATTGGATAAAAATACGATTGCCGCCAAAATTGACAAGAACATCTGGAGAAGGTTTTAGTTCTCTCCTGAAGGCACATGGCTTCAATATTAGCAGGCAGATGAAGCTTGAAAAAATCAAAGGGCTGTAGAAAAATTAAAGGCAGTCACTGGTCCTTTTTCTTTAACGTGTTTGGACTGAACACAAAATCCGTGAGGGCAGAGACCACATCTTGTTTGTTGCGCAATCCTCAATACCTAGCCTCAGATGACGCTCAGGTGGGACTTAACCATGAGTGCTTAATTGATGGAATTCGCAGGTACCTTCTAAGTTTTCAGAAGACTGTAAATAATCAGAGAACCACGGCCTTCATCTATTCTTTTCTTCAACAAATATTTGCTGAGCATGTCCTGTGTCTCCGGCTGTTTGTCCAGCCGTTAGAGATAAAGCAGTGAAGGAAAATTACAAGAAAACAAAAGAAAACAGTCCTGCTTCCATGGAGCTCACCTTCTGGAGGAGACAGAGAATAAGCACAATAAATCAGTAAAATATATGTTGTATATTAGTGCTAAGAGTTATAAGACAAATTCAGCAAGCATGAGGCTAAGGAGATCTGAAGGAGAATGAAATTTTAAATAGGCCGGAAAGAAAAAGTCTAGATGAGAAAGTCCATTTGAGCAACAAGTTGAGGGTAGAGAGGGAGAGAGCCACTTGGGAATGAGCCTTTCAGGCAGAGGGAGCGATACCCGCAAAGGCTCCAGCCTGGGCTCACCCACAGGTTCAAGGATGTACCAAGAGGCAGGTGTGTCTGCCACAGAGCCAGTGAGTGGAAAGTTCCAGTGGTGAGACCTGAGAGATACAGGGAAGGCTACATCTGAACTGAATATTTGCTATCTCAACCTCAAGTGTCCAAACTTGAACCCTTCATCTCCCCCTCAAAACCTGCTGCACGCACACTCTTTCTCATGTCAATCCCTGGCAAGTACACCCTGGTGGTTGCCCATGTCAAAAATCTTGGTAGCATCTTCCTTTCTCTCAAATCCCACACCTAAATCCTTCAGAAATCCTATGGGCTCAACCTTCAAAATATATCTGAGCCCAACCGCCCCTCAGCCTTCACTGCTCCCCTGGCCTCAGCCACTGGCCCCTCAAGCTGCATTCTAGCTGCAGCCTCTGAACACATCTCCTGCCCCCACCCTCACCGTCACCTTCTTCCAGCCCTGTCCTTTAGAGACTCTTCTCAGAAAGTGGTCCTTTTTAGGTGTCAGTTATATCATGTCAAGTCTCTGCTTGCAGTGACATGGCTCCCCTTTCTCTCAGAGGAAAATTCAAATCCTATAAGGACCTGCAAGGCCCTATGTGATTTGTCACCTGTATCAATCAAGGTCCCAGCAGGACACAGAGGTCACACTCAGATTAGAATACCTCGAGGAGGGTTTAATCAAAGGACTCTTTACTAAAGGTGTGAGTAGCTGAGTAGGAAAACTCCAGGAGATGGGGCGATGTACTGGGCTAGGAGCAGAAGTCTGATGGCACCCCTGGGGAGGAGGGCTGGGCAGCGAGGGCAGTGGAGGGGGCTGACTTGAGATTGGCCGTGGTCTTCAGAAGGGGAGCAGCCAGAGGACGGTGGCCTGCAGGGCATGAGCTGAGAGATAGGACCCCAGAAGGAAACCAGAGGGCAGGGGAGATTTCATGTGGCCTCTGGGGCTGCGAGCAGGGTGGAAAGTGTGGACTGCAGATCTAGGGGAGCAACAAAGGACACTTTCCAAATTTCATCTCTGATGTCACCTCCTCCACCCTCGCTCTGCAGCAGCTGCCCTGGGTTCCTTGTTTGGCTGGACACCCGCCTGAGGGGCTTTGCACTGGCTGTTCCCTGGGTCTGAACACCCTTCCTCCAGATGTGCCCAGGGTCACGTGGTTGACCAGCTGTCACCTTCTCAATGAGAACATCTCAGCCACTCTCTTTCAAGCAGCAAATTTCTCTCCTCTCCCTCTCAACCCAGCCCCTCATTCCCAATATTCCTTGATGTACTCTGCTTTAACTTTCTCCCAGAGCTCTTATCAAGTGCTAACAATCACTGTAGAATGTACTTATTGATTATGTTGATTGTTTATCATCAGCCTCCGCCTGCTAGGACATTTTCCCATGTATGGATCCCAGTCCCTGGAGCAGAGCCTGTCACGGAGAGTGGGCGCTCCATCAGGATGTGTTGAGCAAATAAATGGTGGTGACGGCGACTTAGACTCTTCCGTGGGCACACGGTGAAGATGGTACAATATGTGCTCTGCCGGCTTAGCGGGAATCTAAAGTCCCAGATAGAATCAGAACAAATCTCAGATTGCTCTATATTTGCAAGGTAGCCATTTTCCCTGAATCTAAATATTTGGGTAACTTTATTAACAGATAGGCAACTTCAGTGTAATAAAGATCCCAAGAGCTACACTAAATTTTAATCTTAAAATTATGAGGATGAAAATAATTTAAGGGAATTGCAACAGACAGAATAATGTGAATATGTTATCTTACATGGCAAAAAGGACTTTACAGATAAGATTAAGTAAAAGATAATGAGATGAAATTATCCTGGATAGTCTATGTCATCACAATATAGTAACCTATTTCTATATTGATCGCGGTATATATATATATTATGCATGAGTTGTACTATGTATTTATACAATACACAATATGTATTATACAATGTATAATGGCTACAATGTAATCACAAGGGTCTTTATAAGAGAGAAACGGGAGGCTCAGAGAGAAGGAGATGTGATGACTGAAGCAGAGGATGGAGGGACGTGGGGACATAAGGCAAGGAACGCAGGCAGCCTCAGAAGCGGGAAAAAGCAAGGAAATGGCTTTTCCTCTGGAGTCTCCAAAAGGAATGCAGCCCTGCAGCGCCCTGATTTTAGCCCAGTGAGACCCACTGTGGACTTCTGACCTAAAACTGTAAGACAATATGTGTGCTGTTTTCAGCCACTAAGTTTGTGCTAATTCAGGAGGCAAGGAGGCTGTTATGCATGACCTGGGGCAGCATCTGTGAGGTCAGAGCAAGTGTTGCTTCTGAGTCAGGATCCTCAGGCATCTGATTCTGCCCAAATTTGGCAAAATCTAACCATTCTCTGGACCAATAAAAGACTTAATAGCAATCATATTTAATCTTTGCAATTTTTGTGGCAATTACAGTGAGCAAATTGCCTTAAAAACTTGAATACCTGTGTCTATAATTCTGACTCTGAAGAAAAGTTAAAATACTTTTAAAATTTGACAATTTAAGAGTGATATGATTTCATTTTACTTCACAGTACTCTTTCCAAAGAGAAAGTAGCCCATAGGCATAAATACAGGCGTTGTGACCACCACTAACTACTTTGCTTCATTAATCTCTGTCATCTACTCCGTGAGCTTGTGTGTGTGTATGTGTATATGGTATCATACAGAACTATTAATCGTTAGTAATTATTGCTATTAACATATAGCCATATTAATTGTTCTAATTTTAGAAACAAAGGTCGATAAAAATATCTGTGAACTTTTTAATGACCCATCCACACATTTTAAATAATGCTTTTAATTATGTTAAATTCCAAATAATCACTTTATGATTACAATTTTCTTTTGATCTTCACCCCAATTTGAAGCTGAGAAAGAACTGTCTGCTAGAATTGATTTCTTGAGCAAAAATGCCCGTTTTGCATTAACCTGGACTTACAAAATGATTTGGCTCCTTCAGCTTAGATTTTGGGTGAGCAGAATAGAACTCTGTCCTGGAGAGAGTTGTTCTGTGCTTTTCTCCCTCATCTAGAGACAGCATTCTAAAGCCATTGTCAATGTTAGATTCAAATGGGCTCCCTATTATTTATTCTTCTTATCACAAATGTCTTTTCACATGGCCAAATGACTTTTATCAAAATAAGATCACAATTCTATTTCCTTTGTATGTCTCTTATAGTTTTGTTTATTTTCTTCAATGTGGGTCAGAAAAATCGGCCAGTTTGCAATCAAATGTGCCTATATGTGAACCTACCAGCTAACAACTAGGTTCTATAACCTGCTGCTTAGTCACATGAAGAGTTAGCTTCTGTTTGAGGATGAGTTCATTCAGAAAATGACTAAAAATTACCAAAAATTACATTGAATTCCTAGTTAATATGAGTTATTTCATTTAAGATTGATAATTGCTGTTCATAAAGAATTCTTCCAGTTAACTCGTCTAGATGTTTAGAAAAAGAAGTCATTGCAAAGGACAGTACAGTATACAGCATATTCTTTAAGAATAGAAAAAGCACATCACGTATGCAAACTCCTTTCCCTGGGGTTAGAGGGTTAGAAGGTTGTAGTAGAAATCTGGCTGAACGATATATGTGCCCATACACACCTCTACCAGTTTGCACACCTGGTGAAGAATGCACTTCTATTTGTGTGTTAGTCCACACTTTTCACTCATAAATGTGGATGAGAGTCTCTTGGTCTCTCTCTCTCTCTCTCTCTCTCTCTCCCTCCCTCTCTGTCTTTTGTCTCCCAGCTCACTGGCCACAACTTGATCTCCTCTTGTACTCACTGCCATGATTAACTCATCCTGGATCATAGCTTACAAACCATCTGTATGCTCCCAAATTTATATCCCTGAATTACAAACTTTTATATCAAAACATCTCACATTCACACGCAAATGTTTAATTTGCATCTCAAACCTTAACAATTAGACCACTTTATTCTTAAGCTAATTCGAGACATGGAGATTCATCCCTGTCTGCCCCAGTCAGGGAAGCTAGGCTCCCAGTTGAGTGGATCAGGGAGTTCCCTGCAGGGACCAAGAGAGTAGGATTTACATGGGCTTGGAGGACTTCAGTCTTCATCCCATAGTGACCATCATGCCTCAAACACCAAAACAAACCTAAAGGCATGCGCACTTTTTATGAAAATGCATCTTTAAGAAAAATCAGCCGGCCCCGTGGCTTAGAGGTTAAGTGCGTGCGCTCTGCTACTGGCGGCCCAGGTTCCGATCCCAGGCGCGCACCCACGCACTGCTTCTCCTGCCGTGCTGAGGCCGCATCCCACATACAGTAACTAGAAGGATGTGCAACTATGACATACAACTATCTACTGGGGCTTTGGGTAAAAAAATGGAGGAGGATTGGTGATAGATGTTAGCTCAGAGCTAGTCTTCCTCAGCAAAAAGAGGAGGATTAGCAGGGATGTTAGCTCAGGGCTGATCTTCCTCACAAAAAAAAAAAAAAAAAAGAAAAATCAGCTGCTCTTTACACCGGCTCTGCCAATAAGACTGGTCCTCCCCAGTCCTCCGGATGAGGACATTCTGTCCCCCCACTTGAGCACTCTCTACTCAAGGGTACACGGAGGGTGCTGGTCACAATTGTAGGAGAGGTGAGTGTTCTCCAGACGCTGTGTTTTTTAAACCAAAGTCTTCTAAATCAGAAAATATCAGGCAGTCTACTATATTCCAAAATGTTAAAATAGTGTTTGACTGTGGAGATAAAAAGTTTATGAAATTAAATTGAGTCTTTACCTTTGTACACCAAAATGAAAAGAAAAATGTTTAATTGACCTTTACACATTAAAATGTCAATCATTAACATCAATATCATAGACCATAGTATCCCTTGTGTATGTTTAATTCTAATGCAAATAATGTAAACTAATTTTGCCAAAAGAGCTTTTTAATTATCTCTATTGGATAAACTTCAGCAAAAGGCAAAGTTCAAATACTCAGTTAATTTATAGTAGTTGAGAAAAGCTTAATGCCTAAAAACAGTGAAATAAATTTAGATTTATTATGGGTAATAATGGATAATCACAACCATTCCAATATATTCCATGATGGCATAACATTACATAAGCTACATTATATTTATTATGAACATCTGGCATACTGTATGCTATTCAGATAACTTTAATTAAACCAGCCTCCAAGCTCCCATATAACGTGATGGCGGATCTGAAGAGGAGGAGACCAGCCCAGCGTGTTCATGAATGGCTCAGCCTTAGAGGCCGTCAACTTCAAGGTTAGTAACTGTTCCCTTTACACAAGAGGGACTTAGGATAACAGTTTGCTGAACACCCTTAATTCAGACCTAGTACAGTAAACTCTAATACGTGGTTCTTAGTCAAGCCACCTGAGAATCAGTGTGTTACACAAACACTCCATTCATTGAGTACGGCACCTTTAGGATTTTGTGTACAGAATGCCATGGGTTGCTAAGTACTTTGTGTGAGTTATCCCACTTCTTTCTCCCACTAGTGGTTTGTTGCCTTAAGCTGTGTGAGCAGGCAGGGAGAGGCTGCTAGTGCTGGCACCGTCTTCCTATTTGCCTCTGTGTGTGTGGGTGAGGATGCAGGATGCCAGGACAGGAGTAGGTGTTGGGGGAAGGCATGGCAGTGGGTAGGGACTGTGATATTCCTAAGCAACATACATCTCCTGAATCCCACTATGTGTCTGACACTCTTCAAGTTGCTGGGAATACAGCAATGAGAAAAACGGGCAAAACTGCTCCATATTGCAAGCTTCATTGTAGTGGGGATGAAGGCAATACGCAAAATGAATGAGGATATGTGTTAGTAACTGGTGCTAAGGAGAACAAGAAAGTGAGGAAAGAGGATGGGAACGCGGTGAGTTGAAATGATAGATCTAGGGTCAGAAGACAACATCTCGGAAGAACATTTTTTCTCCAAAAGTTATATTACATGAAAACCAATATAAAAATAGAGAAAAAGCAGAGCTGCTCTGGCTGAAGCATGAGTTGAGCCCAGAGCCTGGCTCCTCGGGATCCCAGCGTCCCTCAGATTCTATTTACGAAAAATATAACTTGTGGATGAACATTTTTCTCTTCTCTTAAAGATGCATTTCTCTTCTCATTTTCTCTTCATGAACATCTTTCAACTTTCCCCCAATTTTTTTTCAAAGAACAGACCTGTTGGGTGAAATTGACAATGACATTCATCCAACTGATAAAATAATAAGATTTTGAAAGGTTTAGGAGAAAATAAAAGTACGATTTTATGCACATAGACCACTAGGAACCCATGAACATATATATTTATCTCTGTTATTTATCTCTGGAGCATGGCTCACACTCTGAGGAAGAGTGTCAGAGGGCTAAAGTTCAAAATCAAGTGGACAAAATTAGCTGATTTTTCATCTAAATATAGAGGAAGAGGAACAACAAAAAAAGACCCATTTCTTCAGGAATATGACTTGCTATTGACAGTCAGAAAAATAAGATTTGACCTCCTACGTTATTTTTTTCTAGAAAGAAAAAGAAAAAGAATTCAAGGAAAGAATAAAATCAGTATCCTAATCACAAGAGATTTCCTGCCTGTTTAAAATTAACGCCACGAACTGGCTGAACTAATATGATAATGGATTTTCTCTTCAAACATGGAAATGCCAAAAAAAATTAAGATAGACAAGTATAGCCATTTTTGAAAGTAAGTAAATCACAGGATTTATTGACAAATATTCTTGTTATTGATTCACAGTAAATTCTAGAACATGTTAGGTAGGTCATTTTTGGGCAATTAGAAAACTGGCAGAAGTCCCTGAAGACTAATGTGAATTCCCTGGAAATGGGTCTTGTCCAAGAACTCTTAACCTCTGTTTCCATGAGGTCACTGGAGCATAGACCAGTGCGTGCTATGGACACAATTGTGCTGACTTCTACAAAACAAGTGATACAGTCATTCACGACATCATTTTGAAATGCACAAGGAATAGGAGATCATTAGAGTTGAGTTAGGAGAATTTGTTGCTGGTTACAGAACTGTTCTCCAAGAATGCTAACTGATCAAAATCGATATACATGAATGTCTAGCGAATTGCTACAAGGCTCAGTTTTTTAAGCAATTGTATTCACATGTTCATCTATGACTCAAAGGAATATCATAAAGATACTTTTATTAAATGTGTGTATAATCAAATCCAGAAAGACCAGATAATGCAGCAGCTGATTCAAGCAGGAATTGTAAGTTCTTGACAGGCGGGAACCCAGATTAAAGGGCAGATAAAATCCTCTGTAAATGTGAGGGAACTCTTCTCTCACAGGCTTGAATGGAGAATATGACTCCTGAGGAATGAATGAGATGGAGGAAGGAGGAATTGGGGAAGGAGACATTCTAAGGGGCACATTCAAAGCACCTGCCCTATCTTTAGACAGAAAGATGGTTCTTGTCGAATAATGGTTGAAGATGAGGCTGGAGAGGTGGGTTGGGCCAAAGAGAAAAAAAGGTGAATTGAATATATCAAGTGGCACTCAATCCAGAAGAGAGCAGGGAGACATGGAGGTTTGTGTAAGGTGCAATCTGCATATTCTTGCCCTATTCAGAGAAAGCTCAAGATCCCTCTCGTGGAAAACAACAACAAAAAGGTGCTATATGCTTTTATACGTTAGCGATCAAAGGGGAGTTTAAAATAGAGTCAGGAAGAAAGATGATGGAATTGTGTATCCTAATGGCACTGGTAGCAACAGGCATTGTTGCATTAGATATGACAGTCCTTCACTCACACCTTACAGACCTGAGCTGGCCCCACGTAGGAGCTCTGTAGGAGAAACCCAGCTCTGGTTCCTGTAGGCTTTCATAATCACAACAGCTTTTGAAAAGGAAGGTCAAGAGGCAATCAGAGCACTCTAACACTTTTTATAGCTCTCATCCTTATGTTTACCCACCTATTGTTCTGACAATAGATGGCAACAAAGGGCTCAGATCCCCTTCAGCCTTATCGGCCAGCAGGTAGCATCCTCGCCAAAGGAGACTTGAGAATATCTTTCTGTCTCAAGCAAAGCAGCCTAAACCTCTGGCAGCCAGTGTCTCTTGGAAATCAAGATGCTGCCCTCAATGTGTCCTTTTGATGCCAATCCACTCGCTCTGATTCTAGGGAGTCATGTTACCCCTTTTAAAAATAGCTTCTAGCCCTCCAGAGCTTGAACTGTTATCTGCTCAAGGCACACACTGGTCCCCTGAACTGGCAGCCTGACTCCTCTCTGGGAGCCACCTCACCCCTCCCACCGGTCCTCGCTTTGCCCTTGACATGGAAGACAAGGCAATAAGGATCTTGTGAAATCCCAGACAGAGACCTCGCTGGACAGGGTCCAGACCTCTGCAGAGCCAGTGGAAAGACCACATAGGCAACTCAGTCTGCATGAAATGCTGAGAGAGCCCAGAGCCGGTTTCCACCTTGGAGGAAAGGAAACACCTCTAAGACTTAGTGTTCCCTCTTGATTCATTTTCTGGAAGGGGACAGAAGCCCAGCTTGCTTCTCCGGCATCAGCTACTTCATCGATGTTCTAGGAAGGATGGAGGTGACTTTATCTCGGAGGCATTTATCTTGTGACAAATGGGGCAAAATCCTGCCTTTTACACAGGATAGCTTACAGATCAATCCTGTATTAGGAGATTATAAACAATTTTAAGACCAGTGAAATCTTCATGGAAACAAATGAGTTTTTTAATGGTGCTTTAGGTCAGGGATTTCTAATTTTTGTTTCTGCCAGCTTCTTTCTTCAGCAGGGAATTGGACTGCCCTGAATTTCTATGTTGTATAAATTTTAATGAAATTAATGATTATGTTTGCATTCAGGAAGTGAAAGTGCATTCACCCCAGGTTCAAAGAGTCAGGAAAACGTCTACTCATATTGATTAAATTTTAAAACAAAAGCAAAATATGATCAAATTTATAATGTTGAGTCTATTGTTTTAAGAAAAATTTAGATACGTTTGGAAGGCAATCAGAAAGGTTGATTTTTTTTTTGGCATTTTAATACTATATTGAAGGCTTTAATTTGTTTGTTTATGTACCAATCATTTGTTTATGAAAACCTGATGAATAAAATTATGGTGCCATCAAAGTGTATTTTTCCCTTACATGCCTTTTAGAAATGTCTCAAAGACTTGCATTTTATTCATAAGTAAGGAATTCTACTTTGGTCTTACCTTTCGCTTTGCCTACAAAGGAAGAAGCCAGAAATTCAGTTTTATGAGAACTTTGGATGAGAGCTTATAGAATTAAATTTTCTCAAAATTGTCTGGAGTGATCTTCTGTGAGAATAGACTGAATTACCTATAACAGCTGATGTCACCTTCATCAAATATGAAGAGCAAAAGCAATAGGCACGTGGCTGAGGGTGATCACGGGGACAGAACTTAACCCTAGTCCACCAGACAACCTGTCTGCATCCTTGCACTTCTTCTCTGCCTCACGCGTGCTGGAGTTCCCGCTCCTATGTTTGGCAGAAAGAGCTGGCCTGTTGTTCACGGCTTGCCCTAAATTTCCCCCTGCTCCTGCAAGCCCCTCCTTTTCTTGCTCTTTTCCACAAAGACCTCTGTCTTCTCCTGCATCTTGGCTCAGCAGCCATCATCACCCTTTAGACCTTGTTATTTTCAGGGACTATCGGAAGTGTGTGCTCCATGATGGCCCCCGCACCTACAGCCTCTGTCATACAGTGTTTTCCCTATCGCTGAGCCCTGCAGCTCTGCCTTCACCAGGCCCACCCTCACTCTCAAGAGCATTTACTTTTTGATTCTATCTGCATTTTATAATGTAAGCGCTATGCTCGTCAATTCCCTCACCCTTTTGCCTTACGGCCTGAGATTTATTCAACCATCTCTATCCTCAGGGAGGGAAGCTCAGTGACTCGGCAGAAAACCCCACCACAGAGCCATCTTGAAAACCAGTTTCCTCCATAAGCTCTGTACCTAGTCACCAACTGTGCTTTTCACCAGTGTTGTAGGAAATGAGCACAACCTCATCCTCTCCAAGAGGTCACCTACAGCCATTCTCTACTACACCAGAATTACGGAACACAGTGAAAGTTTTGGGTCCTTTCATATTTTTTTTAGAATTTTATCCTTTTTTATTAATTTGAAGCATGACCACAACATTGTCATCGTGTGCAAGTCCAGGTCCAAGCAAATAGAAGAGGAATAAGCAAGGCAGGATTTTATTAGAAGAACTGTGTGTGTGAGAGGAAATGGAGGAGGGATTCAGAGAGAGCTGAGGGAGATGTCAGACCACTGAGTGAGTCTGAGCCTGGCTGGAGGAGAGAGGGAGGGAAAGCTGGCTGGAGGCAGCCTAGAGTGGTCCAAGGACTTCTCTCAGGAAAGGGCTTACCCTTAGTATCATAGCTCCCTCTATAGGGAGCAGGAGCCTGTGGGAAGTGTGCCCTCGGTGCAAAGAAGGGGACAGACTTCAGAGCCCAGCTACAATCCCTGTGGTTGGAACTCTGCGAGGAGCATTCTCACGGCCTCCACAAACTGTGAAATCTTCCTCTTGACTTCTGTGAACCCTCTTAAAATGCTCCACTTCGACGCCTGGGCATGGTTCCCTCTTTCTTCCTCCCCATACTTTCTAGCTGCTTCTCACTCTGCTTGTTATTTTTGGATGTCCAAGGGCTTTGACTTCCACACAGACACCAGTTCTCCAGATCTGCAGTCTTCTTTGTGGATATCACTGTCTATCGTGACATATTAAAGTACCTAATTTCCGAAAGCTCTTTAATGGTCTCTTCAGAATTCCAAGTGGCCAACTGAATAAAAATGACTATCTTGAGCCTTATTTTCCAAAATATATAGTCTGTTCTTTTCTTTTTCTTGTTGTGTAGGCTAAGACCCCTAGAAAAATGTTGGCTAAAAGTAGGTAATGTTTTCTTGCTCTGAACTTGAATTAGAACTTCATGAGGTTTTCACTGTTAATTATGATGTTTCATACTGAATTCTGACGTGTTTACCTTTTCATGTAGAGATTAAAAGATTCTCTCTGTGTCTAGTTTTCCTAAAGTAGTTATCAGAAATTAATGCTGAAATTTATCAAATTTTTTTATCTCTTAACAAGATCAAAGAACTCCCACCCATTTAAACTATTAGGATAGTAAAATATTTTTTACTGGAAATAGCCTTTAATTGTTCATAGTGTGTTTATGGTTAACTTACTAAAACATTATATGGTATTTTCAAACCTACAGTATTTATAAGAGAACATGGCTTATGCTCTTCTTTGACAACATTTGAGATTCGTGTTACACTGACTTCAAGAAAAGTGAGTCAGAACTCATTCTTTTTGTAGCTGTTGAAAACAAAAGGGCTATCTGTCCCAAGGATGCTTTTTACAACTTCCCTGAAATTCCTCTGAATCTGGAGCTTCTGTAGGGCGGTGAGGAATAGGGAAAATAGCCAGTCTGGTCTATGTTATTAGGCTGTTCAGCTTTCCTCTAGAAATCACTTTATGACCATTTTGCCGTGTTCCACATTAAATCCTATTCAAAATTTTATTGAAGTTGTAATACATTGAAAATTAGTTTAGGAATAATTGACATTTTTTAAGGTTTTTTTTTTTTTCTTTTGGGAAATGTAGCCTCTCTTTGTGTTGATTTACATTTTCTTTCATGTAATTTACTAAAGTGTTCCAATCTCATTTATAAAGGTCGTTCACTTCTGTGGTTAAGTCCATTTCTAAGTAGTATATATCTTTGTTGCTACTGTGAATAAATTCTTTTTTGTTACATAATGTTAAATATATTCATTTTGCAACCAGAAATCTTACTCCTAACAGTTGATCCTCTTGAGTTTTTCAAATAGACTCAAATTATTCATAAATAACAACTTTTTTTTCATGTGTAGCATTTGTAACTTGTATTTTTCTTTTCTCTGAGTATAGACTGAAATATTCGAGCTGTATTAAATAATCTTAGTAGTAGGAATGCTTGAAGCGCTTATCCTTAAGTATACTGATATCGCTTGGTTTAAAATAGATGTTATCATTAAACTATCAGTTTTATTATAACTTATTAAGAAATTTATTTTTATTTTGAGGCAGGAATAGAGTTAAGTTTTTGGGTCTTTAATCTCACAACTTCGCGATCCCAATAACAGCTTTTATTTAACATGCTTTTGTGTTAACTTGAATTAGCCACTTTCCTGAGTAAATTGCGTTTACATTTTTGGAGAATATAATACTTGGTTTTGAGGGTGTTTAAAAAGAGTTTATTGCTATATTTGACCTAAAAGTATCATAACTAGTATTTTGCCTCACAACTCATTACTGTGATTGGCTGAATTTCTTTAATGGGCCTGCCTCGTTTTGCTAGCTTCCAAAATTGGGATCAGGCAGCATTTACTCCTTTGATGTTCTGAAGGTGTGTGTGTAGATTGAGAACTTAACATTTATTTGGTTTGAAAGTCTGAAATAATTCATTTTTCAATGATCTGGGTATAGTGCCTTGTTTTGCAGGCAATTCTCTGAAAGCACTTTATTTTTTTACAGTTTTTAAATTTTAATGCTTTGTTTTATAATTCTAATTGTTTTACACTGTGGGCAGAAAATATACGCTGTACAACTTTTTTAACAGCTTTATTGAGGTGTAATTAACAAGTAATAAACTACACAAATTTAAATTATACAATTTGATGAGTTTTGACATATGTATATATCCATGAAACCATCACTAGGATCACAATAGGAAGCATGTCCAGCACCCCCAAATTTCTTCATGCCCATTTATTACTCCTTTCCCGGTCCCTCCCACACTCTCCCTGGAACAACCTCTAATCTACTTTCTGTCAATATAAATCAGTTTGCATTCTCTAGAGTTTTATAAATGAAGTCATACGGTATTTATTCTTTTTTATCTGGATTCTTTCACTCAGTATAGTTAATTTCAAATTCATCCATGCTGTTGATACATCAATAGTTTATTCATTTTTATTGCTGAGTAGTATTCCATTGTATGGATATACCACAATTTGTTTGTTTACTTTTTGATGGGCGTTTGACTTGTTTCCAATTTTTGACTGTCACAAATAAAGGAACATGCATGTACAATTAGGTTGTATATGAATATATTTTATTTTTCCTTGGGTAAAATACTAGGAGTGGAATAGCTTGTCCATATGGTGGGCATTACTCATTTATTAGGAAATTTCCCAACTGTTTTCTAAATCAATAGTACCAATTTACATTCTTACTAGCAGTGAATGAGAGTCCCAAACCCACCATACCCTCGCCAACACTTGGCATGGCTAAGTGTTTTTAATTTTAGCCATTCTAATGGGTGTGTAGTGGCATATCATTGTGGTTTTAATTTGCATTTCCCTAATGTACTGGGTTCTTTATCCAGGCAGTCTAACTTCAGCACCAACATTCTCAACCTAGACTGTGCCACACTGTCTCTTTAACCTTGTTTATTATGAATGCATCATCAAACTTGTTGAGTTATATTTTGCCCAGCATGTATCAGTGGGAAGAGAATCAGAAGAGCAAGGATACAAGTGTGAACTTATCTAGAGCTTGTGAATTGACATAGGGACAAGAAGCAAAGGAGTGTATCTGATCTTTCTTTTTTGGCAATGTTTTTTTTTTTTTTTTGAGGAAGATTGGCCCTGAGCTAACGTCTGTTGCCAATCTTCCTCCTTTTTTCTCCCCAAAGCCCCAACAGATAATTGTATGTCATAGTTGTGCATCCTCTAGCTGCTCTATGTGGGATACCGCCTCAGCATGGCTTGATGAGCGGTGCATAGGTCTGCACCCAGGATCCAGACTGGCGAACCCCAGGCCCCTGAGGCGGAGCACACAAACTTAACCACTACACCACTGGGCCAGCACCAAGTGTATCTGATCTTAAAGTGCTATAATTTTGGACCATGGGTTTAACTCTAATTGTCAAAGAATAAGTATAAAGGTCATAGCTTAGAAGTCAAGATGATATAGAAGAATTGTTTTATCAGGAGTTCCTGAAGTAGTTGGAGGAATGAGAAACTATCTTTAAGAAGATTATATAGGTGTGATATGTTCTGAAGTTTTGCATGTCTTAAGATGTATTTCTCTTGACTTCGTGTTTGAAAGAATATAAATATTTTAGACCTAAACTTGTAATATTTACATTTAAATTCTATACATAGTCTTCATTCACGTCTTCTTTGCATTTTGTACTGCAGAAGACTGTAGTTAGACCATTTTATGTGAATATAGTTTAAATTTTGTGTTGAAATGGACGTTTTTAGCACTTTTTAATCTTTAAAATCCAAAAACAGCACACGGAAGTTTATATGTGTGTATTTTTTAAACTTTTTCCCTAGATGTATTAAGCTTGCTCAATCTGCATATATATATGTCTTTCTTCAGTTCATGAAATTTTTCTTCTATAATATCTTAGTCTTATTTCTTTTCCATTTGTTTTGGTGTCTTATCTAGAAACATCCGTTATCCATTCTCTATCATATATTTATTCTCTATTTTCTCTTGTTAAATTAATCTTCATTTTCCTCTATACTCTAGGAAAATTTATTAAATTTTATCCCTTTTTTTCATGGGTTCAATTTTCTATGGCATCGATTCTTTCATTCACTGCACTTGTGGATTTTATTACAGCTGCTGAATTTTTAGTTTTCTTGCAAGCTATTTTTTAATATCATCAGTTTTCACTTTGCCTCGTCCTATTTTGTTTTTTTTCTGTTTTTAGACTTCCTATACTACCTTTCTGGAGGGCACATAGAGTTTCACTCTCTTGTTTTCTCCTGAGAAAGTAAAACAATTTCCCCAAATCTTTCTATCTGCAATTGGATAAGGTTCACATTTCTTAAACTGATACACCTTTTTCATGGAACTTATATGTCTTATATTTCTGTATATTTATCTCCTGTATTTGAAATTTATAAAATTTATGTCAGCAAATTATTCACCTGAAGATGATGAATTGTGCTGTTCTTGGCTATGCTCTTTGCTTATTGCAGCAGTAATTGTTGAATCTTCTTATTGAATTACACTTTGAAGGCAGATGGTTATGCACCATCCCTGGTCCAGTTCTAAATTTATAGCCCGTGCTCACTAAATGCCATACTCTGCTTCAGAATTATAATTGTCTCTCCATTCGTTATTTTCAATAGTATCATCCTAGACAGTGCAAGAAAAACTACAACTTCCAGTATGCACTGCTTAGTAAGTTCCTCATGTCTTGGTACCACCTATAGCAATGCACCCAGCTGAATTGTGCTGCTTCTCTGGTCCCTCCTGTCACTCACTGCTTTCTATCATTCCATAAACCCTGGGGTGCTGCTACTAATGGAAGGGATATAGCAAATTCTACTCTGTTTGTCTCAAGAGTGCTATCTATATCATAGAGAGTCAGCACAGAGTTTCTTTGTTTCTCAGACCTCAGATTTCTGAATCATGGAGAAGTAATATAGAAGGTATGTTGAGATTCTGCAGGGAGACTGCTTTTTATTTGGCAATGCCTGGATTTTGTTCCTTGAACTCAAATTCTCAGCATGACCTCCCTGATACATGTGGTATATTAGAGAGAACAATGAAAGCTATGGCTCCAAGAAGACCTTAGAACCCAGTGGACAGCCCATGGCCAGGGGTCTGAGAGCTCACCAAGAGAAAACATCAGCTCAATTGCTGACAGCCTAGAGCCCCCGACATAAGGGGCACCACAAGTCATTTATCATATTTTAGTAGGCATCCAGTTCAGTTGATCAAGATTTTTTTTTTTTTTGGTGAGGAAGATTGGCCCTGAGCTAACATCTGTTGCCAATCTTCCTCTTTTTGCTTGAGAAAGATTGTCCCTGAGCTAAAATCTGTGTCAGTCTTCCTCTATTTTCTGTGTGGGACGCCGCCACAGCATGGCTTCATGAGCAGTGTGTAGGTCTGCATCCAGGATCCAAACCCACGAACCCCAGGCCACTGAAGCAGAGTCCATGAACTTAGCCACTACACCACCGGGCTGGCCCGGATCAAGGTCATTTGATATTAAATGCTGTTAAAATTTCAGAATATAAGGAAGTTTTAGGGTGGTTTGAGTCTCAGACAGAAACATTAAATTTAGCATTTAGAATAAAACTGCACAATTTATGTTTACTAAGTTGTATAACCAATGAATTAACTTTGAAATCATTCAAGAAAATTAAACAAATAATAAAAAATTTGTAAAAATGTTTAAGGTAAGCAAAGAAAGGAAAATTAAGAGCATCTATTATTTTGAATATCAGAGAAATTAATCTCAAAATATTGTCTGCAATGATTTAAGCATATTTTATGTGGCTGTAAACTATTATTATATCCAAATCTTCAACTCCATATTCTCATATTTGAGTCATTTTAGGATATGTTCTCATTGTGTGTGAAACATTTGTTGGTGAGAAAAAGGAAATATCTACCCACGTGATAATTATTAAACAAGAGAAGATAAGAATTGATTCACATTTACGTTGGCCCATTGTAATTACTGCCTTTTCACTGACTGGAACTCTTTAGCCAAAAGCAATGAATGAGATTGCAGCCTCTTCCCAACTACAACTGTACATAAAAAACATTTCTTCGTTAGAAGGCTTAATATTTATTGCTGTTATAAATTCCATTGAATTGAGTAACATAAAAAATGTAAAGCCAATTGCTTTGGTTACCTATTGATTCATTAAAGCTGTGCTAAAACTTAGTGATTTATAATGATTTATTTTTATGGTCCGTTGGGTTGACTGAGAGGCGCTTCTGCTTCACATGGTGTTTCCTGGGGCATTGGAGTGGCTAGAAGGTCCCAAATTGCCCAGTTCTCATGGCTGGCAGTTGGTGCCAACTGCCTGCTGGAAGCTCAGCTGGGGGGCCTCAATTCTTCTCCATGTGGGCCACTCCACATGGCTACTTGGGTTTCCTGGCAGCATGACAGCTGGAATCCAAGAAGGAATGTTCCAAATGTGAGAGTGGAAACTATGGCACCTGAGAACCATTCTCAGAAACCATAAGGTGTCTCCCACCACTTGTTTCAAACAGGTCACCAGACCAGCCCAGATTCAAAAGTAGTGAAATAGATTCCTCTTCTCTATCAGAGCAATGACAAAGAATGTGTAGCCATCTTTATATCACCCCGACCATTAAGTATTATCATCTTTTTCTGCTTGTTTTTCGAAACTCCTAGTTTTCCCTCTGGATACTATATGTAGAATAAGAGATATTGGATTTATATACTCCAGGGCCTAGTAAAGGTTCTGATTTTAAAGCTTAGGTGCATTTTTAGTTTTATAAATAATATGGATATAACTTTTTATATATGAAAATAAATATAAAATGATAATGATATTTTCATTACATGCTCAATGTACCATCTTATACACCCAATTGGAGATCCACTGATTTAAAAATTAAAATTAAGTAATTTTGTTTTATCAATGTACTACAAAAAGATATTAATTTGGTTTATAAGGGCACAATACTATACAGGAAAGAAACTTTAATTAAATTTATATAAAATAGAAGAAAACAAAACTAGAAAAGAATACGTTTGGGAGTTAAGAAGAAGGCCGATATAAAAATGCATGACACAAGTATCCATAAACTTGTAAGGGATTGGCCACAAATTTGTTCTGAGATTTCTAGTAGTCAATAGAATAAGAGAAATCTGGTCAATCCTTTCATGGTGCTTGTGCACTAGAAAACAAACAACAATATAGACAAAATGTTAAAGAGGAACAAGACTAGTCCTGATTCTAAAACCAGAAAAGATTTCTTAAAAATCGTTAGGATGGGAGCCCAGGATAATGTCATGTTCAACAGTCTCAACAACGTCCTCAAAGTCAGCACAAGGACGACTTTCCGCCAGTCCTATCTAGTCCAGTCTCACGATAAAGGCCGGGATCTCCACTGAAATCAAAATTCAGTACAGGATATTGTTTCTCAAGAGGTGAACATGGTACCATCTAGTGACCCAGCTCTGCTAAATTGACTTAAACCAAGAGCTAGTTTTAGAATATTCAAAGAATAACTGTACTTCAAACTTCTCAGGCATCCTCCCTAAGTATTTCTTCTTTTTCTTGAAACTTAACAGATTTTTGATGGCAGGGAAGCTAAAAAGCTGAGAAGTAAACATGTAAGATGTAGCTACTCTCTTTTGTCTCTTAAATGCAGACCCTAATGTCTTAGTGGACAGAGCTCCAGGTAGAAAGAGAGCTGAAGTGTCTGATACAACTTCAGGGCCCAATAGGGAGAAATCCTGCTCTTACTCAGAGAGGAGTTTCAGGTACTTACAGGCAGAGTTGGGATGTTAGTTAATTACTACTGACCAGTTTATTTTCTCTACAAGAATGTTTAGTCCTTTGCCACACTTCATAAATATTCAGGTGTCCTTTTTTCCCCCCTCCATTAGACTCTTTCTTTCTTACCCTTCTTTTTGTTGAATCATAGTATTTCTCTCATGGCTGGATTTCCCTGGATTGCGCAATTGAAACTGTAAAGTTGCTTCCTTCTTTCGTTAAAGAACTACTTGCAATGTCCGGTGAAACAAGATTACTGCTGTATCCATTTATAATAGACTTCCTACATAATAAATAATGTATAGCAACTTTAATAGTGCTTGATAAATTTACCATTCTTTTTTATTCAGTTTGTAAGTTTAATTCTAAATATCAAGTTTGTTGATATTTAATCAAGAGCTACTTATAACTTTAATGTATAATTTATTTACTAACGAAGCATAAAACACATTTCTTATAAAAACATACATTTGTTGTAGGCAGCTTCTAAAATGGTGCTCAGTGATCTCTCCTCCTGATATTCACAGACTTGTGTACTCCCCTCTCCTTGACTAAGGACTGGACTGCTGAGTCACTTCTAACCAGTGGAACATGGCAATGTCAAGAGGATGTGTTTGATGACTGGGCTACAAATATTGTGATATCCATCTTTTTAGCAAACTCTATCTCATGATGGCTTTGCTGAAGCTGCAATATTGAAGAGATCCATATGGCAAGGAACTGAGAAGAGCCTCTGGCCAACAGCTAGCAAGGAACTTAGACTTTTGTCCTCAGTCAAACAACTCACAAGGAAACAAATCCTGCCAACAACCATGTAAGTCAGCTAGGAAGCCGAGCCTTCTCTGGTTGAGTCTCAGATGAGACCTGAACCTTGGCCTACACCTTTGCTGTAGCCTGTGAGAGACCAGAGCACAATCATGGTTGAGGCATGCCCAGATCCTTGACCCACAAGAACTCTAAGACATGAATGTGTCTTGTTCTAAGCCACTAAATTTTGCAATAATTTGTTATGCAGCAAAGATGAGTAATAAAATATCATGCTTTTATCTTTTACTAGCAGAATTTAAAATCAATTATTTTTTCATAGGGACAATTCACATAATGTGTTATTCTCAACAGACTGGTAGAGATTTAAGGCAAAATTTTATCAAATTGTACATATAGTAATATTTATCCTGACTATTCTGAACTTAAAAACTAACAGTTTAATGTCATTTGTCAACATTAGATGCTTAAGCTATAGCTTCATAGATACCACATTTTCCCAGAGAAAAAATCTCGAGACTAACAGATTTGTTTGCAGAATTATCACACTGGAGTCAAATAAACCATAGGCTGCTTCAGTTGGTTTATGTAGAACATAATCCTACACTAGCTCACATCCTCCTCGAGTGAGATTTCCATGTGTTTTCCTCAGAAATGATGTTTCTATTCAAAGTTATCTTGGTTTATATTGACACTATACAATGTACAAAAATGAAGAAATCATATCTTTATCTCTGGAAGATTTGTCACTGGCTGGCTTTCCTGTTTAATTATTAGTGTGGCAAGGCTGACATCCACAAGGGATTATTATTACAGCATAGTTTCAGAAGTTAGTACAGCAGTAGGTGGTGGCAAATCATCTAAGGCTTTTCTATGTGAAAATCTTATTTCTTTTAAAATAGTATGACACAAATCTTTCTTACAGAAAAATTCCAAATACTATACGTAGATACACGCCCTCTAGAAGGTGTAACTTAAGCTCCCTCCCCTTGATGGGGCGTAGACTCACTGACTCCCTTCCAAACAATCTAGTCTGGAAAGGGAAACATAGTAACTTACAGAGGAGAAAACTGGATACACCACCTGAACCAAGTGGTCAAGGTTGACACAGCCACTGATGCCATGTGGCTACCAAGAACCCCTGATGTGAGGTGAGGAAAAGTCACCTCAGGTCTATGGTCTTCTTTCCCCAAATCCATAACTCCAATCTAATGATAGGAAAATATCAGACAGACCCAAACTGGGGAACATGCTGCAAAATACGACTTTGGTACTCTTCAAAACTCTTAAGGTCATGAAAACAAGAGGAGACTGAGAAACTATCACACATCAAAGAAGCCATGGTGAATAAGGCAGTGCATGATCCTGGACTCTGTTCCATGATTCTGGAACAGAAAAGGAACATAAGTGAAAAAACAGATAAAATTCAAATACAATCCATAGTTTAGTTAATAGTCTTATATGAATATTATTTATTTAGTTTTGGCACATCTGACATCATTATGTAATATGTTAACATCAGAGGTTTCTGAATGAAAAGGTTACAGGAACTCTTTGTACTATCTTAGTAATCTGTCTCTAAATCTAAATTTATTCCATAATAAAAGCTTTTTAAAAATAGTATGTCCTATTAGTTTCTTATATTGATTGAAATAATGAATAAAAAATCCAACTTTCTTGTTTAAGAGCAAGGTATAAAACTCTTTCCAACTGCCATGTCCAACTTAAACCAGTTTTAGTTATGTATTAATTTAGTATGCTTAAACAGCTTTAAAAAATAACATGTGCAACCAAAGACACAGACTAGAACAATTAATGTTTGGTTTAGAAATTAACACAAAGCAAAACAACAAAATTTCGATGCCTCCAGACACAGCTTACTGAAAGAATTCCAGCCTTTTGGTTTTATAAAATTGAGCGGGAAGGCACAGGAATCTTATCACATGTCTGATAAAACATCCAGGAGGCTTCAGATTTCATTTTCTTGTGCTGTTTCCTGATAATCATCAGAATATTGCAGAATTAAGTATAAATCCAACAATGTTAAGAATCCTGACTGAGCTTAACCACAAGTTACATAAATGAGACAATTAATCCATTGAACACAGAATTCATTCCCATTTTCTTCTTTTCTTTTCTTTTATCAACCATTTAAGTCATTTATGGTTCTGGTTGAAAAGGTTTAATACCTGTGGCTAGTGATCATCCGTTTAGGCGGCTTTCCAGATGGCATCCTTGACCAACAGGGAAATGTGAGAAGCAGCCCACATAAACCCTTTATTCCAATCCAAACATCCCAGCCATTGTTTTGTTAGGAAGCCAAGTCGTCTCTTTCAGTGCGTAAATGGACTTTACTAACTGAAGTCCATCTGGACTTTGCATGCTATTACAATCTTACAATGCAATTTAATTGCCTTTGAATCTCTCCTTAGATTGATGATCACAAAGTTCCCCTATAATGGAATGGGTCAAGGGTGTGGGATGCCACTTGCTTTTCTTAAATAAAAACAAAATGTGTTATTGATTCTAACCTTCATATTGTGAGGGACAGTCAACACAAAGTCATGCCTCCTGTAAACTGCCCATCATCAAATAATTACTTATAACATGATTGTATCAGGTAGTAAATACTGGGAAGAAAATGTATAATTGCATTGATTTAGGCACATTTATTTATTTATTTTTCAGCTTTATTGAGATATAATTGACATATAAAATTGTAAGATATTTAAAGTGTACATCCTGGTGATTCCATATATGTGTACATTATGAAAGGATTCCCACCATCTAGTTAATTAACACATCCATCTCCTCACATTATCTTTTTTGGGGGGGGGGATATTTAAGTTTTACTGTCTTGGCAAATTTCAATTATTCAAAATGGTGTCATCAACAATAGTCAGTATGTTTTACATCAGATCCTCAGACCTTATTCATCTTACAACTGAAAGTTTGTACCTTTTACCAACCTGTCCCTGTTTTCCTCACCCCCAGCCCCTGACAACCACATTTCTATTGTTTCTATGAGTTTACCTTTTTTTTGGATTTCATATATTAGTGAGATGATACAGTATTTGTCTTTCTCTGTTGGGCTTATTTCACTTAGCCTAATGCCCTCAAGGTCCATCCATGTTGTGGTGAGCAACATGTTTGTCTTCTTTCTCATGACTTAGTAATATTCCAGTATATATGTAATTTCTTCTTTATCCTTTCTTCTGTTGACAGACACTTAGATCATTTCCATATCTTGACTGTTGTGAATAATGCTGCAATGAACATGGGAATGCAGATATCTCTTCGATATCCTATTTTCATTTCTTCTGGATATATACCCAGAAGTGAGATTGCTGGATCCAATGGTAGCTCTATTTTCAATTTTTTGAGGAATCTCTGTAGTGTTGTCCATAGTGGCTGCACCGACTTACATTCCCACCAAGAGTTAGACACATTTAAATTAATCAAGTTTAAACATACAATACAATATTCAACAATTCTGAAATTTTAATTGAGGTATAACTAAAGAAATTATACCATCCAGCAAGTAGTGTAAGTGTACGGATTAAACTTTTATTTTGTGCTTTTTAATTCATAATTAAGTTATGGGACTTAGAAATGTATTTTAAGGGTTTCACAGAGATTATCGGATTTAGAATCATTGTGCAGAATAACAATAAAGTTAAATGACCTATTTCAGTCCCAGATAGAGGCTTTATTCTCTGGAATACATAGTTGCAAAGCCCTGGGGCACAAAATTCAATAGACCAAGGAAATAACAGATTCAAACATATACATTGACATAACTGATGGATCTGACAGCCTTCACATCAATTTTTCTGTATTTCTTTCAAAAGTCTTAGAGGTAAATTGAATATTCTCCTGATTGTTGAGTAAGGTTTTAGAAAATAAGATTGTGCCCTGTATTCTTAGTTAAATTTTAATGGCCCATTTCATTAGAACAGTCTACACCCATCGCTTCTAGCCCAAACTGTGCTCCCATGGAGAAGTCAGCCACTGCATTGACTAAATCATTGCCATAGCTATGATTATTTTCCTCATTGCAGGTGCCTAGACTTAGCAACTTCACGCTGAAGTTCCACTACATTCCACGGAATGGCATAGACCTTTGAAAACACATATTTAAGTTTTCTGAATTATTCGCTGTACAGAAATGCAGTAGACCTGCTCTATGGAAATATACTCCTTGTAGAAAACTTTTAATAACGTGCATGTTCCTTATTCACCCTCTATTTGTTCAATAGCATGAAATCCCAGACTGTCTTGAACCAACACTGATTTGTTTAATTGCCTCCTCCTAGTGAGAAACATTTCCAGTTAAGGCGTACTGGACACTCAATCTTTCCTGTTGAGACAGAGCACAAAAGAAAGCAAAGGAAAGTCATTCCATTAGTATCAGGGGAGCGGCTTTGTCACATGCTACAAACAGCTTGATTAGAACATTTAAGCTGCTTCCAAAGGGTTTTCTTTCTGTGCTGGTACAAAGTTAGGAGGGCTGCCTATTTAAAGCAGCATCCCTATTAACTTGTCTGCCAAAATAGTTTTGCCAGGTTTCAGTGAAAATATACAGATTATCAGAGCAAGTGCTCTAAGGGCATCCAAATGGGCCCCTCCTGCCCCCTCGGGGAGGTTCATAATCAGAGCAAGAAGTGGGGCCAGGAGAGAGGCACACAAGCTTTGTCTGGGAGATCCTTGAGAAAAATCTCTCTGAACATTCTGAAGATCAAGTGCAGCCCTCAATACGTTGACACACAATGTGGTCTCCTGGATGGGATCTCGGAATAACAATGGGCAATAGTGGGAAAGCTGGTGACGTCTCAATAAATTCTGGAGTTTAAGTCATAGTGTTGGTTGCTCAGTTGTGACAAATGCACCATGATAAAGTAAAATGTTAACAATGGGGGAAACTGAGTGCACAGTGTATGGAACTCTCTGTATCACCTTTGCAACTTTTCTGTAAATCTAAAATTATTCCAAAATAAAAAGTTTATTCAAGAAAAAAAAAATCCTAAGAAGTGGGAACAGTATAGATAATCTCTCACTGAGCATGTCGTACAGGGATATGGTGATACTGATCAACTCTCACCTGGGAATTCTCACCTGGACATCAAATCAATGAAAACCTGATTATGGTTACAAATCATGCTGGAACCTCATGAAACATCCAGCCTATCAAAAACAGAAGCAACACAACTTAAAGTTGTCTACACAACAAAACCTTGTCTATAAAACATTTGGAGGATGAAAACAGGTGATATCCATAAACTCAAAAATATAAATAGGCATTCCCTAAATATTCAAGTTTAATCTTGACAAGCCCACCTACTGGTTGGATTTTAGGGCCCATTATAAGTTTGATTGCACTTGAGAGGTGACTAACAGATTTAGAAACCCCTGCAATAGAAACTTGCTTAAGGACTCATGGCTATGCAGACATAGTGGTTTATCTCGAAGAAGTCCCTGCTCCTCCCCACGCTTCATCTGCTCCATGAAGAGGGATCATTTCAATATTAAAAAATGCCACAAGAATAACATGTTTCTTCGTTATACAAGTGTCTATCTCACACGTTCTACACGCACAGCAATCTGGCCATCTGGAATACATGGATCGTTAAGGGGCCTCCAGCCCTTGAGGAACGATTAATCTGGCACGAAAAAGAGACACATAAAATGACAAATCTGAGGACAAGAGGAGGCCAGAGGTGTGGGCATTAGGACACACTGAAGGCTGAGTTACCTCGATGCCAAGAAAACACACTAGTGTCCACATCATGGGCAACAATAAATCATTCGGATTTGAAATAAAACAATTCAGCCGTAGACATGGACTCAATCTCAATTTTTCCTCCTATCAGAGAAGGCTATCTTTGTCTCTTCAGCGTACTGTCAAAGGAACAAGGCAACCAAAGTGTCGTGAAGAAGGTTGAGTCCTTTGAATGGATGAAATTACAAAACTGGAAGCCAGCGTTACATCTTGGGTCAATGGTATTTATCATACGCATTTAGCACTAAGGACTATATGTATAAATGAAGATTTTGAAAACTAATAAGAGCTAAAAATGGCTAATTCTGCACTATATACATGGTATGTTATTATGTTTTTTGACTGCCCAAATCCTGGGGTGACCATAATATCCTTTAATTGTGAGACGTGGGATTTTAAGAGCTTCTGGTATAAGGCATGGATCCAACTAAAAAATTTTCATCATGAATACCATACCCAGCTTGATATTTTGATTCTGGCTAGTCAGACATGGGCAAGAATGGATGCCTCATGTCACCCACGTCAGCCACAGCTTCTCCTCTTCTTTTCTTTTCATTCTGGTGGTATTTTTGCTGAACCTAAACCGATAATAATGATCTACTTACATGGCCTGTTCTGTATATCTGTCATATTAAAGTCTAGGCTGTTTGTTTATCATACTGTGATCTATAGCTTTCTATTAATTTAATTATACTAAAAGATCTTAAAAGCCTTGGGCTAAGTAACATGTCAATTAGAAATGAGTTTAACTTGGAATAAATATACATTTAATACTTGTAATTTATTGTTTTAAGTACAAACAAAGCCCTCACTATGACACAATCTATTATTAATTGCTCCAATGCCCGAAGTCCAATTAAGTAAATCCATTTACATTTTCTTCGGAGAAAGTTAATGTTCATTTCTCATAGGAAGTACTAGATGCCTACGTTTTCCTTTCTCATAAACCGGTAACTCCACAAAGCACTTTTGTGGGTAATGAACTATGTCAAGTGTGAAGTAAAGGGAGGAGGGGGAGATAAAGCCAGTAGCGAGGGCTCACATCTCTAGAAAAAGAGTAACACCCAGACCAATGTAGGGCTCCTATAAATGTTTTCAAATAAAATATGATTAGACCCTATTACAGACCAATTAACTGGCAGTTTATGAATGTTTTTGACTTGCAGTAAATGCAATTCAGGTATGCATCTTAAACCACAATACTAGTATGTTTTCAGCTATTGTATGTGGCCCAAAAACAAGTCTGCTGCTAGCTCTTTTTCGGTATGTATATGAAAATTTACACCTAAAAACATCAGTCTCTGTGTTGAGAAAAGATAGTTAATGCCCTGGGTCACATTTTATGGCCAAAGTTACAAATCCCTGAAAAATAACATTTATAGTGGAAACTCTGACACAATATTTTATGCACTCATGCTATCCACAAAAGAGAGAATTTAGGAGTTTGGAAATTTTAATGTGTGAAGCTATAAACAATTATGTTCAAAATCGTTTTCAATGTTTTTTATGCTATTTCAAACCCGTCAAAAACAGCAGAGAATTCTTCATATCTTGTTTGTAATCTTCAACTGAAAATTGTCTTCCAAACATGATTTATTTTGATTTGGATACTGTTCATTAACAGTATTATATTTTTCTATTAAATACTATAAATGCTAATTATGCTTTCAATATGACAGATACCAAGTTTCTCTAAAATCTCTTAGAGCACAACAGAAACTTTGTTCTATGCAATCTAAATTGTGGTCTCAGTTTATAAATTGGAGATGTCGGCTGTACCCTTGGTGGAAAATGTTGTATCGTACTCTGTGTTTCATTCACCCTGTTTAGGGGGGCAGGCTCCAGGGTGCTTACTCCCTAATCAAGGACCCTACCTTTAACATGGAAATGATGACAGTAATACCTATCATAGCTTGGTAAGAGGCACAAACAAGAGAGCCATCTACAGTACTTGGCAGGAGATTAGCACCAATTAAATTGTAGATATCATTAGTCTAAACAAGTATTCACATCTTAATGGCATTTAGAGACCCAGAAGGTAGTATATTCTTATATTGTTTATCAGGTTACAGATGGAATCATATATGTAGCTTTTGCAGGTGCTAATTTAAGGTTTGTGCTCAATTTAGTTTCTCATATCTGATATGAAAAGAGGAAATGGTTTATCAGTCCATCAAAATGGTGGGCAGATCTCATCCTTTCAATTTAATATTCCATCTACTGCAATATGAATTTAATGCCTCCATCTAAAACTTTGAGAATAAATTCTTTTTCAAAAAGCATCCCCAAATTGGAAAAACATCTTAAAGCACGGAAAAGCCTTAATAATTTAAACCAAGATCCATTAAAAACACAGAAGCAATATTTTATTTTCTAAACCATCAAAACCTGAACAGAAATTTCTTGGATGTTCAAATTTTACCAGTGAGAGAAGACTTAGGTCTCCCTGTTGAAATGAAACAATGACTGGATTAACTCACTTAATGATGTCTGGATTTAACGATTTAATGACATCTACATTAACCCCTTTAACATATCTGATTAACATATACACTTAAAAATAGTAGCTTCTACAATGTTTCCTTTTACATGCTTATTATAGGATGTAAGTGAGTGTTGATCACAATATTTCCTGCACATGAAACACTAAATTTTAAATTTCAGTAGCGAAATATTCCTTGCATTTATCATTGTGTTGGACATTGTTAGTTTTTGTGTTTTTTAAATGTGCATCAAGGAGACCACACTTCATCAAAGAGGCCATCCTTACGGATCTGGATTACCGAATAAATAGATTAGAACATGAAGAAAGTGCAGGCAAAGTCTCCCCCTTTCATTATCCTACAGGAAATCCTATCTACGTGCCTAATATGAGAAGTCAGTTGTTTAACATAATAGATCTGTAAAGAAATAGATCACTTGCTTTAGAGTTTGTGCTAAAGTATGCATATCATTATTTAGGAAGTTATCATAGAAAGAGAAAGAAAGAAAGAGAAAGAAAATCCTAAAATGTGGTCATAATACTGCTTTGACACAGAGAAGTGGTTGGGAAAAGCCCAGTCCTTTATCTGCTAATTGTATACCTACTGGCAGACTGATGTCTCCAAGTCTAGGAATATGGCTGTGCTTACAAAAAATAGATTGTATAAAATTTATACACGAATAAAGTATAGGGAATGTTCATAAAATACAACAAAATTAATAAATTTCAAAATGTCACAGTTAAATGTGTAATTAATTTAAGTACTTCAATTTGGTTATTATCTTAATGAGGCTAGAGGTTTATAATTCAATAAACTCTTTTATTATTAGAACAACATTTTGAACAGAAACAAACATTAGAAGTGGAATAACATAGTTGTAATAAGCTGCATAAGTGCACATCCACATATGTCCACACTGAGAGTTACACATCCCCTATAACGTGTCTGCACACCAGCCACAAGAGCGAACCTTGTGATAGCTTCATGTCAAGCCCTCACAAGAACATTAGGAATATCGGAATACAGGTACCCCACAGGGGAGTGAGGTGACTTATTCGAAGCACGCTAACCTCACTATGAAGCTGAAATTTGAATCCGATCTCTCTGACCACAAAGCTACTGTTAGCTACTGGGCTCATCTCCCCATAAGATGAAACGAACATGCTCCTTAACTACCACGGGTAGACATGAATATTGGCCCAGACACCTGGGTACATACACACAGGCACACACACACACACACACACACACACACACACGAATGGCCATTCACATTTGCAACATTTTTTTTTTGCTTCTAATGTTTAAATTCTGGTCTTATGTTAAGAGACTATAACAGTTTATTCACTAGTAACATCCAACCTTATCTAAATAGTGATTTTCAAATTCTGCCTTAGAATAAAAATAACAAGTCTAATCCTCATTTGGATATAAAAACACTCTAATAAAATGACCGACAGTGATTTATGAAACTAGTCTATACTCACATTGATAGCCTATGTCTATTTGAATTTGTTTATAAATATTTTTCTAAATACGTCCACATAACTGTGTCTGCATTTATGAATGCACATATATTTCTCTCTCCATGAATTAGATATGGTTCTGAGTGTGTGAGGTGAATGCAAACCTGGGCTGGTCTATATCAGAGAAATAGAATTGAGCAGGGAGAGAGGAAAGTCAGGGAGCCTGACTGCACAATAAAATATTCACAAAGTAAAGCCCACAACCGCAAATAATTGAATTAGCCAAGAGCGATGCAGACAGGGACATTGCCTGGGGATTAATGGTCATCTGGGGGAGCTGATTGTCCAAGGCGGTCATCAATCCCCCAGAAAATGCCCTACACCAAGGTCATTGTGGCTATAAGAACCCATTTTTTTTCACTATAGAGGCTTAAAAAATCTTTCATTTTACTTGATTTCCTGCATTATCATCATTCCTTCAGGTGGCTGTGCGAGGGATGACTTTGAATGGTGCTGGGCTGAACTGAGTATTTCTGAATAATTGATCTCCAAGGCAGCCACCAACCCAACACTAGTCAGTGTGGAATGTTTTATCCAGGCTGAGTAATATTTCAGAGTTTTTTCAACCATGAAAATTGAGTAAGAGCTTAAAAAGAATTTGTACTTTGTCTTAGACCAAAACACTCTTGGAAAAAGATCTTATAAAACATACATTTTTAGTTTTTGTCAGCATTCATAACAGGAATAAAGATACAAATCACAATGATCAGGAAGGCCAAGGAAGTAATTGACCTGGAATTCATGAATTTAGCTCTCATTTGCAATAATAACAAAATTTATAGTACAAATGACATGATAAGAGGTCAGTTACAGACATAATAAATCTGTCTATACTCCGCTCGAAAATAATCATGAATAAAAGTGTGTAATGACTTTTAAAATCAGATTTCATAATTAAATTTTTATTACTTACCAAGACAAATTTATTATTTGCTAGCAACACATGTGTTATTTATGTACTTGCTAAGAAATAATAAAATTTAAAGAACATTAGGAAAAAAGTGAGAATAAAAACCAAATTATTGTTGGCAAAATTAACTTTAGACGTAACAAGTGGGATTTTTTTAAATTGGAATTTTCACTTGAATTATTGTGTCCTAAAATTTTACATATTGGGCACGTTTTGCATGCTTTCTCCAATTTTCTTGGCCTCAAAAGTCCCCTTCACACTTGTTGGACCGTGTGCATCAGCATGGAGCTGATTACCCAGAGGATGCGATGAGCCCATAGCCCTCCTTTCCCGGTGACCGCCAAAGGCCAGATGAGGCAACTCAGAGTTGTGGGTGAGTTGAATCCCCATGGAACAAACGTTGAATAAAAGGAATCCTGAGGAAGAGGCAGCCAGCTAGGTCAAGTCCTCTCCATTCTTCATTAAGGGATTGATCAGCTAACAGGCTATTTCTTTTCCCAAGGCAGTGACCCATACTGAGAATCTCCCGCTGTCCCCCCCCAACTCCCTGCCTCACTTCCCTCTGATGTCAATCACACATGCCTGGAGCTGCACTTCTTAATCAAGAATCCGTGCCCACACCTCTTTCCTAGAGATCCCAGTCCAAGAGAGCTGATACTCAATCACGCAAACTTAGATTGGTACCCATGCTGTCCACATATGCCAAACTAGTTTTGATGCATGGACAAGTGTTTTTCTCACAAATTAATGTTTTATTTTGTTCACAGAATTACCAGTTTTCCTTATTCATACTTCATTGATATCTAGAGTGAAGGCAAAAGGTGAAAATTTGTTTGATTGATCCAATTATAATTTGTACGTTACCTGTTCAATTTATCGCTCTGTAATTTTTGTCTCCACTATTTTTCAGTACATTAGGTGACATGGAACTGAACTTTTTCTGTCCACGTTTATCTCTTTTCCTGTCTTGTCTGAGTTCTACAGCTTTTTGGACAAAATCACCTTGCAACAGACACTTTGTTGATTTTCTATTATCTGTTTTCTCTTTCTCTTGTAATTTAACAGAATCTGATTTAATTAATAGTGGCGATGTGTCCTGGCAACATACTCTCCATCCCAGATTCCCTTGCTGATGGAGGGACCCAATGAGAGATCAGCAGAAGTCGTTCCAGGTTGGGCTGGTGATCCTCCATTTGCCCCACTGACCTAGATCTCCACACTTCAAGTCCTCCACTATGTTCTGTGTACCAGGAGCTGACCTGTGGGGAATCCACCATATACTTGTCTTTGGGTTTTGGTCAGTGGAGGACACAGGAAGATGAGAAAGACAGAGAGAGAAAGAGAGAGACCAAGAGACAAAGAGAAGGACACTAGATAGAGCATGGTGGGATGGGACGTTTATTCCCAGAGATGCATTCCTAAACAAGGTCAGAGTTCTTGTCCAACTGTCCTTGCCTCACAGCCCTCTTGTTTCCAAGACTCCAGAATTTCCAGTCTGCCAATTTTACCCTAAGAGAAGATCAGGATTAAAGACTGAAGGATATGCCCACCATTTAAAGATGTGAATAAGTCTCTATGGAGACCTGTCCAACTCCAACAATATAATTTCTTCAAGTTTGGAAATCATTATTTCTTCTTATTTTATTGCCCTTTTTTCTTTAACTGTCCTTAAAAAAAATCAACTACTTCATCTGTTCATCATTTCAACTTTTTCTCTTCTACAATATGGATACTCAGAAATCTGTCAAAAAGCACATCATTTCTCAACTTTTCCCTGGGTGCTAAATGACCATGTATTTCCCAGTGGAGTAATTTCCAATGTACACCTCCCACATCCCGGTGCTGCAGGTTGTCAACCTCGAGAGGGAGTCTATCTAATTGTATCTGATCTCAGCTATTCTTCTAGAGTTAATCTGAGGCAGAACAAAAGTTTTAAAAAATGTAATTTTCTTTTGCTGGACTCTGCCTGTTTCCATGAAGACTTCTGCAAGTGTCCTAGTCTGTTGAGGTTACTTCAGGAGTATTTAAAGAGAAATGTTAGAATATCCTGCCATCACCATCTTCACAATGAAAGTTATTTTCTTCTGCCATTTGGAGAGGGAAATTGGACCTGGGTAATAACATCACATTCAGGAATTTACATGTAGATTCTCTCTCCCAGTGTTTTTGGCTCATAAAATCTGTAACACAAGGGAAATTTGGTAAGACATGGATAATACCACAAAATGAACAAGCAGTACTCACTCTCCCTGCTATAAAATCACAGTATTTTGCCATATTAGTTCAGATTTATCTACTAAAATATGATTTCCAATTTTAACTGATTATTGAAATTGGATAGGCTCAAATTTCTCTATTTTCCACATGAACAATCAATTCATTCTTTTCTTCAAGGGAGAGTAAAAATGTCAACCTGACATTAAAATCAAGGACAAGAACTGGGCTGGGACAACGGATGCTTCCAACCACCAGATATGGCAGGACAAACCCACACTCTCTTTGTCTTGTGTCTTCAGGAAGGTCTCCAAGCAACGCCCACTCGAGTTGTGTAGCCTAACTCCTGCGATCTCAGCAAATAATAACAATTAAAAAAATAACATCATTTAGTTTCTTTCCTAGCATGCTTTATTTGTATCAGTGTTCATAAAATACTATTCTGCAAAATATGCCAAACTGAATAATTTTTCTGTTAGCAATTCTCAAATTACATAAAACATAAATAATAGAACACCATCCAGTGTGTTCTAATTTATTGCATTAGTTTCACATGCAAAGAGTTGTCAACTCTTACTAAAAAACATTATCCCAGGAATATTATGGTAGCATATTTTGCAAAAAGGATTTAAACAGCCATGTCATTCAGTACATTCATTTATTTTTTTAACTTGTAAAATAATAAGACTATTGTAATCTCCTCTAACGATCTGTCTTTTCATAAACTTTGGCTGCCAAAGATCCTTTAAAGGATGAACAGCCACACATTAAAGAATGCTGGAATCTTAGTTTCTTTTGTGCTTTCTCAGGAGCAGAGAGTTAGTCACTTCCTCTCCCCCATGCTGAATCTTGTCAAAGAAAATGACAAGAAAACAAAACAAAGCAAATAGCAAACAGACAATTGAAAAGCGAATGTTGCAATGGAGTATGTATTGACACAGAGCTGTAGTATAAGAGGTTGCCATTTATTTGATTATAAAATGTAAATATTACAGCCATCTTTTGCAAAGCTCTTTGGGGGAGGAGAATTTATTGGGTATATTAGTTATTCCTTTAAAAATAAAGATATCTTGGAAGAAATCTATCCCTGGATCAGTGCATGTCATATCATGTATAAAACAATATTTAGCAACTGTGTAGAGGGACTGAATCAAAACAGAAGCCGTCTCTGACTGGGAGCATGCTTTCTGCCCAAAAAAATATTTGGTCTTTGGCAAATGGAGGCACAGGAAAGCCCTCTTCCACCCTAGGTCACCAAGGTCAGGACCCACAACCCGCATCTGCACTCTATCCCCTTGTGCCCACTCCCTCAGACTGTAATGACACGTTTCTGCAGAGCCTGTCTCTGCACCTGGACCAGAATACCTAACTCTGTTCACCAGATCCAAATTGAGTCCCCACTTGTAGCCAACCTCCTCCCACCCATTCCACTCTCTTCTCTCTCTTACCACTCTTTATACTGTCTTCTTCATTATTCATCTACCCATCCACTCACCAAAGGTTTTCCACACCCCCACTGAGCGCGAGGCACTGTGCCAGGTGAAGGACTTACTGCAGTGACTAAGACAGAGAAGGGCTCATGAACCTTACATTCTAGGGGAGGAAAAAGAAAATAAGACAATAAAGAAATATCAACCTAAAGGGAAAGTAGCAAATATCGCCAAGTTGAGGGTTGGAAAGGATGACGTGCAGAGAGTGACCGGGTGGTCTCCACAGAGCGGGTGGTCATGGAAGGCCTGTTGGGAAAGTAACTTTGTGAGCTGAGATCTGAGTACAGGCAGAGATGGGGAGGAAGGGCAGGAGGTGAGTCTCTGAAGGGGAACCAGAGCACAGTCCACAAGGCTGGAGAAGAACACCTCCATTCCAGTGACTGAAAGAAGGCTCTTGTGACTGGACAACCAGAATACAGGGCACAATATGCCATCAGTTTTCAGTGAGGACCAGATCGAGTGGGGTTTGCTGTTCTAGGGAAGATCGTGTATGAAGGGAAATCGTTTTGGGGGGGTTCAAGCAGGGAAATGGCATTGTCTGATTTGTGCTTCAAAGTGATTGTTCTGCTTTTGGATGAAGGGGGCTAACTGGAAGGAGACCACTTCGAAGACATTTTCTGTCGTACAAACTGAAAGAGAGATTACACATATTACAAAGTGTTACCAAACCCTTTTAAACAATCACTCATGAGTTTGGAAAAATGAAATAAAATCTGGACAATGGAGTCTGGAGACTTTTATTTGATTTTTTTGTAAAGGTATGTGATAGAAAGCATAGTTCCAAAATTTTGTTGTGTTTTAATAGCAGGCAAAAAATCTTTCCAGGATTATTTTCTATTTATTTTAGAAGGGAGTATCAATTTGGGGCAAAAATATGTGTAAAGATAAAAAGAAAGATAACCCTTCAAGAAAGTTGGGAAAATATGAGAAAAACACAAGCAGCCCCCGAGGTAGAGGCAGTCTTACAACATATGTGTCCTCCTGCACGTGGGCAAGAATCTGTTTGGATTCTTCAGATGTTTATTTGATTGTTCAGTTCACATGATGTTCCTGTTCCGTCCCTCTCAGTTTTCATGTTCATGTTGTACACGTGTGACGGAGACCCAGGTCCTTCTCCGTGGTTCACTATTGTGATTTTTGACAGAGAATGTGGTTATGAGGAAGTTGGTGGAGCCGGTGATAAAATTTCCTGCAGCAACTTTAGAATATACACATATTTTCAAAATTTCTGAAGGATTCTTGTGCTGTTATATTGTGAAAGGCTTACCTATGCCAACAAGAAAATACAGAACTTAATGTAGATAAATTTCTGCCATTTCTTTCTTGAGTACAGTAAAATTCTTGTCTTGAGCTAATTTTCTTCTGAATGAATGAATTGGCCAACAGACTGAAGTGACATTAATTCAGTAAGAAACATCCAACAGATATATTTATGTGCATACTTCCATAAGCTCGTATTCTGGTTAGGATTCAGAGAAAGCAGAAATATCCCACTTATATTTGAAAGGACTGTTGCATAACCACTATGTTTAAATTTGCAAGTAATTATTTTTAACATATTAAGCCTAGGACTCTGTATCTACTTGAACAATAAAACATTGCTTCCAAACTCATCTGTTTTCATTGGGCATATTAAAGAAAAAAATCTGGCTTTGCCCGCAAAGGAGCTATTTGACAATTATGTGGTTAACATTTTTGAAAGCAATAATAAAAAAAAAGATAACTCAGGACAGAACCATTTCACTTTGTACTACAAAGTCTTGTAGCCTGTGCTATTTTTTTATTCGTGTTCAGTTCTTTTGTTTATTTAATCTTTAATTATTTGCACTAGTTTCTTAACCATCCAACCATCATGAACTTGTCCTTATGTTGATACTTCCTGCCAACTGTTTCACACATGGTGAATATTATTAGGAACGATACTCTAAACTTAATCCACAGCTACAACTATTTTGCTTTCATTATTTGCAGTAATATCCATAAATAGATGCTTCATTGTAGGCACTTGCTGCTTTTCTCTTCCCACTCGCATTGCCTAATTATGGCTCTCACTTGAATAATTTGGCAAATGCTTATATAGCGTCTTCAATTAAAAATAAATAAGGTAGAAGAATGTTCTTTCTGTACTCCTCAGCTTTAAAAAAATGAATGTTATCCTTTAGATCTATTAAAGGAATCGTTCCAAATCTTCTTCTCTTTCCAGTGTAATTTTTCTTAGGGCAAATTAAAAATGTGCGGTATCTAATCCAAATAAATATGACGCTTTTCAACCCCCACACTTCCTATTGCATAAACTTCCCAAACAATCGTTTCATACAATTTTAGTGAGAGTGGAAACTCAGAGCATGCATCCACTCTCCTTTATTGCAGTTGGCCATGGGCTCATGGGTCACGCTGTGGTGCCTACAAAGCCTCTCTCGACTGTGACTCAGATACCCTGAATCATGACCCCTTACAAGCCGCATTGTCTGAGAGTCTATAAAGGGCAGAAACTAGCTCCACCCTCTTCTAAGATGAAGTTTGAAAAATGATCACTTATGTCCACCACGTTTCAGTCCGTTTGGTTATACATGTGAAAGCAGTGAACATAGAGGTTATATTCAACCCTAATTGGAAACGTGTTTTGTGAAGTTATATCATTTTTGAAAGACTCAGGATTTTACTGATGTTTGCCATAAATAGAAGGCAACAGAAAGGATAATGTCATAAAACCTTTACGTTACGTCATACGGAACCTTTGAACATTAGTAAGCGATAGAATCTGACTGTCCTAAATAGCCAAGGTAAGAAAAATAAAATGAGTGATAAAAGTTATTTATTTTACAATGAAAACAACAAAAAAAGAGTATGAGAAAGCAGAAGAGAGACTAAAATATAAGAAGAGTTCCATCTTTTTCTTTCTGAAATGAAATATTCCAAGCACATAGAACATTTTGTTCGTTTTTATAATCCTCTCTCGTGTTGCAGTGGGAGTCCTGGGTGTTAATGAGAGAAAGATCAAAAGGTTCTCAGAATCTGACTCACAGGAGCCGAAGATACTGTCCACGTGTAGTGTTTCCACAATTCCCTCAGCAAAGCAGCCCTGTACTCTTCAGCAAAGCGGCTTTTACCACCTCACTGCAGTCAAAAGTTCAAGGTAATTAATTCACTTAGTAACTTAAGAATCGATCTGCATTTTGGCATGTCATATTGTGAAGGGATAGATCACAATGGGGCAGCTCCTGGTAAGGCAGGGGTAGAATATTGATCCACTTCATGGGTAAATTCACTTGCCCCCAGGCTCAGGGGTCAGCCGAACCCAAAAACCTATGAACCCTACCTCTCAGGGCACAGTGAGGGAAATGAAGAGTTTCCTGGATAATGTGTGGGAAGCTGAATTCTGGAAATCACATTTCCGCTGAACCGTCAATTGAAAAGAAAATTGCACTTTATCAAAATAAGTAATATTGAGCCTATGAAACTATTGTCTAAGATATGTAGACAGAAGCAAGGGTCAGAGGAGATGAAATGAGCAAGTTGAGTTTTGTTATGTTACCTTTAAAATCACTTTTCTTTGTTACTGCTGTATGATATTCTAGTTGGTCTCAACTCTCTAACTCAAGGTAAAAGATTCACTTAGTCATTAACACTGAGATAATGTGTTGATGGACACTCATTCTCAGCTGCCGTTTTTTTCTGTGTTAGATGAAAGATGCACACCTTTCTGTAATATGATTGCGATGAATCTCTTGAAAGTGGGCTTCTCAATATATTCACTGAATTTTAGTTTCTAAACTCAAGGCAATTCATATTTTGAGCTAGACATCTCTAAGCCAAAATTCAAAGTATTTTTTGGATCAAGGGGTTTCAGAAGCATGTAAATTATAAAGAGAGAGCTTGGTGTTTAGATATGAGTGGAAGCAGCGCGGTGTGAGGAAGACCTAGATGCTGGCGCCATCTATTCTCTGGTTTCCTCTTAGGTTTAAAGATTTAGAAATAAAACATGTGGCTTACTGAGGGCTGGCTGCATCGAGTAGACGCTTAGATATGTACTAGTTACTGCTGATAGTGACACCAGTGTACCTAGATCCTATGGCAGCTCTCTCCTGCTCTTGGGCTGTGAATCCAAGAGCAAGCCCACTAATAAAAATCAGAGCTAATGTGTGTTGAACATCTGTGTGCCAGACAGTAGCCCAAATGCTTCAGATATATCAACTTATTTAATTCTCACACCAAACATATGAAGTAATAACTACCCTTATCACCAATTCGGAGGTAAGGAAACTAAGGCACGGGGAGATTGACTATCTTCTCCAGAATATGTGCTGGTGAACATCACATAGGATTTGAACCCAAGCAGTTGGGCTTCAGAATTTGCATTCTTTGTAACTACATTACACTGTGGACCATGGAAAAGCATCTAAAGCTGAATTAGATTTAAAAAAATAAATTTTAAGTAGGTAATATGTTAGCTTAATTTCTCTTTTAATTTGTTAGTATGGTATTATTATTATTATTTTTGTTTTATGAGGAAGATCAGCCCTGTGCTAACATCCGCCAATCCTCCTCTTTTTTTTTTTTGCTAAGGCAGACTGGCCCTGGGCTAACATCCGTGCCCACCTTCCTCCACTTTATATGGGACACTGCCACAGCATGGCTTGCCAAGCGGTGCATTGGTGCACGCCCGGGATCTGAACCAGCAAATCCTGGGCCATCACAGCGGAGCGCGCGCACTTAACCACTTGCGCCACGGGGCTGACACCAGTATGGTATTATTTTTTTAACATTGTTTGTTATTATGACATTTGATGGAAAAAATACCACTGTAATATTTTGCTTTTACCAGCTTTTAAAAATGAAGGCCACAATACCTTTACTATAATAACTTATAGGACATTTGCAAAAAAGTTAATATTGAAGTCTGTCATTCTGCTAATAGTAGCAGAGATCTTAACCTTCACCCTTACAAACATATAAATTAAATTTTGCACTGGCTGTGGAAAGTAGCTACGAAACAACAATCTCACCTCATTTTATGGATAAGAAAATAAATGAGTGGCTGCAATATAAAGACATCTATCTAGTCCTTGTAAGAGCACGGAATCAGCCATGCCATGCCTTCTGGTCTCCTGTGCCCTCCCTCACACTGGCCGCATCCTCACGCCCACTGGTGGTGAAAGAGAAAAGGGGATGAAGTCTAGTTGACTCCACCAGCTCATACTACTAGGCTGGAAGAAGACGTGTGGTACACTTTGTTAAGTTAAATGAAGCACAGGTTTTAAATAGAAAGATTTAAAAAAATTATAATACACAAGTCACTATGGAGAAAAGACAACTGGAAAGAAAAAGATGAGGAGGAACAAGCGTGAAAGAAAGAGGAGAAAGAGGAGGAGGAAGAAGGGAAGAAACGCAGGAGGAGGAGGAAGAGAAGAAGAAGACGGAGAAGGAGAAGCAGAAGAAGAAGGAGAAGAAGAAGTAGAAAGAGAAGGAGGAGAAGGAGAAGGAGAGGAGAAGGAGAAGGAGGAGGAAGGAGCGGCAGAAGGAGAAAGTGGAGGAGGAGGAAGGGGAGGAAGGTGGAGAACGTGAAGGACGAGGGGGAACAAGGGAACCGATGCTCGTCTGTGCCCCGTTGGCTGTACACTTTGCTCTTGACGCTGGCTCGTCAGGGGCTTGGACTTGGGGACAAGAACCTACTGTTGCCCTCCCTCCAGTTCACTGAACTCAGCATTGATGATTTAAGGAGCCGGAGGGGATGTTCTTTCCTATCCCAAAAACAACACTCAAAGGTTTCTTTCTGTGAATGTTTTCGTGAATGAATTTGAAATGCTTTTGTTTTAAGGAATAGAATGAACCATATTGTGTGGAAAGTGAACAATTACTCATTATTTTCCTCCTGAATCCTGAATCCTTCCTTGGCCGAGGTTGACCATGTTTCACTTTTACCTAGAAGTTCCATTTCCTAGTCTCTGACTTTCAACACAAACATTTTTTTCCCCCTTTATGAGGAGTGGTTCTTTTTATCTTCCTATGACACTGATTTCTGTAGGTCTTTAGATTTGCTTGTCCTATTTGTGAAAGAGAACACGATTCTAAAATTTAGTTTGTAGGTATAGTGATTTATAAAATAACACTCATGTAATTTCCTCATCAATTTTATGTTAAAACATCAGAAACCAAAATAATAAGCAATGGGAAAAAAACAGCAGAAGCCACTTTACTTGCCTAGGCTAGCATCTATAGTAACGATGATGTATAATATGATGTTGTGACTCAAAGTGTTCACAACATCCAGAAACTAAAAGAAATTCTGTGCTGTATTTTTATTATAAAATTTTATTTCATTTAAAATTTCCAGATTGGTTCTTTTTTCTGACACAAGTCACAATCTATTTAGGAACAATTTTGGGAATAATGTTGCACTTGCTCTGTGCTCTAATTTGAACAGTTGTTCTATCTAGAACCTATATATGACACGCATATTAAATTTAGTCATTGTAACTCCAAAATAATTAGTGAAAGGGACACCATGATTGAGATTTATGGAATCAAAGTACAATATATTTAATTTCAAGCATTTCTTGGAGTTCCTGAGAAATTCTTCAGCCTGTAATTTTTGAGATGTGATTGTTTTAGCTCTGACATCAGAAACAGAGTTTAGATAAACATGAAGTTAACTGTCTACATCAATGGGTCTCTACACAAGACAATTTTGACCCCACACCCTGGAGACATTTGGCAACATTTGGAGATATTTTTGTTTGTTGCAACTGAGGGAGTGCTACTGGTATCTTGTGGTAGAGGCCAGGGATGCTCCTGAATATCCTACAATAAACAAGGCGTTTCCCACAACAAAGAATTATTTGGCACAAAATGTTAATAGCATTGAAGTTGAGAAACTCTGGATTAGCGTCTTCAGTTCCTTTGGATGCTGCTAGCTGATGCTCCAACTGTTAATTCTCTGGTGTTTATCTGGGGTTGTTCAGAGATGTATGATTTAAAGGCCATTAATCTTACTTTTTCTGGGAAAATACAATGACAGGGCCGTTAAGATGGTCTGGATTCTTCCTCCAAATTATAGTAATGCAATGAGTGACATGGGAAAGGCTCTAGAAAGATCTTTGATTGCTTTGATAGATCAACACTATGCAGGAGATCTGGATTTGTACCCCCAACAGGTTCCCCCAAAAGAACTGAAGGACAAAATGTGTCTCCCATTACCTAACACATACCTCCCACTTCCTGACACATACCTCCCACTTCCTGACACATATCTCCCATTTCCTGACACATATCTCCCACTTCCTCACAAGTATCTCCCACTTCCTGACATACTTCCCACTTTCTGTGGGTGTACATCTGGTAAACCACAGTGGCAGAGAGGCACTGCTCAGGACATTCAAGCTGAGCCTGGCCTCCACATGCCATAGCCCACAGATTTGTGGAAATTATACGTTGCGATCCATAGTCTCTGATCCCCTTCTTACAGTTATAAGAAGCACATATGGTTTCAGATTCTTCTATGTTTTCCAAGAATAAAGCAGCCTCCACACTCTAGCCCAAACTGAGTTTCTTGGGAATGTTGTCTCTGTTCCAGTTCTTAGAGTATCTTTTTGACCATACAGAGGCAGTTTTAGAGGAATTATGTCCCAACTACGACTATTCAACATTGGGCTTTATTTAGGAAAACTGTCCTCCTGATATTCATTTTACCTAGGCAAGTAAAGTGTCTTCTTTGAAATTTTATCCCTTATCAGAGAGATTTATATATTCTTGGCCTTCATGACTAAGATTCCCTAGTGAGCCCTTCAGAGCTTTATATTCACAGAGAATTGTATTTGCCGCATTTACTTTAAATGATGAATCTTCATGAGTATATTTCCAAAAGCCTTAATGCAATAGATAGACCTTACAGAAATCGAATAAAGAAAAATAAGCAAGAAAAGAGAGGTCTCGATGTACTCGATAATCAATAATCTTTATTTTAGGACTAGATCAAAATCACAAGGGATGGAAACACTCGAGATAAATGCAAATTAAGTGTTAGATGGATCACCCAATGGAATGCCATTTTCCATGGTATATAAACAAAAAATACAGGGGCTGCAGTAAAAGAACCAGCTCATTTGTAAAGGGCAAACTCAAAAAAGATGAAAAGGACTGTAACCATCGCACTGCTTCAAATGTGAGCAGTGTTCTTAGCTCATGACCAGCCTCTTCCTGTTCAGTTTTCAGAAACACTTTTAAAGGAGCAGAAACTATGTGGTCATTTCTTCCTGGGCAGTTACCTAAACTATTAAATTGAACATTTTATGTTATGAATCACATTTAGGGTAAAAGCTTTTCATTTGGGTGATGATATTGTAGAAAAAGACCACATACTCCACAAAATTGTCCAATTTTTAAAAATTCCAATGCATAGGGTCAGGCAAAGGGTCTCATATTTTGTTGCTGATAGTGTAGATGGGCTCAGCTATTTTGGAGGTGAAGTTGGCAGTACATTTTAAAAATAAAAAATACGTATATCTTAAGATGCAGATCTCATGTTCTGTTATCTATTGTAGGACAAAGCTGTACATGTGCAGGGAAAGTTGTATAAGAGCATGGCCTCTGAAGTAAGAGAGGCTCTTATAAGCTGCTTCACAAAGGATGGATCTAGGAGTTGTCTTTGATCTATCCCTTTTCCTCAAATTGCATTCCCAATCCATCAGCAAGTCCTTTAAAAAAATGTAGTTAAAAAAAAGAAACAAACAAAAACAAAAATGAAAAATACTATTTATCAGCTAAAAAAAAGAAAAATACAACTGTATGTGTCAACATGAAAAAAATCTCTGAGATAACCTCTTAAATGAGAAAAGGAAATTACCAATGATTTTGTTAAATGATCATTATCGAGTTAAAAAGAAATCTATGTCCTTGTATCAGTTCATACATTCATATATATATATATAAGAAAAGTCTGGAAATCGGCTCTGAAACCCAATTACAGTGGTTTCTTTTGAGAATATTGAGGAGAGATCAGGGAGTTCAGAGAAAAACTTGAATGATGATCCCCAAGAAGTCTCACAACTTGAGGGATCAGTTTTCTAGGTAGAGAAAACAGAAAGAATAAGGACCACGGGCAGCAAGATGAAAAAATAATGCCAGTGAGGTGAGGATGTAGCTAAGCAAACAAAGAGAGTGAAAGAAGACAGACAAAGGTGGCCTAGGGCCCAGCGTGTTAGTAGACAAGGCTGTCTAACGAGTTTAGATTCTGTAACTAACGGAATGGAAATCTGTTAGAGAGTTTGACGTATATATGATTAAAACATGTAATTTCTATTTTGCAGAGATCATTCTAAAGGACTGTCAAAGATAGGAAGCAGCAAGGAGGCTGGTTGGCTCTTGGCCAGCTCTGGCAGGAGATGATGATGACTCCTATGAGGACCTAGCAGTGGAGAAGGAGAGCAGTGATTACCCCGGGAGTATTATCTCAACAATAGAGAGGACATCCTGAGGGGTCCAGTGTGAAAGATGAGGGAGAGTGACGAACAAAGAGATCTAAAACTTCTGCCTGAGTATTTGGGTAAATGGCAGTGCCATTTATGGAGGCGGGGGATGCTGGAGAAGATCAGCATCTTCACTGGGGTCGTTTTGGCACTGTGACTTGAAGCTGCTGGCTGCATAGCTCGATAGACACGTCTGGAGCGCACGAGAGGAACTGATTCCAGCAAAATGCATGTTTCCACTAGAATTAGAAACACAGTTTGAAATTTTGCAAATAAAGTAAGATCCAACATTGAATGATTACTTGAATAACAAAATCTGTGTGGATGTTTTATCTCTTTGTTTGTTTGTGTGTTTGTTTTCCTGGTACGGTTATTTGGACCTCAAAGCACGCTAAATATCTCTTGGCTATCTATGGAAAATGGCTGTATTCTCTTCATGGAAGTCATTAGTAATTCATAGATATTCTAACACCTTGAACAATTGTGTTTTTAAAAGAAATGAGGGGGGAAGCAGTGGCGGAACATGGGAAAAAAGAGCCCCCCATTGAAAGCTCATTCAACCTTAAACAAATTTATTAATAAATCACCAGGTCCTTCTGGGACAACAAAAGTACTCGTAGACAAATTGGATACAGAAAATGAGGTAAATAATGTTTTAATTATTTGCAGGCATTATTGTGGGTCTGTGCCAGAACCAAACTTGTAATAATACTTTTGTAAAATACGCCCAATATTTCATTTGAGTTTAATCATAATTGCATATGGATGGTGATTAGCCAAAGAGCAATAAAGTTAAATTAAGCACAATGATTATCAATATTATTAAAAGCGTAAAAATAATATAAAAAAGTCTTATAAAGGAAAAAGCCTCTTACAGTGGAGAGATATGTTTATGATACCTTTTCTACAGAAGTCTTTCTTAGAAAATTTCTCACTTTATCTGAAACTCTTTTTCACACCCTTTACCAAAGAAAAAGGCCAACATGTTGCTAGAAGAAGGATTTAGAATTATGAAAGCCATACAGCTTTATACTTTTATGTTGATTCATGATCATTTTTTTTAAATTTGATATCCTATTTGTGGCTTGGTTTAAAGCAAGGACTGTGTGTGAATATAGCAGAGGATAATTTATCCAGGAGTTTACATATTGAAAGCATCCAAATAGTGTAATTATTCTCAAATAATGATTATCCATTTAGCAAAATAATGCCACTGTGATCATTGAAAAAAAAAAATCTCCTAGTATGAATTATTCATGATCATGAGATCCATGAGGCTGTGAATGCAAGCCGGTGGCCTGCGCGTGCCACCGGACAGGGTGGGGAATGGAATGGAGGGGTCAAAAACGACTCTATCAGAGGCCATCTCTTGTTGTAAAATTCCTATAAGTTTAATGGAACAAGGGTCATTTGTTTCAGAGCAGAACGCACTCTGAATGAAAGGGAAATTAGAAAGGAAAGTTGTAGAGAGAGGACCTGGGGCTCTGATGCATCTTCCCAAAGACATATCTGCTGCACCACCCTCTCCTTTCCTTTCTGAGGATGCTGAGTCCATGAATCCTAAGAATACATACATTGGACGCACTAAAGTTCAGATAGCAAGGATTTATTCTTTAAGAAAATAAGCATGAGTAGGTTTTGAAATTTTAATTTTACGTGTGGAATTTGCTATATAAGTTTATAGAATTTATGCATTTCTTTTTTACTTCAGATTAATCTGGATTTCTTTGATTGATGCAAAATGAAGACAGGCCCTTAATATATTTATATAAAATAAAAGATTTCATGAGACATGGATTTTTGAATCTCATTTATTTCTTCCAATCCACTTTATGTCTTCTACTAGTACCAAACTTTATGAGCCAAAACATTTTCTTAATAATCTTGCTCTATTGGATTGAAAATACATGAATTCTGCAGAATTTACTAATTCACAAATCGGATCCTAAACATCTCTAGTTAATGATTTTCTAATATACTAACCAAGTCAAGATGTTAGTTTCTGCAATCTGAGAGCTGTGAAATCCATCAGCATCCCTTTGAAAGTATCAAGAAAATAGGATTCTCCGGTTTTAACACACACACACACACACACACACACACACACACACACAACTATTTGACCATAGAAGTACAAAGAAAATGATAATAGATTGTTTGCTAATTGTTACTATATGCAGGTATTATACATAGATCAATAGCTGGAGCTCATATTCATGTTGATTTTCACACACCAAGAAAACAGCAGAGGAAAGGTGAACCATGGAAGATAAAACGCAGAGATTTACACATCCCAGGATACAATTAGACACTTTAGTCTTTGAGGTGTCAGTAAAATTATAGAGTATCCGATAATAGCTATACCTGGTGCTTTCTTTGACTGATGAGAACAAAGAAAGAGAAAGACAGAAAGATTAAGAAGACCTTAAAATCCATATGACTGAATAAACCTGTCCTTATTTACTAACATCACAGACTGTTGCCAGAACAGCCGACAGGCAGAGCAAATTGCAGAGATGGTGGCGTGTCTTTGCTGTTATGGTGCAAAAAAGTAAAGGTCTGACCGAGAAAATGAAGCAAGGTTTTTAAATTAATTTAATTAGTGGATAAAATACAAAAGATAAGTGAAAACCTTGTTGTTCCTGAAGGTTGTTCTTCTAGCAAATAAATCAGAGAGGGAGTCCATAGTGGTTTGCTTTTTCCTCCTGATAAAGTGCCATTAATGCTTCAATGTCTCTCTCTTTTTTTTCTTTTTTATTGTACCTTCAAATCCAATGTCACTTAAACTTTTGCCCTATATAAGGGGAAAGTCTTAGAACTCTTGAGTATGGTGGTCACACATTTTCCTAGAAATGAAAGAAAAACCTTTTCTCTATGGAAACAACTATATGCAAATAATGCCCATGTCTTTTCCAAATACAGCATTTCCTTTGCCACCTCGTTGGCAGAAGGCCTGGAAACTCTTATCCGACATAATAAAACAAAGTAGTGGTTCTTTAATTGAAAAGGTTTTAGATTATGAGACTGATTAATTAAGTAGAATTGACATTGAGCCTGCATTTTGCTATTACTGTGTATTTTCTGTAATATCACTGGCCTCTCCAGCCCAGAGTGAAGGGCTGACTCTGGTTCTGGTCTGGGCTCCTTTTAGATGATTCCTGCTTAAAGGAAAGAAAAAGAAAGAGAGAAAGAGAGAGAGAGAAACAGGAAGGAAAGAAGGAAGGAAGAGAGAGAGAGAGAAAAAAGGAAGGAAGGAAGGCAGGAAGGGAGAGGGAGAGGAAGGAAGGAAGGAAAGAAGGAAGGAAGGGAGGGAGGGAGGGAGGGAGAAAGGAAGGAAGGAAGGAAGAGAGACAGAGAGAGAGGGAGAGAGAGAGAGAGGGAGGGAGAGAGAGAGAGAGAGAAAGAAAGAAAGAGAAAGAAAAAAATAGAAAAAGAAAGAAAGAGAAAGCTTCAGGGCAATTTAGCTTCTATTATTACAAAATAATGATCAGTCTTCAAGACGTGTTTCAGTTTGAAGGGAGTAATGAAGTGATTCTCCTGAGCATTCTTTGAGAATTAGAAGGGTTCTATGTGATACTGAGAAATGAATACGTGTCACACTTGAGAAAAATCTGATATCATAACTGAAAATCAGAATTTACGAAACATGATATGAGATGCGGCAAGCTGTTGATTTTTATAAAAATATACTGTTAGTGAGTTCCCTCTTTGTGCTCAAAGACGGATTCAATTATCTCTTCATTCATTATATGCATAATGTTTATGAAAAAAGTTATTGACTTACGTGACATGTGAGTGTTGTCTTTAAGGCCAAATGGCCTTGGCATGATGAGAGGTCACCCAGGGTCCACTCAGCTAATTCCAAGGTTGCTGGGCCTGCCTGAGATACCAGCACTGAATTACAATGAAATGATGGTTACAGAATGTGTTACTCCTTCGCTGATTCACAAATGCCTCTTTGGAATAGTCACACACATTTTTCCTGTTTTTCGAAAGACTTCAGGATCTTATTCCTTGACCATTACCTGAAGTGAACCAGGGACCAGCTCAGGGTTACATTTCAAATATTAGAAAAACAGAAAGTTTACCTGCGCTCAGGGAAGCTACTGGGGATGAAGAGGCCCAAGGCTAATGACTAGGGCTAGTGGGTAACTGTCTTGTTCAGATGGATACACAGCACATCTTCCATACAATCAATAGTCTAAAATGCATATAGAAATGAGTCACACTAAAAAATTAATAAAGGAACAAGTTGTACTTTAGCACTTACAATGTCCTGTTCAAACAAATTACTAATATTTCTTTCCATTGGACACCTAAGAAGTCTTTGCAGAGAAAGAAATGTACTAGACAGAAAAATATAAGCAAGATGAAAAAGAACAGAATGTCTCCCGGGATGTGTCTTCTGGTGCCTGTGATGTTTGCTGATCACTGTGATCTCAAATAAGGCATTGTCGTTCCAAAATGGCTTATTAGGGTAATGTGTAAAGCTTTGGGGCTCTGCACCATTCTTTTATTTTTTCTTTGTTGCATGTAACTCTGATTTCGGATGAGATCTGCTGCTGCATCTACATCTGTGAAACCAGCCTTGTGGAGAAGCCCACAGAGCTGTTTGCGGTTGGCTAGAGCTTACAAATCAACAGAAAATTAAGACCAAGTGCTGAATGCGTGCCTGGAAATCTTTTTATAGACGAGCTCTAGGAATGCACACTCACTGAAGCATGCTCTTTGAAAACCCTATTCACTTATATGTTTTCCAGAACTATTGATGTATAACCCTCTCACAATAATACTAACTCTTGGGTGCATACCATTAACATATGGTCAATGTACATGACACAACTGCACAAGCATGTTAACATACCTCAGAGCAGGCATTCCCTTCATGTGGGTAGAGTCAGCTATTTGAACAGGAAACCCCTTAAGATGAAGGCGAGAATGCCTACAGTTTCCAAGAGAAGACTTTGATCCACCCCTGAGGCATAGTTTGAAGAAAGTTGTCATTGAGTTCTCATCTCCTCCATCCAGCTTTTATACACGCCCCCTCCTCTTCCATGTACGGGGCAAAGTTGGTCCTTCTGGCCTTCCCTTGCTAAAATTCTGCACACAAACGCAGCAGTGTCCTCATCACCAATTAATTATAACCTCACCTTTTGTGTATATGGAACTTCAGCAATGTCCAAACAATTTTCAACACCTAGTCCCATCTCATTCTTAGAACAGATATCACATGAGTGTCATTGTTATTTTGTGGATGAAAACACCGAGTCTCAGAGCTACTGGGACTCGCCTAAGGAAATGAACATGGAGAAGTCAGACGCTTGATTAGAACTCGCTTTTTCTGACATCACAGCCAGCACTGTCTTCATTATTCCATGCGATCCTATCCAGAACTCACCTCACCACGCAGTCATGTTATGGTAGTTGACATAACATGAAAAGATGGCATATGCCATTTCTTCAGGACGGTAATGGACCAGATGAAGAACATTTTTAAATATTGAAGCATGAATTTCACATAAGAAGATTTCTATTGTAGTTTATGGGACACTGTCCTTCTGGATTAGATAGTTGCCACATGCATGAGGGAGATCCAAGTATTTCTCAATAAAATGAACAGTGGCAACCACCTCGCCAAATCTTCTACTTTCTTACGTAAACCTCTATAGAACTAATGCAAAAAGTAGGCTAATATACCACCTAACTGGGACCACAGAAACAGAACTCTGTGAAGGATGGGGCAATTTATTAAGTCCCTTTCTTCAAATTGCTTAATTTTAAATGGATTTCATTTTGAATTTAGGGTAGTATATTTAAACATTATAATTTTACTGTTATACAGAAATTTGAACAATATTTTCTCACTAAAGTATATAATTTCTCATTTAAAAATGTTTGTCTTTAAAAAAGATTTTATATTGTTTGCTCAGCAATACCTCATTTGAAGACTTTTGAGCCCCATTATGAAAAGACAAAAAAACAGAACAAAACGAAAAAAGAGCCTCCATCTGGGAATTGTGAAATAATGTTAGTACAATTCTGTCTAGATTATCAAGAAGCAAGACAGGAAATACATAATTCATTGATTTATCTCATAAAACAGCTTCTGATCTGTTTGGATGTTTTTGTAATTTGGATGATTTAAACATTGGAATTTTTCTCCATAAGAGAAAAGGGAGTGGCACATGCATAAGTTTTATTTTAAATTCTAGATTTGAGTAGATCAACTACAGATCAAGTATCTTTTTTTTGTATAAAAGTAAAGTTATCTGAGGGCCAATCAGTACACATTCTCTTTACTAAAAGTTCTTGCTAGGGGTACTAATAAATAAGACTCCTGAAGAACTAAGATCTCAGGATTGGGATTTCTGACATTGGGATCAGGTTAATGTGGACAAATCTTGGTAGCTTCACAAAATATGATACAAGAAAGTTGATTTGAATGGTGTGACCATTGAAGAAACTCTGTGATGGAAAGAGATTACTCTACAGAAAACAACCAAAGCTACAAAATTACTATATTCTTGCAAAGGAAACAACTGAGACAATTAAGCCCAACACATTCATTTTATATTGAATATGATAAAGTAAGCCTGAGAAGCCTCACACAAGTCCCCCAACGAGTGTGGACTTGATTCTGGGACCTTGGTCTCCTGGCTTGATCTTCTTCCTATTTGCACTGAAATATGTATTCCACTTTTTATGGGTCTCAACCTAAAAGTTCCATACATGATACTAGATAATTTTTAGTTTTACTACAAGAATTCCAGAAGGCTTAGCGAAGAATGTTTCACTTTCTTCTTTCTTTTACATCTACTCTTTTCTTTCTTTTTCTCTTGAACAACAGCAAACAAACAAACAAATAAGCATAAAATCAATACAACCTAAAAACCCAAACAAAAACAAAAATAAAGCTCATAAGAAAATATCAGTGCTGTTCTGAAGAAAGCCCTTCCATTCTCTGCCCCCAGCCCATTGATCCATCCAATGCACTCCTCTTGGCATTCTCAGGGTCACAAGACTGGTCATGGCACCCTGGGCAGTTGTGCAGAGAATAGCTTACACGGCCATGGGAGGTGGAGCTCACTAGTTCAACTGTTCCATGCTTCCTGGCCCAAAAGTCCATGCACGTCTCCATTCACAGACCTGAAGACACTGCCAAGGTCTGTTTCTAGCAGTACCTCTTCTCAATGGCTTCCTTAATGCTGGCGTTAGAGCACTTTCCTCCTCTTCTGACCTCCCACATCACATATACTTCAGACAGCATTTATGACTTCTGCCCTGCCTTATGGCTAATCTTCTTTTGCTACCTTTGTTGATTGTAAATCCCCTGAGGACAGGGTCTTCAGGATCTTTAATTCTCAATTTGCACACAGTGCTTAGTACCAAGCTTAAAGTATATAATCATTACAGCATGCAGAAAGAAGGAAAAAGAATGCTTCTAAGACAAAGTTCTCTGTGATATTCTTAATTCTCTATTAAGAGTAGCAACATTACATGTAAATGACCTTATTTCTGGAAGGTCCCTTGACAAAAACAATATAAAAAATGCAAGTAAGAGGAAATTACCATCTACTTTGGGTGATTAGTTAAATCTTGTCAGAAGAAAGACTGTGGTGGAACAATGGATGATTTTATATTACAAAAGTGCTCCAATTTTTTCATTGGTAAGGATAAAGAAAAAACTGGCAATGCTAAGATCATTGCTTGATTTGGCACTGTAAGCTTTCTCATTGTGTCAAAATAAAACATTATTGTTCAGGATGTTTTCTTATCTTGATGTTCAGGAGATTGGCTTTGAATTTTGTAAGTGGAGTTATATTACTGTTTTATTTCTTAACATACTTGAATTACCTGGTTTACCCACCACAGGGACAATAAGGAGATTTTCATTATTGAATGACTATGATTTACATTGGCAAGGGAAAGGAAAAATATCTATCAAGCATAAAAGAATGGCAGAGGAGGGCATGGGCACTTTAATTATTATGTTTCAAAGGGTCTGTTTTGTAGAGATGGCAGCTGACCAGTATAAAGTGATCACAGGCTATGAAAATATCCTACAAATATGCCATCATAGGAAGTTTTTCCTGAACATTGATGGCCAGAAGGGAACCTGGAAGTCCAGATCCTTTGGTTTTCACCCCGACTTTCAACAAGGAAGTCTCCCCATGTCTAACCCACCAGCCTTCTCTTTGACAAGGAAGCACTGCTCTTGGATATGTTGGTTCACACAGGTTCTGTCGGTCTCTGGGAAGTGCTGCATGGATATTTGTGACAATCTTGTGGACCTGAAATTCATAGATGTGTCTACTGACTTGCCTCACATGTAAAATGTTACTCCCATGGCCTCCTTTCCAGAAGCCTCCACTTCAAAATGAAATAACACACTGCTAAATAATCCACTGGTTAAGAGAAAATCTCAAGAGAATGAATGTAGAAACATAACATATCAAAATTTGTGAGATGCAGCCAAAGCAGTGCTGAGAGGCTGAAGTATAACACTAATTGCTTATTTTAGATAAGCAGAAAGTTCTCTTTTGACATCTCTCAGCCTCAGTAGTGTGCCATGGTTCAGGTTGAATTTGTGTCCTCTAGAAAGATGTGCTGAAGTCCTAACCCTGGGGCCTATGTATGTGACCTTTTTTGGAAATAAGGTCTTTGCAGATGTAATCAAGTTAAGAGAGGTCATACTGGATTAGAGTGGTCCCTAATCCAATGACTGGGGTCCTATAAGAAGACCAAAATTTGGGCACAGACACACAAGAATGAGGCCAAGTGACAACAGAGACAGAGATTGCCATTATGCTGCCACAGGCCACAGATCACCCAGGATTGTCATCAATCATAAAAAGTTAGAAGAGTTAAGTAAAGATTCTCCTCTAGAGACTTCAGAGGGAGGATGGCCCTGTTGACACCTTGATTTCAGACTTCTGACCTCCAGAACTGTGAGAGGATAAATTCCTGTTGTTTTTCAGCCACTTGGCTTGTGGTCCTTTGCTATGGAAGCCCTGGGAAATTTGTATACATCACTTTTGAAGGAGTATCAGGTCATCTTTATCCACCAGTTGCCTAACATGTCCAAATAATCAAATTAGGTCAGAGAATACAGACTTCTCAATTTCCAGAATGCTATGATTCCACATTTTATAGACCCACTGCTCCCTCTTGCTGATTTGCCCAGTGGTGTGCAGTTTCACCCCCATAAGTACAGTATCAACTATATCCACTACTATTATGGGAAGGATGGGATTGACTAAGAACACACATGTCCAGGAACACCAAACCCTGTTGTGACCATGACTGCAGCAAATGTACCTGGTTCTCCTGTCACTTCCAACTTTGTTTGAGGCTGTCTGGTTGACTCGCAGTAATTCTTCTCCTGGGACGCAGACCTCCTCACTGGCCTGTGCATCCCACTGTCTCCTGTAACTTGCAGAGTTTCCCATCATCCATATGAAGTTATACGAAAAATGAAGCTTCACTTTGTAGCCCTCCTATGCAGCTGGACTGCGCCCAGGTGTGCCCTCCCTACACAGCAGTGATTTCTCACTCCCTGGCAATTTTTCCAAACTTACCTCTTCTATGCCATTCCTACAGGGTTTAGCTGCAACTCCAGTACTGTATGGGAAATGATCTGATAAATTGTCACCCCAAAGTGTGAATGCTCAACAACACTCCTTTTAGGGATATTTTAAATTTAACAGGAAGAAAGACTTTAGCCGAAGACATAGATCATCTTGTAAAAATAAAATGTTCTGAGGGGTTGGGGTTTGGAAGACTGAGGTGAATGGGTGAGCTGCTTTCATCCATAAATCAACGCTCAGACAAACCTCTGACCTTCACATGCAAACCAACTCTTGTGCAGCTTTTACTCTAAAATCACCCTGGACTATATTATTTTAGAAGCAATATAGGAAGAGCTATCTTAAAATTAACTGTACAACAGAACAAGTCTCTAGGAATTAGAAAAGTTATTCCTCTTTCATTTTATGCATTCTTATACTGGAGACCGCTGGAAGTGAGGCCAATAAAGGGCATTAGTAAGTGTCAGTGGATAGGTTGGTTTCATTAAATCAAACCTGCTCACACCAAAGACTCTCCTTAAGTTTGTCTATATTAGTCTTCTTCAAGAGGTGACTTCACAAGTCAGAAAGATGGCACAGTGCAGAGTGCAGAGTGAACCCTCCCCACACCTGAAATAAACCAGTGAAAACTTGGAGAGCTGTGTTTCTGGGCCTGACTTTGGACATACACATTTATGAGAATTTTCATTATGTTCAAATCAAATTCACGGGACACAATTTTACTCCTTGGGACTAAACTACTTCTGCGAAATACATTAGGATTCCTGAACTACACATTTAATGAACCAGCAAGCCCTTGTTTTACAGACTGCCTGTGATAGTTTCCTTTTGTTTTCTTCCATAAGGGTGAGTTCAACCGATTGCGACCACTTTTTACATTGATTTAGTCTACTGAGAGATGGAATGTTTATAGATAAAGCACTTTCTCATTTTTTATGAAAATGATGAGTTATCAACATTTTGCTTGAAGGCACAAGACACAACCCCATCTTCATTCAAATCCATTACATATGCCAGAGACCCAGCTGTCAATACCATCGTGGAGTAAATTTAATTTCCAGAGTCAATATAGAGCCAGCTGCATTAAGCATAAGATAATTCTGGCACATTATTAATTTGAATGGCCATGTAAGGCATTGTCTAGACAAGATATAAGCCCAAGTTTTCATAGGCAATCTGTACATAAAATGAAGTATGCCGAGGTTGTAAAGAATACTAATAACACTGATCTGGCTTATTAACCAATATTGATTGCTTTTACTCTGACACGGTCCAGAAGCCTCCGAGGTGAAATGCTGAGATGTTCGGCACTAGTGCTTTTGTTCTGACAAAACAGTAAATATTCCAAAGGAGTTGCAAGGTGCAAAGTAGAAGGGATTATTTTTTTTGAAGTTAACAACTCAATTTGCAATTCTCAAAAAATTGATAGCATGATTATGGATTTCTGTATACTGGGAAATATTACAATTATTAATATTAGTGGCAGCTGGCCACACTTACTGTTTATGATGACTTTGATTAGTTATTGCACATACCAAGTGCTTCCCAGGACTATTCTTCCAGATCATTATCTGTCTAGGTCTTGTCCTGCTCAGCCTCACACAACATTAGTCATTCATATTAATTACAGGCCTCCAAACTGGGTGTGGTTTACCACTTGAAGGTCGATGACGGCCCACTGGCCCATCCAACACAAGTTTAGAAGGACTGTCACTGGCAGTCCCCAAGAAACAAGGGTCAAAACAGTTAGTTTCCTGTGTCTAGCTACTGGAGTCAGAGGGTGGCCATTTCTTGCACGTTAGAGTGCAATCTAACACTAGCAAAACCCAGCATGGCCCCAGCTCATCCGCAGCATTTTACATTTCTCTGCTAATTGGCCATGGTAGAAACAGAATGCATCCGAAAGACAGAATTGGGTCAAAATCCTGACTCTACCACCGGCTAGACTTGTAATTGTTGACATTTTATTTTGTGACTCAGTTTCCTCTTGTTCAAACAAAGGAGAGTAGCAGATTTACATTAGTCAAGGTCCCACCAGAAAATGAAACCATGCTGGATATTTCAAACAGAGGGAATTAAGGCAGAGAATCTGCTACACAGGTGACGAAAGAGCTGAGAAGCCAAGTAGAGGATGGGAAGGGAACCCAGAGGTCAGCCGTGGCAGGAAGCTGGCAGGGAGGAAGGCTGTGTGAGCAAAGGTGAAAATGGAGCTCTGGCTGTGGTGGGGCTGCCCAGAGGCATCGTGATCAGGGAAAACATAACCATTATCAGAAAACAGTTCCTGAAGCAGAGACGGAGGGAAGAAATATGCTGCTTGCTCCCCACTTCTTTCCTCCAGTGTTCAGCCAGCACTCAGAAGCCAGAGGTGAGGAGGCCTAGGAACCTAGGACCCAGTGACAGGAGTTGGGTGGAGAGGGCTGGGAATGGACCAGGAGCGGAGGCAACACTAGGCACGGGACTGAAGGAGACGATCAAGAGAGAATGTCGGGTTCCAATGGAGCAGCTCATTTCCTTTCTTATGATTATTAATACAAAAGTTCTAACATTCTCCATCTTTTGTCAGAATAATTGCCAAAGATAGATTTTAGAGGAACAGAGTTCAACTTAGGGATGACGCTGATAATCTCTGGCAGTGGTCAGCTACACCACACAGTGGGGTAGACCCACAGGTGTCTTGGAGGCTGAGGAGAATAAACGCAGTGAAAGAAATGGTGGAACATAACAATCCATTTTGTAACTTTTAGTAATTGAATTAGCCCCCCACTGCACTGGGACAAGAGAGACTTAAGATAAATCCAGGCAGGTTGTTTTAATAAGGAAATTCCATGCCTAAGCAATTAGGACAGCTATGGCTACAGAGCATCTTTTTTTTTCCCCCACAATTACAGCTGTATGAGTTCATGTTTTCACACCCATAAGCAGTTTGATATCCTCCTGCAAGTAAGCTTGCGCTAGCTATCAGAAGGTTGGGATTCTGGCAAACAACTTGCCATTTACTACATGCCAAAATTTGAATAAGTCCAGCTATTTCTAAGACACAGTTTCCTAATTTGTAATATGTACTCTTCCAATGAGAAGCAAATTAACAATGTAACATTAAAAACACAAATTCTTCCATTAATAAGGAGTCGCAGTTCTTTCCAAAAAATCCAAAGCAGTTGAGGATGAATTAATTGAACAGATTTCCATTAAGTATCTAATCCTATGACAAGGACCATTTTAAGTATTTGGGAATACAAAGAAAAGGAAGACCTGACGACATGCAGTTTCTAGTCTAGGGGAAATAACATTTAGTCAGATAATTGCTTTACAACGTAGTAAGTGCTATCCTTAATGAATAACACTGAGAGAACTGTCCTTGTCACATAGATACTCTGCATACGCACAGGAAAATCACTTCCCAGGACACAGTATCGACATTTCTTATGCTGAGTTGAATTTGAAGTTGCCATACAGAGCAATGTGTCTATCTGTGTGCCTCTCCATCTATAATAGAGGGAATTCATTTTATGAACAGATATCTTCACCAAAAAATAAATATAAGCTGGTATTCTTCAGATATAGCTAGCTCATTGTGGTATAATAACATTCTGTGATTCATTTTTAAAATTGGCAAATTCTTAACCAATTTGATTGTCTTCTTAATTTACAAATACTGTACTTTAAAAATCTATTAATGTCTTTTTCGCCTCTTCCAATAAGAATCCAGAGCACTTTATAGTTTATATAGTAGAATAAATAAATAGAGGGGAAATTGGGAGTAAAGAAAAAACAACAAAAATAAAACAGTGGGAGTTGTGAACTTAAGGGAAAAGAACCCTTAAATAATGCATAGCTGAGGCCTCTTGGTTTTACAGTGAACCAAAAAACTGGTCGTGAAGAGATGTAAATGTAATAATTTCCCATAGTTTATGTCCATGAGCTAAAGCAACAGAGTTGCTTAAGAATGTCACACCTCCTGGGGTGAGACCGGAGAGATCTCATAGAAGTAGTGCAACAGCATCTCCCATCACTGTCTCTACAAAGAACTGGATAATGAGTTCCATCAGAGAGAGCTCTGATGTGCATCAGGCAACCTGATGTGTAATGCCAATGTAAAATGCATCTGGTGAAAGCTATTCTCTAGGCAGTGGTCTGCAAAGGATGGCCTGGGGGCTGTTCTTCACAGGGCCCTGAAGCTAAGAATGGTTTTTACATCTTAAAGCGTTGTAAGAAAAAACCGAAAACAACAAACAAAGAACTAGGGCCAGTGATGCCTAAGATATATATTATCTGGATTTTATAGAAAAAGTCTTCCAACCCCAGCTCCAAGGGGCCAAAACAATGAAATTTAATCTCAGAGTTATTTGATGGCCAAATCTAATCTAACTGATAGTGATTGATACTGTCATTCAAAAATACTTTCTGAGTCCTTACTAAGGGCCAGGCACTTTTCTAGGTTCTGGGGGGAAAAAAAAGGTAAATAAAACATACAAGAATTCCTACCTTCTAGAAGGAGAGAAGCAATAAATATGTAAGTATACCAATTAGCTCCTGCTGCATAAAAAGACCCACTCTACAGTTCAGTAATATTAAAAAAAATCATTATTTATTATTTTTTATAAGTCCATGAGTATGCACAGGATCAGCTGATCTATATTGGTCTCAGCTGGGCAATTTTTCTGGTCTTACCCGGTGTAGGGGAAGAAGACAATTCCTCTACTCTCTAGGTCCTTCTGGTTGGTCTAAGAATTAAATTGACATGAAACAGAATAACAGGAGAAAATCAAGCAAAGTTTAATAACATGTATACATGGGAGAAACCTAGGAAACTGAGTAACTCACCAGAATGACTGAGGTCACCACTTTAAATACCATCTTCAGCTAAAGATGAAGGAGGATGTTGCAAGTTGGGGGAGTCAGTTATGGGAGATTACCAGAAAAGCACAGTAAACAGGAGTAAGGTTATTATGCAGATTTAGGTCCTTGACTTCCCCACTGATAAGACTTTCCAGAGATAAGGTCCTCTTCCTCTTCATGGTGCAGAGAGGGAGACACCTTTACAGATGGAGATTTCCCTTACAAATGTAAACGTCTCTTACAAAGGGTAACATCTACTTGGTTTTCAGAGCTTCTCCCATGCCTGCAGTTTTTTTAAAAAATAACCTGCCCAAAATAATCCTCATGCCAGACACATTTTGAGGTAGCAAATTCTGCTCCCATATACTGGGCTCAGGCACATGTGATGAGCCAGGGAGCTGGCTGGTCTAGCCTGGTCTAGGCTAGTCTTGGCTCACTTAGGAGAATATGTACCCAGAGGGGAGTCACTAATCTCAGCTGGGCTTGGCAGGGTTGGCTCTGCTCTGCTCCAGGTGTCTCTCATCCTCCTCCTGGTGTTAGGGGGCAGACAGGAGTGCATCCCTTCCATGATGATGGCAGAATTTCAAGGGAGCGAATAAATAACATGGGGCCTCTCCAGCCCTGGGCTCCAAACCTGCACACTGTCACTTCTGCTTCATTCTAACGGCTAAATCAAATCAAGGTAAGAAGCTGGATCCACAGTCAGAGGACTCTGCAATGTCACCTGGCAGAGAGCCTGGATAGAAGGAGGGAGAAGAGCAGGGGCCGCAGAGCAATCTGCCACACTAGTAAGTCACAGTGTGTTAGCAGCTGATACATCCTTTGATACGTCCTATGAAGACATAAAGGCACAGAGAGGAACGGAAGTGCGGCGTTTGAAGGGCAATTTTAATTAGCATTCAAAGCTAGAGAATGGACCATCTAGATCAGTGCTTCCTGAACCTAACCCCACACCAGGATCATGCTTGGGGGTTGACGTTTTACAAGTACTGGTTTGACTGAGTCACTGGGACACAGTGGAATTTAATGAATTCTTCTTGCAGGAAAGAGCAGTAAATAAGTCACCTTTTAGGATACACTCTAATTTGTTTCAAAGAAAAGTTTATTTATGATAAGTTCAGGACTTGGTGATAATAACTCCTTTATCAGTGCTGAGTAAAGCAGACAAATTCTCCTTGGAGGGTTCATATCACTGAGTAAAAATTGCAGTAGTGTCATAAAGGGAGAATCAGAATAGCCAGTTTTGCATGTATAAAATCCTAGGAGGCTTCTCAATAAACAGGGAAATCAATGATAGGACAAAACTAACTTGTCCATATTTCTAAAGCTGGGCTTGGAGAGGCTAACGGATGAGACAGTGCAGACACCATGGAAAGGATTTGGCTTGTAGAGGGAAGTGGGAAATACTAAATGTGAATGTGAAATGGGGTTTTCCATGGGTTTTTGCATGATGGCTCAGGCCAGCTGTGTTGGCAGAAAACCCTCAAAACTTCTTCCTGGACACTTGGTTCCAACTTGAGCTGCTCGCCACCTGCAGAAACTAAGCCAGTTTCCCTAGAAGGAAATCCTCACTGTCTTTTGTCTGAAATATGTTTTCCCTGGAATTTCATGGCATATTTAGCCTTCTACAATCATTTCCGGAATGAAGATGACTCAAGCTGACTATAGTCTTTCTGCATATACCACATTATATTATCCATTTATAGGAAGGGAAAATAGGAAACTATTCTGCTTATCTCTCTTCCCTCTGTGTTGAAGTCTGAACAGAGGCATAGCAAGTTGACCCCTGTTACCTTGTTTTTTGCCCTGTTTTAATGTTTTCTTTCCCTTGGTTTTTACAAAAGATTACAGAAGGGATCTTTACTATAATGACTTTAAATCATTTATGCATTTTTTATCCCCTTGTTCACACAGCCTGACATCTTGATCATTCTTTCTGACTGGTGCTCTGTATAGAGCAGATGTTTCCACTGAGCTATGATGATTTTTAGATCTTATTCTCAGGAGGCTACAGCTAATTCAGAGGCCTTCAGCATAGAGCAGGGATTTAATTTATTCTTTCCTGTAAGTTTCACCTTGCCTACGGTAGATTTCATCTGCCATTATGTTGCCCAATTACTGAGTTTTGCTCAGCCCATCTAGGATGCTCCACCATCCTCCCTGGTCTGGACTAACCTAATCATTTTGTGTCATCAGCACATTTCACCCTCTCGGGACTCAGTCACATTTAACATCCTTAATAATCCACATTGAACTTATGCCCCATACTGACCGTGCCTGTGATCTTGGTGTGTGGCAGAGAAGGAGCTCGAAAGGGAATTTCAAGATCAAATCTTCTCCAGGTTCTATCAACCAACCTTCTCTGTTCCACTTTTGCAGAAAGACTATTCTGATCGCTGCATCTGTTCCACCACTACTTCTGGATCACACATGTGCATGTAGTTTCAGTCATTCTTCCCAGTTCTTTGTGCCTCTTGCTCTCCTGGGAGAAAACCAGTCTGCGTATTCTGACGTCCTTCCACAATCTGCTCAATCATCTTCTTAGACACACTATTGTGATGTATTTTAACACTAAAGAAAAGTCATAATATTCTCCACAAATATTTCCCTTTTGTTTCACTTTGGTGTTCCCTCTATATCTTTTGGAAAAACAAGAACAAAAAACCCCAGGGATTATGGGGTTCAAAGGGAGGAAGGAAAAGATAATTGCAGGGAGTCTGAGTGAGGGTAGCAGTGGCAGTGAGCTGTCTGGTGGACCACCCAGCATGCCTGCCCTAACTTCATGGGTTGTAATGAATCCAGGGTGGCAGGTTTCAATTGAGCTTCCAGACTAAGACAGACTAGGAAGAAGGACCTGGCCACCCACTTCTGAAAAAACTGGCCATGAAAACCCTTGAGTAGCAGTGGAGTATTGTCTGATTATTGCTGGAAGGGAAGAGGGTGGTGCGAAAAGACCAGGCAGGGTTCCTCTGTACTGTGTACAGGGTTGCTAGGAGTTAGAAGCTACTCGATGGTAGTAACAACAACAAATAAACTGTCAGAAGTCGAGCACTTTGCCCCATCCTTTCCCTATTTGCATAAACTCTTGAAGTCTTTCTTACATCCACAGAGTCTAAGTATTATACCAGGGCAGGAAAAAATAAATTCAAAAACAGAAAACTAACAGCAACTGTTTTAAGATCAAGAATCATGATCCTGTTTATTATCCTCTTCGTAGTTTACGTGTTTTTTTCCCACTGCTTAATCTGAACTCTCCTGCTCATCTGTAATCAATGTGGCAGCCTTTTTCTCTGGAAGCTTCACTACCTGGACTCCTCTGCCTGCATAGGTGTGCAATCTGCCTGCTTCCCTCTCGATTAACCAAACCTCCAATCTCGTCGGCTACCTGCCTCGGTTCCTTCGACTGCTCCAATAGGAATGGTCAGGGGATACCTTGCCTCTCCCAATATTATGCTACTAACAATTGAGGATGAAATGTTGATTACTCATAGAATCCTCTGCTGCTGATGAGAGGATAAGATCATCTTCATCAATGCATTTGTTCATTACAGTGTTATACACAGACGTAAACCATTGGAAATGCTGTAGACCAGTTCTTACAGTACTTCAGGTGATCTGCCATGTGTATAACACACTTATCCTATGTCCCAACACCCCTCAAACTCACCTTAACTATTGAGGGAGAAAACAAACTTACAGTCATGCATAATTCCCATTTTTATCTCTCTCGGTAAACTAATTACTTGGTGAGTCCTGTTGGCTCTGTCTTCTAGATATTTGCAGTGTACTGCATCTCATATACGAGGACCACAACTCCAGTCTAAGCCGCCACCATTTATCACCTGGACTGTTGGAGCCTTAGTCCCCTAGTCTCCTGGCAGACTTTACAGCTCCTCTCCTGACCACCTTCCACCTATCCTTACAGAAGCTGGGGACACTTATACACACACACACACACACACACACACACCACGATTTAGATCATGTTGCTTTTGACTCACAGTCCTCCACTGGTTTCCTACCTCCTTGGGAAAAAAGATGGCAGTCCTCACCATCGCCTCAAAAGTCCTGCACCATCCAGCCTCCAGCAGATTCTCTGATGTCAGCTCCTCCTCTATGCTCCCTGCCTCCACACCCTCTCTGCTCATTTCTCCTGCTCTTCTTCTGTGCCAAGGTTCAACTCTCATAGTTCTCTCAGGCTGGGATGCTCCTTCTTTGATAAACCCACGACTTTCAGTGACTATCATGCCTCCTCCCATGACGAAGCTCCCTGAGAACAGGGCCTTGGTTGGTTGAGTAAACTCTGCATCCTTGGTTCCTAGAGCAATGCCCAGCTAATAATAGGTGCTAAATGTTTGCTGCATGAATAAGTGGGTGTATTCTCTTTGACTAAAGGAAAAATAGAGAAGAATACTTTGTACTCTAGTAGAAAACCAAATCAGAAGCTGACTTGTCAAGAAGGCAGCTGGTCTGGTGCCAGGCCAGTGCTATGAGTTTGTTTAGACTGAGCACTGACCCTCCATAAAGCATGTACTAGAATCCGAGAAGTTGTAGTGCTAGTTCCAATCTATCACCAGTCAGCTATATGAACTTAGGATAGTTGTCTTCCATCAGCAACCAGCTACAGGAACTTGGGGCTCTCACCAACCTCTCTGAGATGCTCTGAGATGTTTCTTACCCCTAAAATGTGTGAGGGATCAGTGTGGCCATAATGTCATAGGAACTGAGTATTATTATTTAAACTACGTTTTACTTGTGTAATAGTTACTTCATATTTTCCTAATGAAAGAGTACTTAGCAATGAGAGGTTACTCACTGTGCAACCCTACTGGCCCTGAATATTGGGGACTGTCTTAGAACACTAAAATAACACATGGCAAGGTGACAGAATGGTTGATCTCTTAACTGCAGAAACCCTAATCTGAGGAAAGTACATCAAGGAAATAATCTACCATATGCCAACAAAAACGTATCATCTTTATCTGCGTGAAATGTCCACTGCCCTGTTTTCTATCGAAACAAATGTTGGAAGCTGTAAAATGTATTATAAAGCGGTTTTCAAGTTGTGTACTCAGTTTTTAATAGTCTCCACCCAAAAGGACTATATAAAGCAAGTTCATTAATTGTTTGGAGAAAAACTATTTAAATGTCCATGAGTAAAGAAAAAGATAAATTCTAATACATTTAGAAGAAATATTCCAATCATTTAAAATATGTGTACAAAATTGCATAGCACTAGAGAAAAGTGCTTATATTAAATAAAAAATGCAGAATATGGAAATGTTATACTCTTTGATTACAATTTTACAAAGTATCTGTGTATGTGTGGACAAAGACGGGAAGAGAATGCACAAAGTCAATATATGGTTGAGGTGAGAAAATAATGTTTCTCTCTTGAATTTATGTTCATGTTCTTTTATTGTTTACAATAAAATGATTACAGAAAAGAGAAGAAGGATCCTTCCAAAGCATAGCCATTTGCCACAACGGGGTCTCTATTTATTTGAGGGACCACTCAACTGGGCACTCTAAAAAAGCCTAGACTGGACAATCTCCATCTGGTCTGCCATGTTACCTCTGTAACTGACCCCTGCTCAGGCCATAGACCATGACACTTCTGCCTCAGTGAGAGCTAGAGAAGGAGGGTGGACAGAGCAAACATAGACGAATGAAAGTCAGGTAAGGAGTCAATGGAGAGACCCGGGGAGAGAATGAGTCACACTGAGGAAGAAGTGCCAGAGAGATACAAGGTGGAGAGACGCGTGACAACCAAGACACAGATCTCACCCTTGCCGCCTCTACTGACTGTCCTTGTGCTGAGCCAGATGGGCTTCCCATGTGCAGACACTACAGAATTCAGGATGGAAACATTGAAGGAAGGGCTGGGCGACACCAGCTTTCCCGACTTGCTGATTCATAAAGCTATTGACCAGGTTTTCATTTTGACAACTTAGCAGGATATACAAAATGTCTTAGTCCATCCAAGCTGCTAAAACAGAATACTGTAGACTGAGTGACTTATAAACAACAGAAATTTATTTCTCACTTTTCTGGAAGCTGGAAGTCCAAGATCAAGGCACTGGCTTATTTGATGACTGGTGAGGACTCGCTTCTGGTCCATAGGCAGCTGTCTTCCTACTGTGTCCTCTCGTGGTGGAGGAGGCAATGGAGCTCTCTGCGGTTTCTTTTGTAAGGGCACAAATTCCATTCACGTGGAATCCACCTTCATGACCTAAGCACCTCCCAAAGGCCCTATCTTCAAATACCATCAACTTGGGGTTAGGGTTGAATATGTGAATTTTAAGAGGACAGAATCATTCAGCATAGGGCACAGAATAATGATACTACCCCCACCCAAAAAAAATCCAAAGCTATTTTGTAATTGTACTTTAAGCAAACTTTTCTCATGTCTTTGCTATTAAAAACCACTTTTTTTATTTTCAAAGTACTTTGAATTCAAATGAACAGGGAACATATTTCAAAGGTGGCAAAAATGACAAATCAAATGTTTACTAAATTACTCGCAGAAATCATCAAAGATGCTTTTCCATTTGATCTTGATCTAAGATGAAAATGTTTTTCATAGAGTTGTTATTTTCATAGAAGCAATATATTTATTAATAGAGTTTTGTGTATTTCTAAGTGGTATGTTGTACATCAACTTTTTCAATTGCCCTTTTTTATTGACGTAGAAATTGAGCAGAGAAGTTGAGTCGTGCATCCATGATTCCACTGTGGGAGAGTGGCAGAGAGAGGTTTATACGCAGAAACCATAGCTGCTAGACAAGAACAGCTTCTACACGTCGAAGCTTGTCCTATAATGCACAGGGGATATCTAGGGTAGGGAAACTGAGGTTGGAACTGCATTAGTTCCTGGGACTGCTGTAACAAGGCACCACAAACTAAATAGCTTAAAACAACAGAAATTTGTTGTCTCACAGTCTGGAGGCCAGAAACCTGAAAGCAAGGTGTTAGCAGGGCCACACTCCCTCCAAAGGCTCTAGGGGAGAATCTTCCCTTGCTTTTTCCAGCTTCTGGTGGCTCCTGGCAATCCTTGGCTTGTGGCTATGTCTTGTCAATCACTGCATCCGTCTTCTTCCCTCTGTGTCTCTGTGTTTATCTCTCTGGGTCCTCTGCTTTCCTTCTAAGGACACCAGTCACCGGATATAGGGCTGACCCTAATCCAGTATGACCTCGTCTTCACTTGATTACATCTGTAAAGACCCTATTTCCAAATGAGGTTACATTCTGAGGTTCCAGGTGGACATGAGTTTTGGGAAGACACTATTTAACCCAGCACAGTAGCAAGTAACCCTGCTGAAGAAGAAGATAGTGGAAGAATGGGATTCTGAGATAGCCCACAGTTGGGATGACACAGATCGGACTGTTGATTCAGATTGCATTTACAAAATACCAATTTGAAAAGTAAATATGCAAGCATCAAAAATATTTTAAGTATTTTTAATTAGAAAGGTATGTTTTCCTATAATCAAGATAAATAAGTAAAACAAGAGGGAATTGTGGAAAAACAGGGAGCACTCCCGCATGCGATGGTTGCATATGTTGCAGGTCAGCTGTAATGTGATATTGCTGTTGGACAGAGTGGTAGATGAAGATGCGCCAACAAAGGAAGGTGACCAGGACGTGCTGACTCTATCAAGGATGTGGCAAGGAGCCTGCTGCTTTTTACTTAGGAATGCACTTAATCAGATGATGCTAAATTGTCTAAGCCCAGACTGCAAAAGAGCAGAGGCACTTATTAAAATTTTATAATGAAGGAAGGAAGGAATGAACAAATTCTATAGTTGTCCCTCCTTATTTGAGGGGGATATGTTCCAAGACTTCCAGTCTGAAACAATGATGGTACTGAACCCTATAAATACTATGTTTTTTCCTATACATACGGACCTATGATATAGTTTACTTTATAAATTAGACACAGTCAGAGATTAACAGCAAGAACTAATAATAGAACAATTGTAACAATGTGCTATAATAAAAGTTGTGTGAATGTGGTCTCTCTCTCTCAAAACATCATATTTGTACTGTACTCCCCCTTCTTCCTGTGATGATATGGGATGATGCAGTGCCTACGTGATGAGATGAATTTTTTTTCCTACTACTTGGATTTGGGATTTTTGTTTTTAGGTTGCAACTCTCTTAAAAAAAGCATATGCAACTTTCCACTCAGAAGCAGGACTGGTCAACCAAAATCCCAGAGTGATTTGTTTCAAAACACCATTTATCCCTGATCTTTCTTGATTTCTCATTCTTGCCTGCTTGCTAACTGAGCTTGAGCTTCCATGGGAAGGGACTGAATTTTGAAGAGAAGGCCTCTTTATCCTGACATGTGGCCTGGGCAAATAGGAGAGAAGCAATGTAGCTTAATCATGTGGTACCAGCCAAAATCCAAAGTTAGATGCAGCCTGTCTTTCTCACTGAAGCGCCATTGATCAAGAGTGGCAGTGGGAAAGATTTGTTCAGGCATCTTTTCTACTCTATTTGAAAATAGGGCAATACTTCTTGTGCAATATAATTTATCCCACCTCGGTGATGACATCTGGGGGGTGGGACAGATTCTGACATATCATATTTATACTAAATCACATCCTGTTATTTCCAATTTCCTCAGGAAAGCTATCATTAGCAACACTTAATGACCCTCTTGAGGCAAAACCCAAGGTTGTCTCACCTCAAAAAGGCATAATCTGTAGCAGGGACTGCCTGAGAAAAGATTAGCACAATTATAAAATGCAGCCTTTGCCCCAGATGGCACTGAGATGGCCATCGCCCTTCCCGAGTTGACAAGTGATCTGAATGAAGATTTGGCTAGACGTGCTTGACTGGCTCTCTTTGCTATCCCATCTCTGTCCCTTCACAGGCTATCTGAAGGTATGCTGGCATCGATATTTTATTCTCTTCATTTAAAGTAAGAAAGGCATTCTTTAAATTGGTCTGATTCAAGAAGCATCTTGCTACTCAATGGTTATATAATATCAAGTTGCTATATGCAAAGTAATTTCCTTTACAAGGTTGAATTTTTTTAAAAGAGGCTGGAAATATCAAACACACAGTTTCAGATAGAAAAATGTCTTTCCTTGAAGTTGGCAAGTGATCTATGTTACCTTCTAGAATAGAAGCCAGTAAGAGATCTTCATATTTTAAAAGAAAATTCATACTTTAAAAGAAAGAAATAAATCAAGAACAAATGTTGTGAGGAAAACTATCTAAAATAAACTCTGATGTCCTAATCTATCAAGCTTTTCATAAGTAAGCATGGGCACAAGACATGTAGAAAGTGTTGTGTAGAAAGTGTTTTTGGAGAAATGCCATAGCAAGTTTGGCCTCAATATTCCTCATACTGCCTTTTGCCACTTCACCCAGGTGGAAACTCAAGGACTGGGCAATTATTGTAATTGGTGGGCATAAACCATTTCAATTGCTGCGGTGTATGAAACAGCTGTCTGAGCAAGTTGCAAAGGACAGGACAGAGAGGAAAATGTGCTGACACTGGCAGGGACCTGCCTGCATCCTGTGGTCAATGACCCTGCTGTGATATCAGCAGGGCTTCAGAGTGAGAGCATGTCCTTCGAGCATGCCCCAGCTCAGCTCTGGGGGGTGGGGCCCTTGCAGGTCTGTGAGTGGCATCTTTGTTCAGGAAATATCTAATTCAAGCAAACAGGGGGGGCTGTGCCAGGGGCAGCGCCTGCCTTATTTTCAGGAGCTCTTTGTAGACCCAGGGACCCCAGCTTCCATCTGTAGACTGGGGAGCCCCAGCTTCTGAGCACATTGGGAATAAAGTCAGGTTCTGGGGCCTGCCAGTGAACACTGCTGGACCCTCATTGGCTGTCCTCCTCCACCGTGCTGCCTGTGCATGCAGCTCAGCGATAGCTGAGGCCTGGCTCACGGTTCTGAGCCAGAGCGGGCCCCTCCCTTGAAGGCTTACTGCAGAGATCGTGGCTTCAACTTAGGTTTGAGGTTCCTGTAACTGGTTCACCTTCTGGGGCTGCAAAGAGTTTGTGCAGTTATGAGCCAGTTCCGGAGGCTGTCAGATCCCAGCTTCCCAAGAGAGGTGCCTATCTTGATTAACCGAGGCTCTCTCCTCTTGCTGATCAAGATTCGTGTAGACCAGGGGTGTAGGGGGCTGATGTGGCCAGGAGCATCCCCTGGGTCTGCGCTCAGGCCTCATGACTCACCAGATGTGTGGCTTTGGGCATGTCACTTGACCTTTCCTTGTCTTACTTTCCCAGCTGCAGAGTAGAGATTATAATCGCACGGTCTTCAGAGTGTCGCAAGGCCGGTAAGTGAGCCTGTTCAAGGAATAGCCAAGAAGAACACCCAGCCCAGCCTAACTCCCCAGGGAATGGGGCCCTTGTTGAACTTCCTCTGGGCCTGTGGTCATCATGCTGGCTTCCACCACAGCACTTACTACTCCACTAGAATGATGTGTCTGTGCAGCTGCTGTGTCCCTCTAGACCATCACCAACTGGAGGGGAGAAGCTTCTTAACCACAATCCTGTGTTAGCAGGGCCTAGTGCACAGAGGCCAAAGTCAGATTCCTACAATGCAAGTTCAGTATTATCCTGCTCAGCTATCTAGCAACATAGTCCTGCTGACCTGCTTCTGCTTCCTGATCTCTCCCCTTTTGGAACACATCTAGGTCTTAGCCTGAGCAGTCCCTTCACCTGGGATGACCCCCCGCAGAGCTCATCTTTAGAAATTAGCTCAAACACAGTCTCCACCAGGAAACCCACTCCGACCACATCTCCCCTCCCCTCCCCTCTCCGCTCCTTGCTGCCAAACGCCCTTCCCAGGCAGTTTGTCTGACCTTACACACCCCGACGGGTCCTTTCTCAAAGGACCTTCATGTTGCACAGTAATAATCAGTTTACCCCTCTGTCAACCTCCACCAGATTGGAACACCATCATGGTGCACCCATGTCTTCTTCAGGCTGACCCCTGGTTAGTGCAACAGCAAATTCTAAGAGCAGGCCACCAGGGAGATAAATGTTCTCAGGCAAGACTGTTCTGTCAAGGACCAGGCCTTTCTTGGGCCACATTCTTAAGAGCAAGGAGTTTCCCTGTGTTCACAACCACTCTCACCCAGGCAGAACAACTCTGGACACTAATGGGACACTCCTGTGCCCCCTTTACAGACACACCTTTATACCCTCCTCTAGTCCAGATGCCCTCCCTTGGCATTTGTAGAGCTTGGAAAGCAGACCCCAAATCCTCTATTTGTAGAGAATTTTTGAAAGTACAGCTTGCACAATGTCTACCGTCATATTCTAATAATGGTTCAAAGCAAATGGAGTCCGTGACATTTGTATGAGCATCAATTTGTCTTTGCATTTTCCAAATCTCAGGGCCCCTGGAATTCAGAACTCTCAGAGAGCCTTGCATTGCTGGAGATGGGGCTGTGCTGACCAAGATTATGTGCAGGAGGTTTATTGGTGAGAGGTCTCAGGTACAAACACCAGGAAGGGCAGGGCAGAGGGAGCAGCTGAACTGAAAGGCAGTCACAAGAGAAGCTGCAGGTGGTCCCCTGGGGCTCTGGAGCTGGAAGGTACTCCATATTTCTCCCCAGTTGAGGTGAGGAGCTGGGCCTTTTTATCCTAGGGCAGTCTTGGGGTATCCCCCTGGGAAGGGATATAACTTCCAGCCAGGAGGCTCCCTTCAGCCAAGGGCAATTTCTGAAAAGAAACTCAGCTCTGCAAAGTCAGTAGTACCCAACCTGGGCTGCAGGAATGTGTACTCAGAACTGAGGGAGGTCTGGGTGTCTCGGCACAGCTCCAGGAAACCGTAGGAACGCGATGATGCCAACACAGAGAGTGCTTATCTTTCCGGGAGGAGAATTCTCAGCTCTAACCAGATTCTCAAAGAGATCCACAAACAACAGAAGCAAAACTTGTCCCCTAGAAGGCTGAGTGGGCAGTGTAAGAAAGAAAGTTTCTGTAACAACACAGCACGCTCATAGCCTTTCTCCTTCCTCACCACATTTACAAAAAGTGGGAAGTATTGTCAAACTTTTGCAACTATGATTTCACAACTACTCATTTTTTTTGGTATTGTCCATTTGCTTTATAACTGCTAATACTGATCCACCAGTTCTATTCACAATAAAGTTCACTAAAAAGGAAGAAAGGTACTAAAAATATTCTTTCCTTTGTGTGAATTCATGATGCCGTTATAATGGAAATTCAGTTTATGCTAAGGTCTAATTTGGAAGAATTCTTAATTTTTAAATTAATTTGAAAAATGTAAAATAACAGGAAAAGAGCTGGATATAATAGCACATTCCTAAAAATGCCCCATTCTTTTAAGCACTAGTTTCATGTTGCACCCTCCAAATTCTCACCATTTTTATTTTAATTACATTTAGGCACAGATCCAGGGAGAAAATGAGAACATTCTGAAGGTGAGGTCTTAAGTTAAAAAGATGCTCAAATCGTTCCCCAATAAAAGTCCTTTAGACCACATACCCTCAGCAGTCACACACCACATTTGAAGGACTACACCCACTTTAATGAAGGTGTTTTCTTCTAAGGGGCCTGGTTGTGGGCCGGAAGGCTCCTGTGTGAGCCCAGTCACCCTCTCCAGGCACAGCCCAGTCGGGGGAAGGCTCCTCGAGGAGGAAGCAGGGAGTCCTCCCTGATGTGTGGCATTTGCCTATGTTGAACCACCAGAAGCCATTGATTATTTTAAAGAGACTCAATTTGTCTTTGAAAGAGACATTTTAAAAAGCAAAAGAGCTTAAACAAACATGAAAGTAATCTAATTCAGACATGAACATGAAAGTTAATAAGATTACCATGAATTGATCTAAATATTACTTAAAATAATTAGTAATGATTTTTAATGGCATGCCATTGCAGTGGGGACATTTTTGTGTTACATTAGGAAGCCAATGATTATTGCTCTCCAGAATATTTTCTTGTTGTTTATGACCTTCAAAAGAAGTATCAGTGTTGGCAGACCTGTCAATCAAGACTTCTGCAAAAGATGAATGAACATTCTGCATCTATTGTAGCTCTGCTATTAGTCTATTACTCTTCCTTCGTACTATCTTCATGTTGAATGGTGCCTTTGTCTTGCTTGAATTAGTTACTTTCTTCTGACATAAATTCACAGATATATAATTTCAGAGAGGAGAAATATTTAATTTTTATTTTTTTTCCAATCCCATGGCAAAGACATATGAAAAGAAACATGGTCTTAACTGTTGAAGGCTGTAGGTTACACTTCCACATACATATGAAGACGCAGAGATTTGTTGGCTAAGCATTTCCTGGGTGTCTACTGTGTCCTTAGGCCAATGCCAAGGCTAAGGGGCCCTGAGAAATGCACATTTTTGTTTTGTTTTTGAGAGAACTCAAACTCTGGCAGCCTTTCAGGTTAGAAGCAGTTATCATTGCTAAAGAGCTGTCACTGAGTCAAAAACAGAGTTTTGTGTGACATCTTGTAAATATCTAGTGTTGATGTTGAGAGCTCTGCACCCAGCTTATCCGCAGGAAAAACACTATCAGTGCTGCCAGAGCACTACTGTGGCTCAGACTGTTTATAATCAAAACAAACATTGGACAGAAGACGTATTTGAACTTGAATGTATCGTTGTACTGATAGGTTAGGGTTGCAGCAAGCGATCTGGTTATTAATTTTTTTCCTGTATCTAACTGAAAAAGCAGTTTTTAGGACCTAATGTTATTCATCTTCATTGTACTCAATATTTAATCCAGAAAAATGTCATAATTAGCATAGCCATTTTTTATTTTTTTTCAGATAATGTGAGGAAATTAGAGCAGAAAATGGGAACGTTAAATTTAAAAGTTAAGGGGCCAGCCTGGTGGCGCAAGTGGTTAAGTGCACGTGCTCCGCTGCGGCGGCCTGGGGTTTGCAGGTTTGGATCCCGGGAGCGCACAGACGCGCCGCTTGTCCAGCCATGCTGTGCAGCGTCCCATGCAAAGTAGAGAAAGATGGGTACAGAGGCTAGTTCAGGGCTGATCCTCCTCACACACACAAAAAAAGTTACTATGACAAAAGAAATATATTGGAGTTAGTATTAGCAATGATAATAAAGTGTATGTAGGTGGGCATTTTATTTTTCTCATACCAAGTTTACAAATCCCACTGTGATAGTTAATCATGCTTGTTACTCTGTTCACTTTGGGGTTGGCTCGAGTAGCTCAAACGCACCGAGCTCTTTACATTTTTATAAAGACGCATGCCTCCTGGCTTCATACAGAAGATGAATCTCTACTTGGAAGTGTTAACATTACCACACAAAATAGGAGTTCTCTTCCCCACGTGCATAAAGAGCCAATTATTACGGCATCAGCTTTTGAGAAAGGAAAAAATCTGTATTGGGAGGTCAATCTGCAAGGAGACAGAGGGAAAAGCTCTCAAATCTGTCTCCCCAATTCAGGGTTTGGGGTGAAATTTAAGAGGTTAGGGAGAATAGGATGGTACGGGGAAATGATGGCAGGGCAGTTTTCAATTGGCAGGCTTAAACGTTTATGGTAAGGTTTTAACCATATATGGTAAGTTGTGAAAGGGTTTGAACACCAGATCTTCTTAGGTAACAGACCCCTCACTTCTGGTGAGTTTGACTTTCAAGTTCTGGTCCTACCCCGGTCCTTTGGTTCCGTAAGGGGGAAATTCTTTGGTTCCCCTGTCATTTCAGGCCAAGATTTCCTCCTCTGAGCATGCTCTGGCTATGTGACTTTGCAAATTTTTTGCTCATTGCTTATGAAAAACAACTCTTAAACACTCTGTTGATCTTGGTCCTCTGGTCCTAGCGGGCCCATGGTTACATTAAGTCATCATTAAAAGCTAGCCTAAGAATCACGTTTATACTCCTCAAAGCTAATTTTAAATACAATTTTTCTGTTGAAAAATAAGCCTGAAGAGTAAACCTAAATGTAGCTGGAAACAATAACTTTCCCAGGTCTGAAATTTAAATAAATAATATGAAAATGTCAATAAAATATAAACCGTAATGACCTAAAAAGCTTTAATGAAGATAACCAGTCAATCTTTATCTCTTTTGAGGATTCTATGATGTAAAAATTGCCTTCAAATCTTTACTAATAGTTACAGCCCAATTTTGTTAATTCCTCTATTCCTTAACTTGTAGTGCCTTGGTTTATAAATCACCTACGGACCCCAAGCTCAGTAGATGATCAACTTGAGTATCTCCCACGGAATTTAGAAGCAAGAAGATCCTTCCACTTAGACTGACGCTTCACTTGCATCCTGAATGGGGCTGTGCATTCCTTTTCGGGATCTGGGGAGGGGTTAGGAGATCCCTTCTCTTCCAGAAACAATGAGAGCTCCCAAGTGACAAGTACCCCACAGTCACACCCTGCACACATGTTGCAACACTTCCATGAAATACAATTCTGTATTTCCTTGCTCTCCTGAGTTTTCCTAATTCTCCTTTTATGTTTTCCTGTAAAGAAATACCTGCAGGATAAATGGATGAGAGGTACCAAAAAACAATACGTGCTTTTCCTCCCATTTCTGAGTAGAAAAAAAAAAGAAAAGCTTATTTTTGACAAGCCAATTTTTGATATGGCTTTTTTTCCTTAATCAGCTTTATTGATGTATAATTTAGGTATGTTAGAAGCCACTAATTTTAGTGAAAAAATACAATCAGTTTTGAGAAGTATACATGGTTTTGTAGACACCACAACCCATCCTGATAGTGAACATTTCCAACACTCCAAAATGTCCCTTTGTGCAATTTTGTAGTCAATGCCCTTTCCCATGCCAATCCCTGATAACCACTGATCTGCTTTCTATCACTACAGTTTTAATGTTTTTAGAAGTTGATGTGAAAAAATCACACAGCGTATTTTGTTCTATTGCATTGAATACCTGCACTGCACGTTGGAGGCCAGTCTATTTTACGCATTAGTTAGTAGTTCTTGCAAGACTCATTGTATAAAGTAAGATTTCTTTGAAGACAACCAGTTGTGCATGACCAAATTCTTCAACCATACTACCAGTCTCGGTTTTATTCTGTTTTCATGTGATACAAACTCAGATTTCCATATCACTTAATTAAACTCATTACATCTCAGGACCTGAAATATTCCATCTGGTGCAGCCACTCTCACTGACCAGTTTCTGGACTATAGGTGACACATGTCATTGCTCTTTGATAATTACTGTTTCCATTAAACCCAATGTGGCAGAAGCCCAGGATGACCAAAGCGGTGATGAAGGATTTGTTTTTTTAATCCTCCAAAGTAGTAGACAGTTCAATGGCGTTGGACCAAGAGAGTCTGGGAGCTAGCCTAGGAAGCCAGGAGAAGCAATTAGCCCTCATTTTGCAAGTAACTCCTGCACCAACAGGGCAGCCCTGGAATGCTGGGTGCTTCCTCTGAGCTCAGAGAATGAGGGAGACACCAACAGCATATGAGGACTTTTTATGATGTGAAAAATAGTCAATTTACAGTCATTCCTCAGATGCCTCATATGTCAATGTTCAATAGACAGAATATGGTTTGTGACAACATTTTATCAAGACTTTTAGGTAATATTTGACAAATTAATCAATGTGGTGTTGTTGGGCACTACTTTCCATCAATATTAAACAGCAAGAAGTATAGAACTTTGACATTTACTTTTGAGGTTCTAGTGACACAAGGCAATTATAACAAAGTGGAGGCTTTAAAAATATTCGTGCTGCAATAAATAAAAGGGAGATGAAGAATACGGGCTGTAATTGGAAATAGGCTCCCTTTCTAACAAAAGACGAAAAGAAGAAAAACAAAAATAAACAGAAAATTGACATGCAGTAATTGGAGTTGTCATATTTCATCCCAAGTAATTAAAGGCTAAACCCATTTTCTAAAATTGTATTGTTTAATTATAAAAATAAATAAATATAATTAAAAAGTCAAATAGATACTGTTAGATGCGCTGTCAGCAAAGCACTGAAATATATCAAATGATATTTTGAAGATAGTTTTTGTCATTTCAAATGACTATGAAGCAGCCCTGTCACCAGGAATGATGAAAATAACCAAGATACTGCAATAATTGGTTGCTTCTAATATTTATTCTTATGCTGTTTGAGTGTAAACAAAAAGAAAATGCCTTTTCCTATTTAGTCTAAAAATGCCTATCACCCACCTGTCAGAAAAAGTATGGTAGAGAATCTGAAGAAAGATATATTATTTTGGAGGCCAGTAATTTGCCTACAGGTGAGAATGATACAGTCCTGCAAATAGCTCACGTGAGTCTCTTTGCACAAGTTATTCACAAACATTTCCACACTTAATGTAAATGCTTTGCCTCCAGAGTAGATAAAAGTTCCTGCAACAATGGGACCCATTGTTTTCATTATAAGTTAGATAATACTAAGCAAAATAACCAGTGTATGTTGCAATGGATTTTTATTTCTAGAAAAATATGAAAAATGCTGTATGCTCCCTGTACTAACAGTCTGCATGCTATGGTTGGCCCCCACCTCCAGATCCAATATCAGGGACCAGATATGTCACTTTCAGGGACCAGATATATCACCTCTCCTCCAAAAAGAAGTGTTACCAATGGTGTAGACAGGTCTAGAACCCTGGGATGCCTTGTTCAGATAGTCTACATTCACACTCAAAGCCCCTGTTTAATCTCCAGGTATTGCAAGCTCAAGATTATGCAGAACTTTACAGTCTACAGGACAATTGGCACAGCAATCTCGTCCATATTAGTCTCAGGTTGCCATAGCAAAACACCACAGACTTCAGGGCTTAAACTGTAAATAGTACTGTTGTACAGTTCTAGAAGCGAGTAGTCTGGGGTCAAGGGTCAACCCAATTTGATTTCTGGTGAGGCTATCTTCCTGGCTCTCAGACAGCCACCATCTAACTATTGCCTCACATGGCCTTTCCTTGATGGGTGCACATGGAGAGAGAAAGAGAGAGGGAGTTATCTCTAGTGTCTGCTTATAAGGACATTAATTCTATGCGATCAGGGTCCCACCCTTATGACCTCATTTAGGCTTAATTACTTCCTTGAAAACCATTCTCCAAATATAGCAACACTGAGAGTCAGGGCTTCAACATATTAATTTTCAGGGAACACAAATATCCAACCTATAAAATTCTACCCTAAAATTCATGTCCTTCTCTCATGCAAAATGAAAATCCATTTAATTTCAACAGCCCCCAAAGTCTTAACTCATTCTAGGATCAACTCTAAAGTCTAAAGTCCCAAGTCTCATCTAAATATCATCTAAATCAGATATGGGTGAGACTTCAGGTGTGATTTATCCTGAGACAAAATTCCATTCCAGCTGTGAACATGTGAAACAAGACAAGTTATGGGCTTCCAAAATACAACAATGGGACAGTCATAGGATAGACATTCTCATTCTAAAAGGGAGAAAGGAGAAGAAAGAAAGGGATGATGGGTCCCAAGCAAGTCCAAATCCAGCAAGGCAAATTCCATGAAAGCTTTAGGCTCTGGATAACCCTCTTTGGCTTGATGCTCCACCACCCAGGCCCACTAGGGTAGTGGCATCACCCTCATGGCTCTAGGCATGGGTACTGCCTTTGAGCTCTGCTGGGAGGTGCCATCCCTGAGGTTGAGCAGGGGCATCCCGGTTCACTGAAACTAAACAGGTGGCCCCAGCCTCTGAAACCCAGGAGGAACCCACCCTGCCCCTGGGCCTGTGGTAGGAATGGCTGCCCTATTGATCTCTAATCACCTTCGGAATCATTCTTCCCTTTTCTCAAAGGATAACAGAAGTACATAGCCAAATAGGTCTATCAGCCCATCCTGTAGCATCCCAGAAGCACAAAAGACTTCCTTATTTCATCCCAATAAAGCCTTATTTCATCCTATTTCTGTTCCCTTTTGTTCAAACTGGCAGTGTCTCTGCTGGTATAATCCCATCTCTATTCTTGCATCTTGCTGAGATGGCTGATTAAATCCATGAGTGGCACCCGTGATCTCTTCATCAAATGGTTATTTAGCCACACTCTTAAGTGTTCTCTTTAGAATAAAACTCCTCATTTTTTAAAATAAGGATAAGCTGAGAATTTTTTAAATCTTCAAGTTTTTGTCCTTTGTGCTTAACAATTTCTTTAATTTTTCTCTCCACTCTTGCATTTTACTATACGTGGTAAAGGAGAAACTAAGCTGTTTCTTCAACACTTTGCTTAGAAATCTCCTCAGCTTAATACCAAATTTCATCATTCAAAAGTTCTATCTTCAACAAAACACTAGAACACAATTCAATCAACTTTTAGCCACTTTATAATAAGGATCATCTCTCTTCCAGTCTCCAAAACTTGCTCCTCACTTCCATCTGAGACTTTACCAGAATGATCTTTAATAGCTATGTTTATACCAATATTCTGTTCAAAGAAATCTAGGTTTTTGCTAACATGCACCTCGGCTCTCTTCCAGCCTCTATCAATGACCCAGTTCCAAAGCCACTTCCACAGTTTTAGGTATTTGTTACAGCAGCCACAGATTTCTCAGCATCAAAATTTGTATTAGTCAGGGTTCTCCAGAGAAATAGAACATATATTTATATATGTATATACACACACACATATATTTATACACACACATACACACACACACACAAAGCTTATTTATAAGGAATTGCCTCATATGATTTATGGAGGCTCACAAACCCCAAGATCTGTAGTTGGCAAGCTAGAGCCCAAGGAGAGCCAATGATGTAGTTCCAGTTTGAAAGCCAGTAGGCTCGAGACCCAGGAAAACCTGATGTTTCGGTTCAAGTCCACAGGGAGGAAAAAGTGATGTCCCAGCTCAAAGGTAGTCAGGCAGGAGGAATTTCCTCTTATTTGAAGGAGAGTCAGCATTTTTGTTCTATTTTGGTCTTCTTGTCTTTGACTGATTAGGTGAGGTCCACCCACATTAGGGAGGGAAATCTGCTCAATCAATCAATTCAATATTAAATTCATCCAAACACCCTCACAGAAACACACAGAATAATGTTTAATCAAGTATCTGGTCACCCTGCGGCCCAGTCAAGCGGACACATAAAATTAACCATCACACCCTCTCCACCAGACCCACTAGGCCAGCCAGCTGAGGCTGATTGGGAACCCCATGGCACCTCAGGAGCTGACAAGACTGTCCTGCACCTCACAGTGTTAATAATCTATAATTCAACTCCAGCTGTGTGCACTGAGAAAGTAAGCTCAGTACCTTCTGGTTTAACTTGTTCCAGATATTCTGTATGTTTACTTCTCTAAAGAAGTGAACTGAAGTTTGAAATTCACATTCAAATTTAGATATCACATAGTAATAAATTGCTGTGATTAATGCTTTTGAAAAGAACCAATTGGTGACATATTAAGAGACATATGTCATTTCTAGTGTTACCTAAATGGGAATAACAAAGTACCTTTAATTTAGGGTTCCCAGAAAAAATTCAGGACACTTGGTCAAATGTGGATCTTAGATAAACAACACATTTACTTTTAGTATAAATATACTCTGTGCAAAACATGGAACAAACTTATACTAAAAAATGGTTATTTATCTGAAATTCAATATTACCAGTGTCCTATATTTTTATTTGTTAAATATGTAAACTTTATTTTATTTTTGGAAAACTACTTTAGATTATTTTTCCAAATAAAATTTTTACATCAGATGGATAAGAAAGAAATAAGTGAATTTTGAAGAGACTACTTAAGAAATTAAGACTTAAGTACCAAAGAAAACTCAATTTAAAGGAAATTGATCTAAGTACATTAACTGCATGGAGTGAATTCAAAAGATAAATTTACATTAATATTTCTAAAAAGCAAATTAAAAACAATATTCAAGGATGCTCTGAAGATATATTTAAATAGACCTTTAACATAAAAATTATAAAATAACACAAATATTACAAAGCATCAGACATTTTATAGCTGAAATAAACTTAAGAGATTATATAGTATAGCACCCCATTATGTAAAGGGGGAACTGAGGCTCAGAAATATTAGGACAGCTAAATAAAAATGGTACCCCCAAAATCATCCAGATCAAAGATAGATCCTTTATTAACTTCCGCTTTCTTATTGAAATTAGGTTGGTTATCCTCTATCTGTGATATCAATTATACACTTGTTTTGTCCAAATTTGTATTTATTTGAGCAAAGCTATATACTTATTTTATTTTCTCAAAGTACCAGTAGTGTACAAACGTAAGATCCTGCTCTATCAATATTCTGCTTGGATAATTTAAATGTCCAAATTTTTGGTTCATGACCATTGACTCATTTCAGAAGCTTTTATTTGCAGTCTTCCTTGGTGACAGTCATTGTTCTTCACCCTGGCTGACCCTTGACACAAATTTGGAAGAAAAATCTCTAGAATAAGCCCCGAAGGAATCATTCATCCTTAATGCATCTAATTACTACCTAGAAAATGTGAGCTACGTTATGCAGAAATTATAATGAAAACCAACCTATGTAATGTTTCAGCTCAGTGATTTCCTAATTATATTAGGTTAAAATGTAAATATTTTCCAGCAAGAAATTTGGAAACTATGACATTTTGTGGAAAAATAAATCTACTAAGTCCAGATGGTACCAACATCCCTTTATATAGTAAATGTCTCTTGGCTGCCTTATCCACACCCTGTACGTATTGGGATTTCTATATATTTCTTCCAGATTAACAACGCACCTCTAAATTAAATATTTTTGTTTTCTTCATGATATCTTAATAGATGAATAAATAAGTTTAAAGTCGTTGAAATTGGTGTTTGGCCTCATGAAAATAAAGGGCTGATGAACTTAAACATGCAGCTTTCACCTTAGTGGTGGAATACTGCGTAGACGCAGTGCCAATAACTCCATACCTGAAGATTATCATCAATTAGACGTGCTGACTTTCCTGAACAAATAAATAATGTAAAATAGAAGCCTTCTTGGCAATCCTATTTTATGTTTTCCAATTGGAGGATTTGAAACAAGATGTAAATAGAATAATATAATATGAACCTGCACATCTTGTTTTTAATGAAAATCTTTAGGGCCAATTTGTTAAGTTGAGGCTATTTAATATCTGCCTGTAATATCTTTGTCTTTGCCTCAAATTATAAATATTTTAACGCACATATATATAGGCAAGCACACATACTCCTTAATTATGCCCCAGATTGATGCTCCATTTGATCTCCTCAAATGATTTCAAGATTTAAATGAGAAGAGAAGCTGCAGGAGGAGGAGGTCCAGTCTCCAGCCACACAGCGCCCCATCCTGAGCAGAGCACCTCTTAATAAAAGAGACGTCAGTTTCATTTCTCCATCAGATCTTTGGGTTTGCTCCACGCACCCCTACCCAGTTCAGAGTCAGCTGTGTTTGACATTATTACCTCCAGGCCTCAGGGCCAGCTGATATCCCATTAGGTCTAAGAGGAAAGCAAAACTAACTGTCTCTGGGACAGCAGGCTGCCTCTCCTGCTTTTTCAAAGAATCTTTGCCAATTATTCATTTATTGTTTTTTTTATTCTGCAAATATATTTTGAGCCCCTACCATATGGCAGACATCATTTAAGACCTTTGGGTACATTAGTGAAATAAACAGGGAGAGATTTCTGCCCTCAGTGAGTTTGCATTCTCCTGGAGAGCTCCGACAACCAACAACATGATAAATAAGCAAATGCTGTATCACGTTAGCAGGTGGTAAGAATCGCAGATAAATGGAACACAAGAGTACCAGAGCTGGGGCAGGGATGTGCTTGCAATTTTAAATATGATGGGTGGGGTAGGCCTCTTGGAGAAAGTGGGATTTGAAGAAGGTGAAGGAATTCACCGTGAAGCTACCTGGGGGGAAGAATTCCTGTGGAGGGAATGGCCACTATAAAGGTCAGAAAAGAGGAATGCTCTTGTTCAATTTGAGGAACTGCAAGGAGGTCAATGTTGCTGGACCTTGGGAGCCAGGGAAAGGAGCAGAGAGTTAGGACAGGGGGTCCTTGTGAGGAATCCGAGGGAAAGCCAGGGCAGAGTTTGCATCAAGATGAGCCACAACCTGACTCACGTTTTAATAGGCTCACTCTAGGTACCACCTAGAGAATAGCCTCCTGAAGGGTAGGGCAGAAGCCAGGAGAACACACAAAAGACTATTACAATAATCCAGACAAAGTGCAACAGAGGCCCCAACCAGGGGTACTGGAGCAGAGGTGGAGAGCAACAGCTGGGTTCTAAATACATTTTAAAGGTAAGGCCAACAAGATTTCTTGAAGTCCTGCATGTAGAATGTAGAAGAATGCACAGAATCAAGGATGGCTTTAGGAGTTTAGACTGGGGAAGCTATTAGAATGTGGAGTGTTTGTCCTCCTACATTCCTTGACCCTGACTCCTCAGTTCCTATGATTCCCCTGACAGTCTTTAGGTCTTTCAGTCACTTTTCTTATATTTCCACTGGCTGACTGTTTGTAGGACTCTACCCTGTTCACTCACTTGCTCCTGAATCCATGACCTTCAGGACCACCTTTGCTTCCGTCACCTACTTCATAGCTGGTCACTCAGTCTCTTGGACAAGATGTGTCCATGATCTGGCTTGATGGCCGCCTCCTGCATATTATATGCAAAGAGATTTTTATGCTACTATTTTTACAAACTCTAGAAAAATCACAGGGATTACTAGACGTCTCCTGCATGACATGTGCTCTTTGGAAAAGAAAATATTTAATTCCCAGGACCTTTCAGAATTCTCGTTATAAAACAGAACTCTGTGTTTGACACAATTCTTCTAATATGCTTTCTAACAGTTACTGGTCCAGTTATATGGCTTTTGCTAGGAAGTTTCAGAGTATTATTGTTTAACTTTCTCTCTCTGATGCCAAAATTACTGCTAGAAAAAATGAAAATATAGTTCCTCCCAATCAATCAGCCAATTGTTTGATCAACCTTATGCTAAGAACTCATTCGACTGGTATTTTCCGCTGAATCTGTGTCTACAACAGAGCCAAAATCACCTTTATGGCCAATAAACTGAGTTAAAAGCCATCACTCAAGTCAGATGTTTGGTTAAGATGCTGAACAGACAGCCAGAACCCACAGTTGTGGAGGTGCATAGAAAAAACTTTTATGTTCTCTTTATTCTTTCATGTAACAGCAATGATAACAATCCCTGACTGGAATAAACCACTGTTGTTGGGCTCAAGCTACTCCTCATGCTTACAAAATAGAGAAAAGTAAACTAAAGATGGCATCAAATCTCTTCTTCACAGTTTCTCTTCTTGGGTGTATACCTGACAAATACCTAAAGGATTTTGTTTTACTGAACCTTGGCAAGTGGAAACAATGGTTGTGGCTAAGCTTTATTTAGCCGTAATCTTGCTCCATTCCAGCACCTAACTTGGAATCAAGTCCAAGTTCTTGCTCCATGACTCAACTGAGTTAAAGAGAGATTGTCTATAAGTATGAATTTTGCACTGTGTTTTTTTTCTTAGTGAGTTTCTTAGGATCCTTGTCATTAAGGCTTTCTGCTTTAAGGAAATCCTGTTTGTGTTGACATGGTTCATCGGCTATTTTCAAGTTTAAGCTCACCCATAAGTATTTCTGTTGCCAAAATTAAGCTGTTAAAGGCATTATTTGAAAAACTTGACTTCTAATTGGAGTTGACCAGAGTGTGTCCTCTTATAGTATGTATTTTTTTCTCTAACCCTGTAGCCCAGAAACAGGCCAAACAAATGAAATCAACATGGCTAAAAGAGGTTAAATAGGGACACAAGCTGATATGCAAGGCTCTCAGTGTGAATTTTAGAGCCGTTGGGACAGTGTAGAACATGTCTCCTCTCAATAGATTGACAGCTGTAGACTGGAATAGTTTTCTCTCGTTGGGTTCTGTTCTAACGTTTAATTCTCCTGATGGCTCTATTTTTGTTGTGTTGTTGTAATTGTTTTGTTGGTGATGATATGATGATTATTTGCTTTGTTTTAAGAAAGTCTAAAAAATTTTTAGCTCAATTATATTTTGTCTTAGAAATATGGCTTAGTCCAAGACAATCTCAGACAAATTGCCACAGTGTGCCAACAATTTGCTTAGAAAAAGATTCACCTTTTGATTTATGGCCATAAACAGGTTTTAATTACACTCCTAAGGAAGTGGCAGAAGTGTAAACCTGTACTTGACAATAATTACAAAAATGTCTTATGTTAAACTCATGTTTTGGAAACTTTCCATGTTCTCCTTCACACACTGTTTCACTAGTGGTCAAAAAGACCCTTTGAGGGTGGGGCTTGGTTAAGTTTGGTTAACCACTACCCCAATGGCATAGTGGTTAAGCTCGCATGCTCTGCTTTGGCAGCCCGGGGTCCGTGGGTTCGGATCCTGGGTGCAGACCTATACACTACTTGTCAAATCATGCTATGGAGGTGTCTCATATACAAAATAGAAGAGGATTGGCATAGATGTTAGCTCAGGGACAATCTTCCTCATCAAAAAAAAAAAGACCCTTTGAGATAATTAAGGACAGCAGATATCCCTCTCTGCTTCTTTTTGAGAAAATGGAGACTGAGGGAGGCTCAGCGACTGTGCTAGTAACTCACTCTCCTGTATGCAGTGCAGTTGCTCAAAAGTGACAATCACTCTCTCCTATGCGATATCAAAAGAAACCTTATCTTGCCCAGTAGTGTGCATTTTAATAAGTTACATAATGTATTAATTATAAAAAGTATTCATTCAAATATTTGGACCCTATTTTGATATTGATCCAGGCCCAGGTGTTATGTATTCTAAGCTACAGGAAAAAATGGACTATGCATCACGCTGTACATGAGCAATATGATTTGACAGACTGTATAATGCTACAGGAAGTATGGCGAGGTGTGTGATAGTTTGTTTTATTCCTTCAAAATAAATTAAGTACAGGCTCTCCTCTCTCAAACTCAACTCATTATGTTTGCAAAGTTCTTTATAACCTGCAATTTTTGTTCAAAAAAAGATTTCTGTTTATGGGTCTCCATATGCAATTGTACATTATAAATTATTTTATGGATGCTTAGGTGTCTTCCACTAGAAGATACGATCACTTCCCCTTTCTTAACAAACAATCAGAGACAATACCTTGCACACATTTTCCATGTTGAGAGAGTATGGGAGTGGTGCTTAGCTTGTGACTTGGGGGGCTACACTGTGCCTTATTTGTAAAGGTGTTTCAAAGGAACTTCCACGGGAACCTTCACAGAGATGAGGCAATGCTGAAAACCTTCAGAAATGCTCTGTAACAAAATACCCACCACTGCATTTTTCCATTACTCATATATGGTAATCTGATACAATTAGTACTATCTACTTGACTAGGTCAATTTAGAAAAGTCTTACACTCTTGAGTGGGTTCCAGTGCAATTATATTCTTTCCTCATGCTTTGTAACTGTTTGCCTAATTTAAGGTGTTTTCTGTACATTTGCCAGAATATTAATGTTTTACTTTACGATTTCCACCACCTTCCTAATCGCTACTTCTTGTTATTCCTGTTTAGTGTAACATCACCTCTGAGCATAAGCAATGAAATGGGGTATAGGGAAAAAAGCAAATCCTGTGTTATATCATCGTCTGGGGAGCATGATGGTTTCTGCTGTGTTAATTTACACTAAAATCCATGACCTGGGAGCCTGATTGATTGTCAAGGGCAGAAATCCAGCCCCTGGCCTAGTTTATGCTGTGAACTGTAGCCTCAGATATCGCTGCAAGCCACAATGGTATTGATTTGATATACACTAGATGGCTCTTTATGCTCTTTGGGAAATTTATTGTGCCGAGTCAGAACCTCGGCAGCCAGGGAGAAGCCGCTCTTTAAATTGAAGAGGGCTATCATGGTTTGACCCCTGGGCCACTCAGGTTACCGAGTGGCCTGGGCGAGGCTAGGTCGGAGCAGGCCCCAGGGACAAGTGCTCATCAGTTTTGAATGTCAAATCCCTTCAGAGAACCTGAGTTATTGCTAATAGGAACTTGCTTGGGTCTATGACATTTGGATGCCCTATAAGTTAAACATCATAACACTTTCTTCATGTCAGTGTCTTTTAAATTATGGCTGAGCGCAGCACCTTTGCTCTGACCGCTTAGCATTAGCCTGCTGCACAATATGAGGCGAACTGCCTCCGAGGTGGAAGATCAGCACAGCTATTATCAGCCCAAGAGCTACAACTGCACAGATCTCCCTTTGCCTATAAATTAGTAGGCTTGTCATGGGAGCTCCAATTGCGAGAACATTGTTGCCATCTTGTTTCCGCACAATCGAAATCCAGTGGCCTTTGGCAACTCGCACAATAAAAGTTAGGATGCAATTCTGATCTTGATAGCTTTTACTATTTTTCTTGGGGGAAGCTAGGCTTGTGCTGGGTAAAAGATGAGCAGAGAGAGAAACATCACTCTTCATGGGCATCCTATGCATGAAATAGAAAAGAAATTATTTTTGTTAGAACAATTTGCAATCATCTCTCATCTTAGGGAGGGCTGTTATGCTTATAATTTCTAATTTCTGCAGAAAGATATTATTCCATAACAGACCATTGTCACATTGGTAACAGATGACTTGATCTATCTCAATTGGCTTATTATGATGAATTCTAACTTTGGAACTGCTAGAATACCCAGGAGCATCATTTTACTTAAGTTCTGGAGACAGACTCCTGACTCTGGCAAATCACATTTCCAGGAGAGCTTTATAAAGGCAACCAGACTGTCTGTCAGAAATTTCCTGCTGCTAAGGACTGTAAATGTTAAAATCTATAGTTGCACTGAATTTTTCCTAATAAATAGCTAATTATATTTTATTGGAAACCAGCGTGACCTTCTATGTGGAAGGGGGTACTCAGAGTGGCCTAATGACATGATCACAAGCAAATGGCACCTCTAGTGGCATGCACAAACAAAACAATTCCAAGGAAGACTCCACTTGGCTTGTCCTTAATCTGGTTGCATATTGGGATCTTAAAGGTCCTAAAAAATGGCCCTCTACAAGCACTTTTAATATTACACTGCAAAGGTGCCTGAAAAATTCCCATAATTAAGTTTTCTTCTGGATGTCTTGAAGAGGCACAAATATCTTAACTGGGTGGAGTAAAAGAGAGCTCACCATAAATCAACATTGAAAATCAGGAAATAATGTGTTAAAGTGGCCAATATCATTAGCAGAGATGGGGCATCAGAAATTAATTTTGATGGTGAGAGGGCTGGGGAAACCTCAACACAGTGCGATATTCTGGCAGGAGCTGTCCTCAAGAGCAGGGGAATTTTGAGTTTACTTCTGCATGCCTGAGTTTCCTTATCTGTGAAATGAAATTAATAATGAACCTCAAATTGTAGCTGTGAAGCTCTAAGTCTAGTACAAACTTGCTGCTAATGGTCAGGAGTGTAGTCCTGTCTGAGTTTGCTAGGGCAGCCATAACAATATACCACCAAATATGTTGTTTCTTAAACAACAGAAATTGTTTTTTTCCAAATTCTGGAAGCTGGAAGTCTGAGATCAAGGTGTCAACAGGGTTAGTTTCCTCTAAGGCCCTTCTCCTTGACTTGTATGTAGACAGCTGTCTTCTCCCTGTGTCCTCACATGGTCTTTCCTCTGTGCATGTCTGTGTCCTAATCTCCTCTTCTCATAAGGACATCAGTCATATCGGATGAGGTCCCGCTTGAAAGACCTTATTTTACCTTAATTACCTCTTTAAAGACCTTGTCTCCAAATATACCTTCACATTCTGAGGTACTGCAAATGGGGACTTCAACATATGAATTTGGGGGATGGCACAACTCAGCCCAGAAGAAGGCCGTTATGATAAGGCAGCATGTGCTCACAGGCAGGATCACGTCTCGTACGCATTGTTCATTTCTCATTTTTGTTTTCTCTCCCTGCTATTGCTGTTTATATTTTTCACATTTCTCAATTAACTTATGTATTTGTAGAAGAAAGAGAAAGTACACATGGGCAAAAGGGAAAACGGAACAAATAGCATCTATAATTCTACCACTCAGAGAGAGAAACAGTGTGTTAAAACTGTGATGCGTATCCTTCCCTTGGCATATATACCCATGTAAATAGACTTTTAACAAAAATTGAATTATACCATTTAGAACTTGTTTCTTTTTTACTTAACAAATCATTAGCATTGTTCAGTGCCACTGCAAATAGAGCTACCTTACTATTTATAATAATGACAGGGCATTTTACTGTATATGGAAGCCATAATTTATTTATCCAATCTTATAATTTTGAACATTTAAAATGTTTCCATACTTCGCTCTCCTCAACAATTCTGCTAGACACGTATTTTTTCTTATGTCCTTGTGAATGTTTTCAGTTTTTCCCTTAGGCTATTTCTCTGGGGTTTTAACTGCATAAAGATAAGAAGTATGCTTATCCTATAGAACGATGCACTGCATCATATGTAGTGGGCACCTACTAGGTGTAATCTTTCTGCCAAGTGCTAGGAAATGTGAAACAGCACTCTACCGGCACTGCAAGAGCTTATATTCAAGAAGGGAAAGTATGACAAGGGAAACACCATCGCCTAGACCTGCCGTAGGCTGGAGAGGAGTTACCCAGGTGGCACGGAAGCACCTAGTAGGAGCAGCTCAAGTTGTCAAACCATAGCTCCAGATCACAGCCTGGATTTTTCTGTCCCCAAGCCTGACTCTATGCAGATGAATGCCAAAGACCTCCCCATTGTCAGGTGTATGCACCAGCCAGCTCAGTGGATAATGTGGGGTTTGAGTAACAATACATTACGCACTGAGTAGTAGGCATTGAGATTCCACAGTGTTTCCTTTGAAACAACTACATACTTGAAGGTAATAATTGAGATGTTTGATAATAATTGAAATGTTTTGAAATATCATCCATTTTCCCAGAGTTTGAAATACTTATAAAGGCAATGTAATTTGTTAGTCTCTTAAAACGCATTAAATAGTTATCCCATCTGAGTTTTCTGACTTCATGATATAGTTTTTTGAATTTCAAATGAAATAACTATACTAAATTCAGTGGGCACATCTTTTTTTTTTTTTTTCCCCCAGTTAAATCGACAATGTTGTCTATTTACAGCTTCATGAGGAACCAACGGCTTAAAAGGGATAAGTCAGTGCCCAGAACCTGAGGCAAATTCTCAAATCCCCCTTCTTATCAAGACTAACGTGGTGGAAAGCAGTCACCATGCTTGAATTACCACAGGTGACATTCAAATACACTACATGACAAACTCTTTGGTTCAATTCAAAGTAGTTCAAAAGGAAGTGGTTAGACAGTCGCCAGATTCCCTAAGAAATATTTACCCCCAAGAGTCTTCATTTTAAAGTGCTCTATAATACAAATGTTACTTTTATTCATATTTTTCTAAAAGAATTAACAATTTTGAAATCTTTCCCAATAGCCTTCATTTGAGTTTTTTTAAATGAAGCTTTATAATTGAAAATAGAATTTGGATGACAGGTATACACGAATATCTCAAATATGACTTGCTCCCCGAGGAGCAATTGCCTGGATGGTACAGATGTAAGAGGCACAATGAACATGAGCATATCCTTATAGGTCGTGTCTTACCTTAACTGAACAGACCTGAGTTTCTAACTCATCTCTGCCATGTGGCTGCCAGGGCATTTCCATGCGTTTTTGAAAATCTCCATTTCTTCATCTGGAAATTTCTTACTTACCATCTACCATCTAGAATTAAATGAGTCATCATAGATGGGTTTCTTGCATACAATCCAATCTGTTCCTGACCTTCCTTTTCCCCAAATCCCGAGGAAAGGTGAACCAAAAATAGAATTTATATATCTTGAAAAAATTCTAGTTCTAGCAATTGTACATACAAATGCATACATGTGTGTGATTATCCATAAATAATCACTCAAAAACATGTGGCTAGAGACAACATGGGTTTATCAAGTAGGTCTAATTACTCTTTCTTTGTTGTAGCAATCTCATTGATTTTAGAATCCAAGACAATGTTCTCCAGTTAATATTGGCAGAGAAGAAATAAATGGTAGTAAGGTAGTAGACTTCCTTAGAAACGCAAATCTCAAAGAGATACAGACTGTGACTGAGAACTCTGCCTGATGCTGAGTCTTTCCAGTAAAGAATGAAAAGCTCAGAGTCCTAGTGGATTCACGATGGGCGTCCACAGCTGTGATGCGCCTGATGCCTGAGATAACCCTCAGAATTAAAGTCAAAGAGGGTATTTTGAGACAGGAAAGTACTTTGAGATCAAGAACCTGGGATGTGAGAAGAAAAGTTAGTTGACTAAGGTTATGCAACTAATTACCAGCAAAATCAAGACAGAAACAAGGTTTCTTATTCCAGTTCAGCATGATGCTACACAGTGGTCAAAGGCTGAACATGAATGACAATGTAAATTCCACAGAGAGAAAGGGATGTACTGGTCACCTTAGGTGTGAATTATTTCCACTGTTATTACCAAACATTCCTCATTATTACTTTTTAACGTCTTTGGAATTCTGTTATTTCTGGGTAAGAAATAGTCAGTAAGTTCCCAGGACCCCTCAATAAGAAGCCCATGTACAGCCAGCACTGCCTCTGACTGCAGTAACACTCACACCGGTGGACAGCAGAGTTGACGGACTTTGCACCAGCTCAGCTGTGTATGTCAGAAAGTTTAAAGGACTAGAAATTTATATCCAGCAGAGGAAAGGAAAACGGAGAAGAAGGAAGTGGAATGAAACTTTCCACCTGAAAGCAGCTGTGTGGGTTGAGAGCTCTCCCGGAAGTCCTCAAATCAACAAACATACATAGAGATACGATTAAAAACACATGCTGTTGTGGATAAGAAAGAAGGGCATGTTACTGACTCATGACCATCCTACCATCATAGATGAATAGACAGAAGTGTGCCAAGACACTGAGGGTCCTGTTAGTGGGCAGATCCGTTTCATCTGACACATGCATTTTTGAGAACAGTGATTGATCCATACCCTGGGAATTCTGACTAATTTTGAGTGTGGGGTGGATCCTGGGAATGTGTAGTTTTAGAAAGCTCCCCAGGTAATTCAAAGCATACCCCAATGAAGAAATAGTTTTCTAAATTATGACTCCCCTGTAAAATTTCGAGCTTTCACATGATACTTGTCTTAGTCCTTTCAGGCTACCATCACAAAATACCACAGACTGGGTGATGTATAAACAGCACAAATTTATTTCCCGTAGGTCTGGAGGCTAGGAAGTCCAAGATCCGGCACTAGCATGGTCAAGTGAGGGCCCTCTTCTTGGTTCATAGCCAGCACATTTTCATATGTGTTTTCACATAATAGAAAAGTGAGGGATCTCTGTGAGATCTCTTTTACAAGGGCACTAATATCACTGGTTAGGGCTCCATCCTCATGACCTCATTATCTTCCAAAGGCCCCACCTCCTAACACCATCATCTTTGAGGAGTCAGAATTTCAACATATGCATTTTTAAGGAACACAAACATTCAGATGATTGCATCATCCTCAAACTAAAATATAAAATCTAACTTAAACATTGTTACAAGGAACAGAGATAAAGCTCTTAGGGCCCTGGGCACATGCTACCACTCAGTAGGATTATAGCCGCTTCCACCCAAAGGCCATGATCATATAATGGTCACAATCAGCCTTTGGCATGGCTGGAGGTATGGGAAGTCAGCATTTTGAGCAGAGGCTGTTGCCCAAGCAGTACCACACTCAAACTCTGACTCTCCTACAGGATGCCCTTGACCAAACGGCTACATACCCATCATGTTGCCCTGTAAGCAGAGAATGCAAGGAAAGACACAAAGTTTGAGCTTATCAGATAGATGAGGCAACAGAAAGTCAATTAAAGGAAAATGAACTGGAAACATTGATATTTTGGAAGAAAAAAAATCAAAAGAACCAATTGGACATGGGGTTTAGGAAGAAGAAGGCCAGAAAGATCATTCAGGGAAGTCTATTCTTTGTGGTGGGGTGAAAAGTTGGCACGTTTGACCAAGAACACTCAGGAGAGAGCAAGATTTGAGGGTTGAAGATAGGCTACCTTTTCAAAAAGTAGAATTTAATGTGGGGACTGACAACATGCGCCTGACATGAACAAAAACACGATGTGGAGATTTCTGATCTGACATTCAAGAGAGAGCTTGGGGCAGGAAATAGATCTGCGAAAATGATGTCCATACACATGGGTCTCTAAGTGGAAGCCTTTTTACACTGTTGTCTCCACAACTGCAGCCAACCTGTTTATTCAGTTCGATGAAAGAGTAGTCACTTTCTTATGAAAAGTATGGTTGAACTCAGAACTGTTTTATGATTCAAGGATTTAACAAAACTGTTTCATTTTTTAATAGATGCAGGTAGTTCTAGAGGAATAAGTTCATTTCTCTGTATTTAATTAATGGCAACTCTTGAAGGAGGAGTAAAATAGGGGATAGGTTAAAAGGAACATGAAGGCTGTGGAGCACTACAGTCAATGCTGGACTAGACAGAGACTCTCCATTTGGCTCATGGCGCTTCCTCTTCATTGTGGACAGTGTGACCCGGACCTCAAAGTTCTCTGATTAGAAGAACTACCTGGAGCACTTGTTAAATGACAAATTGTAAAGCCACTTCCTTAGAGATTCGCATTGAGAAAACCTGGGGCGTGGAGTGTCTGAGATGATTCTTATAAAGCAGGATTCCGAAACCGGGCCCAGGCTGTCAAAGACATCTCCAACTGTCCTGTGAATCAGAACCACCCGGAGGGCTTGTTCAAACAGAGGTGGGCCCCGCCTCTAGAGTCTATAGTTCGATCTGGCTAGGTGTAGCCTGAGAATCTGCATGTCTAAAAATGCCCCCAGGTGATGCTAACCCTACTGGTACCATGCCAGATGACACTTGGAGAACCACTGCCTAATGTATGCTTTTCAGGGAAAATAATTAAATTCTTGCCAATGAAGCAAAAAGGTTCTAGCGTCACCCATGAGCCATCACCCTGGATGTGTTTTGCATTGCAGGTGCTACCTGGAGCTTCTGCCCCTTTCACTTCTCCTGCCCATCACTTGGCACTCTCATTCAAGATATGGATGCTGCTTTCTGGGAGGGGAAAAAAGAACCTGAGAAATGGACTCACATTAAATCTTAAGTGAATTCATAAGCAACACACCTCTGCCAAGAATATTTGCACTGTATAAAAAGAGGGGGCCAGGTGAAATCAAAGAAATGCATTTCTAATTGTGCAATTCCTGGCTGACAAGAAAAGAGGCTTGTGGACCAGGAAGAATCCTTTTACATCTTGAGGAAACACGTACACAATTTCCACCTCTAAATCTAAGCCCCAACTGTATGCTTATTTTGCTTGCTATTTAACTCATTTCCCTTTCCAGTTTTTCAATTTTTTTTGTTAGGAAGCACATTTTCCCCCTTAGTTTAAGGTGTAAGAATTTGGAGGGTGCTAAAAAGTAATTTCCTACATAAAATGTTATAAATTTAAACTGATGATGCCAGTACCATGCTTCTTGAAAATTTGATGAATTATTGTGCACCATTAAAGCGCTGATTTATTTTTCCTTTGGTAGCGCTGTCTCTTCATCATCATCAGCTAACGGTAGGCAGAGCGCGATGTGAATATTCTGTGAGCTCTCACTGGGTGCCAGGCGCATGCATTCCTGCCTCTTCCTCCTCGAATGCACATGTGAGGGAAGCAGAGTGGTAAACAGGAGCCCTGACTGGTAACCTGTCCCCAGTACCTTGCTGATTTTGACAGATGGAGACACACCTGGGCAGGGGAGGCACAGAGCCACTCTGTCTTACTCAGTATTGAAATGTCTGAAATAACATAATGTTGCATTCCATAGGTGGACGCATACAAGGCTTTCTTATTTGCCTATCCATATCCAAATTATATTTTGAATAACAATTCAAATTCATAGCTTTACTATTAATTCCTTGTTCAATTTTTGGGATGAGATATAGGTAAAATGAAAAAAATTCATGTGGAGTATTTTACATTCTTTCTTCAAAGTATGCTAATGAGCTTCATAACTCTAATTGGCAAGTTTGTTCTTAAACCCATCCTCCCACCCTAGAAATACCAGAGGAACACATTTTTTCAGGAAAATGAATTTCTATAATGCTAAAATTACTACACATTAAACCATAAGAAAGCATATTAAGCGAATATTTGGAGTCTATCTGGCTTAAAACCAGAAAGCATGGAAATTAAACCTTTAGGCCTAAAATTTAACATAACTTAAAAGTTCTACTTTAGAGTTAGACTAATGGTGTTTTTCCCAAGTTGGTTTTCAGAAACTCCTTTAAGCTTTGAATTATGAAGGGGAAAAATGTCCCCAAAAGAAATACAGAACTGCAGGATGATGGTTAACTTTTTAAGATTCACTGCCAGGTTGTACAAAGTTCTATACCTCTTGTTCAAGACTGCCTCTGTCTAAAGAGAAATGTTGTTTCTTAGAAAATTCAGCTCTTTAGAAATAGTCCCTAACTTTGAATTATCCAATAAAACATACTTATTTTAGCATTGTGGGGGGAGGGGAATTAAGGAATTGATCTTATTCCCTGAATTTTACTTTGTTTTAGGATTTTGGAATCAGTAATTCTTTGTAAAATACAACAGCATTGGGGGGAAGCTATTTCAAATGTAGGTATTTTCATCTCAGATCAAAAGCAGCATGAAGATAGATGGACACATGGTACAAAATAAGCTCACAGAGATAAGCCAATGCTTCAATCTATGACGCACACCCTGGTTATGGAGCAAGTTTTCATTTCTTTGCTATGGGAAAACAAATTCTATTTTCATAACAATAAAACAAGACTTCAGCTGAGTGAATTTTCTTACTAGACATATGTGTTAAAAAAAAACAATAATTCATTTAGCAATTGAAAGATTTCTGATGAAATACGGGCCCATTGGAACATTTCACTCACTACTAAGATGAGTCTGTGCATAAGTCTTTAAATACATTATTACATGCTACTCATATCAGTGTCCTCAATGTAGAAAAATGAACAGTTGGAGAAAATATCATTAGATCTCATTTGCTTAAACCTATCTAGATAAAAATATAAAAAATCGATGAACTCAACATCTTACCATACAAGGTAAGTTGTTGGTTAGAAATGGAATGATTTTTCTTTAACCTTCTTTGTACATGTTAGTCGTTGAACAGAGACCTGGCTTTCTGCTGATGGTTTTCTGGCAAAAAAAAAATCTCTGGCCCTTACCTGTTCCTGGCCAAAATAATTACTTCTGCTTGTCCATGGCCTTGAGCTGCCATCTTTGGTTTTTGGTGCCTTTTTCCTTGACACACCCATTTCCTTACATCTAACTTCAACTAGGAGCCTGACTCCTCTCTTGTTCCAAATACTCACAGAGGAGTCTTGGCCAAGCCGGCCAGCGGCTTCAAGCCTCTGGATGTTAGCCACCTCATTTTTCACTTCTACCTGGGGCTTTTCCTCCCACATAAGGTTCAGTGTCATTAGGGGGAAGAATGGTAATTCCACAGCCCCATTTATGGAAACCAGGCTCCCACTGAGATCCTGGGCACTCCCTCCAGGGTGCCACACCCTGTCACAGAGGCCCTCTGGCCCATCGTTTTATTGGCTTACAGTGAGTTCAGAGCAGTGATAATGCCTCCAGAAGCCTTGAAATACATTTGGCGTTTGAAACCAGCGTTAATTTTTATCTGATCTTTAAAGCACCTAGAGTGATCAGTTTAATATTGCTTATTCCTGGTTGATCGACTTTCTTCTTCTACTACACACCGAAGCTCATTGAACAGTAACGAGCTCTACCCAGAGCAGCACTTGCTAAGAGAATCGGGGGGCTACATAAACACAATGCTCACCCCAAATTTCATTTGCAACCAATTCTTGAGTAGGCATATTTTTTCTATCACCTTCACAGCATGAGCCACTCAATTCTGGCAAGTAGGGGCCACTAATGACTATTTTATGAAACTTCACATGAATCTATTTCCAAACGCTTTTTCTCTTTGTGGTAATATATTTCATTCTGGATGACAAAACATATTTTTAATCATAAACTTAGAACTAATGGCTCAACAGCAAAGTTAGAAAATATTATTTTATAGTGATGGTGATTTAGTCACTTTTAATGAAACTACCCCAATGTTAGATTCAGTCAAAAGAGCAAAAGGCTATAAATGATGCCTTTAAACATATCTTACATTTTGCCTGGTGGCTTTGAAACTGAGAATATAACTAAAAACGTGATACTTAAATAAGAGCTTCGATAAAAACACAAGACACTATCACCTTCGAGAAAAAGGGCTGCTTTCAACGCAGTTGAAAGCTTTGCTTTTTGCTACTTCACTTTTTACATTTAGTGACAAGATTTTTTTTTCAATGTCACACATTATAAATTGAAAGAATTTTTAAGGGGTGTAAAAAGCCCGTGACGGGGTACAGACTTGGTTGCACCCACTTGTGACTATGGCACTAGATAATTATTCATACCTTCCCAACATTCTCTCATGTTGTTTGTGTTATAATTAGGACTCGCTATTGGAAATAAGGCAGTAAAGTCTCCCTGAAGAAAGGCTGAGTCTGTGTGCCAGAATATTGGACTATAAGGGCTACTTTTTGTTAGCTTTTTATTATAACATGTGCTACATTAACTCACTCACCTTTAAAGACTTTTTTTTCTCTCGATTTGGAGGTTGCCCAAACATTTTTAAGTTGTTTCCTCATTTTTACTGATTATAGGAAAACCTCAATCATGTCCCTAAACTCACATTTGAATAATAATAAAAAATCATATTTTACTACAACACTGTTGGCAGGAGGTTAAAATATGGCTTTGAAAAGCACTTACTCACTTATTTTTATTTTTTAAGAATCACAAGGCAGCCTGACTTAACTGAGACATGTGGTTAGTTTTAACTTCAATTTGTTTTATTTGAAAAAAAAAATAACTTAATTTGGGTTTTCAAGAATGCAACTTAAGTAAGTCCATAAAAATAAACACGAGGCAAGCTCTGTGAGACTTTTTGGGTCTAGGGCAAAATTTTAAAGGCAAAGAAGAACTCAGAATCCTCAGATGCCCAAAAGGGTGTGGGGTGAAAGAAACTGAGCCTCTGCACAGATTTGTCCATTCATATCACCTCAGGGAGGCTGACCAGCTATAACCAGGGAGCTTGTACTTTTTTAAGAGCTAGACTCTATTTATAGCCCATACTGGGCAATAGATGAATGAGTGCTGTATGAGAGGAGCGAACTGAGAAAATTCTGGATTCTCCCTGACCTGTGTTTCCTCAGATCATGGACTATATTTAGACGCAACCATGGAAACATATGTCTCCAATCCTGTGGACTGAGGATGGACAGATATTTTTGAAACTCATTAGAATCAGTAAGTAGTCACAGGAACATGAGAATGACTGATATTTGTGTGTTTTCTGTGATGACTCACCCATCCCAGAGATCTATCTTTACAGGCCCTTCTAGAAACATTAAATTCAAATAGAAACAAAGTCAGCTCAACGGGATGTCCTCCCATACTGTTTTCAGAATATAGCTCATGTTTTAATCTTCTCACTCTGTAGCTTTTTTCTACCAGCCTTTATCTCCTCCCCAACCCCAGGCAGACATAACCATCGACCCCTGCTTTCTGGCTCCCAGGCCTTTTGCCTACTTAAATGATAACATTTGTCACAGGGTATTTTAAATGTTTGATTACATGTCTGTCTCTTCCTTGGACTGTGGGCTTTAGGACACAGCTAGCACTCTCTTAGTACATAGTAGACATTCAGTGCAGGTTGTAGAGAAAAATCAAGAATGGAGGAAAAGAGAACAAAGACGATCCCACTGGTAACGTTTGTAAATTTTCATGAACAAGTTAAGTAAAAAATTATAAAAACACATCATAGCCTTATGTCATATTTTAATAGGAGTCTAAAGAGCATTTTCATTCCCTGATACCATGAATCTTTTCTTCTAAGTGTCTCACTGTTAACTCTTTGAAATGTTCCAGGTTATCAAGTCAATGGTTGAGAACTCTATTGATTAATTTTTATCATGGTAGTGTCAGTGATTACTCATTACCGAAGAGCCACTGTAGCTCTAATGCCACATGTATACAAAATCCCTACAAGAGCAACATGTCCACCACTGGAATCCCCAGAATGTGGCATCCGTGAGAGAAGACCTTGACCCCACACTGTTCCTAGCCCCTAGAATAGAGCCTGACACACAGAACGAGCTCCATAATATCGCTGAATGGATGCTGTACTGATAATAAACAGGCTCAGAGAAGGTGTTGTCTCCTCAGCTCCCGACTGTGGTAGGACTACTTCTGACTCTCGGGTCACACGACCCAGAGCTCAAGGTCAAGTGACAGGGATTCCTGCAAAGGCAGTTGTACTCATCAGCCACTTGGAAGCTTGAGTGGTGCTGACTTATGTAGTCAAGGCTGAATCTTGCTTGTCATGGGTCCCAAAGTCAACTTGACTCTTGAAGATAATAGTCCATATCACTTACACTTTACCCCTAAAATAGCCTTGCAAAAGTGAGACATTTTAATAGCTCTATCAAAAAATTAGAATGGCTTCTTAACACCCATCCTAAAATCTGACTTAAAAAACTCAAACACATCTAAATGAAGAGATCCATTCTCATAGACAATGATGGTATACATCAATCCTCATATCCTTTTTTTATTCATCAAAATTCTCTTGGTTGGCAAACATGAGGTGAAAAAATCTCACCCTTTGCAAGATGATTTCCTAAATTTATTTATCAGCTATAGAAATCTGTGCACACCAACAGGGTCATCTCTACAAACTCTTTCACATATATGAATGATCGCACGAAGGAGAGTTTACAGTTCAACTAGAAGAGAGCTACAACATGGTTCTTACTAGACGTGTGGTTAATAAACTACTCAATAACAATTTTACCAAAATTTTGCCACATATTTGCATCATATTCCTGTACGTGAACACGGCCAGTCCATGTGAATCTCATATCCAGTTGTAGCAAAGAAGAGATAAACAGTTTGAATGCACACCCACAATTCATGTGACTATATATTTACAAATATGGATCTAAGGTGATTACTCATGTTTGCATCTTATCTTCTCTGAAAGCATCTTTCTATCAATGGTGTCCTGTAATCACTGTGGGACTGGATGGAGATTGGAGTCTTCCAAAGAGGATTTACATTTGCTGTTATTTGTAATCTGGGAGCCCCATCAGCTTTAAACCACTTTAAGATAAATTCTCTGCCTGAGGATCTTTGGACTTTGCCGGCTATATGAATTCCAACTACAAACTCATGTGTATACCAGCATGCGATGCAAATTCTTAGAGAAGATTTTGTTCTTTTTCCACCCTAGGCCACAGTTGAGATGTGCAAGTTTCTTTCCTGTTCCTCTTTACGTTCTGGCTTTAGTTTTGTACCTCTCACACTGAGGCCGTAACTCTTTGATCACCCCACTCTATACAGATCTCCTACCAGATTGTCTATGTTGGGGGTTTTTTTGTGAGGAAGATTAGCCCTGAGCTAATATCCATTGCCAATCCTCCACATTTTGCTGAGGAAGACTGGCCTTGGGCCAACATCCATGCCCATCTTCCTCTACTTTATATGTGGGACGCCTGCCACAGCATGGTTTGATAAGCGGTGCATGGATCTGCGCCCAGGATTGGAATCCGGGAACCCTGGGCTGCTGAAGCAGAGTGCGTGAACTTAACCACTACACCACCGGGCTGGCCCTCATGTTGTTTTTTTTTTCTCTCTTAATATGACATAAAATAAAGGTACATCTTGCAGATCAACATGACTTAAATTTGACTTGGGGGGTCTGTATGTCATAAGTTAGGTCAAATATAAATGGAAGGTTATTAAGTACTGGCCTACATCTCATTAATTCCTTAAGGAGGTTACATGGACTTGACTTCCCAAGAGTTTTTACTGGGGATTCCACTCCACAGAATTGTGCCCAACCACGTAGTACACTCTCCTCTTCTTGTCATCATCTATATTGCCTACATGGTGCCTACATGGTATGCCTATGGTGATATACCTAGAGGGCAGAGACAATATCAGATACACTTACAACTTGGTGCATCGATACTTGGTGGTCAGTAAAGACTAACTGGCTTGCTGGCTGGCTGGTTGGCTGGTTGAATGGATGAAAGGATGGGTAGTTTTTTGGTTGGGTAGATGGTGGATAGATGGTTAGTTGGATGGATGGATGGTGGATAGAGGAACTGATGGATAAGGATCATGTAGGGAAAAAGGATTATTGTTTTTCCAAGACTAGTAGACAGGCTAATGTTCTCTGTTTTTTGCCGCTCTGCCCTAAAAAGCAGGGAAATTCACTTTGTGCAGTCCAAATGCTCTTTCGTTTTGGAGAGCAGGAGAAATAAATTTTATCCTGGATCAAGAAGCAGTCTTTCACCTGTTGTGACTTGGACTTTCAAAGAGGTACTGACAAGTCATTGAAGCAGCATTCAACATCAACTATGATGCTACTCTTTTATCTTCCCTCTTTTTCTCCTACTCAAGTTCAGTAGAAACAGTTTTTGAGCCTGTATTCTGTATAAATTCTGTCCTGTGTTGTGTAGTTCCCAGCCTCAAGAAACTCTCACTTTAGTTGGAGATATAAGGCAAAAACACGAGAATATTTCAGCACAAGTGGGCACCACAGGATGAGGGTCGCACGGCTCCATTATCAATAGAGGTCATCTCTGGAACCCAGAGCTGAGAGACATTATCTCGACAAGCAAGGCAGAGAAAAGGGAAGCTGAGTGAAAGGATGAAGGAAAAAGAGCAACTTGAAGAAAATGTTGGACCTTAAACTACTTCATGTAATTTAAACATTTTAAACTTAAAATAACTTTTGAAAGAGGATAGTTAGTCATTGCTGCATTCAGACTAAATGTCTGATTTTTGAAAATCATTCTCACGTTGGGGCCTACAAAATGGAAATTAAGGTGAGCTATATAGAGCAGGAGGCGAAGTGGAGGGAGCACTTCAGCCTATGGAAAGTCCACATAAAACTTAAAATGTTAACATGACTTCTTTCACCTCAAGTGAATTTATAAATAAAAGCTTTTTTTTCTTTTTTAAGGCTACAAATTCATTAGTATATCCTTGGGAATGACTGATTCAATTCAAAGCATTTTTAATAATTCTGGTAACTCTAATCTGAACCATTATTTCTAATTTCTTAATATGAAACTAGAAATATTGGTGACCTAATAAGTTTTACAGCGCTGCACACAACCTTCTTTATGGAGCTTACACCATTATGTAATATGTTATAAAGCAAGTTGAATGTTGTAAAACTCATTATTTTTTTTTTCTTAACTAAAGTGCATGATAGCCAAAAATTTAAGTGGAAAGCTATTAAAGTTCCAGAAATCCCAACCTTACATGCTTTTTTTCAAGTGTTCTAGTTTGCTTTTTGGGTGCTTTGTGTCACAGTTTCTGATGCGAGGTCTGTTGAAAGGTAGTGTCCCAATGTTGCAAACACAGTAAGGCTCCCATAGGAACTTTGGGTCTTATACATTGTTATCTGTATTATTTTTTCAACTTTTGTTAGGATAATTATAAATTGAGTGGAGTGGTCAGAATGAAAAGTTAAAGAGAAATGGTAAAAAAAAAAAAAAAAAAAAACACTAAACATTAGAAATAATCCTTTATTGTTGATGAGAGTCTTAAGATTACCCTGAGCTTCAATGCCAAACAATTTTCCTCTTCTTAGAAGACCTTGACATGGGGAAGTGAAGAAAGTACTTTCTTACTGGTTGAGGTTTGCTGTTTCTCTGCCAGGGTTCTTGCTGGAATGGCTCTGTTGATAGATCCACAGTATAGTTGGTTCTATGTAGTTTAAGATATGAATTAAAATAATGTTGTCTTCGACCTAATGGGCCACCAGTATTATTGGGTGTCTTTGTCACAACTTATGGGTGAGAACTGATGAATAAGCTTGAGTAACAGTAAACATAGAGAATGAAGGGAAAATATCTTTTAATAAGAAGAGATTGCCTCCTTTCTGATCACTATGCAGAGGTCCATTTTAGGACAATTTCTTTTCCAACAACAGCAGTAGAGGGCTTTGCAAATTTGTTAAAATGTGGGTTATTTTTTTCTTGGTTTGTTTGTTTTTTGTTATTGTTTTTGTTCAGTTTGGTTTTTGCTACTCACAATTTGGTTTACCACTCACACATACTTCCAATTTATGGAAGTATGTGTAAAAACTAATCTTTTGGTGCAATTTTTGCAATGTAGAAAAACCCTTAGAATAGGAAAAAATTCTGTTGACAGAATTCCAATTAGTTAATTAGGTACCATAGCAGGTACTTACACCGAATTTCTGGGAATGTATCACAGACAGGAGTCAACATTAAAATCTGTAGGCAGATAGTCTTTAATTTTCTGACTTCAGTGTTCATGTTAAATTGCAAAATGATTACTTCGTGGCAGAGACTTCTAAGTACCTGCCAATATTCCTTTTTCTCTTTTTCTTTAATAATCTTCCCCTCTGATTTTCAGTTAGGCTCATGCTCCCCAAAACAAAGGCCACATTTCCTAGCATCCCTCACAAATACATGTGGTCATGTGACTAGATTCTGACCAATGGACTATGAGAAAGTGATATTTGCAACTTTAATAGTGTCCTTAGAAGAAAGATATTTCCTTATCCCCCTCCTCTTCCCCACACTCCTCACCCACTGTCTTCTTCCTGCTAAATGAAGAGAGGAATATAATGGCTAGAATTCAGCAGCCATCTTGGGCCATGAGATGTCCTCAAGATAAAGCCAGGTCATCTCACCAGCCTTTAACTAACAACCTCCAAACTTCTCAAAAAGGAAAGAGAAAATTCCATCTTGTTTCAGCCACCTTAATTTAGTTTTTTTTTCCTATTATTTACACTTAAATCTAACCCTAACTTGTACAGTTACCAGAGAGTAATAATATCATCTATTTTCCATCAATCCATTCAGAAAACTTAATGAGAGAAAAGACATGAAAATCTCTAGCTAAGGCATAGACTACAATCTCTTAAAATGTCCGTTAAATAGTTTATTGAATCCTTCCAAAAACATTCAATTCAATAGAAAGACTCAAAACCATTATTTGAATCAAAAGGTAATCAATCTGAAAGGCCTTGCTGGACACAGTTTAAATAAGCACCTTTTAGTGTTAGCTTAGAGAGTTCCAAAATGTGCTAGCTTTGAGGTAATAAGGCTTAGGGTCATTTATGAAAAAACAAAAAAGAGTGAATTTGGTCTGTGATACTCTTCTGCAGTCACTGAACTGTTAAATTGAACTTCCTCACCCCTGGCCAAGTTCATGTCCCGTCTACATTGATTCCAATGCAGGTGTGGCTGCTGCCCACTAGAGTGAGGGCAGGATGATGGTCAACTGTGGTCTCCATAGGTCCTCAAGGGTCTATCCTTGTCTAAGAAAAATCCCTAATTCCAGATGGCTAAAGGAACAAAATACTTCTAGAAGCTGTCAAATCATACTAAAAAATTTTAGGCAAAAGGAGTGTATCTGTAAGCAAATAGGCAAACAAGCTGTCTTAATTGTGGTTGTGACATATGCATCTTTTGCTAAACACATAAAAATGGGGGATCTTTCCATTCAGAGGGGAAAATATAGTACGCCTTGGTGATTTCTCCCTCCTTTCACTCACAGGTATTTATTGAGCATGTACCATGTGTCTAGCACTGAGAGGCAGTGTTGATGCAGCGATAAATAAGACAGGTAGCATCTCTCTTCTTATGGTGTGAATACTCTAGTGGGAGAAAGACAGTAAAAACAAAATAAAACAGTACATCCAAAACACTGATAACATTGCTAAAAAGGAATAGAGATATTTTTTTTTATTGGTCATCAGCATTTCTACTTGTCTTTTCTCTCTGTCTATCTAGTAAACTGATTGTCACTTAATTCAATATCAGAAGTGACAAGAGCCTTTACCCTTGCCCCATGCTCTGGTCAGCATCTTTCATCCACTAAACTTGAAACATCAACTATGGACCAATGTGTCCAGGTCCTGACTTCAGCTGCATGAAGGGGTGAATGGCTTGCTGAAGTTACAAAAACAATAAGGCCTTGGTGCTCCCATCGCAGAATCTAGTGGCACTTCCACTATACTCTGTTGTCTCAAGACACAAAGAGAATAAAATTTAGAATACTTTCGTTTACAGAGAATTTAGTTTCAATAATGCCTGTGAGTCCTAGAGTCTGCTTTCGGCCATGCCGTTCTCACCACCGGGGAAAGTTTTCAGCGCTGTATCCCCATCATCTCCCAGTTGGAGCTTCAAAAGCACAATCACATTCTCAAATCTTAAGATTACTGGAGAGTTCTCCCAATGTTATCCCACTGAAGGATTTCCTGAAGCCTTCGTCTCTTCTATAGAGAGGAGGTCTGGAGCCGAATAGAACGCCAATGATTTATCTAGAAACCGACCAGCCATGGTCGGTTGTGGGGTCTTGCCCTGTGGGGTAGGCAGAACTATTTAAGGATCCCAAATATGTTCTTTGTATATAGAATGAAACACACACATCATAAGTATCAGCTCAGTGCGTTTTCACCAAGTTCACACACTCATGTAACTGCCATGCAGTTCAAGATAGCGCACATGAGGGCTTGCCCTCCATAATCCTCCCTGTCGCAATACCCACAGCCTCCACCCTGGGCCACTCTTCTGACTTCTCGTCACATAGATGAGTTATCTTGGCAGCATTAGTGGACACCATCACACAATTTTCCAAAGTGCTTCTGCCAATTTCCACTCCCACAGGCAGCATATGAGAGCTCTAGTCAGGGCACATGTTCACAAACACTTGTTTATTTTTTATTTTAAACATCATACTGGCATGTTATTAAAGTTTTAGTTTGCATTTCCCTTATGACTAATAAGATTGCATGTTTTCACATGTTTAACAGCCTTTGGAAGGCTCCGTGTGAGCTCTGACTATTTAAGTTTCTTATCCATTTTGAATTAGGTATTCTGTCCTTTTCTTATGAAGTTAGGAGTCGTATGGAAGACATTTATCAACTATATATATTTCAAATGTCTTTCTTCACTTGGTGGCTTGCTTTTTTCCTCTGTCAGTAACATCATTTGATGAACAGAAGTGTTTTTAATTTTTGCTTCAGTATTCCCATCTATAAAATGAAGAGATCAACATGTTCTTGCCTTTTAACTCTCTAAGTATGACAGCAATTAATCTTACAATCTACATAAAGTACTTTGAGGTACTATTTAAGAAAAATCCTAAGAATAAAAGAAGACTTCCTTCCCAAGTCCTATGCTCGGTTCTACCTTTTTGTGGCCATTGGCTCTCAATGGTCTCCATTTTCAGTTCTATCATCATATTTCTTTTGAAGCCTTCACAGCCTTACTCATTTGCCCTCTTTCTGTTGTTAAAGTTTAAATAAAGAAGGCTCAGATGGGCTGTTTTTCTTTCCTAAAATAATGTAGAACATTTTTAATGTGTAAATTATGGCAAGTGTTATTTTCTTCACTAGCTGCAGGAGTCAGAATACCTTAATTCTCCTGCCAATACATCTTGTTGTTTGTATTTTGTTATTTATTTACCTACAAAAATCATAGCATAGGCATTATTTGTCTCTTGAGTAAGTTTTATCATAAACTCTTAAAAATGGATGTACGGCGAGGGCAATTTAATGTGTGTTTGGATTTTTGCAGACTCTCAGCAGGTTCAAGAATCTGGAAAGAGTTTTTAGAACTTTTCTGAGGGTGAAAAAGAAAGCAACTTTTATAGCCCTGCAAAATAGGATTCCTTGCCTACTAAGAAACATTCTTACAACCCTCCTGCAGCTTCCATAAAACCCTTTATTTAGCCGTTCTTTGCGTTTTGAATACATTCAATCTTTGGGAACATAATTTATTTGTGGAAAATATATTTTTACTTGATATTATGTTTTATATTCTGTTTTATACCAGTTTACAAGATGTTCTTATATAGATCTTTAATTTCACGTATACTTATACAAATTTATTGGTGGTTTGCATGAGAATATTTTCCATGTCAAGAAAAATCTGCAAAGAAAAATCAATCTTTGGGTGAGAGATTTGTGTATGTAATTAAGTGAAATGTGGGCCACACATTTCTACTTCTGCCCTTTAATTGTAGATCTAGAAGATATATAGATGATGATGATGTTGTGTTGGAAATATTAGAAATACGTTGCTCAAGAAAATTGTCGCTGTTTTTCCCTTGATGCTTGGATAGAGAACTATCCCTTGACTGCTGACATTGTTTTAAGCGGAGTCTTGATGGGGCTTCTGGAATCTTCCTCAAGAGTTCCAATTCAGATAATATAAACAAAGCATTACCGTTGGTATCCTCTGAGAAGCAGGATGGGGGAGGTTCAAAGTACAATGTTGATCTTTTGCTTTATATAATTCTCCAGGTTTGTTTTTTCTATAAGTCCATGCTATTTTTGTTTCTTTAAATAAAGAAAAAATATCATAGTAATTCTTCGTAATTATTCTATAAGAAAATCTTCTGCTAATTGGGCCAGTAGTCGTATTGCAAATATTTAACACTCACCAGATGCAGGAGCTATGCTAATGAGCTATTTGAACTGCATATTTAAAATGCAGTCAAAATATATCCATGATTGAAAGCACACTGTGAAACTTTACTAAAGAGTTCTTTCTAGATGTTGGAAATTGACATGAAGCAGCTCTAAGAATATATTAAAGAGTTAGATGGCTGCCTCAGGGACGGCACTAAGCAAGTATAACCCAACAGAAAGAGGTGACCGTGGGGCTCCAGGACAATTTTAATCTCCCCAGCTGGAAGCCAAAGTCATCCTCTCCTTATAGCCATCAATGCCATCCTGTGGGAAGGGGACCCAGTCGTGTACAGGTCCAAGGGTAAGCGTCATCTAAAGTGATGGACAGGACACCTGAGGGCCATATCCCTATCAAAAGCACCTCATGGGATGTCACATTTTGTCCTTGGTGTTAGGTAAAGACCCAGCCTGGTAGCGGACTGGGACCTGGCTCCACACGTGCTGCTGACCAGATATGATTGGAGCCTGCGTCTCCACGGGGCCTGGCAGTGAGGGTCACTGGTCAAGGCAGGGCGCCCATGGCCAGTTTGTTCTGAGGGGTCGAGATGAGGACTAGGACAGCTACTTCCTGCACTGTCCAAACGCAGCAAACCGAACAGGACAAGCCAGCTTCCCTCACATCTCCATACGACGAGTCTGTATGTCTCTGCACCGGGCCTGGCTTGAAAAGGGCCCCCTCTGCTCAAGTGAGGCCCAGTGAGACAAAAGGATGTGCCTCCTTTCTCTCTGCAGCCGTCTACCCTGCTCAGGACTGACGAGTCAGGCTGACAGTGCAAGCTTTGGATTTGGGCTTAGGAGCTGGGATATACATTTATAAATATATATATTTATATTTATATTTAAATATATACTTATTCGTAAATATATTTAAGTTAGGTATATTTTATATATACACATATTTATGCGTAAAATCTTTTTAACATCCTTTCCGTATTCACCTCCTCCTTCCTGTCAGTCGGGGGCTGGTTCTAAGCCCCCTGCCACTCAGCAAAGGTGAGCTCTGGGACAAGAGCGAGACGGAACCCAGCTCCGCCGGCCTGCCCGCGGCGTCTCCGCTCCGCAACTGCTCTTTCCTCTCAACTGCTGGAAAAGCGACAGCCGCAGCCTCGTGCTGAAAGGGGCGACGTTTCCCGGGGACCCTGGGAAATTCCCTCCTCGGCGCTGCGGCTGGCGAGGGGCTCCCCCTCCCAGGAGGGTCCTGCCACCGCCACGCCGCAGGTCCTGGAAGCCTAGGCCAGGTGGACCCGCCGCTGCTTGAGCACCGCAGACAAGGATGTAGCATATGTCAGAGACTTCCGGGCCTCCGCAAATAAAACTCTCTTAACTTCACTAATGCATCACCATAAATAAATCACTCAACGATCCAGTTGTGAACCGGTCAAAGAAAACCCCACAACAGGCTCTGTGATGAAGCTAGAGCAGCTGGACTGTAGGGGGCGCAAGAGCTCCATTTCCACCCCAGCGGCGCCGGTGCCTGCGCGGGTCAGACCCCACAGTGAATAGGCCTTTATCACCACCAGAGCCAGCTTTTCTATGAATCCGGCCCTCTAAGAGAGAGGATCAAATCAGCATGCGTTTTGACAGTGTAAGCTGCAATCTTAAACTCAAAGCTGTGAGTGAGAGCTCAGAATAGGAGCGAGCTTGTATTCATCCTCTGAATCGCCCGCAAGAATTCCCCTCTGCCAAATCTGTGGGATCAGTTCAGTTGATTACAAGAAGACTTCCTTACCCCAGACATGAATGCACAAACTGGCCGCTTTTGTGAACGCGAACGTCGCAGAAAAACACAGCAGAGAGGCTGTCTTTGCGAGGGAGAAAGATGATGAAAGGTTCCTGGAAATGGATAAGTGGTTAAACGGATAAATGGATAAGTGGATGGTCTTAATTAGGTCTGAGAGAGGGACTGAATTTTCTGGGCCCCTATTTAAAACTCTTAAGCCAGAATCAAGTGTATGATTCAGGTACACACAACATCATGGTGTGCCCTAAAAAGAAAATTCATGTAAGTGCTTACATTGACCTTGGAAGTCTACACGGTCCATAAATAATTCACTAATTGAACGGCTCACACCTCCACTCAGCACAGAACCATGTCTGGTTCTAGATTCCGCTTTCCAACAGGATGAGCCCAACTTGGAGTTATTGCACAGAAGAGGGTCAGGGGTGAGACTAATGAAGAGTGACCAAGAGGAGGCAGACCCTCCCTCCTGCTCGTGTCTCCAGACCAGCAGAATATCTGTGGAAAGGTATTTGTTTTACAGGGCTACATAAATACAGGACTTAAAGTTTTCTCACTTTGTTTATATAATTGAAACCTACTTGGTGACACGATTGAAAATTAGTATTTTTGACTATAACATAACGGGCCCTTCCCCTTCTGAATGATGGTTATAGAAAATATCTGTGATCAGATCTTCTCAAAATCTTCTGTGTACCTCACACAGGGGAGTCAGTTTTACCCATCCTCAGATGGGAAAAAGACACCTTTACTGTTGGAATGGTTTCTAGCGGTGGTTGTGAAAACACTTCTCCTTTTTCAGTTTTTAAACAAAAGATAATCACACTGGCTGGGAACAGCGTGTGGGGTGTGGGAGAGGGCTGGAGATTTAAGGGACCCTAGATAAGTAATCCAGAACCTACAAACACCACCAGAGTCCTGGCCTGCACAAGGAAGCACCTCCTGCATCGCCAGAAGGACATTCATCCCGAGACAAATTGAGATAAAGTTGGAAAACAAGTCCCATAATCTCCTTTTCTTTGCCCAGATGTGTGACCCTGTGTCCCTGAGTTCTGTCTCCCCTCAGCTGACCCCACATCTTGTCTCCCTGCTGCGTGTGGACCTCAGGCCATCTACAGTGAGAACTTTCCAGAAGGCCCACTGCCAGCCTCCATTCTCACAGGCTAACCGGGATCTGGAGTACCATTCCCAGGTCTTGTCCCTGTTTCCCAGGGAGAAGTCTCTAAGAAGAAGTGACCAAACAGAATGAGGGAAGGAGAGAGTCTAGGCCATAAGATTCACTTACCCCGAAATAAGGCAATGCGGGGTTCCCACAGCAGCTCATGTCCCCAAGGTTGAGGTCAGTAGAGTTCACGTCCACCGGGAAGGAGAAAGAGCCTTGCATTTGCGATCTCCAGATAAAACGTGTCAGTTCCTGCCGGGTCCCTCTCTTCAGAGATGGCCACTCAGCACATTTGAAGAGCTCGGGCTGGCATAAGTGCTTAAGTCCTCAGAGCACTTAAGAAAATGAAGAAAGGCTTTATCTGCTCTTCAGTCTGAAATAAGGAATCAGAGAGGATTATGGCCAAATAAGAGAGAACAAGAGTGGTAAATTTGTTTGTGTTGACAGAAATAAGACTTAAGCAAAGATGCTTAACGTATGCCTCTATCAAATTCTCAAAATAACTGTATTGTTAAGAAAAAATAACTGTTCAGGATCTGTCTTTCCACATAAAATCATGGGGAGCAGGGTGCCACCCAGTGAGAAAATGGGGGGCAATCACTGTGGTTAATCGTCAGGGCAGAGGGGGTGCAGTGATATTTCTTGAGCAGTGGGGGGGCGGGGTGAGACTGTTTAGGGACTGGGAGACTCACCATGGAGGACTGGGGAAAGGACCAGGAATTTCTATTCTTACAGATATTTATTGGTAATATGGATGGCAGACTCATAAAATCTATAATTACTCTTTTAATTTGGTTTATAAGGAAAGAAAACAAGAACATCTTTACCTACTTCTTCTCACTAGCTCTCTCCCATATGCCTTTGAATGTGTACTGAAAAAGAACAAAGACAAAAAGTATTGGAAAATTTTCTTTTCAGGTCCTCTGGTTGCATCTTTTCCCCGACCTCACTATAATAGCATCAGTAACTTCTCACACAGACAGCCAGACTGGATTGAGGAAAACATGACCACTGTCAGGCCCTGTGTATATAAGACTTCACAGGCATTTCAGGGTTCACAGCTGTAGGTTTTATTGGCTCTAATCAGCAGAAATAGGATTCTCTGCCCAGTGGTCCAGTTCTGTCATAGAAAGTGACCCCTTTACTGTGTCTAATCGACAAATCGACGCTTAGAATGAAAGGCCTGCACCTGGGAAACTTTCTTTATACTCTTCATAATCCACAGAACCATTGATTCTGAGGGGACTCTCTACATCATACTGACATTCTCTTCTCAACCTAATGGTTTGTTTTATTATCTGGGAGGTGTGTCGATTGAACGCGGGTATGTTAACCCTCTGCGGCCCCCGAGCCCATCGCCAAGTTAGGTGCCTGTTCTGCCAGTGGCTCCAGAGGCACTGGACCCCAGCCAAGGAGGCAGACGCCCCGCTCTGTGGTCGCTGTCCTGCGGTAGACAGTCGAAGCAAACTTTGCTTTGGAAAGAAAGAAAACCACTTCTCTTCCTGCTCCTCTGGCATTTTAGTGATTCCAGTCACTTTTCAACCCAGGATCTAAATGTATTTCTGTCCTGTTTTGAACCCCTAAGCCAGGGTGACTTACAGGACATTGTTTAGAAAGTGCTGCAATGAGCTCTTTTGAAATTAACTCTGCAGACTTTATACATAGACAACTCTTTGAATTTATTTTTATTCCTAGGAAACTTCTTATACCTTAGAAAACCTAAAGATCCGAATGTTCCATTAACATTTCAAAATGTGTATGTGGACCCTGTAAGGTGACATAATTGTGCATTTGTTTTCTAAATTCTCTTTCAAGTATGAATTATTTTAACCAGTCGGTAAAGAAGAATACTATGGAAGTCAACAAAAATAATGTATTTTGGTAAAGCATGAATAAAAATACAATCTAATTTTGATGGGAATTCATATACTGGTGGACATCAGCCATGACGTGGGCAATAAGATATCACATATTTATATTACCAATCGTTACATAATCTACTGGACAAATCGTTTAAAAATTTTAAATTTCATATGCATTCTTCAAATACAGGAGTTAGTATGTTCCTTAAAAAGAAGTTGGTAAAAGTTTGCAAATATTTTGCCACTACTTGGCACAGATTTCACAGATGGTTTGCAAAAACAGTTTGCAAATATTTTGAAATCCAAAAGAAGAGGAAGAAGAATAGGGATAAAGCAGAGGAGAAAAGAGGAGAGAGGCAGTGAATATGGCCAGGGGGAGAAGGGAGATGATGGAAACGAGAAATAAATGCGGCTTCAGGAACAGCGTGAAGTGGAAGATGAAGAGAGAGCAATAATATTCTCGTTGCGAAGATTCTCCTTCAGACTCTTTTAACCTGGATATCATAGAATATTGAAAATATTGCTATTAGATTTAATGAGGAAAGAGGGAAGCATTTCACCACTTGAAGTGTCAACAAGCAAACAAAAAACCCAGAACCTATTGACAGGCGTGTGCGCTTGATGGAAATGCACAGAAAGGAGTCAGAGTGTCACCAGGGGCTGGTCTGGTTAGGAAATTAACCAGCGACAACGCCTGGAATTGTGCATGCATCTCAAATATGCAGGCAGGGACCTTAGTGGAGGGAACACGCCTAGATGACTGACATCACTGGCCGAGGCAGTGTGGCCACACGCCTGCACACATTGACCACATCAGCTTTTGGATAAGGCACCACATATCAAATCAACAAACAGTGGAGGTCAGAGGTCTGAACGTGCATGTTCAGGTTTTGTTTCTCTTCATGGCTCCTGGTCTATCACTGTGTCCTCAATGAACAGCCTACTTGGGCTGTGAATTAGCTCTCACGGCTGTTGTAACAAAGGACCACAAACTGGGTGACTTTAAACAATGGAAATTTATTCTCTCACAGTCTGGATGCCAGAAGTCCAATGCCAAGGCATCAGTAGGGCCATGCTTCCTCTGCGAATCTGTTCCAGGCCTTTCTCTTAGCTTCTGGTGGCTGCCATCAACCTTGGCTTGTAGACACATCATTCCAGTCTCTGCTTCCTCTTCACATGATGTACTACATCTGTGTGTCTGTGTCTCTTCTCCTCTTCTTATAAAGATACTGGTCCTATGGTATTAGGACCCACCCTAATGATATTGTCTTAACTTGATTACATCTACAAAGATCCTATTTCCAAATATAGTCACATTCACAGGTTGCAGGGATTAGGAAGTCAACATATGGTTTGGGGGACACAATTCAACCCATGCAGGCACTTATTGACTTTAGAAATGAGAACAGCTGCTGCCTCAGTGATCATCCACTTCAGGTGGTTATATAAAGTATTCTCAAGGACAGTAGCCTTGCCCCCCACCCTCACCCATTCACATGCTCCTTGTCCTGCACTGAGGCTCACAGCCACATTGGGTTAGCCCCAGAGGTGACCCCAAAAGTCAGAAGAAGTTCTAAATGGAGAAGAGACAGAGAACTGTGTTTGAGACTGTAGACTCAAATTGTGTTTTTGTGATTTGATGTAACTTCTAGTTCAAATAAAAATCAACTAAATCCTAAGGCATTTAAAATTTGTTATTCAGTTAAATTCTTCACTTAATATAACACCCTCTTTTTAATTATCCTGATAAGAGAAAATAATTGTCTGCCAAAAAGAAATGAATAAGCATTCTGATAATTACTAACTGATCCTGAAAGGTGTGGACTTCTGGAAATGTATGCTGATTAAATAATCAGAGATATAAACCAAATGTGTATTTTCAAAGATAATCAACCATCATTACTTATGTTAAAACATGTTAAACAACATCCACATCCAATCTTAAAAGGATGGTAAATTATCTCAATACATCTTTAGAAGGGATTCTATTCAGCCACTAAATGACACTGTCAAAGTTTTTTTTTTTTTTGTATAAGGAAAAGCCTCGCAGTAAAATGGTAACTGGTTAAACAGGCTTTCAAAAATGTACATTCAGGAACCAGCTATACCTTCAAAAATAATTATGAGTATTTCTCTTGATGACATAATTACAATTATTTTTGCTTTCTTTTACTTTTTTTGTATTCTTCAGGTACTTCATAAAGAAAATGCATTGCATGGGCCAGCCCCAATAGTCTAGTGGTTGAAGTTCGGTGCACTCTGCTTTGGCAGCCCAGCTTCAGTTCCTGGGCATGGAACCACACTACTCGTCTGTTAGCAGCCATGCTGTGATGGCAGCTCACATGAAAAAAAAAAAGAGGAAGATTGGCAACAGATATTAGGTCAGGGACAATCTTCCTCAGCAAAAAAAGAAAAAAAAAATACATTGCATTTATATTGAGAACAGAAATAGTCAGGATGACTTGGTGTGTGCTGGGGGACCTACTCAGTGCCCAGCTATGCTGAGAAATCAATGCATGATATTGGGGGACTTGATAATGGAGGCAGTGGAGACCACCCAACGATGCCACATCCAGAGCAGAGGTGCCCCATCCAGGATCTGCAGGCTTTGCTTTGCTCTAAATTTTCAATGAGAAGTGTAGGTGATTTTCCTGCTAGGAGATTCAAAAGGAAACTTTGGCAAGGCAGAAATAGATGTTTTAACCATAACATTGAATTACAGAGAAGACTAAAGCACAAAGAAAATCTTAAGTGCCATGACTGTAATAAAAAAGAATAATTAACAATCAGAGAGGAAGTTTCCATCTTAGTCTCTGATGATGCAAAAAGAAACTGAAAGTATTGCTTAACCAACTGTTAAATCAACCCAAATTGTTTTTAATTATAGACTTCATCTTATGACACCTTTCTAACTTTTATTTCCAGTGCACCATAAGGAGGAGATGAAGATGCTTTCTTTCCATCTGTTTTCATGCTATCAAACAACACACTTAATGGAAATTACCTTAAAGCTTCCAAATGAATATTCTTCCTTTTGAGTTCAGCTCTGAAATCATCCGTGAATTTCCAATGAACATTTGAGTTAAATTTTAATAGAAACAGAATAGCCTAGTGCTGGAAATGCGGGAGAGAAGTGATATACAACATGGATGTGGCGATAATCCTATTTCTATGACACTTTTAATTCTGCATCCTTAGACTGACAAACACATGCCACAATCACTTTGCCCAGAGAAGATGGTTCACAGGCATCCGGACCTCATCCGTTCACCCAGCACACGTTTACTGAGTCCCTGCTTTGTGCCAGGCACTGCTGTAGATGCTGGAGATCCATCACGAACAGACAAAATCCCTGCTCTTATGGAATTAAGTCCCGGTCAGGTCTGAGAAAGTGGATGTTAATATATTAATTCAACAAGATTGTTTACAATCTGTCTTTTGCATCACATGTTCAAATATGCCCAGTCCCCAGTGTGCACATCACCATGCCATATAAACGGAGGGTGACAGGGAGCCCAGAGCTAAGGAATACAGTGAAACCAATTGGCCCAAAGAGGGGTCTGATTGACGAGGATAGAATAATCAGCCGTAATGAACTAAGCAGAGCGCCAAAAGAATATACACTGATGTTGGCTCCCAGTGGCCCAAGATCATGGAAGACTATAGAAAGCAACCAGAAGTAACATCCAAATATTTGTCAAATTTAGCTAGGAAAGTGAACATAGCTGAAGAGTATATTAACTTATCTATATACATTGCAACATGTGACCAGCCAGTGAGTGACTTCACAAAGTAGAACCCCCAAGCCCCACTACAAACACATAGCAATGACAATTTTTAAATTCAAAGACATTGCAAGAAGAAGGAAGGAAGGGAAAGACAGACAGAAAGAGAAGAAATTTAAATACACAGAAATGAGAAAGCAATAAAGTCACAGGGTTATTGGGCTCTGTAAACAGAAATAAGAAAAGTGAGAAAGAGAGATTGTGTGGAAGGGAGAGATTTCTCATAAAGAGGGGCTGCAAATGTCCAAGGTTGTGACTGGAAATGAACTGTTTGTCTCCTGTGGCAGGAGACCACGGAAACATCGGAGGGAACCCAGGAATCAGGTCAGGCCCTGAGCTGTCTCAAGCGTGACTCTTTGGGGTCTTTGAGGAACAAGACCCACAGCTACCAACCCAATATCTGGTTCTGAAATGAGTCAAAAGGAGTCCTTGCTCCTTGAGAATTGTGACAACACCTTTCAATACACGTGAGAAAAATTAAGAGCTGAGAAGATACAGGAAAAAAACATCTTGCCAAATGGGAGAAATATCTCACCAAAAAATGGAAATGATAGAGTAGCTTAGAAATACTACTAATGGATATGTTTAAATTATTTGAGAAATGAATAAATGAAGGGATAAGTAACGTTCATAGAATGAATGAAAATGACAGGATTAAAAAATACATTTCATATGAAAAAGAACCAATTAAAAATCCTGGAAATAAAATATAAACCACAAATTAAAAACAAAAAAAACCTCAATAAAAAAATCCTCTAGACTAGAAATAGTTCAACAGGGAATTACCACATATGAAGACAATGGTAAGAACACATCACAGAGAGAAAAAAGGGTCAAAATGTTAAACAAAAGAAAGAAAGAGGGGCTGCCCTGTGGCACAGTGGTTAAGTTCACGTGTTCCACTTCAGCTGCCCAGGGTTCACCAGTTCGGATCCTGGGCACGGACCTACTCACCGCTCGTCAAGCCATGCTGAGGTGGCGTCCCATGTAGAAGAACTGGAAGGACCTACAACCAGGATACACAACTATGTTCTGGGGCTTTGGGAAGAAAAAAAAAAAGGAAAAGAAGAAGATTGGCAGCAGATGTTAGCTCAGGGCCAATCTTCCTCAAAAAAAAAAAGAAAGAAAGAAAGAAATGAAGGAGGGACAATATTTAAAGTGGTAATAGTCACGCATATTTCTATGGCTCTCAGATGTTCAGCACATATCCAGTGCAGAGAATAAATAAAGTCTACACTAGATATACCTTAATAAAACTATACAGACTAAATTATAAATAGAAAACATATCAGAAATTTAAAAGAAAGAGCCCATAATCACCAATATGAATAATCACATTGATGTTAGGCATCTCCTCCTCAACAACACAGGCTGGAAAATCATAAAAAAATATATCTTCAAAGTGCTGAGGGAAAGTAATGGTGGGCTCAGTTTTTCACACCCAGTTAATCTATTATTAAAGTGTGAGGGAAAAATAAGGATATTCCAAGCATGCAGAGAAGATAAGAGTTTACCACTCACGTGCCCTACCCTAAAGAACTAAAATAACTACTAAATCATGTAACTCCTTAAGAAAAGATTCTAAAAACAAGAAGTGGGATAAAAGTAAACAGAGATAAACTGATAAATTGTATTAATAACATAATTAACTAGTTATTATAAAAATATTGTTTACGTTTTATTAAAAATGGAACTAAAAAGTAGTAGTAACAGCATGCAAAATAGAAGAAGTGGCTCTGAGGGAAGTTTAAACCATGCCAGGTCCTTGCTTTGTTCGGAAGGAGGGCAGAAACGATTATAAATGTAGATAAGTAACCAAAAGTATGTTGATATTTAAAAATACTTAGATGATAGATGATGGTAGAGAGAGAGATGATAGAAATGATAAATAGATGATAGGTAGATAGAAAGATAGATAGATAGATAGATGGATGATGGATGGATAAGTAGATACATATATACATACATTTATTTATTTGAGGTAAAGCTAAAATAATGGATTTGAAAAAATGGTCACAAAATTTTTGATTGGAAGGTAGGGAGATAAACTGGACTGGAAAGAAAAGCAGAGAAACACATCTAATCACTGGTGTCTTATTTAAGATTAGTACTACTTTAAATTTTAAAAAGAATCTGAAGAAAATAAGAGAAAATATCACCACTTGATTATTCTGGGTGTTTGCCTTCTTGTTAGTGCTCTGCGTGTTTTTTTTACAATGTGGAGATGAAAGGTTGTAGGCACGTGTACAACAGTGGTGCTTACCAACACTGGCTCTGTGCCGACTCTGTGCCAGCAGCATACTCAGCTCCTTACATTCGTTAATCCGTTTAGCCCCACAGCTTTCCTCTGAGGCAGGTGCTATTGTTCTCTTTTGCCAGATGTGGAAACTGAGTCCCTAAGAAGCCAAATGACTCACCTGAGGCCACACAGTTGTTAAGTGGAAGGGTCAGGACTTGACACCAGTTGTCCTGGCTTCTGAGTCCATACTCTATACTGGTTCAGGGTTTCTCAACTTCAGCACTATTGTCATTTTGAGCCAGATAATTCTTTGTTGTGGGGGAAGTTCTGTGCCTTGTAGGATGTTTAGCAGCATCCCTGGACTCTAATCAATAGATGCCAGTAGCAAACACCCCCTCCCCAAAATGTCTCTGGATGTTGTTAATGTCCTCTGGGGGCAAAATCACCCTTGGCTGAGAACTACTGCATTAGACAACATTGCCCAAACACTGATCAGTTTAAGGAATCTACATGCATTGTAAATAAAGCTGCACACTGTAGAAGAGTATGAAAAAGAATGCATCATTTAATCAAGACCTAGTGATGAGTACTTTTAATAATGAGATGGATTTCCTTCCAGTCATTTTTCTATGCATATGTTGTAAAAAACAGGATAACTGCATAAAGAGTTGTATTTTTCACTCAGTATTACTTGATAAATAATTTCCATATTATTAATTATACAATAATTTTAATCATTCTTTAGCATTCCATTTTTTCACAAATTTAATTCAAACTCCCATCATTATTCAAATTTAGATCATCTCTAATGTTCATTGTTATACACTATATTCGATTAACACTATATTTATTCTTATGTATTTTGCATGTTTTTAGTTATTTTCTTAGGAAAAATTTTAGAAAACTGATTTCTGGGTTAAAAGATAATCTCTCTTTTTTTAAGTTTCAATATGTTTTGGTGAATTACATTCCTGAAATTTTGTGACTGATTAAAATCCCACCGGAAATGATTCAAGTGCCAATTTTACTGAACCTGTGACCATGTGGTCTAAATTGTGATCTGTATTTAAATTAACCAAAGTAGTAAATAACAGAGGTAAGCTTATTTTAGGGCTCGGATGTATGGTTCCATTGTCATTTTAGATTTTAGACACCCACAATAAGGAATATTAAAGAGGCTACTATCACCCACAGCTCTTTTTCCAAGCAGTGTTCACAGCTTGGCTTTGGCCCAAGGTTCAATAGAAAGAAGGAAAGAAATCTTCCAGTAAGAAGAAAATAAATACAGAGAGATTACAGGGAAATTAAATATCATATATGAAATACTCTAATTGAAAACAATAACAATTGAGAATAATAAGCTTTGTACCAGTAAGGACCAACCCTTAAAATTCTGCGCAGTCTGAGGAACATTTTACTTAAATATTTGCATGATTTATTGATTTGCTTAGGTAATATGCAATATATGTGTGAATGTGAGTGTCTGAGAGTGTGTAAGTACAGAAGTTTTGTATGGTTTGCTGACTTGGATCTTAATGTTTTTTAAAAAAATTGAACCAGACAAAATCATCTTAGAGAAGACTTACCTTAGCTCTGCAAAGAACCTCAAATGAAAATGCATTATAAGTAGCCACTTACTACCCTGGGTGAGTTTGGACAAGTTTCCTCTCTCTACAATGCTGGCACGTGGAGTTGTCATAAGGAGCAGGCAGGTAGATAGTATATGATCCAGAGTCTTTGGGGAGGAAGGATGAAGATGTTCTCAGTCCTGCCCAGATGAGGATCGCCATGAGTAGAAGAGTGTGCATGGATCGGGTTGATTCAGACTCTTGTCTGTTGTAGAACAGGAGGCTGGGCCCCAGCAGTGGGCTCAGCACAGGGAAGGGAGTGTGCAGTGGGATCCAGGCTTGACACTAGATTTCTGCACAATGTGTGGTTAGAACTGGAATATCTTTTGACACAATCACCTGGACATGGCAGTCATGCTTTGGGAAGCCTGGGCAGCGCAAGGTGAAGAAAGACACAACTGTGTCCAGAGCATAGAGGTCCTCAGGGGTCAGAACAGATGACAGAGCCTTAAATAAGCAAATCAGTACCATGATGGAGAAAGAACTATCAGGTGACAATGGATGCAAAGATAAGTCCAAACCAGAAGCTCTCTGGTCAATTTTTGAAATTCTGCCTTCTTTTTCTGCCTAGTCTTTGAAATCATTAGGGTTCAATCTGACACTAGGGTTCTGGGGAACGTCAAGGATGAGTGGAGGTCTGGAGAAAGAGGTAATGAATTTCTTGATAATTTGGCAAGAGGACTCTAGACTTGATTGAAGAACTTTACACCTGTTGTAGAGAAGGTGTGTGTTTTCATCTTCGTGTGTGTGTGTGCACTTGGGGAATGGATAGACAGACTATTGCCACACTATTAAGAAGCATGGAGAGAAGAAAAATTGAGTGATCCACTCTGGGAAATTCTAACCTCGATTTTATTGTGAAATACGGATGAGGTTATCTACCAAGATAACATATCAACCTTTGGCTGAAACAGTATTGCCACACTACTCTACTGTTACTGAAGGGGAGAAAGTTATAGACTTATTAAACCGTGGAGCTTTTGCTTGATTAAGAGCCTGGTGCAGAGCTCATTTTCTGCTTCTCTGCATTCACGCATTCACAGGCCATCAACTGCGATAGCCAAGCAGTGGAACGGCTTTTGTGGTTCGTTGGGTCACAGTGATCTATGGTGCCTACAGCAGGGAAGATGCTTCTGAGCTCACAGAAATCCCGAGGTGGAGAAGGAAGCCACCAGGATTGGACTTGACCACACTTTCACACCCTTAAGGTGCAGTGTGTGAAGATTCTATTTGTTGATCTTCGTTCTGCTTGCCTTGGGAGTTCACGCAATCCCTCTCAGCGCGGCAGAACTTCAAAGGGTAAAAGCAGTGGCTGTGTTCCCCGACTCTCCAATTTATTGTGTGAAACAGACCAAGTTCCTTCACCATATATGTAAAACGCATATTGATATGTTTATATACAGAAAAGATGTTCATTGAGATAAAATTTTAGGGCAAAGGAAAGGAACCTATGTTTAGCATTGGTTTGTGTTAGTACACGTTCCCTTCTCCAGGCAGAACTGAGGGGTCGTCATTAGACCAGGAAGCTCAGGAAGGTTGACACCATTTGTCAATGAACTTCAGGATGACCTCAGAGTCAAGTGTCTCTGCTACACCCTCCAGGTGCCGAATGAGGATGGCTTCTCTTCCCACATGACAGTGCTCACGGTATGTTACTTTTAGGGTCACTTCCCTAAAAGTCTTCCCATTTTCCTTTTCAAATGTACTGCTGGATGAACACGAGCACTTGTGTTAAAGGGAGAAGTGCTCTCCCATGCCTCATTTTAGGTGTTCTCACTGTAGCTTAAAGCCCAGGATGGCTGGCCCATAGTGGCCTTGTCACCTCTCTTTCCTTCTGAATTGATTGTGGCTTTAGATTGATGCTCATGTCGGGCTGAACCCGTGGTTGTCCCTCACCCTTACTGTATGGCTTTCCCTGCCTTTCTGGCCTTGAATGTTGAATGAGTGGTATCTGTCTGCTTTGGCCTAAATGTCCAATGGTGCTATGGAGACATATTCATCTGCTTAGCTCTACTGGCATTATGAAAGAACCACTACTGGACATCCATCGATGGATCAGGATGAACTTTTATCATGCCTGCTTCAGCTTAAAAGAACCCCTTAAAAATAGGAAAAAAACCATTAAATGAATTTTTTTGTCCATGTAACACCAACATAAAGTTGTAACAATATACCTGCTAAGTTAACATTGGAATTGTGTGTACATTTGGGGTGTTTGATTCTGTTATAGAGATCAGAAGTTCTCAGTCAAAGGTGATTTGCCTCCCCAGGGAACGTCTGGCAGTGACTGGAGACGCTTTTGATTATCATGACTGAGATGAGGGAGTCTACCAGCATTGAGTGGGGAGAGCCCAGGCACGCTGCAAAACTTCCTACAAAGCGCCGGAGAGCACCGGCCACAAAGAATATTCAGCCCAAAATGTCAATTGTGCCACCACTGAGACACCTGGATATATAGACAGAGAGTTAGAGTCTATGTACGTGCTCATATGTGCAGCTAGTTACTTTTGATAGTCTCAGAAAAATATCCAGTTTGATTTCATCTTACATTATGAAACAGTCTGGTATAACTGTGAAAAAATGTTAACATCTGTGATCTGTTAATTGCATATTCCTGTATAGATTGTTCCATGCTCCTTGATTAAACTTCAAAAAAAAACTCCACAAACAACAACTTTGCTGCTTTCCTTCACAAATGTTCAAATATCTGAAAGCTCTGTGTCATATGGTAAAACCTAAAGATTTAATTTCTCTGTTGATTTAATTGGGGACATTGGACTCACTCCATGAAGGTCTGTGAAGGTGGAGACAAGCTGCATTGCAGCTGAGACCTGGTGTGAACAGGAAAGGCGGCCCTCCATTAACAACGTGACACAGAAGGCAGAGTGGCTTCCACATTCTGAGCAAGGCCTGCGCAGGCAAAGACAGTTATATTATATATTATTATGTATATATGTATAAACACCAGGCCCAATGTGTTTCAATATTAGAACACATATCCAAGTGCCAGAATATTAATTGATTGATTGAATGATTAATTGATTTGCATTTCCTTCATCACATGATACCTACCATTAAATGTTTTTATACATGAGAACTTTTGTCCAAGAGTCTTCCTGTTCTTTAAGTATAATAGAAAACACACCCAAAGATGCAATGAAAGAGGGATTTTTCTTACTTAAATCCAGGCTAATTTCTTTTTCCTCTACTAAAGCGAGCAACAAATTCCAAAAGAAAATATAGGATAAGTAAACTTCAGAGAAGTTCACATGTACCAAAAAGCTTGAAAAGCTATAAATTCAGCTGAATTGCTTATGAACATAACCTAGAGTACAGAACATTCATTCCTGCAACCAAGAGACACATATGACAGGGGAAAGACAAAATGGAAGTGTTTAGGAAAACCGGCCTTTATGGTAAAATTGAAATATTTTGGGGACACAAAGCACTATTCAGCCCTTCCAAGAAGACTCAACAGACAAATTTATGTAACAGATGAATCTGCAGGCTTCCTGTTCTCTCACTTCACCTACTCGTAGACTTCCAGTGATGGGACATGAACCAAAGTATATTCCACAGGCATATGGAAAATGGTGGTTCAAGGGGAGAGAGAAGGGGAGAAAGAGAAAAAGGAGAGGGAGAAGATAAAAGGAGGAGGAAGAGGGAAGGAAGGAAGGAGGGAAGGAGTAGAGAAGGAGGAATAGAAAGGGAAGGGGGAAGAAAAAAAGGGAAGGAAGAAAGGAGAGAGGGAAGGAGGGAGGGGGGAGGGTGGGAAGAAGGAGATATAGGGCACAATGAAATGTTTATGTTAATATGCCATTTCATAATCTTTGTAGGATTACATTGCTGAGGCCGACTACGTAATACTATCAATAATTTGGCTCATTGGTACATGAATTAGAATATGCCATGAGGGGAAACCCATTCAGACAAACCAACAATCAATGCTTCATATTCAGAATCATGGCCAAGTGTTTATTGAGCTCCTACTGTCTGCAGGACCTGTGCCAGGAACATCACAGGGCACAGAGATGACTTCGGACCATGTCTCTTCCTTCAAGTCATTTGGGACATAATAAAAGGAATCACTATTTAATGCATAATGTATAATTAATAGTGTACATTAATAAGTAATGTACACTATTTAACGTATAGTCTATAATGTATATGAAACCATGACTCAGTGGTTTCATTTTTGAAACCTAAGATTAGAAAGGGGTTTCTTTGTCTATTTCAAAAATTGAACCCTGAAACGTTGATGACATTTTTAGAAATAAGCCAAGTTTATATCTTCATTTGGAGAAATGAAACAATTTTGTGCCTAATTGCAACATCCGCTTCAAGTGCTTCAATTACAAAGTGACAGAGTAGATGATATTAACAAAGTCATTGGACATGGAGATGAAAGGATTGTCTTAAAATTGATTTTTCTCCCAAATGTACAGCACTGGGAATATTCTGAGCTTCAGAAGCTTCCTGTCTGTAAATCTGACTCTATAGCTGAACGATGCTCTGAAAGGCCCCGCCAATCTGTGAGCATTTTTTTTTTCTAATTTCTACAATAACTGGCTGTAACTCTTCCTAGAAGCCAGAGTCAGCTGTGACCCCTCCCAACTGGTGACATTGGGGACAAACTCGAATCAGGGACAGTGCAGGCCATCTTGACACACAGATACGACACATACAGCTGGCAACTTCTGGAACAGTATGTCAGTGCTCTTACCAGAGTATTTGGGGACACATTTGTTAGTGATTCTGTTTTATTTCTTAAAAAAAGCAACTTTATTTTAGTATTTTGTGGCTAATGAATATATGTCACCGAGGATCAAGCTAGGACCCCTGAGTAGGCTTTGAGCAAGATGACAGACCTGTATGTGTTTGTGTTTAGGGGAAGAGATTTGAGTTGTGCGTTTGAATGTTGACTTGAAAAGTTGGTTTTCAAAAGCAGTGTGAGCATAACAATTAGGATGCTCTGAGTGGGAAAGGCCAATGGGAACCTGAAGAGATGAAAGATTCTGAGAACCTAGCAATGCCTGGGCAACACTGGAGAACTGCCGCTTGCCTCACTATCCAGATAATAGACATGGGGCTGGTGTATGTTTTATAATGTGTGGCTAGCGCCCTCCTGCTTTGGAGAGAAAAAATAAATGAAGCTTTTAAGGCTCCATGCATATGATCCTGGTGATTAAAATTACTTGGTGCCTCCATTCCACTGGCTTGACTTGGTACAAACAATTTAGGAAATCTGAGCTTATCTCCTTTGAGAGTAAGACTCTTAAGATACACCTGAAGTTTTATTTGGACCAGTTTGGCTCTAATTGTACGGAATAAGTCTAAGTCATGTTTGTCAGATCCATGAGATAGTATCATATGTCACATAAGTTTCCCAAATATTTGTATAAAATAATGTTCAAAGTGTCCCATAAGTTTCGCTTGTGATTTACTATTCCTCTGTTATATAATATCCATCACAGTGATTTAGTAGCTATGCCCTTGAGAAATACCCTGAGAGTTTTATCATTTAGGGAATATTTAAACAAAGACCAAATGTAAGTGTTAATGCAACAACCCCGCTTAAAGTTCTAATTAAAATAAACTTAGAACCGGTGATTGGATCTATTAAGTTAGACATTGATAGATGGGAGCAGCTGAACCTTATAGTTTGGAAAAGGTTAATATAATAAAGATCAATGTCTTATCAATGTTTTAGGTATATCGTTAATTTTTTTTGTAATATATACTCCAAAATATTTTTAAACTAAGTAAAATAGTAAAAATAAAAATATTTGGAGTAAAGATAAGAAAAGCAGAATCTGCTATGACAATGACTTCATGTACCAGTAGGGAAGTTTCAAATAACTAAATTCAGCAGAATTTAGCATAAATCTTAGTAAAACAGAGTGGTAACTAAAAAAGATACATAAATTGGCCATAAATTGGATACTTATATTAATTTCCTATATTTTTGATGAATAACCAAATTTATATAATTCCTTTAACAAAATTAATCTATCTTCATACATCCCAGAGCCCAAGTACGAAATTTAAATAAACATCTCAGTAACTTCTTTTTGCTGCCACACATGAAACAAATGAAAAGTAGGACTGTACATGAAACTCTGGGTGATCTGGCCATATCAGGATACTTGCACAGCCTCAGCCCTTCTGTAAAGTGGGAGAAAATTAAAGATGTCCTGTTTTGTTGCTGAAAATAATAACAAACCAAATAAGAAGACACATTTCCTGCAACACGTTGACTTACAAGTGGCCTGGGGCTCAGTCTATAATCTTAAAGTCTCATATAAAAAGGGCTATCTCCTTTCAATCGCCAAGACAATTTTCCTCTTTAACGAACCAAAAAAATATTTGCCTTGGTTAACCAAAGCACAGAATTAAGGAAAAAGTATTCTATGGTCAGTAAAAAAATTCTGATTTTTAATCTTTAAAAAAAACCACCTCTAGGGGCTGGCTTATGGTGTAGCAGTTAAGTTCGTGTGCTCCGCTTGGGCGGCCCAGAATTCGCAGGTTCCGATCCCGGACACGCACCGACGCATTGCTTATCAAGCCGTGCTGTGGTGGCGTCCCATATAACGCAGAGGAAGATGGGCATGGATGTTAGCCCAGGGCCAGTCTTCCTCAGCAAAAAGAGGAGGATTGACAACAGATGTTAGCTCAGGGCTAATCTTCCTCAAAAAAAATCCACAAAAAACAAAAAAGAAAAAACAAAACCACCTCTATATGAGAGAGCTAGGAGTCCAGCAAGAACAAAGTGGGTAGAGTTTGCAGGGCAGATTAATGGAGAAGAGGGCACCGTGCAGAGAAAGATCTCCGGAGATGTGCAGACAGTCTCCCCTGAGGACTCAGCAGAGTACGTCTCAGCACACGTGTGTCAGGAAACCGAAGACAGAGAGAGAACCACCAAAAACAAAGAAGAAAATAGAACCAGCCTCGCAAGGATCCAGGACCTGTGCTTAATTCAGCCAGCCAGAGTGGAAAGCCTCATAATTCACGAGGTGTTGGGGAGTGCACTCAGAAACGTCCTGCCTCCGCAAGAGGGGGTTATAAGCCCTGGACACAACACAGCTTGGACCCACCAAGTAAATTTTAAAAGCAAGACCGAAAGTGAGAAACTATTTCTAGGCAATTTAACTGCATAGCAGAATAAAGCTCAATAATATTCACAGGAAACAAAATGACCCAAAATCTGACAAGGTAATGTTCACAGAGACTGGCATCTAAAAAATACTCGTCAGACATGCAAAGAGCAGGAAAATGTGGCCCATAGTGTAAACTAACCCAGCACTGACACAGATGTTGGAATTAGCTGACAAAAACATCAAAACAATTATTATAATGGCATTCCATATATTCCAAATGTTTACTAGAGGCACAGAAAAAATAATAAGAATAAACACTGAAATTGAATAAGTAGGGACAAAAACTGCAATGTCTCAGGTGAAAAGTATTCTGGATGTAATTAATGGCACACTAGACACTGTAAAAGAAAATACTAGTGAATTTGAATATATCGTAATAGAAACTATTCAAAATGAGACACCCAGGGGACAAAAACAGATTGAAAAAATGAACAGAATATCACCCAGCTGTGGGACAAATTCAAACAGACCAATGTGAGTATAATTGGAGTCTTCAAAGGAGAGAAGACAGCAAAAAATATTTTAAGAATATTGGCCGTGCATTTCCAAACTGATAAAAACTATAAACCACAGAAGTTTAATGAATCTCAAGCACAAGAAACATGAATAAATGGGCACCAAGTCTCATTCTAATCAAATTGTTCAAAACCTGTGTACATTAGTTATCGACACTGTGTAACAAATTACCCCAACACTTAGTGACTTGAAACATTCATTATTATCTCAAAATTTCTGAGAGTCAGAATTCCAGGGAAGGCTTAGCTGGCTTCCTCTGGCTCAGTCTCTAACAAGGCTGTAATTGTGGTGTTGACCAGGACTGCAATAATCTCAAATGTGGACCAGGAGAGAATTTGATTCGAAACTCATTCATGAGGTGGTTGTTGGCAGACTTTGGGTCCTCCATAACAATTGGCTGAAAACATCACTTACTTGCCACTTGGGCTCTCCATAGGGCAGCTCATAACACATAGCTGCCTTCCATCAGAGTGAGGGAGAGACACAAGACAAAAGCCACAGCTTTTTGTAATTTAATCTCAGAAATGATATCTGCTATGATTATTTAAATATCTTGATAATAGTAACAGTTCAGTGCATAGTTTATAATATGCAAAAGTAAAAGAGGTGACAAAAAATTTCACTAGTGACAGAAAAGGAGAAATGTAAGTATACTATTGTAAGGTTCTCATACTTTTATAAAAAGTGGCGTGATATCACTTGAAAGTAGTCTGTGATAAATTAAATTTTATGCTATGAACCCAAAGTGATCACTAAAATAAAACAAAGAGTTATAGTTAATAAACTACCATAGAAAAAAATTGATTTATAAAACAATAAATACCAAAAAAGGCAGAAAAAGAGGTGAAAAAAGAACATGACCAGATGAGATAAATTTAAAAAAAACAAAAATGACAGAATTAAGCCTAAGCATATAAATAATCATATTAAATTTACATGATTTTCAGACTGTCCAACTGCTTTTGTAAATAAAACTTTATTGGAGCACAGCCATGTGCACATTTTTACATGTTGTCTGTGGCTGTGTTCACACTACAATGGCAGAGGTGATGAGCTGAGATAGACTGTATGTGTCATAGCCTAAAAGAATGACTACATGCCCACCCCTGGTCTAAACACCCCAGGTAAAGGCAGAGCTGGGCAGACTACAGAGGAAGCAAGACTTCACAGCATACTGACATCAAGATGTGCACTTTAAAAAGAAACAAAATATTTAAACTAAAATGGTGGAAAAGATATACCATGCTAACACTAATAAAAGAAAGCTGGAGAGGTTAGATTGACATTAAACAATGTAGATTTAAGGCCAAAATGTCACTAAGGAAAAAGTCAATTCATAATGGTAAAGGGGTTAGTTCATCAAAGACAACAACGTTAAACATTTGTGTACCTAGTAAGAGAGCTTTAAAATACATGAAGAAAAACCTGATAGAACTACAAGGAAAAATAAGCAAATTCACAATTACGGTCAGAGATTTTAGTACCCATCTCTCAATAATTTATGGAACAAGTAAGCAGAAAATCAGTAAGAAAATAGAAGACTTAAAAAAACACCATCAACTAACTAGACCAGTGGCCATTGGTAGAACATTACAACCAACAACAGCAGAATACACGTTATTTTCAAGTGCGCACATAACATTTCCCAATATCAACCATAGTCTGGGCTATAAAATAAGTGTCAATAGAAATAAAGCAAAGTATGTTCTAACCACAATGGAATTATATTACAAATCAAAAGCAGATATACCTCTAGAAAATCTTCAAATATTTGGAAACTAAATGATACACTTCTAAATAACCCTTTGATTTCAAAGAGGAGAGATCAAAAATGGGAATAGAAAATATTTTAAACTGAATGACATATATGGGATGCTGCTAAATCATGACTTGGGGTTCTAGAGTATATAGTAACAATGCTTATACTAGAATGGAGGCAAAGGCTCAAATCAGTGACCTGAGCTGTTACTTTACGATACTAGAAAAAGTAAGAGCAAACTAAACACAAAGTAAGCAGAAGAAAGGAAATAATAAAGATCAGTATGGAAATTGATGAAATAGAAAACAAACAAATAAAAGGCAACAGGAACAAAAATCAATGGAACCAAACTTTTTTTGAGGTAATCAATAAAACTGATAAACCTCTAACCAAACTCATCAGGGAAAAAAAAAAGAAAAGATACGAATTATCTATATCAAGAATAAGAGAAGTAACATTACTATAGATTCTACAGATATTAAAAACTATAATAAGATAATACCATAAACAATTTTGTGTCAGTGAATCTGACAACTTAGAAGAAATGGATAAATTCCTTGAAATACACAAACCTCCAATCTCACTGGAGAGGAAATGGATAACTTGAACAGCACTGTACCTGTTGCAGAAATTTAATTTGGAGTTTAAAGGCTCTAAATGCAAAATGTAAATGTCAAATCGTGCAACTACTTCAGAAAAGTTTTGCAATTTCTTAAAAGATTAAACATACGCCTACCATATGGACCATCACTTCACTCCTAGGCATTTACCTGAAAGAAAAGAAAGCATAAGTCTGTAAGAAAACTTGTAAGTGAATGTTCATAGTAGCTTCATTTGTAATAGAAGAAACAGGAAATAACTCAAATGTGCATCAACAGGTGAGTGGACAACAAACTGTGGAATAGCCATACAATGGAATATTATACAGAATAAAAATGAATGGCTATTGGTACACACAACATCATGAATGAAACTCAAAATAATCATGGTGAATGAAAGAAGCCAGTAAAAACAGATTACATACTATATGATTCCATTTACATAAAATACTTGAAAATGCAAACTAATCTATAGTGACAGAAAACAGATCAGTGGTTGCCTGTTGGGAGGGAATGAGATGGATGGAATTATAAAGAAACTTAAAGAAATTTTCGGGGTGATACATACGTTCATTATCTCGATTGTAGTTTCATGGGTGTATACACACGTAAAATCTATCTAAATGTACGCTTTACACATGTTCTGTATAATGTATGTCAATTACCTCTCAATAAAGCTGTTAGAAGAAAAGATTTGTTGAAACAAACAACCGGCTTGAGCACGTAGCGGGGACACTCCCATTAAAGCCCATCCTCCTCACTGCAAGAACAGGAATTTGGGGGAGATAAGTTCATTTTCAAATTTAAAGAATTATAAGTAAAATCTAAAAATTCTAACAAACTAGGAGTCTTGAGGAATAGTTTGGATGCTTTTTAAACCTTGATGAAGATTTTAGTACCAGTTCATCCTGCAACAGGAGAGGAGATTCAAACCCCTTCTGTTCTGAGAATAAGATACGTTTCGATTGTCGAGGGTGGAGAATAGTAGAAGGAATTCCTGGTGGAGGTCTTGAGACGGTGTGAAGAGGGTGGGAGGAGGGATGATGTGTGCTCCCGAGGTGGGAAGTCCACAGCAGGGATGGAGGCCTGGCGAGAGGGAGGCCAGCAGAGGACAACGAGCAAGTGAGGACAGGTCCTGCTCCTCACTCCTCACTTGAGAACACCATTAAGTCCCCTTGGAGTGGAGACAACAGAAGACATAGAACTTGTTTTCCTAAAGTGATTTGTTTGGAATTAAATAGACTAACTCATCCATAATTAGAATAGATTTACCTGCTGGTGACTAGATTAGACTTCTGTCTGAATGGGGCATAATAATACATTGAATGATAGAAAATACGGTTTATATCTTGCCACTCAAATATACATGGCTTGAAATATGCGCTGACCCCAAGTGCTCCTGACAGAGCCACGGAGAGTCTGAAGATACTTTTCTACATGGATTCTTCTGTTAACCTGCTCTGTAGCCACGTACCAAACAATTGATCCCTCTGAGGCTTGGCTTCTGTAAGCAGAAAAGTGCATATTAGGTTAAAACCATCTATTAGCTCACACCTTCCGGATGTCTCAATTCATCCATTTGATTAAAAAGAAATTCTCTGCAGGTGAATGTTCTTCAGATCTGGGCTCTGGGTGGTGGAGAAATCTTCCCAGCAATATCCTGTGGAGGACTCTCAGCCGGTCACAGTGTAGACAACTTTTGCTTTTGCACAAGTCCTTGTGTGTTCACATTATATGAATCATTCCTGACTCACTTTCTAAATGTCATGGCGATACAGATGGAGAGTTATGCTTTTCAGTCCTTTAGGATCACAGGAGAGAGAGTGGAATCTAACGTGACTCACAAGCATCCCATTCACCATCCCACAATTCTGCCGGCAGCATGCTGCATTTTCTCTATGTCACACATGCCGTGTGTCACCACATGTTACTTCTGTACAAATTAATTGGGATGGATTGGTAAACGGCATTTGTCTTACATAGAAAAGAACAAATATGTCCAATGGAATACTTGTTTTTCTAATGAGGCCCTTTAAAAGTTATTTTAAATTCTGCCACCTCAACGATATACTTGCAAGGAAAATCACATTTTGACCAGCCCTGTGATCATTCATGGCACCCACTGCAGAACGCTCAAACACAAGATGCAGAAGCAATGCCATCTTAAGTGTCTGATGATCTAAATGCAAACCTGAGCCCAAACGAGCAATGATTGATTGTTTATTCTTGATTTTATCCAATTATACCTAATATAATTTTCCATGAAGATAAAAAAATTCATTTCTCATTACAATCCTCAGCACATGTGGTAATCACCTTGTGGTTCATGGGAAGACAATATCAGCATTGAAGCAATTTACACACACGATAATTTGCTGGGTGCCACAAAGCAGCGTGAGATTAACTATTTGTGGCAATCTCCATGCCAGCCTTAATTAAAAACAAAACAAAACATTAATATTTTTCAGAAGCGACGCTACCTTCTGGGTTTGATAAATAAGACACAGCAGCTAATGCTTTAAATTGAAAAGCTGTAACTGTGGTGTTTTCTCAAAGGGGCAAACTTGAAATGCTACAAGCACTAAAGAAGGACTAATACGTGTCCCTTAAGCACTGCCAGGGTTCATTCTACAAGGTGACAAAAATACAGAGATAAGGAATGGAATTGGCCATTTTAGAAAATCTAAAACACAGACTTTGACACCCAGAGCAAGGATACTGCTTTAATGAGCTCCGGTGGCCATAACAAAATACTGCGCACTGAGTAGCTTAAGCAACAGACATTTATTTCTCAGTTCTGGAGGCTGGAAGTCCGAAATCAGGGTTCCAGCATGGTGGGGTCCTGTTGAGGGCTCTCTTCCTGGCTTGCAGACAGCCACCTTCTCCCCGTCATTACAAAACCTTTCTCTCTTCCTCTTCTCAGAAGGCCACAGTCCTATCAGATTAGGTCCCCATCTTATGACCTTATTTAACATTGATTATCTCCTGAAGACTCTATCTCCAGATACGGTCACCATGGGTATCTTCAACATGTGAATTTTGGGGGACACAATTCAGTTCGTGGAGGACACTGTAACACACTTTGCAATGATGTACCCAGAACTAATTATCGTTTTCTGAACCAGGTAGTAATAAGAGTGGTTGACAGTTATGTTGTATGATAGTTGTGTTCAGGTGTCTGTCTCTAGCACGCTTTCCAAACAGTATAGATAAGCACCTATATCTCTTGTGCCAATGTCTAAGTCAGATATCTCTAATTATTTTATTTGTCTTGGTTAAGTTTTATTTCAAATTATCATGGACTTGAAAATGTTTGAACAGTCATATACTTTATATTATCTTACAGAATCTATATAAAATGAGTGAGTATTCTATTAAAACAAATCAGGCTCATTTTTTACAGAGTTGTTATAAATGGATATTTTCATTTTGTAAAGCAAAGGAATAATGACTGTCTCAATTTTTTATAAATTTGCAGAGAACTTAGACAAAATTGCATAGAATGAATGCAAATGAGTTCATGTAAGAATGGTGAACTCTGAATCAGACTAGAGGGCTGTGTCGATGTCAGTCTCCTGGTCGTGATACTGTGCTCTCCTTGTGCAAGAGGGTTCCACTGGGGGAAACTGAGGGAAAGGTGTGTGGGGTCTCTCTCTGCATGCTAACCCACAACTATCTCAATATAAAAAGTTAAAAATAGTAGCATGCAGAATAAAATATTTCTAATTATCCATCCAACCATGTACACACACACAAAGATGTTTCCAATGATGCCCACCTAACGTCATAGGTGGTAGAATTATTTTCCTGATTAATTAATTAATTTAATTTTTTTCCCACATTGCTTGGATTTCTTACAATAAGCATTCTTTCAAAAATTTCAGCTACTATTCAAATAAATTGGAATGAGAATGAGCATATACAATGGGGAGAAGCTACAGGGGAGGCGTGTTATTTAAGGAGAGGTGTAGATGTGGTCTCTCTGAGTGGCTGGTGGGGCCACCCTTGGGCAAGGCAGGGAGATGGAGGTGGTCCCTATGATGCTGAGCATTGTCATCCCTGGCCCAAGTTCAGTCCACTTCTGAGGCACTTGTCCACTCCTCTGTGCGTCCGTTTCAGACACACCTCGAAACAGCGCACCAGACACTGTACCCGAGTTGAGATAGGCATGGTTTCTGTCCCAGGCAAAACGCACACTCTGTGGCTGTGGGAGGCTCTTGCCAGTGTTTGATCCTGGAAGGGAAGGATGGAGCTGGCGAGGTGCGTGGTTGGGGTAGGAAGGGCGGTGGCGGTGTGCAGGGGCTGCCCCAGGCAGAACTGGACCTGCGGGAGCATTCCTTCCTTCAGGCACTGAGGAGTGGGGATGGGCACCTTCAGGCACTGACCTTCAGGCGCGGAGGGGTGGGGATGGGCACCTTTCTGGTTCCAAGAGAAATGGCAGCAATTCTGTGAGGAAGAACTCGGATTTGGGGATGCAGGCCACACCTTTCTGCAAACAAACAGGAAATGCTTTGGAACATTCAGAAGTTAATCTGGCTAGAGCTTTTGTGAAGCTCCTTAATTTAATAACTAGTTGAAGATGCTGAAAGTGTAGGTGAAGCCGGGGCCATGGTTTTCAGTGAGCTGATTTTTAAGTTATCCAATTAATTGTAATACAAGATATAATTATATACATAAATGCTAGAGATAGATTTGAAATCCAAATCAGTCATTTGTATGTAAGACCTTAAAGGGCACCATCAGAGCATGTGCACTACATCTGCTTACCCTCCATCCTGTTCTCCTCGGCCTATCTTTGAGCTGTCATCTCCCCTCTGTCACGCAATTGAAGTGATTTCTCTGCAGCCTCTGTGTGCTCTGACCCACCCCAGCCCCAGCCATCTCATTTGCTGCCTGCCTTCCCTGCTTGGCCCTGACTCCTGGTCGCCATTGGGCTCCCCCTGGACCTGGGAGATCCCTGAGACCAGGCTGCTGTGGGGCCTGCCTCCAGGATGCATCCTGCTCAGCTCCCCATGCTATCCCTCCAACTGCTGCCTGGGAGCTCATGCTGGACCCTGGACTGGCGCCGACTAGGGCAGGGAGAGGCGACGCTCTGGAGAACTGCATAAAGAATAACCAGCCTGGACCACGGGGTAGGAAGCCTAGATTTAAATGCATATAGCTGAGCACTAGGTCCCAGGCAAGGTGCTCTGCCAGGCAACCTAACCAAGTGTCCCTGAAACTCAGTATCTCCATCTGTAAAATGGGCCTAAGGTGCACCCCACAGGGGCCTGATTTGATCTAATATTCTATATATGAGCTACTAGCCTTAGTGCCAGCACATTCAGTAGCTCCCGGGGATGTATGACTAAGGCTCCTTGGAGATACCTGATCCTCTTGCCTGTGGCCAAGAAAATTAAAGATAGGCTGGTTTATTACCTGTAAAATGTCATTTGCATAGTCAAGGTAGGAGCATTATTGGAAAAAGGAAAGAAAAAATGGTGTGGGCCTATAAATATTATGTTATCATTAGTCATTTTATTAGCATTCCTTTTAAACATCTAATTGCTTAATCTGATGAGGAATTAAATAATTTCAGGTTTAACTTGATTTTGGGTGCTCTCACCAATGAAGGAAAATTGTAGGGATTTTTGAATGTTCTAATCACCTAAGATTAGTTGGTGACTTTTTGACTCGATAGCAATCATGTCTTAATGATGACAATTTAGGGGCCGTCCATGGTATTATCTCCCTGGAAGCCCTCGTCTCCCCCACCTGGCTTGGCTGGCAACGTCCAGTCCTAGCAGAGGAAGGAAGGAAATGGTCCAGGTGTGGAGATCTGACCTAAGCTGCGCCTGTTACAACTTCCCAAGCCCCACTGGGAAACTGGAGGCTTCTCTCAGGATTCCAAATGTGAGTTGAGTGAAAGTTAGTCTCCTCCTGCCGAGCCACATGTGGGGTGTGGGCAGCAGTGTTTTCACCCATGAAGGAAGCTGGTCTGTCTGAGAAAGAATCCAGCCATGTGTTGAGAGCAGCAGAGAGAAGAGGGGCGGTCCCTGAGATGCCCATGTCCTTCGGCCAGGTGTCCCGACCCCACTGCAAACCTGGCCTCTGCCTGGAGCAGGAGCATGGAATTAGGGCAGCATCCCCGGGGACTTGAGAACCTCCTGGGAGTGCACGCCCACCAAAAGCGACTTAAATTTGGGATGAAGTAATGTATGTGTATCCTTCTGTAATGGGTGGCAGGTCATGCAGAAGTTATGAGGTCATCACTTTAACTAACATCACTAAATTTCACACGTCACCTTTTAATTTCTAAAAGACAATATTTTCAAGCATTGGGGAAAATAGAAATGATCCAAGAGTGCTGATTAAAAATAGAGATCCCCAAACCCTCTCCCCCAACGACCCTGCTTCAATAGGATAGGATGGAATCAGAGAGCTGTATGTTAACCAGCATCTCTTTGTCCTCCAAGGTGTGGAATGCCAGCTTTATAGAGAATAAAACTAAAACTAGGAACATGGAATAAACAACGATATCATAGCTTCTATAGGACCTGCATGGTTAGGATAGAATATAAAATATAATATTTTAATATAATATTAAATATAATATTTAATATAATATAAATAGAATATAAAATAACTATAGAATTTAACTATTTATTTATATCCATATTCAAATATTTTGCAACAATTATTGGTGTATTTACTTTTTATAGAAAAACAATTACTTCAAAAATGTTTATTACAATAATAAAAAGCACTCATCCATTTAACCATTATCCACATATCAATATTTATGTCTCATATGAATTACTAAAACCTTTTGAGAATCTGTAAGTAAATCTCCCCTGAGCGTGTAGAATGGTTTGTATATTTGCTGAAATACACAAAGCCATGTCGATGAGACAAATTTCAAAAACTTTGGAAGTAAGAAAAAATAGATTTGGGAAGAACCTCCCTAATCCATCTGGACAGACACAAAGGAAATTAATGAGTGAAGAGAACTAACAGAATTGAATCGTTTTCTGTACTTTAATGCAGACTTTCACATTTGCTACTTGAGTTTGGTACAATTGGGTTGACACTCTGGGAAACTTCTAAAGCAGAAAATGATTAAAATGTTTATTGATGTTAAGTTTGGATCCTTGTCTTCCTTCTGTGGCTGTTCATTCAGCCCCCTGGGCTAACTTCTGTCTCTCTGCCTTCAGTCCACTTCCTCAGGGGGTGTGTGGTCCCCCTTAACCTCCCAGGCCTGTCCCTGGTCAAGCCTTTCCTGTATGATGGCCTTACCACCACCCACATGGTGGCAACTCCAAAATCTACGTCTTCATCTTAAACCCAAGGCCTGCAAACCTGGGCTCTTCCCAGTCCTCCCGTTCCCTCCTCCTCCTCTGTTCTTTTCTTGTCCCTGCTTCTACACCAATGGCTCCACCATATGCTGAGTTTCCCACTCCAGACACCTGGGCACCTGCTGTTGAGCTTCCCCTGCCATGAATCTCCTTCCGATTTGCTGGGGTTGGTGCTTTAATCTTGGAGGGCCACCTGCCTTGTGTTGTATACCTGTCAAATCCAAGTCTTTATTGCTGCAGGAGGTTTTTTCTCAATATAAATTTGAACATATATACCTCTGTTCAGTATCCTTCAATGGCCCCTTATAGGATAATGTGAAGCCTGCTGTGTGTTGCATTAAAAAGCAAGACTCTACAATTTCTCCTTCCCTAATCTTCATTCTTATCTCAGAGCAAGCACCCCCAGCTGTGTGAGTTTGCTAGGGCTACTGTAACAAAGCAGCACAGACTGAGGGGCTTAAACAACAGACATTTATTTACTCACAGTTCTGGAGGCTACAAGTCCGAAATCAAGGTGTCAGCAGGGTTTGTTCTTTCTGAGGGCTGTAGGAGAAGGATCTCTTCCAGGCCTCTCTCCTTGGCTTGTAGCTAGCTGTCTTCTCCTTATATCTCTTCACATGGCCTTCCCTCTGCCATGTTTGGATGTTGTCCGAACATCCATTTCCTATAAGGACACCAGTCAGATTGGATTACGGCCCACCTGACCTCATTTTAACTCAATCATCTTCTTAAAGCCCCTATCTCCCAATAGTGTCACCTTTTGAGGTACTGGGGGTTAGGACTTCAACATGTGAATTTTGCTGGGAGGAGACACAGTTTAGCCCAAAACACCACGGTCCCACAGTTCTTGCAAGAGATGTCATGGGGTTTTCTCTCCATGAAATCTGCTTCCCATTGTCCCCCACTCAACTCTCTCTACAGGGGAGAGGATACCGACACGTTCATACCTTCATACATCACAGGACTGGTGCCCGTCACACATCTGTGCCCCCTGGATAACATGCCTGTGACTTAAGACCCCTGGGTTCTAGGCCCTTCTGGCCCCGTTTGTTTCCAGCCAGGAGGCCCCTAGCTGGCCACTTCCCTCCTCCAGACCTCTGGTTCCCCCCTGCTAAGTCACAATGATGGATAAAGTGATTCTCAAGGACTCAGAGGGCTCCAGAATTATAGAAAATCTGAAATATTTTTATTTAAGAATCAGTCTACCTCCCTCCTAAAATCATGATTCTGAAAGCTGAATGTAACAATAAAATTAGTGAATATAATGAGTGTTGCTAGGAATTTGGAAGAGAGAAATGATTGACTAAATTACACAAATAGATTTCTAGGAAATCTAAAGAATCAATGTGATAATAAAAATGGAATACTCTTTTTGTGACATACACACAAAATATAGGTATGGGTGATTGTTCTTAGAATGGATGGCTTTGGAAATTTTCTATGGAATGTCATTTTTCTCACATAATTTCTTTTTCTGGCTTGTTCTGGCAACCCCAGTTTTGAAATTTCTATATACATTTTCTGACAGCAGATAACATCCTAGCATTGGCTTTAAAAATCATTTGTAGAGGTTGAGCAATTAAAGAAAATGATATCTAATTTATCTACTCTGAATAATATGGATTCCTTAATGCAAATGCATTCAGGCCTTTGGTCAGCCAGGACGCTGGAAGAGAGAGCTTTCAGTAGCCTACGCTGTGAAAATCATGAGAAATCACAATTTCTGACGTCATTCACTGTTTTCCCTTCAACAACTGAAAACAAGGGCGGTGCAGTAGTTATTAGGCAGGTAGTTTTCAGGACATTATTGAGCTCATTAATTACTTCTAGATTAATGGGCAGGGACAATGATTTACATCAGAAGTAGCTAAGTTTACCGTCAATTTGATTGTGGTAACAAACCAATATTCATAAAAAGCAAAATTAAAAACAACAACAACAAAAATAAAGGTGTTTAAGCCACCTGCGCGCGTGGATGAGCATTCCAACGGCCGTAGGGGTGGAGTGTCCGCTAAATGTGGTGATTACCAGATCCTGGGGTGGGGGCCTCCGCCCACTGCCCTACCCAGCCCTCCACCTGCAGCCTGCTCTAAGAGGGGTGGGTTGCAGTGAGAAGAGGAGGTGAGAGGAGGGCCCTGTTATTTTGGGATGAGAAGCTTCTATTCTTGGGCCAAACTCCATTTTCAAAGAACAGCTGCCTTGTAGCAACTCAACTAAGGCAGAGCGCATTTTCCCCAGCATCTTACAGTCATTGCTGGGGGGGAAAAGTCCTGCAGGTCAGACAGCACTGAGGATTTAAGACTTAAAGAGGAGATGAATGGTTTTAAAGGTGAAACCCCCGTGGCTGACTGGACTCCGAGTTGTGAATTTCTGAGAGTCGGCCTCAGGACTGCCTTAGGAGAAAACCGGAGAGTCCTAACTTTCTTTCATTGAAATCCAAAGGAATCATTTGCTCTGGTCCAGTAAACATGAGCCTGCATTGTTCATTATTAGCATCAATTATCAACTTACCGGTTTATCAATCTGAGTTTGAGATAGGAATTAATAATAACATCAGGACTGAAAATGAATCAAAATCATGAAGCTAATTCCACCAAAAGGCAGCTCCAAAGTCAAAAGGATCTTTCTAATAGAAAAAAAAAATTAAAAAGTGTGATGTTTTGCAGCCTAATTGCAACTTCTCTGAAAACTGATAGAAAATTTAAAAGTAGAACAGATGGCCTCATTTTAAACGAGTCACTTCTGGAAAACACATGCTTTGCACCCATTTCAGCCCTGGTCTTCAGGTGTGACTGAGTTAAAGTGAAATCAGAAATTCCACACCCTGCTCTCATGAATCTCTCCCTGCTTCATTCCAATATCAGAGAGAGATGGCCAGCTCTGCTTCTTGGAACTCCTCTATTCCATGTATGGAACTCCTTCTTGCCTTAGGCTTTCATTAATTTTTATAAAAATTGAAGAGAATAGGGAAGGTACCACTGCCTATTTCCTTTTAAAAATGTCAAAAATACAACTGGCCACTTAAAAGACACAAGTCAGTTTTGATTCTGTGAAGGGGTTAATTGAGCAGGAAGAGGTCGCCGGAGGCACGGAGCACGAGCTGGGCTTTAACTGTGTGAGTTTCCCTTGAAAAAACCCAGAGGGAGGAAAGAAGCAGAGTCTTTGCCTCAAATTGCCTACCTCCGTCTGGTTTTGTTTCTGAGTAGACTCTGCATCCCCTTTCTTCTTATTATTTCTTATATCTCCTTAGAAAGTCCTTCTGAGACTAAGCTAAATTTAGCCCATACTGCGTTCTCATAGGGAATAGCACATAAATCTTTGGGAAAATATTCCCATATGTTTTTTTTCTCTTCAGTTTGTGTCATTACAACTAAGTAAATAACCAAAATGGAGTTAAACCAAATCTACTTGGGAGCCATTATCCCAGATACTAGAATTCACTTGCCACCTACTGATTTAAAGCTATTTGGCCAGGTTAAATGTTTGAATTCGAATGGAGGCAAATCAAACATTACCATGTACGTGTATTGTCCTGTACAATACATTGAAAATAATTAGCATCCTACAACTTCTGTGTCAAGAGATTATAGGCCCGGCCCTGTGGCTTAGCGGTTAAGTGCATGCTCTGCTACTGGAGGCCCAGATTCGTATCCCGGCGCACACTGACACACCGCTTCTCCGGCCATGCTGAGGCCGCGTCCCACATATAGCAACTAGAAGGATGTGCAGCTATGATATACCACTATCTACTGTGGCTTTGGAGAAAAAAAAAGGAGGAGGATTGGCAATAGATGTTAGCTCAGAGCCGGTCTTCCTCAGCAAAAAGAGGAGGATTAGCATGGATGTTAGCTCAGGGCTGATCTTTCTCACAAAAAAAAAAAAAAAAAAAAATAGTGTGAGACCATGTTTAAAAAAAAAAAAGAGATTATATACTCCTTTTCATGATGGGTCTCTTAATTGGTTAATAAAACTCAATTTTGACCTTATCTGGAGTCAGATGGTCTGAGTCAAAATTCCACTCTGTGCCTCGCTGGCTGTGTTACTCTGCACTTTAATTTCCTTATTAGTAAAATGGGCAGAGAAGTCGTCCCTGGTGTGTAGGATTGTGGTGAGGATTAAATAAACTAATAGACTGAAAGCAGTAAGAACAGTGACTGACATAATCAGCTCTTTTGTTACGACTATAGTTATTGTTTTTACCAAGATTGGTTCCTAACAAATCTTCTGTAGTCAGCTCTCCATCCTGCCACGAGGCATGCACATTGCTGCATTCATGCATTCAACTAAGGTTCTGTCTGCCAGGGGAGAAGAGATGAGTACGAGCAGCCCTGCCCTGAGTGAGCTCAGGAACGCAAAGTCACCTGAGAGATGTGGACAAGACTGTGGGGAATCTGAGACCAATGCAGAGAAGGCCTCAGGGGCTGCGATATGGGTGAAGTCTCTCCATTAGAGGTAGGTGCAGGAGAGAGGAAGGCCATTGAAGACGCAGGTTCACTACGTGACCTCTCTCCTCTGCAGAGAAGGTGGCAGGTGACGATGGGAGAGGGGACCCTAGCATGGAAGAAGGTTGTTGTGGTTCTGAGTCTCATGGAAACTCAGCCGGGTCCACGTATAGAATATCTCCAACAACCCAATCATTTAGTCCAGAAACAACTCAACAAACATGAATGTGGGTAGCCCCAGAGGGCTGTGGAGGACATGTGAGCAACAGGCCTAAGAATGGCTGTAGTGAGCCTGGTGAGGACAGCCAGGTATCCCAGGGAAGCACTGGGGTGAATGCAGCTCCCACTGGGAGGTGGGGAAAGGAGACACGGCTAGGAGGGATGGACATGGAGGCCGTGGGAGGAGGAGCTGGCTGCGCCGTACAGTGGAAATCACCAGTGTGGTCATTTTGTTGGATACGAGGGGCTGGTCAAAGGACAAGGCAGGCTGGCTGAGCTGGGAGGGGCCCCAGGGGGGACCAGAGATTTACCTGGACTTTACTCTGAGACAGTGGGTGCATGTCGGGGGCTCACCTGCACAGTCCTATACGGCCAGATTCATGCTTTACAAAGAGGCATGATGGGAGTGAGAGCGGGGCGTGCGGTGCCCATCCAGATTTCTCACTGAAAACGGCTGGCTCCTGCCTTTTACAGGAAAGTATGTGCAGGTTCTTCCTATTAAACAGCGACTGCCACACTGTTGCTGAATGCCATTAACTCTGCCTCTTTGCATTATCAAATTTCTCCAAATAAGTTGACCCTATTTCCTGGCTTGATGTTGCAAAATGGCTTCTGTTTCAATTGCTCTGCTAAAAATACTATCTCTAGTTGTTAGCTCAGTAATAAGCAGAACCAACCACATTTTGGCCCTGTTTGCTGTGTGAAGTTGTCGACGCTCTTTTTCTTTGAGTTTTCTTATCACAGAATTCTCTGAGAACTCAAGGTGTTCCCACCTTCTCTCTCATCTGCCTCGTGCCCCCTACCCTGTGTGCACAGCCTGTGAGAATTAAAACACGGAGAAAAGCTTTCAGCCAGGGCTTCGATTTGGCTTCACAGGGCCCACATCCACCAGTAGGGTCAGGAGGATGTCCTTTCTCATCTTCGTGGGAATGAACACCAAGGAATTGCATGCGTAACCACTCCAGCAAAAATTCACTAAGCCTTATTTGTCTGTGTTTTGTTGTTGTTGTTGTTTTAGAAATCAAGAAGACAGGTGAGATGATGACAGCGTAACTTAGCAGTATATAAAAAATAAATGTTTAAAGGATTGCACGTGTGGTAAAAAGGGGTTGGTAAACTCTCACTGGATGATTTTAACACACACATGCACACGCACTAACAACTTTCTATTGGCAAAATGCAGTGACCTCAATTCTGACTCCCATCTGCCGTTGTTTCTGGTTGTCATGAGCCACACAGGGAGGTGGCAGGGCTGCCCCTCCTCTTCTGCTTCTGCCTCTGAGTTCTTTCACCCCCTCATAGCCCCCGTGCCTGTCCCTGCTGCTCAGATCTCAGATACCATTTGTTCTGTCACATTTTTGTTTGCACACAGCTCCATCTCATTTGGAAGCCACCAAATTTTCAAAGGCATCAGCCACCATCCACAGATTAGAGATTCTCAAATCTACTCTGAATTTTGACCAAGAAACTACACTTGAGTCCATCAGGTGAACATCAGAAGGGAGATAATAGCTGGACATCTTCACTAATCATCAGTTAGCATGAAATGATCTGGCCCTAAAATTTTCTCTCTAGATATTTCAGTTTCTCCATCCTCACGTTTCCATTTCCTGGATTTAGGTACATACTGTCCTTTGTATCTGTTACCATTCATTTTCAGTTCAATATCTGTTACAGTGTTTGTCGGGTGATTTCTATTCCTACTGCAATGACTGCCTAGACCTCAGGTCATGATTACCTACAGGGAAATCCACCACCACATCGTCTTACAAGGTCCTGCCATCCCAAGAGTACTGCCCTAGTCCATTTGGGCTGCGATCACAGAATACCGAAGACCGGGTGGCTAAAAACAACAGATTTATTTCTCACAGTTCCGGAGGATGGAAGTCTGGGATCAGAGCCCCAGTAGGTCTGGGTTCTGGTGAAAGCCCTCTTTCTGGTTCACAGACAGCTGTCTTCTCACAGTGTCCTCACAGGGCAGAAGAGGCCGGGAAACTCTCTGTGGTTTTTTATAAGGGCACTGATCTCATCATGGGGCTCCACCCTTATGTCCTAAGCACCTCCCAAAGGCCCCACCTCCTAATACCATCACATTGCGGGTTAGGATTTCAGCATATGTTGTTCTTGGTTGTCATGAACTACACACAAGGACGGGGCAAGGCTGAGCCCTCCTCTTCTGCTTCTGCCTCTGATTTCTTTCACTCTCTCACTGCACACACATTCAGTCCATAGCAACCACTATCACATTTTAGTCCTTCTTTTGGTAGCCTTCTCACCAGGTTGCCTGTGAAGGCCACCTCACTCTTCTTACTTACTCTTTCCTTCCTCCAAATGAGATAGCTCTGTCTTTAGTCATCTTCTCTTTCCTCTCCACCCGTCCTATAGAATGTGGCCGGATCAGTGCTCCTAAAACACTCCTTGAGCTGCTCTGCACAAACCACTTCTGTTGAGATCCACTTTACACAGAAAATGTATGTATCGTGTAGACTTTAACACATGTATATGTGTGTTAATACAATGTAAAATATAGTACAATCTTTCATTAATTCATGGCGTTCCACAATCGGGGCCCACTCACATTTCCCATCTTGCTACCTATGAGGTTTTTGTATGCGCTTTTGACTCTGTTAAGTCTGTCTGCTCATGTTTCTTTTCCCTCTATCTAAAATGCCTTCACTAACCATTTCTGATTAGCTGAATCCTATCCATCCTTTAAGGTCCATCCTAAAATGTATTATCTCTATGAAGTTTTCCTACTCATTCCAGGCCACAGGAGAGCAGTGAACCTAAGCCAAGTCGTTCTGCTAGCTCTTAGGTTCTCATTGATAGTTCTCATTTGAGTATCTTTCAAAAAGTTTGATGGTGATGAGAATTAGCTGCTCCCATACAACCTCACTACCAGTTATGAAGAACTCAAAGCCCAATGGTTCACACAACATATTCCATAAGCATGATGCAGTCCTAGCTCTTTCCTTTTTGAAGTTCTTCGACCACACCTTGCAGGAAAGTTTTACTTATGGTAAACCTCATGGTTGATGTAACTATTCTGGAAGCAATTTTCTATTTTCTTTACAATTGGCATAAAGCAATAAAAACCATTTGGCCCAGTAGCTGGGCATCGGTATTTTTAGGGATCAAGTTTTGGGCACCATCTCTAAGGGTGCAAGCTATAGAATTCTCTCTCCCTGTTCATGCAAGAGTGGAGCATGTTGCCAAAATATTTTTAATTCATGTGCCTTAAATAACATTAATTTCATTAACGTGTACTTGACATATGCATTCCTCTAGGTGCTGTGCGGTTGCATGACAGTGTTTGTACAAAGTAGTTTCAGAGTATTGACCTGGCTACATTGAGTTGGAAAGATAGAGAGGAAACAGAAGATGACCAGAAGGAGGGAGATCATGTTGCAGAAAGAAAGGAGGAAGTGAGACAGCCATTGTTGACAACCTTTTGAGAAGGCGACCAAAGGAAGAACTAAAATGTGAGAGTAGCCTTTGGGATGATAAGACCAAGCGAAACGGTTAGCAGCGGTTTTTCAATAAAGGAAATTCTAATGAGAAAACATTACCAATATTAATTATACTGATTAGCATGATCCTGATTTCCAAAGAAAAGGCCATTTCTGATATTTAGTACTTAAAGTAGCAAAATATCTGCTGTTGATGAGTGAAACATCTTCTCTGGCAGTAGTCCCCTCTGGGGTGTGGTCTTTCTGGTTATAACGTTATGTTAGCTAATGGCTCCTTGTGTGTAGATTCAAGATCTAGAGAACTGACCTTCCCTAGAATGCAGCTAAAGGTAACTAACACATATTTAGCTCACACTCTATGCCCAGCCTTGTAGAGAATATTACTGAAATGATGGTGGATTCCCTCTTGTATGTGAGCATATATAAGGCACTAATTAAAACTCTGGGTTGAGCAACTGAGTGTTGATTTTAAGAGTGGCATTGAGTTTATTTGCTACGTTTCTCTGTGTGCAGTTCTTATAAGAAAGTTGAAACTCACCCAGCAGTGTTGGCACAATGCCCAGATTCCAGGTCTTGACTATTTTGTCCAGAACCTTGAACTGAATGTGAGGCTCATATTATTTCTTTATGTGAGCCCCTGCTGACCTCCAAAGATATGTCATAGCAAAGATGATGACAACAGATTACTACTTACTGTGCACTTTAAAATCTCTGGTTAAAATCTGTCTACTTCGTGTTTATTTTCATTTTTCTCTGCATTTGTTTTCCAAGCTGAAGCCTGTGTTCACATTAGTGCATATAAATTATACTAGTGTTTAACATACATTTACCGGGAGATCAAATCAAACCGGCAAATCTTCATAGAGCACCTAGTAGGTACAGGGCAGCACACTACATGTGTTATGAGAATATAGGCTACTGTCCTATAATTCGGTCCTGTAGGTACCCAGGGAAATGTGGTTTGGATAATATTACCATCTACTGACCTGGCTAACACAATAATGTTTCCCTTAATTGGAAAGTGGAATTAACTACTTTGAGTAAGAATTTATTTTGAATTCGTAAGATAAAACGTTTACTAAACAGGTACACTTTGAAAACCTTTGACAAGGCTTATCTCCTGGGGATTATAGAGAAAACAGAGAACTTTTCACTGCCCACCAAGAACCCAGAACCCAGTTGGGAAACAGAACAGGCAGAAAATACCCAAACACAAAGCAGTTCACAAAACAAAAGTCATAGACAAAAATAGCACAGGCGTGGGGCACCACCGAAATAGCCTAGATGCAGGCACACAGTGCCATCTCTCCATGGCTGGGAAGGACCATTTTCCTTCTCTGGCAATGGATATGGGAACATATGTGCTGGAGAACAGAACAGTATCTGACACATCATTTTTACTCCTTTGTGAAGGAGTTTCATAATCCCTTCATTTGACGGTCAGGATCGAGTCCTCTCCACGTGGTTCTGCTGTGATGTCCTTCCAGTCCACGGAATACTGTCAGCCCAGGAGCTCCTGGGATTTCCCAGACCACTGATATGGTGAAGAAAGAGTTTCCTGATTAACAGTGGTTTGCTTCTACAGGGAATAGAAGTCATCCTGAGATATGTGTGGATGTTTAAGTATATATTCCACTGCATATTTAAATATTTAACATGATTCCAAGTATAGAAAATAAGAGTTCCCCAAGTAAACAAAGGTAAGGATTTACAAACAAACAAACAAAAAAACCTTCATTTTTTTAAAAATACATGACATCTGTATAAGGTCTCATTGAATTTACTTTTCATTCTGAGATTTTATTTATCCTACAATCTATTAACATATTTTATAACTTCTTGGTTCAAAAATAGAAAGGATCACTTCCCAGTGTTTTCACAATTTTCCTAACCACAATACGCTCTGTGTCCTGTGTGGCCCATGAAAGCCATTTGGATCATGAAGACAATCTTATTGCCTATGTCTCTGTACCTGCCCTTCTTGTTCAAATGCCAGGGCGGTGTAAATCTGATTTCATGCCTGGTTCCAGAATTTTCCCACCCTCTCTGTACAATATCTTCCACCTCTCCTTGCTGTGTGATCCCTTTGGTGCAGGCAGTCAGGTCTACCTTCATTCCTCTGGACCTCCATAGGTTCTGTACTTGAGTTCACCATTTCACACAGTTCTGCTCCTTTATCTATCCCAGCCCTGTCCTTCCCATGGAAAGACTGCCTTGTGAAGAACGGTGTCCCAGGGAGAGTTTGGGACAAAGATTCCAGAAATACGTCATCTCTGCTTCTTGACATGGTGGAAGTTTGTTGCACTCCCATAGAGCACTAGATTTCTCAAAGACATAATAAGATCATTCCATATACTTTTTACAACATCAAGACTGGAATTTAAGAAACAGTGTTTCTAGCCCCTACACTATTTATGCACACTCAGGCATGACACTTAACCTCAGATTTCAATGAACCACGGTGAAGGGTGGTATGCTCATGGAACTCTGCACACCTTGCCCTCTTGCCCAGAGGTTGGATCTCATCCTGTTAACTGCATGGTCATCCTTCTATTGATCTGGGGATGCCTGAAATGGAGCGCAAAATATCTGACTCTATGTATTTTAAGCTATAATTATAGCATCTTTATGTTTTGCCCTAGGATAGAGACTAACATTTATCTGAGCCCCTACTATATGCACATTTCTATGATAGATGTTTTCCCCAAGTCATTGGATCATATGGAAAAGGATTTAGTAGAGCGCTCTCCCTATTACATATGAAGAAATCCAAATTCAGAGCAGTTTGTTTAATTGGCTCAAGGCCACACAGCTGGAATCTAGAAAGCCTGAATCTTGAACCCAGACCTGGTCCCCAAATCATAGCTCTTTCAACTACAACACACAGTTTCCTGGACACTGACATCAAAATGATAGTTGTCTCCCAGCTAAGATAAAAATTGTATTTCACGGTTGTTTTGGGTCTTCAAAAGAGTCTTCATTCACTCTGAAATTTGAATTCTAGCAATTTTACACCAATACTCAGATTCTCCCTGCCCATTATATTAATCCTAACACTTTAAAGAAATCAGTCTTTTATAGGCCCGTCAATTTTATTCCCTTCAAAATGTATTATTTTCTAATCTTCAAGATATGTAGAAAAATAGAATTTTTTAAAAACCTAAAGAGTTGAGATAAAATTTTAATAATAATGAACATATAGTGTGTTATGCAAGAAGTTATTGTTTTCTTGCCTATTTCTGTGGAGTAGAATCATAACCTCAATCTTTAATTGTTGGCCTTTTCGCTAAGCAATTGAGTTCATGAGAATACGATTGTAGCTTTGTGAACAAGTGAACAAGTCACATCCCTTGTTCTTTATTCCACATATACTTCTCTTCCCTCCAACTTTGATGAGAATTCTGTATAACCAGTCTGTTTTCAAAGTTACTTTTCTACTAAGTGGAAGTATTTTCTAAACGAGTCATCTGTTTAATAGACGAAATACTCTGAGTAATATTCTCATGTCAGTCTGGTCTGGGGGACATAGGGGGTACTATTAGTGACTATTTTCAGGTAGAAGGGGGTTAAATTATCTTCTTTAATACAGATAAACATATGAGTTAAGAAAAGGGAATCATTATGCTTTTATTGGGTAATTTATTTTTAGTGAGTTAAAATTACATAAAAACAGAAACAAGTCTATATTTAGCTATTAGAATTATTATTTTTCATTTATTTTCACATTTTGCAAAAGAGATTCACTTTGTTTTCATTCAAATATCAGCACTGTTGGTGTTTTTGGCCAATAACTCCATTTCAGGGGGGTTCTGGCCCGTATGTTGTAGGATATTTAGCAGCATCCCTGTCTTCTATCCACTAGGTGCCAATGGCACCCTCACTCCAGTTATGACAACCAAAATTGTCTCCAGATGTTGCTGAGTGTCCCCTCAAGGGCAACATTTCCCCCCTCCCTCCCTAGTTGAGAACCATTGTTTTAGGGTAATGCTGGCTTGTGATATTGATTATTCACTATATTCCAGACACTGTTCTAAACATTTTCAAAAATTAACTCACTTAATAATCAAAACAACCCTGTGAGGTAAGTACTGTTGTCATCCCCACTTTACAGAGAAGCAAACTGAGGCACAGAGAGGTTGGGAATCACAGCTTGTAAACGGTGAAGCAGGCCTCCAGCCAAGTCCATCTGACTCCAGGGTCCTAACTCTTGACCTCTGCCTAACGTTTCCACTCTGACATTTACAAAATGAAAAATCAGAACACGAGAACTGAGTATGGTCTAGAGATTGCTAAAAACTGTAGAAGAGAGGGAAATGTAGTACATATACATATTTGCATAAAGAAGCATTGGAGTGATGAGCCAGAAGAGAAGGGGCTTGGCTGGAGGGGGTTGGTATACAAGTGAGGCTCCTCTCAGTGTCCCTCTTTATACAGCTTTATTTTTTAAACTATGTAAATCTATGACATTCAACAAATTAAAGAAAAAGGAAGGAAAAAACTAATTCCTAAAAGTAAAATAAACTGAGGTATATAAACCCAATAACATGTCAGATTGACGACATAACCTCCCAGAGAAGAGAAGAGTCCCAAAGCCACTTGAGCACCATGCACCAACCTTTCACCTTCAGAGGAACAGATTCTAAGGACAACAAAGAAGCAAAAATGTTTTAAACCCCCCTCACTGGTTTTATTGAGTATATTAACAATAGTATATGAGTTTACAAACTATTTCATATATTTTGGATAATGCAGAAAAGCAAATATACTAATATTAGAAACCATGACTTTCAGTTTAAGGGAAAAGAGATGCAAATATAAAATCCCAGGCATTAATAAAAATAGTATCAATTTAAAACATAGTTAAAAATATTAATATACGTTCATAATTTTATTTGTATTTTTTTTACTACTTCTCTACAGTGAAAGGTCTAGAAGCTATGATATTCAGTAACAATGAGCATATCTTGAACCCACATCTTGGTTTCTAAATACAATCTCTCACTAAGTGGAACCAAGGTTCCTCGCATAAATGGATAATTATAGGTCTGAGGCATGCAATATACAAAATGAGACTGGATGCCTTGTTATGCCAGAAAGAATAATGCCAGCATATCAAAAGGACACTGAAGCTAGACCGATGAGGTGACCAAAGCCAAATCATAATGATTTTGGCATCATAATGTACAATAAATGCAAAAACTCTTTGAGATCATAGTATATGAGGAAAGTGGAGGGGGGAACCCATTTGCCCACACTATAGTTTACTGTTGCACCAAAACCTTGTTGTGAAAATTGATAATTAAATGTTTGACATGTTTGGTTCCTTATTTCCTCTAAGAGGAACAGTACTTTATCCCCAGTTGCTGAAGGAAAAGTGGTTTTTTTTTTTGTGAGGAAGGTCAGCCCTTAGCTAACATCCATGCTAATCCTCCTCTTTTTGCTGAGGAAGACTGGCTCTGAGCTAACATCTATTGCCAATCCTCCTTTTTTTCTCTTTTTCTCCCCAAAGCCCCAGTAGATAGTTGTATGTCATGGTTGCACATCCTTCTAGTTGCTGTATGTGGGACACCATCTCAGCACCGCCGGAGAAGCGGTGCGTCGGTGTGCGCCCAGGATCCGAACCCAGGCCGCCAGTAGCGGAGCATGCGGACTTAACCACTAAGCTTCGGGGCCGGCCCCCATCAATAGATTCTTAATTACTCATCCAGGGTTTGCAATGAGGAGATTCTTGGGGGAAACACAAAGAAGAGAGCGTGAGGTCAGATGACAGATGGTTAGGACAGCTACTTGCTCTGAATATACATCTTGTTGTTTACCTCTCTTGTTTCCTAGTTGAGTGAAAGGGCCATGCCCTACTTGGTTCTGTGTCTCGTTGGCCAGAATAGCACCTGGATACGATCATCTCTAAACAAAAGTTTGATGACTAAACAGAGCCTTTTCCTTCTTGGAGGTGAAAGTTATGGGACAGCTAATGCAAGTGGGGCAGAAAAGAGGATGAGGGAAGCAGACTGAGCTTCAGTGTGTTTACCTGTCCTGAATGTCCTCCATAGCTACAATTGACCCAGCAAGGCAAGCTGCACTCAGCTGTGCTTCTCCACGTGTGGTGAGAGAGGAGGGAGGGAGAGAGGGAGGGAAGGAAGGAGAAAGGAAGAGGGAACAAGAAAAGAAATAAGAGAAAGAAAAAGCAGAGTAGAAAGAAAAGCAAAGAAACTCGTGTTTTCCATGAGCCCAGATACTCACATACTTTATCTCTAATGGCTTAAAAATATAGGTCAAATTCTAATCAATCACTTTCATAGTTCATGGGATGATGGTTTTCCTTTAAGTGACGAAGATATTAAATAAAAACAAAAGAACAGTCTAAAACTAAAATTGCTCTAAAAACATAGTCTTGGGGCCGGCCCGGTGGCGCAAGAGGTTAAGTGCGCGGGGTTCGCCTGTTTGGATCCCGGGCACGCACTGACTCACTGCTTGGCAGGCCGTGCTGTGGCGTCATCCCATATAAAGTAGAGGAAGTTGGGCATGGATGTTAGCCCAGGGCCAGTCTTCCTCAGCAAAAAGAGGAGGAGGATTGGCAGATGTTAGCACAGGGCTGATCTCCTCACAAAAAAAAAAAAAAGAAAAGAAAAAGAAATAGTCTTAAAAAAAACTATCTTCCCTGATATCCCTAATCTGTACCATCTTATTAAAAATATGTAGACATTATTTTTCCGTTCAAAATTTAGAGTGACCACAAAATAAAGATTTCAAAATCTTTCTGTGTCGTCTATATGAAGAAACTATTTAACAGCTTAAAAAATTAATCATGAGAAACTTTAGCCTCCTGAAGATTGGACTGGAATAAAGTGATATTGCAATAAATTAGTATCCTGTATAAAGAAAAATGACCGAAAACATTGCACATAAGACAATTTCTTGTTCATTTGTTTTAAATAGCCTCTTGATAGTTCTCCCTTTTGCCTGCGTAATCTTTGAAGGAAAAACTGTGGAGTGGATTGACACTAAAAACGTGTAACTGGAAACAGCCCATTCTCTAACTGCATTGCCTTGTCCGTAGGAAAAGTCATTGGACAAATTTCCAAAACCTGTTTTGAGTGTTTAGGATTGCTTGGCAAACATCTGGTTTTTAAAAACAGTGTCTGAATATAGGAAGCACTGCCAAACCCCCCCAGCTGAGAACACCTTGCCCCACCAAGATTATATCCCATTTCCAAAAGTATTCCTTTCTCTCGTTCTTCGAATGCATTATGGCATAAACTTGGAAAGGAGATTGATGTGGGTAGTGAGTTTGCCTAGAAGCGTGTTGAGCTACAGTTGGGCATGCGTGTGTATGCACTCACATGCTTAGCTGGGAGCCACGCGGGCTCTCACAAGTGAGCAGGGAGCCAATGTGAAGGACAATTTCCATATATAAGTTTCTCTTTTTGATATGGCCCTGGTTTTACTTCTGCATATTGACTTGGCCTTTGTAAACATGATAGAGCACCAATTGTGCTCCATCCAATTAGCCCAACCTGCACCTTGGTCATAAAACTTTATGCAAACGACTGCTCACAGTGTTTGCCGTCCAGGGAAACAATGATAGGCTTATAACTCTTAAAGATTTTTTTGGTAAATTGCTAATAAGAGCTCTTTTTTTTTTTTTTCACAAGACGTTCAGCTGATGGAAAAGTAAAAGAAAAAAACAAGGACTGTAGTCTCATATAGGCAGTGATGATGACAGCCCCATTAATAACATGGATCATTAAAATTTATAAAAAGCTATTCTTAATATGGGATATAAATATATTTCTCAGGCAGAGCTATGAAATTTATAACCTTTTTATTGTCACCAGAGGACCTTCCTACAGCTCCAGCCCCGCCACTGTCTGCCCTCTATCATAAATCACTGTGTGGTTAATAACCTAGATTACAACTACCAGTTGCATTTACGGAATTAAATATTGACTATGTGAAAATGTTATTACATTTTTACTGATCGGAAGACCACAGAACAGCCCTGCAGGACATGTAGCTGGACAGAAATATCTGTGTATCTTTGTTGGAAATACAGTTATGGGGCACTTGGTAACAACCGATAAGAGTTTGGAGCAATGAGGAAGGAAGGGAGAAAATGCTAGCTCCTTAATTTTACACCAGGCCAAACACACCAGAAGGAGGCCACTATACTGAAACATTGCACCTTCTTTTCAATTTAGGAGGCTCCAGGCCACATGCATGATGTAATTACCAAGCTCCAAATGTTAGAGCAATAGGTTGAAAGGCTATAGTATCCACACAGAAGAAAGCTTATTAAAAATATTGGTGGAATTCAAATAAGAATTGTTCACTACTCAAGTGGATACATCCCAATTTCTGGTTATTTGAAGAGAACCATTGATCCCCAAATCTCTAAATGTTTGAGAAGTATTTGTCATTCATTTGAGAAACAATCAGAACAAAAACTTTTGTCCCTAAAGAGTAAACATTCCTATAATCACACATATGAGTGGTTAGGGTATCCCAATGTTCAGCAAATGGTTTGATATCTCATGAATGGTTAGCAACCCCAGATTGGGCAACTCAGTCTAATGACGGTCACGGTTTGAAGACTGATTACAATTTGGTCAAGTTAATTGAAAGAGTACAGAACACACACACACATACTGCACTGAAAAATGATAAACGGGCAATTGAATATACTTATGGCAAAAAATGGAAATCCAACCGAGTCATCCATGAATTCTAGCTTTATCCTGGCCTTTTTCCTTAAATCCAAAGAGGACAATTCACTTATCAAAACTGTAACGGCAAGGCTTAATTGCATTTTCTTGAGAGTGTAAATTTCATGTAGTATTATTTTTTTGACTCTTTTTTGATAACTATCATCTTATTTCATTGAAAATACTAAGGTCAAGTATTTGTTCTGGAAAGACTCTTTAAACTGTTGTCATTGTGAATAACGTGCTTTAATAAATACATAAACCTAGAAGGTTCAATAAAATTAACCTAAGAAGTTTTCAAGTTTACAACCTTGAAAAGAAGTGTTAAAGCATATTATTAAATCAAAGAAAATCAAATGCATCCTATCAAAACTTAGACAATAACTACCTCATAAAATGTGATATTCCAAGCATCTTATAATTAGATACAAAAGAAATTAATGACCCTCACTGTATGAAAACTTGGTTACATAACCACAGAGAAAGGAATCATTTCAACTGCCTTAGAGTTGTTAAATAAAGTGACATTTTAAGAGACAATATTTCCACTGTACACCCTCACTAGAATATTTTCCAAGGACAAACAGAAGAGTGAAGAAAATATAGACTTTACTCAGTAGTCTTATTTTCAATAGTCATATTGATATTTCTTGAAAATTTTCAAACTATGTGAGTGTGTGTGTATTGTGGAATAAAGTAAATAAGTAATAACATTAATGCTATAGAAACAACATTTTTAGCGAAGAGAAAAGGAATAGAACTGTAAGATCAAAAGTTAAGTCCTATAAGGGGCCAGCCCGGTGGCGCAAGCTGTTGGGTGCGCGCGCTCCGCTGCGGCGGCCCGGGGTTCGCTGGTTCGGATCCTGGGCGCGCACCGACGCACTGCTTGTAAGCCATGCTGTGGCGGCGTCCCATATAAAGTGGAGGAAGATGGGCACCGATGTTAGCCCAGGGCCGTCTTCCTCAGCAAAAAAGGAGGAGGATTGGCGGATGTTAGCTCAGGGCTGATCTCCTCACAAAAAAAAAAAAAAAAAAAAAAAAAGTTAAGTCCTATAATATAAATTTGAATTGGAAATATTCTCATGAACTCATTTTTCTCTTTTTCACTTCAAGAAGTATATATCTCCTAGTCTTGTTTAGAGGAAACACCTAGAAGTAATACCAACCTGGCAGCAATGAGCAGACATAGTGCAAGGCTGAGATCTCTCTATGCTATCCCCAGAACAACCAACAAGGATCTTTGGGAAAAAGCCTGATTCCAGGTGTGGGGAAATTAATTTACAAGATGAGCCTGGGATATCTTTTGCACCAAAAAACAAGGAAGATTTCAAGGCTCTCAGAGTTGTATCAGAACGAGCAGAAGCAATAGGAAGTGGTCATTTTGGTCAAAGATGGGATTATTTAGCACCACGGGGTGAGGCTGTACTCATCGCTTCTCAGCTTCCTTGGCGATTCTCAGAAAGATTTAGGCCTTTGCTACTCTCTAAAGGTGTAAATGGACCAAAAAACATACATTCAACTTTTCACTGCTTCAGATTTTACCATATAGGCATATTCTTTGCGTGTTTGCTGAACACAGATGGCCCTTCTTCTGGGGTAAGGTCTGCAAGGACGTAGAGGCTCAAGGGAAGGGAAGGGATAAATGTCTGTGGAGTTCTATTAGTCTTTTAATTGCAAGTAGAACTCCAACGCCACCTGACTAAAGAAAGAAAAGGGGTGAGAGCTTACTAGTACCTGAACTGCATGTGAGGGCTAGCCCTGGTTTCACACAGGCTCAAATCCCCCCTTCTTGAATTTCAGCTCTGCCTCCTTGATGGTGGCCCCAACTCCAGCCCCCAGGTGTCCACAGGATGCCTGCTGCAGCCCTGTCTTCTTCCTGTTGGCCACACCATCTCTCAGAGTCTAAGCACAGGCTGGTTGCATCTCTTGGGGTCTGGCCTAGACACTTTGGTGATTGATTGGGAACCACTGACTTGCAATGAAGCCCAGAGTCAAAAGTGGGATCTCCACTCTAAGCCCTTGCTCTCCCACAATGCTCACGGTTGGAGGGAATGGTCACAGGGGTATGGAGGAGGGCTACTGGTAGACAGGGAGCAGACTGTGCGTGGTAAACCAGAGCCCACTGGAAGAGCATTGATCCTGTAGGGCAAATGGAAAAATCAGAACCCGCTGTGCAGATCACTTCTCAGATCCTTCTAGTCCTATTTTCTCTGCTGGGAAAACAGAATATATGTCATTTTGAAACTAAATTGAGATATTTTGAATTGTAATCCTGCTTAGTAGGAAATCTCGTAATTCCTAAAAAAAACCACCATCATAAAAACTACTGGGATTCAGGGTCTTTTGAATAATCTGGACTGATGGTTACTCAAAAATGACCTAGGGTCTTAAAATTAGCAAGGGAGATTTTATGTAGAGCTTTCATTCAATGAGTTAGATTATACTCTGTTTGATTTGCTTCTAACAGTATAGATCTTCATTTAATGATTTTGATGAGTAATTGGGTCATTGTCCTTCTCTAAATTCAGTCAAAGTTAAATTTAAGTGAAACCCAAAGGAAAAAAATCTTAAATGGAGTGATAATGAGAAACTAGCTCTTAAATCAGGATCTTTCTCTGTCTGCCTGTCTCTTTCTGTGTTTATCTCTCAATTGACACGGATTTTTGTTACTTTAAAGCTAATGAACTGTAGCTACTTTCTTTTCATCTCCATGAGTAATAATAAAAAAATGAGATAACTCTTCAGGTTAGTATCACCACTTATCTTAAAAATAAGGAAGTCTCAACCATTTAAATTGACTGGAAGACACTGCCTGCATCCTTCTTCTAGGACCATCCATCTTCTCATCTCTACACATGTCTGTACCACATTCATTTAGGCAGTTTGGAGGAGAGGGTGAATCCGGATTTTTGTCAGGCAGATTCTAGTCAAAGCTGTCTTTCTGTTTAGGAATTGTGTGAACTTGGGAAAACCCCCCTTTAAATTCTTTGGGCTCGGTTTGCTTACCTATAAGAGAAGCCAGTATGTAGACTTTAGGTCAATAAAAGTGCCTGGGATCTAGTATGTGCTCAATAAGTGTTACTCAGGCCCCTGAGAACAAAATTCTGGGAAAACTTTCCTGAAAGGAGGTGGGTGGAGAGAGTGGAATATGTTGAATAGTGTAAGTAGTCAGATTTGTGGATGGTTGAACTGAACTCCCGTGGGAAATTACCATAGCTGACTTCAGGAAGCTAATAGCATGTTGCTCCTCTGGACTGGCTCTTTTACTCTGGATTCAATAAGAATATAAAAGAATAATCTTAAGTGAGGGAAAATGTGTATGTATGTATGTGTATATGTGTGTGTGTATGTATGTATATATATCCAGGAATCAGCAACTTTTCCTTTGAAATCCAATTACTTACTGCCCGTGTAGAGAAGTCTCTTCTTCAGAAGTGGCAATACTCTTACATCTGGTTTAATACAGAAATAATAGTTTGATTGTTTCAAGGGATTTTAAATAATACTTTGAATATACTGAATAAACTTTTCAATGCACACATAAACTGTTCCTGAGAAATAATTAGACTTGATATTTTCATCTCCCATATGAAAGAGTAGAATTTATTTGTTATATCACAATCCCTTCCTTCCCTCATCCACTTTTCCTTCTAATATATACTTTCAATATCATCGAACCTCAAATTTTGTTTAAAGCAGCATTTGGTGCCTATCTTAATACGTATTTTCTTCCCATCTGAGTCGCAGAATATACTAGGGTTATATTGACTTTCTTACACAACTTTTCTGCTTTCGCTTGAATTATCAGTGTTTTATATGTATATACTTTATTTTCTATGTAACAGTTTGTCAAGATTTCTCAAACTCCACTCAAAATAAATTTAAAAAAAAAAGATCAGTCCCATTTTTTCTCCTTTCTGACTTCCCCTGGAGCCCTCCATCTCCTAGCTCCATCTAGACTGTTTGCTCTCTGAACCATTCGGTGCGTTATCCTGGGACTTCAGGAGTTGCCCCTGCTGCCCGCCTACACTGGATCCCGTTTCCTGAAGCCTGTTTTCCCTTTTCTTGATATTCATGCTTGTTTCTGTAGAGCACTTACTCCAGGCAGCTTTGGTAGGAATGCACATGAGTCAATCTGTTGAGTCCTCGAAAGTCTGAGAGAGCCTTAAATTCTCCTTCACACCAGATGACTAGTAGAGCTGGATATAGAATTCTAGGTAAGAACGGATTTCACTTAGACCCTTGCTCATGCTCATTTGTGATCCACCAGGACCTTTCTTGACCATTTCTCCCACTTCTGGACTATTTTAGAATCTTCTCTTTATTCCCAGAGTTCTGAAATTTTATAGCAATGTGTGTGTCTGAAGAGTGTTTTTTTTAATCGTTCATTGTGCTGGGTGATCAACAGAATCTCCATGTGGAATCTGATATCCTGTAGTTTCTGTAATTTTCTTATTCCCTATCCTCCATTCCTCTGTTTTGTCTTTGATTAGTGAGATAGTGAAACTCATTGATTGATCATCTAATTTTCTCATCCTTTTCTCTCCTATTTTCCACCTCTTTGTCTTTTAGTCTACCATATGAAATATTTCCTTAATTTTTTTCCCATCTAATTGTTTTTTTAATTTACACACACATATGTATAATTTTTATAATTTTTATATTATATATAAACCTAAACATATTTGTAGATTATATATGATTCACATATAAAAATAGTTATACTTTATATATATGAATTTCCCAGAACATTTTCTTATTTCTTACATGTTTTTAGAGCATCTGAGTCTTAGTTCATGAATGAAATGTCTCTTTCAGCATCCTCTCCTCCCTGCTCTGTCACTGTTTACTTCCTATTTCTCTCATCTCTGTTTGCTGTGGTCTCTGGCTTTCTGTGAATGTCTAGTGCATCTTGGCTCTCCAGCCATATTTAAGAGAGGGGCTTAAAACAGTCCTTCCAGGCTCTGGATGGAAGGTGGAGTCTGGTTACTGGTGGTTTTACTTTGAGGTGATGGAGGATAGATGGGTTTCCTTCACTAGGAATATCCAGATGTCAGCACCTACGTGTCTTTTCTCCTATTTCAACTTGTTTCCTCAGAGGGGAATCGTCAGTATCTTCTGGGGAAGTAAAACTGAACTTAGGGAGTTGATGGAGAAGAGGCCATGAATCCCCATGGCTTGGGATACAAGCTTCCACTTAATTATCTATTTGGGTGCAGTTCTGAGCTCCTGTTGCTGAGAGAACGATGACCAGTGCTAGCCCATTCAATGATCCCAGAAAGCCCCTCTTCCATGCTGCCTGAGTGGAGAAGGGTGGTCCCTGACTGTACATGCATGGGCAGGAATCTGGGGGTGCATATGCTCCATATAAAGATGGGTCCAGGGGCTAGCACGGTGGTGTAGTGGTTAAGTTTGTGTGCTCCACTTCAGCAGCCCTGGGTTCACGAGTTTGGATCCCAGGCATGGACCTACACACTGCTCATCAAGCCATGCTGTGGCAATATCCCATGTACAAAATAGAGGAGGATTGGCATGGATGTTAGCTCAGGGCCACTCTTCCTCAAGCAAAAAGAGGAAGATTGGCAACAGATGTTAGCTCAGGGCCAATCCTCCTCACCAAAAAAAAAAAAAAAAAAAAGATGGGTCCACTTTTCAGGACCCTCTGCACTCTGCCTTCAGCAGTATCTGGTGCCTCCATTGCCCGCATCCACCAGGCTTTGAAGCAGGAAACAACCAACATCTTAACAGTTTTCCCTCCCTACTCTAAGCAGTTAGGGTCCAACTCTGGTGAGCTCCGTCAGTTACCATTTGTGATGGATGATATAGTTCAAAGATGACCACAACAATATCTCTCATTCTACATGCTTTTCCAGAACTGGGCTACTGCCCCATTACTAGGTGAACTCTAATTCTCTTCCCCTTGAATCTGAAGCTATGCATTACTTCTGCCTAAGAAAATGTAGCAGAAGTGACACTGCATGAGTTCCAAGTCCAGGTCAAAAAATACAATGAGATTTCAGCCTTGTTAGCAGAAGAACTCACCAATGGAGCCTAGAGTTTCCCAGTAAGAAGTCTGAGTATCTTGAGGCTGCCATGCTGGGAGGAAGCTCAGGCAACATGGAGAGACCACGTACAGGTGGGACAACTGACACACTTGGTTGATGTTCCAGCTGATACCCAGCATCAACCACCACATATATGATGAGTGAGAAGTCAGATTCCAGCCCCCAGCCTTCAAGTCATCCCGAGCTTTCAGATTTTCCCAGCTCAGGTCCCAGGCATCATGGAGCAGAGACAAGCCTTCCCTTTCTAGATTCCTGCCCCAGAGAATCTGTGAACATAACAAAATGTTTGTGGTTGTACATCACTGTTTGGGGTGGTTGGTTATGCAGCCATAGTAACTAGAACACCACTCATCCATTCCCTTTCCCATTTCCAGTATTTTGTTGACTTTGTTTCTCATCTTCTTGAGTTTATACCTTTCCATATTAGTGAGGAAGGGGAGGGAGCAAAAGTAAAAACTTGTGTTCAATCTACCAAGTTAGTCCATGCATTCACTTCTACATCCCCAGAGTGTATTTTGTATTAATTTAAGTTAGTATACATTTGATGTATTCAAAATTATTTGTTGGACAAAGGAAGAAAGCAAAAAAAAAAAAATTGCCTGCCGCGTCATTAAATTAAAACCCTCAATCTGTAGCCTGTCCTATAGGAAATAATGGAAATTGCTTTTTTTTTTTAATCTATGAGTCATTTATTGAGGTTGAATCTTCCTCCTCCTCTTATTAGTAAAGCCTTTTGGGAAACTTTGCAAATTTATCCATGTCTCTGAACTTTCTTATCTGACCAAAGATGAGCATAAACCCAAGGGAACTGTTCCCTTTAGCCCATTTCCTGAAGGTCCTCCCTGAACCCTGGGAAGACAGCAATCGGGGCGCAGCCCAGACACCTGGCATGGGCTCCATTCAGCACCTTGATCGATGAGGGCCAGCCACTGACTGACATGGCTGAGCCATCTGTATTAATTGTGGAGACTGACAGCAGGGGACGGTGTGGGCTGTGTTTGCTGTTCCGTGATCTGTTTTACAGAGTGTGCACAGACATGACCTTACACCCAGGCAGTAACTTACATGCTGGGAGACTGTGGCCCATGTTAAATTATGTCAGGTATTTGATTCAAGTCATACATTACAAGGGATTTACACCCTCTCCTAAAATGCCTGTAAAGCAGCATCTTTTCTCTATATCATAAAGTTGTATCCCAGTACTATATTTAATGAAATAGAAAAAAAAAGAACACAGAATCCCATCAATACTTCATATATATGATAATACTAAACAGAAATACATAGATATACATATGAACCAGAATAGGCACATTTAAAAAGGAATTCTGTATATTTAACATTTTAATTTAATGTGGCTTGATCTACTCGTATAAACTATATATGTAACCATTTTTAATGGCATGCAGAATGCTAGCTTTGTGGCATATTTTTCCTCATTTCCTAGACTTTAGGTATAAAGACTTTATGTTAAGGTCACTTTTACTCTTTTAACTTGCAAAATAAATCTGAACTGGTTAAGGAAGAATGTTGTCTTCCCATGTACAAGAGTAACACATTGCCTGCGTAACCATAAAGCAGATTAAGTGCCTTTTAATTGTTTTCTTCTTGAATTTTTCGTTCTTTTTTTGGGAAGAGTGTTCTGAGAATGCTGGTGAATGATCAATACATTTTCTAAAATGAACCTCTCCGCCTTGTCCAAACCCCAAAAGTAAAGTCTTTAAAAATTGGAGCTCAAAGACATCCTTTTTCTGCATTAAAAAGGAATGTAAATTTGGCTCTAAGAATTTGCCAGGAAAACTTTTGCACGTACATTCATTTAACAATGTTTTACTTAATACTTTTGCTTCCCAGAAGCCCTCATATGTTAACCTACTTGAATACACCCCAAGCCATAAAATACTGGGCCATTCATGGATTTATCTCTTTCCGGCTGCAGAGACACTGCTGGTGCGGTTCTATCAAAGAAGCGGGCAGTGTGAGGATCCAAGCAAAGAGACCCTCCCTTCATCCCCCCAGAGATCTGGACAACTTCCTGCAAATTAAGAATGATAGGAATGTTCAGAAGTAGGGCTCTCCTGTCCCCCCAAATCAAGGGAGCTTGGAATCTCTTGACGACTAGAGGGTAAAAATGGAAACCTTCCTAACATTAGGAAGAAACATATCTGCCTACCCAGAAGAGAGAACATAATATGACTTGAAATGAGGCTTTTAAGTCTGACAATTTATGTACAGTCTTAAATCTCCCTGACCATTTGTTCGACCTACGATGTGGTGTTTCATTTAAGTCTGTTGCAGCTGAAAATACAATGTGAATGCAGCCCAGAACCCCAGTCGATGGCTCTGCCATACTCCTTGGGATGCCCTCAGCTGTATATGAAGATGTGAGTTCGCTGTGTATTCCACTGGAGAAGCAGAGATGGAGAGTGTGGGAAGAGAGGAAAAGTCCTGGGATAAAGTAACGGAAGGTCTTATCCCATGCAGCGACACGTCTGAGCGACACAAATAGCGTCGCATCTCCCCTGGGTCGTATTTGTGTGTCGTTGGGAAATTTGGTAGTCCAAGAACTGTTTTAGTGTAATGAAAGCACAAAATGAATGAAATTCTCTGTTTCTCTCTCTTTCTGCTGGAATGGAACGCTGGAGCCATCTACCCTCACCAGTGACAACATGCTGTTTATTCAAATGAGGCTCCTCAGCACAAAGGTGGCTTCAGTGGTCTGTGCAGCTTGTTTCCCCAGCAGGAGCCCCCACTGTGTTTAAGCTTTTAAACTCTCTCTCAGTGGCAGGAGAGAGTTGATGTTTGCAGCACAAAAGGGACACAGTGTCATCTAATGTATGCGTCTTTCCTGCAGAATCCTAATGGCGCTGTACTGAGGAGAACTTACATAAACCTTATAGGAATTAAAAAGAGACATTTATTTCATTCAGATAATGCAGTGACTTCCACTTCTTGTGCTGCTCTGAGCCCCGGCTTTGAAAGAGCCTTTCATTGTGCAGGAAGAAAGCGCAGATCCTGCACCGAGGGGACGTTTAGGAGGCCAGCCTTGCATGCCTAGCAACTCCCGGCTGCGCTGGTTTTCCAGTGGCCTCAGCCGGGCCTTCCCGTCCCTCCTTAATTGATCGGGTTAATATAAACCCACACCGCCGGGGTTTGTGTGGCCCCCATAATGAGGCTGTTGTGGGCTTCCCCTGCTCTTGTGTCCCGTTTAGGAATGTGTCACTCCACAAAGTTCAAAGTGTGAGCCAGTGAAAAGAGCCACAGTCACTTCATTAATGATTTGTAAACATAGTCTCCGGAGCTGCCACCATCTGCGTAGCCTCTGAGGCTGGGAGTTGGGTTTGATGAAGCTGCAGCTCTTCCCAGAATCAGGGTGGAATTGATGCTACAGAGTCAATGATGCCCTGATGAACACGTCTATGGTCCTTCCAAATGGTTTCATGGGGAAATAGTGTCTTTTTATTTTGAGAGGGCATTTCCAAAGGGACATGAGAGAGGATTTTCAAAAATGAAAATACAAGTCATCCTTATACTCATTCCAGCCGGCAGAAGTTAAGATTTTTAAAGGCAGATGGCAAAATGCAGATAAAAGGGGTGTATACAGGTGGTAGGGTGTGCTGGACATTTCCCAACAGCAGCAAACGTGTTTGTAAGTTTGCTTTGCCATGATTCTGGGCCTCATGGAGGAGTGCTTTATTCTTTATCCTTGACCTTTCCCTGTCATGATGGCTGTCTGAGGCCCTGGGATCATTCCCTATGGAGAGAAAGGACCAGTCCTGGTTTGGGGAGGGGTCTGGAAGAGGTAACTTGTAGGCATGCATCTTTTGACGATGTTTTCCAGATGTTGTTCCTATAAGCACAGCTACTGCCATTGAATTGTCGAAAGGAGTTAAATTTTAATTTTTGTTCATTGGAGACATGGAATCCTAAGAGTTTTTTATTTCAGGGACATAATTGTGCGGAGAGAGGAGTGACCACTCTCTGGTTCCCATCAGCCCAGCAAGGTTACCATGGGGCAGGGTGACGAGGGACATGCTCGGAACAGGTTACCCCATGAAGGAGAATGCACCCACCCACATTTCTTGACTTGTTGGCTTTGGAAGGATGGGGAGAATGGGGAAGACAGAGCAGGAGGGGTGGAGAGAAAGCCAGAAGGGGGGGAGGAGAAGATGTGATGAGGGGGAAGTGAGGTAGTGGGAACAGAGCTTCAGGTGGACCAGCGGGATTCCAAAAGAGTGCCAATGAGCTTGCCCTCTGGTGACGCCCCATTCCTGCACAGACAGGTCGCCATGTTCCCCCGGAGAGGGGCCAAAGGAAAGTGAGGAGCCAGGCCAGTCTCTGTCACCCTCTCTCAATATCCCCCCATCATCCTACACCATGGAGGGCCAGCAGGAGGTGTGGCTGATCTTTTCTTTTCTTTTGTTCCTGTGTGCCCTCCTCAGCCACAACTGCCCTCAGGTTCTTGCTCCAGATGGCAACACCCAGATGAACTGGTCAGGCTTGTACTTTGAGAAGGGACAGGAAGCTGCCGTCTGACCTGTGTGGCCCAGTGTGTGGTCCCTTCTCCCCTTGCATGTCTTGTCCATTCAAGTCTTGGGATCCCCAGCTGTAGATGACTGGCCATGGCTGAGGATGTTTCCAATAACCATGGCAGCCTGACACTTCCTTTCCAAGCACACTGCTGGTTCCAGGGTAACACATCTTCTGAGGGACAAAGTTTCTAGCTGTCCTGGCCCTCTGCCTTGCCCACCTTCTCTAAGAGCGGCATCACAGACCCTGACCTCAAAGTCTAGTCATTCTCCCCACAGATGGCTTTTCTCTAGGACTAACAACTCCTGGGCAATATGATCACAGGATAACAGCCCATCTCTTTGCAGACGTACTTGGTGCCCATCATCTGCTGTGTGCTCTACTTGACCACAGATGCTCCATTGAGGCTCAATGCTCCATTGAGGCTCATTTCCAAGGCATAGTAATTGGGGCATGATTCAACCATCTACCGGTACGTGTGTGTGTGTGTGCATGTGTGTAGGGGGAGTGTTTAGACTTCTAACAATGTTGGTACTGTACTTAGAATTATTTATTTGGAAATTACACGGAAATACTATGCATACCAGTGGTTTGAGTTTAGTACAGATATCATCTTTTATTTTTTTTTGTGAGGAAGATCAGCCCTGAGCTAACATCTGTGCTAATCCTCCTCTTTTTGCTGAGAAAGACTGACTCTGAGCTAACATCTATTGCCAATCCTCCTCAATTTTTGTTTTCCCCCAAAGCCCCAGTAGATAGTTGTATGTCATAGTTGCACATCCTTCTAGTTGCTGTATGTGGGACGTGGCCTCAGCATGGCCAGAGAAGCGGTGCGCCGGTGTGCACTCAGGATCCGAACCCGGGCCGCCAGTAGTGGAGTGCACGCACTTAACCGCTAAGCCACGGGGCCGGCCCCCAGATATCATCTTAATATTAATATTAATATCTTAGGTATTCAAAATATACTCCAAATTTGTGTTCTCTGGATGAATTTTAAATGTCTTTAGAGCAGTGTCAGGAAAGAGAGTATGCAGCATGCCCCTGTGATCATGATCTGATTTATGCTGTGAAATAACCTCTGACATTTATTGGACTCTCACCATGCACCAGACACCCTGCTAAATGTCTTCCATCATGAGCTCATCTTTCCCATACCATGAATGACCATAACCCACGTGCTGCTTGGAGGATTAGAGTGAGTTCTGATTCCAGCTCACAGAAAGTTAGCCTGGGGATGCCAGAAACTCGAACTCCACCCCCTAGTTATGGAGCAGGTAGCAGTGCCTGCCGTCCACCTGGCTCCCTGGAAGACTGTTGTCCAATGCTCCATCCCCTTCCTGAGATCACACCCTCCACAGGTCCCAGCAGCCTGGAGTTTGTGAGCTGGTTCCCAGCAAGCACCCCCAGGCTATGGTAGACGGGGTCCCAAGTCAACCCACTCCCGGCACTGTGGGGGCTGGAGGGGAAAGCAAGGAAGGACACAACCTGTAAACTGTGGGAAGTTCCAAAGGGCTCACACTCACCCAGATCTCTAGAACATTTCTCACTCGGTCATTCATTTCTTTGTCATTTTTTAGGGCACAATGCCCTGAGCCGGGTACTATAGACACAAAGACTGTCTAGTGAAGTGTCTGGCCTTTTGGGGACACAGAGTTTAGTTGTCTTTGAGGATTCTTCTCAAGGTTATGAAGCTGGAGTAATCTGGGGGCTAAGGGCTTGGATTTTGAGCTAACTTCTCAGAAGACTTCTTAGAAAGAGTTCTGCCAAATCTTCTTAGCTGTGTGTTCTTCACAAGTGACGTTACCCCCTTGTTGCGTGTCTCTGTCTGCAAATCTGGGTGTAACATCGGTCCACGGCACACGGTTTTGTGCAGGTGAACTGTGGGGTGCATTTCCTTGGTGCCCTGGAAGTAGCCCAGGTCGACAAACATCAAGTCTGTGGTGTTAGGAAAGAACAGAGCAAACCCTGAGAACAGGTCTAGAAACAGCTGATCCTTCTGAACCGTGATCTTCTCTTGACAGAATTGGACTGGAAACAACACACGGCTGCTCCCCACAAGGGATAGCTCCCCAGACTGCTTCTGACCTCGCTGTGCATAGCCCTGAGGGATTTGGGGGATTTCCCTTAACAGACTGTGACCTCGGGTGTAGGATCCTTTCCTTAGTCCATCAACAAAATGTGTATGCAGTGAAATACACATCTGCCTGCTCATCCCAAATACATGGAAACGGAGGAACGAGGAGGACACAGAGCTGCTGTTCATTTGCTCTTTCCTTGTCTCACACAGTGAACACACTCATTGCTCCTTCTTGCCTTCCAGCCGCTCCCTTCTTTCATCCTCAGGTCCCTGTGTGTCAGGCGCAGCCTCAGCCATCCAGGAAAACACAGGTCCTGTACCATTAACTGCAGGCTCAGAGCAAGCACTGAGGCAGAGGCGATGTTCTTAGAAGTTTTGGTAATATCTTTAGTCTGTTTTAAAATTTCTTGAAATGGACCATGGCACTATATACTTTAAACAGAGATTATTCTGGAGTGTCGCTCAGCAAGGTGTATCTGCCTGAGTCTCCGCGGTTGCATCACACAGACCCAGCTGGTCAGGCAACCCCACAGGCAGCTCTTCGGAAGCATCATGCCTTAGGACCTTTCCAGCGTCAAGCTTGTGTGAGTGCGTGTGTGAGAGAGAAAAGACTGGATGTAAGGAATACTCCTTGTTTTCTCAGATGCTCACTTTTCTCAAGGCCTCTGTCTTCAGAAACCAAACGAAGAGAGAGTCTTTGGTAAATGAAATAGGAGCACACAAGCAGACACAGACCCTGTAAGGAATACATAGAGTATATTCTTAACATTTTCCATGCGTGCTCATAGGTTCCGAACTAAACTCAGAGACCCCCTCTATGTGTGCAAATCTGTGTGACCTGGGACCAGCGCGGGCTGTCCTGGTGCCAGGAAAAACGATGAAATGCAGTTCCTGCTCAAATTTTATAAGCGTCTGGGTTCTTAAACCCTATAATTTTGGGCGAAAAAGTCAAGTTGCCACTTTCTCTACCTCTGCCTGTGGTAAGAGATGGCGATGTGAAGGGAAGGATTCTGAGTTGGAGGTTGTAGACACCAAGCCTCAGAGGCAGGGCAAATTCAGGCATGGGGACAAGACTAAAGGTTTAGCCATTGCTCAAAGGTCATGCGATCAGATGTTATTTCATTAAAAATCTGACATTTGATATGAGAATATTTCATAGAATACAGGAGACAGTCTAGTTCTGTGGGCATATATATGATCTCCACCTTCTATTTTGCACTAGAGTTCTGATTCACTTTGCTTTCATCAGCAGACTATTAACCCTGCCTGCCTTTAGACTCTAATTTCTGGAAGGTAAGGTTTTTTGGTGGAAAGCAATGGGTTCAGACATAGAGAGCCATCACAGCCTGCTTTTTCCACTAAAGTGCCATTGGAAGTGGATGTCAGATGTTTTGTTTACCCCACAAGACTTTCTTTGGGAACCTGCCCTGTCTTCTCCCCCACAGCTGAATGAACCTGTCAGTCATGATGCTCTGCCCCCTCACCTCTTGTGGAAGGATGGGCGACATGACCCAGCCTTGACATAACAATACCCCATCACTCTGGCAATGACGCTTGAGCCAAGGATATTGCATGGGACCCATCAGGGTCCGTCTGAGGTCATCCTTGGAGTTGATGGAGGGAGGCTCAGAGAAATAGCCTCCCATTCCACTGGGGTTGATAAGCAGGGTGGATATCTTCTTCTGGCTATATGGAACAAGCCAACTTACAGTGGAAAATGATGAGATCAATACACAAGTGAGAAATGCAGAAATAAACGGAGAGAGAAGAGGAGTGAAGAGGGGAACGGAGGGAGGGAAGTTCACACAGGTACCATTTGAGCTTCTAGATCCAGTCCTGAGTTAGCTTCTATCCCTGGATCTGAACCAATACTTTTGTGTGTGCGTGTTTATCAGACTGAAAGGTCCCTTGCACACTTTACTCAATGTCTCTAGGCATGAGTTACCGCTTCTCTTATTTTTTGAGAGAATAGACTGGAGTATCTCAAGATTATTTTTTCAATTCTATAATTTTGTAAAATAAACCTTTAGAGGGGAAAATGGTAAAAAAGAAAATGAGATTTAAAAAATAAATGTCTTTAATCACCTATGTAAATCGAATAACGGACTGAGAAAATGTAAGATAAAATTATCATTTATACTCATAGGTACACTATTGGTGTGTGCACTTATTAAATGCCTCTTCCCTAAGCAGGGAATTCACATCCACAATACTTAATTACATATTGCTTTTGGCAATTATCATGGTCTTTCTTTAATTATATCTATTTATGCAGATATCTAACTTTCCTTCTTGGTAATTTCTTGGCAGACAGATCTTAATCACCTTTGCATCACTTTTTAGCCTTGAGCAACCACAATTCAATTCAGCAAGCCGTTGCGAAGGACCTGGCTTGTGGAGGGACATGAAACTAATACAGGCTCCTGACCCTCAGAATCCTTTGCTTTCCCCCACTTTCTGTCAATTCCAATTGCAGAGTTGATCTCAGTTTGGATATCCTTGGAAGAGAAGGCAACTGCTCATCCATGACTCTAAAAGCATCCAATATTAGGGTGTTAACCCCTCAATTATTTTTTCTCTCAAAGCGGCTCATGAATCGTTTTAATTGAGTGTGCCATTTCCTTCATGGCTTTCTGTTTGCTATCTTGGATATTGCAGGTTGATATTAAATAGCTCAGCAATATTGAAGGTCCTGGCCATCTGCACAAGGAACTTTGAAGCTCACCTCAAACATGAGCCCTTGAATTCCAGTGAGTCCCTATTTAAATGGCATCACAAGAATTATCTTCTAAGTTGGCCCCTTAACGATTTGCGGATAGAAGTGGTGCCCTTAATTTAATTCATGTTTTAAATCAGTCCTTATGTTATACTCAATTATATCTTAAGGACTTATTTGCCAAAAGTATTTAGAGCCCAGGGGCTTTCCCTTCTTGTGTATAAAGGATTTGATGTCTATAGTCCTTAATAAAGTGGGTAGCAATTATTAATACAGTAATACTTTATTAGTTTAAATGAAACCAGAGATATAAATGTTTCAAGATTTAGACTTATAACATTAAAGCCAAATTAAAATAAGTCCAAGAAAAAGTCTGTGAACTTAATTTAGCTGAATTCTACATTTTTAAAGGAGAGCTGGTGATTACTGTTAGTCCTGGTGGTTAAAAGAACAGTGCTTAAATTTGAATTTCTGGAATTATTACTCTTTCATTAAATCAAAATGCCAAAGCAAGCAAAAATTGTTTTGAGTACAAAATGGAGCATTGTCCCAGTGTTAATGCCTCCATGAGGGCCACCTCCCCACCCCATGTTGGAGCTTGCCAAAGCCTTTAGTTCCCCAGTGGATGACGAGAAACCATAGTTGTGAGATTTCAAGTTACAGTGAAAGGAAATTGCATGCTCGCCCTTCCTTACGTGTAGGCAATTAGCAAGCCATATAAATTTTAGTTGGAAGTGAAGGGCTCTAAGTCTTTGAAAAACAAAACAGCTCTTGGCCGTGTAGTTGCTGAGCCCAGAGAACATGTGACTGTGCAAGCTGTTTCATTGCTTTATTCAGCCCTGATGACAATGGTCATGGGGGAAAAAGTTCTCTTTACATCCCACTATTAACTTCACATATGCATGCTAGACTGAAACTCCTTAGAAGAGAACAACAAGAATTCCTAAAGAAAAGAATAAATAAGCAAAGAAACCCAATTTTAAATGTCTCCATTTTTAAACATCCTTCCAAGAGGTGAATTAAAATTCTCTGTGGAGGGATTATTCCCTACTACGTTATTTGAGGTAAATGGAAAATTACAGATTTTTCCATCAAAAAGGGGCACTATGGGATTGTTGTTGGTGGTTTTGCAAAATTTCCACCAGGATCTCTATCCAGTCAACACCTACTTAAGGGCCTTTCAAAGTCACAGACGTGGTAAAGGACATACCTGGCAAGGTGAAGAGGTGACTGAATTGTTTTGCTAGTAATTCCTTAGCCTTCAGTGGGGTATTTTTTAGTAGATAGTGTTTATTCCAACATTTTCTGCTGTGACCTTTCTCATCCACGAGAGATGACTCCTCTCTGCTTAAACAAAAGTTTTGCCTCCATGTTGAGTCTAGTGTGACCTCTGACCTCTCAGAGTGTCCTATAAATTGGGCATCACAATGTAGTAAACATTAGAAGAGCAAAATATAGTTTCGAGTGACCACAGCAAGATTTATGTATATAAATATATTTTTACTTTTTAAAATAGCTATAAATACTTTTGTGATTTGTCAAAAATAGCCATAACAAGCATGAATTATTTTTTACATTCAGAAAAATAGTATCCCGTGTGTGTGTGTGTGTGTGTGTGTGTGTGTGTTTGCAGGAATTAAAACGTGTTGATTTAACACGATGAGAAAGAGCCCAAGGACAGAAGGTAGCCTAACTTTGCCTCCCTCCTCTGGTTCACGAAAGGAGGGGGTGTTGCTGGTAAGATAAGAACCTCAAGACATAAGAATGTCTGATGGCGGAGAGAGGAGCCGTCTGGGCTGGAGGCCTAGACCACAAGCCTTAGTGTCGCGAGGACACCATGCGGCTGAGGAGAGTGTGGGGAGGTGACCCCAGAGGTGGCACCAGGGAGAGTGCAGCTGCATACTTCAGGGAGACCCCTGTGGAGTCCCCAGCAATGCCGCTCGGCGGACGCTGGATTGCACCTGATGCCCTGACCACCGAGGTCAACCCCCCAGTCTTGACACTCTTGCACCCTTTGGACCTAGAGGAAGATGTGGGGCCAGAGGGGCTGACCCCTGGGGTGGAAAGTTAAGATTTTTCCACACCAGGCTGAGATATTTGGGGTCTGCAGAAATATCTGCTACCTAGCCCCCCTGTCAAATGGGGTTAATAATTCTCACTCCACACAATATCCTCATGCAACCAGCCTGGGCCTGGGGAGGAGAGGCCTGGAGACGGTTCTCTAGCACTCAGTGGGCCTTCAAACTGGACCTGGCTTCCCATCTCTCTGTGCCTCTAGCTGGTCTCTTTGCCTCCCACAACACTTTTCTCACAATTTATTCACTGGCATCTTCTCATGGGAGATGTGGTTTCAGAGAAGTGTTGCTATTATTAATCTATTCCTATTTTTCAAATCAACTAAACTCCAGTGGAGAAGGTACTGTGTGAATAAATCTTGTGCTTAGGTGCAGTTGCGATGACCTGCAGGCCAAGTCAATATATCAGCTTCAGCCCAGCTGCATCTCAGTGTCACCCCCAGGCTTGAGCAGCTTAACAGGAACAGCATCTCTCAGATCTCTGATTGGTCCAAGATTTTCCCAAACTGGGTGCCAAGATGCAAGGGACAGACAACGAGATCTGGAACTCGGAAGCCCCTCACTGCTTGCTGAGTTGGTTTCTCCCTCTCAGCACTGATCGCCCTCTCTCCCCATGGCCACTGAGTTCATGGGAATTCTCCCAAATTGCATTTACTCTCATAGATTTGCTTCTTGTGGATCATGTCTGGGTCACTGATCTCCTTACAGACAATTATATTGTCAGAAAGGTCACAGAGAAGCAGTTTCCTTCCAAAACACAACCAAAAAACATAGAGGGACTTCACTTAAGCCACGGCAGAACTATGGAAATGGGGGCTGATGGCTAAGGGCTAACTATAGACTACTTCTGTTTTGAAACCGAAAGTCTTCTCTCATGAAAATTTATGGTAAATTTTCCAGCGGTGTAAAGGAGCACCCTTAAAACCCTTCCAGACAGACTAATAAAATGGAAGCTCATTCAAAAAAATGTTCTCTGCTTTCATGAAAAATGATCCACCATTAAAACTGCTGAGATTCTCTGAAAAAGATGAAGAAAAGATGCTAATAAATTCTGGTGGAAGACCTAGGTGTCAGAAATGTCAAAGATGAGTAAAACGGACAGCTGAACACGCGTGCACAGTGAGACCCCTCAGGAAGAAAGAGAGGGGTGTGCACCAGGCTGCACAGCCCAGAATCAGTGGACGGGGAGGAGCACACGCACAGGCAGCGTGGGAGCAGTCTCATTGTAGGAGAAAAATCAAGTTCTGTGTAATTGATACGAATACAGGCTCCAGGAGAACTGTAAAGTATTGTTTCAAGCTGGACAAAATCAACCTCTAGACCCTACCCTGTTTAACGACTGAAGAACAGGGGAAAAAGCACAAGAGACATAAAATATTGTTAAAGACTTCTGTGCAAAGAAATGACAAAGACTCATCTTATGTGAACATCTAATTAAGCAAACAAAACAGGTATATACAAATATATATAATGTACAGTCATTGTATATACAACCTTATATCTATATACTCATTGGACACATATATCACATTTTGTCAGAATTCAAAATGTATTATTTATTTAGTGTTGCAACATAACAAATAATGCCACAAATAGCAAGGCAAACAAACACAAATAGTAGTATTTCAGTATTTGGGGTTAGATGACATGGCCATGATACCATAAAGATTATTGTGCCAAATTTTGTAACACTTTAATTTGCCTTAGTTTAATTTAAGGGGAGGAATTTCCCTTTGAAATCTTGCAGAGTCTTGAAGAAATTACTTGCAGGTAAGAAGTGGATAAGAGGGGGCAATCATTCAGCTGTTGCCACAGTTCCTCTGGGCACAAAGATACTCCTGTCATGTGTTTTCTACCAAGGTGAGGCCTTAGCTAGCACGTGGGCTATGAGTTAGTCATGAGCAATCAATAAGGATAGAAATATTTTTGTCTGTACCACGTTTATGTCATGTTTCAAATGTATGCTGGTTGGCATTTGTGATGGTCACCGGTACTCAACTTACTGCCTCACTTTCTTGAGGCCATAGGAACATCTCCCTTAGAACATCACCTCGTGTGCACAATTGCCAGATAAATACTGGAGTCCAGGAGTGTTCTGTGCAGCCAGGTATAAATGTGGTACTTTAATGCCCAAAGCATTTGCTTTTGCTATAGTTGTGTCCAGAGTAACCTCCTGGGACTACAGAAGTGTTATAAAATGCAGTCCCCTTTCCCTCAATACATCCCTGCCTGCCCCCCAGACTCCTACCCCCCTTGGGCCTCAGAAGGCTTTCCCCTGGTGTATAGGACCAGGTCAGCTCACACCCTCTGAGTCTTTTCTCTTGGCCACCCCCTTGCCTCTGCCCTGTGCCCAGTTCCTGAAGCTCCGAGGAAGAGGCCTTCGCAGCAAGGCAGCTGCCCCTCTAGGCATTAATGTGGAGGGTGAGCCCTTTCTCCTTGCAGCCCACCATGCCAGCACAGGTCAGGTGCTTCTCTAATTATATGTGGCACCGCCGACACCTGGCAACACCCTCTAGTAAGGCTTTCCACCAAAGTAATTTCCACCCAAAACTGGGAAAGATGAGGAAATGGTACCAGATTCTGTTGAGCGATGTGGTTGTTGGGGAGATCCTCCCCATAAAAACTATGGCCCGAGGTGGAGCAAAATATCCCCAATCTCACGCAGCTGAGACCCAGGAGCAGCTTCCACTGGCTCGACATAGGTGTCAGAGTCTTGCAGGAGAGTGCAGGACACAGGTCTGAGCATGAATGTTAGAAAGATCTGGTCCAAGCCAAGGCTCTGCTGCTGGCTCTGTGGCCTTAGACAAGTCACCTAACCATCCTGACCTCATCCATAAACTAAGGAAAATGACACCTTCTAGACTATTTACATATGTGCATTATCTAGCTGCTAGCTTGATAGTTAATAGAAGTTCAATTCATACTAGCTGTCGTTTCTTTCTCATTGTCAGTTTTTAAAAAAATCCATATTTGCAGAATGGCTAGAGTTAAAAGACTGGCATTAGCAAACGTGGAAGACGTGCAGCTATCTGAACTCTCAGGGAGCTGGTGAAGGTGTGGGTTACAGCAGCCACCTTGGAAAACTCTTGCATAGCCCTTGCTGAATAAAAATGAGACTGTGAAGATGCTGGGAACCAGTGATGGTACTTGAAAGCCTTAAACTTAAAGATAATTGTGATAGAAGGACATGTGAATGTTGAAGACAACATAGCGAATAAATAAAGTAGTTTATGTAGCTTTCAGTGCAGTGATCAGGACCAAGGGAGAAATATAAGAGCTGGTTTACTTGTGGGCAAGAGGGGATCTCATCCTACTCTGGTTGAAAAAACAAAAAGAGGATGATGGAGCTTCTTACCGTTTGGTTTTCTTTTTGTTCTCTTGGATTTAAAATGAAAACAGAAGGTGCTGAGGTGAATCTTGAAAGAATACTCTAGTAAATCCTATAAAGGGGAGCAGATGTCAGCATAATTCAGAGTACAGGCATCCGACTGCACCTTTGTGTCTGCGTTTCTTTGAATGTTGCTCTGTAGAGTACTTTTAATGTAATATCATTTAACTGATATTTGTCATCCTTTTTACAAAGCTCTCTTTTGAAGAAAGGGATAATCAAGTGAAAGTGTAACTGATGTTTCTTGGTTTTCAGCAACTATCGCTATTAACACATAATTGAAATAATTCTAGCTTCCAGACCAAACTTTCCTAAGAATGGTATTTCATTTACCTGCTACATCGACTAAATCTTACCTAACTACACAGGTCCAGCCCAGGTGTACCCCTCTCCCAGAGGCCATCTCTTATCTCCCGCCAGCCTGTATTAGATGGAACCCTGGGTTAGACTTCTTCCTGCCCCCATACCACCAGTGGCCCTATCCTGTCCTCTTCACTGCACAGTGGGATCCTCAAGGTAGAAAGGGGGCTTTTATCTCAGGACCCGCTTCTTGACCGGATCCTGAGATGTTCTCTATAAGAATAAATCTCTTCTGGAATTAATTGACAAAGGAAATTAGTTGCATCTAGCCTTTAAAATATCTTACTGTCAAATAAGAGCCAGCACCAGGCACCCTGCCCAGGCACAGATAAAGGAGATGATGAAAGGGGATTCAAGTGTGAGAGAAAGGGAGGAAATGATTAGAGAAAGCAGAAATGACTAAGGATGATGTCCACACTATGCGTGTGATAGTTCAACTCACAAAAACTCACCTTGCATGAGTCCCACAAGGCCGAGAGCGCACCTCAACCTGGCTGGGCTTTGATTAGTCAAGTTAAGTAAAACAGAGACGGTCCTGTATGGTTGAACACAGGTCGATGGGCAGAAAGTCAAGTAAGGAAAATCGTAAATTTGTAAAATAAAATTAATAAAAGGAAAGAAGAGAAAAAGGAAGGAAAGAAGATGATAAAAAACAAAAATAAAAAAAAGTGAGGGAAGGATGAGAAAGAAGACCATGGCCATTCTGACCACCTTTTCAGCAGGGGCCTTGGACCATACTGGGGAAAACCTCTGGGGGAGGAGCAGGTGGATGTGGCCAGCAGAGCATCTCATCAGAAGGGGGATCCATTCTTGTTTCTTGGGGAATCTTTCTTCCAGAAAAAGTGGACCTCCATTTCCTAAGTCATTGTCTTCTCTGTTGCATATAGAGACTATTTCCGTCTCTATGAACTTCTCAGAACTGACACATCAAATTAAGCGAGGTAGCAATCATGCAATGTTAGTTACTGCTGCCACTCGGCAGCATCTAGTAGTGCTGGCTCCTCAAGAAAGATGAGACGGGGCCATGGAAGTAGCATAGGTGTTTATCGGGTCCCCAGGGTACATGAGAGACCTAACCATGTGGGTCTGAAAGGACCATGTGGACTTGGACACTTTGCCCAAGGATTGAGTGCTTAGTATACCTGTGTACATGATGCTCATAAAGGATGTGGGGTAAAAAATTTACTTTGTGCAAACCACCTAATGCCACATGTCACACTGATTGAAAAGTTGCTCAAGCATCATATATGGATATTGAACGTATGAATCATATGATACAGTTCAGCCCAGGAGAGAGGCTGGAAGTTGTCTATAAATACCAGGAGCAATGTTTAACCAAACAGTCGTGAACATAGCCACAACTTCTGCACACGATATAAATGCTCTTGTTTCTGAATTTGTGTCTGAGGTCTTCAGGGAGTGTTTTACATGGGCAGCCCTGAGCTAGCGCCCAGTGGACCGGCTCCCCTGCCCCATCCTTTGCTCCTGTCTGGTATTGTGAGTAGCCTTTGAAGCTCGTCCACCATTAATTGCAAAGGTACTGGACAAAGTGCATTCAAGGAACAGCGTGTCCATCTGAACTTAGGTGGACTTAAGAGAAGCCTCGACACTGTTTCATCTTTGCACTTGCTTATGCAGCAAATGCCCCAGCAATCTGTGGGTGTCTTCTATAGGAGGAGGGGTGTAGACGTACTGAACGCTGGGGGCCAAGCCTGAGCAGCGTGAGGCATCTTTTCAGCAGTTACTTGCATACCGTGTGACATGCCACCTCACTTTCAAGGATATTAGTGCATTCATAAATATTTAAATGCTAGTCATTGTGTTCTTGTTAAGACCAATGAACTTTCAAACTCAGCATGATTTATTGACATGTTTAGTGTTTTCATTCTCCATATAACTTCTTTAAAAAACCCACCATTTCCTTCCCCCCCACCCTCCTCATTCTGAGACAGGCTCCCTTCCAAAGATGAAGAGTCAGAAAATTGGATTTGCTGTGTCAGGGAGATAAACCCAGGAAGCATCTCTTTGTGCAAGGGCTTTGGCTCCCTCAGTGGAACTTCACAGGAGTCACCTGGGAGAAAACACAACACAAAATGCCCTCTCCTCATTTAGCAAAGACAAAAGTTGTGGCTAAGAAGGTCCACATCAAAAGGCATTGGGTTACTAATCAGGCTAATGATCCCATAGGCAAATCCCTAAATCTCAAGTCACCATTGTGTTTCCACCCTGGACCACTAACTGAAGTCTTTTTGGCCTCTGGCTATTGAAATCCTGCTCTTCACAGTGTATCCCCGAGAAAGAGGCATTTGTTATTCTACCTTGTTCAAAGACTGTTCCCAAAAAAGCTTCCCAGCTTTAGTTTCTCCTTTTCTCCTGAAAAAAAAGAAGGCAACGTTGAGTTAAATGGATTAATCACCTCTTCAGTATAAAAGGAGACCGGTGGAAAGAAAGCTCGAGTCTGGTCTTTACCCCTCCTGGAGTGGCAAGGCTGAAGCTTTTCAGATGCGCATATTCCCTTAGTGACTTAATCACCTCGTTAGCTGACTTGCAGAGGCCTCTGGTAACTGTGATGGGCGAGCCCAGCCCACTTACCTTCCAGTGATTAAGTGAGGATTCTGGTGAGCAGAGCGCCCCTTGGACTTTAAGATTCTGGAGATAAAACACTGGGAAAGAAAAACCAAAATAAACCATTCAGCAGGAAATGTGAAGTGACTTTTGTTTTAAATCCCCTCTTTGAAACCTCAGGCTGACGAGGAGCATCTGTACCCACGCTTGGCCTCCCCAGTCTCGGACTTTTCAAGGTTCCTTCCCACTGCACTAATTTCTATTTCTTTTGATAGTTCGCTTTTATTTTTAAAAATTTTATAATTGTTTTCCTTATCCTCTCCAAATAAACCTCTCTCTGCTAGTGTTATAAAAAGCTAGATTGTGTAGGGAAAAAGATGAGAAGCAACAAATGGGATAATTCCTTTGCTGAGGAAATCTAAAAGCTGTCCTCGACGTAACTCCAGGATCCCCCATCTCTCCCCGTTGTGCCCCTATGGAGGGGGAAAACCCACAGGAAACTAGGATGGAGAAAACCCCAGGGTTGGAAGTCTACCATACCATCATTGTCCTTGAGGGTTGGACAAGGACATAACCACCTCTACAGGTGAGAAGGAGACCTAGCTCTGTCTGCATTGCAGGGCCAGTTGGGAAGACACTTCAGTGACTCAAAATCCTTGCGGTCACCTACAAAGTCTTTGGGGTGAGGGGCAGGAGGGACGGGTGCTTCTGTAAAAGGTGAACTCCAGAGAGATGTAAAGTGAAGGTTTAAAAGCCACGAGTGGATGGGAAAGAGCAGGCATCGTGTCGAGCCCTCCCAGAATGTCTGGGGGACAAAGATTAGCTGGGGGAACACACACCTTCCAAGTCCCTTTGTTCCTGTCTCTCCCAGCTCCTCTCCAGCATGGACCTACACTCAGTGAGAGTCTCGGAGCAGAGTGGTGGGTTATCCCTCACTCCCTCCATCCTGACCACCGTGGAGAGGCAGGGCACCTTGAGAAAGGAATGGCGTGTGGGTCTGGTTCATGGCCATGAAACAGAGAAGTGAGTGCCACATGGATGGAACTTCCTTTTGTTACCCCAGTGAATGCCCATGGGTATTTGTCCTATCAGAGACTAAGGGCCATTTTTCACTCACTTAAGACCAGCAGAGTGTCCCAGGCTTCCCACATTATGTAAGAATGACCTTATGGTCAGCTTCTGTACTGCTGTTCCCACATCTTACATTTCAAAAGATCATTCCTGAAGAGGAGTGTTCACTACCAGCAAGTCACAGAGCTACTCCAGGAGTCCCAGTGTGCAGCGGAGACAGCCCCCTAGGGCTACGCTGTCCGCATCCCTCTCTCTCCAGCTGCGATGAGAAGCAGGTCCCCTGGGACCCCAGGCTCAGGAGAATAGTGCCCAGGAAAACTGAGATCCAAACATCCTTACAGGGAAGCCGATGGTGACATTCAGCCCTGGAGAGGCTGGCAGTTGGGGATAAACTCAGAAAATGAGAAAGATGGTGAAAGGAATGGTCATTAACATAAGAGAACAGTTGTTAACATAACATAACCACCTCTACAGGGGAGAAGGAGACCTAGCTCTCTGTCTGCATTGCAGGGCCAGTTGGCCAGACACTTCAATGACTCAAGAAATGAGCATGTGTCTACTTACTGGTCAAGAGAGCCATTCCAACAGGAACCCAACCATTCCCCAAGGGACCCCACTGGGAATGGTAAACTAAGAATATTTATGTGATTTTAGAAATGTCACTGATTCCTCTGCTCAAATGAGTGTTGAAAAGAAAGACAAAATCAAGTCCCAAGCAAAAAATATTGGATCAAACCAATCTTAAAAACAAAACAAAATGGAATGACTTTCTGTTTTCCAAAAGACCAGTTATCACCAATAATACAAACACAGCTGAAGTGAAATTTAGTGACCATATGGATATATTCTGGGTGCTCATAAAAATATGTTATCTATAAAACACAGGACCTGAGATATTTGACTATACTCTCTTTGATATTTCAAACACAGGGAAGAACTCATATTAAGAAAAAGTTCTTGCCACAAATAACCTTTACGCCAAATTTTATCTTAGTATTCTAGCTTAGGAAAAGCACAGCTATGAAAGATTAAATGTTGCCTATCTCATCTTCCAGGGAGAATAACGGGGAGTCATTTCTTTTGTTACAAACACATCCAAGTATCACAGCTGCTTTACTTATCTGAAGTTATTTTGGGTCCAGGGGACATAAGTAAAACCTTAATATTATTTGGTAAAATGTAGAAAACTTAGCCCGTCTCTCGTTGATAGAGTATTGCCTGTTTCATGTCCTCTCCAGCCTCCAAATCCTCCCCAGTCCACAGCTGCCATGGTCTAGCTGCTGAACTCACCTTTAACTAAAAGGCAGGCTAAAATGTCCCTCAGGTTGCTTTCTTTTCCCCTTAAATTCTCTCCCATCAAGAATAGAAAATTCTGTGTAGAAGACTTCCAAGTATTCTGTGTAGACGCTCCGCTCTCCAGGGGTTGAGCATAAATCCCTCCTTCTTAACTGTGGACTCTGCTTAGTGACTTCCATCCAAAGAGGACAGTATGGAGAGAGGTGTGGGAAGAGTACTTTACATGGAGAAACCTGACAAACATGACCTCAGCCAGAGGATCAAGGTCAACACCAACAGTGATGACTCGTGTTGATAGTTTGTATCCTTGATATGAGGTGATGAAACTGGTCCTTTACCTTTGTGGTCCTCCTTTTGAGAACCCATAATGCCAGTCATGGACAATCATGAGAAAAACATCAGACAAATCCCAGTTGAGGGACACTCTACTAAACACTTGACCAGCAGTCCTCAAAACTGTCAAGGTTATCGAAACCAAGTAGAGTCTGAGAAACTATCACAGCCAAGAGGAGCCTAAGGAGACATGACATGGGTGGTATTCTGAATGGGGTCCTGGAACAGAGAAAGGACAGCAAGAGAAACTAAGAAAGCCCAAATCAAATGTGGGACTTTGGATAGTAACAACGTATGCACACTGGTTCACTAACTGTAACAAATGCACCTTCGTAATGTTAGCAATAGGGAAAACCAGGTGTGGGGTATACAGAAACTCTCTGTAGTATTCTGGAGACTCTTCTATAAATCTAAAACTATTCTATTTTTTTTAAATGTTAAAAAAAAATCTTTACTCAGGACAAAGATTCATATCAGTCTCATATCAAAGACTGGTCACTGTAGTCATATTTGGATACCATTTCTTCACCGGTGCCATTAAACCCTCTATTTTTACTGGATGATTACAATTCATCTGTGCATGTGCTTCAACATTATCACTAAAGGATATATGTGTGTGCATGTTATCTTCTACCAGCCACCAGCTAGTTTCTCAGCACCCCTTCCAAGCACATCTCATACATGGTTGTTCCCCTCTCTGGTTCTTTAACACACTTCTATCAGGCTCCATCCACACCAACTCCTTGTCAAAGTCATGCTGACCAGTAAATGGAGGACACTTCTCTGTCCGTGTCACCATTTCAAGGGCATTATTTCCAAAACGGAGTCATTATGTACTTCTGGGCCACACCGTCTCCCACAAGGACTCTGCATGGACCCCTGCCTGGATTCCTGGCTTCTGAGCTCGCCCTCCTCCTACAATCACCACCAAAATTGATTCTTCCCTCAGCAGCTGAGAGGTATTTTATACATGTAAATGAGATAGCATCTTTTCCCTTCCTACAACATTCTAATGGTAGACTAAGATCAGGAGACTTATCATGGTCTCAGGTCCTTTACAGCCTGTCTCCAAATCCAGGTCTCCAGCAGAGACCCTCACTCACCACTCTAGGCTCCCTGACCACTTTTCTTATTCAGCCTTCGGCCCTGTGTCTTTTCTTCAGTTGTAATGACCCTCCTCCTGTCACTCTCTGCAGGATGACGTCACATTACCACAGTTCTCAGCTCAAACATCACCCCTCTCTGATGGACCCCTGGAACACACCATCTAATGTGACTCTCCAGTTACTCTGTGTCATCACCTGTTACTTCCTTCGTCTGCTTCTCAGACAATATAAGTTCCAAGAAACAAGGATTCTTGTCTGTCTTGTTTCCACTTGTATTCCCAGGGTTAGGCAGGATACCTGGAGGATATAAAGCATTTTATAGATAATACTTAAGTGAATGAAGAAGTGAATGGATCTTTTTCTTCACTCTGGTATTCCTGAAGGTGTTTAAACAAACTTCATCCTTTCTATCACTATCTAGCATCTTAGAAGAATCGGCAATCCATATCACCTTCTTGACACCTCTTCCATTCATTTTCTCATAAGATCAATGGAGATTCTCGGATTATAAAACCCCACAGCTTCACTTCAGTCCTCTTGTCTAAGACGCCAAGGTTTGTTCTACTGACAGTTCTTCCTTCTGCCAGCCCCAATTTCCACCTCTTTGGCCAGTTTTTTATGACCTTTGTTGACTAAATAAAATCATTGCAAATGTCTCTGTTCTTAGCTGTCCATTCTATCTTGATGTGCTCCCTTATAAACCTCAAAACCTCTACCAGGATGACTCAAACTTTCTCTCAAATCCCAATCTTAAAATTTTAACCACACACTTGGAAATCTATATCCAAGTAACAAACTTGTACCTCGGATGCAAAATATCCCAAGCACAACTTAACAGGTTAACTTTCCCATACCAGCTTCTCCTGAGTCTGTCCCTCGTCCTGCAATGCTCAGGAGCCTGGCACCATCTTTGACTACCCTTCACCCTCATCCACACTCGGTCATGGTCCAAGCCCTAGAGACACTGCCTGCCCTTTGTGTCAGATCTGCACCTTCTTCCCACCAATCCCCACTGCCACCATCATTTCTCAGTCTCTCTTATTTGGACTATTGTAATGATTATCGAATTCAACCCACTCTAGTCCATTCAGAACACTGTTTCCAAATGACCTCCTTGACCTTGAGCAATAAGAATGTCTCTTTCCTGTTCCATAAATTTCTCAATTCCTTTACATTCCCTACATTGTTAACTGCACACTTCTTGACAACCAGAGGACTAACTGGCTGACTCAGATCATTCAGTCTCCCTGGTACCCTGTCCACTCATCTCTCCATCGGAGTACACTAGACCATTCGTCCCCTACACGTGCACCCACTGTTCCACTGCACGATGTCCCTCCTGGCTACTCAGTCATGAGAGTCTTTGCTCGGTCAAGGCAGAGATATGATTGTACATCCTTCGTGAGTCTTCGCCTACCTCCAGGTCAATGTGAGACTCGGTCCTTAGGACCCCAATAATGCACTATGTGCCTCTGTCACGGTCCTTAATCCACTTTTTGTAGAGCATTTGCTTGTTCATATTTTACCTTTTCTGCTAGATTGAAACGGTCTTGAAATCAGGAGACATACCTCCCCTGCCTTTACTGTCATAAGAGGGCCTTTGGGCAGGATTTCAACTGATCTATGGCTCAAATTAACTAATATGCATCAAATTAACCCCAGGGAACTACTCCCTGTTGATACCCTATATCTGATGGCAAAATAGACATACATACAAACCCTGATTTTTGTTTTTTGGTGTTTGTTGTGTGTGTGTATGCTGCTGGTTTCACTCCATTGTAACAGATTGCCTCTTCTTTGAAAAAATATCGTTTTAACAGACGAGTAGGTGATAGAAGACTTTAGTTATTTTCTTTTAACTTGCCAACTTTTAGAAATTGAACACAGTCTGCATCTTTGAAGCAAGAGGGGTTTTGAAACAGTCATAATAGATGATTATGTTTGCTGTTGAAACCGTCTTAACACCAGGCACGGGCGAGGATGAGTACTCTGAGGGCTTGCCTCATAATTCAAACCGAGAGATAAGTCACCATCCATCAACCCAACTCACTCATATGGCACCAGATGGAATTTATCTGCAGATGTGGTTATAGTGTCATCCTTTTTGTCTAAATGTGGAGAAATTACTGTGTCCTTTTGGGTTCCATTAGCATTTAGGAGGACATTTTCTTCCTCGAGTTCTGTAAGATATCATGAATTGGCTTAAAAGCAAGTGTGCAGCTGAGTAAGCTTTAAGATGAAAATGTATCTAAAGGGATTAATGTAACATATGGTGGTTCTTGGGGAGGGAGCATCTCAGATTTAAACGAAATCTGTATTTATAGCTAAAAGGCAATGCCTCTAAAAGTTCCTCCCGTTCCCCTAAGACCTGGAGGACTCTTGGCCAGACCGGGGAAGCTAAATGAAGTTTTTCTTTCTGTGAGGTGCTTGGAGTGACACGACGGAAACCTGCTTTCCTTTGTTTCCTATTGAAGACCCTCGGAGCAGGCAGGCCCACACTTGTTTGCAGGGGCTAATATCCGATGTGAAACAAGGGGCACGCCTATTGTGGCTGTCACCAGTGGCTCTATTAGAAACATTCAATGCTTTTCCAGAGCTACATGGTGCGTGATGTAATTCCATTTTCTCCATGACCGCAGGAAAGGGAAACCAGGTAATTAAATGTGAGAAATCAGAGGCCGGGCTGGGGAGCCCTTTCTGCTCAGTTAGCTTTCCCAATGCAGCTGCCCAGCTGTGGCCGCCCGGGCAGGCCTGAGAGGATGGTGGGGGTCGCACAAAGGCTCCACGCTGCCGGACGCACCGCAGAGCCCCCACAGCTCGTTGTCAGGATCCAGCAAGCCAGCCATGTCCTGCTCAAGTGTCACTACTTCCCATCAACTTGAAAAGCTTGGGCGGGCGGGGCCCTCCCTCACAGGACATGCTTTATGTTCTGGGGTTGTATTGTCTGGGGCCAGATGTAGTAGCCCCGGGGGAGTGGTCAGAGCCCAAAAGTGGACAAGAAAAAAGGCAGGAAAGGGGGATGGGAGGACAGGGAGAGCAGAGAAATGCTGCTTGAACGAGTCAATTCAAATAAGGAATTGACTCTGCTATGGATTCACCTCATGGAGTTATGTATACTTTCTATGGTCTTGGGTATTAATTCTATATGTTTAAGATGAAAATAGTCTGGAAACTCTGCTGAAGGTGTTAAAAACACTTAGACCTCCAAAATTGCTATACGAAAAGAAATGTATATGAAGTCCAACATGTTGGACTTGAAGAATTATGAACAATTTGGGGAACTGGACCTGCCCAGTGAGGAACCCACAGTGAGGCTGATGAGACTGGAGTTGCCCAGAAGAGCAAAATGACTTCCGGTTTCAAAAGATGGCTTCTGAAGGGCCCATCACCTGTTTTGTTTGGTTTTGTTAGGTTTTAACATAAATAACTATGTTTGACATTTCAATTTAGTTCTTACAGCTTTTAATATATTTTTATACTATACTCTTCTGCAGATAATTTACTTTCCAGAGTTTTGTTGTAATAAGAACTATGATGGGAAAAAATGTTCTCATTTATGTGTAAATTTTGTTAACAGTATAATTTACATAATCATATTCTCCCAATGTTGTTTTTAAGTTCACATTTTTGAATATAAATTTATAAGTGAGCAGCTATACTTCTTAAAAAAAAACAAAGGCCATTAAACGAGACGTGATGTAACTTAATGATTTTTGTTTTGAAATCAGATGCCTATAGAGATAGTTCAACGTGATGAGGAGGAAATTGGGCCCTAGAGTAATACATTTGTCGAATTGGGATATATTTGCATTTAAAATACTACAGTACAATTTTACATGGATTTAGTTTTACCAAAATGGAATCATAGTCCGCTCCACTCTCCTCAACGAGTGCAGAAAGGCCTGTGTTGTGTACTGTGTAAGCTGGCAGCTTCTACGGGACCATATGCCATTATCCAAGCAACAACAGTTGTAAAGAGGCATTATGGTCTATTCTTTCCTCTGCTCTAAATGTGTTCTCCCACCTTTACTTGACAGGTCCCCGCCTATCCTGGCCTTGAGCACAGTGTGGTCCAAGTGGAAAGCTTTTCGTGGTGAGTTCTCCCTGTGCCCCAGGCAGGCAGTCCCGGGGTCCCTGTCTTGTGCATTCCTGTGCTACTGTACCCACTCGCCTACCCAATTGCATCCTTTCTCTTGTTTGGATGCCGCATCCCCTTCCAGACAGGCGTTCCTGTTCCTAAGGTTTGGAGATAGACATCTTGTGCCCCCGGCCCAAGAGCTCACCAAGGCCTCCAAAATCTCTGCGGACACACTTAGCTTCTGCTTTCCCGTTGCTCACATGCTGTGAAGGATATCTTCACTCTGAACCCTGAAAATAGCTAGGAAGTAAAAACAGGAGCATTATTTGGGGACTCTCCACTTCAGAGGGAGCATTTTGAACCCAGACTCTGCATCCATTATTGATTATCTGTCAAAGATTAACTTTGAATTTATTTCAATAGAGAAATAAAAGACCATTTGTTTAGCGTCACGTGTTTAAAGCCCACTTTACCTTCTTTTGCACCATCTTTTGGGGTGGTGGGCCCAAGGCTGTGGCTTGTGGCTCCTGCTGGCAGTGGTCAGTAGGGTCCTAGAGCCCAGCTGGGCTGCCTGCTCCGCACTCATCCCCACGCACGCATCTGTGAGTAGAGCGCCGTTGTGCAAAGATGGAATTCAAAACCACCAAGTCGTGACTATTTTTAAAAGACAAACAGACCTGCTTTCTGATGCTCTTAATACAGAACGTCAGCTGGGAGCTTGATTTTAGGGTTGGAGACAATTACTCGTTCCCGTTTGACATGACACCTCACAGCTGGGAGCCGAATTTGGCGGAGAAAACCAAATTTCGCGTCGTCCTGCCTGACACAAAGTCAGAACGGTTTGTTTATAAAATCAATTTGAAATGCGCAGCTCTTGTGTTCAGGTGCTGTACATCAGGAGTCGAGGGCGGCTTGGCGCAGCTCAGAAACCAGACATCAGAGAAAGCGGAGCAGAAGGCAGGTAGTGTGAATCCTCCGAAGGAATTCTCAATATTTATAATCTCCCCAACTCTTCTGCAAAACTGCCAGAAAATGATGCAATTTCGTGCTCACCCATGAAAACATAAACCGTGATGGGCCACGAATCCATAGGCTTCTATGTAGAGCAGCAGCCAAAAATGATACCTTTAAAAACTCGGCAGTATTTTTCCTATTTTCTAAAAAAGCGCCGTGTTTCCTAGGGTAGGAACCTTGTGAGAAGCTGGCCTGATCAAGACTCGTGAGAGAAGTACACACCACATGCTATTTCGGACACAGTTTTTTTTTAATTTTTTGACATAGGAGTGAATTTAGTTGTTCTCAATATAAAATAATGGAATCATAACTGTGCCTGCAGTGGTGAGGAGAGACAGGGTTTCATTCCACAGCTTTAGCGGGGGAATATTTCTTTTAAACAGGTTTTCTCTCTAGCTACATATTTGAAAGGAGATTGAAGGAGAAAACCTTATGAAACCCACGGCCGTCTTTGTTGAGCCAGCTCTGGGCCACTATCAGCCTGGAAGGGATGCACTCACCTGCCACGAACAGGACGGCACTTCCTGCCGTGGCTGTGGACACTTCATGCTCACGCATCGAGCTCCGCTTCAATGAAAACAGAAACGAAGGGCGACTAGTAATGGCTGAGCCAGTAAGGCCACTTGGACCATGAAGTCCACAGAAGGAATTGAAACCAAGAGTGGGGTGAGTTCTGTTTTAGTGTCTCTGCCAGTATGTCTGTGTTCTCGTGCTTGGAGCATTGCAAAACAAATGAGCAACAGAGCCAGAGGCCGGATCTCCCTTAGTCTCAAGAAACATTATGAGCAACGTGGAAGTCATCCAGTGGTGGGCAGGTGTCTGTGCTAAGGACAAACACAGACTCATTCGTCATATCGTGGGCTACGATTTGCAGCTTGGCAAGTTCTCCAGCTCTCCCACATCTGCACACTTTCAGCCTGGTGAGTTGTGATCAGCACAGCCAGACCAGTGTTGGGCAGGTAAGTGAATAGCTCGCACACAGTAGGAGCCTTGAAGGTGGCCATCAGTGATCAGCAGCTGCAGTGACCACAGAAGGCTTTGCTCTATGACATCCCAGGCTATCACATGCGGTTTATAGACCCATTAAAGAAAGATGAAACCAAGAAGCTTAAATATGGACTCAACTTATCCATATTATTAAAAGAAAGATGTGGAACAGGAACAGGACACTTTAAAATTAGGAATAATTTACAGTTGAAAACTCAAAGTCAAACACTTCTTTGCTACCAATCTTTATCCTAACAGATATCTTATTAGTTAATTACAATTTCGACATCCAATATGTTCACTTTTTAATTCAATAACTATTATTTTATAATGAGGTTATATATGCTCTGATGAAGCAATGCAATTTGTGAGGGTAACGAATGATTGCGGGAAAATAAACAAACGTGGCCTAATGACAAATTTTTGTAATTTTTAAAAAGTTCTTTGAATGCCAATCTCCATCAATTGCAAAGCAAAATTCAGGCTTGAAATACAAATTTTTCAAGGTCCAACTTGCCTGGGGATATTGGAAGAAAATTTACTCAACATGTTCATTGATGGAACAATAAAGATTGAGCTACATTTACACAGCCAGCAAAAGAAAAGGGCTATCCTCTCCCCCTCCTCCTGGCCCTTCTCAAACACGTCAAATCTAACATAATTTCTTACAATGGGTACGAATGATCTAAAAAAATAAAAGGTTATTTTACAAAAAGGTAACGCCAAAATGTTAAAGGATTTACAATGGCAGGAAGTTATCAACAATGTAGGTAAAAACAAGCTCTGAAAATCCATATGCTGGAGAGTCACTGTCCCAGGTGAGAGGTGGGAGTGGGGCCTCGAACCTCTCCCAGCGTCTCTCTCTCTGCCCAGCAGACATGTGCCCTGGGGGTCATTTCTTCAGTGCCTCTGTGCCTGTCCCCCTGGGTTTCTTGCTGCTCTCTCGGAGTTGCCACCTCTCCAGGCGTGCTCAGGCCCTGGTGCTTTTCCTGCACACGGAGCGCCGAAGGCTAACAAAGGGAGAGTTGCAGGCGGACTGGGACAGTGGGCACCTGCCAGTCACCTTCGGTCTAACTGTTCCCAATCTGTCCCTTTCACTCTGGCCTTTGTGGCACCCCTCACACAAATCTGATTCAACCCCTCTGCCTGATGGAGATTCTCCAGGTTACTTTCTGGCACAGGATCAAGTAAGAGCTGCAAGGTGGGGTCCTCAGTGTGGGTGGGCTGGGAGTTGTGGGGCAAACTCCCCAACCTTCTGAGCCTCCAGGAGAACTCTGTCTGGTGCAAGTTGTGCTCTGTGTATTGTCTGTTCCAAAGATCACGGCGGACTTTCCCCACCAACTCCACCCAATTGTGATCTCCTTCAGGGCGTGGTGCAAGGTTTTCACGTTGGGGTCGTATGCCCTTCCTGGACCCAGAAGACTCTCAGCACGAGCTCAGGACTTTGACTCAGGCCAGCACAGCTCATTCACATTCCCTAGAAGAGGCCCAAACATCCCCAGGAGAGAGGACTTTCAGAGGGGTGAGGGGTTAGGGGAGACTGGGCCAATTGAGAGCCCCCAAGGCCCCTGCCCTAGACACGTGAAATCTGGAAGTCTCGGCCAAGGACGATTCAACAGGAAGCTGATGGAGCTTCGACTTCTAGACCCTTCACTTTCACAACCTCTTTCCAGGCATGGGGAGGTGTTTCAGAAATGGCCATATGCTTTTATTAAATTAGCAAACACATTTGTTTGTGTCATCTGTACCTTTAAATAGGCCCCAAACTTACATTGTATAAGCTTCAGGCTCCACGAGGCCTGGTCTCTTCATGAAGTGGGGTGGGATTTGTCTTCACAGGAAACCAAGGAACTTCTTAGGATGAGAACAGACAAGAGTAGAAAACACTACAGAAGGAATCCCCATGTGCACTTCCCTGGGCATGGATGGGGTCTGCCAGCAGCTTCCTCTGTCCCGGGGCACAGAGACATGAAATGGCCAGGAGCCTCTGCCAGCCCAAGGTCAGGTTTCCCTCCTCCTGACTAGACAGCTGAGCAATGCAGCATCTGTGTGTAAGGTCCACTCCCGCTCCAAAGAGCAACAGGGCACATCATGCCAAACAGACCTGCTAAGTCACCGCCTCTTTACCCAGCCGCTACTGTAAAAGTCGGCTCCACGTCACTGGTCCCATCCAGCGAGCAGCCCATTCACGGCTCTGTCAGCTCCCTCTAAATGTTGAATTGATGGTGAGTGCATGCATCAATTCCAAAATTAAGACAAAACCAAAGCAAAGTAATTTCATATGTAAGTGTGTGTGTATCCCTCAGGCATACCATATTATTATTTTATGTGGTGGTGAGCTTGTAGACCAGTTAGTTCTCCTGGGCAGGTGGGGGAGTGTCTAATTTGGAGTATCCACCAATTTTTCTGGTGTAAACACTTCGTGGTTGATCTCAAGCTACGAATGGTTTAACAAACGGCTCGCAAATCCCTGAACATGGAACGATTGTCTCTCATGAGTCTATCTGGGCTGGGCCGACACCCCCGAATCTGTTGCCCAAATACTAATTTAGAGAAGCCCTTCCTCTTGCCTCTCTCCATACATTCTCATGCAGGGGCACAAGGTGGTTCTCCACACTCTGTCTTCACCCACAGATGGGGGTGGCTGTGCCTGACTGCTGTGTGCAGGAGGGAGTGGGTTGCCATGGGCCTTGCTTACTTTAGTCCTGCCAAACTCCCTCAGCTGCCAGCGACCACCCAGACCACTCAGGGCACGGGGGACTCCCAGGACTTAGCAACCAGCTCGGCTTGAGGCTGGGGGACAACAGGCCAGCACCATTTTGTACTCACGCAGTGGAGACAGCTGTGCTCTCCTCTTGAGCGCGATTCTTGCCATGGTCTCACTCACAGGAAGATGGACAGTGGCAGGTGCCAGGTGGAGCCCTGCCTCCCCATCACGAGAGCCAGGTGGTCAAGGCTACTGCCCCCTGGATGAGCCACAGGCCTCAGACATAGTTGAGTCACTCTCCCTTCACTGGCAGCCAATGTAATCATTGTTGAGAAAGTAAACAAGAACAGCACAAGCTTTAGTCGGCATTTCTTGTATGAATATTTAATTGTGGAACCACTGAAAACTGAGACTAACTTCAGTGTCTGTGCTTGATTGAGCTGATATTGACATATACTTATACTTATTGACATAATTGCTAGTATCTATTTCAATCTGCATCTTCACCCATCGATCTACCTATTATCCATCTTTTCAAAGCTGCTATTTTCCTTTTAGAATAAATACTTAAACCTCATGTTTTTCGCTTACTGCCCATGCAATTCAAGGGTTAAGGTGATTTTAGAGTTCATAATTTCTAAAATAAGGCTCAGAAGATATTGGTAAGCTGGTGTTCTTTGAATTCTGTATTAACATTAAAGTAATTTTAATGTAAAATTATGCATGAATGGCATTAGAATTCAGAAACAATGTGGGTCTACGTGGTAAGAATATTTAGGATACTTCAGCTAATAACCTGGGATATATTTACTTTCATTAGATTCTCTGATGTAAATTTAATTAAAAAGAGAAATGGGACCTGTCCCCTGGCTTGTTTGTATGTTTGTTTGTTTTTATAAGTGGATCATAATGGGAAGTCTAGAAATATTAGTTCCAGCCAACTGCTTTACTCTGAAACTGGCATATACTTGGTGTCTAATATATTAAACTAACTGTAATGGTGATTTTCAATTATCCATATGAATCTATGCATGTATCTATAGAAAAAAAAAGAAGTTGCTCTTTCTTATCCCTCACTTATTATTATTACTATGATTCCTTTTTCTCTTTTACCTTCTACCCTTCTGAACTCATCATGGAAATCACTCAAATAAACATCTTAAAATATTCATTAGAGATAGTTTTCACTGACCCAGACATATTTGGAGATGAAGAAAAATATACATTGAAATTCTCATCTGTGAAGTTGAGCTGCTGTTTTCTGGAAGAAAAGTCATTCTTCAAAACTGGACCCATGTCACTGTACCTGATTAACCCAAGGACCATAGAAGGGGTGACTGTTGCCTACAGAGAAATGTTCAGCATATCAATAAGGCAAGGCGCATGTCTCCTGTTCATTTGGCTCATCTTCCTGAATTCATTATCACCAGTTGTCAGGCTACTTCAGAATCACAATTCGTATGTTTTGAATTGGTTGCAAAGACTCTAATGGATATTCATCAAAGCAACTCCTGTGCCCATATTGTCTTCAACATTACGGTTGTCTAATTAGCAATGAAAAAGACCTTGAGAAGAGTGTCCAGAACAGCCAGCATGCAGGTGGCTTGATCCATTTGTTTATACATCGTGTATGTGAGAGCTGTTTCTGCTGGTGTGCTTCTGGAAAGGAGTGCAATGATCTTTTTATTTTACTTATTAAAATTTTCAAAATGAATTCGTATGAGTAAATGTCTGTGTCTGAAAACATGGACTACAGTCACCGTGATTTCCACCCTCCCTCTCTTCTTACAGTGCCCCTTGTGTTTGGGAGAGTTGACCATCAGGAAGGTATAAAAGATGTGCTCATTTTCTTTATACAATAGATACACACCTGTCCAGGTGGGACATGTGGATGGGGCGCTCAGGTTGGGGAGGAGCAAGCGTGAGTTCATGTGGGGTCTTTGACAACTAGGGGGCAGAACTGCTGCCCCCCCCCCCACACACACACACAATGAGTGCTCAGACCGTCAGTCCTCAGGACTTCTGGGGACAGAGAATGACAAGGCAGTTTGGACAAAGTATTCTATTTTATCCAAAACACATGCTAATAGAAAAACTCATTATCTGATGTCAGGAGACTTCTCCTTGAATGGTGACTTCTTGAAAAAAGTAAGAAACACCATCTACATTCAGAAATGCAAATTGTCATTATAATGTAACTTTTTTCAGGAGGGACCAGTAATCAGTATATGCATGTAGCTCCATTTACTGCCTTATTTTTCAAGTCAGAATTATTTACAGATGTCAGTAAACTCTGACCTTAACATGGAGAAGCTGATAATGGAGGGGTGCGATCTCTGTCCTGTAGGCAGAGAAAGCTTCTGGTGAGCCACCCGCCGCCAGCACACCACTTGCTTTATTCTCAGACCCCCGAAGTGTCCAGGCAAGCATCTGAGCTTCCTGAAGTGAGAGAGTTTGCACAGGGTTTTCTGGGGAAGGGCGCCCACTTAATTGTTAACTCATTGTGTACGTGGAGCATCTGTTGACATTAGTAATGTAATTGCAGTGATAATAAGCTCATTGACTTAGTGTGTAGGGAATAATCAGTCAGGACATCACATCTGTCTTGCTTTGCTTGACGGCCCATCTTCCACACTGAACAGACAATATGGGCTCAGGCCATTGTTTCAAAGAAATGAGGCAGCGCAAACCTTTCTGCCCTTTCCTCCTCTCCCCCAGCCACTTTGCCCATCTTCCTTCAAAAGAGTAGGGGAAAAACTGCCTGCTACATCTAACTGTTATTGGACAAGGATAATTTTCAATAGGAGCATAGACACTGCATCTCCAGGACCCTCTTGTTCTCTGTCTCATATAGAGCCTCCCCTGTGCGCCTACTGACAGGTCTAACTTTCCCCTTTGATTAAAGAAAGACCAGGAGGAAGCAAAGGCTAGAGGTAAATTTCTCATCCTTCTTAAGGAAGAGACTGAAACTGACAGTAGAGGAAGCTTAGTGCTCTGGGTCAGCTGCCAGATGCCTCGTATTTTCCCTCAAGAACTCAGCTCTGGAAGAATATAATGAAAACTCTCTTTACCAGGGTAAAGAATCGTCTTTTATGACAGGTAGCCCTGCTTACAGTAGTAGATCTTCCCTATGACAAAGAAGACTTGGGTATGAGAAGGTAAAGTTCAAACAAATGATGTAGAAAATGTAATTTGGTGTTTCTTCTTTTTCTTTTCCCTCGCCAACTTCATCTGAGCTGATTTCTTCTTCCCTGATGTGGACTCACAGCCTCCTAACAGCCGGTGCCTCTGGCCCCGCGGGGGCTGTCGGTCCTTGGGGTCTGCCCTCATCACCTGCCTGCAGGCTTCAGGGTCTGGAATTCTCGGTAATGAATACACACACACATACACATTCACACACACACACACAGTGAGAGAAAACAATGAAGATGTGATATATGACCCTTATCTTTATGATTATTAGTTGTGCAAGCTGTCTATGTGTTTATGACAGGAGAGAAACTGAAAGACATCTTGCTATTAGTCTATTTGTTTCCAAATCAGCTGGAGAGTATCAGAGGGGCCGCCTCACAGCTAATCATAACTCCGCATCCTGCCGGCCCGACAGCTGGCCCTCTCTGCCAATTCAGAAAAATGGGAAAATTTTTATTCGTCCTATTTTCTACTTGTTCCCATGAAGAAGTAGACATTTTGGCAGCAAGAAAAAGTAAGGCTAAAATCATAGATAGAGATTTAGCGGCAAATATAAATGTAGATGTAGCTATGTAGAAGTGTGTGCATGTGTGTGTGTGCATGCCTGTAGTAGCACACATGTGTCTATATATATATGCAATTACAATATATATGATATATATACAATATATACATACAATGTATATACAATATACAATATATACTATATATATATGCAGGAAGATATTGTTTAAAATGTCAATACAGTAGGCCGAAATCCCTTATCACTAGTGTATCATGAGCAGTGCCAGAAATGCTATTACAGTCTGAAATTTTGCCATAAGTTCCTTAAAGTGAAACCCTGAAAGACCTCTTCAGAATGAGGCCTGTGCCAGGCAGACCACTTGGTACCCTAGAGATGTACAGGAAAAGATTGAAACGAGTGCGGTCCCAGCCCACACCAATCCCCCACGGTGGAGATGTGGCTGGCTTCTCTGACTCTGGAAGAATACCCCCCTGTCACTGTCACTGGCTTTGTCCCACCCCTCACAGGAGGAAGCATCCACATGCTAGACGGGGGGAGTCAATCCAAGCTACTCTAGGTATTTTTGGACATACAACCAAAGACATGTGAACCCACTTCCTCTAGCTGTAGAAGTGATTCTGCAGCCTAAGAAAGCAAAACAACAACAACAGAAGCATACCGTATTCTCAACATGCCCTGCTTTCCATATTATCACTGCTATTAAAAAAATATATGAATGAATTAAGGTTCGAATAATTTCCTGAAAATCTTGAGAATCCCCAATGAACTTTGAGATTGCCATGGGGGCAGGGGGATTGGAATGTATGACTACTTTAAATTCTTGCAATATTTGTCAACTCTTGGTAGGTTAAGTATATGGTTCCCCATGCAGACCATTTTCCCTCCTATTGATGAAGAAAACCTAAATACAATATTTAATAGTTCAAAACAGGGTATCCATTAGATGTGTGTCATGTCCTCTTCTTATGATACTTTAAATATAGGACAATCATACCTTCAGTAATCAACATTTGTCTTCCAAAATGCAGCAACAAATATTGAATTAAAAAGGACACAGGATGGGTATATACTCCTTGTCTCCTGATCAGAGATGTGCACAGTTCTCAGAGGAGGGTGTTACTATAATGACACTCAGAGAAAATGACAGATACTACAAACGGCCAGTGAAAGTCAGTTGTTAGTCTTCAGATGGGCTGCATAAGGAGCTTATCTTAAGACTTTGAACAAATAACAAGTTCCTTAAAATAAAAGACTATATACTAGGCTTAACTAATCCAAACACAAGACAAATATTAAAGCAAATGCTGGGAACAATGACAAAAAGAAGCTTGTAATTCCTTGCTTAATTGCTTGCCTTTTTGTAACATATCCTTTAGCTAAAGTGTTAAATGCATATGAAGTTATTCTAAAGGCAGTACTCTATGTGTGGGATATTGGTAACAGGTGTCTATCATCAAAGTTGTTTTAACTAGTTTTTATATAACACAAATATTTTAAGACTGATAAGGCAAAAGGTCTTTTGACTAAAAAAAAAAAAATTACCAGCCATGAAAAAAACAATGGAAAAGTAGTTACAATTTAATTGGAACTACTAGCAATGTTGGGTCACTACTTCCATATTATCATAAAATGAATGTTCTAAAATCTTAAGGTTTTTAAACAGACTTATAGCTGTAATCTGGCACTTCATCTGGGCACTTGTCCTCAGTATTTTTGTGGTTGATGCAACTGTAGCTTTTGGAAGAGTGGGGCAGGAGAATGCATTCTTTGTCCCATTTATCATTAGATGATATTTGTTGGACAGGATCAAGACTAGGGTAAGGTATGAAGAAGGTGCTCTTTCTGAATTTTGGTACTCTAAGGAGTGGTTTTAAACTGAACTGGAGCACGGGCCTTTCAGGGGCCTCTGGGAGCAAGGGAAGGAATTCAACGGTAGAGCTGGGTGGGCACTGGCCCTGAGTCTCATCCACCACAGTAGCAAAATGCAAAAAGGCCGAGGCTGGCCCGGTGGCGTAGCGGTTGAGTTCATGTGTTCTGCTTCAGCGTCCCAGGGTTGGCGGGTTTGGATCCTGGGCGCAGACCTATTCACCGCTCATCAAGCCATGCTGAGGTGGTGTCCCACATAGAAGAGCTACAACTCTACAGCTATGGTATACAACTATGTACTGGGGCTTTGGGGAGAAAAAAGAAAAAGAGGAAGATTGGCAACAGATGATAGCACAGAGTCAATCTTCCTCAAAAAAAAAAAAAAAGCTTTTTATTGAAAAAAAAAGGCAAAAAGGCCGCCTCCTCCTCACCCACCTACCCTTCCTCCTCCTTTTCTTCCTCTCCCTTCTCCTCCTCCTTCTCCTTCTCCTTCTTGTCTTTGTCGTCCTCATTTTCCTCCTCCCCCTCCTTCTTTTATAATCAATTTTGTTATTTCGTATCTTTGTACTATAATATCTCAACAAAGGTTTCAACTACTAAAACATATACACATAGAGACAAACACATCTAAACCACTGTCCTAAAGCAACTTTAGGAAAAACTAGGATCATTTCAAAGCTAGAGACTAATCTGTGTCCCTTTGTCCAGAGGGGACCAGTTCCGGCAGCCATAATGAGCATTTGAGCTACATGAGAATCTAAAACTCCCCCTCTGGATTGCTGATTTCCTCCAAGCCATAGAAGATGGCATAAAGGAGGCGTTCTGGAATCCTAAAAGATCCCCGGGTTCATCATTGCTGTTGGAATTCAAATTTTGAGGAAAAGGAACCCTGAGACGGATCAAAACAGTTCTGGGATCCCAGCTACCAACATCTAGAACCATCCCCAACATCTAGCTCCTGGGAACCCAGGACCGCATGTGATACCTTCCTCCTGGGAGTCTCCTAGGTTATGTTTGTTTAATAAATGATGCATCAGAGAAAGCTCAGAATTCCCAAGGAAACTGTAGCATGTTCGGCTCTTAAGAAGGAATAAAGGAAAAAGGAGCTCTGCTAGGAACTTTGGACTGGAGTCCATGTCCACTTTGGTCAGAAGTGACTTAACTCAGGAAAGTCAGGACAATTAGCTCCATGTTGTTATTTGAGATTGTATTTCAACAGGTTTTGAAAACACTGATCAGTGAGTTCAAAGCCCAATATGACTGTGAATTAATGTAATTATGATTCAAATCATCATTTAAAACTCTGCTCATATCAACAAAGACATGGATGTTGTCAATATGAATATTTTTCTTGAAGTAGATAACCAGAGGATTAAAATTAAATTTGGACAATCTGGGCTCGAATCCCTATTGGGACCGTTACTAGAAATATGGCTTTAGACAGTTTGCTTACTTCTCTGTGCCTGGCTTTCATCTGTAAAATAGAGAAGAAGTAGGGATAACACCTACTCCCTTGGTTTCCCATTCAAGCCTCCACTCTTTCATCTAACAGAATCTATTAATTTTTTCTCATTCGTTGCTTATTGTGTTCCAGGCACTTTGCTTGGACTGTGTGATTTAATACCATACATGAAGGTACCTTGCACAGAGCCAGGGCAGGTACAAACAAGCAGTGGCTAGTTAATGTTGTTCTCTTTAAGATTTTGTTCTTGTCTATTTTCATTTATACTTGATGTGTTGAGAAACAAAATAATTTTGATACAACATGGAAATGATACAACTTTCTTTTTAGTAGAATAGCACTTTAAAAACCCCACGTAAGTGGCTCTCCATCTTAGTTTTCAATATTTCCCGACCATCTTGAGATAGCTGGCTATGTGGTGTGTCAGTCTTTATTGTAAAGTTTAGACTGACATCTAACCTAAATGCAACTGTTTCAAATAAAGTCAAATCATCTGTCAGATTTTGAGTGGAATGGGTGGACATCTGGTCAACCACAGGAGTGAAGTTTCGAGAGCTTGAAGGGGAAGATCACATAAGAAATAATTCCTTGAGTCATGAACAAGGACTTCTTCAGTGTCATTTACACTGTAATCATGTTGGCTATTTAATCAAGATTTTATAAGTCAAAATAAAAAACAATAATTACTTCCTTGTTGTACTAAACCTGAGACCACTTCTGGGTGGGATTGTGGGCTGCTCAGGCTTTGAGCTGTTAGATGAAGAGGAAAAACAAGGACTCAAATCAACAACAGTGTCATTCTTTCACCATCTTCACAAATAGCACTGAAATCCAAGAGGCTTGAATTAATTAAGCCCTTTCATTTGAACCAGTCAGCAGTACATGGTGTATTGCCATAGAGGAGAGCTTACGATCAGGCTCTGTAACTCAGAAGAATGGGAGAACCGGAGCACAGCTACTGCCAATGTATTTGAATAAAGGAGGGAAGTTAGAGTTGAGGTGCTGGAAGCTTGTTGTACGAAATGCTTAGGTCTTTGCTGTAGCAACTCTCAGAACCAGGAGCAGCAGGCTTGCCTCTGTAGGCTTGGTCCCGAGGAAGGACGACTCAGATGTTCTGCAGCAGAGGTAGGCTGCGATAAGGAGAGTGGCACAGATGAGATTGGAACTCACGTCGTCCTAAACACTGGCTCTACAGCTCTGTGCAATCAGTTCAACCTCCTTGAGCATTAGTGCCCCCACAAGCAAAGTGGACATCGGTCACGACCCTCCAGGATGTGTTGAGCAATAAACTAAATGATGTAAAATCCCACTGCAGTGTCCAGTGGGCAGTGTGCTGCCTTTCTTTTTCCTGTCTTCTCTGAGGCTCAGTTTTCCCGCAGTTGTACCTTGAATATTCTCTTCAAGCAAATTAATGCTCTTTTCTATCATTCAATGCCTGGCATTTGATTCAAAAGGAACCTTGAGGATTATTTTGGGTGGTTAGAGAGACTAATAAAATGCTTGGCAGGTGGTTGCATGTTGTGGTGACCTAATGTCTCGAAAGTCTTTTAAGGGGGTGAAAATAATTCCCCAGAATATTCATAGTGTTTAAAATAGGTGTCAGCAGTAAGTGGGTCTGTAGAAATTTTATCTGGCCTTCTGATTACACAATTTGATTACAAATTCTGACATCTCAATTATAAAAAGGACTTGACATATTAAAAGTGGATTTTTTTCCTAAATACTTACAATTTCCTTCTTTTTCTTTTTTTCATTTCTTGGCAATAAAATTTAGGTAATGAGAATGCCCTTGTAAAAAAGAGCTGGCTGGGACCATTGGATAGTAAAATTTTATTCAGACTCGTTACAAAGTTTTAAGGTAAAATGCATTCTATTTTAACATTTATTAAGTACACTCTTTTTTTTTTGTAAACACAATGGTCTCTTTAGGCATACAAAACAAACAAAAAAACAAAAAACGAATTCTCCCTTTATAAAGTGTGCCTAAAACAAGACAAAAAGATGCTGGGATCAGAAATCTCACTGCTTTTAGTACTGCTGTTAACGACAGACCCATAGGGGTCTAGATAAGGCCACGGAGCACGGAGATTATCTCGTGCAACCATTTCAACTTCTCTGAGAAGAGATGGAGCCCAGAGAGGGGAGTGACTGACCACAGTGTCTCAGCTGGTCAGATAGAGAGCAGAGAGGCTAACCCAGCAGTGACCTGATTCTCATTCCAGAGGTTTCCCACAAATGTGCACACCCACTGTGAGTCAGCCTGGCTTTAGACCAGAGACCATAGAATCAATTCTGTGTAACTGACGTTTGATGAAGAGTATTCTGTGCAAGGTGCTGTGTGGTGGGTTATAGAAATGGAAGGGCTTGCTGTCCCTGCTGCCAAATTGCTCTGTCCAGAGACCTGTTTGTCTTGGTCCCTGTGGTCACTTAGTGTCCACAAGGGCAGCTCCTCAAGAAGGCCATCTCACCACTGGGTCCCCTAGCCGTCCTGTCGCCTTCAGTGCACACCCTGCATGTGTCCGAGAGTACCTGGCTCGTTGTTCTAGCTCCTTGACATTTTTTCTGTCTCCCCACTGCTGTCCCCACCCCAGCCCCAAGGGGAGCAGAGTCTCACCTGCCTTCTTTGCTTTCTCCTTCGCAGTGCCCAGCTCACAATAACAGCATGCAGGGAACTATGTGCTCGTGGAGCATGTGTTGTTAGTGCAGTCTGGTGGATTCCTACTTCAATAGTTGTAGTTCTACTACAATAGTTCTGCTACAATAATTAGTAGAACTTGTCAAGTGTTTAAGGACAGGGTGGTTCCCGGATTATGCTACAGTGCAAGGCTCTTCTGCATGAAAAAATATTGTCTCCAAAGTGTGAAAATGACTGAAATTTAAAGTATAATTGGTTTTAGAGTTTTGAATAATGAAATTATCAACACATCTAGGAGCACATTGAGAACTCTCCAGAATTAGACACTGGGGCTTCCAAGGGAGGATGTCTTTTTAAGCCGGATATTTTCACTCTCACCAGACATTTTCATTCCTGAGTTCATCCAGTGATGGATTCACATGTCACCAAACTCAGTTTTTTTTTTCCTAAATGAAAAAGTACACAATTGAGTCAACTTTATTATGAAAACACTTTTCTTTTGAATTATGATGCAAGATGATCTTTTCCTTATAATTCCACTTCTCAGAACGTTACAAATATTTCGAGTTCTGCGTTTAGAATGAGTTTAAAGAAGGTGAAACCCAACAGCAGGAACTGCGTGTTAGACTCCCTTTCTGTAGCTCATTTGGGGTACTCTAATTGCCAGAGTGGCTTCAATAGATGCACCAAGAGCAGCATTTTCCCCACATAGGTGCCAACAAGTTGAGTTTCTGTGTCTGAGAGTCAAATAGGGTCGAGTTAGCTGAGTTCTCACCAACCCATTGAAAACTCAGCACTTTCTTCTACTACGTATACCAAGGACTTGCTTTTGTTGTTGTTTTCATACTATTTCTGAGGCATCAGCAATAAATTCAATAGCAGTGAAACTCTTCCTAAATTAGGGGCTGAGATTTCTGTTTTGGTCTCTTTTCTTCTTTGTTTTGCACTCCTGGAAACCCACAGATGCTCCATTGTGCAACATCCCATCAGGTGGGAGTCCTGAGTTCGAGTGAACCCAGGCACATAGTGGGGGACTTAGTGAAACACTCCCACCTCCAGTCTAGAAGGCCACCACTGTTGTGTTTTCTGAGCAGATTCACCTGATAGGATGCAGGGAACTATGTGCTCGTGGAGCATGTGTTGCTAGTGCAGTCTGGTGGATTCCTACTTCAAGTGACCCTGTGGGCAGCAGAGTGGAATCCTGCCCCATCTTTTTGCACCATCCTCTCACCTTCCGGTTCTATATCAGACAATGCTCTGCTGTTACTTATAGGATTTTTATGGAGAAGTTTTTCAGAAGTGGGTGGCCAGGTCCTTCTTCCTAGTCTGGAAACTCCTCTGAAACCTGTCCACCATGAGTAACTCTGCTGGTATTTGAAATACCGGTGGGAGAGCTTTCAGCATCAGGGCAACACACAGCTGCCACAGGATGGCAACCGACAGACGGGGGGTGTAATTCCTTGACAGGGAACAAATCCGGCAGCAGTGGTGAGAGCACCAGAGCTTAAATGCTAGACTACCAGGGCTGGTGATGGGAACATACTTTACATTAAACGTTCGCTGGTTTTCAAAGCTTATTCAGTGTGAAAACATTTTCTTGGAAACAGAAGTAAATCAAAAGTTTGACCTTGATTGGACAATCAGAATAAAAATCAGAAAGTTCCTATGTTACCAAATATGTCAAGATAATATCTTTGAAATGTTTTTTGATTTTATTTTGCCCAGGTTTCCAACCTCACCAACACACACACACACACACACACACACACACTCATACATACACACAAACACTCTGCGCCTGCCTCGTGTTCAAGCAGCAAGTAGGAAAATCCCTAGGGTGGGAAGTGACCAAAAATAAGGAAATACAATGAAAAGTGAAGTATCTCCAAATGAAGGCACAGAATTTGGGGCAGAGCTTTGGGAGTGGCCTTGAGCCTTGTCCTCCCAGCCCCTGCCTGATAAAAGAGGGTACACGGTTGGGAGCAGGAGAAAATCGACAGTTCTGCCCAGTTACCCTTTCACATTCCCTGTGCCGTGTCCTGGTGGAGTGCCAGACCATTGTCTACATATTTTGATTTCCTCCATATTTCAGTGTCTGCAATCAAAAAGATGCTCAATAAATGCTGGTTGAATTACTTTTGTTAATTGCAGTAAATGCAATGTCAAATGAAGACAATGAAAATGCAATTTAAAAACAGGATTTTCCTTGAGTCTTCTTCTGATTAGGAAAAAGTAACAGAAGAATCAGATGAGTGGGGTGCTGATTCGAATCATGATTAGGATAAATATATAAAAGAGTAAAAATTCAAGAAACTTAGTAGAAAGATGTTTTAAAAATAGCAATAGTTTTCTAGATTGATGAAAATAAATTTGGAAAATACAAATATCTTTAACTTTGAATTATTGGAAGGCAATTATTGTATTTCTGTCCTTCAACCAAACCACACCGAAGACTGAACATTTACAGTAATTTCTGTTCTTAAAATTATAATCAAGAAAAGGTAAAATAATGTGTTTATGTGAAGTCCATTTTCAAGAGGGGTAGTCTAAAATTTTTGTGGGTAAGTTGCTCAAGATTTGTGACTCAAGCTGATTGTATTACAAAAAACAACGATTTTCAAATTTCAAAAAGATGAGCACAGTACATAAATTTCCTTTATTTATTTCAAATAAGTAAATTTCAAAGGAAATAGTCCTTTATTTGATTCCAAATTAAGCAAATTGACAAGTGGTATTACTATTTATGATTGTCAAAACAGAAGCTGAATTAAACTTGAAATAGATTTAATGAATCCAAAAAGGTTGAGAGGGCTGTCTTGCAGCAATCTTGCAGACCAAGTCTTTATCAGAACCTGCCCTCGCTAGTGGCATTAGGCAATTTCCGCACGCGGAAGCAAAACAGTCAATCTATTGGTTCAACAAAATGTGAGCATTTCAGAAGATCCATTTATGAAATAACAGACTACATCCAGGTACATGTACAAATTATGCAGTTTTATATATTTTCTTATCACTGATAAATGGATATTAAATTTAAAGATACATTTGGCATAAAGGATGAGGAAGTCACTTTTGTAAACAAAAGAACAAAAGTGAACATGGAGGTTATACAAGGGTGAGAATGTGTTCGTTACTTCTTATTAGGAGGGACTTTTTTGTGTGTGTGTGAGGAAGATCAGCCCTGAGCTAACATCCATGCCAATCCTCCTCTTTTTGCTGAGGAAGATTGGCCCTGGGCTAACATGTGTGCCCATCTTCCTCCACTTTATATGGGACGCCGCCACAGTATGGCTTGACAAGTGGTGCATCGGTGCACGCCCGGGATCCAAACCCGGGCCGCCAGCAGCGGAACGTGCACACTTAACTGCTGCGCCACGAGGCTGGCCCCTAGGAGGGACTTTTGAAAGGCTGAAAAAAGCGCATCAGAGACTAACCCCCACTGAATGTTCCAAGGCCCAGCAAGGCAGCAGAAGCAGGTCTAGTCCATGGGAAACTCCCAAGGGTGCCTTTGTACTCCCTTCTGCAGGAAGCATTCACTGAATAATTATTAAGTGACAGACATTAAATTAGGTACCATGGATGCAAAGATAATAAAATGTATCTCTACTCTTAAGGATCTTGGTGAAAATGAATGAATGAATCATAAATAAACGAATAATGCCTTTAGAATTATCAGGTGGAAGGCTTGAACTTGGGGATAGGATAGATTTGATATTTCATCCAACTGACACTCAGCAGCAAACCCTAACACTCACTCATCATTTACTACCCGGTGGGCACTAACAGCCTTCCACTCATTTCTCCTCCTCACTTGTTCATGATGACCCTGTCCTATAACGTATGGACTGTGAAATCTAGATCAAACATAACAGGACTAGCTCAAGGTCACAGGAAGAAAATTCATGAGGTCATGGGCAAATTTGGACAGCCTGAGTACAACTCCCAGAAAACACTTTTAGCCAATACAATGACTTTGGGGAAGACACTTTTCATCTCTGAAACTTGGTTCTGAGATCTGCAAAGTGGGAAGAGTATCTCACATCTGACGAGTGGGAATTATGTATGGAGCAGAGGAGAAGGCCCCAGCCCAGCGTGTTTAGCCTGAACTCATGAATTTTAATTCCCTCTCTGGTTCCTATAATCCTGAACAGATCTTATAGTGTGAGGAAGTCAAACAAACCCCAAAGATCCAATAGGAGGTATTAATAGTTGACAGACTAAAGATAATCATCACCCTAATTATACACGATAGCAAAAAGACATTGACCACTTTCCATTTAATTTATGTGCCTCTATTCTTATAATTCTCACTGCTACTTCGTGAGGTAGATATTATTGTTCTTGCAGAAAAGAAAATGACAAATTTGAGAGACTATAAACTGGGAGCTGGTTCCCAGTCACGATAAATGTGGGACTTGAGACATGAGGTTCTACACCATGTGGTTTATTCAACATTTTAGCAACTAACTCCATTGGATACAGTTCTATGATGTTCTACATTTAACACATTTTCCTTTAGAGAAAGTCGCGAAACAATCCCTTAGCTGGAGATACATAGAAGAACAGAAGCGTGCTGACATATCTCTGGATGTTATGGGACAGAACAGGACAAGAACAAATGGCCTATGTACCAGCAGAAACTGATCCCCGTGCTCACCTCTGATTTATACCTCCTCCTTATTTATCCACATCCTGTGATTAATTGGTTGGATTCTTCTCCTGGTGAATTTGCATTCAAAGGATAGCTTCTGTTATTGAAATGACATAGGCCACTCTGGTTTAGGCATACACCGATATTCAAGGCTCACCTTTCAGAGTCTTTCAGATACATGCAATTGGGAAGATGAGAGGAGCCACATGACTGACTGTAGTAATCTCCTGCAGGCTAATGGTTAATCATTCTGAAAATGAAAAATACATCACAGAAAACACAGAAGAAATCTAAGTCGAAGTTAGTAAAGCTCAGCTCTATAGGTCAGATCTCGCTGGCATGAATGTGGTCTGTTGTAGTTTGTGCCACAGGGAGGCAGAGCACAACACTCTTGCTGTAACCGCTTCCTTCCACAGCTCAGGTGCTCCCTTTACCAGCCTGGACCCCAGCAGCATTCCTCTGAGGCCATGATGTCCAGCAGGAGTTTCTGAGATTACAGAAATCGTATATCTGTGTGCCGTCCAGTCCTGCAGCCACTAGCCATGTGTGGCTATCAGGAAAATGAGAATCTATTTTTTTTTAACTTGGGTAAAATATACATAATCTAAAATATACCATTTTAACCATTTTTAAGTGTGCAGTTCAGAGGCATTAAGTACATTTTTTATTCTGTGTGATCACCGCCACCATCTATCTCCAGAAATCCTTTCCTCTCGTAAAACTGAAACTCTGTACCCATTAAACAGGTACCTCATGTAAGTGGAATTGTACATTATGTGTCCTTCTGTGACTGGCTTACTTTACTCAGCACAGTGTTCTCAAACTTCATCCACGTTGTGGCGTGTGTTGGAACTTCCTACCTATTTAAGGCTGAATAAGATTCCATTGCGTGTGTAGAGTACCCTTGTTTATTCATTCATCTGTCCAGGGACACTTGGGCTGCTTCCACCTTTTGGCCATTATGAATAACGCTGCTACGGACATGAGTGCATAAATATCTGTTTGAGTTCTAAGGAATTAAATTTTTAATTTCATTTAATTTGAATGTAAACAGCCACAGGTGGCTAGTGACTACCACACTGGACAGCAATCTCCAAGTTTGGCTGGACGACGGAGCTCCTCTGAGTTACTAGTTTGGCAACTCTCATCTCGGATGTTTCAGTGGGGATAGAAAGATGGGATAATCTAGTGTCTTTATGCCGGGTCTGGTCTCCCACTAATCTGTTTGATTGCTCTTTGAGTTGGACTGAACTAGGGAGGAAGGATGGACATTGTGACCACTGTGGACATGCACAGTGTGGCCACTAGTGTGGGGAAACGCACTTTTGTTTTTAAGTGCCCTTCCATCCGAGTCCTCAGAAACCTCAGCCCTCGACCTGTCCTCTTCCTATTGAATGAAATGCCTGCAACTACTCCACCATTAGGATCAATATCCCAGCCATTATGTTGGCAAAAGAGGCAGCAAATCACATTTACGTGGATTGCTAGACTCATTATTATAAGCAGATGGCGACTCACGCACTACAATGCGGGCCCGAAAAGACTGACATTATTTCAAATTAAAATCTATAATGCTAATACACATCTCCTAGTCTTTGTTCAGGCTTGAGTGCATTAATCTTCTGAATGATTTGCTGATGTGCACGCTGCTCTGGCTGTTTTCACATGAGTGGAGCTAAAAGGAGGGATTTCACATGAGAATGGTTAACATTTATTCATACAGATTGATAAAAGCTAACATGCAATTTTCTTTACTAGTAGCACCCTAATAGGAATTAATGGGACATTTTAAAGAGAAATTCCAAGTTCAGAGGAGCCAGAAAGGAATATTCCAACATGGGAGAAGCAATGTCATGACCCTCTGCCCAGCACGACTTCATCAGATCTTTATATTCCTTTGAAAAGCTGCAGCAAGTCTGCTTCCAGTGTAGGTGAAGTGGAGAACGCCATGGAGTGCAACTGTTAGAAGCAGAGACTTGGTTTAAAAAAGGTTTTTCATAAACGATTCTGGAATTTGTGCTATCAAATTGAAAAAAGATGAATCAAGTTTTTATAAAAAGATTGGTTACTGTCTTGTAACTCCTCTATGAAAAGCAACATTTTATGCCTTCAAAGATTGTGTTTTTTTTAAAACCATATACCCATATGAGTTATCTTTTTCTTAGAAAGTAACATACGGATTCTATTCACAAGGCATTTGAACAGACGAAAGTTTAATGATTGATGTGTCTTTTTGTTCATGATTTGGATTTTCCAGTTGTTTTCCCAATGTGTTCTAAGCTTGGTAATAAAGTTAAGGTAGGTATAGAAACAGCATTGCACATAGAAGGTTCAGATAGAGATACTGTTTTTATTTTTTTCTTTTTTAATATTTAAAGAGGTGACAAGTGTTATAAAGCACACCCATTTGAATTCATTTATAAACAAAAAACAGGAATATTTTCCCAATAGACTGAAAAGTATATTTTAGACACAAAAAGAACTTTTTTTTAGTACAGAAAAGAGTCCTTAAAAATTAAAATAGGAAAATGAGTAATACATATCTTATTGATTGAAATAATGTGGAGGTGGTAGAATTATGGCCTTTAAGTGACATTTATATTGAAAAGATTCCAATTAATTTTTTTGATTTTCTCTACCAAGACAAATCAGAATTAAAGATTCAATCCACTGGGAGAATTTGGTCAACGATGTTCATAAGATAAGCTTGCCTGTCTATATTCCTATTAAAAGTGTTAGTTATATATCCCATCCAATAAAACCAAATGACCTAATGTCTTGTTTATCTAATAATCCACATATTGGCAAGCCAGTTACCCAGAGCACAGCTACAAAACCTCAAAGAGGTAACACTGGCCTCAGAGCTGCAAGCAGACCAACTTGAACCAAGTCCTTGCATGTAACTCTGCAAAAAGAATCAATTGTGGAATTTCAGAAAATAAAGATGTTTAGGGATCATTTACTTCAACCCTCCAATTTTGCAGATGAGAAAACTGGGGCCCAGGAATGTTACAAGTATTATAGCCTGCTGTAATGGTTTGGGTTACGTCGAACAGCTCCACGCAGCATCTTTACCGTGTCAAGGGCATCTCTGCACACTTGGTGCTGAGGGAAGAAGAGAAAGGGGCTGTGGGTTTGGGAGAATGTGCTGTGCATAATTCCAGGGTGGCCCCCTGATTCTCTCTCCATGAGGGACATGCTCTGTATCATCCCCTCTCTTTGAGGGTGGGCAGACCTGTGAACGTGACAAGATGTCACTCCCATAGTACTAGTTTCCTGGGACCACCGAAACAAAGCGCCACAGACTGGGTGGCGTAAACAACAGTGATTTATTATTTCACAGTTCTGGAGTCTAGAAGTCCAAGATCAAGGTGTCGGCAGGGTTGATTTCTTCTGAGGCTGTGAGGGAAAATCTGTTCCATGCCTCTCTCCTAGCTTCTGGGGGTTTGCTGGCCATCTTTGGCGTTCCTTAGCTTATAGAAGCATCACCCTGTCTCTGCCTTCATGTTCACAAGGCATTCTCTCTGAGTGCATGTCTGTGTGTTCAGATCTCCCCTTTTTATAAGGCCACCTGTCACTGGTTTAGAGCCTAGCCTAATGATCTCATCTTAACTTGACTACATCTGCCAAGTCCCTATTTCCAAAGAAGGTCTCATTCACAGGTAATGGGGCCTGGAACTTGAACCTATCTTTTTTGGGAAGCACAATTCAACCCATAACACTCATGATTAGGTTCCACTATATGGCAAAGGTGAAGGGATTCTGCACATGTAATTAAAGCCCCCAATCAGTTGAATTTTAGTCATTCAAAAGGCAGAGTCCCCTGGTGTGCCCCACCTCTGCGGGTGAGCCCTTTAATAGAAGGTCAGGAAGCAAAAGGCTCTAAGCAGCAGGGGTGTTCCCCTTTGGCCTCAAAGAGGGCAACATCTGGTGCAGAGAGGGCCAAGTGGCAGAGAACAGCAGGCAGCCTTGGGGTGATGAGTGGCTCGGTCCTACAGGAGCAAGAAAACGCATTCTGCCACCCGTCAGTGAGCTCTGCAGCAATAGGTGACTAATACAGAGAGCACCCTCCACATGTGTCCCCTTGACGTCCTCATTTGTGAGGCTGGGATAAGGAAACCAACCTCGAAGGGCCGTGTTACAAATTTAATATGTACTAAGTCCACATAAATTCTCTCCCAACCCTCAACCCCAAACTTTGTCTTTATTTTAGCAAAGTACAATGCTGAATGACCCAGAATTATTGAAGAAAGGCAAATTTTGTCGTGTAAGAAGTTGAAAATATGTGAAATATCCATTGCACAGATCCATGCCTTCATGGCTTAATTGAAGAAAAAATTGCCTAAAGAAACATTTCAGTTTACTGGAAAATGCAGTTATGTTGAAAACCTCTGTTTCGACAAGGCCAACAGCTACATTAGCTATTTCACCACTAACTTTTAGCTACAGAAGAGATACACTATCTCACAGATCAAATTTTTAAGGTAATTTTTTTTTCGAAGTCAAAATCATCTATAAACTGCTGTTGTTACTGTTTTAAACATCTTTTACCTTCCATTGCCGCTTAGATCCTGTTTGCAGTGGTTCCTTCATCCATTCTTTTATCTGACAGAATTTGTTCAATGTCGACTATGGACTCATTACCTTTCTGGGGACCAGGAACAAAACATCCACTTTCCTCTTCCGTGGACCTTACATTTGGGTAGGAATGCAAGTTGTTTCATAAACGTGGTCTTTATTCATTTCTTGGTACCTGATGTAAGCCCACATTAAGCCATGAAGGAGTTCTTTAGGTTTTGTAACATACATATTTCACAAACAAAGCTGTGCCTTTGCTTACATCTTCCTTTTCTTTTGGACGGTATGTTGAGACACATTATGTTACCAGTCTTACTCTGTCTACCACGTGGTGCAGAGTTTGAACAGAATATTTGGCATTTAGGAGCAGCCCTGCGTTTGGAGTAAGATGGCCTGGGGGCCAGCGGTGGCCCGGCCACTTGTCAGATGCATCGTTGGGCTGAGTTTCAGATTTCTCCTTATAAACAAAGGAATGATAATACCCTCTTCTCAGGGTTGTTTTGGACTCTAACTAAAGTGGCACATATGAAAATAATCTATGTTCTGAGGCAATGCGATGTGCAGGCCCATCATTCGACTCCTGCTCGACTATAAAGTCATTTTGTGTGTGATGTGTATAATGACCATCTTTAAAATAAAATCCTTTCTCTTAAAGGACAGAGAGACAATCCGATGACGTTGATGTGTTTGGACTACACAGACACGTAACACAGGTGTAGGAGTAGAAGGCACGCTTTGCTTTATCCACTGGATGCTCCAGTGCAAGACTCCACTTGCCTATTTGCAAGGTAAGGTTCCTCTTTGTGTTCACACCCCTTTCCTATTTGTACTCCTGACTTTACAAGGTCCTCAGCTCACTCTCAAGACACGTGTGGTGCTCTTCTTATCCCTTTGTTTGTGTCTGAGCCCCTGGAATCTTGCCAGTCCAGTTGTCTGGGGTAGCTGCCCTAAGAATCTGCAGAGCGCATCACAGCAAGAATGAGGACCGGGACAAACATTCCCAGATGCAGGAAAAAGAGCCCTACGTGAACCTTGTGTTGTGGATTTGGGGCCTGCAGGGCTTCCGATGCATCATAATATGCAGCAATTATCTCATCCTGAAAACCGCTTCTGACCTGTTCCACCCCTCTAGTACTGCTCATACAGCTCAGCTCTCAAAACAGACTCTCTTCTGTCTCTGCATTTTCTCTTCTGATTCTATCTTGAACTCTCTTCTGTGAAGCTTTTGCCCCCACCCAACCATTTTAAAGTGCTCTTGTTAAAGTCAGCAATCACCTTCATGTCGTGAAGTGCTATGGCCAGTTCTCAGTCCTCACCGTATGAGGAACAGCATTTACTACAGTTGATCAACCCCTGCTCCTTAGAAACTCTTAATTCGCGAGGTCCTGGGACATCACCCTCTCCTGGTTTCCTTCCACCCCACCGGCTGCTCTTTCTCAGGGAGAGAAGTAACTTTTTGATCCTCTCTTTAAATTTCCCAACCTCTTAAAGTTGGTGTGCCTTTGGACTCAGTCCCTGAATCCCTTCTATACTTAGATTTTTCCCTGTGATATTGTCAAGCCTCATGCCTTTCAGTTCCATCTCTATACCAACAAATCCAACTTTCTATTTCTAGCTCTATCTTTCCTCTCAGCCTTTCACTTTATGGATCCTTTTAAGTGGACCAAGTCCTTTAATTCTGACAGCCACTCTTGAACTAGGCAATGTTAATATCACCTTATTTTGAGATGAGGAAACTGAGGCACAGGGAAGAAGCAACCTGAATTTGGAGTCAAATCCCGATTCCGGGGTTGGTATTCCTAACTGCTATGTTGGTCAATCCTAAATGGTCAGTAAATCCCTTAGGAGGAAGAAAGATCCTTGTTTTCAAATTCTTGGTTAACGATTTTCCTGTTTCCTACACTGCCAGGCATACACAATAGTCTCCCCTTATCCAATGGGGATACATTCCAAAACCTCCAGCGGACGCCTGAAACCAAGGATATTACCAAACCCTGTATACTCTATGTTTTCTCCTATACATACAGACCTATGATAAACTTCAATTTACAAATTAGGCACAGTAAGAGATGAACAACAATAACTTCTCTTTGGCATATTTGAATTGCCAGCATCACTATTCATGCACTTTGGGACAATTATTAAGTAAAATAAATGTTACTTGACCACAAGCACTGCGATACCACCACAGTTTATCTGATAACCGAGATGGCTACTGAGTGACTAACGGGCCTGTAGCATACACAGCATGGATCCACTGGACAAAGGGATGATTCATGTCCCGGGCGGGATGTAGCAGGACAGTTTGAAATTTCATCAAGCTCCTCAGAATAGCATGCAATTTAATACCTATGAGTTGTTTATTTCTGGAATTTTTCATTTAATATTTTTGGATTGCAGGTAACTGAAACCTTGGAAAGCAAAATCATAGATAAGGGGGACTACTGTATTGACTTTGTTCATTCAACAGATAATTATCAACGTTTTCACATGTTAGATGGGGACATGCATTTTTACTGCAATTTGTGGTCTACAGAATGATCTCAACATCATGCTTTCTTATGCGATTTTCCCACAAGCCTATAAGGTAGGCACTTCCTGGATGGTGTCTGAACCAGCTTGCTACTACCAGCGATTTCCTCCCTCCAATTGGAAGTGTCCAAGGACCCCACATGAGGCACCCTCTGTTTCCTTAGTGATGCCTCAAATTTCTCTCCGGTTCCTCATCTTAGACCTCCCCCTATCCTGTTCATGTCTTGTTTTGCTCACTTCACCCAGCCCCCATAGCAGTTAGCTCTTTGGACAGTCACATTCAGGTTCCTGAGCACATTTTCACTTGGGTCACTGCCTTCGTCAACTTCTCACACTGGGTGTCAGCTCCAACCTAGGAGGGGGCAGAGACATAAAACAAGGAGTCTAGGTGAGGATCTGGCTCCTCTGAATCCATCAGGGGCTTTTCCAGGTACCCTATGTTGCAGTCCCTACGCCATGCTGATGTCAGATGTTGCTCTGTGCAAGTCATAGTTTTAAGTCTTTGAACTCAGGTAGCTGAATTATTATTCTGTTTTTATTTTTAGAGCCAGAGCAGACACAATCAATTTGATTTCAATGCTCTGATCGTAAACCTCCATGTTAATATCGCCCCTTTAAATCAAGTGTTTATGGGTCCCATAAGCACCACCTGGAAATTTTACCTTAAGGTCCTAAAGTCATTTGGCTACAAATTACTTAATATTCTCCTGCACTTATATCCGTGGTCTGGATTTGATTATTTCTAATTATCATAAATGCGCCTCCACATTCCAGCCGTGTACTGTTACAGTCACTCCATCAGCCGAATATTTTATGTTCATGTTCAGAATCAAAGAGCAGAGCTCTGAGTCATGCACCCTTTCGCAGCCCAGGGCTGAGACATTTAACAGCCTTCGCACCTCTTAACATGCGGTAGAGAAAGACCACGAGCATTTCATCCTTTTTCCAGTTGTGGAGGGTCAGATTCTGTCATGGATTGTTGTCTTTTCCTCCTGGAAACAGGTGCTGACTGCACACAATACAACCACAAATATGACGTGAGAGGTTTCTGTGCAATTATCTGGGAGGGTGGCTCCTTGTAAATATTTGATAATTGTATGACTCATGGCCCCAAGTACAATGAACATTGTCCCTGCCTTTAGGAGAGGGCCTGGCAGATGATTCCTGCTGGACTCTGATGATTCCAAGAGGCCCAAGGAGCCTGGTCCAGCTCAGGGAGGCGCTCCTGTGCGTGAAGCCCTAGGGCTTCATGCTTCAATCCCCGACCCCACTCTTGACCCCTCCCAGGTCTCCGCCATCCTGCTCTGCACCCTCGCTTGTCCTGCAGGACGAGCAGTCAGGGCTGTTGCTGCTCAGGGCTGTCAAAAGGTGCAGATAAGGAAGCTGAGTTACGAAGGAGGCGAGACGCAGGTCGCCGCCTCTGACTGGGCTCTGACCTTTCAGCTCAGAAGGTCTCTGCTTTCTTCAAGATTGAGGAGACTTGACAGAGGAAAGACCTGGGCTGTGGGCTCATACGCATGCTTTCCACTCTGTGTTTTAACAAACTAGAGACACTTTCCCTCTGTTCCTAATGCCCTTCAAAAATACTGACGTATTTCCCGGTTTAATTTGACAAACCCTTCTGCTGGGGGTGTGCGCTTTCGGATCAGGATACAAGCCATCAGGAAAGGCTGTCCTTGAAGACCCGTCTCCTTCCAGGCACCTGGTGATGCCCATTTTGCACCCAGACCTAAGTGCTAGGGACTTTGATGACAGCAAAATAAGGCTGGATTTCTACCATGCTCTTTTCTCTTTTTCTTAAAAAATCCAAATAAATCATTATCTGACTATGATTAAATGGAAATTGTCCACAACAAGGAATCAAGGAGAGTGAAGTAAAGTCTTTCAAGCAGCCTGTGTTTCTAGAAAAGGAGGTGAGGCCGGTGATTTAAACATGGGACGTAGATTTAGATGCTTTCACTTTTTAATTTCTTTCAAGATAAAAAAGGATAAACTACAAAAAAAACTCATATTATAAAAATAATTGGGACTAGGCTTTCAATAAAAAAGTCATGAATTAATGAAATATAGAATTTTTAACTTGGTCTTTAATCATTTATGTGATTTTTAACATTAATATTAATCTGATCATTAATAACCTTTCAATGGCTTGTGATGGCTCCACGGAACTAGAAAAAACAATATTATGTGTTAATGATTTTAGCTGTAAATTTATGATCATCAACTTTTATTTAAAACAGAAACAAATCAACAAAACAATAGGGAAGGGGGCCAGCCCCCTGGCTTAGCAGTTAAGTGCACGCGCTCCGCTACTGGCGGCAAGGGTTCGGATCCCAGCGCGCACCAACGCACTGCTTGTCCGGCCATGCTGAGGCAGTGTCCCACATACAGCAACTAGAAGGATGTGCAACTATGACATACAACTATCTACTGGGGCTTTGGGGAGAAAAAGGGGAAAAAAAAAGGAGGGGAATTGGCAATAGATGTTAACTCAGGGCCGGTCTTCCTCAGCAAAAAAAAGAGGAGTATTGGCATGGATGTTAGCTCAGGGCTGATCTTCCTCACACACACACACACACACACACACACACAAATAGGGAAGATGTTTGTGGTACTACACTAAATTTTGGATACGTGGAGACAGAGGAGGGGCTGCAACCAGCCCCAAAGATGGGACCAGGAGAGGTGGGCGGGTCCCAGAGTGGCAACCACAGAGATCCTGCTCCCTACCACACACCAACGTACATGGTACAAATAACTCAGAGAATAAGAAGCAAAAGTTCCTGAGCTGAGCATACGAACTTTCTAGAAAATGCAAATATCACCATCACTTTTCGCCTGACTCAGCTCCCCAGAACCGAAGCTCCAGCCACTCCAATGACTCATTGATCGTTTTCTGCAGCCAACATGATTCTTCTAAGAACAATTCTCAAACCCTGAAAAGGCAACATATCCAAAGACCAAGGATGCCTTTCCCCACACCCACCCCCAGCCGACCACAGCCTACCTCATCAACAAGTCGGACTAGTCTCCTGGGAAGCCTTCACTTCTCCCTCTCACTCAGCCTCTGCACTCATTGGTCAACCACTTTAGTTCTATCATTTCATGTTTCTCCGATATGTCCACTTTCCTCCATTCCCATAGAGAAGAACCACCTCCAACCCACTTCTTGACCTCCAGTCTCTACTCTTAAGCATCCATCCTCTATTTTGTGTCCAGTGCACTCTTTCTACAAAGCCAATTTGTTCAAGTTTCCCATCTGCTTAAAACTAACTTTAGGAAATTGCCCAAGCACCTTCAAAATAAATACAACCTCTTTCCTAGGGATTCTCAACCTCAGCTGCACCTCAGAATCACGTGGATGTTTCTAAAATCCTTTGATGCCTAGGCTACATCCGAGACCAATTAAATGAGAATATTTGGGAGTGAGGCATCAGGATTTTCTACTTCCCAGGTGATTCCAGGGTGCAGCCAAGGTTTAGAAAGTAGATCCTGCTTCAGTCCAAATGACAGGCAAGTTGGAGAAATGAGCTTAACAGTTGAAAAGTGCATCTCTTTCAGTATGCGTATCTTTTGTGTTTCCTCTCCCTGCCTCCATCCTTCTGTACCAGAAATACATTGATTCTATTGATTCATTTACTTATTTATCTATTTGTTAATATTTTAAAATATGTCAAATGCATAAGATTGGATTATGTGTAACTTCTGTTTGTGGAACACTCTGTGGTCCATGCTGGCTTTCTTTTATTAAGCTATTTAGTTCATTATTTTTAATAATGTAACTAGTTCTCATGAACTCACCCTCAAAAAGCAAATGTGACTTTGAAAATAACTTACATGTAACTATAAGTTCCACTCCATCTTTTCACTCTGCCTTCCTCTACCCCTAGTAACAATCACAATCATCTTTCATCCTGTGTTCATCATTCTCTGCCTTTCCTTTACTTAAAGTTTTATTACAGCCATATGTATTCCTAAAATTATATATATATTATTAACTTATCAAAAATATTTTGCTGAGGGGGCTGGCCCAGTGGCCTGGGGGTTAAGTTTTGCATGCTACGCTGTGGCAGCCTGGGTTTTGTTCCCAGGGGTGGACCTACACCACTCATCAGCTATGCTGTGGTGGTGACCCATATACCAAATAGAGGACGATGGGTACAGATGTTAGCTCAGAGCAAATCTTCCTCAACAACAACAGCAACAACAAAATTTGCTGAATGAATCTGTATTGCTGTATTAATCAGGCACCAGGTAGACAGAAAGAAAGAGAGACAGAGAGATAAACTCAGAGAAAGAAAGAGACAGGGAAACAGAGAGACAGAGAAAGAGACAGAGAGAAGAGAAAGATTGATTTTAATGAATTCCCACAGGATTCTGGGGGCTGGCAACTCTGAAATCTGTAGGGCAGGTAGGTAGACTGACAATTCAACAGTTGATCATTCAGTCCTGAATCTGAATTCTGCAGATCAGCAGGCTGGAAACTCAGGCAGAGTTTCTACATTACAGTCTTGAGGAGAAACCTGTCTTTGCTCTTAAGGCCTTCAACTGACTGGATGAGGCTCACCCACATTATGGAGGCTAATCTTCTTTATGCAAAGTCTACAGATTTAAATGTTCATCACATCTAAAAAGTATCTTCACAGCAACACCTGGACTAGTGTTTGACCAAACAACTTGGCACTATCTTCTAGCAGAGTTGGCACATAAAAATAGCCATTAAAGAGTGTGTTGGGCTTTCAACTCACTCACCTTGTTGTGTGTCACTGTCATAACTGGTTTGACTATTATAAAATACCCCACTGTGTGAAGACGCCTCAATTTACTTGGTGACTCTTCAGTTGATGGGCACTTGGGTGGTCTCCATGTTTATGCTCCTCTGAGCAGTGTTACTGGGAACATCATTGCTCGTGCCTGTCTTATGCGAGAGCTTCCATTGGACGTGTTCCTGGATTGGGATTGCTGATCATAAGGTACGTGAGTGGTCAATCTGGGGCAAATGTGCCAAACTCTCTTTCCAAAAGTTTACCATAATTATTGGTCACATGTAAGATAGTCTCTTGATCTACATCATCTTGGGGACTTCCAAGAGACTTCCTAGAGACTTCTTAATTTTCAGCAATAAAATAGGTTTAAACATTATTTCGTCAAAGTCTTGGCTTGTATTTTCCTGTGATTAATAATGCTAAATTTCCTTTTGTGTGTTTATTGGCCTTTTGTTTCCTCTTGTGTAAAATGCTTGTTCATATATTTTGCCCATTTTTACTCGATTGTTTGTACTTTTCTTATCAACTTGTAGGCCTTTATATATTCTTAATTCCAAAGTTTTACTCATTGTATATATTGCAAATATCTTCTTAAAGTTTGTAACTTTTCTTTCACTTTGTTTAAGGTGTATTTCGATATACAAAAGTTCTTAATTTTAATACGGTCAAATTTACTATTCTTGTCTTATATAATTAATATTTATGCATTGCTTAAGAAATATTCTCCAACGTCAAGTTTTAAAAGATATTGACCCATATTTTTTACTAAGAGTTTTAAACTTTCCCTTTTTAATATTAAAGTTCTTAATCTATCTGGAGTTAATTTTTGTATACGGTATGATGTAGGAATCCAAATATATTTTTTCCTTTATAGAAAATTAATTTTTCCATCTCCATTTATTGAATAATTTTCTTTTTTCCTACCTATTTGTCAAGACCTCTATCATAAATCAAGGTTCCATACATGTACGGTTTTGTTTCTGAGCTCTTCATTATATTGTATTGATAAATTTGTGTCTGTGTGCTTGCTGCATTAGTTGAGCATATTCAATTCCATCATTGAGACAAGGGAAAGTAATCAGGGTAACAATAGGAAAAACTCATAAGATGTGTTAAGTATAAATGGCGAGGAAGATCTCTATCACACACTCTATCATCTGTGTGATAGAGATCTTCTTAACTAGAAGATAAATAGAATATACTTGGGTTGAACATAGATTTTTTTTTTAAAAGATGAGGAGTATTAAGACTGTTGCTTATAGAAAGAAAGGGACAGAAGAACCAAATTAACATTAAGTAACCATAAAGCATGGACCTTTCGTCTCCAAATTGACAGCTAATCTGCACACTCATTGGTGACACCTCTTCTAACCCAATATTTCTTCTGCCCAGATAAAGCAATTGATATTCAACAATAAGAAGTGAGTTGCACAACTGGACATCCATACGAAAAAAGTGAATCTAGATACAGACATTAAACACTTGACAAAAGTTAATTCAAAATAGATCACAGACTTATTGTAAAATATAAAACTATAAAACTCCTGCAAGATAGTATAAGAGAAAACCTAGACTACCTTGGATATGGTGGTAAATTTTTAGATGAAACATGAAAGGCACAATGTCTGAAAGAAATAATTAGACTTCATTAAAATTTAAAACTTCTGTTCTGTAAAAGAGAATGCCAAGAGAATGAAAAGACAAGCCACAGATTGGCAGAAAATATTTCCAAAAGATACATCTGATAAGGAATTGCTATCTAAAACACACAAAGAACTGTTAAAACTCAACAGTAAGAAAACAAACAACCTAATTAAAAAATGGGCCAAAGACTTTAACATACACCTCATCAAAAAAGATATACAGATGGCAAATAAACATATGAAAAGGTCTTTCACATCATATGTCATTGATGTGAAATGAAAATTGAAACAGCAATGAGATACCGATACAATACACTGCCAAAATCTGGAACACAGACAACATCAAATGATGAAGATGTAGAGAAACAGGAACTCTCATTCATTCCTGGTGGGAATTCAAAATGGTATAGCCACTTTGGAAGACAGTTGGTGATTTCTTACAAAACTAAAAATACTCTTACCATAGGATCCAGCAACCTCATTCCTTGTTATTTACCCAAGTGAGTTGAATGCTTATGTTTGCACAAAAACCTGCACGTGAACGTTTATAGAAGCTTTATTCATAATTCTCAAAATTTGAAAGCAAAGAAGATGTGGTTTGGTAGGTGAATGGGCAAATAAAATTTGGTCCATCCAGACAGTGGAATGTTATTCAGTGCTAAAAATAAATGAGCTATCAAGCCATGAAAGACATTGAAGAAACTTAAATACGTCTAACTAAGTGAAATAATGTGAAAAAGCTACTTACTGTAGGATACCAACTATATGACATTCTGGAAAAGGCAAAACTAGGGAGACAATAAAAAAATAAGCTTTGAGTTTCTCACCATTAAGTACGATGTTAGCTATACATTTTTTGTAGATATTCTCTATCAAGTTGAGGAAATTCCCCTGCATTGCTAGTTTACTGAGAGCTTGTATTATGAATGGGTATTATGATGGATTACATTAATTGATTTTCAAATGTTGAACAAACCTTGCATACCTAGGACAAATCCCACTTGGTTGTGGTGTATAATTATTTTTATACATTGTTGGATTAAATTTGCCAGTATTTTGTTGAGGAGTTTTGCATCCAAGTTCATAAGAGATATTATTCTGCAGTTTTCTTTTCTTGTAATATGTTTGTCTGGTTTTGGTGTTAGAGTAAAGCTGGCCTCATAGAATGAGTTAGGAAGTATTATCTCCGGTACTATAATCTGAAAAAGGCTGTGGAGGACTGGTATAATTTCTTCCTTAAATATTTGGTAGAATTCACCAGTGAACCCATCTGGGCCTGGTGCTTTCTGTTTCGTAAGATTATTAATTATTGATTCAGTTTCTTAAATAGATATAGTCTTGTTAGATTGTCTAGTTCTTCTTACCTGTGTCTTGGCAAATTGTATGTTTCAAGGAATTGGTCCATTTCCTCTAGGTCATCAGATTTGTGGGCATGGAGTTGTTCATAGTATTCCTTGATTATCCTTTAAATGTTTATAGGATCTGTAGTAATGTCCTCTTTTTCATTTCTGATATTAGTAATTTGTGTCCTCTCTCTGTTTTTCTTAGTTAGCCTGGCTAAAGGCTTATTGATTTTATTGATCTTTTCAAAGAACCAGCTTTTGGTTTTGTTGATTTTCTCTACTGTTTTCTGGTTTTCAATTTTGTTTATTTGTGCTCTAGTTCTTATTATATCTTTTTTTATGCTTACTTTGGATTTAATTTGATTTTCTTTTTTCTAGTTTCCTAAGATGGAAACTTAGATTATTGATTTTAGATCTTTCTTCTTTTCTAATATGTGCACTCAATGTTATGTCTTTTCCTCTAGTCACTATTTTTGCTGCATGACCCAAATTTTGATAAGTTGTGTTTTCATTTTCATTTAGCTTCAATTTTTTTTTTATTTCTCTTGAGATTTCTTCTTTGACCCATGTGTTATATAGAAGTGTGTTGTTTAATCTCCATGTATATTGGGATTTTCTAGTTATCTTTCTCTTATTGATTGCTAGTTTAATTCCACTGTGGTCTGAGAGCAGATGTTGTATCATTTCTATTCTTTCAAACTTGTTAAGGTGTGTTTTATGGCCCAGAATGTGTTCTATCTTGGGCAATGTTCCATGTGAGCTTGAGAAGAATGTTTATTCTGCTGTTGTTAGATGAAGAAATCTAAAGATGTCAATTATATCCAGTTGATTGACGGTGGTGTTAAATTCAACTATGTCATTACTGATTTTCTGCCTGTTGGGGAAGATTTTTAACCAGTGTCTAGATGTATTTAATAGTTATGTTACTTATAAGAATGTTATTTTTTTCTTCAATCAATTTGCAATTTTGGAAGCTTATAATTATTACTATAACTTATAAACTGTGGGAGTCTATAAATTTTCTAACAATCTACCCATTAATCTAAATCTTCAAAATTGTTAGCATACAATTGGTATCTTCTCCAACATAGGCCTTTCATCCTCTCTCTCTTATTTTACTTTAATCCATTGATGCCAGTAAATTCTTAATTTTATTTATATCTTAATATTGAAGACATTTCCATAGTGTAATGAATATATAACTGGATTTGCATTATAACATTCTTCAGTGCATGAAAGCCTGTCTATATAACTTTACAAATTTAAACACCTATACTATAACATTTTCTAAATGTAAAGTTTCCAAATTTAAATCTAAGGGAAATTTTGATTAAAGTATTGAATTTGAACTAAAAGAAATATTCCGTGAGGAAATAGTCCAGCTGGTATTTGTATTGTAACATTGTCTATTTCTTTCTTGTATCTGAAGAAGTAAAGAGAGCCTTGTCAATCACAGTATTAAATTATTTATTCACTACAAGCATAAAATAGATTTTTGAATTGACCTCAAATTACCTTACAAACAGTTCACTATTATTTTGCTCCTTTCATGATGGAGCCCTCAAGAGACAACTTTTACACCGAATTATGCTGCCTGGTGCCCTTGGTAAATTCAAACTCTGTTGAACTCAGTTTTACCTATAGAGCTATGATCATTTCTCCACTGGGATTTGGTGAAGTTTGTGAGATAATGTAGACAGGCAAGTTTAATATTTGTTACATACTATATTATTGCAGCATAACACCTGTTTCTTTTATTGCAGAAGTCATTTTAGTCATTTATATTGCATATATTTATGAATCTGGAGACCCTAGATGGTTTTTTGTTTGTTTTAAATAAATTAAAACCTTATATAAGGTTTTATATAATTATATAATTATAACACTTGATTTCTTAAAATTTACTGTAAGTAATATATGAGCAACAACTCTTAATAACATTATCAAATGTTTAGATATTTTAACAAATTTTTCAAAACAAATTTCTTATTTAGAAATTCCATAGAGAGTATTAGCTGTATGTTCACAGATAGCAGAGAAATTTTGCTTTAAAAATAAACAAACAAATGCTTGGCTTGCCTGAAACTATCCTTTGAAAAATGTTCTTTTGGGAATAGTATTGTGACAGGACCTCTTTATATTAAACTAATTGTAGAGGCTTCCAATATCTCTGGATTTTCTTTATGTCTAATTACCTTAATGCAGGATCTTCTGCCCTTAATCACAAAAGCTTCAATGCTACTACAGTTGTTATATCTGATGCAGAGATCTATTCCTTAAATCTCTGCTTCTACCCCCTCCTTCACACGCATTTGCCCAATTAGCATAACTCTAAACCATCTTGGCTGAGCAGGGAACAACCTGTGGTATGCTGGAAAACGCATCATGACCTGCTCCCTGGAAAAAAGAAAACAAACCCTGATTCTTAGTGTCTGGTGATTTTTCTGATGGACACACTCCCTCCATGGTCAGGTTCAAGCTACCAAAGTGCCAACACTGAGCAAAGAGTCGGGAAGATGGGAAGACGTGCACAACAGGCTCTTCAGGGTGGGTTGCTGCCAGATCCAGTTTTTTCCTTGAAAAAAAAAAAATTAACTATAACGACTTCCTTACCTCAGTACCTTGCTCATGCTCTTGAGTGAGGATATCTCCAGGAATTTTTTTTCCATCTTGTAGAATGTTTCATTGCACGAGATCCTGCAACTAGTAATTCCTAGCCAATCTTTGCTCTCTAATAACTAAGGTGACTGCCAAATCCACTTGACTTCTCTTTACTAAATCTGTGCAGTTCAATCCTCCCACTGTGCTTTAAGATGTATGTGCATTTTTTTTCCTTGTGTCCTATGCATGGTGCTGTTAACTCTTCTTGATATCATTGAAATATAGGAAGAAGCACTTGGGAAGCCATGTTTAAAAGGCTTAAGTCACCTAGGAGTCACTGCATCAGCCTCCTTCAGAAGGGAGAGCTTAGAGTCTGATGAAATCTCGTAGGGCAACTTCCCATTTGGGCATTGGCCAGCAGCCCATTGTCTGCGGAAAGAGAGTGCAATCCTATATTTTGTATTTTGAGGGTTTAAAAATTACAGTTGCTTGAGAACTCCAGGGTGGGGATGTCCATGATGGAAAAGGAAAATATAGTCTAAGATCCAGGAGTGAACAATATCTAGATTCCGTCTTTACTCCAGGCTCTTGGGCTGACTGTGAGCTGGAAATGAGTTACTAAGAAATAGAGCCCCTGGAGCTCAAGGAGGGTCAGCTGTGTATCTATCCAATTTAACCAAGTTGGGGAAGAATTGATCTTCCTTCAACAATAATCATGATAACACAGTTGGCCCTGCATCCAAGGCGGTCTCAGGATAGCTGTGCGTAAGGTTGCTCAGTGTGCACTTTCAAGAAAGATATTGGAAGGCATAAAGAGTCAAAATCATAAATGAGTTAATGACGTCTCAGTGTTTTCTCATTGGGTATAAACAGTTGACTCTCTTAGGTTTTTGCATAAACTCCCAGAGCTCTTAGACATTCAGAGAAATGGAAAGCTGGAGAAGAGATACTGGATTCCTTGCTAAAATGCAGAAAGGGCTATGGTGATTAATTACCAACAATGTAATACCTACTGTATAAAGCATTTCATGCTAATTACGTATGACAAGTATGTACTGTTAAAATGGGCAAATACTATTAAACACTCCTCAGTTAACAAGAACTTACTTTATGGGTTGTGGTTTTTCCTAGAATATGCTTCATATGAATGCATTTTTTCTCTCCACAATTAATACTGAAAAATTTATGGCACCCCAGCTCCCCATGGAGATCAATGCTGCAGATGAGTGCCCCAAAGTGGAGCCTGGCAGTGCGACTAGTGCTCATCATGAACCTCTTTAGGTTTCTTTTTCTCCATCTTTGGGTTTAGTCAGATGTTCAGATGTAAGGTCTTCTCCTCATGAGGATCCTTTATAACAGAACATTTGTGCAATCCCATGAGAACAGAGCCACAAGGTGATATGAAATACAATTGTGGCTGTGATTAATAAATTAATTAAAAAGGATTCAGAAAGCACACAGAGATACTTAAATTAAGAGTGTGAATGAGAGATAGAGCATATGATAGACGCTGTCATTGGTCTTTTTGGAGAATGGGATTTTAAAATAACTTTGGAGGGTAGAGTTCTCTTATGCAGAATGCTTTTCTTCATAATAACTGGCTTTTCATTCAATTCTGTGTCTCCTTACACTCCTCTCCGGTTTTAAATAAGATTAAAAGTCAGTATTTATTCAAAACAAGGGTCTTACCCATTTTCCTGCACATATTGTCTTGATGCTCTGCTGCTAACATGGTCAATTTTGGGTTAGATACCATTTCCCCATGGGGATTAACTTCTCTTGTGGTGGACTCTCTTTGTCACCATAAGGAAAGTGAGACTCATCCAAAGTGTCAAAAGGAATGAAGATGGAAAAACAGGCCACTCAAATAGGCAGTAACAGGATGACTGTGACAACTGTGATAACAGTCAAGATCATGACCTGTGCTTTCTGTCTGTAAAGGCACGTGTATGGCGCGCTTCCTCAGTGATTCTGCCCACGGCTTAAGTTCCTCCACTCTGGATAAATCCCATGGATGACTTCTCCTCCTCCTCTTCTTCTTCTTCCTTCGTCTTCTCATTCTCCTCCCCCTCCTCCTCCTCCTCCTGCTCCTTCTCTTTCTTCCTCCTCTTCCTCTTCTTCTTCTTAATCCCCTTCTTAGGGAAAAGTACAGTATAAACTCAACATACAAAGAAATAGTTACCATCATATGAAAATCACCACTGAAATAAATTTTGGTCTCTCTGGTCCCTTGTCTTTTTCTTACAGAGCATGGCCCAGAAAATATTTGTTGATGTCTGTGTCAAGCAGAATTTCTAACTTTAAATTTATGTTAATTTCTCACCCTCCTAACCACACTGAGGGGAAAGACATCCTCTTACCTATAGTGTTAAGTTGCTCTATTTTTCTAACATAAGTTCCAAAATATATCATGTAATGGACGAGTTTTGTGTAACACTATTGTATGTTAAAATAGGGCCCTAGTTGGAATTTCCTGGGTTGCTTTGCCACAGGCAGGAAGCTTTGAAGGGCTGAAGGCTTCATCTGGAGCTGCTTTGAGCTCACAACGTTTCACCATAGTACAGAAGACTAAAAAATCTGGCGTTCTGAGGAGAGGAAAGGGGAATTTTCCCTTTGCCTTCTGTGGATTCTTCAAGCTGCTGTTGGTGCTTTGTGTGACGGTGGCGGCTGCCGGAACTGGCACACGCTGTCAAATCCTTTTCAGGGGCACGATGATTTGTACCACAACTTCATGCAAAATTTTAAAAGCATGTTTTCACTCCAAAGATTATAGCCACAGCTGAAATGTGTTCTGCATCAGCCCCAGGCTCCTGGAGAGGTGGGAATTTGCCTTCTCACTATTCCTACCCCCATAGTTTATTTCCCATGGCCTTCTTTACTGCTCTCTGCTTTCCAGGGTTAGCACCAACTAATCAGACAAAAGAATACACGCAGATGCTATGCTATAGAAAATCCTCCAATTATACTGCATGCTTTGGTCTCCTTACATGTGGGGATGTTGGATGGCGAGCATTGTGGTGACGTAAAGCTGTCTGGAGAGGGCTGCCACTCTTCCTGGATCACGCAGTAACACATCACCATGAAGGCTGTCTTCTTATCCTATAAGACAAGTTCAAGAAGGTACCAAAATCTCCTCAACACAATACATCGTGATTAGTATTTGTGACAATGTCACACTAACAACAAGGGAGACTCCTTCAACAGAGACTAGCCAGTAGTCCATTGGAATAATTGAGAAGGGCTTGTCTTTTAGGGAGCTAGGGAAGCAATAAGTGACTAGTCTCCCAGGGGGTAAGGAGGCTGGCATGGGCACACAGGAGACAACATGCCTTCTCCCATCCAGACCCATCTCACAGAACAAAGCCTATTTCTCCTTTCACTGCCTCAAGAGCCAGGCAAGGAAAGCTGCTCCATTGTCTTCTCAAACGTGAGAAGGAACCAATGGCCTGAGGCCCTCCCCTGTGAGAGTTGTGGAAATAATGGAGACCACTCAAATCAGAATAAGCAAAGACAATTTATTCAGAGCTTGCTACAGTAAGGGAGTCAGCCACTGTGACTTGCATTTGGCAGAGACTCCAAGGCAGGCAGAGCCATGGGAAAGCCTCATAGTGAAGAAACAGGAGGGCTTCAGACAGGCTCTGGTCGGAAGCTGTTGGTGTGGGAAAGCGGTAGGTGGCTAACTAGAAGCAAGGCATTCTATGTGATTGGTTAGGGGTGCATAGTGTGCCTCCTACGATTGGTCCTGAGCTGGAAAGAGGAGTAAAAATAGAGAAGCTGGCTATCGCTGACCAAGTCTTGACCATCTGGGCCAAATGCTGTAGAAGCTGTGGTTTGGATTCCAGGCTATAGGGGTTGTGTGTCAGAGTTCTATTTTTATACGTGGTCTGGCCATTGTCCACTTGTATATTGTCTCTTTTTAGCTGAAATCTTCCAGATAATATAATTTTCTTCTTAAATTAATTCAATTCTGTTATTTGAAACTAAGAACTTTTTATTGGCCTACATAAGTAGAGATGAATAAACAGTCACTAAGCACACATTATTCAATATTGCTATAAGAAGAAAGATCTTGAGATCTTGCAAGTTGGGCAACATCTTATAAAGATAACGTTCAAGGCTAGCAGTGCTCTTGTGGGGTTGATGTGAATTAGGCAGGAAAAACTCTGAAGATTAAGATGTTGAGATATAGTAATCTGTGGATTTCCAGCATGCCTGTAGAAGTAGCATAAGATGACAACAAAGAGAGGAAAGACGTAAAATAAACAGAAAACTAAATAATCTGGAATGGTAAAACTTGGCTTTGAGTTTGTGGACAAGTTTTTATAGATTGTGGAACCAGTCAACCTCATGGTATGAAGGAGAATAGTGAATCAATGACCTAAGGATGGAGAAAGATGGAAACCTGTTTTCTCAAAGATTTGATGCTCAGACAAGAAAAATAAGATCTCCATAGGAGAGTGTAGAAGAGGAGGAGATCTTGTCATCCAGGGAGCTAGAGTATATGTTAGTGAGAGGAAGTAGAGAAAAAGTGCTACAACTGAGAAAAATATAAGTGTCAGCTTGCCCATCCTAGATCAGAGAGTCCCCATGGCCCATATCTAGGGGGCGTGTGCCAGAGGGTCATTAGATGGACAGTCATGATTGGTTGGGTCTGTTGGAGACAGATTAACCACACTCATCACAAGGTGAACAGGATCAAAGGTGATATTGACTTGGGATTACAAGTTAGACATAAGAGTGAAAGGGAAAAAGCAGAAGCAAGCATTTGTTTCTTATAAATAAAGAAATCAAGAAAAGATAAAGTAGGTATAATTGGCTACATAGGTCAGCAAAACATTGAGACACTTATGCTCTCAAGTCTCACTACCAGGGAATGTTCACCAGTTTCCATCTTGTCTTTCCCATCTGGTGCTGAAGCAAACTGAACACCTCTACTGGAATGAACTTGAGTTCAAACAAAGAGATGGATAAGAAAAGAGATTTATTTTATAACTGCCACATAACACAGAGCTCTTTAAAAAGAAATATCCATTTCCCACCATGTATTATTTGTTTTTATTTGAATAATGCTTGCCCCAAATTGCCTAACAGTCCACAAACTGTACTCATGTATGGCGTGTCTCCTAACTCTCACAGGAGCCCTACAAGGTAGAGGGGCTGCGGGGGGGTCACCACGGGTGAAGTATGAAACAGTTCTGCAGCAAGTAGGTGGCAGGTCCAGATTTGACCGGGAGTGCTCTGTTTCTAAGGCCGGTGCTTTGACTGAAAGATTATGCAGTCTCACTTCATCATGGATGCACAGGCACTATAAAGAGGAAGAAAACATACTGGCTCTGTATTTTATGTCAAATTTATACATTTTACCTAAGTGCACTGCATTTCTGATATAAAACATGGGTCGTAAATACTTTCCTAGTGATAAAGATGATATCTAAGATTTAAAGGTTCATTAGCCATGTGAATAGCTGAGACTCTGAGATCAAAGACAATACGTTAGCTAAAGAATGAAGATTTCTTTGGTATGATCCATTGGTAAATAAATATTCTTGTGTTCTTGTCTCTTTAAAGCTTATATTTTGAAAACAATTAAAAGCACTTTGTTACACGCATTATATGTTAAGAATTTTCAACAATTGAAATATTTTGAAGTTCTCTTCTTAAATTAAATATAGTCTCTCTGGAAGTTGGTGTGTGAGAGAAAATAAAGGGGAAAAGAGAAAAATGTGAATACCAGGAGAAAACAACATAAGTAAGACTGAATCACAGAGCAAATTTCACAGAGGAAATCCTGTGTCACCCATGACATCTACATTAATACCAAGTAACTTCCATTTTGATTCATGTTGTTACAACATGTACAAAAGAACTTAATAAAGCTGGGGATATTATTTTAAAGTGTGAACAGAACAATGAATTTTATTGAATGACAATTTTGTGGTATTGATGGTAATTGTATACGTCCTCATCTGCTTATGAAAAAAATTAGATAATTTCATGCAGGTTTCAAATAATTTTTCTTCTTCTACAACGCAATTGGAGTGTTCCCGCTACTCTGATCTCATAGCCCATTCTGTGGGAATCATTGATTGGGGTGTCTAGACATCTTTAAACGTTGTAGACTGTCCTGATTGGAAAGAACCAGGAGGGTCATTGCATGAAATACTCGTATGGTATGAAGAGTCCTTTGCTGGACCTCCTTTGCAATGCTTTCAACTCAATAAGCAGAGATTTTCCATTTCATTTTGTATCTTCTTTATCTTTTGTATAGAACTAACGTTAAGAATGAGCTCCTTTGTTAAGTACAAGATAAAAGATCCAATGTGTATATCATACTGGCATTTATTCTTACAAATATCTGAGCATGCTTAACACTAAATTTCAAAATAAGCAAATACAAGAGCTAAGTGACAATGTGTTTATGTGGTATGTCCTTTTTCCATTGCTTCCTTTATCATTAAACAATTATTCATCGAGTGTGTGCTCTGTGCGAGGCACTGTTCAAAGTGATAGAGATACAGTGCTAGACTTCAACTTCCACTTACAATATAGAAAGGGGTACAGGGCGTTGCTTCCACCCTAATGAGGAGAAGAAGCAGATAACCTAGAAAGTCATGAATTGTATTTAGGACATAAGAGAGCTGATGTAGCAAGGCAACCAAGGAACCAGCAGCCCAAAGAGAAACAAATCCCTCAAAGGAGAGGCAAGACAGATAAGCTGCTGCCCCTTGGTAGAGCATGAGAGAAAGAGGTGGCCCCGTTATATACCAAGAAATTATATAAAATAGTGAAATTTCTTCTAGACCCAGGTACTGGCTACCACGTTAGTTTGGAAGAGACGGGAGCCCCAGGCGCAAGCAGTGTCTGCATTCTCTTGCAAGCATATTTCCATAGGCCTTCATTGTGGGCTCCTGAGAGAAATGGGGGCAGGGCAGGATTGCGGAGAGAATGGCACAGATATGCAGGAAGCTCCCAGAGGACAGGCATAAGGCCTGACTACAGGCACAGAGCGGCTTAAGTCCACATTTCTGGAAAAGCTTCTCGGTGCATTCATGGTCTAGAAATCATTTTCCCACAAAGTTGTAAGGAGAGTAGAACAATTGTTATTGTAACCTGCATGGAGTTAGGAGGCACATGCATTCTTAGATTTCACATCCAATCAATCACTTAAATCACATCCTTCACCGGAAATTGTCCAAGATCCCAGAGGATTTACACAGTCCAGAAGAAGTCCTCTTTTATATCCACGCTTAAGCCGGGGTAGCCCCAGCTTCTGATCTATGCCTGTCATCTGGGCTTCAAGTGACCAGGCTGCACTGTGTGAAGGGTTTAGGCTGTGCCATCCCAATGGCAGGTTGGTCCATGCCTCAGGGATGTCTCATTCATCCAAGTTGTTTGTTAAGGTACCATGTCCCTCGAGGGGGGCATGATCCTTTCACCAGTCCTCAGTCTGGGGCTCTGTTTTCCTCTCCTCCCCTTCACCCTGTTGATGAGGGAGGTCTTCCTGCTCTAGGGTAATGGGAATAGATGCACATACAACACTCAACACTGGACAGAGGAGACTGACAATAGTTTATTAGTTACATGTATTCACAGTCCAGGGAAGGACACTGCACACCATGCTGGGCCATGTGAAGGTTGCATTTTGGAACAGAGCGACCAGCAGGAGCTGTGGGAGGCAGGCATTGTAGTGACAGGGGGGTGAGGTGCCTCCATGATTGGCTTGTTTGAATAATTCCTCAGGCTGGCAGAGAACTGATACCTGCTACTCAAAGACACACAGGAAGTGCACCTGGTCCTCTCGGGAAGTAGGGTTGTTTGGTTGAGAACCTTATTCCCTGGAGTAAATGAGGAAGGAATTTGTGATTAGCAACTGTGATATCACTTTTGTCAGATATCAAGGCAGCACATAATATTGGCCTTTAATTTTAGGTCTTACATCACAGGCTCCCAAGGTTTCAGGAGTAAATGACCACCCCAGGGATGTGGAGGCAGGAGTAATTCTCACATGTGTCTCATTGCTGACCCAGAATAAATGTCTCCCTTCCTTCTTCTGGCAGTTACTACTTATGCCTTGGGAAGTGATTCTTCTGAAATCTGGAAAGCTCTCAATTCTGATATCCTCTTCCTCAAATCATGGGACCCTGCCTACCATTCTCTGTAACTTTGGGGGACCTTCACTCACTCCTCGAGGGGACCACCACTATCAGCAGCTCACGAGATTTGAAAAGTCCTCAAATAATTTCAAGGAGTCCACACCTACCCCTCTGATGTTGGACAAATTTAAGGACTGAGTGAGAATTTTCTGGCATTTCTTTCACTAGAGAGGGGACATAATAAAAATTACATCACTGCAGGTTATTCCAATCCATATGACCCCCACTTACTAATGAAGAAACAGGGCATAAAAGTAGGGAGATTTACAAGATCATCCTACTATTAAAAGTTAAATTCACTCCTATTTTGACATCTTTCTACTATTGCACATTTCAGTCAATAACCACAACTTACAGATGTATAACTTATACCATGTCACAGTTACTTAAAGCATCAGCTATCCATTAGTGTGTAACACACCACAAAAAACACTTAGTTGAAAACACCCATTTTAATTGATGAGGATTTTCTGGGTTAGAAATTTGGGATGGGATTTGCTGGAAAGTTTGTCTGCTGATGTCACCCGGGGTCACACATCTGGTGGCTCACCTGAAACCAGATGGTCCACGATGGCCTCACTTACCTGTTGGGGATGATGCTGACTGGCGATGAGCCATTGTCTCCAGAAGAGTAGCTTGAGCCTTCTTTACATGGTGGCTTGGTTTCAAGAGCCAGAAGCTTCAAGGACTCTTGTTGCCTATGCTTAGCAGGAATGCAACATCACTTCTAAGTCAGACGTGCAGACTGGATTCAAGAGCTGAGAAGATAGACTCTGCTGCTTTATGGAAGGAGCTGAAAATTTGGGTGATACTTAGTTTACTGCACTTAATTTCTACGAAACCAAGTTTACAATAAGTAGGTAAAGACTTATTTCACCCAAACATGTGGTCGAAGGTCTGATGTAATTTCATTGGATATCCATAATCCATAAGCTCACTTCAAACTCAACAGATTTTTTAAAATTAATGTTGATCTCTTCAAATATTTAACATAACATCTTAAGAAATAAAAGATTATAATCCTTTTTCCACAAAGGGACCTATCACAGTTTTCTAGCTGTTATGCTTTTATTTTTATATTGCCCATCTGGCAAGTGTCTGAGTGCTTTAAGAAGCCAGAACAAAGTTGAATTTAAATTGACAGAAGCCCAACAGCACCGTTAACTTGTACAGCCAGGCATCCCTTTTCAGCGAGAGGGGTAGGGCAGTGCAGCTTTTAAAACTGTGGATTTTGAGCCTGACAAATCTAAGCTTTCATGCCATTGCGAAATTCATTAATTGTGTGATCTCGAAACTGTTTAATGACCTTCTCTGTCTCCTGGTTGCAATTGGTATAATAATAATGGTACTAGCGGTCGAAAAGGTTTAAGTAAGACATTTATGAACTATCTGAAAATATCAGGATTGTGTATTTCAGGTGTTAGCAGAGCTCTGATAACCCGGTGCTGCAGGCCTGTGGACTCAGAGAACTCTGCTTTCAGGGACGTGTTTTTTACAATGGAGCATCGAGGTCCCTTGCAGTTCTCCTGGATTTTACTTTAATCCCAGGGACTCGCTTGGCCCCTGGAGGAGAGTTTGCTTCAAAGCACAGGGAGGATGACTGAATCAGGAACAACACCTGCTCCTCCTCTACCCCATGACGATAGAACGGTGACCCCAAGGACCCAGGCCAGCACTAGGGAAGCTTCCCTGCGGCACGGGTGGAGACGCCGTCCAGCAGCAGCCCGGTGCCCATCAGGCTCCACTCTGCGGCTACTCTTCCGGAATCCTGGATTATTCCGCATAGTTTTCTTTGTCAGGAAAGGTCATGTAATGCTTTTTATATCTCTTTCTACTTGAATTAAAAAGTAGAAATTGTGAAATACTGTTCCACAATCACATAATAACGTAACAATTTTAACTCTGTCGAAAAAAGCAAAAAGCTGGAGTTTCATTTATGTTCTATTCATTGTGATTTTGTGGGGTTTTTTTTTTTGGCCCATGTTGTTTCCTACATGACAGTCAACATATGAAAATACGGAACATTAGGGGCCTGCTTAGCCCTGCCTTTCTCCTTATATATTTTGAGGGAAGGAGATAATATTTTTTTCCTTTCAGTTTTATTGAGATATAATTGGCATACAGTTCTATATAAGTTTAAGATGTACAGCATAATGATTGACTTACATATATTCTGAAACGATTACCACAATAAGTTTAGTTAACATCCATCATCTCATACAGATACAAAAATAAAAGAAAAATACATTTTTTTTCCTAATGATGAGAACTTTTAGGATCAACTCTTAGCAATTTTCAAATACTCCATAACCATAGTCATGTAGTCAACTATAGTCATCACGCTATACAATACCTCCCAGTACTTATGTATCTTATAACTGGAAGCATGTACCTTTTGACCATAGGAGATCATTGTCAATGTCTTCCTGTTGCCTGAAAACGTCTGCTTTCTCCCCAAAGAACTTGCAGGTATTGATAATTTGAACTTCAAAATCTAAGTAAGTGAGAAAAGGAAATGTTACTAAGTTTGTGGAATAGACAAGGAAGTTGAAACAATAAAGATAAAATACTGTGTCCCAAACCTCAGAACATCAGGAAAAGTTTTGGTTTCTCGAATCTAGCAAGGACAGAGGAAACCTTCGTTCTATCCTCACCACCCCTCCACTCTTTTTCCGCCTCTCTAAATGGAAGCGCCATGCCCTCTGCCCTTCAAATCTAACTCAGCACTGCTGCTAAAAAGCGACACTTCCCTGAATTTCAAATGACTTAACTCTAGCCTCCTCCAGCTCTGTCCCTCCCTATGAGGTTAGGATGTCTCTTCTAGATGCTACTCTCATATCCAAGATCCCAGAATTTCCTCCCATATGACGTAGATCTGTTTCTGAAATGTGCATGAGATTCTTTACTGGGTTCACCCCCAGGGGGATCCTGCAGCCAATGTGTGCACCCCTAGAAGGGAGGGGTAGCCGAGGGGCAAATTCTTGTGATGAGGTGAGGTGGCAGCTTGTACAGGTGGACGAGGATGACTACGTTTGTGTGCATGAGGTCCTCCCTGGGCCTGCTGTCACCAGTGTTGAGAAGAGAAGTGAAGCAGGCCAGATCAGGGCCAGCCCCCAGACTCTGAGGATTCTACACTGAAACCTGGCTTTGCTGGTCCTAATGAATGTCTGGTGATATTGAAAGATGCAATGTGTATTTTTAAATAATCTGTAAGCTAGGTTTATTAACTTGTAGATATTTACCTAGATGGTACATGGGTTTTTGTTTCAGTTCTTCCCCCAGGGCCTGAAAACATAAGGGCTTGGCAAAAGATGAATTGTCCTCACACCTCTCACTCAACTGCAAAGGCTCGTGTACGTCTTCTGCCTCCAAGCACATCACAGATCCTTTCTCCTCTGTATCCTTCCTGGCCCAAGCCCCCACCTCCTCTCACCTGGAAAAGCCTCCCAAGTGCCCTCAGCTTCTACTCTCTTTCTTACTTCACAGCAAGATCAGATCATGGCTTTCCCATTCCTTAAATTCTCCACTGGCTTCTTATCATTTTTTTAAAATCAATTTTCTCTATTGTTAACATCTTTCATCAGTATCATGTATTTGTCACAACTAATAAAATAATATTGATATAATATTATTAAATAAACACTATACTTTATTCAGATTTCCTCAGTTTTTACCCAATGTCCTTGTTCTGTCCCAGGATTCCATCCAGGAAACAGCATTACGTTTAGGCATCTTGTCTCCTTAGTCTGCTCTTGGCTGGGACAGTTTCTCAGACTTTCCGTGTTTTTGATGACCTTGACAGTTTTGAGGAGGGCCGATCAGGTGGTTTATAGAATGTCTGTCAATTGGGATTTGTCTGATGTTTTTCTCATGATTAGTATACAGTTATGGACTTCAGACCCCAGGGGTAAAGTGCCTTTCTCACCACATTGCATCAAAGGTCCATGCCCTCACGTGACTCAGCACTGTTGGTGTTGACCTTGATCTCCTGGCTGAGGTTGTGTTGTCGGGTCTGTAAATGTCTCTCTTTTGATACTGTACTCTTTGGAAATGAGTCACTAAGGGCAGCCCACACTTAGGGAGTGGGGATCTACGCTCCACCTCCTGAGAGCGGAGCACCTAAACACCTGGAGTATTGTCCTGTAGTAGGAGAATTGGCCTCCTCTCCCTCCTGTTACTTTTTAGGTTGAAACAAAAACTTCTATTGTGTCAAAGAAAGCCTTGGTTGGTGTGGCCCTGCTCACCTCTCTGACCTCATTTCCTTCCGCTGTCCCCTCCCTCACTACTCTGGGCTAGGCTGGTCTTTGGACGTCACATTCCTGCCTAGCTCATCCCTACCTGGGGACTCCAGAACTAGCTGTTCCCTCTCTCTGAATGCATTCCTCTCACTCTTCGTGTATATATATATATATATATATATATATATATATATATATATATATATATATATCCAAAGGTACCATTTCCTCAAAATTCAGAAAAGGTACTATCTTCAGAAGAACTCTCTCAAATGCATTATCCTTGATTTTCTTTGGTTTGCCATTTCTGTTATCTCTAGATTCTGTGTCAAAATTGTCCCTTGCTTCTTTCTTAATGCATGAAACTGGGATATTCATGAGTCAACTGAAAATCACTCATCCATAGGTATTTTATGTGGTCATACAATACTGAACTTGCAGAAAGAACTAAATCTAATCCTTCAAAATATTGACACTAAAAATTAGTCAGTTAACATACAATGTAAGTTCTATACCAACCACATCTGCAATTTTTATCTGTTACTTGTAATTTTATTTACATCTAGAAACACTTAACAAAGAATCAGAAATTACACACCATTTCACCACCCTGTGATAATCGTCTTTGATACGATTGTGTGTCCTTCTAGGCACATTTTCCATCAGCATTTTTTTCACTTAGTTGAAGAAAAAGAAACGCAGTCCAGAGCAATTTTATTCCATTTATGAAGTGAAACAGACAAGATGGAGTTATCAAGCGAGCATCACTTTCCTCTCTGGAAAACACTCAACCCCCCCACACCAAGCTTTGTGCCGAATATTTGAACGCCTGCCCTTTACTAGTTAGACCTCTAGAAAACTGCATTTTCAAATCAGTAATTCATTTTTTTTTTTAAGAATAATGAGTGACTGGCAAATTAATTTTAATCTTGCATTTGGTAAAGATTTTTGTTAGTTGGCTTTTCCATTACTAGATGCTTTTATTTCTGCTCCTAGAAGATATGATGAAGATGTGAGAATTCACGCAAAGATTCCAGCAAAATCCTAGCGGATGATCTTCTCCGCTTAGAAACTTAGACAAAACAGTGGTCAATGTTTACAAGCCATGCTTTCAATTGTCCTAAATAAAATTTCCAGGTCAAATTTCACTCTACTGATGTAGACAAATCCAATATCTATATAATGTTAAGGAAATTTCTCAGATTTCTATTAGAGACTCACTGCTACAAATATAGTAATTGTTTTATATTAAAAACATAGTAAAAATAGATAATTTTCATTGCCCAATAAGATGATAGACAAAATGATGGATGAGTTTTCTAGATGACCATCTGCCCTTGATTTTGAGGTGCTGAACTGATCTCTTTCCTCCCATACCTGGTCTCATGTGAGGTACGGAGTTACACAGATTGAGGCTCCCTCGTGAGTGGTAAACAGGGCTGTGGACAAAGGTTTCCTTGCAAAGATGAAATGAGCATAGAACAGAGTGAAAAGTTCAAAGCATGATGGATGGGCCGTCCCCACTGAAGGTCACACTGTCACCAGCAAACCTAGAAGGACCACGGAGAATCAGCCACTTAAAATGTATTAGCCAAAGTGGTGACAAATAGCAATGTTTTTTCTTTTGAGACCCATTGTCCAGCTTCAGTGGAGGCTGGATGTGTCTAATGAGTTGAGACGACACTGAATCGTTATCACTGGCCTCCAAGCTGGGGTTGGTGATGAGGCGCGTCTGCCGAGAGTGATGTGAGATTTAGGCAGGAGGCTGTGGAGCTCCTGGCTCCCTGCAGTGTGCTGATGTCACCACACTTGTTGGTATAGGTGTTGTCATATCTCCAAGGAAACTAAAATCAGTAGACAGAGTCAGACCCCCAAGCTGACGAAGCTAAAAATGATAATAATATAGCAACAAACAGATGGTCAGTGTTGGCAATTTAGAAGTCAAAACAGGTCATTCAAAAGCAAAAGTGGATTTGGTTTTGGATGTACTTATTATTTCTTCTCATAATATACAAAACCATTCGTATTCTATAGTAATTGCCAACTCAATATTCCAATAATGGGGGACAGATACTCACTTAGGGCAGGTCTTTGGGGCTGAAGGAAGTGAGAATAGCTCCTAGAAGTAGTGTTTGCCCTTGACAATCTCCAAACCATGATTGTTTAGGATTTTGGGGCTCCAGCTGCAGAATGGAGGGTGAGAAATGTTGGAGATCAAGAGCCTATAGTCACAGTTTCTAATTGTGTATGAAAAATTAGCATAAAAAAAGACTCTAAAATGTGTTGGTTTAGTGAAAGAGTGATACTATTTACTAACTAATGGGAAAGTGACTAGTGATACTTCGATGCAAGAGTAATTGCATCTCTGCATGGGAATGACACCAGCCTTACCAAGTAGTTTCTCATCTGCTCTGAAATGTTTTGGCTACAACAACTGCCCACATACAAACAACCAAGTGAGGGATTTTATCCATGGAAAATTCACACTAAACAAATCTAATAGACACACTGTCAACTCCATTAGACTTTGATTTTAACCATCAACAGTGACGGTTTCTACTTTCTGCCATCCTAGCCTGGTGTAGCCACTGACTTACAAAATGCTCTTTAAACTGAACCATCCCAGTGAGGCTAAAAGATGCCCATGATGTCCTGGGAAAATTGAACATGAAAAACAAGAGGCAGGCAGAAATGAGTGGAGATGGTCTGAAAGGGAGAAGTGAATGGAGGAAGCACGGGGGAGAAACACGCCCTGGAGGAGGTGACCAGAAGAGGAGACCTGCCTCTGGTCTCTGAGTCACGGGCAGTTCATGTGGTACCTGACAGTGGGAAGGAATTCAATACATGCTGATTGGGTTGAAATGAGAGGAAGGGGAAAACATCAGCAACTTCTCCAGACTCCACTTGCTGCTAGGGCTGGTGCACTTGTCTAATTCTGGAGCAATAGACACATCATGAATGGCTCTGGCTCATCAAAGCTTCTAAGTTTTTTCTGCAGATCTAGTGTCATGACGATAAGCATCATTAGTACCATTTGCACTCATTGTTACTACTATTTGAGTCAGGAAAGCATTACGTATAAAATAGAATTTTAGCATTTACAGTTTTCATCACTAATGGAAAATTTTTTACTTAGTTCAAATGTGACTGGTTAAAGAATGAGTGCTAAATTTATATATGTAATACTCTACAACAATTATAATAATATAAATAACACAAAACTTTGTGTTTTGAGAAACACAAAGTTTCTCAAAAATAACAGATAAGAGATCTTTAATTATGTTTACTAGTATTTATAAAAATTTTTATCCATCATAACATTTAATTTATAAATAACCATAATTTGTATTATTTTATGTATGCTATAGCTTTCTGAAATATTTTGATTATAGGAAATCTATTATAAGAATTTGCAAATATATTAGACATGTCATCATATGAACTTATCACACATAAAAAGCCTTAATAAAATTCAGAATCAAATTTAAAAGATAGGCAGTGAAGGTGACGAATGAAAGAAAAGACCCTTTCAGGCAGACTGAAGAGTCATCTCATAGGCAATCTCATAATCACCGTGGAGAATTGTGGATGTAAACGCCACCCTTCAAATATGGCTAGTCTGAGGTTTGTTGGGGTTGACCAAATTCCCACTCAAAACAATAGAGATGTTTATGCCAGTAATACTTCTGTGATCTCCCCATCTATTTCCATCTCTATATTGATAGGAAATAATTGAAGCAGCCATCTACCAATTTCAACTTTATTTCATTATATGAAGTAGGAAGGAATCTTACTAGGAAGGAACTCAATGAGTTACTGAAGCGTTTCGTTGGCCCTAATGTAAAGCAGAGAGAAAACATGCTGTGTGCATATCTGGGGCATATGGTCACAACATGGGGACTGGGGAGGCCAAGGGGAGGAAGGATGAAAGGCTGAGAACAATTTCAAATACCAGGAGAAATCCTTTTGGCTATGAATAACGTACCTTCTGAGTCTTTCAAAAATTTCCACAACAGATGGGCCCTTGGGCCTCACCCCTGCAGAAAGTTAAAAACAGTAGGGCCGATTTCAATTACTCACTGGGATTTTAAGGAAATGGAGAAAATAGTGGGTCCTAACATTTTCAGCGTTTAGATGAACCACAGAAGTCGGTAATCATGGATATGAAAGTTCAGGGTACCACATGCAAATGAGAGCGTGGTGCCCAGAACACCCTCCTGAGCCTGCTCCGCCTAGGTATGCTTTCTCATAGAATCCCAGGCTTTAGGAGGATTTAGCAATGTATTTCCTCTCTGCAGGCACATTTTCCTGTTTCTCCTTTTGCTTAGTGCAAGTGTGGGCACATCAGGAGGTGGGAGACGGATGTTGGCAATTTAGACTTGGTGAGGGCACACTAATAAGTTGTGCCCACTCTTCAGAGCAGAGCTGTGATGTCCAAGACACTCCGCTGTCCCCTTCTCGGGGCCGTCACCATCTCTACTCTGAGGCTGACCACAAATCAGCCCACTGAAGTGATGAGATCATGTTGACTTGGGCTCCAATTTATAAGTCTTTCACCTTCTTTTGCCCTCAACAATAGCACGCCCTCCAGTTAAGTCAACCTGACTGACTGACCGGGTCTGCAACATATTTTCAGCAGGAGGAGCTGTCTTTCCAAGTAGGTGATGCACTTTTCTCTTCATCCCTTTTATTTTTTAAGCTCAGTGGGAAAACGAGCATCACGTTGTGGAGAACAGGACTTCACAGCTCTCAGCTGAGGGCTGCTTCCCAGCCCTGACACCCACAGACTCACTAAGTGCTTCCACCACCTTCCAGATTTTCAGGCACAATTTTCACCGTGTTCTTGACTGCTCTTTCCCAGACGCTGGTCCAAAGGCCTCCCAGGAACAAGGCCACTTGATCTCTCTGGCACATTCTTGTGTTCAAATGCCATTAAAGAAACTGGCTGCTGAAGAATGAAGTGAAAGCAAGAAAAAACCTGAGTTAGATGTTTTGGGTAATTCTATTTGGAATTACTAACTTGTGATCTCTGTGGTCTTTGGCAGCGTGGACGGCTGGAGGGGTCCTGGGCCGGGAGTGGAAGGCTGAGTTCTGCCCCAAAGCCGCCACCATCCCTGGGACTCTCAGTGGCCAGGGCTGCCAGCCGCCTGGTTTAAAAGTTGGATAAGAATGATAATGCCCAAATTAGGATGAAAGGAGAAAAGGGAATGTAGAAGTGCCTACTAGTCTATCAACAGGGCAGTTTTCTTCCTTCCTTTATTTAATTCTCTCCACTCTCCTCCCATCCCTCTTCCCATCCCTCAGTGAGAAAAGTGAGGAATTGTTGCTTGTTGGTTTCTATCTTTTAATGCATTTTTTTTCTTAAAAGACTTAAAAAAATATGTGATACAATGTCATTAATTTTGAGTGGGGGAAATGTGGCTATTTGTTATAACACTCTGAACTTTTTTCTGTACATTAAAGTATTCTCTGAGTAAGAAAGAAAATAAAATAATGCACATGAAGAAGATTTAAAAACTAAAAGCGACGTACAAAGGGAGAACCGTTTGGCATACAAATAGGTAGAAAAGAAGCGTTTGTCCAAATCAAGTCTGGTAAAAGTATCTAAGTAGAAATCTTCCAAAACAACCAGTTAAAAGGAAATAGGTTTCTTTTACCAGATCTCAAATCCAAAGTTTAGGAAACATGAGTCACTAGGTTAAGAGGCTTGAAACAAGGAAAGAAATAGTTATACACAGAAGACATATAATTAAAATTTTATGCAGTTTGGACCCAGTTAAGGATATCTAAATCTTCACATCATACACACATGCACACGCAAATACTATAAATTATGGAACAATAAGAATTAACCGTGAGAAATACAGAGCACTGCCAAATATTTTCAATGGAGCTAAATTTAGAAAAATGTTAACGTTATCTAAACTTTTCAATCCAGCTGTACTCGTGACATTACTCAAATTTGAATATTTCTTGTTGTGGAAACCTTCATATATCCAGGACAGCTTCCTAGACAGGATAATAAAAGATGCATCTCATAACAGTTAAAAGTCGATGCCTGACCATGAGATCATAGAACTAGCCTTTAACCTGTTCAAATGAAGCACATCCTCTCTCTTCTCATGCAGTGATGCTGGATGGCTTGTTACCCACCCTTATTTCCGTGGTGACCTAAATCCATTATTTCTGGGGATGTTTCTTCTATTCCCAAAATCACATGGCCTCAAAAATGAGCAAAATCCTCTAAAATGGGCAGAAAGGAAAGGCTCAAATTCATCAAGCTTTGTCATGGAAGGGAGCATAGAATTGTCTACTTTAGCAATAAAGCTCACAATTGGCATAATTTGTGTAGAACACGTTTGCTTCCATCCTATCAAAGATATCAGTAGAATATTAGCTAGCAATGACCTTTCCCTTCTGGAATTGATAAGTATTCAAAGGTTCAGGAAAGAAATTCCCTTAATTTTTCACTGAGTTCTGCCCTACCACACCTGCCCATCATTACTGCCTGTAGTCAGTCACCTGATGCTCCCACACGGCACAGAACAGGTGAACTTGACCAATAACACCGGAAGAAGGGATTCTTTTGCTTAGAACTGATTTCCAGAATCACCCAGGTGGATTGTGCTGTGCAAAGCTCTACCATCTCCTTGCTGTGTGCCCCTGAGCATGTTATTTAACCTCTCCATTCTCAGTCTTCTTCGGAAAAGTGGGTATAAAAATGGTACCCACCTTATAGGAGAGTAACAACTATTAAATGAAAGAGTGACTCTCGGTCACCCAGTGCTGTCATTGGCACAGAGGAAACATTAAGCCAATGTACTCGTCATTTGGTGGTGGTTAAAAATCTGAAACAAACCTGCCATGCACTTTGAATATTGCTTTACAAAACAGTATGTAAAAGATGGCATTAATAGAGTAAGGAAGAAGAAAGGAGGGGAAGGAGGAGGGAGAGGGAGAGAGGCTTAGAAAAACAGCCACTTTGGAAATCAATTTGTATGATCTAATAAAAATGAACATGTTCTCACACCGTGGCCCAGACCTTCTGCCTCATGGTATAGAGAGATGTGCACAAGGGAGATGGACAAAGATGTCTGACCAGGAGCACGAGACTCACCCCGATTGGAAGGTTAATATGTAGGACAAGTGTTGACTCATTGACTTTAATAATCCATAATATGTTTATGTTAACATGGGAGGTGACTTCTTACTTGTTAACACCAGCAAAACAGTGGAATAGGTTTAAATGCCTCAAATTCAAAATCTTTTTCTCCCTACCGGAAATAGCCACGGAACACTGAGGGCAAACTGGTCATGGTGTCAAGAGAAGACGTGTCTGGAATCTTGTTTTTTCATCCAGAGACCTTGAGAAGACATTCATGTCCAACACATTTGGAGATGAACAATTTATAGAAAGAAAGTGGTGTGCAATTGTTCAGAAATAATAATGTTTAAACTTATTGTGGTTATTAGGCATCAGCTTAATTTGGTGGAATGAGAAAATTAATGGCCAAAAATCCTACAAATATATATTGACCTCTCACATTTTAGGAATTTTGTGAGGCTAAATTTTATATGTAGCCAAACAAAACATAGTCCCTGCCCTGTGGCAGCTGATTGGCTTCTTAGAAAGACAGACATACACACGCAGTTATACTGCAGTATACTACAGTATTGAATATTGTGATGAAGATCCATAGAAGTTTTTGCCACAGGAGACAAAAGGGTGAACATTCTCTTGACTGTAGTGACCAGGAAGGAATGAAAAATCACCTGTAGTGACGGGGAAAGAATTCCCAAATAACATTGAACATCACTAGACATCAAATGCTAGATGTAAAGAGTAAATAATCCCGTGGCCGTTTTTCCTGCTTCTCTTTACCTTGGAAATTGAATGGGGAGGATTGAGATATTGATTTACAGAGTAAAAGTCTTTGGAGTAGAGAAGGAATGAATCTCTGCAGTAACAATGAGAGCAGAGCATTCTCTAAGCGGGACTTTTAACACGCACCAGGTAGGGAAACAGCCGTGCGGGGCCCCTCAGGAGGCTCCCAGGAATGAGGAGCCCCTGCCTGGGAAGTCCGTCTCCTGTGGATCCCCCTCAGAGTGGACCAGAGCGCAGAAGGGCATTCTCGGATGCTGAGCGTCTCCAGCACAATCCAAGCGGGAGAGGTAGCCCCTCAGCCAGCAGAATGGGTGAAATTATTTTGCTTCTGGTGTGTTGGTGCCATTGTGGTTGAGCTTATTAATTTAGGTAGAAAAATGGTTGCCCTGTTCTTCCAAAATACCTTTGAATTCTTTCAGCTTATGAAGAGCTTACAAAGCTGCAACAATATTTGTCATGTTAAACCTGTTGGGTCAAGCATGGTTCTACCTCAGAAAACATATGAAGATACACCAGCTCAGGAATGAGTGCTTGCCCTGAGCGTCTGCAGACCCACAGTGCCCAACAAGGGAGCCATTTCTCGGTGCTCTTCACAAATGCATTAGCATAAACAATCAGAAGTGCGAGAAATATAGTACTTCCAATTAAGTGAATGTCTTAAAAAGTAATCTCTAAGTTTTTTTTTTTTCAGCTCAATAGAAACACTCACCACAAAACTGCGATTCGTTTCAAAGGAGCCGGCGGTAATTGAAAGCTTGACCTTACCCCATCTCTGCAGAAAGGTGGCACAGATGGACTGGTGCTCTCCAGAGGACCCTCTGTCCAGCCGATGCTCCGACTGCAACCTCCAGTCTTCTCTCCCTGCTACTGGGACTTGTTAAGCTGCTGAAACCTATGATGTTAGGAGAAGTTCACTGCTTGTACACAGACTTCTGACATTTTTCAAAATCTGAGGCCAGACAGGTCATACCTTTTAGCATTACATTGTGAGCTTGCTGGTGCGTGGCCCCTGAGCCGTGCTCAGAATCACAGCCGGCACGGTGGCCAAGTCACAGACCTTCCCGCAGGGCCACCGCACTCCCCAATTTGGATTCGCCATCGATCCAATGCCAGTCACTAGCACAAACAGGCCCATGCAAACGTACGACATCATTTAGAGGACCGCAGCCGGCCGGAGGGCCTTGAAGTATCACACGACAGTGATTCCCTGTTGAGAAAATTCTTTGTCCCTGTAGGGACAGAAAGAATAACTACACAGACCAAAACGGTTTCAGGATACCACTTTATTTTTTCTTTCTGCAGGGAAAAATGTGTTATTTAATGAAAAGATAACTTTTTCTTGAGTATCTTGAAATCCTAAGGGTCAAAAAAAAAAAATACTTGGTTGTAGTGCAACTCAAGATTCTTTATTTTCACACAGACAAAATAAAACACAACACAACACAATACAACAGAAAACAAGCTTCTTTCTTCTGGTTTTGCTCTGGTCTAAAATGTTTTCATGAAATTAGACCAAAAGCATTAACAAATAACAGAAAGAATTATGCCCATGATTCAATGGTGTAAACAGTCAAATACAAACTAAATTTTTTTTTAACAAGGTGAAATTATTTCATAATGCTTACATAAAATTTAAAAAGACAAAGAAAATAAATTCCTTCTATTCACCGTACAAAGTGATAACTGCCCACTTTGAGTTTGCTGTCTTCATTACTATAATTTCCTCTCCCTCTCATAGTGCTGTTCCTCTGAGATGGCAAGAGAAATGCTGCTTCTCTGCTATTCCTCTGAGATGGCCAAAAGCTGGGCCTGCCAGGGTCTCTTAGCAAGGCCATGCGCAGAGCTGCTGCCTGAGAGCTAGGCACGGGCACAGAGAGCAGAGCTGGGCGTGGGACAGGGAAAGGGCCGAGTCCAGATGATACTGTTGGGACAACATCAGGCTGTGACCCAAGGACATTTCAAGAGACTGTAAATGCCCTCCCCACCACCACTTTCCCCTTAAGCTAAATTAGGCTGTGTTTCTGTAACTCGTAACTCAGAGTCTTGATGCTTGAGAATAGAACATGATGGGTTAGTCGCCCAGTCTGAAAAAGTCCTGGCTAAGAGCAGAAATGACTGTACTACAACGATAGTACACAAAGTAATTTCAGAAAAAATGAATGATGGTGGACCAAAAGTCATCAAAGGAGAGCTGCCTGCACAGACCCATCCTCTTGTCCTAGAAAATAAAGGTTCTGAATGTGCTTATTAATTCTAATGAGATAAATGTCGGTCTTGAGGTCACTAATGGACCATGTAGTTTCTAGTTCCCAGGACTTGGTGAGAAGGGAGATCCTGGAGGAGGAGGTGGGGAAGAGGAGGAAGAAGAGAGAGAGAAATAGAGGGGGAGAGAGAGAGAGAGGAGAAATGTTTTAAGGCAAAGAAAGAACTTGTTTACTGAAAATTTCCAGGCGTATGTTATTTCAAAGTGAGAACATTTTTACAGCTTTTCACCTACATCTACTGGTTGGATTTCTTGATTGGAAACAACAAAAGCTGGCCTGGGTGATTTAAGCAGAGGACATTTATTGGATGGGTGTTGGGGGCTTGGGGCTGAGAGGGGGCATGGGATGCTCCAGAGAACAGAGAAGCAGACGTCCCATAACAGAAGCAACCCAGTCCATTGCTGCTTCTCTAACACGTAATCTCTAAGCATTTACTCTGCACCTGCCTCGCTTGATAGTGTTTTCAAAAAGTGAGCAGGAGACCAGACTTCAGTCACACGCCTTTGGAGAAGGAGAGGAGCGGGAAAGCCCAGCTCCTTTGTCCACTTGCCCACCACAGTCAGACAAGCACCCAAGATTATTCATCCACTAACACTAATTAAAATTAAGGGAGATGATTGCTCCAAAGGAATCAGGGGACTACTGGGAAGGGGCGAATGGGAATGAAGCATTAACCAAAGGGTTGTCACAATTTACACCCAAACCAGCAAAATAGAAGAACATCAGAATCTGTAACTTTGCCAATATTTTATGTGTGTGTATATGTATAGATTCCCCTTTTAATAAGTAATTAGTGACATTTAATTATTTAAAATAATTTCTTCTTTGATTACTTGGATGTTATTAAATGTGGTTCATTTCTTTGAGTTTAGCAATGATATGCATTTTCTGTCTGTTTGCTTTCTACACTCCATCTTATGAGAATTATCTACAACCTTTAATATTTTTAAAACAAAAATCACAATAGTTCCCACTTTTTGTATGCTTAACATGTTTGAGACACTCTGCCATTCTCTTTCCGTGACATACAGGATAATGTTTAACTTAGGGAGAAACCTTCTGAGACATTTTATACACCCTTCATGTAGCAGACTGGAAGTGATTTTGTAAGACATTGTTACCTCTGAGGAAGAAAAGGAATGTAGTGCAGGTGGTAGAAAAAAGACGTAAATTTGAGATATCTGGAAATGAGATGAGTTAAAATTGATTAGTAAAAAGTGAGAAAGGGCATAGAAAGGTATATGTTGGTGTGTGTATATGTGTGTATACATTTGACAGTTGTGTCACTTTTACAAAAGAACGTAAGCCCTTCATTAAAATTTATTTGGGTTCTTAGCTTCTTAAAATGTCTCAATTTAAAGTTTTCCTTTTTCCGGTTCAGAATGACCAGTTTGAATGGGGACAAATCTTTGCCTCTTTCACAGTGGATGGGTGTAATAATTCTGGTATAACCCTAAAGAGTTTTTCTTTGGAGGTGCATTACCGTGGAGCAGATTGTAGATTTAGAATCTTAGTGTGTGTCCCATTTCTACTTCATGGAGTCAATACGACACAACAAAACAAAAAAAGCTCTGCCTTTTAGTAGGAATCAGACTCTGTATTACTTTTGATACATTTCACACTGTTCCCTATAGTCATAGATTTCATATCTTTGTTAAGCTGAGAAGTGGAATCCATGGTAGTAAGTTATGATAATTACAATTTTATTCTATAAGAAAACACTCCAAAAATTTTATTTATATTAAAAACATTCAACTACGCTTTTTCCTCCATCACCTTTTTCACTCTCTCCAGTTTCCTTATGAATATAAGCCAAATTTTGCCTATGTTTCTGTAACATTCCTGGTGACATTTGCTATGGGACTCTAATTATGTATCTCCAAGAAGTTATAGGAAATGAAATGATGCACCGGCCTGTGAGAAATTCTGGGATTGCAATAGAAAGGCAAGATGAAAATCTCAATCAATCAACAATCACAGTTTATTCAGTTCAATTAAATATTTGCCATTTGACTGCTGTGTTCCAGGCATGATGTGTATGCTGGGAACAGTGGAATAAACCAGGTACAGGCCCAGCCTGGAGGAATTTACCCTCCAGTGAAGGAGATGCCCACATATCCTGTCTCAGGAGGATTTATTTAAAGCCCAGGCATGCGCTGTTGGCTCCCAGAGCAGACAGCAGGCTGCCCAGCCCCCTCTGGGGATTGGGGAGGGCTCTGGGGGACAAGACTCCAGTGGACACAGATGATGGCCTGCCCAGATCCCTGGGGACCCTTTCATCAGCTCCGTGCAGCTCATCCCCTGGCCTCTGCATGCCTTTCTGTTAATGGATAGCACCTGCCAACTTCATCAAGGGGGCCCCCTGGGCCGTGAGTGGCCCCGTCCACCCAGAAAACCAGAAGTGACAGGCATTTGGGAGTTTCCAGGCCAGGACCTACCCAGCTGCCTGTGCGCAATGACTGGCTGCTGCCGAGAACAAAGCCTTGCTTCCGAGGTGCGCTTCACTCCAGAGCTCTTGCAGGGCCCGCAGGGCGGGGCTCCACCTGGGATTACCCCTGGCTGGCTTCTCCTGTCCGTGCCCTGGCCCCTCACTCTCCCTCCTGGGAGCACCTCGTCAGGCAACGGCTTGCACTTCAATCGTGGAGTCTAAGCCTGCCTAAGATAGAGATCAATGTTGATAGGTGACTTAGACAGTTAAAAGAAGGCAAATGGAGGAAAAACGGACACTGGAGAACATGAAGAATTTGAGGATGAGCAGGGAAAGCAGGAGGTGAGGATAAGAGGGTTGTTAGGACATGGTAAGGTGGGATTTGCATTCGTTCATTCATTCATTAGTTCATTCATTCAGTAAGTGCTTACTTAGAATGTACTAGCCACCATTCTAGGAATTGACAACAGGCAGCTGTATGAGTTTGCTAGGGCAGCCGTAATAAACCAGCACAGATGGGGCGGCTTAAAGAAAGATATGTATTTTCTCCCAGTCCTGGAGGCTGGAAGTCCAAGATCAAGATGCGGGCAGGGTTGGTTTTTCCCAAGGCCTCCCTCCTTGGATTGAAGAGGATCGTCTTCTCCCTGTGTGTCTGTGTCCTACTCTCCTCTTCTTATAAAGACACCAGTCACATCAGATTAGGACCTACCCTAATGACCTCATTTTACCTTAATTACCTCTGTAGAGACCGTTCTCCAAACACAGTCATATTCCGAGGCACCGGGGGTTAGGGATTTAACATATGAATTTTTTGGAAGGACACAATTTAACACATAAGAGCTATTAATAAGACAGACAAAAATGCCTTCTGGTGGGGCACTGAAGTGGGTAAGACAGAAAAACAACAAAATAAACAAGTCATATATATACATAGTATCCCAGATACAGAAAAGACACCAGAAGGAAAATGGAGTGGGGATGGAGCTGGGGGAGGAGTGACTGTTAGTTGGGGACCCTGGAGAATCTTCCCAAGGGGACAGCATTTGAGTGGATGCCTGCCATGCCCAGGAGTTTGGACTCTGTTCTCTCGAAAGCCAGCACACATTGAAGATTTTAGGTAGGAGGGTGACACGGTGAGGTTGAAGATATCACATATCACTCCTAAACATTTTCCACATATTTCCACCCCTCCTAGCACTGCCATCGTGATGTTCTGCAGGCGTTCCCCGACCCTCAGCTGGATTGCTGTAACAGCCTCCCCGCTGGCATCCTAACTGAAGTTCTCTATCTTCAAATTTGCCCACACAGCAGCCAGAGTAATCCGTCTAAAATAGGAGCCCTGCCATGGCAGGCACCTCTGCTTAAAATCCTTCCTCACCTCCATATCTCCAAACAAGCTCCTTTGGGAAACTTCATGTTATTCTAAGAGACACATGGCCCCGGGGTGCAACTTTCACCCTTTATAAAATATGCAGCATGAATATTACATACAGATGCTTTGGTAACTAATTAATTACCAACTTAATTTAAAGCATTTTTGGGCTCATGGTGGTCATTTACTGTTACCATTTATTCTCATTTACAGACCCCAGAAATAAAACTATCATCTTAAACCACTTGAAGTTATGATATTACAAAGGGGGCTGTCTTGTCTGTCAGCATTTGGGCCTCCTGGCCATGGTGGGAGAGTCCATGTAGATGGGACAAGTAAGGCTTTCACACAGCTCCTGCCTCACCCACCGTGCCCACTTCTCATGTTGTGCCTCCAGCAATAGAGCTCCACAGTTCCTTTCATCCCAAAAGTGTCTAGAGCATCTCTTCACATCCCCTGCTGCTCTCTCCCAACCCTGCACAGTCTCACTCCTGCTCGCCTTTTGGGACACAGCTCAGGCTTCAGTTTCTTTAGGAATCGTCCCTTCCCTTCCCTCCTCCCTTCTCCCTGATCAGGGTGTTGATAAATGTCTGTGATTCTCATGATACAGGAAATGTGCTAGGAAGCCCTACGTACATGTGCTCTCCTCCCGTTGAAGTCCCATGGGTGCTCTATTGTTATTCCCAATATATAGATGAAAAAACTGAAGAGATTAAGTTACTCGGCCAGAGTCACGTGGCTAGCAGGCGGCAGAGCCTGGATTTGCACCTGTCTCCAGAGCTCACGCTCCCAGCATGCCCTGTTGGGTTTCTCCACGGGGTGTGTCTGTGTCATGAGTGTGCCATGTGGTGCTATAACTGCCTGTAGGCGCCATCTGGAGAGTGGAATTGGTTACGGGCAACAGCCCCTCCTCTGGCTCACAGTTGGCATTTGATAAATGTCTGTTGAATCATTAACTCACTCACGGCTTACCATTTCCTTCACCTTTAAATTGCATTTCCCTTTTGGTGTGAATTCTCTATTTAAACACTTTATCTCCGTGCAGAGAAAAGACAAGTCTGATTAAAGATTGGAACAAATTCTTATTTACCTTGTTGACAAGAAAACCCAAATTGCAGTGTGAAGCCCAGGTATCAAACATTAGTTTCAGAAGAGGAAATGTTTTGGATCAGTGTAGTGCCCAAGGCTGTATTTATAAACAGTCTTTTGTAGAAGTGTTTATTATAGAACAAGCAAATGATGGTCTTGGGAGGAGTTGATTACCTCTACATTCCATTGCCCCCTGAGAATTGATTTCTCTTCCCCATGGAAGAGAGATAAGACACATACTCTAGGGTCATGGGAAGAAGGAGACGGAGGGGAGGAGATGTGACGGTGGCACTGAGTTGCTTAGTAAAATAAGCTTCACTACCCCTGTCATTGGTGGCCCATGGGGGACCTCTTCCCTGTGATCCGTGGGCAGGGGTGCTGAATCTGCACACACCCACATCACGGTGAATTTTCCTCTTCATCGTGTATTTGCTGGCATCCTTGCCATGCCATTGTGTGCAAATTTCAAGGGACAATTGTTCTTCCCCATAAATTAAAAAAATTCTCACATTATGAGCCCTGTTGACTGGTAGGAAGGCCATTACCAAGATTTATTGACTTGGGGGAGTCACATTTTCTTGGGCACTGCAGAGCCTAAACATTAGTATCTAGACTAAACATTTTTGGTCTTGAAAGCTTTCCTTTCTTTTAAATTGGTTTCCATGCCAAAGCTCTTCTTTTCTCATTAAAGTTTTCCTCTCTTGTGTGGGAGGACTGTACCCTATAAAATTGCACATGATTTCCCCAAAACTTTGTCAAATAATCATGTTAACTGGTTATCTGACAAAGTTGCATTTCTAAGTTCAAACCAATTCTTTCTAAAAAATACCATTAATCTTTCAACTGTCAACAGACTGTTGACTGAGCTATTGCAAACATTTCTTATCATTGAATATACTTTTTTACTGGCAAAATCATTGCCACAATAAGACTTTTATGCATCAGAAGAAATTAGGTTGTATATAAAAATATGAAATACAGAAGGAATTTTTAAGTTCTCTGGTGTTTAATCAGTATAAATATTCTGAGAGTGCCACTCAGACTTTCAAAATTTTCTGTGTGTTCCGCCCTCAATTATCCAATCAATGAAATCACACATGCTAACATTTTATATATCTCTCAAATGTTTTTATGAGATATTTATGGCTAAACTTCTAATCGGTGGAAGGGCCAGCCCACAGATGACGGTAGTGACACATCTGTTACCACACCTTGAGACAGTGCCTCCAATTGCACAGCTGCAGCACTGGAGCCAAGGATTAAGGTGTGCCTGCTGCTCCCTGGATGGTCTCTTGCCTGCTCTAATGGAGATGAACTCCTAATAAACCACACAGTCCATGTGGACATGGTTTCCAGCTCAGAAACTCCAATTCTAGTAACTGCATGAATACTTGTGTTATGTAACCTGGGTGAAAATGAAAGACTTGCATAGTTATTAAAAGCAAAAATGGAAAAATAAACTCCAATGCTAACACCTACAAAGGTACAATGACAAATATAGGCATATTCTGTGTTTATCAAATTGATTATGTCTTTGGATTAATTGGCAAAAAAAGAACATAAAACAAAAATAACATAGATTCTCAGTTGATAGCTCTTTTGTAGGTATGGAATCATGGTATGGCTCTCTGAATGAGGTGCGTTCAATCCCAACTCACCCTTTATGAACCATGTAGTCCTGGGCACTTGTGTGCCTCAGTTTCTCAAAGGGTTTGGGGAGAATTAAATGAGATACTTTTTATAAAGCAGACTTTGTTGTTGTTCTCATGATGATGTAATAGTTTTATCTCCCTCCCTCATGGGCCTGCACCCCTGCTCATACATATTTTCTGCCTACATAGTCGATGTTAGTTTTATATATATCCCTATTCCTAGATGTGTAAAGAGCATTCAGGGAAGTACGCCTGTACATTCTTCCTTTGTCTTTTGTACATGGCATTTCCAGTCTTTTGTTTGCTGGTTTGTTTTACACATTGTAGTGGTTCTGAGTTCAGGTTGTGCCTTATTAGTGCATATATTTAATATAGTAGCAATTTTTATTCATCCTAAAATACTAGTATTCAATCAATAGAATGAATTAGTGATGTTTTAGAGTTAAGTGAGTATGGTAATGATACTAATTTTATTTTCAATGCTTTATTAATAGTACGTCTTGAATTTTATAAAGATTTTTCTGACAGGCTCCTTGCCTTCTTTGCATTTGTTAACTGGAATGTGCAGTTATTATTTTGCTTTATTGCTGACTGATTTTCTATTAGTCTCTATAACAATATTGCTTACTTTATTTATTGGTCTATAATGCCATGATATTAATAGTCTCTGTGCTTAATTCTAAAATCTTTATTTGACTAAAATTCATTCCAACTTTTGCCATTAAGACCTCAAATCTATATAAGGTCTTTATAACTGAGTCAGTGGAGTTGTTATGTGATTCAACTCTGTATAATGTTCCATTAAGCACCCCTAGGTGCACGGAACCATTTCAGTGGTAGATTTATTAAAAATAAATATAAGCTTAGGAGATATTTTCTCAAAATATACAAAGCAACCTCATAAAAATCTTGTATTTATATATATATTGAACATAGAAAAAGTCTGATGTCTTCCTAGTATTAAATTTTTATAATGATAGCTCTCTTTTACAAAGAAAAGGTCATTACATGTACAAAATGACACAAAATATCAACAAGATATAGAATTTACCATGAAAAGGAAGATCTTAAGAGAAAAAGGGCTATTCTGAAGAAGGGTTGGTAGAGGTTAAAATATTGGTACATGAACTAGAGAAAACTAGACAGATTTATTAACTATCACTAGAATTTTTCTGTAAAAATCAACTAAATTATGGTCAGAAATCTAGATAGTAAATTCCTGCTTTAAATAAGTGAATAACCAAAAAATTCAGGATGTTACAATTGAGATTTGAAGTGAACATCTTATACATGCATGTATTCATGTGCTATTGTTAAGTGTCATATTTGTATATTTTTTACTGTTGATGCATCTAGAAATTATAGTGAAGATAAAAGAAGCTTAAGAAATGGTCTGTTTTCACAAGGGTATTTGGGGGAAGATGACACATAAAATAGATGTGTGTGATCAACTAAGCAATTAAACAATGTTACAGGAATTCAGAGAAGAGAGAGCCTTACAAACACCAGAGTAGTTAGAAAATTCTCCATGTATGTGGTGAGGGTTAGGCTGGTTTTTGAAGATTGAAAAGTAAGAGGAGAGGCAATAAGAACTGAAATCTTAAATGACCAGAGAAAAATATCTTTTCTTCCCGGGCAGTTCTGGTGAAAAGAACACTGGACTAAAAACCAGCCATTCTGAGTTTAAAGCTTAGTTCTGTCACTACCTAGCGGTGAGTCCTTAGGCAAGTCGTTTTATTTTTCTACACGTCAAATTTCTCATCTATAAACCTGGGGAACTGGTGTCTTCCAGCTCTTAAATTTGATGCTTCTAAGGAATCTTTTAATGCGCCGAGCTGAGCTAAAGGGGGGCAGCCAGCCTGTGCCTCTCCCGGGCGCAGCTCCCATCACGAGGGACCAGACATCTGCCCTTGGGTGAGGGGAGCCAGTCCAAATGAATTCTCATGCAGCCTCCATGGGCAACAAAGGGCCTCAAAGTCCGCAGGGAGGACAGGCTCCGTCCCTTTCCTCTTGGCTTTCTTGATCAAACATAAATTATGTTTTCACCCTGACAGAGATTATTTGTTCCTCTTTCTCCTGCTAGCTGACCCCAGAGGCTCTGGAGTGTTTCATCAGAAATTCTTGCCACTGATTTGAGATCCCTGAAAGCATTTCCTAAAATACTTTGAACTCCAGCTAGACTGTTGAGCTGTTTCCTCTGGTGATGCATCTTTAAAATACGAGGAAAACCTGTTTTTAAATTTATAAATTAGAGTCTTGAGCATATTTCTATGTCATGCGTGTATGTTTGTGTGTGTGTGTAATACATACATCACACGTTATATACAATTTATCTCTGCAGATGAATATACTAGTGGAGGCTACTGTTTAAAAGGATCTTCTTCATTTTGTTCAAAAGGTAACATTAATAATGGAGTTAGTTTTGAAAAACACAAATGGATAAACATGAAAATAATCACAACACAATTAAATGTGTTGTGGGGGAAAATGCACAGAATTTAACAGAGCAAAGGTTTTCCCCAAGACCCCAGAGTGAAAAATCATTCTTTGAGTTGGTCCAAACGAAAAACCACTCAGAGGGATGGCAAAGAAAGAGCTGGGGTCAGCACCAATGCTGAAGATGAGGAAAGCAAGAGTGCACATCTGTCTATATGTAAAAGCATCATATGTGTTTCAAAACCACACGCTTTACACAGACTATGGGAACGCTGCATTTTCCTCATTAATGTCATAAAGTTATTTTAGTTACTAAAAAGGATGAGTTGAGAGGGCCGGCTTCATGGCATAGTGATTAAGTTTGGTGTGCTCTGCTTCAGCAGCCTGGGTTCGTGGGTTTGGATGCCAACCACAGACTTATGTCACTGGTCAGCCATGCTATGGTGGTGACCCACATACAAAATAAAGGAGTATTGGCACAAATGTTAGCTCAGAGCTAATCTTCCTGTAGCTCAGGGTGAATCTTCCTCAGCAAAAGAAAGAAGAAAGAAAGAAAGAAAGAAAGAAAGAAAGAAAGAAAGAAAGAAAGAAAGAAAGAAAGAAAGAAAGAAAGAAAGAAAGAAAGAAAGAAGGAAGGAAGGAAGGAAGGAAGGAAGGAAGGAAGGAAGGAAGGAAGGAAGGAAGGAAGGAAGGAAGGAAGGAAGGAAAGAAAGAAAGAAAGAAAGGATGAGTTGACACATCTACCACAAAGCAAAGGAAATGGGAATTTTCACTAAATTTTTGAAAGCACTTTGTCAAGAGAAAGATATGTACCATGAGCTGGGAGGGGGAAAAAAAAGGCGATGACGATCCCACCTTCATCCCACAGTCATGACTCTCCCTGGATACCAGGGAAGACAATACACACTTGAGACTCCGTTTGAAATCCCCTGCCACACTCTCAAATAATAGATGGGTCTTTCTTTAAACCAGGGTTTCTCAGCCCTGGCACTGTTCACATTTTGGGCCAGAAAACTCTTGGTCATGGATAGTTGTCTCACTTTTAGCAGCTCACGAGATGCCAATAGAACTTCTCTCCCTCCCCAGTTGGGACAGCCAAAATGTCTCTGGACTTTCCCAAATGCCCCCTGGTATCAGAGTCAGGGTGAGGGGAGTAGCCCCATTGAGAACCGCTTCTTCACACTCTGGATGGGAGCAGGTTATCCACTCAGGACCCCAGTGCCCTGTTGCACAATCCTGAGAACATCCTCAAAATAAAATGGTGGTGCCAAAAGTTGAGGGACTCTACTTTTAAGCCTGGGGCAAAGTCTATTAATTGGGTAAAGACCCTACTTTATGAAACAACAATTCAAAAATTTGCATCATTTCGGTGAGGATTTTTCTTTCTAAGTGGACATGGCCACAATTAAATGAAGTACCTCAATCATTTGAAATAATGGAAAATGACTCATTTTTCTTGAGTCAATCACTTAAGAATTATTTCTATTGTGTAGAAAACAAATGAAATATTCATTTTTACAGAAAATATGACAACAATCAAATATTTTTAAAAATAGAAATGCAACACTCAACATTTGTGTTAATGTAGCCAATCCACTATGGTCCATATAGTTATCACTTCGCTTTGATTAAGTCAATCCGTAAGACCTGCATGCAGAATTCCCTCTTCTGTCCCCACCAGATGGCCAGACCCAGGGCAGTGACTCTTGTGGTTGCTGGGGAGGGGCTAGAGACTAAAGCTGGCAATGAAGCAGACACTTCCTCTTCCTCAAGGGTTTACATGCTGACAGGTGCTTTCATATAAGATTGATTGCACTCATTGAGATAAACCTTTGTATTTCATCTTAATCATCAATTCTTTACTCACCATTTCCATTAAATTATCTCAAATCCATGGCAATAACAGTAATGACCAACAATGTTTATTGACTATGTTCCATGAACTTGTTTAAGCATTTGCTTACGTCATCTCTTTTAATCTTTGCTACAACCTCACAATTTGGCATTGTCGTTGTCTCTATTTTCAAAAACAGATAACGGAGACTTAGGGAAGTTACAAGAATTCTAGTCTGGGACAACGTGGTGTCAGGCCTCTGCTCCACCGCTGTGCATTGTCTTCTTCCTTCCCAGTCACCGACTGATGAAGAAACCACAAATTTATAAAAATACTCTTTTTGGATTTTCTAATCAAGGCGTTCATTACTACTTATAATGTTCTAATAAATATAAACTTTATAAAATTTTGTAGAAATATATAAAATTAAACATTAAAAATGATATGACCCACAAATTTACCTAAATTTATTTTTTGAGTTCTTTTCATGCTTACTAACTCCCAAGGAAAGGAGTCCTTTGATGGTGGTGGTGGGACAGTCACATGTGAAAAATGTAAAGATAGAAAGGCTCTCGTCATGGAGCTGCTAAAAACAGACATTTCTTTTCCCTCTCAGGATCCACATAGACCAAATCTAATGCTTCTGTTGCTGTTTTCAAATTTCCAGGATCATAATACAAGTGAACTGAAATCTCGGGTTAAGTCTCACCCTGATCTTGCTGAGCACGGTATCACCTTAGGACCTGCTCAGGATCCAGGCACATCGATTTAGGACATAGACCTACCCCAAATGCTTCCTACTTGGCAACACTTGACTCACCCTTCCACCCTGTAGAGGTCTTTGGGATTCTCATTTTGTCACCAGCCCCTTAGCTCTCACACTGGATTTTCATCAAGTATGAAACTGACGGGCCTGTGGTCTGTGCCCTTGTGTAGGTCAGTGCTGACATGGGCCTCCCTGAAAATGAGGCTGGGCTGGAAAAGACAAAAGAGGAATGAAATCATTCTACCTTGGGATCAAGCTAGCCATGCATGCCACTGCCTGCATTACCATGTCCACAGCAACATCCCATGAGGGACTATACAGTACCCACTACAACCCAGATGCATGGGGACTGCAACCTTCCCTGGCTCTTGTAGTCTGCTTCATTTCTCTTTAACTATAACTTTCTGCAAGGGGGGGTCATATCTTTCTTGATCTCCACTCAGTTCCCAGTGCTTTGCACACTGCCTGACACATAGTAGATACTTAGTAAATAAGTATTGAATCAAGAAATGAATGAATTAATGGAAATTAATTCCATTACAGGAAGAAAATGGCATTTTCTAGGGAAAAATATCCTAAATTATAAAACTCCCAAGAATTAGCAAATGAATACTAATTAAGATAGTACTGAGTTATATACTATCTTTGCTTAAGATAAATGCCAGATTAAACAGTCTACATCTTTGGTAAAACTTTCATGTTCTGTTTGACAATCAAAACTATATTTGAATCTTCGCTGTTCCTTCATCTTGACCAGTGACTTCATCTGCTGTTTTCAGTTCATTTGATATGATACATCCAGGCTAGAAACTTTTGTACTAGCAAAGAGCACCTTAGACTACTTTTTTAGGCTGCTATTATATATCAAGCTTCATTCCTTCACATAAATATTTCCCAATATTTTATTATAATTTCTAACATACAATAAAGTTGAAAAATTTTAGTACCAATATACCCACAACCTATATTCTGCCAATAATACTTTACTATGCTTGTTTCACACATATCCATCCATTCATTCATCAATCATTCTTTTTTCTGATGCATTTCACACTAAATTTCAGGATTCAATATTCAGAGTTTAAAGTTTGTTTATAGGCCTTTGTTCAGATGTAAAATTCACATACAATGAAATGCACAAATCCTAAGTCTTTACTCACTGAGTTTTGGCAAATGCATACACCTGTGTTACCAAACTCCTATAAGGATACAGAACTTTACGCAATCGCAGAAGGTGCCCTCAGACACTAACAAGCAGCCCTCACCTCCACATCCTCCAGGATAACCTCTGTCCTTTTTTTTTTTTTTTTTAACCATTGATTAAATTTAGCTTTCCCTGATTTGGAACTTTATATACATGGAATCATACACTGGTTACTCTTTTGTGTGAAGCTTCTTTTGCTCAGCCTAATGTTTTTGATGCATCTATTGGGTGTATAGGAAGCTCATTCTTTTTCATTGCTCAGTAATATTTTGTTGTTTGATATTCCACATTTATCCATCCTCTTGTTGATGAACACCTTACTTGTTTCTAGTTTTTTGCTATTATGATTAAAACTGCCATGAACATTCTTGTACATAACTTTTGTGGATGTGTTTTCATTTCTCTTGAGCTAATGCCTGAGATTAGAATTGCTGAGCCATAGGATAACTGTATGTTTAATTTTGTAAGAAACTGTCAAACATTTTACAAAGTGGTTGTACATTTCTACATCCTCACCAGCAATGTACATGAGTTCCAGTTGCTCCACATCCTCAGCAACATTTGGTGTTATCATCTTTTTAATTTTAGCCGTTCTGATGGGTGTAGTGGTAGCTCTTTGTGGTGTTAATTTGCATTTCCCTGATGATAAGTGAGGTTGAGCACTTTCCCATAAGCTCAATGACCCCTTTTTATGTATTCTTATGTAAAGGGTTCACTATATTCTTTTGCCCAATTTTATTGAATTGTCTCTTTATTATTGAGTTTCAGGACGTTAATTCCCACAAATACATATTTGAAGGCTCATATCCCCACCTGGTCACTAGGAAGAAAGAGGTTAGGCAATGTTCTGTTTTCAGGACCTCTAATCCTAGCAATGTGTGTAGATCTTTCTTATTTTTCTTTTTATGATTTAAAACATGGACTAAAAAGCTAATATTTGTCTTTATCAATTTTGAAAGCTGCAGGTCATTCTAAGTATTAGCTTTCCTGTCAAATTCTCAAAGTGTATGGTCTTAATTTGTTATTGCTCTTTACATACAAGCCCTTCTTTTAATCTTTCTCACACACCCTTATGAAATATGAGTGTATCAAAGAGTCCATTATGTATGCTCACTGCCCTCTCTCTTTCTCTTTCTCCCTCCCTTTTTCCTCTCCTTTCCCTCTCAGAAGTAGCCACATCTTATATCAGAATTTCCCTTTGAAAGCCTTTAAATCTGTGCATCCTTCTCTGAGGATTTCAGAATTACACTTGACATGATCTCATCTTATCCTGCCAGAATTCTCCTCTCAGATGATGGTCAACTCCACAATGACATAGCAGCTTTTCCCCAAGATTTCTGCCTCTTCTATTCAGGCCACAGCCAGTTTCTGGTGCTCAGCATTAATTCCTGAGTAACAGTTGCCTTTGATTCTCTCTCTACTTTCTGGGAGATAAATTTGTCAGCAGAGCAAGTTTGGAAATTATCAGGTACAGTATTTTAGCAAAATGAGACTTCCAGCAGATGCCTCGAAATTGGAATCTCCCATGAGAACCATGTCATTTTGCTCTGTCATTCCTGTGGTCTTTGCCTCAAATGTGCACAGCTCATTTCTTCTGTTTTGCAAGTGCGGTCTGTTCTTTTCCTCAACCACAATGTGGTTTCTCTCTCCCTCTCCTTTTATGTTAAATAAGTCCTCAGGAGTGGGGCTTTCCCACAGGTTTTAGAGAATGTGCATGCAATTGTATACCTTTTTTGACATGCAGAGCTCATCTGCCCATTTCTAGATGATCTGTTTTTTTTTTTTTTTTTTGCTGAACAAGTGCATTAAAGCTTTCCTGCAAACCGTTCATCTGGGTCCCAGTGATAGTTCATAAATCAGAGTTCCCTCCACGTGTTAAAACCTTGTTTCCTCTCTCCTCATGGCTCACGTTCTGCCTGCTCGTGCGACGTGACCCAGGGCACCAGTCCCTCAGCATGACCAGCTCCTACACGGGTCCAGTCACTTCCTTTCTTGCTCTTTGGAGAGCCTGATATTGCCCCTCATTCGGAAAGGTCAAGTTTGTCTCCTGGAAGAAGCTTCTCATACTTGTTGTATGATTCAAAGATTCACTCTGTTCTTCTGGTTTCTGAAAAGCGCCTGGCACTTCTGTCTAGAAAATCACCGGAGCTGGAGGACCCCCGGGGTCCAGCTTCCTGTGGGTCTGCACACAGGCTGGGTGAGTGCCTGTGCATGTTAAACTCTATGCCGTCTTCTCAAGGTCTGAGACTGAGGATTGCCATCCTGATTTATAGGGTTGTGGTTGGGACATAGTGAGGAAGCTTTCTGGGAGCTGTGAAGCCCAGGACACGGGAAAGAAATGAGATATTTGAAAGACATTGCACATAAATTTGTATAAACTAACATGTACCTTATAGAATTGTATCAGAAATTAAAATAAATAATAACACAACTGGTACCGTAATACACGTGTATACACATGCATGTATGTATATATGTCAGTATATGAGTATATATATGGATGTGTCCTTCATAATATCTGGCACAGAGCAGGCATTCAAGACGTTTTCTTCTCCTTGGCTTCCTCTGCTCTTTTGTCTCTGCTATGACCGGAGGTAGACAGCGACTCTAACCCAGACAATTCCAACTGTGGAGACTTTGTCCTAGAGAACGTACCAGGGATTGTGTTCTGCGGGGCCATGCTATGCCAAGCCATACTAGAGCCTGACATACAAGTGAATAGCGGCAATACTCATCCTGTCATTATTTACAATTTCATACTCTATTCATCATTGATATTTTGCAATAATTTTGATTTTTTAAACTTGCATTAAGATATTAGTTTCTTGATGACCAAATTTGTTCACACTGCTTAATTATTGTGTCCCAGTTTAGTTCCTGTCTTACATCCTTTTAGTCCTGGCCCTGTAAATATTCTGCGTATGTTTAATGCTCAAATAATCCACAATAAAAATAGCAATTGGAGTGAGGTGTTTCTCTCTCTCTCTACATGACTTCACTGACAGTTACAAATACTAGTCACTCCAATGTTTCTCACCTTTACTCTGCCTTTCTGCTTAGCGTTTTTAAGGTTGTCATACTGATAATTAAGGCTGAAAACCAATGATCCTGCTGACAAAGGGAAGTCCTGGAAAAACGTCAGCAAAAATTGGCAAAACTTGGAGGCATATACTACAGCAGGGAACACGGTGATTTCCAGGAATTGGGAAGTGGAGCCACATGGTCATGATGGGAATGGGGCCACATGACCCTCCTTTGGGGGCACACAATACATATTCCCCAGCCACCTGATCATTGATCATTGCCTGGGACAGCAGACTGCATTCTGCTTTCTGAGGGGGATACCATCATCCATTATATCCTGATGACACATACCTTACCAAAAGGGTTTTCTACATAACATTTTAATGTTGTCACTTTCAGAGACTATTTTGTCTTTAAAGAAGAAAAGGTCAAGCCTGCAAAGTTTTAGATAGCTTTGATAGAAATCAATGCAGTGAAGGCCACATTTTCTACAAAATATTTTTGAATGTTTTATTTATTGGGTGTTCAGCTGTACAAATTAGACACATGGGATCTAACACAATTGGAGGCAGAGTTACAATTTTTATAGAACGGCTGCACCCTTCTCCCCCAAAATCTAAAATTATCTCAAAGGTCTTACTACAAATGTATAGTTAGATAAAGTAAATAAAAAGTGACTTTGACTAATTCCACAATCAGATTGAAGCTGCTGGCTTTAGGTCTTCCATTTGTGATAGTCCAGTTCTACTGGTTTCTAATACTGGGTTAAATATATTTTGGAAAACATGATTTTATAAAAGCACCAAACAGAGCAATGGCACATATGGAAGCTGAATTGCTCCTGGTGACTATAAAACTTTGATGTTTCGGTCCCTTTCTCTATATAGCCCAGTGACTGAAGATGTTTTTCCCCACATTTCTTGATGTGCTTTAGGGAGTACAGACACTATTTCCCGAATTTCCATTTCTGTAGGATTGTTAAGTTAATATGGATTCCTTCACCCCAGTGCAAAGTAAAGAGAAGGAAGTTGACAGTAGGTGAGAGACCACCCCCACCCTTCTAGGGGAAGACTTTTGCACACCTACTCCTCCTCTTCCGATGACTTCTGTCTCCACTACTCATGACTCACAGTGACTTCACCTTTCTCTGTTCCTGGCCCTTCTGTCAATCAGGTGGAAGAAGCCATCTTCGCAGGAAAATCCACGAGGGTTATTTGAGACACCAGAGAGCGTTGCACAGAATCCTGTCCCAGTCGTCAGCAATTGGAAATCCTTGAGCCCATCATACGCTTCCTGACAATTACTAGTCACAGAAGTTGGAGTTGTTATCAAATAGACCTAGTTCAAACGTCAGGCAATTTCAAAGTTAGTACAACTTACATCTGCCAATAACCAAAATCTCAAATGAATTTGCTTGGCGATTGTTGTACCCAAAATTGTTTCCATATAATTCACAAGGCCACATGGGTCACGTCACCTGTCTTCTCCCAATGTGCTTTATCTATGGAGTCTTTAACAAAGAAGACCCTAAATGTATGTTATGTGAAAAACAAGTTACACTTTGTATACTTGGCCATAATTGCTATCATTTACTACACAAATTTTGTTACTTGTTTCTAATAAAAGAAGCGCTCTTTATAGAAAGAGAAAAAGTACAGATAATATAGAGAGAAGCCATTCCTGGTAAAGATACAATTTTAGGAAAACTTTTACAGAAACTATGTAATCAAGGAAAAGAAATTGAGACTTGAGTTGATGTAGACATTGCGTCACTCATTTTCCCTTTGGAGCTGTTGCAGAACCCAGAGGCCTCTATCATCAGGACATAAACCCTGCAGAGGGCAGATGGGTGCAGCCAGGTGGGACCAGAGGAGGGGGCTCTGCAGTTTCATTCAAAGGCAGCCTTGACTATGCTAGGCTGAGGGTTGAATCAATATTCCCTGATAGAATGTCTAGAAAGTTAACACCAAAACCAAGCTGCTCTACTTAATCACACGTTATCTGATCAGTAAATGGTGTATAGTTTTTTCCATAGTGTAAATTTAATCATTTTCAAAGAAGATTGTTTTTATTGTTTTTGGGAATGCCAGAGCTAAATACCCTCTTTTAAGGTGCTGGAAAAGAAAGAGGCTGAGCTTGGTTGACATCAGCTTGCAGTTTCAGACAACATTTTGGTGCCCAGAGAGGTTGGAAATGGAAAAGAACACCTTCATGCGCCTGGATCCTGTCCAGGTCTGCCACCCTGGGTAGACATCTGGAGAGTTCTCTGCTCCCAAAGCAGTCTTTCAGGGCTGGGCTGGTGATGCTGTCCTCCTATAAATTTGAATCTGGAGGAGAGATTCCAGTCCACCTTCCTCTAGATGGTGAAATTGCAAGATGGAAGACTCAGGAACCAGAGGCAGCCACGCTCCACCCTGGAGCTTATACAAGTCCTGTGTGTTTTCCTGCTTCATCTGCCCGTTTCTCCCTTTCCCAGGGCACAAGACCCCATGCATGTGGGACTGTCCTCCTGCTGGGCTCCTGTGCATTCTTGCAGATCTCTTCTCTAGCACCTCCTACTGTCTCCTCCTTAGATCTGGAGGCCAAGGTTACCATATATCCAAGACTTGGTTTTCTGTCACTCATTTGTAAAATAATGATAAAGGACCCAACTTTACAAAGTCTTGTGTTGACTGGAGATAGTGGACATGAAAGACCCTGCGAGGAGCCTGGCACATAACAGGTGTTTGTCCATTGTAGCTTCCGCTGTTGGTCTTGACAGAAACCCCAGGAAGAGCAATGTCAATATCCTCCCTTTCAGATGAGAGACCAGGCTGGGAGATTTCCTGTCTTGCCCGAGCCAATGTACAGCAGGATGTACTTCAGACTAGTTTTATCTGTCTCTCTCCAAAACTCACACGTCGTGCTGTTCTCTCCATTGTGCAGAAATCAATTCACAGGGACAGCAGGTAGCAGAATGAGAAGAATGATCTTTTCAAGCTTGGTTTTAGGATAAAAATACCATGCTATTGTTTCTATCTGAAATGCAATCCCACAGTGATATTAATATTTGAGTACCTACTATGCGCCCAACTTCATTGGGCATTTTTTCAACATGATTTGACTCCTCACAGTCTGCAGTGCAGGCATCATGATAGTCTAAAGATGAAAACCAAGGTGTAGAGAGATTAAACAGCTGTGGGAGTCCACACAGCTGCAAAATGGTCCCTCTGGGCTGCAACCCAAGGTTGGCCAGTCTCCAGAGCAGGAGTTCTTTCCCATGCTTCCCTCCTGAAGATGAGAGTGAATTGCCCAAGGATATTTTCTCTCTCATCAACTTACCTGGGAAGAGAAATCATCAAAATATATTTTAATTGGAAAGAAAGAAATCAGAAATAAAAGGAAATTCCTAAAGTTAAAATGCTTGCCCCAGACTGGAAATCTGTTTTCCTTTTGGTAGAGTTGATGGTCTTTCTTGGTGAAGATCCTACTAATCTCAGATTGACTGGTGTTCTCGCAACAGCAGGATGATCTTCCATCACAGCAGCTAAGGTGAAGAACACAGCTGTACAGAGAAGCTGACGGAGAAACCTTCCAAAGCCCGACAACAGGAGGGAAGAGAAGAGGGAAAGTTCTTAGATTTGGCAAAACCAGACATAAATAGAAGAAACTCAAGTTACTGGAGAACAATGAAATAAAAGAGGAATGATTACAGAGCTTAGTAATGGTAGACTAGCCAATAGTTACATGTGTTCTAACTCTGAAATTCTCCTGAATGAGCATGCAGGTTCTTTTGAACTTTGCTTTGTTTTACATTTGTAATTGTTATGGACAAATTCAATGTTTGCTCCTGAGGATGGCTCCCACAATGTGTCAAGATCCTCAAGATTCTGTGTAAGGGCCTTTTCTTCTTTGGGAGGAAGCCACTTGAACGAAGTGTGTTGTGTTGTCTGCACCTCTGGAGAAGCCTTTGGTTTATAGCACATTCCCCACCAGGGCACACTGGAGTGTTGTCACAAAGAAATGTAACTGTGTAGAGATTTAGATAAAGCATGGAGCAGGGTCTCAAAGGCATTCTAGGAAAGAATTTATAATTAACATGAGGCACAAAGTTCCCAAAATTGAATTTCATGCGTAATTGCGCCATTCATTACGGTCGATAATTACCATTTCAAAACATGAAATGTAACATGTGGATAATTTGGATACTGAAAGGGTTAATAAAGTTACCCTTGGAATGTGGTAGCAGGGGCTATCGGTAAAAATAACAACGATGTTGTAATGAGTTGGAATGTGTGTTCTTGTCCTGGAAGATTTTTACACACACTTATTTTTAAGCGTTTGATAGTTACAGGGAAAATGTCAGGAAGACATTTTCAGAACTGCTAAAGGGCAGAGTCCTCAAAGGGGCAGGTCTCTTGTGTTGTTTTCATTTTACAGGCGAGAAGGTGTAATTCCTATCACCATAACGTGCATACTCTATGCTAGCCCTCGTGCAAGGAGTAGGTCAGATACATAAGACACATATTTATACCGTATTATTTTCCTGCAAGTTGATTTTTTAAAGATGTAATAGTATTTGCAGACACCTTTTTCTGTCAGTGTACATATCTCTTGCTTCTAATAGTCACATGTTGGTAATCTAGAGTGAAAATGAATTCTAACTTTTTAAGTTCCCTTTTTGTTCAAGAGATATGTTTTTTTCTTCATTTATTTCTTGGCTGTTATGAATGATGCAACAATGACCAGCTGTGGAATTATACTTTTGTTCAAGTATCAGAATTTTTATATGATAGATTTCAGGGAGAGGTACCTCTGGGCCAAAGAACAGGCTCATATTAAATTTCGATGTTACTGGTAAATTCTGCACTAAGAAACACATTTCTATCAGGTTATTCAGCAGTATACACACAAAGGTGCTCATTTCCCACGTCCTCATCACCTAAGATGTGATGGCGATTTTAACTGTTGTCAAGGTGATGGGCGATGGCATTTATCTCGCTGTTTTAAGTTGCATGTTTTGGTCACTTATGAGGTTGTACATTTTGAATGGTCATTGTCAATTTATATGTCTTCTTCTGCACTTGGCCTATTTATTAACTGTTATTCTATTTTCATATTTTTCTTGTTGATCTGCCTGTCAGTGATTTTATTTGGCTATTTTAGCCACACTTGTTGATACTTTCTCGTGGAGAATGGCACACCTTTTCTCTTGGTGTGTGATGTCCTTCAGTTTGATTTTTTGGTTTTCTGGAGCTGTGATTGGGGTAACACCAGAGCACCTGGGAAAAAGCTTCACATACAAAGTTCTTCAGTCCTGCAGGGCTCACGGGGAAGGGAAGGACCCCAGGCAGATAGGATGCAGAGACACTTCATGGCCCTGCTGTTCCTAAATGTTCCTCCTGCTCAGGAGGCATCATCCTGAATTTCCATCGTAAGTAAAATCCAGGATTCAAGGAGACCAAGCACTGCAGCCAACTCTAAAAACCTACAATATCAGCATTTAGAAATTCCTCATTTTCATTATTTTTTCTGCACATCAAGAAATTTGAAGTCAATTTCAGGGGTACAATTTTTGGACAACGTACAAAAATTATGCAGGCCAGGAATAAGACCCTTTTTACTTGATGGTAGACAAATTTTAGTAGTTACATGAAATGTTTCCCAAGCTCAATTTGAACAATGTTAGATTCAGAAGAGGATCACTAGGGATAAGAGCTAATTTGTATTCTTGGCTTCCGTGGGACAGATACCGTGACACTGTTTATTCGTGTTACTGACACCTGCGCTCAACCAGTACACTGAGTGACATAACTGCCTCTGAGCCAACTAGGCTCATCCAGCATCTGCTATGTGGAGGTGACACTATGCCAGTTGCAAAGATGAATGGCTCGTCTTTGAGGAGTTTACATTGTATAGAGCAATCATTTCAGTGTGCCTGCCATTTCAAAGTTTAAGGGATTTTTCACATACATTATCTTCTTTCTATCCTCAGGGTTAACTTTGCCCCGAAAAAAAGAACGAAATAAAACACAGCATCTGGATTTTTAGGAAAGGGAAGCCCAGACATTATTTGAGAGTTCTGAATTTATTTTAGAAGGTCCAGTATGTTAAGCAATTTTGTGGGCAAAGCCACAGCTTTGGTCACACATGGAAATCCGTGGTCTCCGTGTGGTCCCTGTTCTCAGGGACCTGGTGCATGCTTTGGTGCCTCATAGCAGGGAAAGCCTCAGGTTGGTTCTGCAGAAACTTCCGTTCTGCTCATCTGGAATTGGAGCGGATGTCTAGGGATACAACCTGCAATAGCCACATTCACCCAGTTAATCAAAATTCGTGTCACTTGAATCTCTTTCAGGCCCAAACTTAAAACCGCCCAGTACAAACCATCCTGCCCATCCACTGGTGACTAGAGCATACATGAGTGCTTCGCTGTGTATGAGAGTTTGTCTCTGACTCTGTGAGTGTGTGATGGTCAGTGTGTGTGCCTGTGTGTGAGTGCATACCTCTGTGTATGAGTGTTGCCCTGTATGAGTATGTCGGCATGCATAGGTGTGAATCAGCATGAATGTATCTGTGTCTGAATGTTTTAGCATGTCAGCGTGTGTGCAACACATGCCTGTGCCATGGTGCACTCACACTGTGCACGCGGACATCCTGTTTCAGACAGCTGTAAACTACAGCTTTCCTGACCTCGTGGTCTGGGCCCGCAGGCTAAGAACTGGTGAAAATGCTCTTGGATCTGACCTCATAGCAATAATTTGTTTTAGAGGCACAATTATTTATTGCCAATAGTTCAATAAACTATTGAATAATTTGCCAACTAATTATTCAATAGTTAGGCAGCAGTACTAATTGTTACAAATGGTAAAATGATCTTCATTTCTGTTAAAATATACTCTGTTTTAAAACTGAAACTTGGGGGGCCGGCCCGGTGGCACAAGCAGTTAAGTGCACGCGCTCCGCTGCGGCAGCCCAGGGTTCGCCGGTTCGGATCCCACATGCGCACTGACTCACCGCTTGGCAAGCCATGCTGTGGTGGCATCCCATATAAAGTGGAGGAAGATGGGCATGGATGTTAGCCTAGTGCCAGTCTTCCTCAGCAAAAAGAGGAGGATTGGCAGATGTTAGCTCAGGGCCGATCTTCCTCAAAAAAAAAAAAAAATGAAACGGGTTTCAACAATGTAAATGCTTGCATAGAAAAAGACTTTGGAAAACAGAGCAAAAATTCAAGAATACTGAATTCTTGAGAAGTTGAACTGCACATTTACTGGCAGAACTGTAGTTGAGCTACCAAGTGAAGATGATTACAGAGTGACAAAGTGGCGATGTCTTTCTGCAGAGTACGCTTCATGGAGAATGAAGGCTTCCACATGAGCTAAACTCTGATGCCACACGTGTAATTTATTTACCAGAAGTTTCTAAATTGAAGGACAGAACACTAATTTAGAGCATATTTTTATTTTAAGGAGCTTGTGCATGGTTTTAGGTAAGATTCTATGTATTAAAAATAAAGAGGTCCTCACATGATTACAAGTAATCAGAACATTCCCTATTGTGTGGTTAATCTAATTTACATTAAAAAAAACAAAAACCATTCAACAACGCACATTTTCAGGTCTTAAATGTTGCTTATGGGGGCCGGCCAGGTGGCGTAGTGGTCAAGTTTGAGTGCTCTGCTTCATGGTTTCAGATTCCGGGCGCATACCTACCCACCACTTATCAAGCCATGCTGTGGCAGGTGTCCCACATATAAAGTAGAGGAAGATGAGCACGGATGTTAGCACAGGGCCAACCTTCCTCGGCAAAAAGAGGGGGATTGGCAACAGATGTTAGCTCAGAGCTAATTTTCCTCACCAAAAAAAAAAAAATAAGAAGAAAGTAGCTTATGTGGCTTGTTAACCGTCCATCTCTCTCATCTACCGTCTGCTTGTCATTCATCCTCCTTTCATTATCTCAGAAGTCTGGGCGCTGAGTAGACATTGGGTCCCTGCACTGTGGCCGCTGTCCTCAATGGGACAGGAGCTCATGTGATTCTGGTAACTTGGAACTCCCTATCATCACACATCTCTGCACTTCCAGCTTTCTTGCAGCCAGTGATGTCCTCTGCCTTTATTCAATTCTGCTTGTTTTCTGCTCTCTCAGCATGAGCAAAGTTGGGTCCCTCCATTGACTTGAGAGGAAGCCACCCAGATGTGCTGATTCATCCAGAGGCAAGAAAAGAGTGGAGAATCCTCTTCTCAGAGTTGAGCTTGTGCTGAAATAACACCACGTGGGGATGCTGGGCTCTCCATGGGGCCTCCTGAGTACCTTCCTTCTTCTTAGCTGTTGCCTGTGTTGCTGACAGAGGCCAGCTGAGGACAATGTCTCTTCGTGTGGAGCTGCAGGGGCCTGCTAACTGAACACCCAGTGCTTGCACTGCCTCCAGGTAGAGGGGAGAGGGGACGGCACTCCACTCCCTGTGGATGCCACTCCCAAAGACGAGAAGAGGGAAAGGAGGCAGAGGTTGACTTTCCTACTTCTCCAATCAGACAAGACGTTCCCCTCCTAGGGTGGTGAGAGAAGGGACAGTGGGACGCCTGACCATCAGGATGGGGACGAGGGGAAGGCCAGAGGAGGAAACATCAACAATCCAGGTGAGTTCACATGGAGAGACAACATTCTCAATTATTCAAAGTCCAAGGCAAAGAAATTCCCAATATTACTAATATTAAATCTGGAATATCTGCATTTAGATTTATCAAGGTTAAACAATTTTGTCAAAGAACAAAAAACAAGCACTTTTGTCAATTTTTGTAACCCATGGGCCCATTCTAGAGTCAGAGCTTGAAAAGCAATTTCCCTGCTAAAAAGTAATTTAAAGTTCCTCTAGACCAGTACTGTCCACTACAAATGTAAGAACTACAAATGCAAGCCATGTGTGTCATTTTAATTTTCTTGTAGCAACATCAAAAAATAAAAATAAATGGGTAAAATTAAGTTTAATAATGTATTATATGTAACCAGATATATCCAACATATCATCGTTTCAACATGCAATCCATATAGAACCTTATTAATGAGTTACTTTACACATTTTTCCCTACTATGTCTTTGAAATTTGTTGTGCGTTTTCCACTTACACTGCACCTCAGCTGGATCAGCCACACTTCCAGTGCTCGAGAGCAATGTGTGGCCAACAGCTACTGTATTGGACAGCATAACTCTCCAAGGGTCAGCGAACTTTTTCTGTAAAATGCAGATAGTAAATATTTTAGGTTTCACTGGCCATATGGTCTCTAGTCTCTGCTGCACTACTGAACTCTACACTTGTAGAGAGAAAGCAGCCATGCACCATATACAAAATGTAAATAAATGGGTATAGGCTGTGTTCCAATAAAAGTTTATTTACAGAAAGAGGTGGCAGACTGGATTTGGCCTGCAGGATGTAGATTGCCAACCCCTAATGTAGACCAATACAATCTAGTGTCCAATTCTTGACCAATAACAATCAGGGGTAGAGAATAAAAATGTTTTTACATTTTCCCAAGTTCAGGAACAATAGTGTTATGGACTGAATTGTGTGTCCCCTCCCCAAATTCATATGCTGAAGTCCTACCCCCCAACGTGATGGTATTTGGAGATGGGTCCTTTAAAAGGTAATTAGGTTTAGGTAAGGTCTGAGGGTGGGGTCCCCATGATGGGATTAGTGCCCTCATAGAGATAACAGAGAGCTTCCTCTCTCTCCATTGCTGTGAGGACACAGCAGGAAGGTATCCTCTGCCACCTGGAAGAGAATCCTCACCAGAACCAGACCACACTGTCACTCTCAGCTCAGACTTAAACCTCCAGAACTGAGAAGGTTGAGAATTTCTGTTGTTAAGTCACCTAGTCTGTGGTATCTTATTATGGCATCCCTAGCTGATTAGTACAAATAGAAAAGTCCAAAAATGCTGTATATAAGTGTAGTTTTAAAATCCCTTATTTAAACCCAAAATATTCATTTTAAAAAGACATTCTCTAAAAATTAAAATATTTTCAATCTTTTTATCTCAATACACATTTCTTCCCTCAGTGACAAATAACTCATCTTTACCTCCTAATTAATGATAATATGTAAAAGAAATACAAATTAGAAAGCAATAAGCTGAACACTCAAAATTACTAAGAAGCTGTTCTGGCTAAGGTCTTCTTTGGTTTTGTCACCCTAAAAGTTACACTAACAAAGCACTCCCAGTTTCTTCTTTCTGTTTTATTTCTTCTAAACCTAACTCTGAAAATATGCTCTATTCTCTGCTGCATGTGGAAAGTATATGGTGAGCACATTGTGCAGCTCGGATCACCGTTCAGGGCAGCACCATCTATGCGTTTTTTCATCAACATCAGAGGGATATTTCTTCTCTCCCCGTGAACTTTTAGCCTTCCTTTATGCTATCGACATTTGTTTGACACAACGATTATATTTCTTTCATGTTTTTTTTTTTTTGTACAGTGCAGCGATGCTAAATTGCTTGTAGTTAATTTTGAGTGCACAACTTGTTGCTCTTTTATTGATATTTCTTCTAATAAATACCTTGCTTTAATATTTTTCTCATGTGTTAATAGTTAACACATTGTAAATACAAACTAGATCAATGCCATGTTTCAACCAGTAAGCATCAGTTTATCTTTTTTTGTTATTTATCCCCCTTCCTTTATAGCATTCTCCCCATCTCTCCACATCTAATTCTAGAGAGGCAGAGGGGAATCCAGAGCCATTTTTCCTCTTTATAGTAGAAAGGATACTTCCACGTTTGCTTTCTCCAGGAGCTTGCCAGTAAGTATGACATGCTACTAAAGCAACACTCGTTGCATTGCTGCCGAGCAATGCACGTAGTTTCATTTGCTATTTCACAGGACCATTGACGAGCTGTAAAATGATACATATCTGCAATTTAATAACTTAAAAATTTAATAAAAATAGGGGAAATGGATATTGTTTTTTCTTTGAATATGTCAACAGGGAACATACTTCACGGTATTTTAAACTTTAGTTGATATTTTGATAGAAATGCTTAATTTATCTGACACAGGTATCATTTTCACTATTTTCATTCTGTGATGCAATCTAAATTCTGAGCTCCTATGTGCTTTGGGTGGACTAACTCAGCCTCTTTAAGGAAAAGCTTCTTGATTCAAGCTTAAAAGCAAACTCCTTCTGGAACCTCTTTTTCCCAGTGCCCTAAACTACTCAACATTATTTAGTTTTATTATGGCCAGACGTGAGACTACATCTGATGACGAGGATCTTCATGGGATCAAATTTTGCCTTGAATATGGATAACAGCTAAGGCAATGGAAAAATCAAATAGCTCATAGACACTCCCTATTTAATCGTAGGGACAATTCTACAGAAAAGGTGGAAGGCTTAACTCCTGTAGATTTGACTTAGTTGACCCAAGCAGGTTCTGAGTCAAGGCTTGAGAGAGCCAGAGCGTTGCAAAGAGTCTCAAATAAATCCGGCTGGATCTCTTTATTTTGCAATAAAATTGAGGCCAGGAATTTCCCCAGTTCACATGTGACTTAGTCTCTGGATGAGGTGCGAGGGTTCACGCCGCAGGGCCCGCAACCCAGGACACGTTGCTTTATACTACACACCCAGCATCTCAGCAGCTAGTCCTTCCTTTTCTATAAATAATACGTTCAGTTCTCTAAACATTTTCCCCTGATTATTTGCCAGGCATGTGCTTTAAGGCCTTGAAACATTTTTAATTGATCTAATAGATATTTGGAAGCATAGTTTTAAATTCTATTGTTGCAAATTCTAGTTTCTCAGCATTGAGGGCTGCAAAGTTTCTGCTTTTCAGAATTAATTGAGGTTTTCTTCAAGACCTTATTTAGGGATGGTTTTTTAGATGTTTCATGGATACATTAAAGGAGAGACATACTTTCTATTTTTCATTAACTAAAGTGGGCATGTCTATAATTCAACTTTTTTGTTCAAATAATTCAATAACTAATAACTAACTTGGTGTCCTCAGTTCCTGACTGATTCCTGTATGAGTCTGAGGGAAGTGGGGTCATGTCCACACGAGAAGTCCTGCACAGACTCCGGGGAGCTGCAGCGTCTCAGCCTGATGAGTGTCTCTCAGGAGCTCTCATGGGTGCTGGCGCTGTGTTGAGTGCTGGTAGAAATTAGCTCATTTCATCCTCCCAGCTACCTTACTAGGAGGTTTTTCTTATGGGTTGACCTGTGTCCCTCCAAAATTCATATGTCAAAACCCTAACTCCCAGTACCTCAGAATACGACTTCCTTGGAGATAGGGTCTTTGCAGAGGTAGTCAAGCTAAAATGAGGGCATTAAGGTGGGCTCTGATCCAACATGACTAGTGTCTTGATCAGAAGAGGGAAATTTGGACATAGACAAGCACCCGGGGAGAACGCCATGCGAACGTGAAGACAGAGATGAGGTGATGTGTCTACAAGCTAAGGAATGCCAAAGATCACCGGCCAACCCCCAGAAGTCAGGGGGAGGCCTGGAACAGATTATCCCTCACAGCCTCAGAAGGAACCAATCCTCCTGAAGCCTTGATCTCAGACTTCCAGCCTCCAGAACTATGAGATGATAAACTTCTGTTGTTTAACCCATCCCGTTTATGGTACTTTGTAACTGCAGTCTAAGCAAACTAATACAGCCCTCAACATGACCCCATTTTGACGAATAGAATGAGGGTCGTTCTATTATTTAATTTGCCAGACGAGTGTCTCAGCTAATAAAGGTGGCGCCCAGCTCCAGAGCACAAGCTTTTACCACCACGTCATGGTGTCCCACTGTCATTGGAAAGACTCTCAACTGGTGACCCTCTCCTAGCTCTGCCTTCAGGGACAGGACGGCAGTGGAACAGGCACCTCTGCAGTTTGTGGGTGTCTCACATCCCTGGCTTTGGAGAACAGGCAGCCACCATCACCATCCCCAACACCACCAATGAGACTCACTGGTCTACACCAGTAGTTGTTTCTTTGCCCCCATTTTACTTTACATACCCTGCCACTATGTGATTTGACAGAAAAAGGATCAGGGCCAGATCCTTGGGATGGAGAGTACTCCGTCGGTTTGGATTTCTCCATCCAAACTCCTGTTTAAAAGTCATTGGCACATAGATCTTTGTTTTAGATGTTCTTTTTGTGGGGAGGAGGGATGAAGAGTCAACCTAAGACAAGTAGATTGTCGATAATCGTTTTTAATAGTTATAGACTTTATGTGTCTTCATACGTATTTTAACGGGTACTTGGGAAGTTTTATAAGAGAGTGCCAAGTAGACCGTTTAAAAATTTTCCCCACTTTAAGGTTTTGAGGACACAGATAAGTTAACATCAGACAAGGATAATGTGAGAGTGTTGGGAGTTGTCAGCTCCTAATTCTGGAATCCTACTGATTCAGTGTGTCTTGGAGATGTTCCAATGTCTTGAGCCTGTAATAAGTGGGGATCCCACTGCTGTCTGCTGCTGACAAATGCAGGGTTATGTCTGGTTCAGTCCATGCCTCCCAATTTCCGGAAAGAGCGTGTACTCGACGGAAGGTATTTTATCTGGAAAAATTCTCAGAACAGCTCTAAATAGCCCTGCCCTTGAGTGTATTAAATTTTCTCACTTGTTAGTAAGTCCAGGAACATACACAGCTCTTGTCATGTCCCCTCCGTGGAAGTACACAGTGTCCAGAGATGGCATAAACCACGGAAAACAATGATATCAGTGCCCAACTCATGACTCATTCAGTCACTTTCTGATTCATAAATTGATTCTTTCTGGGTTTCAATTTGTCTTCTATAAAACTGAATTTTTACCTGAATGATACCTGCAGTAACAGTGCTTTTTACCCAGCTGGTACCGAACAGTAACCCTCCATGCCATTGTGGCCTCCATCTGTTTTGCCCTGTGGAGGAGGACCAAGGAGGGGCATGAGGCTCATTCTGCCTGGTGATCAGCACCATCCCCCTGGATCTCCCTGGTCTCCTGGTTCCCCCCTCTGGCTCCACCTCTCTCTCTAACATTGGATTTCCAGACCTCTTCACCTCATTCTAAACCCAGAGTACAAGAACTTTGTTCTGCCATTTTTATGTTATCTTGAAGCACATACTATGTAGTCAATGCTTACTTACTAGATACACAAAACCATGAATGAATGAGAACTATACATGACTATTAGGCACAAAATAGCAGTGTAATTTAAAAATCTATAAAAGGAAGCACAGTACAAGTTAAATATATATATATATGTTACAAATATATAAATATACATCACAAATATATAAATGTATATTACTATATATATATATCTATATATATACACACACACACATATATATTAAACTGTCCCCTCTGTTTACTCTCATGGACACTTGTTGTCCTGGCCCCTCGTGGAGCAGTTGACTCTCCCAGATGGTAAACTGCATTCCTGTTGACCACTCTCAGAGCCCTTCCATGAGGGGGGCTCCACTCCGTCTCTCTACTCTGGTCCAGGAAGCCTTGCCCTTGTGGATCCTTTGCTAACAGCATGTAGGCAGAGGGGATGCATGCCGTGTCCAGGCCAGTGCTGTAGGAGCCGGGCAAGCCTCCTCACCGTCCCTTTCTCCCTGCTATGGGGCCAGCAAAGCCCCAGGAAGTCGTTGCTCCATCATCTGGGGCACGGGGAGGAAGGTGATGGCATGGAGGGCAGCCCACTGACCCTCCCTCCATGGCACTGAGAGTTTCAGATGTTCTTTCAGGGCAGGGAACCCGGTCTCTGGTGTAGATATCACTCCCCCCTGGAAATTGTTAAGAACTTGAGTTAGGATCCAAATTATTTTCATTTTTATTTTCTATAAATTCCTAACCCAATGGCTGCAACCATGTGGGTGATCAAGAGATGTTTGGAGATTGCTGGTCAGAAATTTCCTAGGTTTGTTGCCCTGACATATGGAACACAGAGAGCATCTTCCTGATGCCACCACAGTGTCATTTTGGACGAAAATGCATTTGGTGAGAAAGAGTGAAAGAGGGTAGAGTTATTTAACATGAAGAAGTGATGACTGAAAATGGTCCAGTGTCTATATTTGAAACACATGAAAACTCTCACGTGGGATGGTAGCCAGCTAGTGTTCTTACATTCCACCAAAGGCAGAACGAAAGGAAATGGGCTTAAATGACAGCATGAAGAATTTAGGTTAGATATGGAGAATGACTCTCTGACATTGAGTTATGACTCATTAGGATAGGTTACCAGGGAAGATAATATTCTTTGAAGATTTTAATATATACATATCCCTTGACAAAATGCACGCGCTAAGACCTGGTTGATTTTAAAGTAAAATTTCGCAAAGCGCTCCCATTTTCCCACATAAGTCAATTTTACAGTGACAAGTGGAATTGAGTGGATCACCAGATCATCCTTGTCTGAAATGAGAGTCAATGGTCAAAGGATTTTCTGGATGGCCCATCATATTTGAGCTTCGCTGCATACTTGATTTTAGCACCAACTGTGTCTCTCTCAAGGACTGTGTGTCCTTGTTCATCTCTACCTGCCTTCTTCCCTGGAAAGTGCCAGGGGGGTGCAGCACTGGCTGTAACAATCCCCATGACTGGATAGGTCCATCGAGGCAAAAAGATGTCTGCCTGTCAAGAGGGTGGCACATGTGTAGGAGTGCATTTGGGTGGCTGCATAAAGCGAAGCTCAAATCTCAAAGGAATTTGATTACAATAATCCCCATAGGAATGAAATATGTCCCTGTATCTTTCTACTCAAGAATTTCAGCTGCTTGTATTACAGGGTGGTGAGTATCCCGGGAGGTAGAAAAGTGGCTTTTGGGTATTGCAGGGTGGTTCAGAGGAGCCCTGACCAGACACAGTGAAGTCACCCCAAGACTCTATGACTGTGTCTTTTTTTTTTTTTTTTTTTTTTTTTGTGAGGAGATCAGCCCTGAGCTAACATCCGCCAATCCTCCTCTTTTTTTGCTGAGGAAGACGGCCCTGGGCTAACATCTGTGCCTATCTTCCTCCACTTTATATGGGACGCCGCCACAGCATGGCTTACCAAGCAGTGCGTCGGTGCGCGCCCGGGATCCGAACCAGCGAACCCCGGGCCGCCGCAGCGGAGCGCGCGCACTTAACCGCTTGCGCCACCGGGCCGGCCCCTATGACTGTGTCTTTTAATGGGACTAAGATAAGACTTTTACGTTTGTTTATTTTTTTCTTAAGATGTAGTTACTTTTTTTTCTGTCTATTCACAGTCAAGAAGCAGAGCAAACAAGTTAGTTTTAGTCATTTTCAAAATGTTTGGGCTTTTATCCCAGACTATTAGATTTTAACTGATTTTAATTTGGTGACAGTTGCCTACTGATACGGCCCCCAGGGCACGTTTTTCCCTGTTCCTGATCTCCTGTTGGGTTTCTCTTCACTGAAAGGAGACAATGAGTGATTTGCCTTGGCCCACACTTGAACAGCCCTTCCCTGTGCATATCCTGCAGTAAATAGGTATTGTGTGCAGATCCCGCCAGCTTTACTGAGAGCCTGAAAAGGTGCTGATGGATGCTTGCTCAGGCCCGGGGTCCCTTATGTCTGAGTTTGCTGGGCTTCCCAGACTTTAATTACCCTGATTGTGCGGAATGGTCGCTTCTGGATGCGATTTTCAGCAACCAAGATAATCCCAAATACATTTGGTTGTTTTGTTTGTTTGTTTATTTTTATTTTATTTTTATAGTTTGTGAGGCTTTAGAGATGAAGCCAAATATTGTCTTAGAAATATGGGGAAATTTAGGCTGATGGCCCTGGATCAAGAAAATAAAATGATCATTTTCTCTATCATATTATAAAAGCAGGCACAGGATTACATTGAGAATTCCACTCTAAACCCAATCCAAATATGGGCTACTTTTACTTAAAGATCTCTGAATTTAAAAGTATCTTGGCATTTGCCCAATTCTCACATCTTGAAGTGAGTCCGGAAGGAAAAACAGAACATGAATATAAATGGTCTGACTTTATCCTCTCGCCATTCAGCTTAAAAGCATTTCCCTTTTTTGGGCAATTTACCAACTATTTTAGGCTGTTAAAGTTACAAACATGTGAACAATGGATTTCAAGCCTTATTATCCAAATTACTTTCGGATAAGTTTAACAATAAGTCTTTTGCACAAATCAGAAAAGCATTAAGATCATCATTAAGAGCATTTAAAAGCCCTTTTTTCTTTCTACCTTAGAGGTTTTCTCAGCACATTATTATGAAACTGGACTAATTTTACAGCTACAATTTGAGGAACAACAACAAAAAATGAACTCTTAAGTTAACAGTATCATATGTGGCCCTCTGTGTCTCCAAAACGAACTCGTTCAAAGATATAAATCTGTGTCTTAAAATGTCTTTGTTTTCTAAATAGTGAATCAGTTCTTGAACCATTCTGATTCAAAATTTGCCAAGTGGTGCGATTCTGTGGGACCTTCACAAGCTCAGAAAGACGTGTGGAGTGTAAGGTATGAGGTCATCGAGAGGCAGGAGGTTACACTAGGGTAGTGGAGGCAGAAGTTGATGGGAGAGTCAGATAGACATAGGTCTGAATCTGGAATCAACACTTTCCAGCTGTGTGGTCTTGGGAAAGTTACTTAATTTCCCTGAGACAGAATTTATTCGGTACAATATGGAGATCAATATCTGTCTTGCAAAGTTGTCAGGTTTATAGATAATGTCTGTAAAGATTTTTAACACCCAGGAGCTCTTTAATAAATAAGTTAACTGCTATTATGCAGATGCTCAGCTTGGCCATTTCAGGGTACACTTGACTGCATTTACAAATGAAGGTGCGCTGGGAGGCTCCATGGGTTTGGACTCCCACCAGAATGCCCTACAGAGTTCCAGAACTCAGCAAAATGGGCATCTCTCAAATCCAGCACCAGCTCAGGAGGGTTCCATGGCCAACCATGCAGATTTGAATCTTGGAAAGTTTCTAAAACATCCTAGTCAAAAGTCACAATGTATCAACTGAAGGGTTGGTTGCTATGTTTGCACTTCTGTCGAAAGTTTTAGGAGCCAAGGATGAGCCATAAGTGTGCTCTGGGCCCGGATTCTGGGGGAACAAAGTTCTGTCTGAATGGCAATCACTCACTCTGTGTGCGTGTGTGTGTGGTGGTAAGAGTGGGTATGCGGGAGTATGTGTGAGTGTGAGAGTGTATGTGAGTGTGCATCAGTGTGAGTGTACATGTGTCAGTGCTGGAAGGTGCGTGTGGTGGGAGTGGGGCGGTAGGTGGAAGGGAGACTGCCTCTGAGGGTGGGATGGATTACAGTCCGTCCTCAGCCAGCCTGAGCACAGGCTCTAATGGAACCACAGACCCTCTTTTGTCTAAAATGGACCAAAACTCAGACTGAAGTTGAAGGCCAGGGGTCTGTGGAGCTGCACATTACCTGCTTCCCCGTCATGACCTGCCACATCCTGAGAGAGCTGCCCACAGAGATACGTGGCCTAGGGATGCTCCGCACGATCATTACAACTCACCTGAACCCTACGTGAAAACTGTAGTAGTGTATAACTCTTCTAGCAAGAAATACTCTTCAATATTTCACGTGTGTCAAGAAGCTCATGTGTGAGTCTGTGTGGTGAGTGCTTTTGGTGGCCTAGGATAGTGATAAAGTAGCGTAAATTGGGCGGCTTAAACAACAGACATTTACTTTCTCACAGTTCTGGAGGCTAGAAGACCAAGATCAAGGTCTTGGCAGGGTTGGTTCTTCTGAGACCTCTCTCCCCGGCTTGCAAATGACGATCTTCTCCCTGTGTCCTCACGTGGTCTTTCGTCTCTGTGTCTGTGTCCTAATCTCTTCTTATAAAGGCAATAGTCATATTGGATTAGGGCCCATCTTATGATCTCATTTTATCTTAATCACCTCTTCAAAGACTTTATCTCCAAATACAGTCACTTTCTGAGGTATTGGGTGAGGATTGCAACTATGAGTTTGGGGGGACACAATTCAGCCCATACCACTTTCTTATCCATAACACTGGTTTTCTGTGCATCTGGGTCACCCAGAAAGCTTGCTGGACCCCACCCGTCCCCAATTTTTGATTCAACAGATCTGGGTGGGACCGAAGAACATGCATCTCTGACACGTTCCAGGTGATGCTGGCACCGCTGGTGTGAAGGCCACAGTTTGAGAACCACAGATTGAAAATACTACACCATTGCAAAGAAATAAGTTCAATCTGTGGTCCACGTGACTACTAAAGATGTGAACTTGTTCTCGTAGAAAATATTGCAAGGAAAGCCCTCCTTCTCCTGTTTGCTCCTAATATCTCTAGATATGCTTCTCAATTTGAACAAAAATTGGTATTATTTTATTCCTAACATGAAAACATACACTTGAAATTGCAAAGGGGAATCTAACAAATCTTGGTAATCTCTCACCTAATAACAGCATAAAATAATTAAAAGTCAAATAGAAATATTCTTAAGAAATCTAGATCTGAGCATGAAAGAGGCTGGAATGCCATGGCCTTTATTGGAATCACCATGCTCAAAACCGGCTGTGAGAAATCTGCATGGGGATGGGCAAATATTAACCACATTTAAAAGTGCTTATTGTTTTCTGTCTCACTTTTTCTTGGTCCTTGCCCAAGGAACCTTTCCCTTTTACTGTATTTGTCCTACTCATTTAGAAAGGAAGCACACTTGAGACCACTGAGGACCAAGCAGAAAGCTAGCTTTAGAGATCTGTCAGTAACAGTTGAGCGTAAATGGAAGTTTTCAAGGCTGAAGAAATCTGATCAGAGTCGATCATTTCTTCCCTCTGACTAAATTAAATACAAATATTTGGTAATTATTTTATTATAAAATTATCATATAGTAAATATTATATTATACAAAATATTTAAAATAACATTCTCTCTCATAAGAGGATAATAAATCTTATTGTATGTAACTATTTTCTAACCCCTCTTAAGCTACAACAATCAGTAAGCAAACAGGTTTTCCTATAGTAAACCCTAGATGGAAGGGAATCCATGGCCCGAATAATAATAAAATGAAGTCATCCTCTTCAATCCATTGCCTTTAGGTGCTCATTGGCCCTCCTGCAGTTGTGTGCTCTTGAATGAAGCCCGCTCATCTATTGTCAAGTTGCTGACATCTCTAAGAATGGCCAGGCAAGAAAAGCTTACAATAAAGTTAGTCTTTCCTATGATCAACAATCTGTTTTTGTGCTGTTGATTAAAATTTAATAAAAAAATATTTCAGCGAGGCGAAGACTTGTTAAAAGCAGGTGAGGAAAGATCAACATTGACTCCACAGAGGACTAATCCTCTCTCTCGCTCCCTTCTCAGGTTCCCTATTCATCTGGACGAGGAGTCCGGGTCCTAGGAAACACGGCCTCGCCCCTTACACGAGGATCCTTTTCACTCTACATCCAAGCCCTGAAGGAATCTAAAACTTGATCTGGGGACTCCTGCCTCCCGGCTCACCCACTGAAACCAGAGTCCTTTTTCTAGCAGCTGCAGAGAAACAACATTCCATTGAGTTGGGGGGGAGGGTTTCCTAGCATCATCTCTGCAGAAATACACCCTGTGCAATTCAAGGAAGCATAACTCAAGAAGGACAAGGTTGAGCCAAAGTAAACCCCGGCCTCTGACCAAGGAAGTCCCAGTGTGAGTGCGGAGTTCAGGCCACGCAGACGGCTGAGGCCAGAGGAACTGGCATGTGGCGCTTCACGCTGAGGATAGTGTGCTGCCGAGACCACCGCACCACCTGCCTGGGCACATTCATGGGGAATGGAAGGGCACCAGGCACACACTGCCCTTAACCTCTCCAAAGATACCGGGTGTGCCCAGAGCAGAGGGCCAAGTCTCGGTGGTGTGAAGGGTCATTTGTAATTTCGAACAACAGCACTCTGAGAAAACAGTGTCTTCCAAAGAAAGACTTAAGTCCAACCAATTTTCTTGCTACTAAAAACTGTGTTTATTAAATAACACCTATAACATGATCTTTGCATATTCGTGTGTGTTTCGTGTGTGTGTATATGTATATATATATTTTTTTTCTCTTGAATTTGGCAAAATAGGCAATGATTGGTTGTGTATAGTAAAGGAAAGATGGGAAGAGATAATGTGGGAATAATGGAATAAAGAAGAAATCATCTAGACAGGGAAGAGGAGAGGAGAGGAAAGGAAAGATCGCTGGTGTTCGTTTAATGAACTCAGCACCCACCTTTCTGAAAAAATGAAAAAAGAAAGAAAGAAAAGTGATGTGAATTATAATGTATGTAATTAGAGGAATGGGTTTCTGAGGGCATATCATAAAATTCAAGCCCAGAACTGGGTCTCAGACACTGATTACATATATGTGATGTATGTGATTAACTTTGTCTAAATTAACCTTGTCTAGTAGGTGTGAGGTGGTCTGGTGGTTAAGATCTAGTGCTCTCACCACCCCGGCCAAGGTTCGTTTCCCAGTCAGGGAACCAACCACTTGTCTGTGGGTTGCCATACTGTGGCAGCTGCATGTTGCTGTGATGCTGAAAGCTATGCCTCCAGTATTTCAAATAGTAGCAGAGTCACCCATGGTGGACAGGTTTCAGCAGAGCCCCCAGACTGACAGACCAGGAAGAAGGACCTGGTAACCCACTTCTGAAAAAGTTGGCCATGAAAACCCTATGAACAGCAGTGGAGTATCCTCTGATATAGCTCGGGAAGGTGAGAGGATGGCACAAAATGACCGGACAGGGTTCTGCTCTGCTGTACACGGAGTCGCTAGGAGGTGATCCATTTGAACTTAGCTAAGTTCTAGGACACCAGTCCTTCTCTGCTTCTGACCTCTTGCTGTGGGGCATCACACTTCTCAGGGTGCACGTGCCCCCAGCATGGACAAGGACTCTCCAGCCCACTGGCCCCTCTGTGGCCTTTGGCCTTTTCTGGGGTGTAACCCCTCCTTCCTGGTTTTGGGGCAGCCTCTGACCCAGTGGCATTTGCTCTGACAATCAGTGTCTTTCAGAGTCTTGCTTGTTACCTATTGATAAAGACCACTAGGATGAGTGGACATCGTTGTCTAGTCCCCACAGCCCTGAGCCTTCTTGTGACCCTCCAGGAGAATGTGGAAGCTTTCAGCATCTGGCCACCCTGCTGCCGGGATGTGCAGGAAACTGAGTCTTCTGGCCAGTGATCTCTTGGTCCCTTTGGTGCCAGCTCTCTAGCCATGCTTCAGAGGGGCATTTGGACGAGGTCTGCATTCTCCAGGGCTGCATTCCTACAATCAAGGCATGAGGACCTGCTTTCCTTTGGAGCCGCTCACGCTTCTGTGAGTTTCTTGTTTTTTTTTTTTCTCCCCACTGTATCTGCTGCAGTCCTCCTGGATTCAGTAAAGGACGGCCAGAGGCAACAACCCAGAGCTCCTTCTCACTCTCCTTCCTATCTCTCTGAGCCCCGATCTTTGACCAGCAGGCTGTTTCTCCTCTCTGGATAGCACGGCTGCACCCTTTCACCTCTGCACCTCATCATATAAGCTCCAGGCTCCCTGGAATTCAATCAATGAGCTTCTGATTCCAGACACCCAGAGCCTCACCTTCCAAGATGCTTGACTCTAAAACTCCATCCCCAAATCAGTTGGCATCTTAATTCTATGTTGTACCCACCTTTCACAGAACCCAAGGAGTGCCCCCAACTCACTGGGTGGTAGATGACCCAGAAAGTACTTGGAAAAGGAAAAGTTGTATGATCTCTAGATGCACACACCACTCCACTGCTCCTGTGTATCTCTGCTCTATTGTTTTAAGAATTCTAGTTTAAAGCAATTCTATTTGGAAGATGGCTCTCCCTATTTTCTTTCTCATTTTCCATCCCTACTCCTTCCCTGCCACTGGGGTCAGTTTACTAACTTCTATCACAGAGCACAAGATAAGCAGACTCACCAACATCATTCTAAGCCATTGCCACCTTACCACTCCAAGTCTAGAGAAAATGAGAGTATAGATGCCTCTCTCTCTCTCTCTCCAGATGTGTGTGTGTTTGTGTGCATATATATGTGCATGTGTGTGTGTGTATGCATTTAAGCCATTGTATTGTCTACTGAAGAAATAGGGTTGGAGAGGGCAATTTGGTGCTGATCTCCTACAAATTTTAAATCTTTACATGTGTGAATAGAGAAAAGGGAAACAAGTATTAGTGGAGAAAAAAGAACGTAAAATCAGAAGGAGAGCTGTTTCCTATTTTGATTGTGGTGTTGGTTACGTGACCGCATTTGTCAAAACTCAGAGCTATACACCAGAAGAATAAATTTCAGTTTTGTAAATAGAAAGTGAAAACAAAGGAAGGACATGAGAGAGGGAGGGAGGGAGGGAGAAGAAAACACCATTTAAGAATTCAGATAGACGTCTATGGGTGGGTGAACTGGGCTAGACCCCAACTCTGAGTTCAGAGGAACACCCAAACCTTAACCAAGTTGGACAGAACCTATTTTTGAAGACCTTGAGGAAAGGAGATTCCATCCCTTTCTATGGTAACCCATTCCAGCCACAGGAAGTTCTTTATATCTCAAATTATTACCTTATGACGCAGTTTACGCTCATTTCCGCTCATGTCTCTCCTTTGCCCACTGAAGACAGAGCAGCTGGTCACCATCCTTGGAGGAGCACTCGTTCCTACTCCTGAACGTCATTCTCAGGTTGGCTGTCAACCATCCCATCATTTAACTCTATATGTGTAGTTCCTATAACCTTCTGGAATTCTTGCCAACTCATTAATCATTGCTCATGTTCTGTGCATAACACTGAGCACGGGTCTTTAGGAAAGGCCTGGGTCCAATCACAAGGGGAGAGAGTTACACTTCCCTGATTCTCGCTACCTTTCTATGAAGCTGATCCCAGCATTCCTCCTATCACAGTCATGCCACATGGTTGATACGCTCACTTGTTGAATTACTCTAACATCTAGCTCCTCTGGAATACATACTTTAATGGGTCATTGACATTTGAGGAGTTAACATCTGTAGTTCAGTGTATCACATGTTACTCTATCTGTGACATGTAATTTGCAAAGCGGATGATAATACCCAGGACATAAGATTGCTGGGATATGAAATAAGGTCACATAGAAGGCTCCTAAACTGAGCTCAGAGCACACATAGAGGCCTTTAGCCAATAAGTAACCATGTCAAAGAGGTCTCTCGTTTGAGGAATTGAGTGCTGGAGAGATATTCCTTTAGAATGCCAGAAGCCCATTGCATTAGCCTGTGTTTCTAGTAGTTATATGATTTTATTATTTGTGAAAATGTTGTGTGTGTGTTTGTATATGCTTGTGTGTGTCTGTGTGTGAATGTGGGTGGTGTTTGTGTGAGTGTGTGACTCCGCGTGTGTGAGTGTGTTTTTGTGTGTATTCACACGTGTGTGATGCTTTTGAAGGAGAAAAACTCTTCACAGACCTCATTGTTGGGAGTTTCAAACCAGAAACTTGAGGTCTATTTGCTTCAGGTGCTTCTTCGTAGTAAGACCCAAATTGCACTTCATTTGGAACTTCTTTAGGCTAAGAACCTATGCGAGATGTCTGTGTTGCTGTTGTTCACGTTGGTTGTTTTGCTCTCCCCTCCCTAATTGGTCTTTGGATGTGGAGACCACCTCTGTCTGATTCCTCAAGGCATCTTGATCTGCCTTTCAGGCTCAATCCTCTCTTGATGCTGAGCTCTCCATCTGACTCCTTCCTGGACAATGTGAGAATCTGTGTTTGCGTTTCTCCTAGTTCTCACCCTCACATTTCCACTCTTACCCTGACAGCTACAGCATTCCCACATCCCTCCATTCAACAAATGTCCCCAGACCACCCTCTCCAAAGGCCCAGGAGTCAAATCCTCACAACATACAGCCCCCATCCTCAAGGACTTGTTGTCTGATGGGGTTGGAATAAATAGAGTCATCGCATGATAAGGTGTGAGGGGCTGGGATGCACGTGAGAACACTGAGCACACTGGAGAGGACAACAACCAGAGGAGGTGGTAAAGCTGAGACTGAGGAGCATGAGGAGATGCCAGTCAGGTACAGAGTGGGAGGAGAAGGCAGCCCTCTGGGAAGGGGTCCCGCAGTCAGAGAGAGGTCAGAGTTGAGGCTGGAAGGGCAAATTCAGTTCAGAGAATGAAGAGCCCAAATGAGATATGTTAGACTTTACTCTGAAAGTGAGAGTGGTCTAGGCGAGGTTATTAGCAGGGTAGGGATACGATTGCAATTAAGAAATATCATCTCTGATGCCATAGGGGGAGGGCAGGTGTGCAAAGCTGGAGTCAGGGAGACCAGGGAGGTTGGTGTTATGAACCAGGTGAAAGGAAGGGAGGAACCTGAACTTGGGCAGTGAAGGGCTGGAGGAGAGAAGGAGACACACGTAAACAGCATTTGGGAGCTGGATCAGGAGTCTTGGTGATGATTTAACTGGGGCCCTGTGAAAGAGAAAGGGGAATAAAGGATGGTGTGTTCACCTGGGCCACACTGAGTCCGAGGCACCTGGGTGTCATCAAAATGGAGATGAACGGCCACTGGACCACTAACTGGGCAGGTCTACAAGCCTGGAAAGATCTTTTCTCCATGTTTGCCCTGCCATTGCCCACATGTGACCCTGGTTGTCTTAGCCCAAAGTTCTACATTCCTCACCGGCTGCACACACCTTTTCTTCACATGTATCCAGCACGTCAGCTATTTGCACATTTGATTGTGCACATCTGGTGTATGTCCAAATCCGCTTTTCACCCAATAGATATATTCATACTTTTGGTACCCTTTTATCTGGTGTTTATTACTGACAAATGTTTTAAGCATAGTTTATATTTTAGTTCTGAAACATGAACACTACCAACATACCCAGTGAGCTTTTTTTTTTTTTTTTAAATGGAAGCATTTGAAGAAATTTTTAAATTGAACTATAGGAAAGACAGAGCTGGTTAAATAACTGAGTTGGGAGGAAAATGATCAGTGAACTCCCACTGCCCTTGAGGGAGATGCATTGCAGGATGCTGCAGAGCCCAGGTTTTGTAGAGTATGAGGAACTCTCATGGAGGAGCAGCATCTACTCTGCCTAGTCTGGCACCAGAATCACACCTGCTGTTGCTCATGCCATATAGGTGTCTGTTTGGGCAACTCACGGAGGTTTTCAAACATAGGGCCCTATGCCAACAACAAAGAGCATGTTTGAGAATGAGGAGTCATCTACAGAATGAATTAGAATACAGCTTATCAAAGAGTCGACTCAAACCAATACCAGAGCAGTGATGCTTGCTCTCAGCAGTACACATTCTAATACACAGGACCTCTTTGGCACAGTGAAGTAGTAACACAAATTGCAAGTATCTTTTCTCTAAGAAACTGGCAAAAACCTTAGCTAAGCGTTATACAAGTGAAAGAAAAAGTATTTCTGCTCTAGCTCTGTCTGCTTTCTCTTCCTTCTCTTCGTTGTTCTGTAATCCTTGAGCATCATCTGTTTCTTGTGCCATTCTTCATCCACACCAGTGGTTCCTCCTTTTATCAATGGCGATATGCCAATTGCTGAGTGACATCAGTCTCTCAGGGTCCCGGATGTTTTCTTTTTAAGCACAAAGTCTTCATCCACTGTAGCTCTGGCCATAGCTACATGGGACTCGCTCCTGCAGGTATTGATGGTACAGCTGCCCAACAAAGACAGGAGTGTCTTCTCTTCTCAGGGAAGCCTCGCATGGGGTCTGCCTGTTACTCTAGGCTAGAAATGGCTCCCCTTCTTTTTACTGAACTGCTTTTTACACTGCTGTGTTTTGCTAAGCTCTCCTTCTGAGTGAGGTTTCAAAGCCCCCCTAGACGTTGGAACTGGTGGGAGACGACTTTTTCTCTGAACAGAAGTCTGTAGCCCTATAATGCCTCCTTTTAATTCAACTTCAAATAACTTCCCTGCCCCTCACCCCACACTGCCACCCTGACAGCATAGGTTGAGACCTTACCAATCAAAAGTCTCTTGCTTATTTTTTCCCCAACATTTCAATGGGTAGTTCAAATTAACTCATAGATAGCAGGTTTATCAAACACACAGGTGGCATGCAGAGCAGGAGTGTGCCCTGGACTGGCATCAGAAGTGAATCTCAGTTGTGTTTTTGTTTTTGTTTTGCTGACGATGATGAGCCCTGAGCTATTAATCTGTTGCCAAATCCTCCTCCTTTTTTGCTTGAGAAAGATGAGACCTGAGCTAACACTTGTGCTGATCTTCCTCTATTTTTTTGTACGTGGGATGCCATCACAGCCTGGTTGACGAGTGGTGTAGGTCTGCCCCCGGAATCTGAACCCGCGAACTTGGGCCACCAAAGTGGAGCATACCGAACTTAACCACTACGCCATGGGGCTGGCCTGAAACTTGGTTCTGATTCTACGAGTGGGGAGGAGCCCTGCTCTGGGATATTAACTTCTCTGGGCCCTTAATTTTCACATCTTTCTAATTAAAGAAGTACACTAAATGTTTCCCACTCTGTCCATGTAGAAATTCAACCTAACAAATGTGCTAATGTGTTCTTTCATGGATCCAGTATTAACCATTGGACAATCTTCAAGTGTCCAGCCATGTGCTGGGCACCTGGGCCTCCAGCTGATCCTCATTTAAGAGAGCCTTGCTGTCGTCCTGGGCAGCAGATCATTTCCTGACTGACCTTTCAGCCCCTCAGAGGCGTGGGGTGCCTGTGAAGAGGAGAAACAGACTAGAAGAGGGACCTCTTTCTGGAAGATCCCATGAGCCTCAGGTCCCTCATGTCACCCTGGGAGAGTGGAGGATGCTCTCAGGAGGAACACAAACTGGATTCAGGGCCACTCTGGTGAACAGAACTTGAGACAGATTTCACTGGATTAAGAAAAGTAATAAATCATGCTTTTTAACATTTATTCTATTTTCCACCTTATTTTTGGAGTGCTTTCTATGAGTCAAGCACTGTGCTAAGCAATTTATGTAGAACATTTAATTTATGCCTAAAAGCAGCCTTATGAGATAACTATTATTGTTATTATTATATTATTTTCATCCTCATTTTCAGAACTGGGGTTTGAAGCCAGAATTCTGAGTCCAGAGCCCAGGTGGTAAAGATTTATCACCAGACCAAGTTAGTCCCATATGCAAATCCCTTCAAAACATCAGCATATCAATTTTCCCAGAAATTAAAAAATATTTTTAATTCTGAGTCCATTGAAAATAAGAAAGCAGTGATTCTATTTTGATCTTGATAGGAAACTGGCACTTCAGAAAGAATAAAGTGAAACCCAGAGATGCTGTGGAACTCAAAATCGCCCATAGAGCTTCATTTAATCTCGGTGCCCTCCCTCGTGCCCCCACACGCAGAGTGAGTTGACCAGCAGAATCGCTGCTCACAGCTTGCCCAGGGAAGCCCTGCAAAACACCTGGTGTCTGGATGGTCAACTCAAAGAAATGCCAATATAATATGATATAAAAGGATGAACATATTTTGCATAGAGGAAGTTTTTCAGTGCAGAGGGGTTTTTTTTTTAGACATTCAACACCTGATCAATTAATGCACAATCATTCAAAAAACATACAGCATTTACAGAGAGTGACTGGGACACTTCCAGCCTTCTCTCACTTTGTATTTCCCTTGTCTTCTCAAGCCGGAGACAGACAAGCCTGTTTTATTTGGAAAAATGCACACATCAGAGCAGAACGTGGCAGGGACAAGGTGCTTCGTAAAGATATAGGCTTTAAACTGTACCAGCTGTTAAATAAGAAGTTACGACGCACTGTCCTGATCCCGCCCTGTGTTTACACAGATGTAAGGTCTGGAAATATCCATTTTGTCACAGGTTGGCCACTAAGCTTAGAGGTAAAAATCTTGATTTACAGCTAGATATGGTGCTTCAAGTTTTTCATCTGTCTGTCTGCGTGTCTGCATATCTTTCTTTCTAATGGCAAATGCAGATCCAGAATAAGGGAGAAAACATCACCCACTCAGCTGGATGGAGCTCAAAGACTTCTTAACTCCACAGATGACTCATTAGCTGGTGTGCTGTGTGTTTCCTCTAAAAATGATCCCCCAAGACCTTCATCGTATGTAGCCCTGCCACCTACAAGACCAATGGCCACATCGTGTTGCATATTTTGTGAAGATTAAGGAATAATTGGAGGTCTGTTAACATCACCCTGCTGGCATTCCTCCACAAGTCAAGTTCTCTGGGTGACATCTCTACAACGGGGTCTTCGGGGCTCTTTGGTTCAAGAGAAATCAACACTTGGATCTCTGAGCATTTTTCCACTGAGCAGGTGGGAAAGACCAAGGATCAGCCCGACAGGCTGGAGGTGGCTAAATGTGGTGATGTTCCCCCTCTGCCATTGTAAAAGATACTGACTTTCTGAGATATCTTAACAATTATTTCAATTCCCTGGATATTTGCTGATTGACCATTATCTCCATTTTCCAATAAGACAAACAGTTTTCTTTCAGCAATTTCTGGAATCATAGATCAGCTCAAGTGTTAAAGTGGCAGACTACTCTCAGGGCATTTCTGATGTGTTTGCTCACTCAGCCTAGAGCAGCAGCTCAAATGTGGTACAAAGATGACACCTCTGAAGGCTGCACATGTGGCTGGGTTAGGGCGTGGCCTTCTGGCCCACGAGCGCTACGCGGAGGGTTGTAAAGCACATCATGTCTGTGCAGGCTTGCGTTCCAGGTTACCACAGGTGTGGGTTCTGTCTAATGAAATGTGATCGACTGTCACCACGGCCAACACTTGTCTTCACTATAAGCTACACTCCATTTTTTCTGGATTGTGACTCACCTCTGGGGTAAACAGGTTCTATATGTAAACTATTGAAGGAGAGAACAGGGAAAGTCAACATGAGACTTAGCTACAGGGAGTACTAGAAAGTCAAGCAAGTGTTAACGTGGAAAGAGAAAGGGGAAAAGATCCTTTAATTTGCTTGTAGTTCACGTTCTCTTTTCTCAAGAAGTTACACAGAAGATGGTCTGGTGTTTGCCCATGAAATGTTGGAAATACTGGATAGGTACACGGTGCTCCAGGTCAACAAAGAGGGAGAGGAAGCGTCTCCTAGGTTTCTCCAGCCTCTGCCTCCTAGCCCTGGCTGTGAACCCTGAGGGCCCACGTGTGAAGTACTCAGCTCCCTCACGTGGTGCCTGAGGTCCCGGAGAGCGCTCAGACCAGGGAGACTCCCGCCAGGCCAATACCAACCACTCCACTCAACACCGAAGGGCTTAGGCATAAGGGCCTAAACATGCGCTTGGGAATATTCAGTAACTTTCAGGTTGAGCGATTTCTTACACTGAAAATTAGTGATATTGATATTTAATTATTACCTACAAGTTGATATTGTTATATTTCAGGAAATAAGCAAGAGAAAGCACTTTCTTCTTAGCTTCTTTTACTTAACACCACCCCCTCATTTGTTTTCTTGGAGTCTTATTTTCTTCTTTTAGGCTCTCCCTTACAGAAACAATATTACTTAACGTTGAGTACAGGTGAAACAAAGACAGTATGACAGACTCAGCTCAAATCACGTGGGAAAAGTGCCTTCTCCTACCCTCCTTCGCGACTCTACTCTGTATGCCAAAAAAGAAAGGAAAAGAAGAAAGAAATGACAACCCCATGTGTAATATAGCAATCAAAGACGACTAAAATGGCAGGTGCTGTTTATCTCGCAGACACCAGGAATTCTGCTATGAGTTTCACATTTATTCTTTCATTTAGTTTTTACAACATGACATTATTATCCCCAAGGGTCAACAAGATTGAGGAACTGAGCAATTCAATGACTTGCCCAACATCATGGGGTCCAGTAAACACTAGAACCAGAGTTCAAATCAAATGCCCATACTTGCTGTGCATTCTGCCTGCTGCAAGAAACCATGAGGACTGCCTTGCCTCACAAACAATGCTGCCAGAATAACTCTGTCAATTCTAATTTATCTGGGCTATTAAATTATTTTAGTAGCAGTATTCCAAATAGTGTGGGGGTTTAGTTTTTGAAATACGCGCGATAGGAGAACTAGTTGCTGTGCAACATAAATAAGATTAAAGAACCCAAGTTATTAGTCCATCCGTGAAAACCCTCAAAGTAAGATCATGCTTGCCCTTTCACTGAAAATGCAGGGACGGAGCAGGATGCCAAACCACAGGAATGCCGGTGATACTTTGCATGTATTTAAATGGCAGTAATGGGCACAGTGTAACACGCTGTGATTTTCTGACCTTGGCGAGAAAGAAATGTGTCTGGCTATTTGTCCCTCACTCCCATTTCTTGGGTCTTGCTCTTACTCCATTTGCTCCTTGAAGTCAAGTTTCTGCAAATTTTAACTTTGTGTTTCCTGAACCTAGCACAGTGTTTAGGAACTCGACAAATGTGTAGGTAAGTGGAGGTAGGTGAGTAGAGAAATACACAATTGCAAAGTCCACACACACCTGGCCTTACCTTGGATTTAATCCTGGGTAAGGGGCCAGTCTAGAAATTGCTCTTCTCCGGTGTCTTGCTGGTACCCGGCCCATCTTACTGTCTTTGTGTTTCTCTCAGCAGATAAGTCCTAGGAGGTCAAAACCCCAAATTAAAAACAAACACATACACAACCACGTAAAGACAGACAGAAAGGATCTGTCTCTATCCTTCTTTTTTGCTTTTGGTAAACTATGATTTCTGAGAATATATTAATCCTAAGAGTGAAGATTAAATTTCTTTTATGACTTATACATGGGCAGTAAAATTTAAAAAAGGTATTTATTGATAAATATAGCTATCTAGAATTATTTCACTCTCTGACCAAAATATTTGTGCTCATATTTGACTTAAACTAACACTTTCAGGTGTTGGCTTCAACAGAAAATCTAAGCGTTATTCAAGGGAACCAATATATACTACTAGGTTTAGAGTGCCAGCAGAGGGAAAGTGGCGAGTGAGGACAGAGAAAGAGAAAACGGGAAGGAGGGAAAGATGAGGGAGAAGTGGAGGGAAGAAGTTAATTGATTAAATAGGAAGCACAGTCAGAAAAAAGGAAAAGGTCAAAAGTGGCAAAGAGAAGAGGCATGGCTTGCTGTAGGGGCGGAATTCTAGTAATGCTGCCGTGAACCCAAGAGAGTTCCTGGCTCCTGCTGTAGCCGGGCATCAGCTATTCCCCACAAGGTTGTCACTGTGAAATGAAATAAATGGCATATTGGGGTGTGCACCAAAGTGACCCCAGTGCATAAAGAAACCAGGTCTTGCCAACATCTGTTCAGATCCATGTGCAGCCCCAGAAGCCTCAGCACCCGTGCTGCAGAATCCTGATTGTGGGGGGTAGAGGACATCTTGCGTATATCTTCAACAGCACTAGAAAATATGGACAAAATAGAAAACATTAAAAATAATGCTTAGAAGATGGATAATTTCCCAAAGAGATCAACTGGTAGAAATAACAGGATATACAGGACGTGGCTTCCATCCTGGTTTTTAGCAAATCACTTCACATCTCAGGGCCTCGTTTCCTTGTGTTGGTTGATAGTGTGATTGAGGATTCTTAATGCTCAACCAAGGTGGATCAAAATCCACACATATTCATTGTAAGTCAAAGTAAAGAAAGCAAAACAAAACAGAAAACATTCCCCCATTTTTACCCCATGACACCTGGACAAACAGTAATCATGTTCTATAAAAAGAAAAGGAAGAAGCCCAAGACTTACCACCATGGAGGCAGGAGCATCAACAACAACAATATCCTGCATGCTTGAGATCTGATTTTATCCCTGGAGAAGCACAGTGAGTTGGTGGCATCCACTGACCTTCATAAGGAAACGATAAAGTCCTCTCCACCCTAACTCTAGGAAGTGTTTTTGCATTCCATTTTGTGATTTTAAAAAAGCTGAGTAATCTGATTAAAGATAATTCTTAAAAAGATGAATTGTGTCTGCACTGAAATGTAGGGTGTCCTTCGTCTAAAGTGGTCTGACCTCAGAGCAGGAGACACGTGCTTCCACAGCTGGAAGAGCGGGCCGCTCCCCACACCATTTCTCCTAATCTCCATTATATTCCTTCATTCATGAAAACCACGTGTTCGTAGGAAAACATGTCAAAATCAAAATGTGGATGTGTCAGGCTTGTGTAATACAGAATCACTGGGTTCTCCTTTCCTATTGGGGGTGACAAACCAAACGTATTGCATTAATTTTAGGTTCATAAGACCAATTTGGTAAGCAAATATAGGCCTGTGATTGGGCAAAAGGATCAGCTGAAAGTGCTCTGCCACATCGCATCGCCTACTCATGGGTAGCTCTGCCTATTCACATGGATTCAGAAAGCTTCCATCCTCTCCACAGGCAGGTGAGTCACCTTAGCACCTGGGTGCATCTCACTGAGGGTTCACAGCACAGCAAAAAGGACACCTGTGAGAAAATGCAAACTGGAAAATGGGAGACATGTCCTGTTTAGACCATTTCACGTGAAATCATGAAGGAACAATTGAAGTGGTGCTCTTCAAACACATGATTCCCATTGTGAACTCAAAAACCACAGGACAGGTCTATGTCTGCACAGAAGGAGGAGGGCTGAGAATCATGCCAAGGTTTCAGGCAAACGAGATGTAATTGGATGCTCTCCATCACTCCAGGGTGTAGATGTAAGGCCACGTTCAAACAAGTGGAGGGCCTTCTCTACCTAAGAGCCACGTCCCATTCCAGAGTGAGTAAATGTCTGGGGGAGTTACTCAGCCTAAAGGGACAACCTCCTCAAAATATTTTTGGGAGGGAGAATGTGTCCAGAGTGGGCACATTTGCCTCCAGGGCATGTTCTCCCTCAGTTCTCTGCTGACCCCATCTCGTGGGGCCTCTGCTGCAGACTGATTCGTGCCATCCAGGTTTTCAGCACCCTTTAAAGGGCCTCATGGGGCCCTACACTCAGACTCCAGATCAGATTCACTTGGTGCTCACCAAGCCTTCTCCCAGGAGGGCGTGAGCAGAATGGATGGAGCATCACGCAGCTTGGATCACAGGTTGTTCAAGAGGTCCACCCGCCTCCCCACAATCCAGTTGGGTAGTGAGTCCAAGTCACCAGCTCAGATCCCACTGGGAACCCCCCTAGCTGCTGGAGGCCCTTTCTGCACTGCAATCCTGGTCAGCACCTTCAGAGCCCACCAGTACGGTTCTAAAATACTAAACCACAGAAGCGGGGAGTTAGGGCACCGGTCCCTCTCTTCCCAAGGAGCTCCTGGCCCCCTCACAAGCAGCATTTGAGCTCTGTGTTCTAAGGCGTGTTAGGACAGGAGCCTGATTGGACCTCCACAGAAACTCCTGTCACCTCTGACGTGTCACCTCTGGCAGCAGGGCTGTTGGCTCAGAACTAAGAGAAGCCACGAAATGATGCTTCTCTGAAGAATATCTATTTATCTGAATATCTGTTTCAAGGCACTTGCCATTGTAAATGTAAAATTTATTATTATTTTTTTTAAATTTGGTAAGTAATAAAAGTAGTAATTGCTGCTGAGCTAGGCACTCAATTGCATTTGGTGGTGTTGGGCAGGGTGTTGGTCAACTCTTTACCATCTGTATGGGAATGTGAACTCTGTAGCCATGTCGCAGCTCCCAGGTTACTAATATTTCTGTTTTCACAGGAGAGAAAGAAAGACCATTGTCTTATAGACATTGTTCCTACCAATATCCAGCTTGTGATTTGGGCAGCACCTCTCTTTCGGCTGAATGCTGACCCACTGCACTGCTGAAGGTACGTTCATCGTTGCTCTCTGATGCAAATACTTTCCCTGAGGCTTAACCGTGTATTACATGCCAGTTGCTCTGCTGAGTGGGAGCCAATGAGACAGTGGATCAGGGCTAGAAGCAGAAGAACGCATTTCGTCTTTGACAGAAGAGTGCCTCAGAAGATAAAAGTATGTATGACAGCATAGAGGGTGGGGGCCCTGGAAATAGACCCTCAGTTCTAAAATATGAACCACTTACAAGGTGCTGCTAGTTCAGATGGCTGTGTGCAGCCAGACATGAATGTACAGACAGCAGCACATAACATGGCAACAGCTGGCTCTATGCAACACGTTTTGTAAGATGCTCTTTCAAAGGGGCTCAAAGCAAGAGCTGAGAATGGAAAGAGAGGGAAGTAAATGAGGGGCCATTTTCCCCAAAGCCGACTGCCTCATATATCCTCCCACCCTGAAGGAAGTCAGACATACAGTTGGAAAAAGACAGGAAGAGATGTTCTGTGATGTAAAGACCATCTTCCAGGATAATTCATGAGAAGCTGAAGCTGCTCTTGAGACATAGATTATGAAGAGGTCAAGCATATTGTACTTTGTCGTCTTTTATATCCCATAATAAAAATTTATGATAAAGAAAGTATACCTTTTCCTATGGGAATTTCTGCCTCTGGTTTTTGTTATGAAGACAGGGTCTGAGGATTTGAAGTGAACCGCGTGATCATTTCAACCAACCAAGCTTGTGTTCGATAACTTGAACCAATGCATATTTCTCCCTTGTTTTCAACTGCCATGCACAGAAAGCAAATCTCAGCAAGTTGGCCTATTTGATTTCAACCTCTTCAATTTCACCTTGTAATTCTCAACTTCTTTGATATTTCCAAAGAAAATCAATTATTTTATAAATCTACATTTTTTATTGTTTAAGTGTACTTTCCTTTATTTCCTGTTTAGCCAATGACGCCCATAAAACTGACAGGTTTCTTGTGTTTTGGAAATGAAATTTTAACAGCACAAACTCAGAAAATGTTCAAAGCTTTCAAATTCTAAATAAGTGGTTAAACTGATTTCAAATAAGATACTAATTATTTTTTCAGGAGCAAAAAGGAGGGTGAGGTGAACTGAGCAAATAGGAAAAGTGTTCCACTCTGTAGGATGCTTAGGCTGGCATGAAGAAAGTCTGTGTGTGTGTGCGTGTATGAATGTGTGTGTAGTATATGTGTATGTGTGTGTGGTGTGTGTTTGTGTGCATGTGTGTGGTATGTGTGTGCACACACGTGTGGTGTGTGTGTATGGGATGTGTGTGCATGTGTGTGTGTGCATATGTATGGTGTGTATGTCTATGCCGTGTGTGCGTGAGTGGAGGGGAGTTGTAGATGGCCATCTCATGGTACAAGAGATAATTACACTTCAGTGAGACTGAAGTTTGAGGTTGCCTTCCTTAGCGATGAAATAGTTTTAATTCACCTCGAAGGTCTGATTATTATGTCTGGGTCTGGATTTGTTTGCAAAATGTGTTACCATTTATCAGAATAAACTCTGACACTTCTCAGTAATGGACTGGCCCAGGACAAAAGGGCAGGGAATTCTCTGCGTAACGACTTGGAAATGCTAATCTACCCTAAACCTGCAATAAATATCCGTACCCAGGACAGGGAGAGGCAAGGGATGAGGGTAAGGGGGAAAACAGAATCATACACAGGGCTCCATCCATCACATCTGTGAGTCACGCCGTCTTGTCAGTTTGCTCCACCAGCCTATTTGTGTTTCCAACAGATTTTCAGAAACAGATTGATTGAACAGAGTGTTTCTGTCTTCAGTGTTAGCTGTTTCCTCCATTGACCAATATTAACTGATCACCTACTATCTCTCAGGCAGTGTTCTGGGGGGTCATCAGTGAGAACAAATTCAACTGAGCATAAAGCACTGACTCATCATTGAATGTGCAAGTTATGTACTTGTCAGGTGATAAGAGTTATGGAAAATAATAAGGCCTGGAGGGAAGATAGGGTGCTCAGAGGATAAGGCAACCTTCTATTTCAAATAGATGGTCTGAGAAACCAGTGGGAAGATAGCATTTTAGCAAAGGCTTGTGAGAGGTGAACACATCTCTGGGGAGGGCTATTCTAAACAGAAGGAATAGAAAGCCCAAAGGTCAGAGGTGGGAACATGGAGCCAGCACAAGATAGGGAGAGAGGGGATAGGAGAATATAAGATCCGCAAACTTACGGAGGGCCCAGATTAGCTACTGGGGCATGGAGCTGTGGGAAGAGTCTGGCTTTTGTCCTGAGTGAGCTGAAGCACTGGAAGGTTATTGAAACCTTCCATTGTTATTGACGGTTTTGAGCAGATAAGTGACATGATGTGCTTTACCTCTAAAACGATCATTCTTTCTTCCACGTTGAAAATAGACAGTAGAGAAGTGTACAAACTCCACTTGCACCGCATTCCTCAATGAAAAGTCTCCACATCCTAAACGTTGGCTCTCCACAAGTTAGTGTGAAAATTAATGTAATTCCAACTATAATAGTATCAGTTTCTTTTTTCTGGAACTAAACAAGTTGGCTTTAAAGTTCACTTGGAAGAAGAAACAAGGAAGAATGGCCAGGAGAACCTTAATGAAGAAAGGTGATAATATTAAAATATAGTTTAGCAAATCACAGAACCACTGTACAGGAATCAGAGTGGTGGCTGCATGTGAACATATAAACACAGCAGGGAAACAGAAGAGAATATCCTGAAATGGGCACACTCTCATGTGGAAACTTATTACATGATAAAGGTGCATTTTAAATCAGTAGGAAAAAGTGGACTTTTTAACAAATGGTGTTAGAGTAACAGGATAGCCGATCAGATGAAATAAGTTAGGTTGGATCAGTTTATCTCATCATACATTGGGGCAAATTCTAAATATGTCAGAGATTTATGATGAAAAATGAAACCATGTGAATAGTAAAAGAAAACATGGGTGAATTCTTGTAAAACTTGAAAGAGGATGATTGATGTACATGATGACATTTTTAAAAACTCTTGCAAAAACAGCTTTGTAAAAAAATTATAAGCAGGATAAAAAGAGAAATGAAAAACTAGAAAAAGTTGCAATCATGACAAAAAGTTAATATCTCTAATACATAGTTTCTAAAAGCGCAGGAAAAAAATCCCTATGGAAAATTGGGCTAGACATACGAATAAACATGATCATACTCAAAAAATGCAGATAGAGCTTAATCATATGAAGAGACATTAACTTCTCTCATAATTACAGAAACATAAATCAAAACTATGGTGGAAATCATTTCTCACTATCAGATTGGCAAACATCCAAAAGTTTGAGAAGAAACTCAGTTGATACAGCTATGTGGAAACAGGCAATTTCAACTATTGCTGGTTGAGAAGCAAAAATAGCTCAGCTCCAGGGCCAGCCCGGTGGCATAGTGGTTAAGTTTGTGTGTTCTTCTTCAGTGGCTTGGGGTTCCTGGGTTTGGATGCCAGGTGCGGACCTACACACCACTCATCAAGCCATGCTGCGGCAGTGTCCCACATACAAAATAGAGGCAGATTGGCACAGATGTTAGCTCAGGGCCAATCTTACTCATCAAAAAAAAAAAAGACCCAGCTCCTGTGAAAGAGAGTTGGGCATCCTCCAGCAGCATCCCACAGGCATTTGACCCAGCATCCTGTGTCTGGGTCTTTCCACATTGGATAGTCTGAGATCCAACACCTGAGTCTTGGTCACGGGTTTGTAGGGCTTCGACTTAAAGTTCCCGTTGGCTGTTGTTTGCTCAGCTTTGCAACTTACTGGACCCACAACTTGAAGGTTGGCATTCGCCGAAACTCTTGTGGGGATCCCATGGTGACTTCTGGGGCTCTATTTCTATGTTACTCCCTTTCTCTATGTTCTGCCCTGCAAATCACAAACCCTCCAGCCTTCCTAGACTCTAATTTCTCTCACTTCAGCTCAGTTGAGACTGCTATGCCCAGCTTATCTTCTCATTTTACATCACTACCTGAAAAATGTCTCCTAAAAGAAAGGTCTACTTTGTTTGTTTCCGTTCTCTCAAGGATCAGAGTCCCCTCAGGCATGTTTCCCAATGTCTAATGACAGTTGTTTCATAAACAGATGATAGATAGATAGATAGATAGATAAATGATATAGATAGAGGATAGGTGATAGAAGATAGGCAGGTAGATAGACAGATAGATGAGAGATACAGAAAAATGATAGAGAGACAGAGATAGATAGATAGATAAAGAAATAGATAGATAATAGATGATTTATAGATAATATATGATCGATAGAAATACATATACACACATAATGTATATATAATATATACATACATATATGCATTCATCTGCTTATATTAAAAATAAGTAATACATAAATCAAATATATAAATAGGGTTATTTTTAAATGAGGGAAGACATACTGTGGAGAGGACAAGGACACAACTTGTTTTGGAGATTTAACTTTGCAACCATGAAAATATTTCACAAAATTATAAAGGAATCCCTAAAAATGGAAAACAAGATGAAAGACACAAACCCAACTGTGTATGAAGTTGGTGGCATAGCAAGAAAGAGAGAAACAATACCAAGAGATTGTAAAATGTGGTAATTTGACTCTTCATGCAAAAACTGGAAAAAAAAAAAAAGCCTCTAAACGTTTTTGGTAATCCTATTGTTTGTGGTACTGTTGGCATTGTTCTTCTGGGATGGTTGGGAGCCTATGCTTGAAGACAGCAACTAGTAGTTGTGCTAGTGACATTGAGAACTGGGATTTTCCATGGCAGAAAGGAGACCTGAATCTTTTGTCCTGTTTTCTGCTTGTTTACTGAGGGAGGGCTGGCCTGGCATCAGTTCCCCGTCACAGCCAGAGTCACAAGACTCCATCTTTTTTTAAATTTTCTTTCAATTTATTTGTTGTAAAAGCTGCTTTGTTCCTATTTAAAAAAAAAAAAAAAGGGAGGGAAATTTGAACACAGACACACAGGGAGAACTCCATGTGAAGATAAAGGCAGAGATGCGTTTTCATGCCAAGGAACGCCAAGGATGGCCAGCACACCACCTGAAGCCAAGAGAGAGCCCAGAAGCAGATTTTCCCTCACAGTGTCAGAGGTAACCAAGCCTGCTGACACCGTGGTCTTGGACTTCTGGCCTCCAGAACTGTGAGACAGTCAATGTCTGTTGTGGTATTTGTTATGGCAGCCCTAGGAGAATAATAGAGCCACACTGAGGGTATGCTTCCAGGACCCTGCTTTGCAGAGGTAACAACTGTGTTAGATGGGCTCCCTAGATGCAGAGATGAGTCACGACTGTGAGGGCAGGCGCTTTATTTGGGAGGTGACACAGGAAGGTTTCGCTGGGGAGTATGGAAGTGACACAGGGAAGGGAAGAGCCAATTCAAGATGCACCGTCTAGAATGTTGCCTCTGTCGAAAACAAGGCTCAGTCCTGCTGGGAACTGGAAGACAGAGGAACAAACTTGAGTCACCACAACCCAAGATGGGGGAGCCGGGCCATCTACTCACCAATTACTCTAGGTCATAGCTGGAGGTCTGTGGGTGGAATACTAAAGCCCCCTCACTTCAGTCCGCCCCTCTGGAGGTCAAAGGTCTTCAGGCAAAGTTTATGGGTGTTTTGCTGTAAAGCCCCCGAGTAGCGTGGATGGCAATGATGATCGCCAGGTCTGCTGTCAGTGCACAAGACAATATGTTTCTACATAAATGATTCTGTCAATACATGGGAACTTGTAGAAGGAAATAGCAGCACGTGGTCGCATGGCTTTGTGGAATCCCTTTCCTCTGACTGAGTCTGGGTCCTGTAACTTGCCTCTAAACAATATAATATGGCAAAGGCAATTGGCTGTCACTCCTAATTATATTACATTTATTACAAAAGGGATGGGATTTTGTATTATAATTAAGATCTCTAATCTGTTGACTTTGAGTCAATCAGAAGGTGATCATCTTGGGCCAGCCTGACTTAATCAGATAAATCCTTTAAAACTAGGTCTGGAAGTGAGAGATTTGAAGTCAAAGAGACACTCCTTTGCTGGCTTTGAAGAAGCAAGCTGTCATGAACTCTACAGCCAAAAGGAAGTGGGTCTTGCTGATGACTTGAGGATCTTGGAAGGGACTCCTTCCCCAGTCAAGCCTCCAGAAGAGAGTACAGCCCAGCCAGCAACTGGATTCCAATCTTGTAAGAACTTCCTTAGCAGAGAGCCCAGTTGAGCTGAGCCCAGACTCTGATCTACGGAAACTGTGACATCAGAAATAAAAGTTTGTGGTAATTTGTTATGCAGCATAGTTAACTAATACAGACACATTAGTTTAAGAGATCAACCGATGTAGATGACAGGACGGGAGAAGAAAATGGGAGACAAATAAGAAAAAAGAAAAAAACATTTTTTCATATATGTACTATTACAAATTTACTTAAATACGCATAGTTTTTAAATAAAATTGGAAGAGAACTTACCATTTTAAGACCTTAACTGAGCTCTAAGAGATGCATCAAGTGACAGCTATTTAAAAATACAACTTAACAATCATGTTTTTATTGATCAAAAAAGAAAAAATAGAGCACAGTTACTTAAATGATTTGAAAATAGAGAAACACGTCACCCCGGCTCTCTGGATGCTTGCATGCTGTGTACTCAAATACACATCACGTCATGGACGTGGAATCCATACACACTATCTTCCAACCGCAAGGGTGCTGCAGCCCACCCTCTTCCTGGGGATGCTGTGTCTCTTCTAAAAGTGGGGTAGATTTTTGCTTCCTTGATTTTTGCTTCATGTTCATTGTTTGCTTCTCTGACCAACAGCCAGGGTTCCAGATCAACACAGGGTGTGCCTGTGAAGTAGAATAGAAGTTACCTAAAATGGCCAGTGTGATGGAAGTAGCACACATGGGTGACGAACACGTCACCCGGTGCATTGTAGAACAAACCACACAATGCCTCAACAACACTGGCGTGCCTTCTGTCCTCGGTAGCATCCTCGGAATTGACCAGCTGTTTGGGCATCATGTAGCGAATCTAGGAAGATATATTGGATGGGAGAAATGACAGAGAGAGGAGGGAGAGAGGCATTGCAGCAAGCAGAGTGAGCGTGGCATAGGGCTGGCAGGGCCCTGGGTCCCTGGCAGTGATTCATGAGCCCACAGCCATTATGGTTCATTATCAAGGTTTCACCTAACAGCTGGAGAAGGAGAAATGTTCTCAGTGTAGTTTCTCAGCAAACCTTAGGTTATGTCAGATTGAATTTGCTTTAACCCAGTGTCTGAGTTCATGAACGTTTTCAAAATATGAGAGTGGTGATCAACCCCACATGATGCGTTTTAAGAAAATTGAATTTAGTTATTGTGATTAGGTAACTGCAAAAGCAATCAATGAGGCCAATTTTTCATCTAAACTGCCCTGCTCATGGGTCTCTAGCTGCTTCTACACCAGCATGACAGTTGCAGTCCTCACAAACTGTTGGGGGCTCATATTCTGCCTTCATGGATGACTTTTTACAAAATATTTACTGTTCTTACACAGAACACACTGGAATTTACTCACCTTAGCTCTGTCTGCCCCCATCCCTACATCTAACATCCCATCAGAATTAGGACTGTGGCTAACAGTTCCAGATCACCCAACATCATTAGCTCGCGGATCCCTGACGTTCCTGCAAATGAACCCGTTGTACCCAATTTACAATGATGTTACCTGTGTCACCAGGCTCAGGACAGAGCACAGAGTGCACATCAACGTGCCTTATAGCATGGATACCCAGTCTGCTATGTGTAAGTCTGAAAATGTACATTTTGAAACATGACTTTACAATCAAGTAATCCTCAATTATAAATGAGGTGAGATCTCCCAGTTTGCTGATCATTTGTGTCTTTGACAAATTCCAGGACAGGAGGAATGTGTGTACCCTGCCCTTTAAGAAACCAACTGTGTTGCCGCTGCAGTCTAAACCGTTCAGCTGGCCAAGAAGCCCTGTTACATACACTCCTGTTTTGATTCTTAAGTACATGTTGAAGAAGAAGGAGAGATAATGGACTTTCATAAACTAGAAGCTGCATTTCGGCAAGTTACAGTGATCAGTTTGTTAGAGTTTAGTGGCGGGAACTGAGTTTCTTATGAGGCTGGTCACAGGCATTTCACCCAGCTTTACTGAGCACCTTTTGTGTCCCGCCCATGGCTGCGGAAGACAAAGGATGGTGAGGGTTTTGGGGGCTTTTTCTGAATAAGAAAGAGGAATGTGGTGAACATCGCTGTCCACCACAGCCTTGCTGGGGAAATTAGCAATTTTCACAATGCTTCCTGAGATCGAGTCCATAAGCCCATGGGTTTTATGTCTCCCTCCATCTGTGCGTGTCACAGTCACAAGCCCAAATCAGTCAGCGCATCCCATCCACACTTATGTCACAGAAACCATGCCTTCAAACGCTGAAAAGTGAATTTCCTCATGTATATAGCATATATGTTAGTTGGTTAGGGCTGGTCTAATAAAGGACCACAAACTGGCTGGCTTAAAACAACAGAAATTTATTCTCTCACAGTTCCAGGGGACAGAAGTCCAAAACCAAGGTGTCAACAGGGCCAGGCCCCTCTGAAGTCTCTAGAGAAAGATCCGTTCCAGGCCTCTCTCCTGCCTTCTGGTGGTTTGCTGGCAATCCTTGGCATTCCTTGGCTTGTGGGAGCATAACTCCCATCTTCACGTGGCATTCTCCCTGTGTGTCTCTGTCCAAATTTCCCATTTTTTATAAGCACGTCAGTCTTATTGAATTAGCAGCCCACTCTAATGACCTCACCTTAACTTGATCATCTGCAAAGACCCCAATTACGAATAAGGGCATATTCACAGGTACTGGAAGTTAGAACTTCAACATCTTTGGGAGAAATAATTCAATCCCTAAGAGCGGGCCACGATCTTGGCCATTTTGCTGGTCAGAAATGCCTTGGAGAGAACAGCTCCGATAAACTGACTTAAAGAAGAAACGGGAACATGAGGCAACAAGAAGAATTTGTCTAAAGGACCCCATGGCACTCCGCCTGGACACAGCTTTTTCTCCAATAGACACCTGAAAAGCAATGGGCCAGGAACTCCACTAACATGTGATGACCACCCTGAGGTATGGCAGGGCAGGAGGAAAAGGCTCAGGTCCGGCTGAGAATGACACACCGTCTCCCAGCTTTCTCTCCCTGGCCAGTCTTGACCTAAGAATAGGTTTGCGCTTTCTCTGTGGCTGAAATGGATTTTACAGGAATGCTTGTGTTCACCTCTTACCAGGTCTGCTGCTATCTCATCCCAGGCTGGACTCAGTTGGGCATCCCAGAATGCTCCCTCTTGGGAGGTTCTTTGAGGATTCTGCTGGTATAGCTGCCCTGCTCTCACCTGCAGAAAGTGGTGTGTAACTGAGTTGAATTCAATGAGCCAGGAGGAAATGGTCCTAAAAACACTGAATTCTGTTAATATAAATGAGTATTCTGACTGTTCTGGCTTCTGATTGAGCAATACACAGCCACAGACACTGGTGGGAACGGGGTTGCAAATATTTCGCTTTTAAAAACATCATGACAGATGACTTTTTTACTTTATTTTTCAATTATAGAGTCTTGGGAAAATGTTTGGCATTTTAAAGGGTGTTGTGCAGATGTGGTATTTTTCATAATATTTTTTCAATCAGTTTTCAATCTTCGCTTCGTATGTTATCACAGTGATCTCCATGTGATATGCGTGAGGAAAATATAACAGAGCTGTTGCTGGACATTTTCATTTTTGCTAGCTCAGGTGATCAGAAGAAAGATCATAAAAAAGCAAATGTCTAAGGTCAGAAAACAGAAATAGGGATCATCAATAGTCACAGTGATTACACATCATGACTCAAGAAGATACGGTGGCTTAGATTTGGCAATAACCTCCAATTGATCACTCTGCTTTCAAAAATTTGAACTATTCAAAAAAAAAATGAATCCCTTCCTGTTTCGTATTCCAATGACTTTTCAATACGATTTTATTCCTCATGACTTTTTTCTCTACGGTTGCAGGCTATCTTGCTTCTTAAATTACCTCCACAATTGAGGTTGATCTGTCCAAATCCTATTTTCCCACAGAGCTCACAGGTTTCCTTAGCCTCCACCCTTCGAGAATGACAACAGATCTTCTCCTCCCTCAGGACCCCTCACACACCTGGCTTCCCTCCAGGGTCCTGGCTGTGTGAAGGATCCAGTCGTCCTCTGAGGAAATGCATTAATTTTATAAGCTGACATACGGGAACACATTCTCCTGAAGAAAACTCTAATAGACTGAAAAAAAGAAACAAGTTCAGAAAATCTCCTGGTTAAGGTTTATAAACTGTCAACGGTAGACTTGTCTGTTTCCTTAGTTTGGGGGTGATTGGGTATATCTGGCCATCAGTAAATAATAATGAGCTTGAATACTACAATTAACAAAATATGTTCTATATAATTTTGTTTATTATATAGAACAGTTACCTGTTGATGGAAATTTGTCTTGTTTCCATCAGTAAGATATTAAAGTTGAAAATACATTTTTATTTGCTAAGAAGGAAATCCAAAAGGAATTCAATGTTATGCATTATTAATTATTCAAAATCAGCACAAATTTATTGTGTCTACTACATGGCAACCAGGATGTTTGGTATTTTTAAACAATATCTTGTGGAAAGCAGAGTGAATTATGAGATATACATAAATGGAATATTTTAGAACATGGAGCCCTTGTTTATCTGTGGATGTCATATTTTTGCCTTCCTTCTACAATTAATTTCAATTTGTTCTTTTTTTATGGAACAGAGGTCACAAATAAATATTTCAAAGTGATTGCATCTAGTATCATGAGACTTTTGTCTTTCTCTTCCCATGTATACTAAGAATATTTCTTAGAAGTCATCCCAAGAGTGACGCATCACTAAATTGGGAAAGTTTCTATATAATAGGTTAAAGGATGAGCATCTTCATAGGTCAAATGTTTTAAAGCTGAAATCATTTTAAGGCAACATACTGATTCCTGACAGGTCCCAAGGTCAGGTGAAAGTACTTTAATCATACAAGTAACAGGGGATTTAAAAAAAGACAAAAAAAGAAATAGCACTGTGATGAAATCCAGTGAACAGGTCCACTCTCCCAACTTCTCATTGAGATTTATGGACCAGGAAAGGAACTGCTTTATGTTATCTTGGCCATGGCAGGGTCTGTATCCCCCTTCTGATAGCAAATGCCTCAGACAAGCAGAGGAGACAGGATTTGAAGGATCTTGAACTTGTCAAGACAACTTTTCCCGTCAGTGACTGTGCTGGTGCATCAAATGTTAAGCGTAGGCTTCGCTGCCGAAACAACTCTTTCAGAGAGTTGTCCACGCTGGGCGCATTCATATCTTGAACAGAAGCATTCCTCTGTGCCCCCCAATGATTCTAAATCTCTACCAGGAAAGCCATGCTGTCTACAAGTAAATCAGTAACCATCGGAGGAACCTGCCGAGGCCCACAAGGGATGCATTCTTCAGCTCATTGTTTAGTGTCCTTCTGACAGCTGGTTTCTCACATACTCAGAGCTCGGGGCATAGGGCTGGGCTTCTGTTGCTCTCAACAACCCCACTTCTCATACTCACAGTCAAATATGGTTTATTTCTTTAAGCATGGTATAAATCCAGCAAAGAAGTGAACTGATTTCACCACAGACCTGTAAGCCCACTCTCACAGTCTCAAACTACTTGCTCCCAGCTGGTGTTCTGTTTCCGTGGCTCAGTGTTAATGGGCCTTGTTTTGGTTTATGAGCACTCCCGTGCAATTGCATTTTGCTTCCCTACATGCATTCTTCTTACTGGAGATGGTCTGTATCACTCTCACATGTGTTATTTTTAATGTCAAGTTAAAAAGGAAGTCTGTAAACCAAGTTTTTAAAATTTGGAGCATCAAAATTATGGAAGAAATCAGGATGTTATCAAGAACGCTCTCTGAACTTTACTTTATTCCTCCCAATACCAGTCAGAATATCACAGGGGACCACATTGATACTCAAGGTCTCCAGTCCTACCTCCTGGCTAGGGTAGAGATTTCATCCCATTTGGCCAAATTAACCTCCTCTCTCTATATAGGTACTGTTCCATTTTCCAATAAGGCTGCCAAGCCCACGATAGGGAAATTCAACACCCAAGTGTGGAAGAGCCAGATGCAGAAATGCCGTGGCAATATTCCAGCCTCCCTACTCCACTGTTTTGGATTCAACGTGGCCACAGGCTGTGTTTTCTCTGGGAGCACAAGGGAAATGCCAGCTGTCTGCCATCACTGCACTCTTTGCTCTGAAACACAATGGAGAGGAGTGGAAAATACCAGATCTGTGTCCACCACCATTTACCTGGGTAGCCTCAGTTTCTTCCTCTGAACAATTGGACAGTAGTAATACCTTCCTCATGGGGTTTACATGAGAGAATAAATGTACATATGACAAATAATAGGGATCGACAACATCTCTTTTTACTGTTATTACTTGTGCATTTAAGATTGTACAAAACAAACTCCAAAACTGCAACACCTTCAGGTGGATGTGACATCTATGAGAAGTCCAGCTTCAAAGCCAGGACTTTGCAAGGGATGCAGGCAGACACACCAAATGAAAGGGACATTACTCTGGATTTTCAATGAAGGTTCCACTAGCTGGTCTGGTCCCAAATGGTCAGAGATGATAACAGCTGCCTCTTTTGAGCTCTCACTGTGTCCTAGACACTGTGCCTACATCACCCTTTGAGAACTCCAAGCCATAGTCACTCCACCACACACAGTGTCTTAACTCCAAACCAATCAAGCCCGATGCTGCTGACATCGAACTGTGCTGCTCTCACGGGGTTTGGGCACAAGTTCTTGAGTTTTCTCTACACTTACAAGGGCAATAGCTGTGTGTACCCGACCTGAACTTCTAAGTCATTGCCAAATATAAAACAATAATGTTTATGAAGCCAGTAAAACATATTTTACACATTGTACGTCTCTCCTCAATCTAGCTAGGAAATCAATAGCATGAAAACTACAGCAACAGAAAGACCATTCTGGTAGATCACAGTGCTCAGATGACCATAACGGTATTAATTCAAATAATGAACACTGACAAGCCCTCAGGACAAAACCACATGGGGCTATCTAGAGAAACTGCCACTATTGCCGTAATGAGATAATTAGTACAGTGGAAAAGCCAGGCTGTGTGTTGAGGTGCCGCCCACTCATTGCTAACCGGAATTGCAATGGCGACTTCAGTCTCTAGCATAGGTTTGGATACATCTTTGTAAAATTCTAGTTGCTGTCTGAGAGCTGGCTCAGAGTAGGGTAAAACTCTTCCAGCATCTCCTTTCCAGGGGACATGCTGGTCAGCTCTCACCGCACAGCCGTGCACATTTTGGGTGTGCCTTGGATGACTGTTGCTGCCCTTGCTTCTGCATTTTTGTTGACTGCACATGATGCTAGATCACTGCCTGTACATGCAACTGTGAACGATGGAGTTCACCTCTGCGCACTCCTCCTGAGACCTGGACAGGTACTGAAGTGCCCCTTCCACACCACTCTGCCTTTGTTTGTGTCAGGAAGAGCAGCTCCTTGTCCTGTGAGCATGCATGCTAGGGTGTGCTCACAGAGAGGTCTGTAACCCTCTCCTCTCCTCTCCACATGGTCCTCTTGGGTGGCCCAAGGACTTTCAGTGAGACCAGAGCCAGTGGACAGGTCCTTCTGCTCATCTCCTCTCACTAATCATTATAGGAAACTCCGTCCATCCATGGCTTCTTTCATTGGAAGTCACAAACATTTATTATGAAAGTAAAGTAACAAAAATAATAATGACAATTTACTCTCTCTTTTTCTTTGACTTTCTGCTCTGACAATTCTAGTGCTCCTGGAAGCAGAGTGGCTGCCTCTAAGCATTGTGATTAAGAAACTGAAGAGACGGGAAAACATAAGATATTATCTCATCCACTATCATGTTCCTTGTTCACAGTGGGAACGATGTTTTTGTTTTTGCTTTAATTGTGCGTCTCTGTGCTGAGCACAGTGCCTGCCACAAACTAAGTGTTCAATGTGTGTAAAAGAGAAGTGTCATCACGTCACCTAGATGATTTGTTAAATTTTTGCATATGTAAATTATTTCCTAGTGGTAATTGTTCATTTTTTAACGACCCAGTAACATCTTCAAAGCAATAAGACATTTGTTGCCTAAATTGCCAGCCAGGTTATACCAAACAGTACCCAAATTATTAAGGTTCAACTTGGATATTGGGAACGTGTGTCTTCTTAAGAGAAGACATAGAAATGGTGGGAAGGGAGGGTGAGAATCATAAAGAAGCGACATTTTGAACACACCCGTTTCTAGTGCACACACTGTACCAGGCTTTGGACCTGTGAAATGCCATTTGACCCTTAGATCCACAAGGTGACAGAGAAGCTCTTGTCTTCACTTTGAGATGAGAAATTGTGCAGAGAGATTAAATAAGTTAACTTGTGGGGCTTGTAGTAAGTGGCAGAGCCAAATTCAAGAACAGGTCTATACATTGCTGGCTTTTTAAGGAATGTATAAAATATGAAAATAGGTGTCTAAGAATGGATTCTCAATTATAGATGAAATCCAAATGATAATGACAAGGGCATATTTAACAATAATAATCTAATGGAAATAGAATTGAAAAATACACGGGATATCAATACAGCGCAGTGAGGGAACCTAAGGAACAACTTCCAAGAGAAACAGAACCAGAAGTCGGGGCGAGAGCTGGAAGAGAGGCTGCCAGAGACAGGATGGGCCATGGTGAGCACATTTAGAGATCATACTCCGGTCCTGGGACATTCATTCCTTTAACAGACATGTATGGAGTGTCATCTGTGTGCAAGCCACGCTCTCGACACTGGGGATACTTCAATTAGCTAATACAACAGAAATCTCTGCTGCATGGTTCTGACATTCTAGCAGCAGAGATGGGTAAGAAGCGAGATAAAAAGAATAACAATTTATTCATTCACTACATTGGTCTGCTTGGGCTGCCATAACAAAATACCATAGACTAGATGGCTTAAGCAATGGAAATTTATTTGCTCACAGTTCTGGAGGCTTACAGTCCACGATCAAGGTTCTAGCACAGTTCAGTCTCTGGCGAGAGCTCTCTTCGTGGCTTTCAGATGGCTGCCTTCACGCTATATCCTCACATGGCCTTCCCTCAGTGCTTGCCTGGAGATAGAGTGCTCTTGTGTCTGTTCTTATGAGGACATTAATCCTCTTGGATGAAGGTCCCACCCTTATGACCTCATTTAACCTTCCTCTCATTTTGAAGTTTTTTCATCCTACAAAACATAACTCCTTTCAAATGCATAAATAAATAAGATAAATAAATTTTAGCTATGGAAAATGAATCTCAACATTAACAAATAGATTTTGAAAAATGACTATTGATTAATTTAGATGGTCTGAGAATGAAAATTACATTAGAAGGCACAAAATTACTTTTGTTTGGTCATTTTTTATAGCAATAATACTTTTTGTGTAAAAAAATACATTTAATTCACGGGAGCAGAGTGTTCTCCATAGATATACAACTATTATTAGAAATATCCCCAGGGCGGAGTGGATCAATTTTGCATTAAACTGATCAACACTCCTTTCTGGAATAATAGCCTGGAGGAGAAAGGTGAGCTTCTGCTCCGGTGGAAGGAGGAGCTAATGTTTTAGGAGGTCTGGATTTTATCCTGAATCTCACTGAGAAAGGATACAGGCTATTCATTACTCAGAAGTAATGGGTTGAAAGCTGGGCCCAATCATGGCACATAGTAAATCTATTTTCTTTTCTCTTCTCTGAAAATTCTAGTTTAAAGTATGGTGAAATTGCAGAGAAATCCTTGACAACTGAAGCATTTTCTAGTCTGGGAGAGAGCTTAAATGGGCCATGTAGGTGTCATCCCCAGCCTTCTTAGTAACTGGTGGGTATGTATACCAGACCAACAGGACAGGCTTCTTCCTAAGGCCGGGCCAGCTCACTTCTGTGATCTGAAACTCATCAACATGAAATGGAACACAGGAATAAAATACATATTAGCATGATACTTATAAAAAGACAAATCACCCCCAAAGTGTAAGCCATAAAATTGCATTACTACACCTGCCTCAGCAGTTAACAGAGTGAAATGTGCCTGTTGATCTCACGATAAGCTTGACGTCATTTCATTTTAAAATGTGTGTGTATACAAATATGCACACATCTAGGCATTAAAAAACAGGGCTACGCACACAAACAGGCACACGACCATATATATGTGGCGTTCATTTATACGCCCTTCACTTCCCTGCATTTGAACATTCATTTCTTAAAGTGATCCTCGGAGAATTTCCCATTTAATTGATCTCTCCAGCATTGGATGTTATGCAGTCTGAAGTGACAGGTGGGTAATAAGCTAATAAAACACATTCCCCAGCCCACGAGTGTAAAAGCTTTCCACAAATTAAGTCACTGTTTTTATTTCATATTGGGGCATTTGTTTGGAGGGGGCAGTTCAGACCTCCCTATCACCAGAGACCTGACCTAAGGCGACATAATTTGACTGACATGCATGACAAGGCCTCAAGGAACCAGCAGGCATGGGGATTTACTGCAGTGGTTGGACCCTTATTTCTCAATGACTCACCTAATCTCTCGAGAGAAGAAATACGTGGCATGGTCACCAGAGAACTGATTTGTCTGTCAAAGGAGGGTAACTCATGTATGAAAATGTTACAAACTTCCAGATATTAAGGGATTGAATAATATCTCATTTGCTTCTAGTTCAACCCCTCTCTAAAACACAGGTTCCAGAGTTTTCTGTGATTGGTGTTAAAACGATCCATCAGGGCATTAATGCTGAGTGTGTTTGACACTCCCCTCTGAGAAGCATCTTCAATAAAGTTGTGCTCACGGTACCTCTTCACCCAGTGTCTGAAGCCATTCTCCTTATCTCATAAGGCACATTTATCCTTCCTTATAGAAGTGGACCAGTCAGGATCAATGATGTATAAAATGTGAATAAATTAAACGGTGGTATCGAAGATGACTTCACTTTTAATTTTTATTTCCTTCAACTGCCACAGACGCTTTTGCAATGAAAAGTTGCAAGGTAGCTGGAGAGCAGTAAGTAGAGGGACAGAATTGGAAGGTGGCCTAATTACGAGGCTATGCAGCAGGCCTCTGCCTCTCCTAGAACACGAGGAGGCGGAACAGGAATCCACGGTGTTACATCTCCGCAGAGCCCCACGCCCCTACGGAAGCCTGGATATGGGAATAGTCATGTCATTGTCCTGACATCATGTCAGCCACCATGAAACACAGTGTCACCTTTCTCCTAGTCTCATTTCCAGCATCCCTTTAGAAGTGTGGGGAGTGAATTCTCTGTCACCAACTTTACCCAGAGAATCATGAGTTGCTAAGATGTACAACACTTGCACTAATGTGATTACAAGATGATTTTTCGTTTTACAGACTCCCTCACTTTACACTGCGCACATATTCTAATTACATTTACAAGCAGGGCTTTAGAAATCCCTCTCGGATTTTCTTCTGGACTCACCCCTTTGCTGTAGCCGTCACCACCAGCCACTAGGATGCCCAATAAGTGTCTACTCCATCTTTCTCTTGAAGACCCTGTGGGAGATCAAGATTTGGCCACCCTGAAATATATCTCTTTACCTTGATTGTTTTCTCTGAGGAACATTTGACCTCCCCCACTAACTGCCTAAAGAATTTGACATGGTGGCTCCTTCCTTCAACAGATCTTCTATCATGATGGCTGTAATGATAATGTAAAATAGATGTTACATTGGGAGGAGCACCAAGCCCCTTTTATCAAAAAACTCTATCTCTCCCTGACCACATTATCTATAGATGACCCTAAAAAGAATTATCTTCTTGACCTCTGAAGTCCCAGACCACTACCCACCCCCAACACCTTTCTCGCCTTTAGCTACAATATGTAAGCAAGCAGCTTAGACAGAGGGATGAGTTGCTCATTTCTGAGTTTCTCCCATGTATACGTTATTAAACTTGGTATTACTTTCTCCTGCTAACCTGTCTTGTTAATTATTTGGCCAGCCATAAGAACCTTAAGGAAAAGCGCAGAGGGAGATTCACCCTCTCTCCCGACACCCCCAAAGTGACCATTTGTGAAGCCAGTTATTGAAGTTATTCAATTATTGGAGAGGAAGAATGCACTCCTGAAATTAAAGAAATTAATTGTCACGAGGTTACATGTTAGACATAAGGACATAGGTTTCGGGAGGGCTATTTGACATCGCACATGTAAGTTTCAAACTGCTTTAAGAAATAGGCATAATTTCCAGTTTTTCTGTATTTATTGAAGCAATTCCTAGGCAGCCTGATTTCTAGAGAGCATCGGTTAGTACGATTGGGTCAGTGGCTGCCCACCTGATTGGCAGCTTTACACAAAAAATAGCCCTTTACTTTGCAAAGCAATCCTGAGAAGTCTCATTGCTGGGATGTGTGATGCTGAAATTTCTTAGAAATAGAAATAGTGGCAGAGTGACTAAGTCAATACATATCGTCACTGCACATTAAGGGAGACCTAAGGCCCGGCACCCTGACAGCAGCCACTGCACACGACACATTTGGCATATGTTAATTTCCCACGTGTGTAGGTCACAAACGAAATCCATATCCTAACACACCTTTCATTATTTTGCCATGATCACAGTGTTTAACAAAATCAGTTGATAGAACCCATGGTAACAGCAGATATTGGTGGTTTTCAATACATCAAAATGGAAAACAAAAATCTACAACGTGTTTGAAATGCCAGAGATATTTACATTTGAAAACAACGTGTCTTCTGGCTGCTTCCCACAGCACAGCTACTAATGGTAAATGAATTCCAGGCCATTCAGAGCTTCTTTGATTGACAGAGTAAAGGCTTCAGAGCCATTATAATGTCAAAAAAGGCTGTGTTCCCTCCCCTCTCCACACACAGTTTAGGATTTTGTCAGACTTCTCATAATTAACCCTGATATTTGACGTTTAATATCCCGGCCATTCTCCATTTCATTGGGTTACTAGTCTCTGGCAGATAAGCGTTCAGGATGTATGTAAATTTTTCAAGGATACTGCCAGAAACTTTTCATAAATTAGAATGGATTGGCAAAAAAACAATGCTTAGATTAATCTTAATATTTTTTCCTTTTTTCTCTTCTGAGTCATTTCCTGAGTTAAGAAGGAATCTAATGTGCCACATAACCAACATATGACATCATTATCATTCATCGTTCACTTGTACCATGTGATAAAAAAAAAATCAAGAAACTAGGGATATCAGCCAAAACAATAGCAACAATTTTCTGAAATAAAAGCAGCCTAGAAGGTGTTACAGTGACAGAGGAAATTTCAGTTGTAAAAAGTTGTAATGGGGATTTCTAAGAGTTGTAAATGCAAACCTATAGGAAAATGCCATCATTTGTTCATTTATTCATTCAACCTTTAACAAGCATTGACTACTGAGGATGGACTAACCCTTAAGGAGTGCGCATGCGTGGTCCAGTGAGGTCGGGAGACCCAGTTTTAGCAGATGGCAGCAGGTTACACCAGCAGATACTACTGCGCTGTGTTATTTAACACCACTGAACTTCACTGTTGCTCTTGATCATGCGTCAGTTGTAAGAGTAGCCCACACTGTCTAATAACAGTCACTATTTACTGAGTGCTTTGCACTGTTATTTTACGTAGCATCTGCAGGCTTTACATGTATTGTACATGTTGCAGTTAACCCTTGAAGCATCCCATTATCGTGATAACTCAACAGAGACTTTGGCAAGCTAAATTGTTTACAGGCCGCACAACACTCCCATGGCCCAGGATTACATTTATGCTACCTTCCCTACAGAATCACAGCACAGCGGATGGGTGAGCTTGCAGTTAATTTTCGAGGGGGCTAGCATAAGATTAAGACATATGATTAAACATATTTGGATATGGCATAGTAATTAGCCATATTTTACAACACTATTCTTTGTTTTATGATCTCACAGGACAGAGAAAAAGCATTTTACAAATTCTACAATATTTGTAAAAAAGGGTGGGTGGGGGATATGATGAATCATCCTTGGCCCATAGATATTATAACTGTCAATAAGACTAAGTGATTAACACTGATGCCATCAGAAATCACTAAGCAGGTAGGTTCCATTCCTAGTAAGAGGGAGAGGTTAGATTAATACATCAGGGGCTACCAAAGGACTAGTTACACTGGCCTTGCAATAGACCTTTCCTGCTGAGGGAGCTGGTATCACATGCTGGCTGCTGCGGCCAGGGTCTCCTACAGAGACTTGGAAATCGCCTGGCCAAGAGTGTCTCAGATTTCCACTGGTGATAATTCTTTGTTCACCCCAGGTAGACATGATAACACTTTTGTCTAGGTTCCAAATGCCTCTTTTGCTGTTTTAATCTTTTCTTTTTCATCAATCATTTCAGCTCACCTTCCACTGGCAGGTCCAAGCAAATTTCAAATTCCTTCTAGCCCTTAATGAGAGAGGATTCTATTACCCACCATACACTTCTAGATTCCAAGTATAATGCATTTCAGTTTTTAAAATAATGTGAATTATCTCCTCAGAGCTGCAACCAGGTAGGCAAATGATGGCACAAGGATTGGACTACTTCTTGCCACTATACTGCTGAAGGCTGAGGATGCACCAGTACTGTCCCTCCTTGTGAGGAAGAAGACACTGATCACCGATCCTACAGGATGACAGCAGTGCTACTAACCAATACTTAGCATGCAGGTGACACTAACCAACAGCCACCCTCTAGGTGACACAGGTGATATTAACCATTAGTGACACTGCAGGTGACACAGGTCATACTAACCCATAGTGACCCTGCAGGTGATATTAACCAATAGTGACCTTGCAAGTGATACTAACCAATAGTGACCTTGCAGGTGACACAGGTGATACTAACGAATAGTGACCATGAAGGTGACATAGGTGATACTAACCAATAGTGACCTTGCAAGTGACACAGGTGATATTAACCAATGCTGGTCCTTCTGCATGACGCAGGTGAATCTAGGGTGAATCATTTCCAGGACAGGGTCAAGGAGCCCAGATTCGTAAGGATTTCTGCTGAGACACATAAGGTCTTCTAGGCAGTGGGAGAACATGAAGAACGCCCCTGGTTACAGTAATGCAAGTGGGGGAGCAGGCATGAGTCCTCGCCAGAACTCAACCCCTCGCGGCACCCGAACATGTGTGAAGAGCCTCCTGCGGAAGCAGTTTCCCCAGCTCCATCTGTTCTCCCTCCCCATCTTCCTTCCCATCTATTCGTGTCTGCTGCGCTCCCGTCATGTACAAGGTCGGGTTCGAGGCAGTGCCCAGGACCCCAGGACGGGGTCAGAAACCCACAAGAAGAAACTTCTGCAGGAAAACTGGATGTGACAGATGCCTTAGGTTCAAAGCAGTCCATGCTGGTGGGGCAGATGAGGCTGGGTGAGGCTGGTGTTCAGTTCCAGAAGGCCTTAAAGGCAGGTGAGGTTTTGAATTTGATTGTGGGGGGAGGAGATGTCTGCGAGATACGTAGGCGCCAATAGCGCTCAAACTCAGCGTCTCCTGAAGCCGTTAACTCTGGCCAAAGTCTGAAGACGAAGTAGCAGAGGCACAGGATGAGACCAGAATGGCTTCAGGCTGCAGACTGAGTGCCTGGCATCGAGGCCTGGAGCCACCCATGCTGGCCGCTAACAGAGCGGGCACAGGGACCAGCTGACCCAGGAAGTGGACGGGGACAAAGGAAATCTTCACAGGGGGGCTAACTCGATGGCCGGCAGGATACTTGCATCAGCCGAAGTGGGAACGCCAGAGACAGGACTTTTTTCTCATGGTAGAGAATTATAGATGGCGTGACACATTTTACACATTTGGAGTTTTAAGCAACATCCAAGAAAATGATTCAGGAAAATGAGGATATAAATGGATGGACCATGGAAAAGAGCTCCAAGTGGGAGATGAGCTTCTAGTGTTGATAACTGAGGCCGGGAAAGAGGATGGAGTTGGCAAGAGAACCAGTGGAGAGGGGAGAGAGGGGTCAGGGACATGATGTGACCTGGAAACTGAGCTGTCTGGGATGAGGGCAGGGAGCAAGGATACACCAGGAAGGAAAAGGAATCAAATGTCACCTAGGAGCACCTGCTGTGCCATCCGCTCTAATGTCCACTATTTCATTTACTCCTTAAAACAATTCATATTGTCGATGTTATTACTAGGGTTTTGAAATTAAAAAAAAAAACACTCCAAGATGCTAAGCTACCTCCCTCAGATGTGACTGGCACTGTTAATGAAAGAAGCCTAGAGTGGCCCACGCAGGAATCCACTAGAAAGCCAGCGTGTTTTCAAAGGAAGAGAGGCGTGCTTTATGTCAGCGTGATCAAGACATTAAGAAGGTTACCAAGGCCAGCCAAGCCACGCTAGTTGTACAAAGTGTCCCTGAAGGGATTCCTGGGGCAGAGTGAGGGAGAAGGTCAGGATGAGAGGAGGTGAAGTTCAGGCTGCACACTGGCTGTGCGACTGCAGCCCCTCCCACAGATGGTCCCTTTCTCCTAACCCTGTCCTGCTGGCCTCACCAGATCCACTTCTCACAGGGGCAGGTCGAGTCCCAGCGTCGAGAAGCGTTGGGTGGGATCCATGCCATGGTCCTTTACTGGAAGTCTCCTGCAGACCTGGGGTGGGATGTGGGGGCCGGTAGCTTGGCTCGTCGATAACAGAGGAGTCTGTTCCAATAACACTGATTCAATGAACTCAGGGAATTCAAGTTATGGGACCACCCTTTCAGCTTCTAGTGTCCCTAATAACAAGCGTTATGCCCCCAGTCTCACCCCCAAAAAAGTTGTGTGAAAAGAACTTTTATTTTGCTTCTCTGCCGCTGTAGGTGAGTTTCATTGTTTTGTATCTCAATCCCTTCACCCAAAAAAGGAACTCGGTTTCCATTCCTCCCGCATGCATTCAAGCACTCTCCCCCCCACCTTCAGGCCCCTGAAGCGCCCTCCTCCCCCCCAACACACACTCCTGGCCTGGAGAGCTGGAGCTGGAGCTAGCTGGCCCTGCTCACTGTCAGTCATCAGAAGACCAGCTCCCTGTAGGCTCTTATCAGGAGCCTTCGGCTGAGGGCAATGGAATGCTGTCTGCATAGGGCAGTGTGGTTTGGCTGCTCTGGGAGTTTTGCAAGTTGCAAAGTGCAGGTATCTTGGATGATATATTGCCCCTCTGCATGTCAAGCGGGGCTGACACGTGGTGGGCCATGTAGAGCAACGCCCAACCCAAAGGGCAGTGCCACCACCTCCAAGAAGCAGGTCCCTTATCAGAACATCTTTAGCCAAATGTTTTCATTTTTCTTTCTCTTAACCATCTGGACCTTTATCAAATCTGCTTTGTGAAGGTTAAATAGGTAAATATAAGATGGGCTGTTTGCAGCAAGCAGGTCGTGGTACCCGTCAGCATTTGGCTTACTATCCATGGCAGTGTGTTTGTCATTTCCTTTGTGTGTTAGGGTTACAGCCTGCAATTTCCACCAATCATGTTCATTATTTAAATGAGACAGAGGAGGTGTTGTCACGGAGCATGATCAGAGTGGCATTATTATTCCAGCCTAGTGTAAGTGTCACGACCTATCTTGGGTTTCTAACAGCAAGAAGAGAGCAGCGGGCTCTCCATAAATCAGGCACTTCAGACGTTATGATAACTTTTATTAAAGAGCAAATGGATTTCTTGACATTAGGCTTTTACACATACCAGTTGGTAAATGTAAATAGAGCTGCTTTCCCCCAAGGAGATAAAGCCATTCAGCTCCTGTGAGTACAGAAGGGAAAAGCTGCTCAATTTACTGAGCATCAATTTCTGTTTTGCATGTGCAATGATTTGAAAAGTCACAAACCGCAAAGGTGTTGGTAATGCATGAGCATTTCATCCCCGCAAGGCACTCTGTAGCCAGTAATTACTGACGGTGGCAGTAATAGACCCAAAATGTAACATAATGTATCATTTTACTTTAAACTGTTATTCGTATGTTTCCTATCATAAGTAGGCTAAAATAATTGAGTGACAAATATGTGATTAATTTTATTGTTTCTACTCTGCTAATGTCCTTTCCTAATGTCTACTCTGATAATGTCCTCTCTGTCCACAGGTTAGCCAAATTTCCATCAGTCAGGTGTTGTGTACTATGTTTTCTGTTATTTTTTTTCTAGATCCATATGGTTTTCTTTAGAACACATTTAGATGTGTGAAATGAAACACGTGTCTAAAAATACTTGTTATTTTAATAACCTGTAATGATCTGTTTTCATTTTGCAATGTTTAACCATAAACTCCTGATAGTTCAGGAAATATATTAGCAGGAGTTGATGTAATTCCTGAGAAATTAGAATTTACCCATAAGTGAATATTTGGAGTAGAAAAAACAATCTTCAAAAGTTACAGAGTATCTACGTAGAGTAAAAATCAAGTAAATTTTATAATTACAGAAAGGAACGTATTTAAATTATAACTTTATTCCTATACGGGGACAAAAACATTTTCTGGACTACGAATGAGATGTCATTTCACATTTTTCTTTCTCTAGGCCCCAGCAAAGATCATGGTTTTTATTTTATTCAATGCAAGATTAGGACAAACTGTGAAAGACTGACCCCCAGTTATATTTTACAGCAATTCAAGGACATGGGAAGGAACATGCATTTAGAGGATCTCTGGAAAATGACACAGGATAGATCTCCCCTTCAGGGGTTGGGACTATCTCCTTGGGGGTCCAGAGTTGAAGACCTGCTTGCTTCTAGGAATCCTTAGTGATGATCTGAGGAAACACGATGTCAGTGGGCTCCTCTCATGTGGAGAAGCTGTAGGTGGTAGAGAGTTGTGGCGAATTGCTCTAGGTTTGAGAAAATAGAAAGCCATCAGATGTTGGTGTTAGCAAGGACCCTGGAGTTCTAAGTTCCAGTTTTATGGCTGAAGACACTGAGACTCGGAGAAGTTATAGGAATTGTCCTGGTGTAGAGACAGGGAACCACAGGAGAAAACTAATTCAGCTTTCCAACGCCCAGTCTGGTGAACTTCTATTTGATTTATCTCTATAGCTCTAGACTGCTCTGTCATTCACAAATACTCTACACTCAGGAATGGCAGCCTCTGGAAGAGAGCACCTGGAAGGTTTTTAGTGCCAAGGAACAGTTGGGAATTTAGAACATATGGAACTTCTGCATGGATGGGATCCCTCTGGGTTAAGCTTTGGGAATAAACTTCCCCAAGAGTGAATTCAAAACATTCTGGTCCAGCAATGTAACTAAAATACTTCTTTGAGCAAGTTGGCCTCTTCAAAGACAAGACAACCAATATTTTCTAAATAATGGATTTTTGTGTCAAGACTTACCTCTTTCTGCACAACTGGTTATTTTCTCTTTTTGCCTCCCAGGACACTCACAGAGCATGGCCAGTTTTGGGAGGATTTTTATGCCAATTTCAGAACTCCCTATAACATGGCACAGGCCTTGGCATGGAGAAGGCATGGAATAAAAATGAATAAACCATAAATGTGCTCAAATGTACTTTCCTCTTGCACGAGTTCAGCTCCGGTGTCCACTGAACCTCAGTGGCCGCAGGGACTGGAGGCCCCATGTACGCTCGCATGTTGGAGTCGAGGCCTGCGGTGGAGAGCCGGCAGGGAGGGGGCATGGGAAAATCCCAGGTCTCCTGAGAATGGCAGAGACGCCTTCATTCTTAGCTTAGCCGACTTTACTCTAAAATGGTTGAAATTAAACACATCTTTATACTGTAAGCATGAATTTCCTTCCAAAGACCTGTGCCCATTTTTCATGAAAATACTTTTTTAAACTGACACAAATAGTAATGACCTTGACTTTCTTTCCTGTAAACTAATAAACCTGTACTTTGATAATAGAATTTGACTCCCCTTGTCCTGGATGACAACGAGACACTGCCACACAGTTCCCTCTGCCCCTTTTCACTGTAACTGATGCTGAGGAGTACCATCGCCCAGATTTGCTCCCTAACCCCCAGATTTTCCCAGCTTGAACAGCGAAGGGGAGAGGAGCAGCCCCGACCTGCCTCCAACAGCCTGTTATCCATTATTCCAGGTTCTCCTCTGTCACATGTGATTTATACACCTTGTCCTGGAGAGGTCCATTGCTCAGGGGTCTCAGTTGTAGGTTACCGTGGTGTCATCTTGGCAGTGAGGACGCATCTTCCTCAGGGGTAGGAGTGAACAAGAGGAGAGAGAAAATACCCACCGAGAGGCAGAGAGAAAGGGAGCAACTCTCCCCTCCCACCTCCTGAAACTCCCCCCTAACATCTCAGCAGTAATTCAGGACCCTGGCGTCTGTTCCCCACTGTGGCTGTGGCTGTGGCTTTACTTCCCCCGCTCTGATACCCGTCTTCCACACCAATCCCATGCTGCCTTCTGTGGGGCTTCTTCTGCCTCTAGGAAATTGCTACGTGAAATAGCATCCCTTGAAAACCTCTATCCCTACACCCTGTTTATTTTTCCTACAGCACATGTAATTATTGCCTGACATTATACTTTATGTTTACTAATTACATATTAGATGTCTTCCCACCAGAATGTGAACTAGCCAATGGCCCTGTGTCCCACGGTCCAGAATAGGGCTCAGCACAGAATAGACTCTGGGTAAATGTCTGCCAGAGAGTGAATGATTAATTCTGGGTTGCTTTCTAGGTTCCCATAAAATATTTTATTCCTTGCCAGAATAGTTTACATTTCTCTGCTAAGACTCCTCCACTGCTTATCCAGTCTGTCCACCTTTTTCCTGTGAATGCCTGAACATAAGAATAATAACTCTTTTAGCATCTACGTCTGCTAATTCTAACATCTATCTCTTCTGTGGGTATGCTATTGATTTTTGTTTTCTTTCTGATGATGGGTCATTTTTCCCTGAGTTTTCCATACCTAGTGATTTTTACATTGTATACTCTCTCCGATGTAAAGAGTTTATAGTCTGTGAACTTCATCTAGATTTTGTTGAATTTTTTGTACTGTTACATTTCTGGCAAGGACCTTTCATCCTGTGGAATCTGAGTTTTAGGCAAGCCATAAAGATGAGAAAGAGTGAGCATCCCCAGAATTATGTGTGTCTTTCTTTAAAAACAACAACAAAAAAATTTCCTTTACTTTTTAAAAATAATTTCCTTACATTCCTTCAAAAAGTAAATCTTCCAAAATAATTGGATTTTGTTACCATTTATAACTATAACAGCCCCATGGATGCCATACTTAGTAACTCTTGGCACCAACTGGTTTCCCAGAGGAAGCTGGTTCCTGCACTGGCCCCATCTATCTCAGGGTTTTCTCTGTCTGCAGGTCACAGGGAAGCTGAACATGCTGTGGAATTAGCACCCAGGAGCCAGGAGCAGACCTCATCCAGATCCAGCGTTGGGAGGGTGTTGGAGGGTAAACCCCAGCTTCACTCCTGAGGGGGGCCACACTGGAACCTGCACTCCTCAGCCCCCCCACTTGCCCCTGTGACACCCTGTTGATTAGCCCTTCCTGCCCTTTTTCCTTCCACACTTCCTATTGGTTCACTCTGGGACCACCTCCCAAACTGTTGCCTCTGATTCTGCCTCAGCGGGGCAGAGGGAACCAACTGAAGATAATAGTCAACAATGCTTGAGTCTTTGTTGATTCTCCTCCCCAGCCCTTCGTGTCTGTTTCTAAATCATACACATTCTTTAAGGTTTAACTCATATTCTAATTCCACCATGATCCCTTATCATCACCCTGGAGTTCACTCATAAGTGTCCTGACACACTCAACTTGTGCTCATCAAAATCATCCTAGCACTTTATCTATAACTCTCTGTTGACACCAAGCAATTCTCTTTTTAAAATTTGTCTTCATGCCTCCTCTCCCCTCCTCAATAGAACACGAAATAGAAGCAAGGGCCACAGCTACATGTCCTCTGTGTGGCCTACAACTTCCTCAAGAGCACTTTGCACTGAGTGGTCGGTCTGTACTTAAGAGCTGTTTGAATGCTGCAAACATCACTTCATTAATTTTCCATTTTTTTTATTGTTCTAACTGATTTTGAGATATTTGTAGGATCTGCGATTCTTACCTTTGAGAAAATTTAAATGGAGCATATAATTAACATATAAAACATTGTTATGTGTTAATAGAAGTAATTTTAATGGAAAACTGACTATTTGTCATTGTCAAATGTCTAATTTCCAGCTATGTTTTCTCCACTGAACTGTCATGTCATATCCTAGTTTCACTGTGGTTTTGAAATAATCGTAACATTGTTTAGAATAATTATTGTCTCAATATTTGGCATAAAAACGGTAATGAGGAATGGTTCCTCCTAAGAACCGATTGATGAGAGCTAATTGTCATTTTAATGGTAGAAGATCTTCTATGTTATGAATTTGTAACAAAGTGGCTTCTATCTCCACCTGCTAAAATTTCTTGAATCTAGTGTCAATCGTGTCAAGTTAAATGAGGGTAAGTAAATGTCTCATCATGTTTCACATTGTGTTTGGACACAGCTTATCTTTAGCACTTAGACATTACTAAGTCAACTCTAGTTGAAGCCTAATCAATCAAATTCATCCCGATACTTTTCTTTTTCACCACTTTCTAACAGATGATAAGGTCAGCAAATTGGTTGAATCATTTCATCAATCACATATTTATTCACTGAAAAGAGATCTCTCAGGAACCTAGACTTGTGCCCCCGTGGGGCTTGGTGCTGTAGGCACAGTAGTGGAGACCCAGACCTTGTCCTCCTGGAGCCTCTGGTCAGGACCTCCACTCCTGATCCTGTACATAACCATGTGATTTTCTCTTGGACTTTTACAGACAAGAGCTTCGGTAAAATTTTGGTTGTGGAAAAATTGAAAATAGATATAAGAAAATTTTTACAATTATCAATAAACATAAATGTTCAAGTATGTGCATCCCTGTATTTTTTGTTCAAACAAGATTTGCCAATAAATCAGAAACACAGCACTGACATGTCCAATCCCACTTCTATGTACACATTTGATGGGAGAAAAAAGAGAAAAAAATAATCATTTCAGACTGCACTATATAGATGGATGAAAGCATCTTAGGACAGGAGAGTGACGTTCTTCTTAGACATGGATGAGTTTTCTGGATGCCTTGTTTCATACATGTCGAATGTTCTACTCAGTATGGTCAGGAGCTAGGACAGCTCTGTAATTGTCTTAAGAAGCCCAGCCCAGGTCAAAGGTGACACACTATGCTCAGAGATCTTGGTGCTCATTGCGCTTAGGTCAGAGTGTTTTGCTCTTTTTCTGAATTCTTACCTTCTGAATTTGAATGCAAAATTTTGTAGACACTACTCAGAGGAAGAGGTTACCTACGTGTGAGAGCTCTAAGTTCGGGGTGATGCTCTGCTAGACAAATTTTACCTTCCATAATCTATTTAGACTCCTGCAATCAAGGGATACCCAGGGCTACTGTAGATTAAATACAGGGATTGTGAGAGGAAAAAGAAGTATGTTGAAGGCAATGAAAATGAGTGGAGAGGAGAGAGAGACAGAGAGAAAAGGTTTGCTAGAACTAGAGAGAGGAGAGACTCAAGAAGAGTAAGGAGGAAAAGAAAAGGGAAAGATGTACACGATAAATAGCCGCTCGATGGAGACTTCAGCAAGGATTAGGTTTGACTACATAATAGAGACCTATAAGATAAGACTTGAACAGGGCCGGCCCCATGGCTTAGCGGTTAAGTGCGCGCGCTCCGCTACTGGCGGCCCGGGATTGGATCCAGGGCACGCACCGACACACCGCTTCTCTGGCCATGCTGAGGCCGCGTCCCACATACAGCAACTAGAAGGATGTGCAACTATGACATACAACTATCTGCTGCGGCTTTGGGGGATAAAAAAAAGGAGGAGGATTGGCAATAGATGTTAGCTCAGAGCCAGTCTTCCTCAGCAAAAAAAAAGAGGAGGATTAGCACGGATGCTAGCTCAGGGCTGATCTTCCTCACAAAAATAAATAAATAAATAAGGCTTGAACAAAAGAGATTTTTAAAATACAAATTGTATATATTTCAGGTGTATATGACACTTTGATGTACGTATACATTGTGGAATGACTACTACAGTCAAGCTAATTGACCTTTCCATCTCCTCACGTAGCCACCTTTTTGTGTGTGTGGTGAGAACGCCTGAGATCCACTCTCTTAGCAAATTTCGAGTATACAACACAGTAGTCTCCATGCTGTACATTAGACATCTAGAACTTATTCATCTTACATACCTGAAGCTTTATACTCTTTGACCAATATCTGCTCATTTCACCCACCCTCCTGGTAACCATTTTTCTACTCTCTGGTTCATGAATTCAAATTTTTTAGACTTCACATATAATTGGGACCACGCAGTGTTTTCTGTTCTATGTCTGGCTTATTCCACTCTGGGTCTATAGCCAAAGGAAATGAAATCAATATCTTGAAGATATATCTATGCTACCATGTTCATTGAGCATTATTTACAATAGTCAAAATATGGAAACAACCTAAGGACCTATTTACAGAAGAATGAATAAAGAAATTGTGATATATGTATATATCAATATGTACATAAAATGGAATACTATTCAGCCTTAAAAGAGGAGATTTTCCTATTTGTGACAACGTGTATGGACCTGGAAGACATTATGAAGAGATTTGCCTTTGACGAAGAGATCAGTCTGTAAGAGATTTTAATCTCTTATGTACAGAAGGAGCAATCTATGGCTTGGGGTGCAAATCCAGTCTCCTGCCTGTTGTAAATAAAATTTTATTGGAACACAGCTATACCCACTGCTTTATAAACTGTCTGTGGCTGCTTTCACACTGTGGCCATAGCGTTGAGTAGCTGCAACAGAGACTTCATGGTCTACAAAGCCAAAATATCTGCTCTCTGGCTCTTTACAGAGTTTGTCCCCCGCCCCCACCCCCCAGTCTTACATCAAAGTTTGGATGGTGGCAACCCACAGCAGGCACCAGGGATTCAGCTGTTCCACACTTCCATCCCCTGGGCATGGGCCCACCAGGAGTTCCAGGAGGGCTTCTAGTCACAAATCACATTTCATGAGGCAAGCTAGGAGCAAGACCTAAGGAGAATTCAAAGTCATACGTCAGCTCTTGTAGAGGATATTCCCCCAAAGCTGCCACACCACACTCACACTTACATTACTCACGGGAACTTAGTCACATGGTCACGCTGAGCTGCCAGGGAGCTGAGAAATTCCCTCACTCCAGGTGATCTGCCCACAGCCCAAACTAGGGCTCCTCAGAAGGAAGCGACAATATGAGGCAGAGGGATGACTTAAGTTAACCATTATTATCTTGAACAAAATTTGAAGAATAATGCTTGATATTATCTACTAAGATGCCTGTAGTTGTTGACTAGAGTCTATATAAATACAAAGTCTAGGCTTCGTAGAATAAACCACCAAACAAATATCCTCTCATTTGCTACCCTGTGTACTCTGAGAGTAATGTTCTAGTCACGCCTTTAACACAGTTATAACGGATTATACCTTTCCACATTTCCTTCCAATTTTTCTTGGAGAAAAATCTGTCACAGAAATACTTGAACATTAGAGCAGATTTCAGACTATAATTTATAGAACGTTGCATACCATTTAGCCAGCAGATCATAGCTGTTCCTTTATAAATGTCATAGGAACCTTCCATTATATACTGCAAATGTGTAGGAAGAAAATTTTAAAACATAAATTACGAGGACCCTTAAAATATATAATACTTTACAGACAGTAATGCTTTACCAAGCTGTCATGATCCTTCATGTAAATACGAACCTAATGCCTTTTAAAGTGCTGTTTTGTCTTCCCAGCTGACTGGGACATCTCTAAAGAAAGTAGATGTTTTAAAATCATATTTAGGAAACTATGAGAGGGACTTTGAGTCCAGGGAGTGTGGGGAAGGATTTGGGGCTGTTCTATTCGGGACCGACAATTTGTGTGAGTAGATCTGTTCAAGCTCATCCTTCTGGTCCCTTCATGTTGGTACTCAGATGTCCAGGATAATACCGCAAAGTGCTGCAGCCTGGTGGGAGCTGTGGATCCTATAGTAAATGCCCTTTATCCCCCACCCGCTGGCTCCTTCACAGAAAGGCCAGCATCTTAGGTACCCACCCAGACCTTCCTGATCCGAATTGGTTGTCTATGTTACTACTAGTGTTTTAATTAGTTTTCCACAATGAAGCCTAGATCTCCCACTAGTTATTATCTCCAACTACCAGGCCCTATGGTTTGTGTATTTATTCCTGTGTTAAGGTGATGATGGACCAGAAAACCCAAAAAGGAGCATAGATAGGAAAGTCCTTCCTTTCTCTCCTTTGAAAGCCTGCATACAGTGATTATGAATGAGTGATGTCGTTCTGATTATCTAGTCCAGGAATCAGAATAATTGAGAGGAGAGAGACTCTGACTACGGCAGTGACCCTGAAATTTGATTGATGCCTGCAAGTATCCAAGCAGATTTCAATAAGTCTGTGTGTACTCTCTGCCTTCCCAGTGACTCCAAATACACTGACAGTGTCAGGCTCAGTCTGTCCCGTGAATTGTCTAAAAAATGCAGCCTCAGCTCTGTATTTCATTGAAACCCCTGGCTGGGACCAGAAATGCAGAAACCAGGTGATCTGGTGCCTTATTTTTGTCGCTGCACTTGGTATGAAACTACATTTTCCTCTCACATGGGACACTTTCTTGGGGCTTCTTTTTATGACAAACAATGACACTGTGTAACCGAGAGAGGCATCACTCCGGGTGGGCGTCCGACTTCTGCCCGGCCCACAATAGCGCAGACAGTTCTGCCCTCGGAGGCCGTGCCTGAGCACCACGAGGTCAGGACCAAACGAAGATTGTTTTACACAAACTTCCTTTTTCTCTGAGATCTTGGATTCTGCGCCGGCTTTCTGTTCTCAATTAAAATAGCAAACTGTCGAATTGTGTATAAACTTCCCCGGAGAGAGGGCAGAGGGCTTCTGAATGCCTTTATTTACTGCCATCTCCCTGAGAACGAAAATCTCCAATAATTTCCCGGTCAGGAGAGGCTTCAGGGCGGGGCTGGGGCCTGCTGGTCATTCCCCTTCCATCTCGGTCTTCACTCTCTCAGCAGCCTTTTCATCAAAGGCGCCTGCGCCCCGCTAGCTTATGTTTCTTAATTGAAGCTGAATTTGTTTTCATTCTTCTCCCCAGGAGGGTCAGCCCTTGGGGTACCCTTGCATTTTTCCTTTTGCCTTGGAGGTAGCTTCTAGCTTCTAACAGGTCCTTCCTCACACCTTCTGTATTTCAGAATGGACTCCCCTTCTTTCCAACTCACTAAAATACACTCCTTAGCCTTATTTCAAATTACCTGATAAACAGTGTTTATTTTGAATTTTATGGGATTTTATCTCAAAATTTTGTGGTAAAAGCCTTCATCCGTGCATTTGTCTCCTATTTATTAAGAATGCTCCTGAGGATACAAATACACATCTGTGAAGAAAACAAAAACATCACCAAGGAAGCAACTTAAAAGGTGGACCATGAACCTCGGCTGCTTAGGATCCTAAATCTAAAGGCACAGCTGCGATGACAGCCCTTTGCAGGAAGTGGGAAATGTTGACTTCCGAAGCCTGAGCTGTAAACATAGCAATAAAACGAGAGTTGAGTTTTTAATAAATCTCTGCTCCTTCTGGAACACTCCACCCTGCAACAAGAGTAAATTAAAGAGGCCTGGCTGTTTAAGAATCCCAAGAAATGAGTAATAGAATCAGGCTTTGGAGCCAAGAGGGGTCTGGAGTCATGGAGAAAGGCACAGGCTGCTGACACCGTAGCCCCGCTGCTGGCGGGCCAGCTCACTGCCACCCTGGCCGGCAAGGCGACCGGGCAGAGTCTGCTCCACTCCAGGAAATCGGCCCTGAGTTTGCAAGTTCTTCTCCAGAGCTGAAGGCAGCGTGATCAAGTGCTGCTCTTTCACCAGAAAGAATGTTTGCTTACTATTTCATCATTCCCCAGAGGCGCAGAGAAAGAAAATGAGCACATCAGTTGTCATTATGACAGGATAAAAATGGAGCCGTCATATTTCAATAACACAATGCGATGAGCAGCCCATGGAGTGATGAGTTATGGACTCGCTCGCTCACTCACTCTCGACTATAAGTTAATATTATCTCCCCAGGATAATTAGAGTGAAGTTCAATTACTGACCCTGAATTGCCATGTGGGCCACACCGTGGGTTCTGACACAGCTTTTTACACATTTATCTTTTCACCTAACGCGCTAAATCTGCATCGCGGTGGTGATTAATCTTGCGGCGCCCCTTCCAGCCTGTACTATTCTTCTCGCATGGATTGGCTGGTCCCTGGAGTCCCCTTGAGCACAGTGTGAGCGGGTCTATTACACTGTGTTTTTCTGCCAATTTACGTTCCCCTTTGTGTTAGGTTATTGTGGTCACTTCTGAAGTTGGTTCAAATGAGCACTTCTCCAAAGGTCACATGCTGACGAATGTGGCCATGCCCACCTACCCATGGGCCCTCCAGGGGTCAGATCTTTTCTATGCTTGTGCCTTTGTGAGCTATACCCACAAAACTCCCATTGAAAGCCAGAGAGCCCTTTCTTTCCACAGGGATTGGTGAGTGAGAGGCTCGTTAATCTTTAGTAAGCTTCCAGAGCAGCCCCAAGCCTCCTTGAATGCTCATTATCACTTCTTACTCTTGGTGAAGCAAACAGAACCCCATCCCATCAGCCTGGCACTATTCAGACGTCCTCACTTGCGGGGCAGAAGGAGAGGAGCTGGGAATGATAATTAATAGGGTATTGTGTCAGCGAAGCCACCAAAACCGGATGTTATGAAGTCAAATAGACTTCCATTTGAAAGCCATGCATATGTTCCAACTTGTGGTTTGCAAGAGCTAAAGAAATAAAAACTTTAAGTCTCAGTATCTTAAATTGTTTTGTTTTATTTGTTACAAAATGGTGGAGCTGATGGCTAAAATAATCAGAGCTCGATCCCTGTGGTTTTAGGGGACACCAGCCCCCTGAGTGTGAATGAAAGGAGTTGAGAGGTGTCTTTGCAGCATGCAAATGCAGCAGGATCTCCTGAGAGCAGGGGCCAGGACCAGGATCTCGGAGGCCTGCTGGCTTCTCTTATGCCCTCACGGCCTCTCGGGGGATGGTTCATCCACTCATTTCCTCATGCCACGTGTCTCATGTGTTCTTTTTGGGGATCTGATTTTAGAGGAGAAGAGGGTGGGCCACAGCTACAAATAAGGCAAAACTAATATTGAAGCGTTGTCAGCCTTTTATCTGTAAGACTGACTTGTAGATTCCAGGAAAGCCTGAAGGCTCGCTCTCATTCTGGACCCACAAGGGCCTGGGTGGAGTCTCCGACTCTAAACCTCGTTGTTCTCATCCACAGAAATAGCTGTAGCCGCCTTCCAGCCTTGGGCAGGTCAGTGGGATGCCGCGCGGGAGGCACCGAGCACTGGCCTGTCGCGTAGTAAATGCTCAACTAACATGGGTGGTTGTCTCTGTTGTTCCCATGGAGCCCCTGATTTATTCTTGATCCCTTTCTCCTGTTGCAGACCACATCTTCCTATCAATTAAAATGTTTACATTACCTGAGTTACCTAGATATCTTAGATTATTTATCTAGGAGCACCAATGTGCTGGATGGCTATTTTAATTCCAGAATATTTTGAAGAGTCCAGACTTGATTTGGTGAATGTAAAATGTTATTTTAATGATCACAGCTGATATTTTAAAATGAATATTTTTGTGGTTGTTTTTTATACTATAATCAGGTTGTTGTTAAGCTGATGTCCCTTCCAGGAGCTCCCAGGATTATCACTGCTCTCTTGAAACCTTTTCCTGGATCTAAGATGTAGGCCCGGGTGGTAGGTCAGACAAGGGAGTGCAGAAGCACATCAGGTCTGTTGGTGTTGTGGGTCAACATGATACAGGAGGTCACTAAATCTTTCCTTTCCAGATGATAGGGGACAACCCTGGGGTAGGTGTTGACAAGGACTGAAGGGGAGAGATTGGAAAGAAACAGCTTTCTTCTCACAGTTGAGGGATGCGTGTTCTTCCATTATTCCTCTTCACATGAAGGCCCAGACTGAGATGGATATCTGATTTCTCCCTGCTTTGTTCACACTTGTTCATTTCATAGAAAGCAGTGGTGCCCACACCAGCAAAACAAAAGCAGCCACCCAACCCTGGGCCTGGCTTTGCAGTCAAACGCTGAACATGCCTTACACAAACTCAACAGGGGCCCTCTGAAAAGCCGCCAGCTTTTCTCCCATGTGTCAAGACACTACTTTAGTACGACTTCTGTAAGCTAATGGGCAGCAGATATGCACAGGAAATTTAGTCATTGACCAAGAGATTCTAAGATTGCTTAAATCTGGTCACCATCTGGTCAACACAGCCCAAGACTCTAGTAGCCAAACGGTGATTCTCCAATTCATATCCATAGTGTTCCACAGTATCATATTCAGATATCAGAAGTGATCCTTTCACTCAAGAAGCAAATGAACTAAAGTGGAAGTGTTTGTGTCTAATTCTTTCTGGAAGCAGGGTTAAAAACAGAGGCAGCTCCTAAAGCTCTCCCCTGGGATTCTCTTCTTTGCAAAATTACCCTCGGTATCAAACTATTTTGACGTGGAGAGGATGAAAGACCTGAGTAAGCACATTGCAAGTTGCAGGTGAAAAACTCTAAGTACTGTTGACAGCAATGACAGATGAGTGAAGGCAAAGAAGCTTTCAAACTTAAAAAAAAAATCGCCTGGTTGACTTGACATAAGCATGCGAGAGTTTAAATATGCAAGAAAGGAGAGGCAGGATGTGAGTCTTAGCCTACAGGAACTCCATGCATAAAAACGAAATGGGTGTCACAGCCGCTGCTCCAATGGCCCTCTCATTACCATTTGTCTTCCAGTCATCAGACGAAAAGAGCTGCATCGGGCTCCCTCTTCCTCTTGGACTGCCTCAGGCTCCGCATGGATCCTGTTACTTTGCAGGATCCTAGCTACCTTTTTCCTCTCTCTGTGCCCTTCTCAAGAATAGACACAATTGGACATTTTCATTTTGAAATCCTTTGTCCAGGTGTGAGCCTGCTGCTGTTTTGACCAAAAATGCAAACTTTTTTTCCCTTAGTGAAGAACAACATCTGTTTTCATTCTAAACCCATGCTCATATCTCATCCCATAAGCCGTCCCCGGGGTTCGCTTCAGCTGGACTTGGACTTCTCGCTCAGCACATTTCCTTTCTGAATCAATAATATAATATTTCTACTTTTTAACATGAAACAGAGAACTTTTCTTTTTTCGCTCATGTGGTGTTGTGGTTTATGCTGGCAGTGAGACGGCTTGAGTGGCAGAGCAGACTTCTGGGAATCAGAATTTTTTGGACTCCCAAGGGGCTCTTCACGTGAGGCCACGCTGAGCCATCTCAATTTGTAGCTGACTCCATGGACCTGGCGCCATATTTCTCCAGCTGTGACTGCACAGGCTTGGTCTCTTTTTTTTTTTTTTTTTAATAATTTTATTTATTTATTTATTTTTTCCCCCAAAGCCCCAGTAGATAGTTGTATGTCACAGCTGCACATCCTTCTAGTTGCTGTATGTGGGACGCGGCCTCAGCATGGCCGGACAAGTGGTATGTGGGTGCACGCCCGGGATCCGAACCCGGGCCGCCAGCAGCAGAGCATGCGCACCCAACCGCTAAGCCACGAGGCCGGCCTCACAGGCTTGGTCTTTGCATGGAACTTCAGAAAGAGCTCTTGTGGCTCTCGGGCACCCAGTATCTTCCAGTTGGCGGGGCTGCAATCTTGGGATAGGTGACAGCTCTGTGTGACGTTTGGCCTGAGACTAGGCTTCCTGTGTCCCAATGCCAGCATTCCTTACCTTGTTCACACATTGCCTTACAGACCTTACAGAACCAGGAGGAGAGTTAAAGAAAAGACGGGAAAAAGAAGAACAGAAAGAAAAAAAGTTAAAGTCAATGGGAATCAAGGGGAAGCGAGTGAGAACGTTAGATACACAGCAGAACAAGGGCGATTCTGGAGAGACTCGTATCTACTTGGATGTTGTAGAGAACACAGGCATCTTGGAGGCCTGGAGTCTTCATAATTGTATACTTTCCCCTGTGTGGGAGGAGTCCTGTCTCCAGGCATCTCCCCAGAACAGTGGATGGAGTGAAGAACAGAATTACAGCAGGTGAAATGAAAGTGCATGAGACCACTTTGCTGCTCCCAGATCCTTTCCTCTGGGGGCGTGGCTAGATTGCAGCCCCCGGGCCAGGCCCCCGCAATCAGCTATGACCTGTGGCTGAGTCTTGACCATCCACATTGGGTGAAGGCAGTACAAGCCCCTCTAGGGCCAGCCCCATTTCTCCTGCAAAATCGTGCCGGCTCACTCTCCCCCTCTGCCTGCTGGATGCCCACGCTCAGGGTCACCTTGGAAGCCACATGGTGGAGATGGCAGATGCTGCTGGTCTGACCCCAGCAACTGCCGCCCAACACCTAGCCACCAGATGGAGTTTATGTGTGGGAAAGAAAGCTCTGCAGAATTAAGCCTCAGATCTGTGATTGCAGCTAGAATTATGTTCACTAAAACTAGGTGTCCACACCTCTTGCTGCCTTGTGCTCTTCCTTCTTAAAAGGCCTGTCCCCAGTACGGAGCCCTCAATCCTCAAAAAAAAAATTTTGAAAACTTCTATTGACAATTAATTTTAAGTTCATCATAGCTCTGGTACCAAGTAAGGTATCTGAAGGGAAATAAAATGAAAACTAAAGTAATTATTGGCACAACTATCAGAAATCATACTTCAACTCTACTAGATCTTGCTAAAATCCTGGTTCTCTTTTCCTCTCACTTTTTTTTTTTTTTTTTTTTTTTTTGTGAGGAGATCAGCCCTGAGCTAACATCCGCCAATCCTCCTCTTTTTTTTTTTTTTGCTGAGGAAGACGGCCCTGGGCTAACATCCGTGCCCATCTTCCTCCACTTTATATGGGACGCCGCCACAGCATGGCTTACCAAGCAGTGCGTCGGTGCGCGCCCGGGATCCGAACCAGCGAACCCCGGGCCGCCGCAGCGGAGCGCGCGCACCCAACCGCTTGCGCCACCGGGCCAGCCCCTCACTTTTTAAAAAATAGAAATATGCGTATTGAATTTTTTGTAAAACTATACTATTTAGATAGTGTGTTAATTTTAAAACACATAAAATATTGTGAATAGTTATGAATATATACTTAAATTGATAATTTCAATAACGTATTGAGGAAGATGAAGAGTAACCTCAGGATGGTAGTGTCCTCTTGAGAGGGGGATAGAGGACCTGAATGAAGAGGGAGATACAAACTTTTACTGTGGGTGTAAACATTTACATTCATGGCAGCATCATTAACAATAGCCAAGAGCTGGTAGCAACTCAAGAGTCCATTGACAGATGAGTGATAAAAAATGTGGTATACACATACAATGGAATATTATTCAGCCTTAAGAAGCCATGCAAATCTTATACATGCTACAACATGAGTGAACCTTGAAAACATTATGCTCAGTGAAAGAAGCCAGAGAGAAAAGGACAAATACTATATGATTCTACCCATACAAGGTCCCTGGAGCAGTCAAATTCATAGAGACAGAAAGTAGAATGGTGGCTGCCAGGGGCTGTTGGGGGGGAATTGAGGGGGAATGGGAGTTAGTCTCAAATGGGTATGGAGTTTCAGTTTTGCAAGATGTCAGGAGTACTGGAGCTGGATGGTGGTGATGGTTGCACAACGATGTGAACGCACTTGATGTCTCTGAATTGTACACTTAAAAATTATTAAAATGGGGGCCGGCCCGGGGGCGTAGTGGTTAAGTGCGAGTGCTCCGCTGCGGCGTCCCATATAAAGTAGAGGAAGATCAGCACAGATGTTAGCCCAGGGCCAGTCTTCCTCAGCAAAAAGAGGAGGATTGGCGATGATGTTAGCTCAGGGCTAATCTTCCTCACACAAACACGCAAAAAATTATTAAAGTGGTAGATTTTATGTTATATATGTTTTACCACAATAAAAAAGCAGAGGAGACAAGTTATTAGCATCTATGATATCTGGGTGGCTGTAAACATCACAGTATCTTCTATAATTTATAGTATGTTTGGGGGAAATAAACAGAATTCACAAGTGATTAGAACTCAGAGAAAATCCTGTGTCCTTCTAGACTCAGCTAGTGGGTCACCTCCAACCAGATCCTCCCCCTGCTCTGTCTCGGCTGGACCCCCCTGAGGACCCTCACAGCTCGTTAGGGACGCCACCATCTGTCCTGTGATGATGTGCTTGCTTGTCTCTCTCCTCTTCATTCCTCCGGGACAAGGGTGTTACTGTGTTCATCTTCATTTCCCGTTATTGTCCCGGCAGGCTGACCTGCAGGTGGAAGGGCTCTCAAGAAATGTCTATCGACTGCCCAAAGAAATAATAAATAAACAATTCCATTTATATTACCCAAACTAAAATTTCAGACTCTCAAAATGTATAGACACCGCATCCTAAACACAGATGGATCAGAGGCTTTTCCCGGTCTATGTTATGTGGGTGTGCACGTTGTATTGTTTTGGCAAGTCCATGGTGACTAGGAATATGGTAAGCTACTTCCTGGGTGTGTCATTGTCACAGTGTGGGTTGGTTCAGGGAACATTGAAGCAGAGCCTTCTCTCTTCCTTGCATGCCTGCCTTCCCTTGGGTGTCTCTTCCCAACATTGAGATCATCATCATTGAGACATCCCGGTGACTTCCTCAGGGTCACAGGCAGCTCCCAGAATGAGCTGTTGAGTCCTTACTCTCCACCTACTTTGATGTTGGGCAGAATGGAATGGGCTGTGAGCCCCTAGAAGCACCAGTGGATTGAATAACCCCGCAGGCCCTGAGCTCAAAACTCCCCACGAGGCCAGGTCTCCCGGGAACTGACTTGGGGCTGAAGGGGGGCTCTCAGGTTCCCGCCATCTTTCTCTCACCCCTCCAGTTCATTCAGAGCTTTCTGCTCCGGCTGATTCCCATGGACGGCACAACCCCACACTCTTCACTGCTGCAGAACCAAATCCAACGTTTTAAACCTCTTTTTGTTCCCCGGGATCCTTCACAGCCTTGTGCAATGTTTGTCTCCTTGCCACTTCCAATTACACAAACTCCATCTTTATTTGTCCCTGCACCGCTCTGCACTTTGAACATTCTTACGTCTTCAGACACAATTAAGTCTGCAAAGTCTTGAAAACACTTCAAAATTAAGCACAGATATGGCAAATAAGCATGAACTTGGCTGTCATGGGAAGTGACTGACATGCAGGGCTCATTCTTAATATTCCTTCCCAAGTGACAAAATGAACTTCTCGGGGGAATGCGGAAGGCTCCATAGAATTGCTTATCCCTGGAATTGGAAAAGACTGCAGAAGATGAAGCGGTACTTTGCAAAAATAGCAACCTGAGTGTTAAAATTCCTACCTATTCATAGTCTTCCTTATTTTGAAGAAGGTGGCCATGTGGAGACATACTCTTTTCCTAATGCTTTGAGATTAAAACACATGAACTCCAAGAAAAAGATGTCATTGAAGTTGTTAGAAAGGGATGCGAGAATTGGATACAGTTAGAACACCCTTGAAACTTTATCTGAAATTTAGACTTAAGTTTTTTCATGCTCATTATTTCTCTTTTCCAGAATTGCCCAAGCTCTTTCTTCTGGTCTGGATTAGATGCTGAATTACTGAAGGATTAGGAGGGAGGCTGTTCCAGAAGCCGGAAGTATTAGAAATCTCACCAAAAAATCTACTTTGGTGCAATTCCCAGAAAGATTTTAGAGCCTGGAGAGGTTTATATAGTTGGCTGAGTTTGGAATAAACATCTCGAAAATGTTGGGCGTGTTTCCAAACTGAAATGAAACTTGAGGTCCACCCATTTCGCTAGTTATTAAGATAAAGAGAAATCCCCTGTTGAAATGGGATTACACAATTGGTAGTTCTTGCCATTGTTGAAACAGATCTACCCACAAATTTCATGCCTTTCTTCTTTTCTAAGTCCAGCTGCTGGAGAAGGAAAAAAACTTCCTCCTTCCCCTGACAATTTGTTTTGTGTTGTCACTGCTGAGACTGCCAGTGTTTGATGATATCGGTATGGAAAATTTGATACTCCTTTGGAGGAGGCATGTGGCTCAGGTAGGAGAAATGGACTTTTCTTATTAGAGTCTTTCTTGCAAGACATAGAAATGGGGTGGAACATGTACATCAGGCACGTGATTATACTTCCTGATTTTAGACACAAATGTATGGTAATCATGTGTGTTCACAGAAAAAAAACAAAACGAGTCATAGAAATGACTTATGGATAGTCCTTCCTTAAGACAGGAAGCATAAATGTTCCCCCGTCTTCAATTTCCCCTTCAAAGGCCAGGTGCACACCCCTGTGGCCTCTAACCTCTCCCATTCTCAGGCTGAGGAGGAGTCCAAATCAGCAGCGTTAGCTGAAAGAAAGCGTGAGATGAGCTACATTTGGAGTTCGTATTTAAAATCATCATAGATTCTAAGAGGTGGCTGGAATCTTAGTGGTCTTTCTATCCCAACCCATTAGTCTGTGGGCCAATTCCTCCAGTACCTCCTGGATGAGAGGGCGACCCTGATCTGAGCTCCCATGTGGGGCGTGTTGTCCTATGACAGAACCCCATCCCCTACGGTTGTATGAGAGAGATTTGTGTCAGTGGATGATTCTGAGAGCGGATGTTTCTTGTCATATTAAGCACAGTGAATACTTTTGAGAAAATGTGGTCCTTGTGCTACTAAAATAGTCTGAAGGAAATGGTCACCTTTCCTGTTGGAGGAGAGTTCTTGGCTCTGGGAGTCTTCTTTCCTCTCTATCTCTGTCTCTGCCTCTCTCCTTTTTGCTTTCTCTTTACACCAGGTATATGATGTTGAGTTGTTTGCTCTCCCTGGGGTGTGGATATGACCAGCAGTGGGCCATGTAGCCCCATTTTATTGTATTTCATTCTTTGGCAACAAAACATTTTCACTCAAGACTTAGTTCTACTCTGAACATGAACAATTTAAGGCAGCACATTTAAGAAAGTGGAAAAAAAATTGCATCAGTAAAGACCATACAGTGACCATGAACTGACAAAGTAAGGAATTTCGAATGTGGAAAACACAAAAGTCTGATGCAGGTGAGAGACAGGCATGTTTCCTCATGTTTTCATTCACTTTTTTGTATTTGAAAAGTAAAATCTCTGATATAAATTTTGAAAAAGAATAAAATAGCCACTGTTTGGAAGTAAATCACACCATAACATTTGTGATTGAAACTTCCTAATTTGAGGATGAGTTACTACTAACCCAACAGTTGGTCAATATTAATCAAATGAGTCATAAGCTCAGCAATCAAAATATGGCCAGACAAAAGTCAAATGATTGAAAGAATGTGAAAATAAAGAACAGAAGGAGCTAAGAAGAGGTAAGAACTAAGAACTTGACAAACTAAGAACTACAGATGAACTCTTGAAAGCCTGACTGGGTAGATCAGGGGGTGGGGATAGGACAGTACCAATTAGGGAGACACCTATTAGGTCTATACTCGGGTACATAGTCTATTAAAGAAATGGACTGTTAAGACAGCCCATTCCACAACAGAAGTCATACTTTATTTCCCCCTCTTTGTTCATTTATTGCTGAGGTTAGTTGATTTTATGCCCTCTAAGCTAAAATCTAGGCTACCATGATCTTCTCTTCTCTGCTGCACCTACAGCAGTACCGACACCGAGCACTGGTCTCTCCTTATTTCCTCTGTGGCCTTGAAGGCAGGGGCCTCTTCACATCTTGGGTATCTTCTGCAACACATAGCTCAGTAGTTACCTCTCAGAGGGGCTTGATCAAGAACCAACAGTGATCTGTCCAGGCTGAGAGCACTTATGGAGAAATAACTCCAACCCACAGTTAATGGTCACAGCCCAGGGCCTACCTAGAGCGTCCAGTGCTTGGTAACACTCCCAGCCATGGGATCGTTCGGCCAGGGTGGCAGGGCATGTGTGAGAAGAGAATTCTCTTCTCCCACGTATCAGGGGAGGAATTTTTAATTCAGTTCATTTGTGGATCTTCCCTCCCTGCAAAACTTCGAGTAAATGAGAAGAATTAAGATTCCCAAAATAGGATTCATACCAACAGCCATCAGTAGAAGACCACAGGTAGTCAGTTACATTCAGTGTTTATTTTCTGCAGCCAGGGACCTCATATGCCACAGGGGACTTGGAGTGTCTCACAAAGGGGGCTGTTAGAGAAGGCTGTGCACAGGAGTTCAAGGAACTGGAGTTACTCACGGGCTTCTTGGCAGGGAATGGTTGGAATTTGTAAACCTGGAGGTTGCTGGAACAACCACTGGTCTTATTTTAGAAAATGTAAGTCCTTGCAGTTACTCGTAGATCAGTTTGTGGTCCTGTCCTAGGGGACTGGGTCAGAATACACTGGTGGTAAGGATTTTGAGCTTAGGTGATCTGTGAAGGGTATTAAATTGTTTTGCCAGAATTTATCTGTTTTGCAACTCGTACTGCAGCCTCTTTTGAAAAGTTGTGGTTTCTATTTCAATTCCCAGTTCCTCCGTCTCAGTCAAATATTCAGTAGTGGGGCTGTTTTTCATTTTATCACATCACATTTTTGTTTCTCAGTCTAAATTCCAGTTGCTGATATACACCCCCTGAGTGGGCTGCCACAAAGGATTTTCCAAATTGAGTCTCTTCCATGAATTCTTACCTTTGCTTTCTCTCTTTGAGGTAGAAATAGCAAACTGATCATCCAGCTGCTCTTCAGACAGGATTACAGAATCTTCCTGGGTGCACTTGGCTCTGTGCTTTCACGGTTCTGTCCTTTGCAATGATATTAAGAATTCTTCTATAATGACTACAGCTCCAAAATACTAATCTATCATCTTGCATATCTTGTGAAAGAATTCTTTTTCTGTGTTGCCCACCAATGCCACCTCTCTGTTATAGTGATTTGACGAGGAAAACACTTGTTTCAATTTTCCCTGAGAGTTCAACATTCTACTCTGTGTCTTCTACTTAAATTGTGACTTAGAAACATTAAAGTAGTATATATATGCCAACTCAGAATCTACTGTCAAGTTTTCTAAACTCTTATCCCACTATGTACACTTTGACCCTAGCTCTGTGAATCATACTAACAGACATGATTGTACCTATCTGTCAAACCCATCTGATTCATCATTTATACCCTGGTTATAAAGACATTACTACAAAATTCAGAGTCTGCTAATATAGGCAGGCAACATGAATAGTCATTTTTTTCAAAATCTTTTTCGTCTCAGTCAAATAAACAGCAGAAGCAGCTCACATCAAGTGGGAACACTCCGACCCCTTCCCGTCTCTATTAAGCGAATAGAGACTTCTGCCGGCTCTTCAAACGTTGTTGTCACTTAGAGGAAATCAGCTCTGCTGCCATCTCCCTTTTAGAATCAACACCGCAGTTATTCTAGGGACATATTTTTAAGAAACATTTATTCTATTGATTTTCTCAACTCCTTATAACCAAGAACCTCCCATGGTAGTCTTACTAACAATAGTTGGTTGATTCTGTAACACAATGTGACTTTTAAGAACAGTCAGTGTAGATAAAGGATGTCCAGACTCAAGGAAAAGGATGGCTAGAGATGTAAAGCAAAATGGATCCAACCAGCCTTCCACGGATAAACCGACTCCACTAGAAGACAGTGCAGTTCTGCTCATATCCACCCTAGACTCTCCTGGCTTTTAATGAGGGTTTGGCTCCTTCTGGGTAATCAATGCTTTTGCAGCCAAGTGCCTGACATCAAAACATACATCGAGGCCCTTTCCACCATCAGAGTCTGGGGTGGTTGTAAAGCGTCTACGGAAAAGAGACTTCTTTCCTTTGGAAAAACTACATATAAGCATCATGAGCTGCTATCAATTATGAAGACTTAGGCAGGATTGATCTCAATAATCAAGCCATCTCTTGATTTCACAGTTCACCAAGTGACTGGTATTGTCATATTTCAGAAAATTGAATTCAGCTTTATGAAACATATGTTTAAAAGCTGTACACTTTCAATAATTATGCTATAACATCCCTGTTTTTATGCAAAGCTAACTAGATATTGTCATATTAAAATAGCAAATCCAATTCATTTCTTATGAAACACATGTTTAAAAAAAATAAAAGGAACACTTTAATTATTTCAGGAGTGTTCAGGCCAGCTCGCCAGCCGACTGGATATTGCATTTGTTTAAAACTCAATCATGCAAAATGAAGACTCGATTTGAAAAATTTTAATAAAGATAACCAGCCTATCATGATATCATTTGAATGCTAATCGGCACTCCCATTCAGCGGAGGGAGAGCGGTGTCAACTTCGCTGGAGGCTCTTTATTCCGCAATAAAAACATTTACATTCTAATGATTTTATTAAAGTGCTGGAGCTGTCAGCAGCCCCAGATGACTCCCTGGCAAACGGTATCAGTTATCAACTCATATTGCCTTTATCAAAACCACCCAATGGTGAGCCCAACGCCACAATGAGATATCTGCTGCTCACGGAGCTGGTATTTAATCATTTCTTCTCTGGCATTGTTCTGCTTACAGAGCATAAATAAGAGCTTCAAATAACCCCAGAGTGCTCCTGACAATGAAACAAAGTATGGGCCCTATTTATCTTTCTCACATTCTTCAGGAGCCATTTTCTCCCACACCCGCCCCCACCTTTTATTTTGTTGTTGTTGCTGGCACTTAATTCTTTTTTTTTTTTTTAATTCACTTCTATCATCATTCAATAGCTCTGAATTTCTTCTTCACCCTGAACAGCAGGGCTCAGGAGAGAGTCAGGCAGAGAGGTGACCCTGTTGGTGGCAGGAAGTGACAGGATGGCCCCCAGGGGATCGCGGGAGTGGAGGCACTGTGGGGCTGAGCAGGACCAGGACTGTAGCAGGAGGGGGGTGCCTCTCTTTGTCACACAGTGGTGACCATTGGGTGGGAGAGGAGAGGAGTGGAGTTGAGGATCCTGGGCTCATCGTTAGTCCTCTTGCCAAAAAGGCCACTGAACACACGAGCTTGCTGCCAGGAACCTTCCTCCTTTTCTTCCTTTCTGCTCCTCTGTTTAAATCGGCAGCACTCAATTTGGTATGAATCTATAATGAAATCATCTTTGGATTCACTTAAAAAGTATCCTCCTCTCCTTTTTAAATTTCCGAAGTAAAAGCAAGAAATTCTGAGTAAAAACAAAAAACCCTTCCCAGGAAAATGTGAACTGGAAATCTTGGTAGGAGTTATGCAGAAACATCCCCTTGACTGCTCATAATTCGGAAATGAGTCATTTGAGTTCAATGGAAATACTATTGTGTGATTTTTATTTTCCTTTTGACTGCTGAGTGTTTTAATGAAAATCTTCCTAAAATATACGACATTCTTCTTTCTGACACTCAGTTCTGGACAACAGGGCGGGTGGATTGCTCTCAGTAGTTCATTGCCTGGTGTCTAGTAGACACACAACGATGTTTGTTAAAAAAAAAAAAAAAAGCTGTCTGTGTATGGAATTTAATTTAAACTCGCCTGATAGCTTTGATTCATCATCTTGAAATTGCCTGCGTAACTCCGTGATCAGGGAAAACCCAGATGGGATTTTTACTGAGTTCTGGAGGGGCCTGTCCTCCTGACCAAGTTGCCCTTTCTCCTCCTAATGAGCTGCTTTTTCTTTGTTAATAGCTGAAAAACACTTTAACACAACTCTCCAGGACTGCACAAAATGGAACCAAAGTTCCGCGCAGCACACCCCAAAATCCCTGTGCAGTAAAGGCGTTTCTGCCTCCGCTCTGCAGAGCCAATCTGTCTGCCCCGGCCTCCTGCAGCCTTGCCCCTGCTCTGGGCTGTACCTGGGCCTGTTTACTCACCAGCCACCATGGTCTCACCTGGGCCATGTGTGGACACACCTGTTCTCTTCTCCAGATGCCCGATGTCTCTGCCAGCCAGAGCTGGACACAGCCAGCTGTCGATGCAGGTCTTTGCGTCCTAGCTCGCCCTGGGTGGTGGCCAAAGCCTGTGGCAGGAGGTCCCATCAACTTGCAGCCTCTGACTGTCTCAGTGCAGGAAGGAGCAATCCAGACAGAACCGCCTGGCTCTCAGCAACAACAGAACAAGCCTAGAGACAGAGCCTTCCACTATTATCCCAAACATCCATTTATTAAGGAATGGAGAGCAGTTACTCAATTACTCAAAAACAAATTTCTACTGCAGTTAAACTAGTAGGTATAACTTTGCAGGAAAGTAAAACCACAAAACTTATAAGAGGCCCCATTGTACTGGAAATTAATATTTTCCAATCAGACATTGCTAATAGCATTTGATCTTCCAATATTCATAGAGATCTTGCAGGTACTCCTGCCCATGATGGTGTCTCTGTTAAAGGAAGGTTGCTGGATGAGGAAAGAAAACGCCCAAGAGAGGCCGTTTGTTGGCAGAACCATTGAAAACATTTACACAATGCTTTGATAGCTCATCTTTACCAAGATATTTAAAATAAACACGGCCCCCTCAAGGCTGTCATGGAGAGAGGAATTAGGGATTGGAAGTCCCTATTTGGTGTGAAGATATTGCTGAGAGACAATCAGACAGCTTGCTGTCACCGTGAGCGCCCCACGGGGAGGGCCCATCTGGGTGACCTCCTTGCTTTGCCTGCCTCGGCCTCCTGGCCTTGAAAGTCCCAACATAAAACTCAAGGAAATTTTTTGTTCAACCAAGTTAATGGTAAATGATGTAAAAGATCTTTGACAACTCAAGTCTTAATAGAAATAAAAGAAATTACTTTTGCCAGAACGCACCCCCACTGAACTGGGGCTGGCTCCTGAGCCTCGCACCTGCTCTGTGTTCCTAGGTGCGCTTCCTCTAGCTCTCCCTGGGCCCTGGCATTACCTCCAGTCTCTGCCAACGAGGGATGGGGAGGGCATTGGATGGCTACACTGAGAGTCCTGGTGGGTCCCTGTTTCTCTCTCCGATTCCCAAGTGTGCTGAGCGAAAGTCCATCACTTGGTCACTGAGACCAAGGGGCACCGACAGTTAAGGGGCTTAAATCTGGTGCCGACTGGGTGGGGCTGCATGCAAGACCTGCTGCCCTAGCCCCCAAGGCCATAGGCTGGGGGAGTCTGTCCCACACTGACAGAAGAGTCACCCGAATTTTTGGGGTTTCTATCTCTGGATGCCTCCCCAAAGCCCTGTGCTGTGCGACTCAAAGCCCACAGCCTTGAGATAATGCTATAGGCTGAAGGGACAGCGCCTCTCAGAGAAGGAAGTACCACTCTCTCAGGGGCCGTGCTCAGTTATCTTGAGAAGAGTGCTTCTTTTTTTCTCCGGCACAGTTTTCCTGTGGGTAAAACAGCAGGATTCACTCCTCACCTGCAAGTCACTAAGGTGGAATACAACTTTGTGCACAGAGAGAAATACCCTCGCTTGATGGGGGCTGATTGGCAGTTTGAGAGCCTTCAGTCTTCCGTTTGGACTTGTGATCAGTTACACAATGAACTCCAGGGTTGGATGGCCAAATATTGCTCTGTGATCAGAAACCGCTGGACTTCCAGCAGCAGTTCACAAAGACCACTGGTGGTCTCTCGAGACAAGCCTTCCTAGTGTTTGGAAAACACAGTTTATTTTTTTATTGGTCACCCACTGTTTTTGGCATCTTTTCTCAGATGTCACATCTTTATAGTTCAACTTTCAGTCTGGCCTTTTATTACTTCAAAAAATATTGCTTTGCATATGTCAAGACAAAAGATAAATATCTATGCCGGGTCAATTTGTTATTTATATATTTCCTTCAAGAAGTAAAATATCAGATCACACTGAAAACAGATTTGCAAGTGTGTGCTGAAAAAGTATTTGAATATTATAGCATTATGCATTTATGGGTCTTTGTTCAAAGGTTTAAAAAAATGTACAGTCTGAGACTGATTCTTCCTTGACTGCCCAGACCTGGGGATGAAAGAAGATGTGGGGAGTGGTTCTGGCTTCAAACATGTTTAATACAAGAGGCTATGATGATTTTGTAACTGACTCAAATGTGCATCATAATATCAAATTATTTTTCAAAGAAAAATCTTTGATTTTTTTATCTTATAATTTAAAAGAAGAGTAAAAATGATTCCAGATGCAAATTAGAGTGGAGATCTCCATCGTGACACAAAATTCAAGTACTAAAGATTGATGTTGAGTCTGCAGTCTTCTTGGTATGAATCTATCTATTGTCTATCTATCTTTATATCTATCCATCTATCTATATATCATCTATCTGCTTCTTTGTCCATCCATCCATGTATGTGCCTTTCTGTTTGTTTTTTATCTATCATCTATCTATCTATCTATTTATCGATCTATCGATCTATCATCTATCCATCTTACCTGTGTATACTTCCACCCATCATCTATCTATCTATCTATCTATCTATCTATCTATCTATCTGTCTGTCTGTCTGTCTGTCTATCTATCCATCCATCAATTAATTCATCATATATTCTTTAATTGACTTGTACCAAACTATATATTTCACCTCACTAAGTGCTGAACACACAACAGACAATCCTCTCGAAGACTATGATCATGGATGGAATTGGAGATGGGAAAGTTGGAGTCAGGAGACTTTCAATTCAAGAACTGAGAGTTCATTCACTCACTAAGGGCTAAAAAATGAAGAACATGTATCGACATATTAGTCTTCTACAATACCTAACCTATATGAATATCAATTAGCTGAAAATAAAAGGGCGATTTTAAGCTTCAGTGACTACTAAATCATCACCCCTTTTTCTGTGACCAGAGTTTGGATGCCGTGGACAGGTGGTGGTGAAGGGCAGGAGATGGAGGTGGAGAAGGGAGCATATGTTAAAGTGATGGATGCCGCTCACTGCCCCGGCATTTACAGTGTCCACTCTTCTGTAGGAGGGTCCCAGTGCCAGACAGCGCTCTGAGTCTCGGCAAGACACTACCTCCCTAGATCCTCCTCCATTCCTCTGAGGCAGGCACTGTACTGTCCCCCTTTAGGAAGAGGAGACAGAGGGATGGAGCAGGAAAGCCACACAGCCAGCAGCAGAGGAGGGCAGGCCCTGAGAGTGAAATAATCTCACCTCCCTCGTTGTGTGCAAAGCCCCCAGTCAGCCAGACCTACCTTCTCCTAGCGGGGCCTTTGTCTTGCACCCCATTCTGAGATTTGTTTTTAATTTTCATTAGCACATTCACATACTTTCACTGCTTAGCAAGGTACCTATTCATAAGACAGGGCAGAAAGCCCTGTGAATTTTTGCTCAAGTTTGTTCAGTGTAAGAGGACATACACATCAGATGAATGTGTACGAAGGGAGTTGTAAACCTCATCCTATATTCTTTCAGCAAATATTTATTGAACAATCGTCACGTGCCAAGAATGGGTTCAAGTGATGGGACCTGACAGAGCAGTAACAGATAAACTTCCTGTCCTCTATACCTATCCATCCTGTTGTGGGGAGAGGCAGTAAGCACACCCACCCACATACAACTAGTATAATATAACATGATATAATATATATAGAAAATATCACATACCTTAGCATATTGTTATATATAATATAACCTAAAATAATATAGCGTCAGGTAAAAATAAGCAATATGAAAAAAATAGAGCAAGATGAGAGAAATATCCACTTTAAACCCAGGAAAAAGAAGGTGACATAGGTTTTTGATACTCTCTGCGGAAAATGTTAGAAATATTTGGATTAGATCTTTAGTAGATCTAAGTCACAAACCCTGCATCAGCCAGGGTTCTTCAGAGAAACAGAACCAGCAGGATATGTATGTACATACATGTAGATGTTCATATATAGGTATATATGCATATACAGGTATATAGAGAGAGATAGATTAGGTATAGATATGGATATGATTATAGATACAGGCAGAGATTTATTTGAAGGAATTGGCTCGCCAATTATGGGAGCTGGTGAGTCTAAAATCTTTAGGGTAGATCTGTAAGGTGGAAACCCAGGCATGGTTTCTATGTTATAGTCTTGAGGCAGAATTCCTTCCACTCTAGGAATATTTGCTTTTTCTCTTAAGGCTTTCAACGAATTGAATGAGGCCCACCTACATTGTGGAAGGTAATCTCCTTTCCTTAAAGCCAACTGATTGTGGATGTTAACCACATCTACAAGATGCCTCCACAGCAATGTGCAGACTAGTGTTTGATTAAATAACTGAGTTCTAGAGCCCAGTCAAGCTGACACAAAATTTAGGCATCACAGATCCTAAACCCAGATCCCAGTTGACGCTGGGTTTTCCAGTAAGAAAAAATGAAGAAAATTTCCAGGTTTTCGGGGGTGTGCTGCCCCAAGTCTGTGCTGAGTGGGGAAGTAGGTAAGCATGTGAAGCCAATGAACAGATTGTTCATATGGTGGAAAAAAAATTAAAACTTCTCTGTAAGACTGTAAAGAGATAAGTGTTTGGGCCTAAATCTAATTGCATTTTCTGCATGTTTCAATCAAAATCTCCAAAACTCAGTAAATTATATTATTTTTAAATGTAACTATTGACATCCTGAGTTTCATTGTGATTTGCAGATTCATCCAGTTATACTGATCATTAGTATTATCTTGTAATCCTTACATCTGTAACCCATGACCTTGAATCTCTGATCAGGACACAAAGATAACAGCATCCTGAGGACTTGATTTAAAAATGTGGTCTATACACATAATGGAATATTATTCAGCCTTAAAAAAGAAGGAGATCTTGCCACAGACAACAACATGGATGAACATGATGGACATTATGCTAAGTGAAATAAGCCAGACACAGAAGGAGAAACACTGCATGATTCCTCCTGTGAGAGGTATATAAAACAGACAAATGTGGAGAAGTAGTCAATAGACTTGTGGTTGCCAGAGGCTGGGGGGAGACGCATATGGGGAGTTGTTCAAGGAGCATAAAGTTGCAGTTATACAAGATGAGAGCGTTCCAGAGATCTGCCATACAACACTGCACCTCCAGCTAACAATGAGGTATTGTGCACTTAAAATTTGTTATGTGAGTAGATCTTATGTTAAGGGCTCTTAGCACAAAAACAAACAAAACAAAGGGACACAAGGAAATGTTTGGAGGTGATGGCTATGTCTATTCCCTTGATTATCATGATGGTAAGATGTGTGTAAGTCCAAACTCACCAAATTGTATACATTGATTATGTGGAGTTTTTTCTATACCAATTATACCTTAATAAAGCTGGAATAAAAGTAAATGGAGAGGTAAATAGAAAAAAAAAAAAAAACAGCCTGTAGCTGCCTGGATAGGATGGTAGTACAATTATTCCCTCCACCCCTGGATGAATGACCAATATCTAAAAGGTGGCCATAGTAAATTTATGTCACCGTGCGGACATTCACACCTATATGTCCTGCCTCATCAATGACTTGGAGGAGCACATGGATGTCATGTTCCTCCAACCTATGGCTTGACTTTGGATATTTATGGATCAACCTTAATTTAAGCTCTAAGGGCAACTTTAAAAATATAGGGTGGAGATGAATTAACAGCAATAAATGTAAATTTATAAAGTGGAGTCAGCTAGAATCTCTATATCTTTTTGTTTCGATAAGTATTTTCTAACCACCTCCTATATGCAAAGCTTGATGCTCGACATTGAGGATGGCATGGTGAATGAGACATCAAGGCCCCAGCTATTCTGGAGGTCATGATAGGTGGGATAGAAACGTTACACCACTGAACAAAAATTGTTAAATTACAATGCTCACATGTTACCAAACTGACCAGTCTGTGTAGAACTTTGCATAAACAAATGTGAGTCAGGATGTGAACATTGAGTTGGAGGCAGGAAGGAGGGTGCGGGTGGGACCATGCTCAGCACGAGAGAGCAAAAGAGCTGTTTGCGCAACAAACAGACAAAACACGGCAACAAAAACTTTGGTGGCTGCCTTGGTCCACCTGCAATGGGTACCCCAATAGAGAATGTCACAAAGCACTGCCCCTTTGTCCTCTGTGCTGTCCAAAGTAAAGTGGATTTGGGTTTACATTCGTACAGAAAGTCATCATTGAAAGTGGACATGGGCTGATCAGAGCACATTCAGAGAAGAGGGGCATGGGATCTTTGTCGGGAGAATGATGGGATTAATTGGAGTAGATGAAGTGCATGCTGAGGGGCAGGAGACAACATGGTGCTCCCAACAGAGCATGGGCATTTCCCTGGAAGCACTTTTGCTGGGGAGATGGAGCTCTTTATAGCCCTGGGCTTCATGTAGTGTCTCCACCAGGACAGAGCCACAGAAAGTCTCCTGGGGAGGGGGCCACGTGATAACAACCTGCAGGAACCGAGATCTCTCTCCTTTGACACCATCCTAGGGAGACAGACGACTGAGGACAAGATACCTTCCAACTCTTGTTTTCTATAAACCATCCAAACAGATACAAAGTGGAGGTGATGCTGACTGACATGCATTTATGTTTCTGCCATCTCAGGGTAAAGAAGATTCAAGATAGAGATTGGAGAGGTTTCTGGAGACAGCTCTATTTCCTTTACACTTAAGTCCATGGATTGAGATTTATCTCCACTCTACATACAAATGCATGCAAGGTAGTGTTGGGGGTTTCATCGGGGCTCAGGTGCCCAAAGACGTCAGGGGACGGAGCTTTGGTAAGAAAGACAAGACGCTGCATATGGTCAATGCTCAGATGGAGGGGATGGAAGGAATGTGTGGTCCCCAGAAAAGCACCATCAGCTCTTTCAACCTGAGACTCTCTACTTGGAGCCAACAGGAGCTCCTCTGAGTTCAAGATTTGGGCTTCTCCTTCTCACCAATGATCCCATCCCTTCCATCCTCCCTCCCCACGCCTCTCGTGCTCCCAGACTGACCCCACTGACCTCCATTTTCACACTCCCACCCCTCGGCACAGGCAGCATTGTCAGCACTCTATGTTCTTTCTCTCCACTTTGAACTTGGAGGTACCATGGAAGCTTCAAATAGGAAAACAGAAACGAGGGATGGAATTGCCTCTTCAAGGTTTTGTTTTCTTCCCACCCTCTTCCCAGCTGTCTTTCAACGTCCAAATCATTTTTTCTCCCAATTTAATATTAATGACAGCACATTGCCTTTGATCTTTCAAATAAACATGACCCAAGTCAAGAAAAAACAACCCTTTTTCTGATCAGCCATTGGTGATGCTAGTCGCATGTTGTTTTCACCTACAAGGCTTCAACCTTCTGTCCAGATCTGTCCCCTCACTCGATGGCTGCAGGATGACCTGGCCTCTCTGATCTATCTGTGTTGGTGAGCACGCAACCTGACAGGGCTTCGTCCTGACAGCCTGTCCATTCCTCCCTACCTGCTATTCAAATGAAGACGTTGGCACAGAGGAACACATTTTTATAATGTGAAGTAAATGTCAAAACGAAAAAAAAGTCTTATACACATGAATAATAGAGGGGAAGCTTCAAAACCAGCATAAATCATTATTTTGGCAGGTAATTTTTTATATCTTTGTGTGGTATCTTTTTTCTATTGATAAATTTATCAGTATAAAATATAGACTATTTTTATGAAATGAATACATATGAATTTAAAACAAGGTACAGTTATGGAACCACAGCCTTACATGAGCAATTCCAGGCCTGAGTTTGAGGTGGCATCCATCCTCTCGATTTACAGGAGTTTATTGCTTTGGGAAAAAAAAAAATTACTTTAGGGCTTATATACTCCGAATATCTTAAACTGGAGGTAATTTCACATGGACAAAAATGACAGGAAAAGAAACCAGTTGCACTTGTTTTGAAGCAGAGAACTGGTGTTTCTCAGATTGGTGAAACTGACAAAAATGACCGTCTGCTCCCAGAAGGAAGGAAGCAAGGAACACCGGGGTGCAGAGCAGTCGCGAAGCGTCCACACTTGTTTCCTTCCCTTTATTTCTTGAAATGCTCTCTCTTGGACATCTGTCTGTGAAGGAATTCTGAAACCTCCTCTACTTGAACCTCACAGTAACTCTGGGGTCATTCTCATCATTTTCCTTCGGCATTATTGCAACCAGCTCACGTGTGTGTGTGCATGCGCACATGTGGAGTGGAGTGTGTGCATGTGTAGTGCACACATGCATGATGTGCATGTGAGCCCGTGTGGGGTATGTACATGTATGCACATACAGACATGTGCGTGCAGGCACATATGTGTGCCTGTGTGTGCCATTGTGTGCCCAAGTGTGGTGTATTCATGTGCATTTGCACTCATATATGTGAACCTATGTGTGCCCGTGTGCATACATGTGGTGTGTGGGTGTGTGTGTTCAAGTGCCCTGCCTCCAATTTAGCTGTGCTCCTCTACAGAACTCCCAGAGAAATCTTTCTAGAAGGCAAACCTGATCATGTTAAGCCCCGTTTGAACAGCTCCACTGACCCTGTATCACCACCAGCATGAGTCCACACACCTTGTCTTGGCAAACACCGCCATTTTGCACCCTTCACCCTTTATCAGCAGCCATCACCACTCCCAACTCACGATGCAGCTCATGGCCGGTTGACCTGGAAGCTAATGACCTGTAAGATCAGAGCCCCTCCCATGGGTTCTTTCCCTTCATAATGTACGTTTTTCTTAAAGATTCTGTAAGAATCATATTCTAAAAGTCTGCACCCAGAATCCCACCATATTAAATTACTTTACTTCCCCAACTCTGCCCTGTCATCTCTCTGGGTACTTGCCCGACTCGCTACTCAGAATCGTTCTTCCACTTGCTGCCCTGAGTGTGCTTCTTTCAGCTAGGCAAGGGACGCACACCGTCCTGCAATAATGCACATTATGTTATACCATATCGTACTACAGATCGGGTGGTGATTATACATCTATAATAGCATCTTTTCTTTCCATTCTGTATTCCCAACTGATACGTCATTGTCAATTAATCAATGGTAGCTGGATGAATCAATAGAAATGAAAAGACATTCTGATGGGAAGTACTGGGATTAAAATCCAGACGTTGGTCCTGAATCAAGTCATAGGCAGTTAGGAGATAAATAACACCAAGGCACCCAGCCAACTCGCTGAGCTGGTGGCCAGAAGAACAGAGATACGTCATATCAATGTATAGCTCATTCTGACATCTTTTCCGGAAGCAAATCCATGTAAACTGAGGTTCATCTCAGTGGTTTAGAGCAGATCCCCTGGAACTAGCTGCAAATGGAGCTTCCAGCCCAGTCTTTAGGACAATTGTGCCCTTGGACAAGTTGCCTGTCTCTCCCAGCCTCAGTGATGCAATCTGTAAAATGTGCGTAACAGTATCGCCTGCCTCATAGGGTGGCATGAGCAGTAAGCAGGTGACAATATGTCTAATTCCTAGAGCAGAGACTGGTCCAGCATGAGCCCTTGGAAAGGGAATTATATTTACTATAAGATCTTTCAGCTTGTGCCCACGGAAAGAAAAGAAAAATGCTGCCTTATAAAGGCACAAGTAGAGGAGAAAATGAAAATATTATGAATTACAGCAACTGTAAGGAGTCTGTAGGAGGGAACAGAAATGGAGGAAGAAAGGTTGAGGGCTTCCCGTTGCAAAGGACGTATAGTAAGGGAACTCCGTGCTGTCAGGGCTTTCTCTCTATTTTCATTTTTCATACCTATCTTTTGCCCACCGAGCTCATGTGTAATGAGAATGAATGTATTCCTGACTGATTTAAGATATGTTATAATTGGACATTTATGGGGTTTGAACTTTTATTTGAAATATCCAACATTTGGAACTTAAAGCTGTGTCTGGGTCTGTGGGAGACTCAGAGGAAAGGAAATGGATGGCTAATTCACTTAAAGCCAAATACAACATGGACCCCCAAACAAGGCTCTCTGAGGGCTGAACCGACACAAATGCAGCTGACGCAGAGCGAACGGGCAGCTGGCTCTGAGGAAGGGAAGGGAGAAAGGGCAGCCTGTCCCCCGATGATTTACAGCGTGGGGACTAGGGCTGCGCGTCGGTAATGGATGGGGGCCAGTGGTGGAAAATGCCAAGCCAAGACTGGCGGGTCATGCAGCTCCAAGTCAGAACAATAGAGGGCTAATTCATTTAACAGATTGGATACCCAGGGACCACACATGACAGCTTAAAAGACCGAGAAATGCCCGGTGGGTCCAGTGGGAAAACTGGAGGTTGTCGGAGAAATCAGCCTGCTCTTCCTGGCTGGGGAGGCTGATTTGCATTCAGGGGAAAGCAGGCAGGAACAAATTAGCTAATGGAAACGGGGCAAGCAGATCTTGTGGAATTCACTAAAGTAAAAACGATCCTTGATCAACACTTTTGTGAAACTACGGGCAAACATATCTAGGGAACCATAACCCTCAACGGTTTCCAGCGTGAGTTCTGGGGATACTTAAAATGTAGTGTGCGTTTAATTGGCTACAAAGCATCTCTTTAGGGATTTTTCACTCTTTCGGTAACTGTTACCTAGTCTAGTGCCAATATCATGAGTAAAACTAGTAAATCGATGGTGACCTTTATGGTCACTAGGTATAAGTTTCTAGGACACTTGAAATATCTAGAAACCTTGAGATACCATTGCTCAGTGGATTAACTCCCTCTCTCTTGTCTACCTTCTTGATAAGTCCATGTTTTTCTTTTTTAATCTCTACCACCTATTCCTTGGAAGAGAGTTGACATGACAGCTGCAAACATAATTCACTGTAACAATATTTTAAACACTAAACAAAGGATTATCAAGGTGTGATTTGTCACCTTGGTAGATGTATTATTTAATGATGACCTCTCCCATCAGATTTTCCGCCCTCCACTCTCCGAGCACAATGGTTTATCCTTCCAGCACATTGATTAATGGCACCCAAGGTCAAGTTGACCGCGGGAAGACCTCCACTCCTTTGAACCTACTTCTGTCTCCTTATCTGCCCCTTCCTCACTTCACTTTCCTCCTTTATAACCTGCATTCCAAGACACCTGCAGAAAAGCATTTTCTTGCAGCTCTCGCCTCTCTTTATGTGGCGCTCGTGTGGCAACCTTGATCCTAATGGAATCCAAACATGCGCTGCGGCTCCATTTGTCCAGCTGAGCAGCGTGGAAGGAACGAGGGAGGCACACCTCCAGGCAGATTGCTGCACCGTGAATCAATCACAGTGGCTGACCTTACACTGCCTTCCCCTGACCCTCCTCTAACTCTTACGGATCATCATTCATCCTCCCTGTCACTATTAGGTCATTTCCAGCAAGAATCCAAGATTCTCCAGTAGCTCCTATTAAAAGCAAACAAAGAAAGAAAGAAACCCCCGGGCTCCCCACTCCTCTCAGCTACAACTACTGCCCCTTCCTGTTTCTCACCACCAGGGCCAATTCCTGCACATCTATCTCCACTCCACCAACTGATACTTCAGCTCGTTCCAATCAGGTGCTCAGCTCCATAGCTTCAGTGGGACTGCAGTGTCAGAGTCTCCAGGACCACTCAGGTTTCCCAGTTCCAGAGACCCTGTTCTGATCCATTTCATTCATCTTAGAGGCATTCACATAGTCTATCAGCTCTTCCCCTTGGAACCCCCATGTACTTAGGTTTCCAAAACAACACCGACTCTCTTGCTGGGTTTGGTTTTTCCTCCCTGAACTCTAAATTTTCAAGTGTATTCCAAATCAGTCTCAGACCCAATGAATTCTAAACGAAGGCAGTTTGTATTTCACAGGACAGATCACAAACACAGAGGTGTCCGTAGGACTTACTTCTTGAAATGCTATTACAAATGTGCTTCAGTCACCTCCAGGCTTGCACATGGCCTCTTGGTCTTTCTGGAGAAAGCCTTGTGCTACATATCCTCAAAAAGTTCCCATGTTGTCAAGTCCGACTTCATGAAATAATAGTAGTCTTGGTTGAGAAAATGTGTCTTAAAATACTTCATAAACTGTGAAGCATAATCCAAATGGGATGTGTTGCCATTATTGTTGATTTAGCCATTTACAGGTGCCTTTCAGTTCGGGAGAGAATAGCCAAGGTGACATCAGCACCAATAGTTACCACCGTCTTGCTCAGAGTGGATCTCAGAGAACCTTCCAGACTTCTCCAGGATTGTGCCTACACGTCAAAGCAGTTGTGAAGTTATATAATCATTTTTAAACAACTATTCCTTTTAGTACCTACACTGGATAATTAAGAAGCTTGCCCATATCATAAACAAACAAATCAAAAATTCATGCATTTTAAGCCATTTTAAACTTTACCACACCTGAAAGCTTTATCTTTGAATAGATAGATGTCTCTACTTATTAGGGTTTGGCCCCGAGGCCGTCTGCTCCAGGTAGCACATGGCTGTCCATCTAAGAACTCTCCTGTTGCTGGTGGACAGGGCCAGAGTGACAGTGAGCTTTCTTAGTGACTGTCCCACTGCTCAGCCCTGAGACAGGAGGTGCCTCCGTCTGCTGTTCCTCTGCGGAGCGAGGAGCAGGGCCAGGTAACCACGCCCTGCCAGGCAGAGGCTTCCCCTGTGCCTTAGAGACTTACCATTTGGAGAGCTTTCACTCTCTTTTATTTGATATTAACAGTATTTTTTTCATTTTATTTCTTCTTCTCCATGAAACTTGATTGTTTCATTGTCTTTGTCCTACAGAGATTTTACATAGATATGGCTTATTTGGGATACCAGGTTGCTGATTGTAACAAAGGGTTCTCCTTTTCTCTCTGAGGGTCACAGAGATTTGGCTTCTACGCCATCATTCTAACCAGATCATGAGATTTCATTTACTTTTGGCTCCTGGTTAAATATCACAGCACTTATTCAAAATAGTTAGAGAATAAAAGATTTATATTACAGCAAGCAGGTGTCAATACCTGTGTCTTACATCTTAAAAAATAAAAGCTAAGCTGATGGTTTATCAAGATTTTCAGTGTATTTTTAAAGGATATTTTCTCTTTAGAACTCTCAGTTTGGATACCATATTTTTTATGAGGACTAAATTAAATTTTATTTAAATTATTACTAAAATTATGTATTATTACTTCTCCAACAACAATTAACTTTGAAACAGAAATAACAATAACTTCAATCATCACTATAATTAAGTTGGCTACAAGTGAACTGAAGGAGTTTTTTTTTTAACAACTTCATTGGGGATAAGAGATATATTTAAAAAACTGCACATATTTAATGTACACAATTTGATGACTTTGGACATATCATCACCTCCAAACGTTTGTGCATGCCCCTTTGTTTATTGGGTATTTTTGTGTGTGTGACAAGAAGACTTAACGTGAGATCTACCCTCTTAGCAAAAGTTTAAGTATATAATACGGCATTGTTAGCTATAGGCAGTAAGACGTCAAGCAGATCTCTAGAACTTACTCGTCTTTCATAACTGGAACTTTATACCTGATGAACAACAGCCCATCCCCCCGACACACACACCGCCTGCAACCCGCATTCTACTCTCTGCTTCTATGAGTTTGACTATTTTAGATTCCTCATATAAGTGGAATCATGCAGTATTTGTTCTTCTGTGACTGGCTTATTTCACTTAGTATAACATCATCCAGGTTCATCCATGGTGTTGCATATGGCAGGACTTTCTTCTTTTTTAAGGTTGAATATTATTCCATTGTATATACATGCCACATTTGCTTTATCTAATCATTCATCGATGGGCATTTAGGTTGTTTCCATACCATCACAGTATTGTGAATAATACTGCAATGAACATGGGATTGCAGCTCTCTCTTCAAGATCTTGATTTCATTATTTTTGGATAAATATCCAGAAGTAGGATATAGCTTATATTTGGTATGCTGGATCATATGGTAGTTCCCTTGTTAATTTTTTGAGGAACATCCATACCGCTTTCTATAATGACTGCACCATTTTACATTCCCACCAACAGTGCACAGAGGTTCCCTTTTCTGCACATCCATGCCGAACTTATGTCTTATTTTTCAATAATAACTGTTCTAACATTTGTGAAGTGATATCTCATTTCAATTTTGATTTGCATTTTCCAGGTAATTAGTGACATTGAACATCTTTGGCTATGTGAATGCCTTCTTTGGAGAAATGTCCATTCAAGTCTTCTGCCCATTTTTTAATTAGGTTATTGTTTTTTTTCTATCGAGCTCTATGACTTTCTTATATATTTGGGATATTAACCCAAGAAGAGTTTTCAGGAACAGAAGTTTACAAACTGAGACTTCTCTTTCTTCTGCAGCTCCTGGAGTCTTGACGGCTATTCCTATACCGTTAAACTAGATGGACTATTGAAGTCCTCTTAAGTACCACTGTTCAACAATGACCAGAAGACCTTGAAGTAAGACATGGACATGCTAGTTGAACACTCAGACAAAGTGTTGTGCTACTTAAACAAACAAAATTACTTAGACCTTATACATTCTGGTATTCACACACCTAAAGAAGATAAATCCACCATGGAAAGTGCACGTCCTGTGGGAAGGCAATATTTATTTGACTCTCAGGCAGTGTTAGTAAATCAGAAGAAACTAAGAAAATTATATTGTAATATTAAAATATAATTAAACCACAATTCTGTCTACTTTTAAATTGAGACTCTAGAACCACTCAGAAGGCACACTTTACCACCTTAGTAATGATCAGACATTACATTGCATTCTCAGGTATTTGAATAAAATCTGGTTAAAAGAATACTGCCAACACAACGTCCTTCATCTTCTCAACACGCTGCATATTGAGCACGGAGGTCTCTACCAGGAAGAGAATAATTACGTGGGCCGGCCCGGTGGCGTAGTGGTTAAGTGCACATACTCTGCTGCGGCGGCCGGGGGGTTGCGGGTTCGGATCCCGGGGGTGCACTGACACACCGATTGTCAAGCCATGCTGTGGCGGCGTCCCATATGAAGTAGAGGAAGATGGGCATGGATGTTAGCCCAAGGCTAGCCTTCCTCAGCAAAAAAAAAAAAAAAAAAAGGAGGAGGGGGCCGGCCCGGTGGCGCAAGCGGTTAAGTGCGCGCGCTCCGCTGCGGCGGCCCGGGGTTCGCTGGTTCGGATCCCGGGCGCGCACCGACGCACTGCTTGGTAAGCCATGCTGTGGCGGCGTCCCATATAAAGTGGAGGAAGATGGGCACCCATGTTAGCCCAGGGCCGTCTTCCTCAGCAAAAAAGGAGGAGGATTGGCGGATGTTAGCTCAGGGCTGATCTCCTCACAAAAAAAAAAAAAAAAAAAAAAAAAAAAAAAAAAAAAAAAAAGGAGGAGGATTGGCAGATGGTAGCTCAGGGCCGATCTTACACACACACACAAAAAGAATAATTATGGTCTATTTCTGTGATTTAGGGTTATAATTGTGAAGACTTTATGATGGCTCTCATTTTTGTTAAAAATGCTAACTTGTTGAAATAGTAATCTGTGAATAATTCCTTGAGCTATTTTACTATTTTCTCCTGCCCATTGAACTTGACCTCAACATCCATAGGAAGCGTTATAAATTTTTAAAATTTCCTATGAGTTGGACACTTTAATGACCCATGCACAGCAGTGTCCTGTCAGTGGCCGGTGTGTTGGAGGCGGCCAGGGGTAATTTATCTCACTGGCACAATATGCAGCCCTGCTTTTCACCGGGGCCTGGACTAATTTCACCCTGCAGTTTCTTGAATTAACAAGGCTTGTCTTCCAACCTTCCAACATGGGGCACTCTCTTCCAAGCGTACTTGATTGCTGGCCTCTCTATCCTCCCCCCCGGACGCCTGGGGTTTAATCCACCTGGAGCCTTGGTAACCAAGTTCCGCCTCCTGACCTTTGTGCTGATGGATGTGTCATCTTTCATGTGGGTGTCAGTGTTTCCCTACTCCCATTGCACCCCTCCGCCCACTGATCAACATACACCCTCCTCACCATTTTGGAAGAAAAAATAAACATTTGACAAGCAAACTGTTTGTCATGCAAGCTCTAACACAATTGCAGTTAGAGGGAATATTCCATCTGTCAAGACCCAAATGCTAATAGATCATTGGCTGGTCCTTGGGCCAAGCGTTGGGTCACTCATAATTTCACCCATGGATACAACTGTTCTATGAGAATATGACATACTTCTTTAGGTATTAAATCAGCCCTGGTATAATTTGTCTGCCACAGCTCAGAATGAAGGGAAGTAGAATACGAAAGCTGCATCATATAATTACACCCTGAATTCCACGGAGGTTAGCACTTATCTCTCCGGGTGTAGCGTTCTTTAAGAAAAACTGGGGAATGGAAGAGAAACAAAGAATAGAAAGAAGCAAAAAGGAAAAAAAAAAGACGGGAGAAGAATTTACATACTGAGCATTAGTCTGGAAATCAGTCTCTGTCACGTGGCCAGTCCGTGCTCTCTGTTCATATGCTTCTTATCAGATTTTACATTGAATACCCCTCCCCCATCTGACGCCACACAATGGTGTTGATAAAATGGAAGCAAATTTCTTCTATTAGTGACTGACAGCAATTTGAGTGAAATGAAGTTGTACCATGATATTGTCATATATACAAGGTGCAAATAACCTAGTTTGAATAATCACAGCCTGTGTCCTTTTAAATGCTTTTTCTCCCCATTTAAAGGAAAGCCTTTGATGTGATAATATTAATTCCCTCCGTGCTGGAAGGAAGAGGAAAAAAAGCTCAGAGAAGCGGAAATTAAATGAGTAATGCAATGCCAGTCAATCTTTTAAGCCAAGGCCTTATTAACTGCTAATCATTTTGTCATTTTGTCGCTCAAAGTAATAAATTTGATAGGAAAGGACGGGAATGTCTTATGTTTACTTTTATTAGCTTTAAACAGAGACAGTTGTGCAGATATTACATTATCAAGACGTGTGGCATTTAAGTGGTTTCTGTTAAGCGTATCACCATTTTTCTTCCTCACCAGTGTCTGATTGCCATAATTTTGAATAATCTGGCTGTCTGAAAAAAAACTGAAAAAAAATTCTCTCCAGACCTTACCCAGAGTTCTATCCCTGGAGCTTTATCAGGATTTTACCAGGCGTTTGATTACATCCAATTTGTCCAAGGTGCTGACGATGAGGGAGGCGGTGCTGCTCCCTGAAAGGGACACTCATGGCTTGTCTATGCAGTCACTTTAGAAACCATAAGCTTCGGAAAATCCCAAATTTATCACCGGCCTTTCCCACATTGACACTCAGGATGGCAGCTTCCTGGAAGGCATGTCAGAGCACTTTATCTCGTGGAAGTTATCCAAGAACACATCCGATGCTGCTTGCTCTGGACACTAGAGTGGTAACACGTGCGGCTGTACGTACACTCCGCACACAGTCAGTGTGCTGACGGATATGTGGAGGTCAGTGTCCCTGGCGGGTTCTACCCTGCCAAGATCTCAGATCTCCCTGATGTCTTGAATTGAGAATGACTTGCTGAGTCTCGGCCACTGCTGACGTGGTTAGAATCTGACAGGTCCAGAACAAACTTGTGGACCCCATTCGAGTATATATCCTGGCAGCCAGGCCCTTGTCTTCAGAACATGACTCTGAAGAGCATGACAGGAATCAGAGGGTGAACTGAAATTCAAGAGGCCCCACCGTGCCTTTGCACAGTGTCCCCAAGTGAACCAAGAGCTGGGAAATAGAGGGTTGATTAGAAACACATTCTCAATTCAGCTAATTGGTGCTTCTAAAGGCACGTGTGCAGTGAAGTTTGTTCTAAGGTTGAAGAACATTCAAAAGCTGACCTGGGCATCGTTGCTGGCATTTTCAGTGTGAAAATGCTGTCACTGGACAGGAGCAGCCAGCAGTGACCCGCGTCTAACCCAAATTCACTAGTTTCTGCAAAGAAAGATGTCCAGAGAGGCTGAAAGGCTCTGGGAAGTAATGATCGCTCCATTTCTCTTCTGTTGGGTTTATCCTTGAACCAGCCCTCCTCCTTGTTCCCAGAAAAACTACAGGCCTCTTTCTGTTTGTAATATTGAGCAGTTTCCATCTCTTACTGTGCAATGAGGCGTCTATGGGGACTATTTCCTGAGGAAGTTTCTAGCTGCTTTTCTCAGTGAAGCAAATCTGGATTTAATATTTGAGTAGGCAAAAATGTTACTAGTTTCTGATAAGAACATGTGGGACATATTTGGAGATTTCTCTCTCTCTTTCTCTACAGAAATTATTCAAAGGTGCGAAAGTGTTTTTTACCTTTATATTCATAGTCTTTGGGGGGTGAGAATAGAGTTTGCTGATCATTTTAAACATCTTCATCTTTCACTTTCTGTGTATAACCACCAGAAAAACATGAATGGATTTTGACTGGAGAGAAATGTTAAACGGCTACTAATAAAAACACACAAAGAAAATATCCCGTGAAATGCTAAAGCCAGGTGGCTGTACCTCACTTTTTCTGGAAAGATGTGATGGAGGCTCTCTCTTCATTTCCCTTTGATTTGTTCAGTTGTTCATTTAATAAGTATGTGTATGGTATTATTCTCCAGGCACCAGGGTGAACCAAACCCCAAGGATCACTGGCTGCAAGGAGATTGCAATCTTCAGATGGAGAAAATATATTTTAAATACTACTAGAAAACTTTTGATCACAGACACTTATCCTAGATGTTTTATTTCCTAGGACATTCATTTAAGACAGATGTATTATTTTTGTAATTTGTCATGTTCTGCTGTCCTCTTAACATTGAGTTTAAAATGTTAAGCAGGAGTTTAAAAATGCTTAAGGACGTAATTTCAATGCAGATATGAACAATTTTTTGCCACTGCTCAGTCTGAACATTGAGATAAGAAATATACCACACTCCCTTTCTTGAAATTCACTTGTAAAATCAGAAAGTGGAGCTACAAAATTCATGAGAAATTGCCTGGATGTGCCACACTTTCCTCCTTAAATCAAATGATTTCTCCTTTCCCTTTGCTTACATCAACCATTGCCCAAAACTGGTCCAATGGTCAGATGGGCGCCAGAAAGGGAATTTTTTTACCTGGTGAAACAATCATATGTGTAGTTAAGAAAGGGTGATATATTCTTTATTGAGACAGTCATTTTTATGAGGCACCCCATCCTCCTCCATCACACTAGGTATAGAAAACACAATCTGGAGAAAAAGGCATCAGAAAAGGAATGATGAAATATTTGAAGGTGTTGCGTGCACAGAGTGCTCAGCATGTTCCCTAACTAGGGGACACTGCTGAAGAGACACGCTCTGGCACCTGTGGACCTGGGCTCCAAGCGTCCATGCAGAGAGGAAACGGAGGATGCAGGCAAGCGAAGTGCCCATAACTCTGATGGTATTTCCCAGCCCTTCACAGTCAGGGCTCCATCCTGGGACGACCAGGAGCTGATTCATTAAAATGCTCCTCATCTCTGCTGCCCTTGGATGAGGTTTTTATTAGTGATTTAAAAGACAAAAATGTAAGAAGGAGATAGATTAAAACAAGTTTCAGACTAGACTACACTATAGTAAACCAGACTAGACTAGACTAGATTAGACTAGAAGGAGATAGGATAGGATAGGAGCAGAGAGGATAGAATAGGACAATGCATGAACTTGACCCCTCTTGGCACCTGACCCGAGGCAGCGGCCAGCTGTCACAGCGGTCAGGAGCATTGCTATGGAGCATGCCCTCGCTCCTGAAGTGTGGGGACATCACCTGCAGCATCACCTGGCACTCCCTGTCACCTATGGGGTGACCTTAGAAGAAGAAACAGACTGTCTCCAGGTAGATGCCATTCACCCCACGTTGCTGACTTGGCAGACATGATGAGATGAGAGAAATGGGACGCTGGACGTCTGCCTCCAATCAGAGCACAGTTTACCGGGCTCACCACCATTTTTCTCTGAGGTTGCCTCCACCCAGCCAGAGAAATCTTACAGCGGCTGCCTGGCAAAAATGTGCCGAGAGTCAAAAGGTGGGGATCAAAAGGCTGAATCATGTTCTCTCCTCTCAGGGGCCCTGGAGTGTACCACCTTGCTTTCAGTCAGAAGCCGTATAAATGTCACACAGGATGAAGACAGGAGCAGTGTTCTTGTAGAACATATTTTTTAAAAATAAAACTCCAGTCACCCGCATGTTCCAGACTGCACAACAAGAGCGGGATCCAAGTTATTCTTTAGACGCTGCCAGGAAAATGGGTGCCCTCTCCGTTAAAAGCTTGTGTTAGTCCTGGAGTTCAGGCCGCATCGCGCTGTGAGCTGGCGCTTGAAGGTCCCTGGCTCAGAAACCTCTCAGTCCTCACACCCAGGACATCCGAAGTGTGAGCCGCTGTCTCCTGTCCCACGAGACCCACGTCCCAGGCCCACTCACTTGTTGAGGTGTGGACCCCTTGGCAGTGGAGTTGGAGGGAGTATTCCCTGGAAATCTCTCTCACTTTCTGCACCTTTCACTGGCAGTTGGTAGATAAATACACTGGCATTTTGTAAAAAATCCTCATTCATAACATTCCATTCAATATTTTATTTATATATTAAAAACATCAAAGACACACTTAAACTCTCTTTTCAGAGACTTAAAAGATATACAAAGGGTGGAAATACATTTTCAAATGTTGGCAGACACCAATGACCTGCTTGCTTACTTGTGCCAATTGAAATGAAGGCAAAATGAAGCAAAAACACAAATTTACTGTCTTATTGAGGGGATTATGTATATGTGTATATTTGTGTGCTGGTGTGTATTTTAACTGAATCAACACCCTATACAATATGACTTAGTGTTTCTGCAAGTTTCTTAAAAACTATGATGAATCCACTAAATTTGGTAATGAAATTGAGCACCCCTTTTAAAAAATTGTTCTCTGGCCCACAGCCAGCTGCAGGATGCCCTGTATGACCTTGACCCTGTCTTCTAACCTCGGCTTTGGTTTCCTCACCTGGAATTGAGCTGACAATCATCAGTCTTCCTCCGGGGCTTATTAGGAACATACCCAATAGCAAAGGTCCAGGCCACTGCATCCGTGCAAGGTGATGTTTCATTTGCTGTCAGTAGCGTTATGGCTGTGCCTTTAGCATAAGCTGAATCTCTGGCTGAGGCTGAGCTGGTTTCAATCCCGAGAGTGCCAGTGCTCAGGTCATTGCTGCTCATTAGTTTTGCACCCTGAGCACCAAATGCACATGATGATGATCCCTGTAATAGCTGAGTGCATGAGGGGTGATGGTTCTCAGGGATGGTGTGGAGTGTCATGAGGGCAAATCTGAGTCTCTGAGATGTGTGTGTCTGCGCCCATTTGAGGACCAATCCTTTGATCCTCCAGAGATGCTCATATTCCCCCTAAGATTGGGTTTGCCCCCATCCCCGAGAACTCTGCTTCTTATGGAAAGAAGAATGAGGGTACAAAATACGTATCACTGCACATAAGAACGTGATGGCCTTCCATCCTACCTAGTTCAAAGTGCACCATGGTCCACCAAGCTGTCTTTGAAAGAAGAAGGTTTGTTTAATAAGGACCAATTCTGTCATTTGCCTACATAGGTTTTCAGCTGGATCTTCATAGGTGTTAAGCCATCCTGTCAATACAGCAATTTCAGCATGGATTCTGTTTATGTATTTCTGCCATGGGTGAACAGGTCAAGTTAGTTATACAGTTTTATATAAATGAATCTGATGGTGAGTTTCTCTTGTGTTTATTTGCTTATTGATTGATGATTGATTGATTGATTGATCAGCTCTAATCCTGATATGTGTTCCTGCTCTGTAATAGTGGAGACAGATCTCAGCCTCCCAAATTTGAATATCCTCTGCATTGAACACAAAACCATCAAGAAATCACCCCAGACAGGATAACCTTAGAGAGTTGAGTTTTGGAAAACACACCCATTAGTCTTTTCAACAAATGGACCCCCCTACATAGGAGATAAATTGCATGCAGCGTGCAATGGCTGTCCTCCCGCGTATTTGTGCAGCCCTTCTGCCTAGTCCCTGTTTCAGCTAAAACCTGCAGCTGATCTCTGTAGCACCACTTTTAGGGCTCAAGTCGTCTGAAATAAATTATCATGGAATTAACTCATTCCAAATTACAGTTGTATTTAATAACAGAAATTATATGAAAAAGAATTATCCAATGTAACAGAAATTATACACACACCTTAATTATCACAAGTTGCAAAATGCATAAGGGAGATATATATATTTTTTTCCCTATGACAGCCACTATTCATTCTCCAATTATTTACAAAAGAGTAATAGTGATTTGTATTTAAAAGATCTGTTTCTTATGAAGAGCTCAACATGGTATGAGTGTGTTTATGTATATACATGCATAAATTATAGCTATTAATTCTGTGCTAATATAAGAGTAAATACATTTTCTTTATGGAACATGCTGATAGCAATTATTGCCATTATTCACATTTTAAATGGTGGGATTCTTGGGCTCTGAGGAGGGAAATGATTTGCCTGAGTCTACACTCCACGTCTGTGGCAGAACTGGAAATGAGAACAAGGCTCAGGGTTCACTGTCCAGAGCCTCAGTGGCTTTGCACTCTAGAAACATTCCTGATCAAGAGAGTTGGGCTAATTCACATGCTAGCAGTCAAGCTTGCCCCTCAGCTGTTGTAGATTTGGAAAAAAAAAAAAAAAAAATACCCTGACATGTACCTTTCTGCATTCCCCTGAACCTCCCGGGAATAGTGGAGCCCCTCATATATGATATCATCCCACATCCTTTCTCTTGGGCTGAAAGGCTCAGAGATGACTTGTTTTTAAGAATCGAACTTCTGTTTCTTCTGCTAATTTTCCCTCTTTTGAGGGGCTTATTCAAACTGAAAATTGAGAGCAACAGATTCAATACTAATGTACTGAAAGTTTCCTCCTCTAGCTGGCAACATTTACCCCCAAAAAGCCGTTTCTAAATTTAAAATCTGGGCATGAGGTTTAGGTGTGATTAGAGAGCAATTGTCCTTTTTAAGTGGTTTAGCCCCCAAATGTGCTCTTTGCAGCCCCTCACTCTGGATTGGAGGTCTGTGGTCTGGGGGTTAATAAGGAAGGGATGGAGGCCTCCCTCTTGGCGGGGTGTCTGCGTTCGTCACCAGCCCTGGCGTGAGCATGTCCACTCCGTGTCAAGGCGCTTCGTTAACTGCTAACGTCATTACAGGCTGAGTTAAAGAGGAAGACGTGCTGTGGAAAGGAAGCGAGTGTTAGATGTTGTGACCTTCAAGTTCTATGATTTATTGGAGTAATACTGCATGGGGAACCATCATGGAGACAGAACCAATTTATCAAACTCATCTCCCTGCCTCACTTCTGAGCCTAACGGATGGGAATTTATATATTCACATTAGAACTTTGTTACCCGTGTATTCAAATGTCATTTTGGAGAGAGTGTGATTTTCCATAATGGGAAACAATGGAGTAATAAGGAGACTTGAGTTGACCAGATCGGTCCCAAACCTTCATTTTCAAACATTCAACCTATCCCTCCTGCTGAGAGAGTTCAGATCAGAGAGTATTAGAGCGCACATACAATTTATAGGCATGTGGACACGTCAGCTGGCAATGGCTTTAGATTTTGACTCTGAATTTTCACGTGTTGGTTTATATCGTTGAATAGATTGCAACGGCTTGTATGTCTTGCTGAGTTGGGTGCTGATAAGCTTCATACATGACTTGGATCTAAATCCTGGTGTTCAGAAAAGACCACTGAGCATATTAGATTTTTAAATACATAATGCATATTAGATATGTGCATCAAAATATATTTTCTTAGAACAGAATTTTCTCTTCCAGCATATCACACAGGTAGAGTTTACCCTCCACGTCTAAGTCTGCATGGAGATGTGCTCTGGTATGTGCACAGATTTACAAATAGTGGTCCATAAAGGTCTACCCTCAGTTTCTCATTTGCAATGTAAACTAATAACATAAGACATGGCGAGGAGGTTCAGTGGCCCTTCTATTTTGCTATCAAATAAAGAAATGAACTTTAGTCCATCTTTGAATTAACAGCAAAATATGTAAAAGATTGCTATATATACACCTAACCTCAGATTCATTTTCCTTTAATTCCTCAAGGAAGAAGAGAAGGCGAAATGTGACTTGAATACACTGTCATGTCCCCTCTCCTTCCTTACCAGTCTGTGAAGGGGCACAGAGATAGATCACTCTCTTGTAGTATTTTCACAATAAGGGCCACTTAGGCATTCTAGAACAATCAGTGATAAGGTACCTAATGCACACATTCAACATCAGCCAAATGTTACACACATAAATCCTAAATTCCTGCTGCTGTCTCTCCTCTAAGGTCAATAGGATTTATTAATAATCAGAACTATATCCTCATAAACATCTTTTAAGTCACTGTGACTTTGCTATAAACTATTTATAAAAATATTTTCTGAACTTTTGCTCTATTTGCAGGGTTCTTAACTCTCTTGCCTAAGTAATAATGGTGTTTCACAGCAGCTAGAAAAGACTCAGCTCAGAGCCGCATTCCTAGCTCTCATCCCTACACAGCTCTAGATGAAAATGTCACCAAGGTAGGGATGCTCGTGGCTTTGTTAAAACTCTGACAGGGAAATAAGACAGACAACAGGGCACGGAGACCGCCGCTCTGCGCTTCAGATTCTTCCGCAGCTTCCTGAGAACAAGTACCGTTTCCTACAATTAAACAGCCAAGGGGAAGAGAAATACACTCATCACGACAGCATCTGTGTCTTTTGGAGTGGCGGTCAGAAATGGGTTATTTAACACCAGCTGCTCCTTCTGGCCAGCAGAAACCCTTGGAGAAGTGGGTTTTTAGACATCACAAGGGGCACGTTTCCATATTGATCTTTGAAGGTCCATTAGCTCTGTGCTGAAGACTGCTGACATCGCAGGTGGAAGCCTCTATAAGCCACATCTCTCTCAGAGTAAACTGCTTGGGGACTCTGGCTATTGACTCGAGATGGCGGCAGGGTCCTGCCAGAGCACAGAGGGCTCTCTGCTCCACTCGCCTCGTTTGTTTCCCTTCTCTCTTCTTCCCCTCCGTGGTCCTAGTTCCTCCTCCTTCCATCTCTACCCTATTCTCATCCCTCTTTAAAATTTTTTTTTTACCCTGTCAATTTTTAACTCTTCTTTTCTCTTAGAGGAGTGAATTATTCTCAGTTGGAGGTGTAGATGCAACTTTAAGCGGGCTCTCTTGTGAATAGCAAAGGTTTGCAAGGTTTCTTCTTAATGACATATATGTTTGGCTCATTAAGAAAACCATTACCACATAATGATAAGAGGAATAAAATGATCTTCTAGTCACGTTGTAGACTTACTTTATTATTTGGTTATTTCGATACATTAAAAGGTCTAAAGAAATGTCTTAGTTTTGAAAAGATAGAGAATTCTTGTCATCGACCAACACTTAAATGGGTAGAAAATGGGGAAAATAGTTATAAATTTATTGGAGATTTTGTCACCCTACAAAAACTTGTCCGAGTTCATGCTGATCAATTAAATATTCCCTTCTCTGTTTAGGAACAAATAGCAGGAAGTCTTGGAGGGATGTGGTTCCTGATGAAGTGACTGCTCGCTCATCACTGCTCATCTCCGGCCACCAGCAGGCCCTGTGCCCTATCAATACATCGGAAATTTAATTTGTATCAGTAGTTGTTTCTTTAATTAAGACCTCTTCCAGACCTTTCTCATCGATTCATGCCATTAACTTATTGACTAGATTGCTTGTGCTGAGAAGCTACATTTTGTTGAGAAGCCACATCTGACTGCACATTTCTGGATTACAGGAAATAGCCTTCGGAAGACCAGAGGGAGAAGGGTTTTGGAGCCAAGTCGTAATTCATATATTTTAATTTAGGGGCACTTTCATGGTAAATGCATTGGAACCCTGAGGAAACAGCCTAAGTTGTTGATTTTCAAATGGTTACTGAGGATTACAATGACAAACTTACAAAAACCGATTTAGAATTTGCTAACCAGAGCACAGAGCACAACCTACGAGAGTTATAGCTAGAAGAATGACACTGACTTTCTCATAAGAGGGAGACATCAAAAAGACACAGGGCTATTTGCTGTTGTTGTTGTTTTAAATAAAATAGATCTTTGCTTCTTATTAAAATCCAAGTAGATTTCAATTAAATTATGGAGACGTAAAAATTAAGTCACACAGACTAAGTGAACATAGAGTTGAATAATTATCTGATCTCTTGATGAGGAAACATTTTATAATGGAGAAAACTAGTAATATGTCTCAGAGAATGGAAAGACTACATTTGAAACACGTATATAGCAACAATTAAATTAAAAGGGGAAAAACTAACTACAAAGACTTCTCTGTAACAAATAGGACAATAAGAAACATCCTTAATATACAAAAGCTCTTACGTACCTATATGATCATCACTAAACTTCCAATATAAAATGGAGAAAATAACAGGAAATATAAATTTTACAGAAGACAAAGTAAAAAATAGTAATAACCATAAAATACTTTAATATTGCTAGTAATAAATCAAAACAAAATAAAATACCTTTCAACATGTCAAATTAATAAAGCATGAACATTATAATACTCAGTACGAGAAGGGTTTGGCATTGTCTCCCTTGTGAGACTCACAATCTCATTGTGAGATTGTTGGTGTGAGTAAAAATTGGTATAACATTTCACAAAATCAATTTAGCAATGTATCCAAAAATTTATACATATTAAAATGTATACATTTATAAATGGATTCAGTAATTCCACTTATAAAAATATATCCAATGGAAATAATCAAGAAAATATTTCTATTCAATGATTTTATTGTAGCATTATTTTTAACATGAAATTTGAAAAAGTATAAATATGCAAAAATAAGAGAATAGTTATATCAACATAGTACAGTTGAAATAGTGGCCATTAAAATAATATTTTCCAAGAAATTTTAATAAGCAGGTATAGTTAGTGAAAACCAGGAGGTTTTTCAGCAGTGAAAAACAGTAAGAGCCAGGTTGAAAAGTATTTCCCATACTGAGAACATATCATTTTTAAAAGTAAGAACAAGTTTTTAAAAATCTCCAATGGCACATTTTATCATGAAAAAGCAGCTTTTGGATAAATTTAAGGAAAGCAATTGCCTGTTGAAATCCTATATTTTTTCTTTGCAAATATGATCATGGTTGATTCCCTTACTCAGGGACTGTGTTGGTGGCAATAATTTTATTAGTGTACTTGGAGAAAAGAAAATTACACAGGCAAGATAAAGAAAATAGTAACAGTTCACAATTATCAAGGTTTTATTTTGTGCCAGGCACTGTACTAAATTGTTTTTTTAGTTGAACTAAAATTGACATACCATCTTGTATTAGTTTCAGATGTATGACATAGTGATTCGTCAATTACATACATTGTGAAATGATCACCACGATAAGTCTAGTAACCATCTGTCACCATACAAACTTACAAAATCCTTCAATTGTATTATCTAAATTAATTATCACACTAACTTTTTGAGGTAGGAGTTATTTCTGGGTCAAATGCTTCAGCGTGAAGTTCAAGGTGCCAGTTGATCAGCCTCAATCTTTGTCCACTTGGACCCTCCTTCCCACATCTGCCTCCTAAGTGTTGCAAGGAGTGACCTGTCCTTTGATTTTCACAGGATTTTTGAGTGGGGAAAAGAAAAAAAAGCTCACACTTACATTACCAATGAGACAAGTTAAAAAACAAAACAATGAAAAAAAAATAACAATGGAGTCTTCTTGGGTAAAGGAATCAATAAGGATGTGAGTCCTGCCCAGGGCCTTGCTGGGTGTCTTCCAGAGTGCATAAGTCAGGGATGAAATGTCCAAGAGCACCATCACCCCAGCACCAGGCTTTTGTTACAGTGCTGCATTGCAGAAATCCTGGTGGACTTGGCTGGTTTTCACCGAGAGAGAGAGAGAGAGAGAGAGAGAGAGAGAGAGAGAGAGAGGAGAGGGGAGAGGTGTGGAGGGAAGGGGAGAGGAGAGCAGAAGTGAGGGGAGGAGAGGGGAGTGAGAGATTAAAGATTCAGCAGAGTGGAATCACATTTTCTGAATTTGATGCTCCTGCCCTCCTTTGCCATTTCATAATTATGCCCCTCATATCAGCATCTACCCAGGCACCTCTAGAGGAGCAATCTTGTTTTATTCACTAGCCTACTTGATGTGGGCAGAGTATGTGCTTAAAACCATTTTGGATGTGTGACATAGGTTTCACATTTCTAAAAGTTCCAGGACGTAGGACTCATGCCAGATATGACTGTGGTTTCGCAGCAACTTATGTTCATCATATTCATGGAAGCTACTGCTAATAGTTCTTCAGAAACTGGATGCTCGAAAAGAACTATGACTTTTTTTTCACCCTAAGGGCATAACGTATCCTATATATAGCCTGAAACATATCCTATATAGAAAACACCATGAGTGCAAGAGAACCCACCCAACAGTGAAGCCACAGCTGCTCCATCGAGGGGGCCATGTCTCCATGGACCAAAAGGGGTGGTTTTTTCATTGTTGTTCAGCAATGTCAGTGCAATTGTAAAGGCCACTCGCCAGAGCAACAAATTCTTCCCCAAATTCGTCTTCTAAATCATCTATATTACACCTGCTGGTCTTCCATCCTGAAGCTTGTGTTCGCACCTGCTACGCGCCCATGAGAGCTGCTTCCAAGGTGAGCTTATGTCTTGTTGTCATCTTCCCAGGTTTCACAGTTTTAAATCAATGTTTACATCAAAATTGAAAATTCTTAAATATACTTTTCTTTTCGTGTTTAATCTTATTTAATTAATGTTCTTGATGTATATGACATTAATTAATGAATTATTAACATCTCTATATTTTACATAACTTTATTACATTTTGCCGAGAAGTCATGATTTTTTTTTCTACAATTCCTCTCTCTTCTGCTACCCTTTCTCTCCTCCTGGTCTCTCTGTCTTCTCCTCGTCCAGAGCCACACACGTGTAAGCAACCATCACCTCCCACTTCGCCTGCCCATTAGACAGGGTGTGTTGACAGTTCTTCTTATGTTGGATGCCCCTGTGAATCTGTTTAGTACCATAAAATGCAATTACTCTAAAGGAGCTCTTTCTTTTACTTTTAGCAGTGAGGCTTCTTGCCTCATTTCGGTTCGCTGCACGTGGGCATTGAGGCTGTTTTGCATCAGGTGCTCACATGAAGTGTCTCTTCCCTGAGACCCACGCAGCACGAAATTCGCGATTGTGCTTATTTTGAATGAGAGAAGCCAGATAGCAGTTTCCCAAACAACTACTCAAAATTACTCAAAATGATATTCTCTCTTTGCAGAAACAGCATGTACCATGGAGAGCAAGCCAGTTTTAAAAAGAAGCAAAACAACTTAAGGAAAAAGCAAAAATTAAAACAAATCTCAAGTACAGCAGCAACGAAAATAGGGACCAAGTGACACCAAAAGAAAAGGCTGATCTTTAAAGGTGTGGAAACACTTCTGCAAACCAGGCTTCTCTGTGTGAGGGAAAATGACCTGGAGAGATTTGAGTAGCTCAGGCTTGTGGCTCTTTCTAACACGAAGCTCCAGAGACCTGCTTCATCATCCACTGGATCAGCTACAACCTATAGACAAGGGGTCAGTTACCTCAAGACTAGAAGGCAAGTAGTCTTTAAATTCTGACTTATGACATCAACGCTAATCAATTTCAACTTCATTTGTATGGAACACTCTGTTTTTACTATTATAGGAAGAATTGCTGGAGTTTTAAGATGAAAAGTATTACTCAGACTAGTATTTTCTAAAATCTATGTGTTTGCTATGTATATGTAAATCTTCATCAGATATACCTTAAATATATACAATTTATATTTTTAAGTGTTTAAATAAATAAAAATAAAATAAAGTATATATATGTATCTGGATATATATATTTATATATCCAAGTATATATATAAATATAATATATATTTTTTTAAATGTTTAAATAAATAAAAATAAAAGTGTATATATATATCTAAGTATATATAACACAGATTAAAAACTAAAAGAGAGATGAATAATTTGAAAATGGTAGTACAACTCTTGTAAATTTGGTAAAATATGGTTATGGTGCTCTTAATTGATTTAAAGTTAAAGATTTCAGCTACAAGTTATATCTATCCAAACTGAAAAGCAATCCAAATATATAATATTTTGTAGTGGAGACAGGCAAATAATTCCTTCTAAGACCTATACACCCAACAGGTATAAGGAAAACCAGACAAAAGATGACAAGATTGCTTACTAATAAGAACCACCATTTGCTAACCCCTCCTAGGGGCTGGGGTCCTACCAGTTGCCCTGTATGGTCATTAGCTTTAACTTTCTCAGCACCCTTTCCTAGGACAGACAGTATCACTCACATTTTTGCATGAGATAACAGACTTAGAGACATTTTGGAATTCACTCAGATCCCGAGAACTCAGGCCCAAGTCTCCACCAATCCATGCCCTGCATCCTTAACCATCAGGGCACACAGCACCTCCTGTGGATCTTCTCCCTCCCATTCTCACAAAGACTGACTTAGAGGGGGCTTTGTGGTGGAGACAATAGATACACACCATTTTGTGTGTGCTTGCTTATTTTACACAGTTTTTTAAACTTTTCCATAAAATTAAACTATTTCCGCGGAAACAATTTAGTGAGTCTTCAAAAAGTTTTGAGCAAGTCTTGATGAACTACTGACTGTAAGACAGTCTAACTTCTGTGTTCTCTCAGCCAGGAAGAACAAGGAAACTTTGGACGCATTGTGAAATTGCTAAATATGAGCAAAACTGATTGAAAAATGGAAAACTAAATAGAATATTCTCAGTGCATACTGAATCTTTTGAAAACTATTTACAAGGCTATTATAAAACATTAAAATCATATTAAATGTCACAAACAGCATAATTTTATTTAGAAGATATTGGCAGTAGATTAAAACATAGACTAAAAGTCATCCCACTTTCCAATATTAATTCAGTATCCAATAGTAGTGATTTCAATGAAAACAAAATCTGTTCAATATTTTAGCATTTTATAGACAAAATAATTAATTATAGAGTGACAAACCCTCCTGGTTTTCCCTGAACTTGACTGGTTTAGCACTGAAATTCCCATATCTGAGCTAACTGGGACAGAAGCTCATCTTAGTTGATTGTGAGATTAATTTGAAAGGAAGACTAGTTAGATGTTCTTATAATAGAGAAAGGGTGTGTTTGCGTGTGTGTTGAGGCTAACTATCAAAGACTCTTTGGATGATGTGGTCTTTGATCTAAATATTGAAGGAAAATTAAAGATGAGAAATGAGCTTTAGGAAAATGGAGAAGCAATAGCAAAGAATGGGCATGTGCTGGGTGGGACATACACAAGAAATTTTAGGTAAAGTGCAGAGTGCAGGTCATGGAGAGGTTTGTATGCCCAGGTGGGAATTAATACAATAGGAGTAGAGATGGGCATATGGATTCTCAAAGGCAGGATCAGAAGGATTTAGTGACTTTTTTGTAAAACATAAGAAAGAAGTAGAGGAAGTTTTCTTCATTGGCTGGGTGTCACTAACCAATAGAGGGAACCAAGACAAGTGGATGATTTTACAAGGAAGATCATACATTGTGTTTTAGATGGACTGAGTGTTGTCTTTCTGTTCATCCAGGTAGAGGTATTTAGCAGATAGACCATCAGAGAAGAAATTAAAGCTAGGTGTGTGAATTTGAGATCACTGTGGAGAACTGATAGAGAGTTTAGATCAGATAGCCCTGAAAGAAACTCTACAGAGAATTAAAATTTCCCAGCAAGTTGAGGAAGACCTCTGCTGAAGACATAAAAGAGAAACAAACACAAGACTTTGAGAGTTAGCAATCTGACATATAGAAACGCAACCTGGAGAAAGGTGACTTATGTGAGCTGTCAACAAATAACTACACATTTGTTAAAAGAATGGCATTCTTAACTCTGAAAATATAGTAATTAATGTTCAATAATCTGTTTCAAAGCTAAAGCACTATGCTAGGTGAAAGGAACCCCTAAAAGAACGCCAATCTTCTCTTAACCTCAAGAGGACCTCCTCAAGCTAAACACTGCCCAGTTTCTGTCCTCCTAAAGTATAGTTGAACAAACATTGGGATTGTCATTGCTTGGCACTGAGGAAATACAAAGATGAGTAAGAAATAATTCTCATTATCGAGGGCCTCGTGGTCTTTTTTTGAGGATACTGTGGATTAAGGAGCTATATAGACTGATAATTTTAGCATGAAGTATCAGTGCTATCGTGGAGACATGTAGAGGAGCATATCCTCAGAGCACGCAAGGCAAGGATGATGAAGTGTCCCTCCTGAAGGGAAGCTTGAATGAGACGTGTAAGTTACACAGGTGAAGAGGGGGATTGGAGGTGGAGAGGCTTTCTAGTCATAAGAACCATCATGAGCATAAAAGCTTATAGAAAGAAGCTTATGGTCTGGAAGGAAAAGGAAGTGAAGACATAGATTAGTGTTGGGAAGGGAACAAGGATGGGAAAATCTCTCCTCCCAGGTGGCCTCAATTTTTTAAATTAGAAAACAGTACTGTGAATATTTGGAAATATCGCTGAACAAGATGTAAGGAGACAATAATAAGAAATACCTAAGGATACTCTGAAATGTACATCAGAGCTCAGTGGCTGAGCTGGCCACCACAAATGTGTAGATGGAGCAGCATTCTTGGCTGAGGGGCTGTTGCCAACTGTGCTAGACAAACTAAAAGAAAATGCAGAGTGTGATGTGTGTTCAGCAAAAATGATACCCGTGGTCAGAATGTCCTCTCTATGGCTGGGTGAGTAGAGAAGACTGAAAGTAATGGTTCCTAGAACCAGGAGGCCAGTGAAAGCGAGGCGAGGATAATGGGTGAAGAAAAGTGCAATCCAAGTGCCTAAGGAAGTCTTCTATGAATGTGGAGAATTAAAAGAAGAGTAGATGATTGCATGAGGATCAGCTAAATCCATACTTTGCGTTGAAGACTTCTCTTAATTTTGGTCCTGTAAAATTACATTAACTATGGTTGTTGGAGAGTAACTTGATTTTCTCCCAGATCATTATACCGTGTCCCTGAAGGAGATATGTCTTAGAATGATGCTTTCCCAACAGAATTCTGCATGTTTCCACAAAATGTGTAGAGATCGAAAAATAAAATAACCTAAATGAATAATGTAAAGAATACATGCTAAATTCTTGCTTAGTGGATATTTTTTTGCTGTAACTTATTGAAAATGTCTAAGATGACTGGATTATATATTGATGTTTGTTTAGAAAGCAAAACTAGTGATAAAATTTAATATAATTTTCCACCTTTTATTCAGTACACCCTTTAGATATCAACTGTTCTAAAAACCATTTGTGGTAGTGCATATTGTTAAGCCAAAAGCAAATTAGTAGAATCCAAGTTTGGGTCAAATAAATTATTGTTTGATGTTTGCTAAATATGGTAATCAGGAGTATGAATTGATATTTTATAAATAACATCAATCTGTTAAATGCTAGACTTTAATATTTCAAATGCTGTTTAAGGAATGTATAAATGGAAACAACTCTACCTTTCAGGATATATAATTATAAAGCTGCTCTCTTAATGCATTGGTGTCATTAGGATGCATATCTTGAATGATTTGAATAGACTGGTATCTAGTATACCATATGATTATGAAACCTAGAATCTATCTTTTAAAGCCTTAAGATGAGAATGACCATGAATATTACGTTTTTTAGAATGTATCAAAATATTTTGAAATTCAAGATTTATGGAAAGCCCAGCCATGAGAGATTCTAATTGTTTTCTCTTAGCAAATAGAGATATCATTTCTCGAGATAAAAGCTTCAAATGGCTGCTGAATCAAATTCTTAAGGCTTCTTGGGCTTCTAAGAACTCTTACAAATAAACATTTTAGTAAGGTAACCTTAAATGGATTAAAAACACATGGTCAATTGTCCTTAAAACACATAGGACTTATTTTTTAAAGAAAAAACATGTTCAGCAAAGTGCGTTTTAAATTTGACAGATTGCTCCTAACGCAAAGTATGGGATTTTGAAGAATTCAAAGCACACCTAATTTCTCAGATTCAGCACCCTAAGCTTAGGAAAACAAATTCAGGGATTGATGATGACATCAGACACCTTTATGAAAGAATATGCCTTAGCACCTCTGGCATCAATTGATAGGTACTGAGTGTTTATATATAGCATATCTGCTACTCAAATGTCTCAGGGAGACTTTCAGAGAGAAGACATAAATGGCAATTTTTTCCTCCCACATGTGATTTAAAAAAAAAATTAATATATGATGGAATATATCATCCTAAGAAGTGAAATAGTCTGTAACATTAATCAGTCCAGGATAATTGCCAAGTATTCAATATTGCACAAAACACTGTGTAAGGCATTGTGAGATTATAAATAAGAAAAAATATCTTCTCCAAGAGTTTAAAACTGAAGGGCAGACGCATCCACACTCCCAGGAAAAAGACCAAAACTTAAGATCCAGGGAAATCATTTTAGCTAATACATGTTACATCTTTCCCTCCCATTTGTCGCTTGTCTCCTGTTTTCAGCATCATTGTCAACAATGTGCACACATCCTAAGCATCCTTTACGACATGGTTTACCTCCTCACTAGCACAGGCAGAGAGAGGGAATGGCCAGAAGGGTTATGAATTTTTAATGATATTACTGCAAAACAAATTTCAATTATCACACCCAGCCCTAATGATCACTTAGCATATTCCAGTTTTATTGGCTTGCCCTCCCTCTCTCCAGCTTCTTAATTCTAATGATTTGACATAATGTGAAAGGTTTCATATGTCTTTATTAATGATATATACTTAGTGATTTATTTTATTCATAGACAGGAATACATTGAGTATATTAGCTCTGTGAGTAAACATGTAATTTTTGTGTAATTCTTTTTCTAGAAAATCTAGAACCACGTCCCTGCCACCTCTATTCCACCAGAGAAAAGAGAGGGACACAGAGACCACAGTGCCGTTAGCCAGATTTCTTCTCCATGCAAGAAATGTGAGAAAACTATCCATTTCTGGTGTAACCAACCACCCAAAACTAGAACATCCACGTGGAATAAAAATAAAAGGCATCAAGACCAAAAACGAAGACACGGGTGACCTATTTTTTCCCCAGAGAAGTTATTAGCTCAAGTGAGAAGAGCAGATAGATGTCCGTCCTCAACATTTGTCTTTTAAATACTATAAATTTGGGGGATTTTTCTTCAGCTATCAATTTTTGTTAATAAAATCCCTTCTCTCTTCTCCCATATGTGTGTACTATTTAACATCTTATTCAATCCACCCAATGATGTAGGATGATTCCTCTAGTGATGCAGATAGCAGTAACAGTTGTAGACTACGCAGTGAACACTGTGATGGTGATAGGTTTGCTGCACATCTGAGAGGGCGTGCACACTCTGGAGAAGGAGACACCCAGGTAAGGCAGGCTTTTGTTCTGTGCCCTCATTTTTTTGCATAGTATGTATACAGCCTGAATTTCTGGGAATTAGTTTATTTGGGGGGGAATAGATGACTTCTGTATGCACGTTTTTTTCTCCTAAAATAAAACCTACATGCAATTTGAATTGCTTAACCACTATTCAAAAGTAATCTAATAAATTTAAGAAATGGATTCAATGCCCTAGAAGTTTAATGTGCATGATTGACAGCATCTATATTATTAATTTAATCACATTTTTAAATCCAGAGTTTGGGAGACAGAGGCTTAGATTCCAAGTTCTCCAACAGCAGATGTCCTATTTAACGCTATGATCCATGGACAACAAATAAAGGCTTGCAAAGAATAACGAAAATATGAATATAGTATGTTGACTAAAATAACTCAGTCTAATATTACCTGAATGAAAATTAAAAAGTGGAGTGGAGGGAAGGCGGGGTCAACAAGTGAGTGCCCTGAATTTCTCGTCTTAGGTGTTACAGTAATAGTAGATACTGCTTCATTCTTTACATTGGTGGGAAAAAAATTAACCTGTAAGTATCCTTTACTTTAATAGTTAGTATTTTACCTTTGAAATCACTAGAGGCCAAAACAACAAAGAAAGTAGTCTAAGAAAAATCAACTGTAAGACAATGTAATAATCCACATGATCAGTTATGAAAATAAATACAAAGGAGTAAAACGGCTACATTGAAAAAATAAGTTAAACTCAACTAAAACGTGTTTACAAAAGACAATCCTAAAACTAAGAAATATAGAAGAGTTAAAAATAAAAGAAAAAACTAATAAGTATGTTAGCAAACAGAGTAGCAATAACAATACCAGATCAGGTAAAATTCAAATTAAAAAAAAAAAGCTAAATGGTACAAAGATAATAATTTGTATTGATAAAATGTACATATAAAATAGTGATCAATCTCTCACCAAATTTCACAGGCAAATGATATTAAAAATGCATGCAGAAAAACACTTGGAAATACAAGAATACTGTACTTCTATGTATTAACTCTTTTATCTTACAAGAAATAGATAACGTGACCTAATATGCACACAGCTCTGGATGATGGAAAGAATGGAGACATCATTAAGTTCACTTATTTACTGAGATGAAATCGCATACGAGTAAAATGAAAAGTTTGTAAGTGTACAATCAAATGGGTTTCATAAACACGTGGATCTGGGTAACCTGCACCCTAGTCAAGAGTTAGAGATTTCTCTCATGCCCGCCACACACCTGAATTTTCTAATTTCTGTCAACATGGATTTGCTTTGCGTGTTCTTAAACTTTATATGAATGGAATCATACAGTATGTACTTTTTTATATCTGATTTCCTTCACTCAACATCAAGTTGGTGAGATTTATTCACGTTGAAATATGTATTAGAAGTTCATTATTTTTATTACTAAATAGTATAACTATTGCATAAATAAAGCAAATGTTTTTGTTCATTCTTCTCTTGATAGTTATTTGAGTTGTTTCAGTATCTGCTGATGCATAAAGCCAAAATAAACACGCTTGAGCAAGTTCTTTGATGGATATATGTTTTTATTTATTTTGGGTAAATATATAGGAGTGGAATTGATGGAACATACAACAGTTGTAAGCTTAACTTTATTGGCAATGCCAAACGTTATGCCAAAATGATTGTAATACATACTAGATTCCCATTAGCAAAGTATGATGTTGAGCATATTTTCATGAGTTTTACTGACCGTTTTATCTATCTTCTTTTGTTAAAAGAATGTTCAAGTCATACGCCTGTTTGTTATTGGGTTGTTTGTTTTTTATAATTGATTTATAAAACATTATATAATATGGATATACATACTGTGAATATTTTCTCCTAATCTGTGATCGATTGTTTCATTGTCTCAAAAATATCTTTTGACAACAACACGGTTTTACGTCTGGTGAATTTCAATTTATCGATTTATTGCTCTTTTATAGTTAGTTCTTTTGTTTCCTTTCTAAGAAACATTTGCCTACTCCAAGGTTGTGAAAATATTCACCTATATTTTATTCTAAAAGCTTTATAGTTTTATATTTTATGTTGAGGTATATGACCCATGTCAAATTAATTTTTGTGTATGCTATAAGATAAGGGACAGAGTTTTATTTTTAATGTATATTTATCCAGTTTTCTACCAGAAAATGTATAGATTTATATAATACATTTGGGTCTACATTTTGAGGTAAGATTTTGTGGATGTGTCAAGTAAGAATTGATGTTCTGTGTGTGTGTGTATGTGTATGTGTCAGTAGAATACAGTTTCTCCAGCATCATTTGTTGGAAAAATTATTCTTTCCTCATTGAAATATCTTGGTATATTTGCCAAAACCCAATTGACCATTTGTGTGTGCATTGATTTCTGGCCTATCTTTTCTGTTCCATTAACTGGAGCATCTATTCTTACACCAAGAAGACTTGATAGCAATAGTTTTATACTTAGTCATGAAATTATATAGTCTAAATCCTCCACTTGTCTTTTTCATTTTTAAAAAGTTTTAGTTATTATTATTCTTTTTAGACATTTTCTTTTGTGAGGAAGATCAGCCCTGAGCTAACATTCATGCTAATCCTTCTCTTTTTGCTGAGGAAGACCGGCTCTGAGCTAACATCTATTGCCAATCCTCATCCTTTTTTTTTCCCCAAAGCCCCAGTAGATAGTTGTATGTCATAGTTGCACATCCTTCTAGTTGCTGTATGTGGGACGCGGCCTCAGCATGGCCAGAGAAGCAGTGCATAGGTGTGCGCCTGGGATCTGAACCCGGGCCTCCAGTAGCGGAGCATGCGTACCCAACCACTACGCCATGGGACCGGCCCTAGACATTTTCTTTTTATATATAAAAATATCAATCTGTCAAATTTAAGGATGCAGTAGAAGAAAAGAAAAACACTTCAACTAATTCATCTGATGATGCTGTTCATATTCATGGTGACATTTTTTGTTGTCTTGTTTCCTAATAATAATTTGCATTTTTATATAAATTTTTCAAGTCAGCTATTCAAATTTCCACAGAAGTCTGCTGAAATTTTCATTGGAACTGCATAGAAATGATTGGTAAATTTTGGGGAGCATTGACATCTTAGAAATATTGAGTTTTCCTATCCATAAACATAGTATATCTCTCCGTTTATTTAGATCTTCTTTAATTTCTCTGAACAATATTTTTAAACTTCCAGTGTAGACCTTGCATACATTTTGTTAAATCTGTGCCTAAGGGCATCATATTTTGATGCTACTATAAATGATATTGTTTTGTTAATTTTATCTCTAAACATTCACTGCTGGTACATAGACAAACAAGTGATTTTTGTATGTTGACCTTGTATTCTAGTATCTTACTTAATTTACTCATTAATTCAAGTAACTTTCATGTACATTTATAGGATTTTTATAATGTTCATAATCATATTGTCTACAAATAAAGTTTCACTTTTTTCTATTTAATCTCCATTAATAGCCACCTTTTCAATCACCTGCAAAAACAAAATTTTAATATTTGTGTCATATCTTTCTTAACTAGTTGAAAGAACTACTCAGAAAGCCATTTATTTGGGGGAATTTTTGCTTGTTTATGAAGTCAAATTCATATATATATATATACACACAGCTATTTAAACTATTTATTTCTTCTTAAATCTGTTTAGTATTTAGGTAAAATTATGTCCATGTTTTCTCAGTTGTAAAATTTATTGGAATACAATTATTTATTGTATTATTTTGAATAATTATAGAGTCTCTCTCTTTCATTTATTATACTTTAATTCATTCTTTCTCTATATATATATCACTGTCTTGCTAAACGTTTATAATTTTAATGATGATTTGAAAAAACGAACTTTTACCTTTGTTATTCTTTTCTATTTTTCTATTGCCTGTTTTAATGATTTCTGCTCTTATACTTCTGATTTCCTTTTCTCTTCTTAGTTAAAATTCACTCTTTGACCTACTCTTTTATCTTTTTAAAAAGAAACATAACAAACATTTCTTCTTTTCTAAGATAAGCATTTTAACATATAAATTTATCTCTAAGCGTTGTTGTAGCTGAATCCCACATATTTTGATATGTTGTATTTTCATTATCATGTACTTTGAAATATTTCTTGATTTCCTCTTTGTCTAATGTGTTACTGAGAATATTGTAGATATTTTGTTGTTAATACTTTTATGATGTTGTGGCCCAATATATGGTATGTCTTAATGACATTTCATGTATATTTGACAAAATGTGTATTCTGCCATTGCTGAATATAATGTCCTAAATCTGTCACTGAAGGCTGAATAGCTGATACTGTTGTTCAGTATCTACATGCTTATTGATAGTTTGTCTGTGGTCTATGAACTGCTGAGGAAAGCGTGTTAAGTCTCCAGCTATGATTGTGAATTAACTAGGGTCCCCTTAAGTTCTGTTATTGCTTGTTTCATGTACCCTTAAGCTTGCCATTATGTATGTACACATTTACAATTGTTATGTCTATGTAATAATTTGATGCATTTATTATTGTGGAATGTCCCTCTTTACCTCTGGTAATATTTTGTCTTCAAGTCAAGTTATGTGGTGTGAAATATTTCCACAGTGGCATTCTTATGCTCACAATTTGCAAGTTATATATCTTTTTAAACTTTTAATCCTAATTTTTTTTTTTTTTTGAGGAAGACCGGCCCTGGGCTAACATCCATACCCATCTTCCTCCACTTTATATGGGATGCGGCCACAGCCTGGCTTGACAAGTGGTGCGTCAGTGTGTGCCCAGGATCCGAACAGGCGAATTCTGAGCTGCCACAGCGGAGTGCGTGCACTTAACTGCTTGCGCCACCGGGCCGGCCCATTAATCCTTGTATTCTTAAGGTATCTCAGCCGCTATATTTAAAGTACATCTCTTTTAGACAGCAAACAATTGGGTTCTGCTATTTTTTAGTCATATTTGACAATCTCTATCTTTAGTTATAATGTTTTTCATTTTTATAATTAATGCAATTATTAATATGGTTTGTTTTATTTTTACTATCTTGCTATTAGCATTCCAGTTGTCTCATCTGCTTTTCCCCTCATTTCTGGATTCTTTTGGATTATTGTAATATTTATAAGTATTCTATTTTAATTCCTCTATTGGATATGCAGATACAGGTATTCCTATTTTCTGTTTGCTTTTAGAATTACTATGTGTATTCTCAACTTACCACACTCTACATAGTGATGATGTGTACCAATTCAAATGAAATATAAGAAATTCAGAAATGTAAAATACCGTTTTTTGTTCTTTGTGCTAATGTTATTGATTTCATATGCACATTCATAAAAAATGTGGGATGTTTTGGCTTAAAATTTGTCTTCAATTATTTTTTAAAGATAGTCTTTTATGTTCACCTTCAAAATGACCATTTATTTTACTCTATTCCGTCCGTTTTCATTTTCCTTTAGCATGAAGAATTTTCTTTAGCAATCTTTGTAGTGCAGACCTGCTGGCTACATAATCTCTCAGCTATTGCTCATGTGAAAAACTTGTCTTTTGCCTCTATTAATGAATGGGATTTTGACTGGATACTTTTTTTTTTCTTTTTCTCTCAACACTTTAAAATTTTATTGTATAATTCTGATGTCAATTGTTTTTGATGACAAGTCAATCATCATTTGTTTTATTGTTCCCCTGCAAATAATGTGTCTTTTCTTTTCTCTGGCTGCTTTTAAGCTGTTTGCTTTATCTTTGGTCTACAGTAGTTTGGATATGTTGTACCTAGGTTCAGTTCCATTTCTATTCATCCTTCTTGGAGTTCATATATTTCTTGGTTATCTAGGTTGATATTTTCCAGCAAATTTGGGGAAATTTTGGTTATTAATTTTTTATTTGTTTTTGTTCCAATTGATTTCTTCTTTCCCTCTTGGTCTAAAATTACACATATTATAGAAAAAATATTTTTCATAGGTCACTAAGCATCTGTTTATTTCTTTTCAATATTTTTTTTCTCTGTTCTTTATATTAGGAAACTTCTATTGATCTATAATCAAATTCATTACTCTTCCTTATGTAGACTTCAATGTTCTTTTAAGTCAATCCAGTGAGTTACTTAAATAAGCTTTTTATTTTATAATAGTTTTACTTTTACTAAAAAATACAAGGATAGTACCGAGAGTTCCCGTGGAGCTCACTCCTAGTTTCCCCATTATTGACATCTTACATTCATTTATCATAATTAATGAACCAAAATTTGTGTAATGTTATTAACTAAAAACTATACTTTATTCGTATTTCCTTAGTTTTGAGGAGATGGCTTTTTATTCTGTTCCAGTATCCCATCAGGATACCGAAATACATTTAGTTGTTGCATCTCTTCCAGTTGTGACAATTTCTTAGGACTTCCTTGTTTTTGATGACCTTGAGAGTTTTGAAAAGCACTGGTCAAGTGTATCGTAGAATGTCATTCAATTGGTATTTGTCTAACTGTTTTCTCATGATTAGATGGGGTTATGGGTTTTAGAGAGGATTACAACAGAGGTAAATTGACATTCCCATCACATCATATCAAGGATAAATACCATCAAAGTGACTTAAAACTCGTAATGTAAACCTTGATCATCTTGCTGAGGTAGTTTTCCTCAAGTTTTTCCTCTATGAAGTCACTCTTTTTACCCCTTTTCATATTGTACTTTTTGGAACAATGTCACTATGTGCAGCTCCCACTTAATGTGTTGGGAAGTCATGCTCCACCTCCTTCCAGATAGAACGTCTACATAAATTATTTGGAATTCTTCTGCACAGATTTTTGTATCATTTCACATTTATTTATTTGTTTTTTTATTCACTTATTTATTCAGTCATTTGTATCAGTTCGGACTTATGGATATTTATTTTATACTTTCGATTATGATACAATACCACTGTGTTTATTTTGTTGCTCAAATTGTTCCAGCTTTGATTATTGGTGCCTGCAGTGGGCTCTGTGTCCCTCTGACATACCTCTATCAATGTAGATTCTTTTTCCGTTGAGCACTTCAAAATGTAAGATAGATGTGAGATAGTCTTGGGCTTCTCTTGTCTATTTCCTGCCTCAGTCTCAGAACCAGCTATTCTCCAAATATCTCTGATTTCTTCATTGGACAATAGTATTAGAAACCAAGATTTAGTGTTAGCTGTTCTTGTTGCTACTAGGGTGTCTTCACTTCTAGGTCCCCTGAGCAAGAGAATATATGAGTGTATACCAATCTATATATATACACTTATCTATATATATTTCTATATGTGACCCTATCTGTATCTATACTCAGTTAAATATGGGTTCGTACTGATGTCTCCAACTCTAATCCATTACCATATGGATAATTTTAGCCTTCTTCCCCTGCTTGTCTGCAACTTCCCACTTCAACAGTAAGAAATCTGGCTCCCACCATCCACCATCTATTTACATAATTGTTCAATATCAGTGTGCATGTATAGCTTTTTTCAGAATTGTTAACAAATATCCCTGTGGAAAACAACTTTATCAACTAGACTACAGTGCTTATGTACAATTACTTTTTACTTTTAGTCTTGCAAACCCCATTCATTTCCAAATATATGCAGATCAGCACCTTTCCACCCCTCCCCCATCGGTGAGGTTGTTTCATACATTTGTAGTACAGTTAGATTCTGGTAACATTATGCATTCAAACAAGGGATTTCTCAACCTCCTAAGCGAACTTTCAAAATTTGCGTACATTAATGTTTACTCTGTGACGTAGAGTTCTATGGATTTTGGCAAATGAATAGTGTAGTGTAATCACCATTACAATTTTGTGCAGGATAGTTTCACCACCCTAAAATATCTCCTATTCTTTACCTAGTCAACCCCTGGAACTCCTGGCCACCACTGATCTCCACACCATCTCAACAGTAGCGCTTCCTCCAAAATGTCATATAAATGTAATCATACAGTTTGTAGCCTTTTCAGATTGGCATCTCTCACTTAGCAATATGCATTTGAGACTTATTCACTCTTTGCAAGGCTTGTTAGCTCATTTCTTTTTATTACTGAATATTTCATTAAATAAATATCACAAATTGTTGGTCCATTCTATTGAAAGACATCTTAATTTCTATAAGTTTTGGGCAATTATGAATAGAGCTGCTATAAATATTAGTATGCTGTTTTTTGTGTGATATAGAATTCTAGGTTTGAATAATCAAAGAATAATGTTCAGATTTATGTTGGAGAATCTTAGTGAATTACATATGGGGGAAAACTGATAATAATATAAATGTCCAGTAGTTAAATAGTTAAAGAGGGTCCATTCAAATAGTAGAATGATATAAAACAAATAAATTTATAAATAAAATATATTTAAAATAGTCAGCATCAAACATTAAATTTAAAATGCAAGTTATAAATCTGTTTATATTATAATAAGAATTTCTGTATGTAGAAACATACATTTATATAATATTTTACCAATATTACCTACCTCAGAGAATTATTGTATACATTAAATGAGATGATATGTTCAAAGAATTTAATACACAAGATACTCCAAGCACTCTTTAAATCTTAGCTCTTTTTATTATTAAAGAAAACAAATTTTAAAAAATTCATTAAAATATCATAAACTGAACAGTAAAATTAAAGTCTTTTTCAAGATTTTTCACAAAATGAATCATGTTATAATCAATTTAAAAATTAATTTTAAGGTACAATTATAAACAGTATCATGCAGTACAGTGGAATCCTAACATGAAAGCAACCTAAAATGCTTTTATTGTATTCATTAGCAAATGAATAGAGCTTCCAGCAAGTTTTATCCTTTAAAAAATTGGCTTTGGGGCCGGCCCGGTGGCGCAAACGGCTAAGTGCGCGCGCTCTGCTTCGGCGGCCCGGGGTTCACAGGTTCGGATTCTGGCGCGCACCGACGCACTGCTTGGCAAGCTATGCTGTGGCGGTGTCCCATATAAAGTGGAGGAAGATGGGTACGGATGTTAGCCCACGGCCAGTCTTCCTCAGCAAAAAAAGAGGAGGATTGGCAGATGTTAGCATAGGGCTGAGCTCCTCACAAAAAAAAAAAAAAAAATTGGTTTTTTTACACATATTACTTAGAAATAAGGATACCAAATTATTCAAATGAAAAACATATTCCTCTGAATGTACATTGTGTGAAAGAATATAATTTTATCTAAAACATTTGCTTCCTTTTTCCTATGTTTTGAGATAATTGAAAAGTATAAACTTTTCCTCCTGAATCGTTTCATTGGATCTTTCAGAGGCCTCATTACAAAGTGAATCCACTCTTGTTTTAAATGTTCTGAATTGCAGTTTTGTTATATTTTTCTCTTACCAAACAAATAACACATAATAGGTTTACATTTTCATCTTTGCTATGATCAGAGTTAAAATATTAGCATAAGCATTAGACTAGCTCGTTAAAAAAAAACTTTATAAATCAAGTTCAATAATCTTTTTCTTTATCTTTTAGTTATTATTTTCTTTCTTTTTCTTAAGAGTATTTTGAACTTAAATCACTTTATAGTATCATTTGCATTATGTATAAAATCTAACCTTTAAAAACCTTGTAAAATTTCTAGGCCAGTTCAGGAAATTTCTCGACGTTAAGGCTCTAATCATCTTACAGGTGCCACACAGTTGGCTGTGTCATGTACTAAAAAGTCTGTGCAGTGGAGCATTATCCATCAATGAGAATAAAAAGGTTTGAAGACAGTTTACTTGGGTACCAATTAATCTACATTTTATTCAGTCTTCCAAAGCATAGATTTTGTCCTTTAGTATCTGGACAATTCGATGGCCCTGACTGATTTTCTTGAAGGCCTGGACTGTGCCTCTTGCAGCCTGGTATCTCTAGGAACCTACAAAGAGGCTCACATCACAAAATGATGAAGGAGCGAACAGACATCACTGAACCCCAATCAGGATGCGCTTCCTCTTCGCTTCCTCCTGGAGATCCAGAGGATCTCACATCCATATTGTCCTACCCTTCATTTGGAGAGTGCACCATATTTTCCTTTTAGAAACACCCTATTTCATAGCCTTAGAGCTGTTTAAGAGGAAAAAACATGGAACCCATGATTTGGGCCCTTAAAGATAGTCCAGTTAAGTTTTTGTTCCACCTGGAAACAGAAGCTTGGCACTTGAAGCCAGCCTACTGGATGTCACTGTGCATGTTCCTATCTGCCTGTGGCACATGAAGGCAGATGAGGCCCAAATGTGTGGCATGCTGGAAGTTCACCAGAGGACCCTTTCTCTTGAGGACAGAGAGCGATGTGATTTTTCTCTGAGCCAACCCGCTTGTATGCTTACGGGTAAGTACTGGACACTGAAGCATGGAAATGCTTTGCCCTCAGCCTCCATCAGCTTGTCTGAGGATCTGTGCCACTGGTGCTCAGCTAGAGGCCATTTAGCCCCCCTGAGGACACTTGGCAATGTCTGGAGATATTATTAATTGTTGGATTGGGGTGCGGTGTGCTATTGGCATCTAGAAAGTAGAGGCCAGGGATGCTGCTAAACATGTGGCAATGAACAGGACAGCCCCCACAGCAAAGAAGCATCTGGTTCAAAATGTCAGTAGTGCTGGGATTGAGAAATCTAGGTCTACAGAAATGCAAAAAGAACTGCCAGAAGAACCATTTCTGTCTTGACAAACCAAAGCGTACAAATATTTTCACACAATCCTTCGAATCTGTGATTCCAAGGAACTACAGCTACAGAGAAAGAGCAATTAGTCAATTATTTACACGTATACCATAGTTTTCTTTAATATCATCACCACATACACACACAATCCATCATTAACAATGGTAGCCAATATCCTTGGTGACTTTACTCTGTACCATAGGTTCTTCAAAGCAATTCTTCAAAAAGCAATATAACTCACCTTCTACAGATGGTGAAAGCAGCACAGGGAGATTCAGCAAACCGATCTCTCCCACCAGGTACCTCAGCAGGGAGAGCCGAGCTGGGCTTCAACCTGGGGCTCAGATGGTGCAGTCAGTACCTTTCAAAACCGCCTGGCTTCTTGTAGCACATATGAAATGGATGTCTGTGATAGATATTATTCAACTTAATAAGAAAAGGTCAAAAACTTAACATTTTGCATTTTATTATTTATCTGAAATTTATTTTACCTTGTTTTACTTTATATGTTACAAAAGAACTTGGCATGCTTTATATCCTTTACCAACATTGTCTGTTTGCACATATGTTCTTCTTGCTTGCCCTGGCTCTAATCACTTTTCCCTAAGTTGGCAAATTTGACAAGTTTTTTTTTTTAGTTCTATGACAAGATATTTTTCAAAAGTGTTTCACAGCATGATGTTTTCCAAAGTTTCCTTCGGTCTGTTTGGTAACTACCAAATGCCCTTTATTGTATATTTTACCAAGTACTAATGATTTAACCTTGAACATGCAAACTATTCTTCACACAGGGCTTAGTCTGTACATTATTTCAAGGACAATGTTTGTGATTAATAGGATGAAAGAGGATTAGTCCTTCAAACTGGAATACAATGTTTAATACATATTATATCGGATCATATTACTAAAATCATAATTTCACCCATGAGTAAAATTTTTCTGGGAAGAGATTCATTTTCCTTTAAAGTAGATTCTAGTTCTTTTAAGACTGATAGAATGTTCCTAGATAAATTCATTATAACCTATAAGATCTGGTCCTTAAAATTTCAAAATATGTTTTTTTGTTACCTTTTTCCATCCCTCATTTCCACTTGTCAAACTCCCGTCCCATCATGTCTCTCTTGTCACTTTCCCGATGGAGGTTAGAAAGTTGTCCAGTCCTCGGTGATTTTATCCTTTCACCTTGAAAATATTACAGGGTAAAACTAGTTCTCAAGAAGCAAACAATGGCCCCAATTCAAGTTTATCCTCGTCACAGGTACACATCTTCCCCTGTTTGTCCTTCAGGAGGGCAAAGCCTTCTCTTGATTCCCAGCAATATCCCTCATCTTTGTGTCCCCGAAGAGGAGTCTTCTCTTGGCTTCCTGATAGAACCCCTCTTTCATGCCAACGCTGCCCCCAGGACCTGTGCCACAGCCATCTCTCCCATTTCCATTCATCTTATTCTTGTACAGGCTCCTGGGGTGACTATTTTTGAGATGAATTCTCAGCATCTTTGCTCCTTCTTCAAAATTCTCTGCCAGGACATTGCAATTCATATTTCCTTCTCAGCTCAGCTGGCTTTCTTGTTCTGTGCACGATTTCTTCCTCAGAGCTCTGGTTTTCTAGCCCTTGTACATGCTTAACTTTGCCCAATGTTAGTTTTTTGACTAACTTATTTTATATGTCTTGTCACCTGTCATAAAAGCCAGAAGATTAGGGAACAGGCATTCCCCACCTTGATGGATCTAGCACCTTCTGCTAGCTTATGTAAGATTGGCTCAAGTGACAGTACCTGGAAAAGGGACATGGCACGTAGGAGGTGTGTTATCTTGGTTCTCTGTGACCCTGAAAGTGGGTCTCTGTGATGCTTCAGGTAGAGATTGATGTCCAATAGACAACCTCCATCACGTGTCCGACACTGCCCTAGATCATAAAGGTAATGTAGATGTATTTATCTTATTGAAAATGAATGCCACCACTGTTGGACAAAGAAAGATAAGGATCGGGCATCAGGCAAGTTTTTTGACACCTCAATAAGCAAAACAAATCCTTCTCCTTCAAAATGCAAAACAGGCAATTCTCCTGAGAAGCAGAGAGATACTGAGTTTGCAGCTGGATCTTGTCTCTCGGGAGGGCGACGGCGATGACTCAGGCTTTGGGAAGAAATGAGAGGATGGTCTGTGTCTTGAACCCCGCCTTTGTCTGCCTCAGAACAACCTGGTGAGACACACACAGTTCTTGAAGGAGCAAAGAGCTTTGGTTTCCACGTCTCTGCTTCTTTGACATTCAGTCTTCAAGGGAGGATTTCTAACCTAAAATCCATCAACCCACCTGCGAGGTTCCAGAAGTGTTGCCTTCTTTCACTGGAAGATTGATAATGGATAGACAAGGGGAGAAAAAGAAAAAATTACCATAATGATTGGAAAGAGGTCGGGGGTTCTTTAAAAATAGTGATGTGCTGGGATGAAGGGGGAGAGGTTGGGGGTTTAAGTCCCCTTGTGGGTCTGGAATCAAGCCTGCTTTGGTCAGATTGGGCCTGGCTCACAGATCCAAGGGCTGGTAATCTGATCATCGTCTTTCTCGTTTTCATGCTGTGTTTTCTTCAGAACCCCTTCTCCTGGTTCCAGCCTGTGACAGTGTGATAAGACACAAGAAATTTAGTCATCATGGCTGCAGTAAAGGAGCTCAGCGAAGGGATTATGATATCCCATAACCCTTACATTAGCCACGGACAGGGGAGGCTCTGCTGTGATTACACAAGTCAACACCACTACCGTTTTCTCCCCTCTGCCTGCTTCCTGATATATATATATTTATGCCTGTTTTATTTATATATTCACTTAGAAAAAGAAAGCTTTGAAAGATTAACCCAGAAATAGTCATCATCACAATCAGCCCCTGAGTCTCAGCGAGCAGCCCTTCAAAGTTGTGCACCCAGACATGGTTCCACTTCTCACCAGCGTGGCCTACGGAACTGTCAAGGGTGTTATCGCGAGCACTCATCTGCGCTCAGTCTTTGTTAGGAAATGCAGACAGTGTGATGCTGAACAAATCAACGTGGAATACAGAGAGGGTGCCAAAGGGAGCGGCGATTTAGGAAAAATAGGATGAGTTGCAGAGGCAAAGCAGACACAGCTGCCTCCTATCACTTGTGGACATGGAAGGTTTTTTGCTAGGAGGCCATTTCTAACAATGGACGATGCCTCCTGCTTGGGGCAATTCAGAAGAGAAAGCTGGACAAAACATGGAAATACCTCCAACACGGCCTCTCTTTAGGAAGTCTTCCCTCTGCAAATCTTTCAGATGAAATGTTTCATTTACTGAGTTCTCGTTTTTAATTCTAATAGTTAAAAGCAAATAAAACAAAAACAGAAAAAAAATTTCATGCATTGTAATTTTAAAGCAAATATATTTAATTGTATTTCTATGGGACAATTTAAAAATAGGTAGAGGGGCCGGCCCGGTGGCGCAAGCGATTAAGTGCGCGCACTCTGCTGAGGCAGCCCGGGGTTCGCCGGTTGGGATCCCGTGCGTGCAATGCCGCACCACTTGTCAGGCCATGCTGACATGTGGCGACGTCCCATATAAAGTGGGGGAAGGTGGGTATGGATGTTAGCCCAGGGCCAGTCTTCTTCAGCAAAAAGAGCAGGATTGGCAAATGTTAGCTCAGGGCCCACGTTCCTCACAAAAAATAAAAATAAAATAAAATGAAATAAAAATAGTTGGAAAAGACTACAATCCTTCTCTCTAAAGAGGAAATGTAATGTAGTGTACATGTAATGTACACGGAGGTTAGAAGATGAAATATACATGCCTTACATATTGCCAAAATGATGCTGTAATTTTTAAGTAGCTGCAAATAGAACCACAAATTTAAAGTAAATAAGCAAACTTAGTCTGAAAAATCAATTTTAAACCAATAGAAAGCAGCCTTAACTGAAAATCTCAATTCAGAGACGTGTATTAAAAGAGTCTAGACTGCCATTTAACGATGCCGACCTTGGGCACAACATCTCATCTATAAACAGATTTACTTAACGTCCTCCTCAGAAGGTTTTGGTGAGGATTTTGTTAAGTGACATAACACAGGTCAACATATGTTACACTGGTAACATTGCAGGGTTATGCCAGGGTAACCAAAATGCCATCATGGCTGCCCAGTTAGGGTGAAATGAACAGGATCCAGGAGAACAATGGAGTTTTGGCCAAATCCACTGGGGACCAGGGAAGGAAAACAGAATGGGTCCCCAGACCTATCAGACCAACTTTGAAATGGGCTTGATGCAAGGCTAACATTGGCCTTCTGCTCCCCAGCTCTCTCCCTCTGTCTCTCTGTCTGTCTGTCTGTCTCTCTGTCTCTTTTTCTCTTTTCTTATGCAAATCAGATAATACCCTGGTTGGCTGCCCGTATTTCTCACTCTACTCAATATCGTGGTCTATTAGTATCTTCCCTGACCCTTCCAGGTCAAGGCACCCTGCTGGCCACCATGCCTTGCTGTCTATTACAGAATTGTGTCCACCTTGTCACTGATGGTTAAGATCTGCTGGTGGGGAATTCTATCATTCCCATTGGCACGTGTGATTACCATTCTATGTCAGCTTTTCCAATAGGCAACCCAGTCCTATGGATGAGTGCTACCACTGAACTTCTCAAAGATCCTCGTTGCCTAGGTAAGGAGAGCCTCAATCATGTGTCCTGTGTTTGCTCTCATAAAGTAAACCCATCTCCCAGCCCCACTTCCCTGAGCCTTCTGTCTTTTGCCTCAACAGTCCAGAGGGACAGTTTCAGCTTCTCGTCTTCCTTCATTTCAGCTCATCTCTATGTCCAAGCTTTAAGACAACAAGTATATTAAGATTCTTCTTGGTGTCCTAGTCAAGACTTTAAACCACAAGTAACAAAGACTGCTCCCATGTCAGTAAACTCTCTTCTTTCTAGATTTACATTCTGACCCCCCTAGTTTAACACCCCCAAGATCCATTCCTGCATGTTCTCTCAGGTCTGGCTCAAATGTGCTAGAAAGAATCTGCAATTCTTTTAGTTAGTAACCTATCTCCTTCCAGAGCAGAAGACATAATTCCCTGCTCACCTGTGTTCTGGCACGAATGTGTTTATTGGTCTGGAAGAAATGAGACGAGGTGTCAAAGGTCAGGCTCTTACAGAAACAATTTGTGAGAGTGAGCCATAAGATCAGACAGTGTATTGGGGAGTGCTCTTGGGAACATGTGTGTGGGGTGAGGGGAACAGAACTGAGCAGAGAAGGAAGTCAAACTACAAAACAAGTTCAGTACAGCCCCCGATTGACCCTAGGGGAGTAGTGCTGATGTTGAGAAAGTTCTGCAGTTGTCTCAGTGAGGGCAGAAGGCCAGGCCTTTGTACACCCTCTTGAACCTGTCATTGTTTGTACGTTGGCCCAGGGAGGGATCAAAACTGTGGGAGGCAGTGCCTCTTTGCTGAGTGCAATTTCTGGAGAGGAAATCAGCTGTCACCAGCAAGCAATAACACTAATGGCAGCTGAGGGAATGGAGGTCTTGGCCCTCTTGAGGATTGGGGGCAGTGGACAATGGTCCATTACAGTCCACACTTTGGACTACTTGGGTCCACTTGCTTTTGTAGTGAGTTCATGCAGTTGGAAATGGCAGCTCCAAGATTCTGGTTGGTCATGCATCCTGGGAGAACTTAGAAGAGGAAGGTCAGTGGGGCAGACCACAGCCTCTGCCACGCAGCTGGCCTCAAGGCTACAGGGGACCCTCATCCTTGCTTCTTGAACTATCCATTCTGGAGTCCCCTCACCCACGACAATACCTCTGCTTGTTACGTGCCCTTCTTAGGCCACAGTTGCTGTACTTATCCAAGTAGTCACAAGACTGGGCAGGAGAGCACTAGCAGATATTCCCGTGGGTCACATTCATGCCAAACCTGTTTCCCAGTGCCTGGTATGTAAGAGCAGCCCTTGTCCTTGCCAGGACAGAGAAACTTCCCTTGCCTGCTGTCCATCAACACGAGGAATCTGAAGTGATGGAAGAGACAGCCATGGTGCATGGTTCAATGGAACCCTCTCCATGTACCCTAGTAGAAAATGTTCACCTTTGGGAACCATGACTTCTAGACCTACAGAACCTCAAGGTATGGAGGATGGAGAGATGCGCAAACTCTCCGTGAGTCCCTGAGAGTGACAGTAAGTGGAGCCATTCTGACTTCCAGTCTTTGATCCCTACTTACTCAAATCAACCTTTTGTCTTCTTCATGGTATCAGGCCTTGTCTTCAGTCGGTGGATAAGGCTGTGAAACTGACTAAGTTCTGAAAACTGGGCTAGGGATCTTTGTGACTTTTTGATGGGGTGGCTGAGCTCCCTGATCTTCCCTTTTTTTATTTCTTTTGGTTGTTGAGATTGAGCATTGTCCTTGTTGACTGCCCATCTTCTTTGCCCCTGGGATTGCAGTGTTCCATTAACCATCTCCATCGCTCTCTCTGGGTCCAGCTTCTCTAATGCAGGTCCAAGACTGACATTTACTACAATAATCCTACCTCCCTTATGTGGCTGATAGATTTTGCCCTCTGGCTTCTGCTGTTTCAGGATTCTCTCATGCACACTGCTGTAGGAAGCCCAGCTCTGTGACAACATTTTCTTCTGCCGGATCTATACTTTAGTAGACAGACACCACCGAGTGTTGTGACATTACTAGTGCCTTCCTCACAAGTATATTCCTCTACCTTTCAGTGACAGATTGTTCTTCAAACCCCCACACAGTGAGCAGTTCTAGCTAGCCCACTTCTGCAAGCTTTGTGTTTTCTTCCTCTGCCACTCCACTGTTCTCCACGGCAATGCTAGCATTTCTACTATGCTGGAGTGGGCCACTGTTCTCTCCCAAGAGACAACATAGCAGTGTCCTAGTGCCATCTCCCAGGGCCCTTGCAAGAGTTAAATCCTGTGTGGCAGAGTGATTCCCATATAGAAAAACTTTAATAAACTCTAACCGTACGTTCCACCCTCTTTGATCCAGTACCCTGAGGACACAGTGCCACACCTACTTGACTGGATCCTGCTGGTGGTACATATTCTCTGGTTCCTGCAGCTCCTTCACAGGCCAGTATGTGTTGATTCCACCCTTATCATTGGTCTGTGAAAAGGAGAGAATGAGAATGCGGATCTCAAGGGAGCTGTGTACTATTTAAACGGCAGTAGCCTCTGCAGTATTTTCAAGCGCTGGGAGAGTGTAAACATTTAATATTTGCATATTCAGTGATGGATACTTCCAAAAGGGATGACTTAGCTCCTTCCTCAGCTGCTTGGACCCATGTCAAATGTTCCACTCACCACAAAGGCCAGGAACTGTGTCCGACCTGTGTACGTGCTCAGGACCTCATGCTTGGGTTTGCTCTAATATTGCCACCTTGACATTCTTAGTATTTTTGACAAGGGGCTCTGTATTTTCATTTTGGACTCCACAAGTTATAACTGGTCCTGGGGACAAGGATGGGTACAGAAACTTGGAAATATTTAGCTGATGGAATTAATATCTACCATACTGACCATCAGATATCTAGATATACAACTTAAAACCCGCAGAGAGCATATTGGGCTAAAAATACCTATTGACAAGTCATGAGCCTATATATGATGGGAGAAACCAGGAACATGAGTCACGCGCCCATGGAGAGTGTGCAAATGGGAAGGCAGAGGGCCAACAGGGGAAGTATAAGGACACTCACAGTGGGCAGAGGATGGGAAGCCCACAGGGACCAGAGACGTGGTGTGCAGAGAGGTCCATGGAGGACTGTGAGAAGTGGACGGTGGTGCTACAGAGGCCAGAGGAGTTGAGCATTTCACAAAGGAGAGGATGAGAAAAGGCATGAAATGGGGGCTGGGGTGTTTAGTAAGAAGAGACTAAAATGTGACCTTTAAATTTGAGAAAGAGAAGGAATACTCTCAGAGCCACTCCAGTTGAGGGTAGACTCAGCAGGGTTTGAGAAGGAACAGGAGCTGAGGGAGGGGAGACGGTGACCCTGAGTGCATCCTGGGAGAGGCTGGAACAGGAAAAGGTGATGACAGAGCAGTTGATCAGGAGGCAGAATCTCAGAGCAGGGCAATATTTTTAGAATGGAGGATGTTTTCGGGAGCTCTGAAACCAGGAGAAAGAAGCCAATTTCTCGTGTGTGTGTGTGTGTGTGTGTGTGTGTGTGTGTGTGTGTGTAAGATCCAGTCTTATAAGTAATTATATGTTTTTTCCATTTTTAAGTTCTCTAAATTGACCACCCTTTTCTGCCCAGTATACTTTAATTTTTAAAAAACTTCTGACATTTATAAGACATTTTTCTCTGCGGAGTTCCTCCTTTCATAAACATTGGCAGTATTTTTTTTTCGTCCTTAAGGCAAAAACTCAAATGACAAAGCAAAACATAAGCCTTCCAAACACAGTGAGTGGCTAAATTTATCAATGTTCTCTCAGTTTATGTGAAGTATTAAGTTGAACCTTAATTGCTATGTTTTGTTTATTTTTCTTGGTTCATTTACCTCTATCCGAGGGACATTTATCACAGAACAAAGAATTATATCTCTAAAGCTTTGAGTTGGAGTTGGGTATATTTCCTGGTGAAAAGCCCAAGCTGATCAAATTAAGAACCCACTCTGTTTAGGGTCTTGGTTAGAGGTCACTTCCTGTTTTTGTGTTTTGTTTAGTTTTTAAGTGAATGAAACATAAAAAAAATAAATAAAAAAACCCTCAAACTTTCAAGCTGTCACAGTAGAGATGTTAGAAAGAACATAGATTCAGGCCATGAAAGACTGCTTTTTTCCTTCTGATATCAGAAAGGCTGGGAAAGGTATCATGGCATTGATGGGTGCCTTCCAGCTCATGGACACCCTAGTAAGAAAGAATAAGAATGGATTCTGACAGATTCTGACATAACTCTCTGTTAGTACATTGTTGGCAAGGGCAGTGCTTAGACTAAATGGTTTACAACTATAATCAACCGCAAAAATATCTCTGTTGTCTAATGATATTGGCTTTAGACATGCACATTTTAATTTCACGCAATGTAGATATACAAACAACAGATTCTTAGGTCTAACTTAAATTCTTGGCATTTAACAATGTTGTGATGAACTTTTTTATCCCAGTGCTAAGATTTCAAGAAAACAGCTTTCTGTTTCTGCAGGAATAAGACGTTTAGTCTTAGCCTAGTGAAATATTGATAAGGTTCTGATTTGCAATGATTTTCTGTCTTTGCTGATTTTCTCAGTCTGTAGTCAGTTCACATTTCCCTGTGATTTGCACACATCCAAAGTCAGATGAAATTAGGACAGAGCTATTTCACTGGTGCCCACAGTGACAGCGATGTCCCCAGATATAGGAATTTGCCATTACATGGCTTCTTTATTCGGCCCACCATAAATATTTCATTCAGCCCTAAACAAGGCAGCTACTCAATTCACAATGATGATGTATATATGGTGGGATTGTCTGCATTTAGAACATACTAACTTTTAAACTGTCTTCAAAACATGAATTTGGGATATTTGGATGATCAATTTTTTTAAAAATAAAGATGTTATCTGTGCTTATTTTCACAAATTAAATATTAGATTAAGTCATATGAAATTGCCAATATTTGACCGTTTTTAACATATAAAAAGGCAATTTCTTATCATTCAACCTAATTAATATTTCCTGTGATGCATGTGAGTATAAAAGTGTTCACAAGAAAGTTGTAACAGAGCTTATAGTTTTAATGGAACAAATAATAACTTATTGGAAGTACTTTAATTGAGATCTTTTGTTTCAATGAAATTTTATGCATTTGATGTTGAAACTGTACTTTTTAATAGAAAGAGACTGAAGGAGTATAATGACCCAAAGGAAAGCATTATATTTCCACTCTTAAGACTGTAAGATCAAGGAATTGTATGATTTCCAATTTCAAAATAGGCTGAAATTCTAACTGAAAGAAATTTATTGCATTAAATAAAACGTGTTAATCTATATGAAGTGTTTGGTTATTTAGTGACTTGTTTTGGAAACTTCTCACAAATAGTAATATAAATATTTATACTTCTAATAACTACTTCTAATAACTACAGCCAACGGTTTTTAAGTATAAAATAGGGTATGTGCCAATGTCATAAGTATTATTTTATGCAGCACAAAAAATAATGCAGCACAGTTGTGCAGCAAATACTATCACTATCACCACTTTACTGCTGAAAAAACCACGGCATGGCAAAGTTAAGAAACTTGCCAAAATCACACAGCTGTTCAGTGCTCTATCATGGCAAACTTTGGTATTAAACCGTGTGTGTGTATTTAACTGTAGGTATTTCAAAATCGTGTTTGTTTTTCTATAATGTGTGCAGAGGGTTCTAACTCGTATCACATTTGCTAATTCCCAAGGTTATCTTAATGCACAGAAACATTAAATAGCCTAAAGAAAAAATACTGTAAGACGGTGGAGGAGAAACGAGGACCTTGAAAAGATGTTCTTGTCTACAACCCTGAACACCAAGGAGACAGGAGGAAACAGAACTCTGGTATGGTGGCTATATGACTTCTTGAGTTCCCGGGGTCATGGAATAAGGTCAGGCCATGGACGGGGATGGCAGCACTGAAGGCATCTTTGGGTTCCACACGTCCTTATTCAAATCCCAGTGCTGACACTCACTGGTTGGGAGACTCAACGTGTCCTGAATCATTTTGAGACCCTCACCTACGTGTGATAATGTTTTGGGATGATCGCACTCTATTGCATTACGTGGTAGTTAGGTCTTGGTTCAATAGAGAAGAGCAAAGAGCATGCATTGATGGGAGAAGAAAGAATCCAGTGGGGTGAGGGCCCACCTGGCCACCTAGCTCCCCAGGAAGGAGAGAGTAAATGAGGAACTACTCCAGCTGGTCCACACATCACCAAGGCCCCCGAGGCATCTCCCCACCAAGAGAGACAAGCATCTTGATTCTTTAATAACCACTTGTCAGTTCCCTTCTCTCTTTTTGACAATTTGGCCATAGTCTTAAGCAAAGGCCATGAATTACTGCATTTCCATGTTACAATAACTCTGGAATAATTCTCCAGAGGAAATTGGGCTCTGACACATGTTGGGTAGACACATGGCCCCACATGACATGACGGGATGATAATCATGATGACCTGATTGCACCTCCGTTGTTTTATTTCATCCTGATGAGAGTCGGTTCTCTCAGAAGGGATTCCAGAAGCCGCCTGAGTGTCAGCATTGGGCCCTGGAAACAGCTGTGCCCGTGGTGGCCAAGATTAGGTGTCCCTCGATGCCAACAGACTGTATCTGTGACCTCCTGCTGCTCCGTACACTGGACCTGAGGTGGGGCTTTGCCCTTTTCCTTCTGATTCCGATATTCTTGTTGTCGCTTGGCGTGTGTGCGTACTCGCACACGAGGAGAACCTGTTTCCAGAGCCACAGCCACTCACCATCGGCTTCTTTCTTCTCCTCTCTCCTGTTTCGCATTTCTTCCTGCAGTACTCTTCCCAGCATGGACTCGCACTGCAGTCCACTTGGTGCCACGCAGCACCTTCCATCATGAGGGAGGGAGGCCGCTGAGCCCAGAGGGAGATGGGAACTCCTTTACTCCTTCAGCTCTGGGACTGTGGCCTCAGCCAAGGCCAGGAGCAGGCTGGGATTCAACTCAGAGAGGCACACGGAACTATATACTAGAGGAAAAATGGACCCAGGAGTTACCGTCCCTTCCAGAACAATCTCAGAAGCAGAATGGAGAACACAAATGGTATCTCACTCAAGCAATGGTGTCCATGAACCAGAGAGAGAGGAGGACAGACTTCTCTAGAGAATAGGAGTTAGGATTTTTTAAATGCTCAGGAATTTTTTAATTATTATTATTTTTTGTTTGTTTTTGTTTTTTAGTTGTTTTCTGTTTTTTGATGAGGAAGACTCACTCTGAGCTAAAATCCGTTGCTAACCTTCCTCTTTTTTCGCTTGAGGAAGATTAGCCCTGAGCTAACATCCGTGCCAATCTTCCTCTATTTTGTATGTGGGATGCCTCCACAGCATGGCTGATGAGTGGAGTAGGTCCATGCCTGGGATCCGAACGTGTGAACCCAGGTCGCCAAAGTGGAGCTCACAGAACTTTAACCACTCGGACTTGGGACTGGAACCTTTAATTATTAGTATAATACCAAATTTAATTTAATTATTCTTCTCATTTTTCCTGTTTTTCAGATTGCAATCATGTAATTTTATTTTGTTTCATTTATTTTGCTTTTTAATTTCTTTTGTTTTTTATATTTTTATTTATCACATATTTTATTTTTGTATTTTATTATTTTATTTTATTTAAATAATTGTTACACATGTTACACTGAGACATCTTAAAGCCTGCATAAAGCCGTATCCCAGCCTGGATTGCAGGACCCTTGAGGACAGCCTATTCTGCTTGATTTGAATCTTGACCCTTAATGTTTCGTAGGTAAATTGACTTGAACTTTAACTGCAATATAGTATAATATTATAGCAATTTTATAAAGGTGACAGACAAAGCTATAGATCACATGCTGATCTGGTAGAGGGGCAACGGGATTGCAAAGGCTACACTCATGATCTTTTTAATAACCTGGAAGATCTGAAGGACAGTGAGCAACGATTTCCTTGTTTTTTTTTTTTTTCTTGCATTTAAGTCACGTGGTATAAAAGCAAATAAAATGCTAACAGATCCGGGGCTGCATATGACCCGCACAAAATCTGCTCTGAGTTTGTAGCTACTGGCACGGGTACCAGGATGCTCTTTTCGTCTAAGGCCCAGCATTTCCACAGTTGCTCCCGGCTCTGTGGTGCTTACCTGCTTTGTTTTCCATCGCCATGTTATCATAGCACGGCTCAGCCCCATCAATATTCAGGTTAGCACTCTAAAATGAAACTATAAATTTCAATTTGGAGAAAATAAGCCTTCATTTGGGTTCATAAGTTTTAAATAACACATTACCATTGGCTACATCAAGTTTGCATTTCTAATGTTATTTTGTGCATCCAACAGTAGATGTTCCACTCTGCTCCGGAGAGGAGAGCAAGCGCATGTGAAATGGAAGTCTGCTGAAAATGTAGGAATTTATTAGAGCTGTCAGTCAGCAGTGACAAGAGAGGTAAATTATTTCTGAAGACATTTGAGACATTTATGTGTATGCTCCATTGTCTGCAGGTTCTGAAGTTTCAGAATCCGATCTCCAAAACCTCTTCAAAATATTGTCTTCATATTTTAAGGCCCAGAAAAAAAGCAGAGCCCCAGTTTTAAAATGTGTTGTGAAAATAGTTCAGTGTCAGGCTGGAAGCTAAGGGAGAGCTATCGAGAATGGTGCTAGATGCCCAGAGGGGAACCCACGCCAGGATGTCCACCGTGGTTCCAGCAGCATCCACGCCATCCACACCATTTCTTTCCACATAGCCAACTAAGTTGCATCTACACCGCTGCAAAGGCGGGAGAAATTGCCCTGTGCATTCCTCTTTGCCTTCTTAAGATTGATTGTGGGATTGCGGCCAATAATTATTTGATCCTCTGCTAAACTCTAAAATGCATAAAATTTAATAAAAATAAATCATATATAATCTTGGAGAAGCTACCACTCAGACCTCAGTCATGGTAAATACTCTATTCTAATTTTTCTCTTCCTCTCAAAATGGCCATCCTAAATAGCAGAAGAGTAATAATATAATATTTAAAGAGCAAATCAGCAGATATGCATTTGTGCAGATCATGATGGAGTGATTTTTATGGGAAGATCTTCATGTTTTGTCCTACATGTTTTTCAATATCATGAACCTTTGTACTGAAGTCATCATTGCATAACATCAGTTGATAGGTTAAAAATGCTAATACTGTATAGCTACTTCTATGTCATATTTGAAAGTGAGAGATGGGTATGATTTTGAGTCAGAGAACAAGCTGCACATTCAAAATTTGAGAACCACTCTTTTTATAAGCACCATCCAGAAGCACTTACTTACCATCCACACTTTCCATCTTAACTCGTCAGAGAGTGAAATTTCAGCAAAGTTGAAAGTTATCAATGACTAGGGTGCATTGACATCAAAATGGCTCCATTCTCACCCCTTCTGTGCCCATTGCCTTTGCCATGTGACTTGGCTGCATTCTCATTAAACGGTGGCATCTATTTCCCCTCCTTTGAATCAGGCTCACCTCATGACTTTTTGGCCAATAGATAGTGGACAGAGGGATGTTGTGGCAGCTCTGAGCCTTAAACAGCTGTACACTCTCTCCCTCTTTCTTGGGGCCCAGTAGCACTAACATGAAAGCAAGCGTAGACTAACCTGCTGGAGAGAAGCCTGTTATCCCAGCCCTTGGAGTCAAAACCAGCTTGGCCTACCCAACCACCCACCAACCCCTGGGGGATCACAGAGGCTCGGTTCAGCCCTGCTGGCCCATAGGCGTCGGAGCAAAGATAAATGCTCACTGTCTGAAGTCCCTGAGTTTCCAGGTTTTGTTACATCACAGCTAACTGATACATTTCACCAGTGTCATGATAATCACCATTTATTAAGATCATATAATGTGCTCGATGTTTTTTCATACATTCACTGTTTTAGTTAATTCTTATGAAAATCCTTCAAGAAAGATAATACCATCCCCATTTAAGGAATGAAGAGACTGAAGTTAAGAAATTTTGTGAACATTTTTGAACCTATGTCTGTGTTATTCCAAAGTTTTAGCAATCCAGTTTCCTCTTTCTACCATGTAGCTCTGCCCCTCTAAGAACTGGGCTACATCTCACTTCTTTAACCAAAAAGTCATATGCTATTACCTCCTCCCTCTGTCTGAAAATAAGGCCCTGGTCTGCATTTCACTCTGTCCACAGCTGGCTCCAGGAGTGGGAGATAGTCTTTAATATTTCTTCTTCTCTTGGCTTCCAGGCACTGTCATCTTCCTTCTCCTCCTACTTGGAGCAGGAAGATTCAGATGTCAAGCCAGCAGCTGAGAAGCTTACTTGTCTCCCTCCCACCCCTTGAGAGTCCTCAAGGACACTGGCTGGCTAATGTGATTCAGGTTGTCGTGATGAGCCCTAACCTTCTCCCATAGCATGGAATCATTGACCTTTCCACGTCCTCTGTTAGGGAACATCTAGTTCAACTTCATGATTTTGTAGGTGAGGAGGCTGGGCATAGGAGAAGGGACATCACTGCGTGATTTCCCGTGGATAATAAGTCACTGCTAAGGGACAAGAACTCACTTCTACAGGTTCCCAGCTACACCTTTTTTCATCACATCAGGGACTTTTCTAAAGAGTAATTTGGAGTAGGTGTCTCTTTGTACATTTCTCAAAAAGCATATGGTGGGTCTCTATCCTTGACATTTGTGCAAGGTTATAAACATAACTGTGATACTAAACACACACATGCGCCCACATACACATACACACACAGGCATAGACAGAGGACATAGCCTGGGCAAGATCGTCTCCTGCTTAATCCTTAGCTAAAATGGTTTATTTAGATCTGTATGCGTCCCTATGGCTGTACTACCCTTGGAAATTCCAAGATAAAACTTGTTAAAGAAAAAAAATAAGGTTTTCAAAAAAAATAAATATGTTTTAAGAAATAAAATTAACTCCCCTTCTCAGGAAGCTGTGGGAGATTATTGAAGTTTCATCTTTAAAAATCCATAAGTTAGGATAATCAGGTGATTCTCTTATTTTCGGTTTCCACTTTGTCTACTCCGGCTCTTCATACCAAGGAAAAACAGATATGAAGGCTGAAGCCCTTGTTTTATCATTTTTTAAAACAAAAAAGGTTTGCACAGAAAAACATTAATATGAATCACAAGCATCCGGTATGAAAATAAAGCAGCATTTTCCACAATTCATGTCTCGACATTATAGTGGGAGAGAATTTTTTCCACTAGCAGAAACCTCTATTATCATATTTTCCCAAGAGCAGCTCTCATGGTCTGAATCCAGAATTTACTTTCAAGTGAAAGGAACAAATTGGCTTAATAGACAGCCATTTGTTGCCAAATGAATTGACAAAATGTTTAGGCATGCAAGGGTCCCACATTCATCGAGGAAAAGAATAATTTATTTTAAAATTGCTGAAATGTGCCTGTTAGAGTAGATAGAACTAGGAAGGCCCAGCGGTGGGTAGAGTTCCTTCCATGTGAAATACTGAAGTGGGTGCGTGAGCTGGGATTTGCTCCTCCACGCTCCCCAACCCCGCCCTCCGCACCCTCATTTGTCAGGAGACAGCATCCTTATGCCCACGTTCCACCTCTACTCTCACCATCAAGCTGGTCTTTATGAAACTTAATAGATGGCTCATTTTTGCTAAGATGCCACAATCTTACCCCAGGGATATTTACATTTTGAGAGCTGTCAGAATTTTAAGCAAAGACACGATGTTCAGATGACAGAGCAACATGGAGTGGTGGAAGAGGGGAGGATGGGATCCATGGACAATCCTGGTGTCTCCAGGCTCAGAGACTTCCTCCTCAGCCCTGGCAGATGAGTCCATCTGCCAAAAATGATGCTAACTTTGGTTTTACAGCTTTTGCCACCAACCTTGAGTGGATTTCTCAAATCAGAATCCTGACATAAATTCTTTTTGCCGTTAAGTTGCCTGATTCTTTGCTCAAATGTCATTGAATTCTAAATTATGCTAAAAGTGGAAAGAGCACATAGGGAGGATTTACTCCAAACCCCTCACTTGACAGATGAGGTCACAGAGAGGTCGCAGAGTCAGGGGACTTGTCTGAGTTCACTGGGATGCTGATCAACACAGAGCAGCATGACGACCCAGGCCTCCCTGTGCAATGCAAGCCCCTAGCTGGCTTGGGGTCCAGTAGCATCCAGTGGCCTCCAGCTGTCCAGGAACAATACTGAGAATGGTCTGATCTCTGCAGACCTCATCAGTGCCTTTGTCTGCAAAAAACAGAGACATAATGTTAATGGATTGGTCAGAAGGAGGCAAATGAAGAGCTTGGAAAATTTGACCAGAACATATGAAAAACATGTAAAATACATTTATGGTTAACAAAGGAAGGACGAGGGTGTCGGTGGGAGGGGTACTTGATGTATCAACCCTGTATTAAGGATCCACTATGTCCTGATGACTTTACATCTGTGATCTTACACAGGAAGAGCCTGCAGCTCAGGGAGGAGAATGTGTGCACAGGGAGAAACCCCAGCTCTGCCTCATGCCCTGCCCAGTTGTTTCATGAAGACACAACTGAGCACGTAACAAGAACACACGTTTCATGCAGATATGCATGAAAATATTGAGAGATTTTATGATTTATATCCTCATTTCCTTCAAAGATGGGACAGTATTTGCAAAAACAGAAACAGGCAAACTAAGATCTTTAAGTGGAAATTTAAAAATGACTTTAGAATACAGAATGGGAGAGAAAATCATTATTAAAAATATCTGTTGTAATTTAGTTACAGTGACTTAATTCTACATTTTCAGGCAAAGAAGGAAGTGTGACATTCTATGACTTCCCATTGTCTGATAGAATAGGGCATGCCTGTTCATCAAGGGAGAATTTTTTCAATTTAATTTTGAAAGAAAATGGTCCCTTGATTTCGTAGATTAAGGCCCTAAGCCACATAATGGCCAATGTCTTCATCCATGGCTTCAGACAATTCAGCTCCTCTTTCCCTGCATGGGCACCTGCCCCAGGGGCAGGTGTGGGTCACCGTCTCCCTCTGTGAGCCCCTTGGGAGTGGTCCTGCCATAGTGTATTTCAGGGACCTCTCTGACAGGCTGCATATGTGCAGTTGTGGAGGAACATTCCGGCAGCAACGTGTCCTTGCTTGACCTGTCTTACACCTCGCTTTGCTCTTTGTGATGGTGGATTTTACGTGTCAACTTGACTAAGCCCAGACATTTGATCAAAAGATTCTGGGTGTGTATGTGAGGGTGTTTCTGGATGAGATGAACATTTGAATGGGTAGATGAGTGGAAAAGATTGTCCTCCCTAGTGTGAGTGGACCCCATCCAATCCTCTGAAGGGCTGAACGGAACAAAAAGGCTGACCCTCCCTTGAGTAAGAGGGAGCCCCACCAGCCTGACTGCATTTGGACGGGGACACTGGTCTTTTTCCACCTTCAGATTGGACGTGAGCCATGGTGTCTCCTGGGTCTCTAGATTGCTGACCCACCCTGCAGATCTTGGGACTTGCCTGTCTGCATAATCACGTGGGCCATTTCCTTATCACAAATCCCTTTCTATACGTATATATATTTCCTCTTGGTGTTGTTCCTCTGGAGAATTTGAACACCCCCATCCAGGCTCTCCTGGAGGGTGCAGAGAGCAGACTCAGCTAACTGTGCGCCCATCTATTTCCCTCCTGGAGGCCAGATGGGAAGCCAAGGCTTATCTACAAAGGAAAAAGGGCCAATCCTGAGCAAAAGTGCAAGTCCATGGAGTCTGCCTGGGGGCCTTCCTCTCCTTTCCTGCCCTGGGGGTCTGTCTCCACCTCTTTATCTTTCCTGGCTTCCTGGTATCCCCTCCCCATGTTTTCAATAGAAGTTTAAATAAAGGCCCCACTTTCATTGCAATGTGTGTGTTTATTCTTTCTATGAACATTGTTAAGTCTTGGTAGTGGATGTCACGGTGCTCCCAGGCAATTGTCAGAAGGACTGTGCTATAAAGAGTAATACAGGTTTCAATTCTGGCCCTCCACGTAGCATTTTGCAAAAAGAACTCCTTCCCCATCACAGTGTCAGAAACACCCTGTGCAGGCCCCTGGGGGCATTCCTCTCTTTCAGGGACCCTGGCATATCAGGGCCGCTGAGGTGCCTCCAGGCAGGGGCAGAAACGAAGAGAAACCACCAAAAACAGGTCAACTGGATTGTCCCGAGGCAAAGGGACCCTTTCTGTTCTCCGGCTCTGACCCTGTGGTTCAGGATGTCTGAATTGGAGCAGACACATCTCAATCCGTTATGATTTGGTCTTGATTCTACAGAAAAGGTCAGTGCACCGTGAGAAACTTCTGAAAGAGTGGAGTCTGGCCAGGCCCCATCCAGTGAAGCAGCCAGGGACAAAAGGCGGCAGGCACTGGGCTGCTGGCACCCCTGTTCCACACCCTGTAGGTGTCACCCCGTTCCTTTGAACTTCCTCCAGCTCCGCACTTTGTCTCAGCTTCAAGCAGGTGCTTGGCTGTGGCCTCGAACACAGCACAGTGCTGCAGTCTTTCAAGTGGGCGGATAGTGCAAGTGAAGATTGCCTACAAACCTTTCCCGGCTAAGAGCCTCCTGAGCAACCCGCTCCCAACTATGCTGATCTGGCTCAGGGACACACGGGCACGTGAAAGCCTTCTTTTTAACTCTCACTTGTTAGTTGATATATGCTGCCCACTGCATATGTCCTGTTTTTGATACAGTGGTCTGATTATGTGGAGAGACGAATCCATGGAGGCTGGAGAAGTGAGCACAAAACCGAGGAGAAAAGAGACTTGGATAAAATATAACGATGATAGGTGTGCCGTCATGGCTTCCTCTGACGGCAAGGTTGGAGATGGGAGGGATGAGGACCTGTGGACTGAAAACAGGGCCGAGGATGATGCTTTAACAATATGAACAGCATGGCAATAACCTCTGTGTATATAACAGCAATGCATAATTCACAGATGATTAAATTCTGGCTGGTGACATTTGTGTTTTAAATCACCAATTCTTTTCCCTAGAAATTTATTTTGGAATTAAATGTTAATCACATGAATGAGTACTTGGATTTTTTTTTTTCTTAGACACTTTGTCACGTGGGAACTGGATATAATTGCTGAATAGAGCAAGTTCCATGTTTGGGTTGAGGAGCTGTGTTCCTCAGTTTTCATAGATTTGTTCCATTTAGTTTACTAAGCTAACGTCTATCTTAAGAAAAATAATAGGATGTTCATTTTTCAACTCCCTGGCTCTATTTCTCTATGATATGGATGGAGTGTTTACTTCAACACACAGATGGGTGGCTTAAAGTCCCAGTCATATGGGGAGACAAGACTGGTTGAAGAGAGAAACAGGGACAGGAATGGCCAGGTCTCGTGCGAAGGGATGAGGTGTCAGGATGCCTTCCCCAATGGGCCCTGACTGAGGATCCTTCCCCGAGCATGTTGGCAGCTGTTTAAGTCACTTGGGCACAATGACCTACTGCAAGAAGATCACCTCGTCCTGTTCCCAGCTTTGCTTATTTACACTAAAAACAAAACAAACACAACAACCCAGAGTTCAAAACAAAGGACATGGAATGGACCTTAAAATGACTAAGAAAAGTAATTTTATTTTTTTAAAAAGTGATTTTTTTCTAGTATTGAATTATTATTATTATTTTTGGTGAGGAAGATGGTCCCTGAGCTAACGTCTGTGCCAGTCCTCCTCTATTTTGTATGTGGGATGCCACCACAGCATGGCTTATTGAACGGTGTGTAGATCTGTGCCCAGGATCAGAACTCGTGAACCCCAGGCTGCCAACACAGAGCATGTAGGCCCAACCGCTACGCCACGGGGCCAGCCCCTTGAATTGTCTTTTTTAAGTGACATTATTCACATATCTGAAACTGGTTTACATCTCTCTACAAGAAAAGTTTAGTCTGAGATATAAGAGTTCTAATTCCCAGTTAAGTTACAGGCCACTTAACTCTGGGGAAATTAAAGTTTTCATAATCTGAGAGAAATAAGGCTTGCTCACTTGAACTTTGCATAATTGCATGTACATTTTCTTGTTTAACATCATGTTTTCATATCTATCTTATTGAGATAGTGCAGAATCTTATTTATCCTAAAGTCAACAAGATAAAGAATTATTATTCCAGGCCATGTAATTGTTCAACTATCAAACATATTTTAAAAACTTGTAAAATATTTTTGAAACTTATTAAAAAAATTCTGGTAACATAAGGAAACAAATTATCCTTGGCAACAAATTTTCCATGACTGATATCATATCCGCAGTGACATCCATTCCACATGTGTGTTGAGACTCCTCATGGAATATCAAATAACTGGATTATCTCATCATACATGCCTTATGGTTTTCCAATTCCTATTCAAGTGCATCCTTGTTCTAGGCATCTGGTTTATAACGATGATCACAATAGAAATGTCCAGGATAGGGGGCTACAAATGCAATCATGTAACTAAAAAAGCAGGAAAAAAATATGTGGTGCTGTAGACCAAATGATTGTCTTCCCTCAAAATTCATACACTGAAATCCTAACCCTCAGTGTGACAGCATCAAGAGATGGGGCCTTTGGGAGGTGCCTAGATCATGAGGGCAGAGTCCTCATGAATGGGATTGGTACCCTTATAGAAAAGACCCCAGAGAGCTCCCTCACCCCTTCCACCATATGAAGGCAAGAGGAGAGGTCTTACCAGTCACCAATCTGCCAGAACCTTGATCTTGGACTTCCCAGCTTCCAGATCCAAGAGAAATATATTTTTGTTGTTAATAAGCCACCCAGTCTATCCTATTTTATTATGGCAGCCTGAACCAGCAAGACATGTGGAAAATAGTCAAGACAGTTTTTGTGTTTCCCCCCCCCCACATCTTGGTGAAGTTCATTTCCTCTGTGGAAGTACGTGTTGTAATTTGGTTTCCAGGGAGAAGGGAGTTGCCCACTTACACATGAGTCTCTGGTTTGGAGGGCTGTGTGTCCCCTAAGAAAAGAAAGCCAGTCCTGGGTCCCGGACAAGGGTCTTGCATCCTTATGCGGCCCTGCTCATCACTCTCAGAGCCCCTGTTGTGTGCACAGCACGGTGCAAGCAGTCTGGCAGATGTCAGCTCAGGTCAGCAGCCCCGCCAGTCCAAGGGTCTCTAAACTCATCATCCTCGGCGAGTGAGCGTGTCAAGGAGGAGATGGTAACAGGTAGAAAAAACTGTTACAGCTTCCTGAGAAATGATACGATTATTCCGCAGACTTTCAAATGGGTGCTCTTAGTACTAGAGGTCATTGACCTGGGCTATCCTTTTGCTTCATTCATCCCCATAACTGCATGATTTGTGCATGAACTTGGTCTTTGATAGAGCAGAGAAAACATTGTCTTTCTCACCTGATCTATCTTTGAATGATAGCCCCTAAATTTCTGCCTGGTGTTTCTGCTAGGCCCCACCAGTGCTATCCTACCTGGTCTCCTCCTCCTCACCCAGCCAGGACATCTCTGAAAGCTGCAGCTCTGCTGTTACTATTCTCTACATAAAATCCTTCACCCTGGAGAATGAAACACAATGAGAGTAATGGGAAGAAGGCTATTATGATAAAGACCAAAACCCTAATTTGATCGACAAGGTCCCTCCTTGAACTCAGTCCAGGCTGGTTTTCAACCTCTTCTCAGGGTGCTCTCCCTTCCCCTTCCCGGACTCCACCCACTTTGAGCTTATTCCAAGCTCTCCACTGAGCTGCGCCTCTCCTCTCAGGTCTCGCTCGTGACCTCAGAGTCAAACAAACTAAGATGAAGTGACAAACAAAAGTGAAGTCCTAGACCAGCTTGGAGTCTAAGAAGATTTCAAATCCATCTTCTTGTCTGACACTCAACAGATCATCTCTGGAAAGCAGAGAAGTATTTCTATATCCATGTCTTTTGTTCATGATGTCTTGCAAAGAAAAATGTGAGGTTTCGGTGAGAGAGGGATTTCAGGTCTAAGAATTTTAGAAGCAAAGTAATTCCAGGTAGTGCCCAGGCTGGTTGAAGGAAACGCGAGCCAGCATCCACTCATGACTGGTGTGCAAGTGTCTGCTGATGGTGGGTCCACACTGATGTTGAGAGGATGGCAGAGATGGGGAGATGCTCTTCCTTGAAAGGGCACTCCGCTGAGTCCTTCCTTGAAAGAACAGAAAGAAAGTTTCCATGAAGCAACCCAGCTAACAAAGCAAATTTTTAGTGCTGGGATCCACCTGATCTCCAAGCACAGAAAGATCAATACGAAGGGAGCAGTGGGAAGGCCGTGTGATGAGTCAAGCGGGCTCCTTTACAAGGACAGATGCTCAAGGTGTATCGAAGGAGGCCCAAGAGGATGAAGGGAAGGGAAATGATTTTGGGATTTTCTGGAATGCAGGGGCAAGACAAGAGTGTAAGATCAGCACTAGGGGAGCTGGACAGAGGAAGGGGTGTGTTAGGTCTGTGCAAAGGATGCCAGTGTGGGTCTTTTTTTTTTTTAATGTTAACAAACTTATTTTTTTATTTTTTAGGAGTTTTCAGCTGACATCTCTTGTTAATCTTCCTTTTTTTTTTTTCCATTTTTTCTCCCCAAAACCCCAGTACATAGTTGCATGTCCTAGTTGTAGGTCCTTCTAGTTCTTCTATGTGGGATGACCCCTCAGTAAATCTTGATGAGCGGATGTAGGTCCACGCCTGAGATCTGAACTGGCAAGCCCCAGGCCACCGAAGTGGAGCCAGAAACCTTAACTTCTATGCCACCAAACCAGCGCCACCAGGGTGGGTCTTGACCTTGGACCTATGACCAACCCAGGTCTTGACCCCCGTTGACTTGAAAAACATTAACTTTAAACTCACTCTTCTTTTTTTATATATATAAACCATGAACCAAAGTGAAAATGTACCTTCTACCTAAACTTAACAAATAATCCACTTTGTTATCAAACTTATAAAAATAGACTCCAGCAAATAGAGACTCCTGGACTTCAGCAGCGAGCTGGCCATCACACAAGATGCTCTTGCACATGTAGGACCAGACACAGCCACTGGTGGTTATGGAACACATGCTTAAGCAGGTAACAAGGGAAATAACACTTAAATACAGGAAACACAGTTTGGCCCTGCTCCCTCTCTTCATCTTGTACAGTGGTCAGTTGTTTAATTAGTGGTCCACCCACCTTACTATCACAGGGGCAGAAATAATTGCTTCGTTGTAAAAGCTGTTAAGACAGCCACATGGGAAAGTGCCAGAGAAGATCATTTGGGCTCTTCTTTATGGACTGTTTTGTAAATAAACCATACTTTTTAATTGCTCTGTCAGAAGGATCCTTCTTTGAGCAAAAGGTGACTGGGGCTGAATGTAGGAGCGCCACAGGACATCTGTTTGGTCTGGCAAAGGGCTCCCCACACTTGTACTCAATCTCCAGAGTGACCTCTCAGATTCCATGTACATAGTAACAATTAAAAGCACACAATGGTGCGACCATGTTCGCCGTGACAGAGGCAGGTTGGCTGCTTCCCATAACAGCCTCCCGGGCGAGTGGAACAAAGAGCCAGGGCCCATCTGCCCCGGCGCTCTGAATGCCGCCTGTTCCAAAGGCTGCGCTCCCCCTCCAGCGCCCCAGGAAGCCCCCGCACAGACAAAACGCGGCGGTCCAGAGGAGCCCGTCCTGACATTAATATGATAATGAATTCTGGATGCCGCTGACAGCCTCAACAAAGGGATGGGTTTGGATGTAGTAACTCAGCAGGTCAAGGATGCAGAGTTTCGGTGACTCAATGTGGACAGAGGGGACACTCTGGCAGAGCCAGCTAGACACCTAAGCATCTCCAGGTGGGTTCCTGTGCTTGAAGTGCTTCTTCCAGGAATTCTCAGGAAGTGAGGAGCCCTGTGGTTCTGTGTAGGTCCTGGAGAATTGCAGTGTCTCATCGCACATCTGAACACACCCACCTCCTCCCAGCTTCGTCACCCTCTGGTTCTCTCCCGGGAGTCAACTGACTTCACTAAAGACGGTTTGATAGTCTCACCCTCACGCCTCTCATTTCTGTCCAAAAGAAGGGAAAAGGAAAAGCATCCACTGTGGGCTCATGAGCTAACGCCAGTAAAGCCAGCATGCAAAAGGTGAAAGAGTTTCCTTCTTGGCTAATTAACTACAAACAGCGTTTCTGATTACAATTGCGTCGATTGTTCACTACCCCGACGAAACTGCCTGAAGTTCCTGGAGGTGCTGAAATGAAGTTCCAAATGTGGAACATGAGGGACCACTCTGCAGTTGGGCTTCAGTCAGCAAGCAGGCCGCTGACATGTCCCAGGACCAATCTGACGTGTCCTGCCTTTATCTTGCCATCTCCCAAACCGTAGAACTGAAGAAAGCCTTAGATAAGTCACAGGTTGAAAGGTCGGCCACGTCACTAACAAAGAACAATAACAGCGACAAAATACGCGTCTGACGACAGGGGAGGGAAAGGAGTTGAACCCAGTGTGACATCAAGTCCCCAAACTCGGTGGCACCAGTCCGAGGCAGTTAACAACTATTATATAAACATAATGGAATGCGCCCGGTGTTCTGCCTGATGGAAAAAAAACAGGTCATTAGCCACTGGGGGCTGCCCGATGCCCGCACAGCTCTCCAGCTGCGATCCAAGTGTGTTTCCATAAAAACTCAGCACTCTTAACAAGGAGTTTGATGGAGTGTTAACAATCTTCAGCTTCAGGTTGAGCTGTTAACCAACAAAGTCGTCATTAACTGCTGGTAATGACCGCGTTTCTTGGGATCATTGCTTAATTATGAACCTGAGAGCCAGGTCCTGCCTCCTGACTCGGGGAAATATTTTTCCATCACAGTTGTTTCAACACAACCGTCATCTCTCCATGGCGCATCTCTGCCATCTGACAGGACAGAAGATGTCCCAGGATGGTGGGAAGCAAGAGTGATTTGAAAAGCTACTGTTTGCACAGCTCGGGCTGGGTTTCAAGGCTGCAGTGGGCCAGGTCTCTGCAGACAGCAAACATGGTGAGCTGCTGGTAGCAAATGATTTCTTAGGGACGACTGATTTATTTTAAACAAAAAGGAGGCGGCTCCAGCAGGCAATTCTGCATCCCAACTGGCTGAGATGACTGAGGATTCTGGAAATGGTCCCCCGCACACAGACACACACATTCGCATGTCTAGGTGATGTCTTCAGGCGGATCATTTCAGATGATCCGAAGCTCTCACACTCGCTCATGGCATATCACCGTGTGGGGAAAGCCAATGTCGACCTTTAGGTCAGGTCACCACACACTGGAGGCACAGATCCATGAGGACCGTCCCATCTGGGACCATTCCTGGACCCACAACAATGATTTTCCCCCAAAATCGTTGTGTTGGGTTGCACTTTCTGTTTTAAATTATATCAATAATGTCCATAGAATAAGGGTACTTATACCTTTTTCTCAGTTGGCCTTTTTAATTGACTCTAATCGTGGGACTGCTACTTCCTTCTGGAGCAGTATTTTTGAATGTCTTCAAAGTTTAGGGCATTTTTTGTTTAATATTTCAAGCAATCATGTATCTGTACAAAATAAAGGATATGTTTACTTAATTTTCATTAGTTGAGACTGGGGGAGGGGTTTGTACACACTTCTATGGAGATTATTTAATTCAAAACTGTTCTCTGCTCTGACTAACCTCGTATCCTACAGTGTGCCTAACAGTCTTATCCCACAGTGGTTACCTAAGAAACCGTTGCTGAATGATGTGGATGTATTTCTGCACATGTCTATATACTAATGTTTCAAATTATGAATGTGAGTTTCTCTCTGGCCACTGTGAGCACATGGCCTCCAGGGTCCTCTCCCAGAAACACGCTTGTGCCTGAGGAAAGGTGGTGTTTGTCACAGAAGAAACAGAGAGAAAAAATTCCTGGTAATGGATAAATATCGGTGTTCCAAAGGAGATTCCTGCAGCCAAAGTTAGCTCTTGAGAGAGGGCACCCCAACTCTCTCATCAGTAACCTTCTCCCCCCCTCATTTAGGCCCAGGCCTGATAGAACCTCAGGATGGGGTCCCAGGAGGACAGAGAGTGGGTGACAGAGCTCATCCCCTAGGCACAGGGAGACTTCAGGAAGGAGGGAGGAAGCGTGAAGTCGAAGGTGATGGGCTGCCCACTTTCCTTTCTTAAGACTTCAGCCCAGAGGGTAACCTGTAAGCTTTAAGTGAAGGAGATCTCAAAGGCGGAAAGGAACACCGAACTCCTCCCCCTCTACTTGGGACTCTGAGGGTGCTGCCCCAGGCCACTCTGCTCCTCTGGCACAGCCACCCCTAAGGCACTGGAGGAGGCCCCCAGCTGATGTCCCCTGAGCCTCCCTGGGCTCTGCGGGGTGTGGACAGGGACCAAAGTCACTAAGCTTGCTGGGGAGCTGGAGAGGGGGTTGCTGGTACAGGGGACGGAGACCCTAGAAGAAGAGGGCAGACTGCTGCCCCCACCCGGCCATGGGGGCCATGGTAGCCCGTGGAGGGTCCTTCACAGGGGCATGGCCAAGGGGAACGTGCCCTCGGCCCTGCCCACGTGGGAGACAGGGAGACCAGGCAAGGAGTTACACCAGCCGGACTTGAAACGCAGCAGGGTGACAGGTGTTGGTAGACGAGAGCTGAGCTGGGACCAGAGGGCGGGAGTCTTCCTGCCCCAGGACCCCAACTTTCCCTTGCTGCCCTGGGGACAACAATCCACCAATCGCTCCAAGTCAGCCCTGTCTGATGGAAAGAAGCAGGCAGGCAGACTCCCCAGGGCCCCAGCCTTGTAGCGAAGCAGTTATTGACATCATCAAATCAGCCTGACCTTAAAACACTGTCAGTTATTTAGCTGATTCTGGCTCCTGTCAATTACCAGGTGGGAGTGAGGGAGAAAACAAAGTCAAGTCATTATATTTTTTGGCACATTTGGTGGAGTTGTGCATCAAATTGTGCACCTCTGATACCTGATACGTGTGGAACGTGTCTATCTATAAACCTCTTCACCACTGCTTTCCAAATCTGCACCCGCTGCTCTCATTCTGCAATATGAAAGACATAACTGACATTTTTTTTCTGTCCCAACCCCTTGTTTGTAAGAAGCTGCTAACACGGATTCAGGGGAAACTATTTTGCAGACACATTTCTCTGTGCCAGAATTAAATTAAAGCAATATTATAAACGCCTTTGAACGTGTTCCACAAATTTGAAAGAATATTTATAAACTGTGCTCGGGAACACACACTCCTCGGGCCTCCCCGCGAAGAGCATGCTGGATTCATTTGACAAAGATGGAGCGTCAGGCGCCCAGCACCTCCCAGACAGGCTGGGCCAGCTGCCGCCTTCACACTGCCACCTCACTGCCTGCCCCGGTCCCCACAGAGGCCGACGCCCTGCCTCATGGAAAAGACTCCAACCGAACGGGGTTTTGGACGATCAATGTTAGTTATATGTGCTGTGTAATTAGATTTTCATCCTTAAAGAAACCAAAGAATATTGGAGTTGAATAAATATGCTGTAAACTCCCTAAAGTTAAAATTAATCCCCCCTTTGCTTCCTGAGAGAGGTAACGCTGAGCTGGGCACATTTTCACACTAATGCAACAGGCGCTTGCAGAATCTAGAGTCATGTAGACAACTGGTAGAGTTGTTTTCATTATTTCAGGCCAAGAAACACTATGGTCTGGAAACAATGACATGTTTTATATCAAGCTTCTTACAGCAAACAAGCGTGTTAAAGCATACTGGACATAAGGCAATGATATGTGTATCTCCAATCCCATCACACACACACACACACATACACACACATACACATGCATACACATATATACATTAAGGCATTCACAAATTACGTAGAAATCATATTTATATGGGAATCTCATGTTAGTTAAGTCTGGAACTATGGGTTCATTATAAATTTGCTTACATTCTAAATTTGGGTACTTTTTCTTCACACTTTGTCCATCTCATTTTCTTGATCATCTGCAGCCATAAAGAGGAGGAGCCGTTGGCCTCTTGTTGTTACAGAGATGGCCGATGACACTGCCCTTAGCATGAATCTCAATCTGTTTGGTCATCTAGCCCCTGGGTAGAGTGGTGGAGGCTTTGAATGTCCCTCCTGGGGGTCATTGCTTTAAGAAGAGTTGAGCTGCCCCAGTCTGCATTAACAGAATAGTTGCTAAGATAAGCACTGCACTGGTCAGATCATAGCTAGGACATTGTGCTTGGTCCCATCTCTGGATTTAAAAGGGGCAAGGATGAATTATGTCCAGAGAAAAAAGAACCAGGCAAAGAACTCAAAGAAGGTCAGAAGAAGTAAATAAGGCCCGTGTAGCTTAAGAGAAAAAAAGATCTAGTGAAGAAGCTCTGAAAAAAAGCAAAAAAATCAAAACAACCCCCAAGAATTGAAAGTACTTTGTGTCAAAATAGATTAGTTTAATTATAGGCAGCTCCAAGAGTTTGAATTGGAAGCAACAAATGGAAGCTGCAGGGAGGAATTTGACCTATATGAGGAGAAAACTTTTAAGAAAGGTGACTAAAGATAAATTGACAACTTTAGAAGGCAGTAGGTTTTGTGATATTGAAATGTTTGAGAAGTGGCAGAGGATACCTTATTGGAATATCGTTAAAAAGTCTTTAATCATTGGACCAGCCCTCAGTCTCAATCTGCACTTTCCCACATGGTGGAACACGTGGCCACTGAACACTTGAAATGTGGCGGCTAGTCCAAATGGAGATGTGCCTGAACTGTAACATATCTACCACGTCTCAAAGACTTAGTCTATGCGAAAAGAAAGCAAAATATCTCACGGGGATATTTTTATAATGCTTACATGTCTAATTGATGATGCGTTACCTATTTTGGGTTACATAAAGTCTATTAAAATAATTTTACCTTTTACTCTTTTCTTCGGGGGGGGTTTATTGTGAAATTTTTGTTGTACATTATTGTTTATCAGTCACCATATAAGTGCATACCTCCACCCCTTGTGCCCACCTCCCAATCCTCTAGCCCCTGGTAACCACCAAACAGTTCTATCTGTCCATGTGTTGGTTTATCTTCCACATATGAGTGAAATCATGCACTGTTTGTCTTTCTCTGTCTGGCTTAATTCACTTAACATAATACCCTCCAGGTCCATCCATGTTGTTGCAAATGGGACGATTTTGTCTGTTTTTATGGCTGAGTAGTATTCCATGGTATATATACACCATATCTTCTTTATCCAATCACCAGTCGAGGGACACTTGAGTTGCTTCCATGTCTTGGCTATAGTGAATAATGCTGCGATGAACATAGGGGTGCATAAGCCTCTTTGGATTGTTGATTTCAGGTTCTTTGGGTAGATATCCAGCAGTGGGATAGCTGGATCATAAGATATTTCTATTTTTAATTTTTTGAGGAATCTCCATACTGTTTTCCACAGAGGCTGCACCAGTTTGCATTCCCACCAGCAGTGGATTAGGGTTCCCATTTCTCCACAGCCTCTCCAGCATTTGTTGCTTTTTGCCTTGGTGATTATAGCCATTCTAACGGGTGTAAGGTGATATCTTAGTGTGGTTTTGATTTGCATTTCCCTGATGACTAGTGGTGTTGAGCATCTTTTCACGTGCCTATTGGTCATCTGCATATCTTCTTTGGAGAAGTGTCTGTTCATTTCCTCTGCCCATTTTTTGATTGGTTTGTTTGTTTGTTTGTTATTCAGTTGTGTGAGTTCTTTTTATATTATGGAGATTAATCCCTTGTCAGATATACAGTTTGCAAATATTTTTTCCCAGCTGGTGGGTTCCCTATTCATTTTGATCCTGGTTTCATTTGCCTTGTAGAAGCTCTTTAATCTGACGAAGTCACACTTGTTTATTTTTTCTTTTGTTTCCCTTGTCTGAGTAGACATGGAATTCAAAAAGATCCCTTTATGGCTGATGGTGAGTAGTGTACTACCTATATATTCCTCCAGGAGTTTTATAGTTTCAGGTCTCACCTTCAGGTCTTTGATCCATTTTGAGTTAATTTTTGTGTATGGTGAAAGAAGATGGTCTACTTTCATTCTTTTGCATGTGGCTGTCCAGTTTTCCCAACACCATTTATTGAAGAGACTTTCCTTTCTCCACTGCATGCCCTTAGCTCCTTTGTCAAAGACTAGCTGCCCATAGATATGAGGTTTTATTTCTGGACTTTAATTCTGTTCCATTGATCTGTGTGTCTGTTTTTGTACCAGTATCGTGATTTTTTAATTACTATCACTTTGTAGTATGTTTTGAAGTCAGAGATTGTGATGTCCCCAGCTTTGTTCTTCTTTTTCAGGATTGCTTTAGTTATACTAGCATATGAATGCTAGTATTCTTTGTTCTATTTCTGTGAAGAATGTCCTTGGGATTCTGATTGGGATTGCATTGAATCTGTAGATTGCTTTAAGTAGTATGGACATTTTAACTATGTTTATTCTTCCAATCCAACTGCACGGAATATTTTTCCATTTCTTTATGTCATCATTGATTTCACTCAATAATGTCTTATAGTTTTCATTGTATAGGTCTTTCATTTCCTTGGTTACATTTACTCCTAGATATTTTATTCTTTTTGTTGCAATTTTAAATGGGATTTTCTTCTTGAGTTCTCTTTCTGTTAGTTCATTGTTGGTATATAGAAATGCGACTGATTTCTGTAAGTTGATTTTGTACCCTGCCACTTGGCTGTAGTTGTTGATTATTTCTAACAGTTTTCCAGGGGATTCTTTAGGGTTTTCTATATATAAGATCATGTCATCTGCAAACAGTGAGAGTTTCACTTCTTCGTTGCCTATTTGGATTCCTTTTATTCCTTTTTCTTGCCTAATTACTCTGGCCAGAACCTCTAGTACTGTGTTGAATAAGAGTGGCGAGAGTGGGCACACTTCTCTTGTCCCTGTTTTCAGATGGGTAGCTTTCAGTTTTTCCCCATTGAGTATGACGTTGGCTATGAGCTTGTCATATATGGCCTTTATTATGTTAAGGTACTTTCCTTCTATACACATTTTGTTGAGAGTTTTTATCATAAATGGATGTTGGATCTTGTCAAAAGCCTTCTCTGAATCTATTGAGATGATCATATGGTTTTTATTCCTCGTTTTGTTAATGTGGTGTATCACAGTGATTGATTTGCGGATGTTGAACTATCCCTGTGTCTCTGGTATAAATCCCCCTTGATCATGGTGTATGATCTTTTTAATGTACTGCTGTTTTCAGTTTGCCAATATTTTGTAGAGGATTTTTGCATCTGTGTTCATCAGGGATATTGGTCTGTAGTTTTCCTCGTTAGTATTATCTTTGCCTGGCTTTGGTATCAGGGTGACGTTGGCCTCGTAGAATGTGTTGAGAAGTGTTCCATCTTCCTCTATTTTGGGGACTAGTCTGAGAAGGATAGGTATTAAGTCTTCTTTGAATGTTTGGTAAACTTCTCCAGAGAAGCCATCTGGTCCTGGACTTTTATTTTTTGGGAGGTTTTTCATTACTGTTTCAATCTCTTTACTTGTGATTGGTCTATTCAGGTTCTATATTTCTTCTTGATTCAGTTTTGGGAGGTTGTATGAGTCTAGGAATTTATCCATTTCTTCTAGATTGTCTAATTTGTTGGAAGATAGTTTTTCATAGTATTCTCTTATAATATTTTGTATTTATGTGGTATCTGTTGTAATGTCTCCTTTTTCATTTCTAATTTTATATATTTGAGCCTTCTCTCTGTTTTTCTTGGTGAGTCTGGCTAAGGGTTTTCAATTTTGTTTATCTTCTCATAGAACTAGCTCTTTGTTTCATTGATCCTTTCTACTGTTTTTTTTTTTTTTAATTTCAATTTCATTTATTTCTGCTCTGATTTTTATTATGTCCCTCCTTCTGCTGACTTTAGGTTTTGTTTGTTCTTCTTTTTCTAATTCTGTTAGGTAGTTTGAGGTTGCTTATTTTGGCTTTTTCTTGTTTGTTAAGGTGGGCCTATATTGCTATGAGTTTCCCTCTCAGAACCGCTTTTGCTGCATCCCATATGAGTTGGTATGGTGTATTTTTATTTTCATTTGTCTCCAGATATGTTTTGATTTCTCCTTTAGTTTCATCAATGATCCATTGGTGGTTCAGTAGCATGTTGTTGAGTCTCCACAGCATTGTCACTTTCCCGAGTTTTCCCTTGTAGTTGATTCCTAACTTCATGGCATTATGGTCTGAAAAGATGCTTGTTATGATTTCAATCTTCTTAAATTTATATAAGCATGCCTTGTTTCCCAACATATGGTCTATTCTTGAGAATGTTCCATATGCGCTTGAAAAGAATATGTAATCTGCTGTGTTTGGATGGAGTGCTCCATATATGTCTATTAAGTCTATCTCATCTAGTTTTTCATTTAGGTCTGTTTTTTCCTTATTTATTTTCTGTCTGCATAATCTGTCCATTGATGAGAGTGGGGTGTTAAGATCCCCTACTATGATTGTGTTGTTGTTAATATCTCCTTTTAGGTTTGTTAATAGTTGCTTTATGTACCTTGGTGCTCCTGTATTGGGTGCATATATATTTAAAAGTGATATGTCTTCTTGGTGGAGTGTCCCTTTTATCATTATATATTGTCCCTCTTTGTCCCTCATTACCTGTTTTATCTTGAAATTAACTTTGTCTGATATAAGTATGGCAACACCTGCTTTCTTTCGTTTGCCATTGGCTTGGACTATTGTCTTCCATCCTTTCACTCTGAGCCTGTGTTTGTCTTTAGAGCTGAGATGTGTTTCCTGGAGGCAGCATATTGTTGGGCCCTGTTTTTTAATCCATCCTGCTACTCTGTATCTTTTGATTGGAGAGTTCAGTCCATTTACATTTAGGGTAATTATTGATATATGGGGGCTTGTTGTTGTTATTTTATCGCACTTTTTCCGATTCTTTTGCATTCCTTTTGTTTCTCTTCCAGTGTGTTTCAGACTACCAATTTAGTTTGGTAGTTCTGTATGGGAGTTCTCTTAGTTTTCTCTTTCTTTATCATGTGTGATTCTGTTCTGGTTATTTGGTTAATGATTACCATGAGCTTTGTATAAAAAATCTGGTGGATGTGATAGTCCATTTTCTGATGGCATCTTATTCCCTTAGACTAAGTCCATTCGATCCCTTTCCTCTTCCCCTTCTAAATTATTGTTGTCACATCTTATTCCTTCTTTTGTTGTGAGCTTGTGTTTTAAGCTGATGAGGTCATATTTATGCTTGGTGTTTACCTTCCCTTGATCTTTGGTTTTTTAATTAAGTGTTTGCTAATCTATTTTGATAGAGGACTGCAATATTTCTGGTCTTGTCAAGCTATTTTCCTCCTTCTTCAAAACTTTGAATCCGCTTTCTCTTTTTTTCCTCAGGGATGATGGCCTTCTTGAGCACTTCTTATAGTGCAGGTCTTGTGGCAATGAACTCCCTTAGCTTTTATTTATCTGGGATAGTTATTATTTCTCCATCATTTCTGAAGGATATTTTTGTTGGATAGAGTATTCTTGGCTGAAAGTTTTTGTCCTTCAGAACTTTGAATATATCGTTCCACTCTCTCTTAGCCTGTAAAGTTTCTGTCAAGAAATCAGCTGAGACCTCATAGGAAATCCTTTGGATGTTATTTATTTATTTTTTTTGTCTAACTGCCCTTAATATTTTTTCTTTGTCATTGACTTTTGCCAGCTTTACTACTATATGCCCTGGAGAGGATCTCTTTGTGTTGATATATTTAGGAGATCTATTGATTTCATTCACTGGTATTTCTAGCTCCTTTCCTAGGTTTGGGAAGTTCTCAGATATTATTTCTTTGAACAAGTTCTCTGCTCCTTTTTCCCTCTCTCCTCCCTCTGGAATACCTATAATCCTTATGTTGGATTTCCTAATTGAGTCAGATATTTTTCGGAGAGTTTCTTCATTTCTTTTTAGTCTTTTCTCCTCCTCTGGAGCATTTCTGCATTGCTGTCCTCAATATTGCTAATTCTTTCCTCCATATTGTCAGCTCTGATGCTTAAGGCTTCCAGATTTGTCTTTATCTCCTCTATTGTGTTTTTCATGTCTAATATTTCTGATTGTTTTTTCTTTTATAGTTTCAATCTCTTTTTAGAAGAAACTCCTGATTTCATTGAATTGTCTGTCTGTGTTTTCTCGTATTTCACTAAGCTTTTTTGTGGTGGCTATTTTGACTTCTCTGTCATTAAGGTTAAACATTTCTGTGCTTTCCAGGTTGACTTCTGGGTACTTGTCATTTTCCTTTTGGTCTGGAGATTTAATATATTTTTGCATGCTGCCTGTCAGTGTTGGCTTATTTTTCCTCATAGTGAAGATATATGGTCGCAGTTTCCTCTTACTGCCGCTGCGTAGGGGTCAAGGGCTGTGTATTCTGGCCCGCCTCAATTTGCGGGCACTCTCTTTGGCCCCTGGCTGATCTGAGGCATGGTGAGTGGAGGCTGCTGGGGGAAGCGTGGAAACAGCTGAGACTGGAACGTGGGAACAGCTGGAGCTGGAGCGCAGTTAGGCCAAAGCAGCTGGGGCTCAGGTGCCAGTGGGTTGAAGCAGCTGCAGCTGAAGTGCCGCTGGGCCAAAGAAGCTGGAACTGGGGTGCGCTGGGCCAGTGAAGCTGGAACTGGAGTGTGGTAGGCCGAAGTTGCTGGCACCAAGTCAACTGGAGCCTGAACACAGGCCAAGCCCAAGCAGCTGGTGCCAGGGGGAGGGGGCAGTTGAGCCAAAGGAGCTGGGGACAGGGCACAGTTCAGCCAAAGGAGCTGGGGCGTGGCATGGTGGAGCCGGTAAAGCTGGGGCCGTGGCGTAGTCCAGCAGGAGCAGCTGGGGCTGTGGCATGGTGGGGCCTGAGCTGCCGCTGCCTCTGGTGCGGGGACGCAGGCTCACCCCACTGCTGGTCAGGCCCGGGCACCTGGGGGCCGCTGCCTGTGGGGGTGGGGCCCAGTCACACTGTCCCTGATGGTGGGGCCTGGGCACCTGGGGGCCGCTGCCTCAGGGGACGGGGCTGAGCTGAAGCGCCGCTGTGTTGAAGCGCCAGTCGGGCAGGCTGGGTGGGGGAAGTGTGCTTACTTTCGCCTCCCTGATCTCAGAGGTTTCTCTCCTCGCTGTCGCTCTCTGCTCTCCTGAGGGGCTAGCTTGCTGAAACTACCCTGGCAACTGTTCCACTCCCTCCACAGGGGGATCCCCTCGGGCTGTGAGGGGTCTTAGAGAGTGCCAGTTTTCTCGTGGGGAGCCGCCCTTCACCCTCCTCTGAGAGCTGTGTGGTCTCGGTCTCTGGGTCGCACTCCTTGGGGAAGGAAAGGAGCTCCTCTTACCTTCTCCACTTACTCTGGGGATTCCAGCACTTCAGTCCTTGGGTGTATGGCTGCCTGGGTGCCTCAGACATCCCCTGTGTTGTGTGAATAGCATCTGTTGGAATATGAACCTCTGTTTTGTTATGTCTTAGAGGGGGAGAGTTCAAGGGGAGAAGATCATTCCGCCATAATGCTGACCTCGCTCCTTACCTTTTACTCTTTTTAATGGGACAACTGAAGTATTTAAAATTGCATAAGTGACTGGAGCATACAGCCCAATGAGCAACGATGGCCAGGGCTTTCCCTTGTGCCCCACCTCCCTGTGCCGTGTCACCCACACGGATGTTCTGCACCAGCTCTGGGAGCACGTTGTGGGTCCTTATTGCCCCCTCTCCAGAGGACCACAAACTGCATTAGTTTGATTCAACCACTTGATGGGCAGCAGCTTCCCCACCTGCCCTTTAGCATTTTTATGTCATAATCTCGCCATCATCCGCCTCCTCACATGCTCTGTACCCATTACAGTATTGAACAATTCTCAATAGATGTCATCTGAAGATGAACGTGGCCCGCCCTTTGGTACCTCAGCTGGAATCTGAATATTGCTCAACTCGACTAAAAATGTCAGGGAAAGGGGAGTCAGCTTGAAAAACACCGGATGTGCCAGCAATGGCTGTTTTCCTGTCACCCTGAACAGATCTTTGGTGTGCACAGTCCTTGCTTCTAGAAGATGCAGGTTTACATGTAGGAGTTGGCAGGGCATGTGTAGGGCAGGTAAGTAGGTGGGAGGGAAAATCCTGCTTAGAGTGTGTTTGATTTTAATGTACCAATGCAACACTGACAACACGGTAATCCTAACGCTTACTCAGTCATGCAGGAAGTGCTGGTTCATTCCTGCTGTGGGCAGGCACTGCGTTGTGCTGTAAGGGGAGCAGATAAACAGATAAGCAGACAGGCCCTGCCCTCCTGGCTCTCACTGCAGCTGGAGAGCCAGTTAAGAAAACCATAACTCCATGCGACAGGTGATATACAAACAGGAAGAGTGAAGATCCAGCCCAAAATGCCCTGATAAGGATTCCCGGAGGAGCTGTCTTCCAGGTGGTCACTAAAGAAGGAGCCAATAGCACGTCTAAAGGCACTGAGCTGTGTCTGGGCACAGAAAAGCCGTTATGCATAATAATCGGAGCCAGGAATGGAGTAGAGAAGAGGAGGGCGAGGCTGGAGAGGCTGGTGGTGTTGAGGACCTAGGATACCATCCTGTGACTATGGGGAACCATGGACTCTTCTAAACTGCCTCTCTGTGTTTTAGATAAAGAATCTAGTCTAATCTGAGACAGAGGCACAGACTGGGTAGATCCCTCCACTCCAGTTAAGGCTTTATCACAATAGGACAGCTAACAAAGGTCCTCTGGACTGGGAAGGGAGGAAGGGCATGGGGCCGTCCAGGAGTAGCTTCCTAAGGGAAAGTAAAGAACCTCAGCACTTACGACGATGGATGGAGAAAGAGGGAGATGAAGGAGAAATGCAAACATCTAGCTCCATCAATGGCTGAGAAATGCAGGTAAGGCACAGGCTTGGGGTAGATGGGGTGGGCTCAACTCTGTATACAGTAAGTGTCAGGGATGGGGGACATACAAGGCAAGGGGAAAGGAGTGGAGATCTAGAACCGGGTCCTAATCAGGACCTAAGTGACATGTGCTGACATGAGAGCATGGGAGAGCTCAGAACCAATGAAGAAAGAGCACAAAACCCTGGGGCATGTTCAAAAGGAGAACCTGGGAGACCAGGGGCACCGGTAGGGAGCCTGTGAGCAGAGCACGAGGTAGTGTCCCAGACACCAGCGGGGCTGGGAGCCAGGGAGGGACAACGTGGCGTGCACGGATTACCTCCTAAAGAAGGCTGGCAGCAGAGAGAGGAGCGTGCAGGGGGTGAAGAGAGATCACAGACAAGGAGTAAGGAAAATGGTTGTCCTTCTACAATGGGCTACATTTAAGCATCGCTTGAAATTGAGAAGAAGGATCCAATGGAGAAAGAAAAATGGGATATATCAAGGAGGGAATAGTCAGAGCTTATAAAATTAGATGATAATCATGACATTTTCTCCTCACCTGGTTTTGTTCAAGAGCAAATCTCGAACTATTTTCAATTTTTATTTTTCCTCTAGGACTTCTTCAATATTGAAAAATCTATTGATGGTAGTCGAAATGTTGTACACATGTTGCTTGACAAAAACATGACCCAAATCCTATTCTCGACTTTAGGAATTTCTCACAGGCTATTGACAGGAGAGCGTGCATCATCGGAGTTAACTGATGGGGAAACTGGTACTTTACAGTGGCCTAAAGCATGGACTTTCAAATTAAAAAGCCCTAGAATTCACAGCTGTCTCTACTTCTTTTTTTTCCCTGTTTTATTGAGATATAATTTACACATAACATTGTGTAAGTTTAAGGTGTACACACACGTTGAGTTGATACACTTGTGCATTGCAAAATGATCACCACCATACCATGAGCTAACACCTCCGTCACATCACAGTTACAGTTTCTTTTTTGTGGTGAGAACATTTAAGATCTACTCTCTCAGAAACTTTCAAGTTATAATACAGTATTATTAATTATAATCACCATACTGTACCTTTATCCCCAGAATGTATTCATCTTATAACTGGAAGTTCATACCCTTTGACCAACATCTTCTTCTTTCCCCCACCCCAGTCCTTGGCAACCACCATTCTAGTCTCCACTTCTTACATGTGACTTTGGATAAAGCCTTTACCTCACCATGCCTCAGTTTCCTTATCTGTAAAATGGAGTTGTTGAGAGAAGTATTTAGTTAATTTACATCTCTGAGGGATTATTATGTGGATTTAAGGATAAGTTTATGCATCCAACACTACAGAAGTATTATCTGACCCCAAAGCATTAGCTCCTGCTGATGCTATTAAAGCATGCCGTACCTTCAATAAGTCTGGGTTTCTACTCCTGGGACCCATATGTCTACTACCTTCTTACTTGATCGATGATTTCCTTTGACATTTCCTTCTCTTCCTAAAAAAGCCTGAATATCTTTTGTTAATTATCAGATGTTATTGTGGCATTTATTGCCACCAAGCGTTATAACAGAAGTTTGTTGTTAATTAGTTTACAGATATCTTATTCTCTGTGTAGAAATTCTTCACTTCAAGAAAAAAGTTCCAAGGGGCTCTAAATTAGAGAAGAAGAATTAATTCTGTGGTTATGCACAATATGAAGGACGCTTCACCTTACAAAGCCATCCCAGGTACCTCAGAACTGCCAGACTTACAGGTAATGAACCAGCTGACCCAGAGACGAGGGTCGTACGATGTGAACAGTCAGAACCGCTGTCCACTGAACATCAATCAGAGGGTAGGAAAAAGCATCATGGAAATGGCAAAACAGGTCAGTGAAAAAATAGGATTTGCTTCACAAAATTTTACATATACTCAACCTTTCAGGAATACATAAATTCATAAATTGAGTTCTATTTACGTTGTTTGATTTTTTTCATCTTAACTTTACCTTGGCCCAAACCTTAAAGATTTTTCTAAATGAGACAATGGTGGGCTCAAGAGAACTGGAAATCTAGAGAGGTGTTGAGTGTGGAGAACTACTTGCTCTCAATGACACTTTCTTTGGAAAATGAATTTCCAACATTGTGACCCTTTCTTCTGTGCAGTGATGAGAGTGAGGCCCCTTAATCTGAGCTGAACTTTGATACACTTCACGGCCAGAGGAGATGTGCAGCTCTCATTATACAAATGAAAACACCGAGGTCTGAATAAGTTGACAACCTTTCCCAGTGTTAACTTCTACTCAAGTACCAATTTTTAGGCGGCATTTCATCAGAATATTGTTTTCCCCCATTGAGAGCATGTGCATTTTGCCTATATTCGTCAACCTAATGGATTGCAGCGTTTCATGTAGTCTTTGGGAAGGCCATCCCAGCCTCACAGAGATGAACACGGTGGGGGAATTTCCTCCCTCCTGCTCTCAGCCTTGGGAGAAGCTCCAAACCATTCCTCATCCTCATGCACTGCTCCTGCTCTGTCCGGGGTGACCGCCATGGTCGGCATGCTTGCTTCCGCTCCAGAATTAAATGGCTTCAAATTGAAATGGTCTCTGCAATCCCCCACTTTTCTACCCACTCCTCCAAATGTCCTGCTGCCTCTCCTGTGATTATTTGGATAGCCCCTTCCCAATCTGTCTCTTTACCGGGCTGTTTATTTATGGTCGTGAAAGCTTTCCACTTACTGGCCACTCAGGTCCTCCCATTGCATCTAACCGCACTGACCTCTTCTGCCCCTTCCTGTTTAGAACCTGGGACGGATTTCAGCTGCAGAGCCATCAGCCATTCTTGCCCATTTCACTCATCCTGGATTTTCTACTACTTTACTACATTTAAACTAACCGATAGGCCTTTCATATTAATCATGAAACAGGAGTGACTGATCCAACAGCAATTGCTTTTTCTCTCTCTCTCTCTTTTTTTTTTTTTGTCGACTTTTGCTTGATTATATCTACAATAGTCTGGGATCCTCTAAGGTTGTTTTGTTTTTTTTTGTAGAAATTGCTGAAATCCATTTTAAATTATCTCAAGAAAATTTTGTCTTTCTTCAATTTATACAGGTTTTAGCCTAATCAATGGACGGGCAACTGAAAAGCCACCTGCACAAGGCTTTGGCCTTGTTAAAGCTTTTCTTTTCAAAAGAAGCAAAAAAAGCACTTAATTCACATTCTCTAAGAGTCACAGTTGTTCCCAAATATTATCAGACTAGCCCCGAGTCCTGACTTTCTATTCAAACCATCCTGTTGCATCAGCCACAATACTTATGAGACTCTTCTCACTCCACTCAATTTCATGTCCTGCTAGTCAACGATTATCTTGTCTGAAGGAAGTTGATTCTTCTTTGCTTAAACTCTGCATGTGTTAAACTCTAGCTTGTAAAATTAATTTTAACCCTGAGCTTCAGCTACTTTTAGACATAGATTAACAATCGATGTTATTCTAAACACATCTACAAATCTTTTCATATGGTGATTATTTCATTATCATTTAAATATGCCAATGTGTATATAAATTAATTAAAATGGCAATACAGTCCCATAATGTCTAACGTCTCAAACACATTTTGCAAAGTGGCATTAATGCACTGACCAGAAGTGGAAGCATTTTATGTTAGTTTGGAGAGGGAAGGTTTAAATATGCTCATCTCGTGTATTCATGCATTGAACAAAGCTTTAGTCTGTGGGCCTGGTCCTGGGATAAGTGGTGAAGACATCATAATTTACCCAGTCCCACACTGCTGGGACAAGTTAACATTTGAAAATACAATTATTATAAAAAGTTAAAACGTGTTGGTAGGGAAGATGAACAGATGAACAGAGGGCTCCAGGAACCCAAGGAAGGAAAGAGGGAAAGGACTAATGAATGGTTGCACACAAGTAACAAAGAACTGTAGGTGAGACCATGTTTTACCCTATAAAATACTCAGGGAAGTCCAAGACAAAACATGCCCAGGGCCAAGTCCTGGCCAGCGATGACTGCTTTGCAAGGAGACCTGCATTCTTTGGTCTCCAAGTGCTCCCCAAAGCCCATGGGCCTTAGACGTGCAACTTGACCTGAGTACAATGACTTGAGCTCAGGTAATTTTGAAATGCAGGTGTGTGGCAGGCATTAGCCAGGTACTTGCAAGAAATTGGTGAGTGGTGTTCACCAGGCATCGCCAGTCCTCTTGATGTGCCCCAAGCCGCATCCATTCTCAGGCACCTTGGCGGTCTAGCCCTGTCCCCCACACCATTCCCAGGAAGCACAAGGACTAGACCCCTGTGGGCCTCAAGAAGGAGAACCACATGGCTGACTTTGTGGGGGACCAGGGCAAGAGAGGAGGCACTCAGCCTTTGCTGCTGCCATTGGGTGATGACATAGGTGGGTCTAGCTGGGACCCTGCCCACCCTCCATCCTCTGTGGTCAGTGGGGCCAGGCCCTGCTGGGAGTGGTGGGGAAATGCAACCCCATGTTCCACATTTCGACTAGATGACTGTAATGTCTCTTTTGGCTTTTTCTAAGATAATTTTACCCTAAACTCTGCCTCACTTGGACAGGCCTGGAGGCCCTCCCTGGTCTGCAGTTTTCTCAGAATCTGGGACCTGCACTTTCTGTCGTTGATCTCCTCCATACCCTACTGTGAGCCTTCATGAACTCTGGGTGAATCTCAAATCCAACACTGCTCTTGAACAAGCTGTGGGCTTTCCAGTCTCACTGCTTTTCCTCAGGCTTGCCTTTGCCCTAAGAATGCTCTTCTCCTGTGTCTCCTTTTCTCTGGGATACAGACATTTACACACATAGACACAGAGAGGACTGCTGCCACTTCCACCCCGACTGGTTGGGAAATCGTCCTCCTCGGAAGGAATGATGACCTTTCCTGTGGTCCCCGATGAACAAGTAGGGGGAGCTTCCACAGGGTCAGGCCATGCACAGCCTACTGCCTCCTTGGGGGAGGGAGAAAGCTGGTGAGACCAGAGTGCAGTGTAGCTAAGGCAAGTCCTGTGCCCCAAGACAAACAGAACCCAGGGATGAAGTGCTTTGTGGGCTCCACAGGGCTGTGGATTTTATCTCCTAGCTCTGAGGAGTCATCACTAACAGGTTCCAGCCTGGACACAAGGAACACGGAAGTCTGTCTGCAGAAGGCGGAACTTGGACAAGAAGGGTTGGCCGGCGATGGCAGGAGGGATGGCAGGAGAGGACACTGTGGTTCAAACAGAATTGAGGGAGAGTTCGATCCCAGTCTGGGCAGTGGGATGAGGTCCACCGAGATGGCATTTCTGCAGGTGGACTTAGAATGAAGGACAGGACAGGTGGCCTCCAGGAATATTCCAGACTATACACTGAGCCTGTTACACACACAATCTGTGTGACCTTTGCCACCACACTCCCTACTCCTGTGGCTTCATGAGGAGAGATCCCCCTTATCCACTCTTGGTGTCTTGCTCACCCTCACTCCTCCGTATGGAGGAGGAATGAGTTAGCAGGTGGGTGAATCTGTGAAATGGCTTTACAAAGTGCATTCCACAAAACAGACTGATCTCATTGAATTCTTCTTGTAACACTGTGAGTTAGGAGCTACTATTGTTGCCATATTACAGAAGAAATTGAGGTTTAAAGATTTAAATAAATTGCTCAAGATCACAGAATGACTAGGCAGAGAAGCTGGATCTCAATAGTACGTCTAAAACCTTTTCAGGGAAAAGAAATTGGGAATGAGTTCAGTTACTAGAGAGAACAACAAGGAATCAGGGAAAGGCCTGCCTCTTGCTGCAAAATGGCACTTCTAAATCGATGGAACTTGAAGGCAGCCATATTTAAAGGGGCAGCTCACCAAATGGACCAAACTTGATTGTCCTTGGGCTCTTCTAAACATTACACTTCAAAAAAAAATGTAGTCGGACACTAGAAGTGCTAGGAACTCACCTGGGAATCATCCTCAGGAGGGTAAGTCACCCAGGGGTTACCTTTGAGGATGGGTCTTCCAGATGTGTATGTGGGTCCTTGGGGGCATCAAGAGTGGAGCCCCACTGGGAGAGCCAGTGAGTGGTCCCACGTACGGTGTGATGCAAGTGTTATGTTGTGAACTTCTAAGACAGAAGCAATCACTTCCTCAAAAAAAGGCTGTGAGTGGTCTTACTGATGCCCCATGGAGCTAAAACCTCGTCCCTTATCACTGCTTGGTATTGGTTCCTAACCTTCATGAAGGATATGATGATCTCACCTTGCGATAGAAATTTAGATAGCAGTTTCATTCTCCAAGTCCCAAGAGACCTAAAATAACTTAGCCACACAGAAACTTGCCAATGCTGTAAAGTTAAAGGGTATCCACGCCCTTCCAAAATGAAGGGATCTCAGGTTTGGAAGTCTAATCTAATTCCAATGTCACTTCTTCCATGAAAGGTTTCTTAACTCCCTCCCCCTACTTAAAATAATACTTCCTTCCATTTTCACAGAACTTGATCCTTCTCCTCTGCATGTCACATTTTATGTGTGCTTTCATATTTCCTATGTCTTGAGAGCAGGCACCTTCATAATCCTCCCATTTGCAGGACATAGCAGGATTTTGACAGATGCTTGCTAGTTGAAGCAAGCAAGTTGCTAGTTGAAGGCCTGGGTCTTTAGAGAAGAGAGATGGAAGATGCTGGCGAAAGAAATAAACTGGATTCACTGCAGTTGAAATATTTAAAAAAGGAGACTTGAAAGCTCAAATAACTAGACGATTTGTGAATTTAACAATTACTTGAGATATTTTTTCCCTCCTATACATGTTAACAAAATTAAAAGTTGCTGCAAGCAATTAATAAACAAATCGTTTCTTGCTCTCTGACCGTGCTTATTTGAATATCTGAAACTTTAATGGTGCCTGTGGTGGTTTTCATTCTGACCAACAGTTGTAACTTCTTAAGGACACTTAAAGGTCGTTTCTAGCCAATGGCTCAATTTTAACTCCCAGCATATTATGAGAGAAGACTGAGAGAAGTCACATGAGGGACCTACCCAGTCTAGGAAGCTTCTAGGAAGCTTCGACATCTGGCCATAGTCACATGCTGAGTTAATCCAATTATATGGAGATGGTAGTTTTTACAGAAAACAAAATCCATGCTGAGTTTTGGCAGAACACTTATCACAGTAGATGAGAGGCTCTTTTTTAGAAATCACTGGCTCTGGTCATGTAAGTAATTGAGTTTAAATAAACTGGTGTTTTGGAGGTGAACAGTTCAGTTGGCACAAGTTGCTGTTTTACACAGGTCCTTGGTGTCATTGGGAAGGGTACAGCCTCTTGAGAACACTTAAGCTAGCCCCTGGGACTCTTATACTCCTGCTGTTGGTTTATCGTCCTCGTGAAGTTATCTTTTCTGTTATGACTCCCCTTCAAACTCATAAATGCTATTATCTTGAGGCCCTGTTCTGACTTATTTTTATTTGGTGTAGCTACATAGAGATAGTATCATAAGCACCAACAACTTACCTATGGCAGGAGGGATATAATTAGCATCAAGTGAATTTAAGTCCTGTAAATTTGCAACTGCTCATCCTAACCAAATTAGAATGCCCATCAAATTAAAGCTTCTGGGAGGTGGCTGAAAGCAATCTACTTCCTTCCCGCTCCCTCTTTAGTTCCATCCATCATCTTCCTCACCGCATGTGTTTATAGGGAAGGTGTTCTTACTAACTGCTACAGAAAGATTGAATCAACAATTCGATTTTTTAAAAAATACACATTTTATTTTAGAAAAATTTTAATTTTGCAGAAAAATTGCAAAGATGGTATAGACAGTTTCCATATGTCCACACCTGCATTCCTCTATATTTAACATCTTACCTTAGTATGCTACATTTACCACAATTAAAGAACCAACATTGATACATCACTATTAATTGAAGTCCGTAGTTTATGCAGATAGCCTTAGTTTTTCCCTAATATTCTTTTTCTGTTCTTGGATTCCATCCAGGATATCACATTATAATTAGTCATCACATCTCCTTAGGCTCCTCCTGGCTGGGACAATGTCTCAGATTTTCCTTGCTTTTAATGACCTTGACAGTTTTGAGGAGGACAAGGCAGGTAGTTTGCAGAGTATCCCTCTACTGGAATTTGTCTGATGCTTTTCTTATAATTAGGCTGTGGTCAGGGTTTATTAAGAAAAGCACAGAGGTAAAGCGCCTTTCTCAACACGTGATATCAGGGGTCCACGCTCTCAGTGTGACTTATCACTGCTGGTGTTGACCTTGATCACCTGGCTGAGGTAGCTTTTGTCAGTTTTCTCCACTGTAAAGTTACTTGTTCCTTCCGTTTCTTACTGTCCTCTTTGGAAGGAAGTTGCTCTGCACAGCCTGCACATAAAGAGAGGGAGCTACGTTCTGGTTCCCTGAGGGCGGAGTCTCTACATAAATTATCTGCAATAATTCTGCACTGGATATTTGTGTATTTCTCCTATTTATTTATTTACTCATTCAATTATTTACATCAGTAAATAATAGAATCATGAACATTCAATTTATACTTTGAAATACAATTCACTTTATTTTGTGTTACTGAAAACAAAATGGCTTCAGCCATCTCGATTTCTTTTAGTCATCTCCCTAGCTCCTTTTGACATATCCCACAGTGTGCGTGTGCATGTGTGTGTGTCCATGCGCGTGCCTGTGCGTGCACACATATGTGCACGTGTGTGCATACGTGTTAAGCACTTCCTTACTTTCTATCACTCCAAGATCTCAAGACTCATCTTGAAAACTTCCTACCACAGTCCTAAAATAAATCAGCCATTTCTCCAAGACGCTCTGGTTCCTTTTATTGAAGAATGGTATTAGAAAACAAGATTTGGCTGCTAGGTGTTCTCGTGACTCCTGAGGAGCCATTGCTTCCAGGGCCTCTCAGCTGGGAAAGCAATGAAATATATGTGTGTCTACTAACATGTATATACACATATCTATAAATATTTCAATATGTAACCATCTGTATAGTGAAGTGAACATGAGTTCATACTGATGTCCCACTCTAATCCTTTACTACAGAGATTCTTCACCCCTTTCATATCTGTAGCCCTCCAGCAGTGAGAAATCTGGGTCCTAGAACTTCCATGCACTTCCTTAGTTGCTCATTTCCACCATACATGTACAATAGCTTCAAAATTGTGAACTTGGACCCATGAGGGAAATGTTATCAACTGGAATTCATTGCCTAGGTACAGGTTTGTTTTTAATTAGTCTTACAACATTCACATACTTCCAAAGTTCGTTAGGTCAACACCTTTGCCCCACCCACTTCAGCATGGTTATTTCATACATTCATAACACAGTTAAACTTTTCTGTCACATTCTTATTTCCATACTGGGATGGTCTCACCTCCTCAATGATTATTTTAAATTTGCATGCATTAAAGTTTACTCTCTGTGCTGTAAAATTCTGTAGGTTTTGATAAATGCATAATGTCTTGTGTCTGCCATTACAATATCACACAGAATTTGTATGATATTTGTAAAAAATCCCCCGTGCTTCACCTATTTAACTCTCCCGGCCTCTGGAATTACTGGAAACCATGGATTTGTTTACTATCTGATCACTATAATTTGCTTTTTTCAGCATGTCATTTAAATGAAATCACAGAGTGTGTATCATTTTCAAGCTTCCTTCTTTCACCAGCCTATACGAATTTAAGAATCATTAGTGTCTTTGAATGTCTTGGTAACTTATTTTCTTGCTGAATGGTATTCCATTTTTTAGACAAACCAGAATTCATTTATTCGTTTAACTATTGAAGGCATCTTGATTATTTCCAGCTTTTGACACTCATGATAAAAGCCGATGTAAATGCTTGCATGCAGGCACTTGTGTGAACGTACGTTTTCAAATCAATTGGATAAATACCTAGAAGTGTAACTGCTGATTATATGGTAAGAATATGTTTAACTTTGTGAGGAGCTACCAGACTGCCTTCCAAGGTAGCTGTAACATTTTTTGTTCCCACCAGTAACGATTGAGAGTTCCTGTCGCTCTGCATCTTCGCCAGCAATCAGTATTGTCAGTGTTTTAGGATTTTCACTACTCTGATAGGGGTGCAGTGGGACCCCGTTATTTTAGTTTTGAATTCCCTAATGACACACGATGTTAGGCAACTCTACATATGCTTCTTTTCTCTACGTATATCTTCTCTGGTGATGTTTTTGTTCATATATAATGCTCATTTTTAATTGAGTATTGTTTTACTCTTGAATTTAAGAGTTCTATACATATTTTGGATAGTAGTCTTGCATCAGATGCATGTCTTGTAAATAAGTTCACCCAGTCTGTAGCTTCTCTTTTCATTCTTATGACAGTGACTTTTGCAGAACAAAAATCTTTAATTTTAATAAATTTCCACCTATCATTTTTTTTCATGGCTATCATTCTTTTTCGTGGTGTTTTTGGTTTGTGTCTAAAAGCTCATCAGTAAGCCCCAGGTCACACAGATTTTCTCCTAGAAATGTTATAGTTTTAGATTTTATACTTAAGTTTCTCATCCATTTTGAGTTAATTTTTGTGAAAGGTGTAAAGTCTATGTCTAGGTTAATTTTTTTTTTTTTTATTTTTTGCATATAGATATCCAATTGTTCCAGCATCATCTATAGAAAAGGTTATCCTTTCTCCAATGAATTTCCTTTGTGCCTGTATCGAAAATCAGTTGATTGTATTTGCATGGGTCTATCGCTGGGCTCTCTCTTGTGTTCCATTGATTGATTGTCCATTCTTTCACTAACATGAGGCTTTCATGTGAGCCCCCCAACTTTTTTGTTTCCTCAATATTTTGTTGGCTATTTAAGGTTTATTGTCTTTCCATATAAACTTCAGAATGAGTTTGTTGACATCTACAAACTAGCTTGCTGAGATTTTTATTGAGATTACAATGACTTGGAACCTACAGATCAAGTTGGGAAGAATCAATATCTTAACAAAATTGAATCTCCCTACCCATGAACACAAAATAGCTCTCTTTTTATTTAGATCTTCTTTCCTTTATTTCATCAGTGTTTTATAGTTTTTCATATATGTATTTTGATAGTTTTATACTTAAGTATTTCTCCTTTTTATTTGGTGCTATTGTGAAGAGTATTGCTTTTTAATTTAAAATTCCAATTGTTCACTAATATATAGGAAAACAATCTTCTAATGTATATTGACCTTACTATAGTTGTTTATTAGTTCCAAGAGGTTTTTTAATAATTTGGGAGGATTTTATAAATTGACAATCGTGTCATCTGCAAATGAAAACACTTTTCCGACAGTATTACATCATGGATGTATGTGTATGTATAAATATATATATAATTTTTTTTTAACTTGCTGTACTAGTTACAACTTTAGTAAATAAAAATAATAAGAGAGGGTATTTTTGCCTTTTTCCTGATCTTAGAGGGAAATTGTCCAGTCTCTCATTATTAAGCATGATTTTGGTGATAGTTTTGTTTGCGGTTTTTTTTTTTTGGAAATGTCCTTTATCTAGTCAAGGAAGTTCTCTTCTATTCCTAGTGTACTGAGAGTTTTTACCTTGAATGGATGTTGGATTTTGCCAAATGTTTTTCTACATCAGTTGATATGATCATGTGATTTTGCTTCTTTAGTCTATTGATTTGGTGAATTATGTTAATTTTTGAATGTTGAACTAGGCTTGCATAACCAGAATAAATCTCATTTGTTTATGATGTTTAATCCTTTTATACATTGTTGGGTTATATTTGCTAGTATTTTATTGGGCATTATGCATCACATTCCTAAGAGATATTGGTCTGTAGTTTCTCTTTTATGTAATGTCTTATCTGCTTTGGCATTAGAGTAAAACTTGACTCATAGAATGAATTAAGGAGTCTTCTCTCTGTTGCCATTTTATGGAAAATATTGTGAACAAGTGGTATTATTCTTTTAATCTTTGGTAGAATTCACCAATAAACTCATTTGAGCTTCATGTTTTCTTTTTTTGAAAAATATTATTTATTGAATTAGTTAATTATTGATTGAATACCTTTAATAGATATTCATAGATATATATCGTAGCTATTATATCTATAGATATGGAACTATGTGACTATTCAAGTCCTATAACTCCCTTTGTTTGTTTTGATAGTTTCTTTCTTACAAAGGATTGATCTACTTCATCCAAGTTATCAAACTTTCAGGCATAAAGTTGTTCTTAGTATTTCTTTATTATCATCTTAATGTTCATGGTATTAATAGTGATGACTCTACTTACATTTTTGATATTGGTAATGTGTATCTTCTTTGTTTTTTTCTTGGTTACACTGGCTAAAGTTTTATATGCTTTATTGATCTCTTTAAAGAAATCTTTAGATTTCATTGATTTTTCTGTATTATTTTCTGTTTTCTTTTAATTGATTTTTTCTTTAATTTTCATTTCTTTTCTTCTGCTTATTTTAAGCTTAAAATCTCTTATTTCTTTAAATTTCTAAGGTGAAAGTTTAGGTTATTTTATGTCATTCTTTTTTTCTAGTATATATAGTGCTATCCAATTCTTTCTAAGCACTGCTTTTGAATCATTCTACATACTTTGATAATTTATAGCTTCATATTTATTTAAACCAAAAGACATTTTTAGTTTCTGTTAAAATTTCTTTTTTGACCTATAGGTTATTTTGATATGTATTGCTTAGTTTCCAAATAATTGGGGATTTCCAACCACTTTTCTGTTATGTATTTCTGGTCTGATTCCATGTGATCTGAGAACATACTTTGTATGATTTAGAGTATTTCAAATTTGTTAATGAGTGCTTCCGACACATGATGTGGTTTGTCGTTTTGAAGGAACCATGTCAGCTGGAGAAGAATATGTATTCTGCTGCTGTTGGATTGAGCCTTTTACAAAAGTCAATTACGACAAGAGAATTGAAAATGCTGTTTAGAGCCCTCATATCCTTGCTGTTTTCTGTCTGCTTATCTATCTGTTTCTGAAAAAGAGTGTTAAAATCCTCAAGTAAATGTGCTTATACCTATTTCTCTTTTTAGTACTATCGGTTCTTGCTTCATGCTTTTTGATATCCTGCTGCGAGGTGCATGCAGATGTAGGATTGCTGTGTCTTCTTAGAGACCTGATTACTGTATCATTATGCAATGCACCCCTTTGTCCTTCATAGATCCCCTGGTTCTGAAGTCTTCTTTGTCTGAAATTATGCAGCTTTTCAAACTTTCTTTTAATTAGTGTTTGCTGGGTATATCTTTGTCCATTCCTTTACTTTTAACTTTTCTGTATCTTTATATTTAAAGATGGTTTCTTTTAGACAAAAAATAGTGATTTTAAAAAATTTATTTGTTAAATTCATTCTGACAATGTTTGTCTTTAATTCATATTTTTAGACCGTTTGCATTTAAAGTGGTAATTGATATAGTTGGTTGATTTCTACCAAATTTGTAATTATTTTCATCAGTCGCATTTTTTCTTTGCTTCTTTTTTCCATCTTTTTTTCTGTCCTCTGATTTTAACTGAACATTATATGACTCCAATTTATTTCCCGTCTTGGCAAATTTTAGCGTTTATCTCTCTCTACTTCTTTATAAAACTATTTACTGGTTGGCCTACAGCTTCCAATATGCATTTTTAAGCAATCTAATTCCATCCTTAAATGTGAATCAAACTACATCTTGTCAAATTTTAAAAAGTCAAGTTATACATATATATGAATATACATATAGGAATAATTATATATATATTCTTATATGTACATATGTATGATTATAAGAAAATGACTTTAAATGTAGGCGGATATATTCCGGATATTGACAGAAACACATTCACAACCACTTCAACTATCTAGCAAAGGAAAGAATGAATAGGAAGAGATTATGAATTATTCTTTATGCATCTCTAGATTGTTCCACGTTTCCATTTACTGCAAATATATCTTTTACATAAATTTGTTTAACTCTAATAGAAAGAAATTTAACCTGTTTTATTTTTCAAATTTAAAAAAAGTAGATTTTGAAAATACTTTAAATTATATTTTCTCTTTTGCTTGCCAATATAAACTTTACAAAAGCAAGGTCTATATTTAAATCTTTCTTAAAGTTGTACTTCTAATCCCTATCACAGTGGGACCACCTGGTAAGTACTTGTTAAATGTAGCTTTGGATGAATGAATTAGTTAATAAATATTGAAGCAAAGTATGGGTAAACTATGCTGATACATAAGTGTTAAATTTTTTCCTGTGTCTTGCCTCTGGTCTTTAAGACCCAATGTCTTATAACATATGTATTTTCCAATAAAATCTTTTCTGGCCAATGACAATATAAGAAAATTTTATGACATCCCTGAATCTTAATACATTATTTTTAACAAAATGATGTGCCAGAAAACTATTGACCTACTTTCTGAATACAATTACTCATTCAGCAAAATCACATCTGGTCCACTTGGAAAATGTGGTGATGTCGTGCGAGAGGCTGTGCATTCTTAGATGTGCCTGGCGTCAAGAGGCATCGTGGTACCATCCTCAGAGTGAGGCATTCTCTGCCCTGGTTTGTCTCTCTTGACTTCTTTCCACTCTGCCTTCTGTAGCTAGTTCTCATTTTTTGCATAGTTCTTATTTGAAAAAAATGGTGATACAATTGTTGAGAAAGGAGCAATCTGAGGGAGAAAATTGATTACAATAAAAAAAAGGAGATATGGATGCAAAGGAGTAACTGTTAACAATCATATTAATTGGAGACAGCATTTTAAGCACTTTACCTCCAAATATAATAGTTGAATTGTGTTTCTGTCCTGTTTTATAACATCAGCTGTAGGTTTGGGGTTGATGCATCGTGCACTGTCATTTTTCCTATGTGCAATATTTGGAAATAGGCTCCCTGTTAGCATTAGCAGAATGTCTCATTGTTAGGAAAGGATTGTTGATATTAAGCATGTGGAGGGGGAGGGTCTTGTGTATAGTTCCCTTAAAAAATGTTCTGGAAAGTGAGAATGAATTCAGGGCCATGGGTAACCCACAACGCTCCGCTCTGTGAACTGGGGAGAGTCAGGGCTTGACAAGTGGTCTGTAGGTGGAATTGACCCCTCTCCCTCCCTCAGACAATGGGCCCCACAGAGAGAAGCTGCACAAAGGTGTGGGGTGGCCCTGAGTAGGGGCAGAGCCAGTGTGTGTCAGACCCCACACTAGATGCTTTTCACACTGAATTGCGTAGTTTCGATGTCATGGACCAATGAGGTAAGCACCATTATCCAAATGTCACAGACCTGGAGAATAAAGCTGGACAGGTCCAGCAACCTCTCAAATTTACATGCCTAGTTAGCGGCAGAACCATGACCCAAACTCAGGGCTGTGTGACTCGGAGCAGCTCTCCTGAAAAGGATAGGAAGACATCATGCAAAGATCAGCAAGTGTTCATTTGACTGAGTTTCACTGACCAGTTTAATAGGGTTTTAGATTCTGTATCTAGAAGAGAGAGAAAGAGAACAAACTCCAGAGACTAAGGTAAATATTCTATAAGAATAAGACATAAGAAATGAAGGACTCAGTGATTCTCAAAGAAAAATGGCTAAGGAACAACAAACGAGTGGCTGTGTATGGGAAGGCTAGCCCTTACAGAAGTTTAATCTAAAGTGAATTGGGAAGGAGAGCAGAGAGACTCTGGTCAAGGGAAAGAGAAGAAAAATGTGATCTACTTGTGTGAATCTACTAGAGATAAAGCTGTTGCAGAAGTATAGAAGGCACGTGTGCATTTTCTCCTTCAGCTTGCCAATAGGCAGGAATCAAGCTCTAGTCATGTAATACTATTTCATTTTTCCAGACCAATTCTTCCACAGAAAAGAGAAGAAGGCTAAGGTAAGGGATGTGGCCTTCAACTAGAACTTCACGGAAAAAGACCTACTGATTTTGCATCACTGAACATAATTTGGGTCAACAATGCAAAATGACTGTGAAAAAATTAACACAGCCTTGAGCCTGTTGCCAGACGAACCATTTCCTGATCTGGTGAGGTCACAGGACTTGAAGATTCATTTGCTGGGGTCACCTTAATAGGGGACTTACTGTCCTACACTGGTGCAGGGGCGGGCATGGAGGGGCAGCCTGCTCTGGGCATATGGGACACCAGGTTGGTATGGGCCCCTGAGATTTCCTGCAGGGCCAAAGGCCAGCTGCCTCCCAGGGAGCAGTTTGTGCCTTCTGGAAGGAAGAAGACATAGACTTTTTTCCGAATCACTGTAGAAACCAAACGAGGAAAAGGGGAGGTTTGGGGCAGATCAGTGAGTGAAGACACCGGAAGCAGGCTGTCGTGGTCTGGTGTGGTGCATTCCAGGCAGAGGCTGGAAGTCACCTTTTTCCAGATGGCTTAGTCTCGCAATTGCGGGCAGTTCAGAGTAGATCACATTCACCATCCGCATGGACCAAAGTCCACGGGTCCTGGGCATTCCAGCCATGTAGACACTGCCTGCCCTTGCAATCCCTGTTTCTGGAAGCATACGAGCAGAAGGTGCAGAATCAGTTAATTGTCAGAAATGCTGACTTTTGTGTCCGGCCGGCCAGCACCTACAGCAGCGCTGGGCCACCAGTCAGCAGTTAATGCACACTCATAGAATGATTGCCTTCTAGGGAGCTGTGAAACCACTGAAGACCACCCGACTGAGAGTGAGCAGGCGCTGTGTACTCAGAGCTCACTATGGCAAGGGGGTTGGCCACCATCGCTCTGCTTGGCAGAGACCCAAAGGCAGGCAAGGAGGGGGAGAGAGTCACAGTGGAGAAAGGGGGACCCAGGTGGGCCCTGATGGAGGCTGTAGGCCTGGGGAAGCTGGAGGCGGCTAACTAGAAGCAGCTACCCTAAGTGATGGGTTAGAGGAGTGTGTCTGGCTTTTTCTGGTTGGTACTGAGCGTGAAACAGTGGCAAAAATGAGGGAAGATGCAGTCAGGGAGCCAGTCCTGGACCTTCTGGGCCGATTGTCGGTTCTGCACAGGTCGTGGCTCAGTGTTCTGCACTCACTATGGCATGGCCATCATCCCTTTGTACACTCAGTATCTGGGGCCTGTTCGTGCTAGGATGGTGTTATTTGCTCTCTCAGAGAGAAGGAGGAAGCATCAAGCCGCCGTGCAGGGAGCGTAGCCTTCAGTGGCTGGAGGAGACCGGCTGGTGACCGGGGCCGGAGAGAGGCCCTCATCATGAGGGTGAAAAAACACGAGCATATTTCCAGGACTTCAGCCACTGTCACAATTCAACTAGGTCGGGGACTGATCTTAATGAAAGAAAGATGGTTATTTATTTTATGATGAAGGTGACATTTCTGTTCCATTGAATACAGGGACGAGGAGAACTCTGCCCCCCACTGAAGTTGGAGTTTCAGAAAGAAGGAATTGTCCCTGTTCAAAGCGTACTGTGCAGAAAAGCCCTTTGTCAAGGGGAAGTTCAGTCTCTCTATTAAGTGTTCTGTTGCTAATAATCTAGAGAACCACACAGTGTAACCTAAGTGCCCTATAACATCTCTATAAGCTATTTAATATCCAAAGAAAAGAGGACAGTCACTTCCACATAAATCACACCCCGACATGATGGCTGTCTTTCCATGTTAATAAAATCCCATACTCATGACACAGGCATCCCTAACCCGTTACATCTTGGCAGCATGTGACCAATCCAAACAGAAATGGATGGAAATAAAAGAAGTAGCCTTTTCATCCTTGTGTTTGACTTGCTGAGTCCTATAAAAACACCCCCTTCGACACCTGCATCCCTGGCGTAGCTGCCCCGCTCCCCAGTCTTGTCTGCAGAGAGAGGAGGTGACAGGAACAACAATGCTCAGACCAGGTGGCCGGAGCTCTAGGCCTGCCGCGGCCAGGCTCTGGGCCACCTCTGGCCCACAGGGCTCTCCGAGGCAGGCGGCCAGGCCAGTGGCTTCGTGTCCCTCGTGCACGACCTAGGCAGCGCTCCCTGCTGCCCCAAGGCGGAGAGCTCAGGAGACAGCAGGACACGTGGAGGGTGGTCTCCCTTCCCTCCTGGGGTCTTAGAGGCCCACGTGAGGGTCAGTGAGGAGGCCCAAGAACCCAAGGCCCATCCTCATGTGGACACGCTCCCTCTCTGTTCCCCAGTAGGGGACCAGACACAAGGTCAGCTGCTCAGGGCAGCTGGCGCTGGGGCTCTGGATGGGTCCTGCATTTCCAGGGCTGCCAGCCTCTGGGAGCTGACGGCCACCCCACCAGCACATCCCTGGGCCTGGCTAATTAAAGAGCAGTTCATTGAGGGTAGCTTCATTGCAGAAGGGTCCTTAGAGACGTGTAGACAGAGAGAGGGGAGGCTGCTGGTGGAAAATCCTGTGCGGGAACAACTTGATCCGGCTTCTGTTGTGTGATGTGCTTGCAAAATCCCCTCCCTATCTAACCCAGCCCAGAGCCTTTGTGACATAACTCTTACCCATCAAGTTGGGTTTTCACTTTTGGGAGGCAAAACAAGGGCGAGTTCTGGTCTCAAGGAGGTCCTGGGGTGCTTTTCACTGCCCACGGATATAAGCTTGCTCCCAGCCCTGTGGTGCCCCGAGGAATAGTCTTTTTTATTTTTGTGAGGAAGATGAGCCCTGAGCTAACATCTGTTGTCAATCCTCTTCTTTTTTTTTGCTGAGGAAGACCGGCCCTGGGCTAACATCTATACCCATCTTCCTCTACTTTATATGGGACGTGGCCGCAGCATGGCTTGACAAGTGGTGAGTGCATGCATGCCCGGGATTTGAACCTGGGGTTCACAGGTTCAAAGAGCAAGCACTTGACCGCTTCGCCACAGGGCTGGCCCCAGTCTTTTTTGTTTAAACAGCTTTATTGAGGGTTAATAAGTATAGAAAGAACTGCACATATTTCATGCGCACAATTTGTTGAGTTTGGACAAACACCCAGGACACCATCTCCACGGTCAAGGGAATAGACAGAGCCAACACTTCCCAGGTTTTCCTCGCGTGCCTTTGTCTGTCCTTTTTTTGTTTTTTGGGGTTTTGTTGTAGTAAGAATACTTAACAAAATCTACCTTCTTACAAATTTTGAAGCACTCTTCAAAAACAAAAATGACTACAGCTCTGAAAGTGTGAGAGGCTCTCCGCGAATTAAGGAGACCACCACCATCCCTGAGGGAGGTGATGAGGACTCCCCATGAAAGAAAGTTCCACAAAGACTTAGAACCTCCTGGAAACCGTCACGTACACCCCTGGCATCCTGGACACACCTCCATTCACAAGTTCTGGTGTATCAAGCCACAGTTAACGTGAAACAAACACGCTCATCGAGTTATAAATGTCCATCTCGGCATTAGCCACATTTTCATTTTGCTTAAATGTCTGGACAAGTTTGAACAATGTAATTCCAAAAACTAAGCAATAAATAATCAGGAACTAATCTGTTTTCTGTGGAAATATCATGATTATATAATGACGATTATAATTATGGGAATTACAGAGATTTTATAACGCTTTCCGAATAAGATACCTATTTTGTAAACTCGATGGGATCTAGTTTAATTTAAAATTCAAATTACCTGAATGGTTATTTAATTTATTAGTTATAATAAGTGTAACAAATAAACTATTAATACTATTATCAATAAAAATGATACCTAGTACATAAATAGAACAATTATGTATTATTATTTATAATAAAGACAAATGGAGAGTACAAATGACATCAACCTTAGGCTGTAAATATTGACAATAGGTGTGAATTTCCTTTGTGTTGACTTTTGGGGGGTTTATTCTTCTCTGCCCGAACCCTACCCTGCTGTTTCTCCCATCGAGAAAGCCCTATTTGTGTCTTACATCATGATGCTCCAAAAACTATTTTCCTGACCTTCACATTTGACTTTGATTCCACATCAACCATTTAAATAGGAAAATAGTAAGCTGGTGTGAGTCAGATAAAGCTCAGACCTGGGCAGATTTGTAAAATAGGAAGGAGATGCTGGTGTTTGCCACGGGCATATGGAAGAGATAAAAGTCAGATAAAAGCCTTTTTAAAGACAGAAAATAATGAAAATGAGGGAAAGGGGGAAAAAAGAGAAGCATTTTTGTTTTTTTTTTCCTTGAGTGCTATGAAAAAGTTTCTTAAAGAAAAAAACCATTATTTTTTCCTTCCCTGAGAAGGAGCTGTCTGGTCTGGTCCTTTCAGATTAATCAAGTGTCGAAGTCAAGGGCTCCTTGACATTTTGAAGTGAGTGGAGACTGAAGTGGTTTAGCTCTGACATCCAGTCCTACAGTGGTGAATTTCTACATTTAATGGGATGCAGGGTCATTTCCCATAAGCTATTTAGGGGACCTTTGTAGCTTCAAAATGTGATTCTCCCCTCAGAAGTGCCTAAAGCTGATTATTAAGCATGATTCATAAATTCTTCAGAAGGTGATCAAGTTAAGTTTATACATTCAGTCGGTGACAGAAAGCAGCCTTCTTTCCAACTATAAATACCCCCAAACGGCTATGACGGGGGTATTTTTATATTTCTTCTCGTTCATTTCCCTTTCTTTGTACAGCATCCTTTGAAAAAATATAGAATCTATTTACATGCATTAAAGGATGGGAGGGTGAAGGCGAAAACTGGCATGAGACGTGAGAAAATGACACTTGGTCTCTCACCCCCGGCTCTGGGTCACAGAACTCCAGGAGTCACTGAGGAAGCAGCCAAACACCTCTGAAGAGCAGAAGGGACAGAAGCGATAACAAATGGCCACATTTATAATACACCTTCAGCACTGAATACATTTCAGCTTCTAGTTTAATTTATAAACTCGACTTAGAGCATGTGTGTTTGAGGGAAGCGAAATGCCTCTCCCGCAGTCGGATGGCTACCAGTTCTTCACCAACTGCCCTCCCCAAGCTCGCTGCCTGAGGCAAGGAGCTGTTTCCACTTCACAGAAGAGCAGCCTTTCATTCCCTGGCCAGACGAATAAAAGAAGACCCAGGCCAAGCGTGTTCACATTAGAATATTTATGTTATTTGTGTTTGTCACGTGGGAGCAATGATGAAAAACAAATTTGGAGTCTTGTTTATTCTTCCACAGATTTTGAGGGAGTGAGCAGAGATGGCAGCCCTAACTGTGGTCCAGGCCGGGCCCTTTCCAATAGCTCTCCACACGTCTGGGCCTGCAAAGACATATCATCTTATCACAAAACTCCCAGGTCTTACTGTGGGATATCACATGTGGCCTGATTCTTTACCAAGAAGCCAGAAAATCCAAAGTTTCAAACTGAAATTTGACCAGTCGTCCTTTTGAAACAGATTTCCCTGAGCTGTCTGCTCTCTCCCCTCTGGAGATGGAGGAGAAAGCACAGGTAAGCCTCCTGTTAAGAAAACCTGAAATCAAAGTCCTGATCACCTTAGGGTACAATTGTTATTTTAGTAAAGAAAGACCACACAAGAGCCTTTAAGATGCTTCTCCTCGTGGATCCACTCTTTGTGGAATCCATAAGATAGATGCCATTGGAAGTTGTACACACGTTTTCGGGGACGTGTTTGCTACCAGGCCCAGAAGATACTTTCACTACGAACTTTGAAAATGCACCATATTAAGTTAATACCTGTATAGTGCTTTGATTTTGAGAGCGCTTTACCTTCAATTTGATCCAAGCTCCTTCTGATATGTTACTAAGCTGACAACTGGAATACTGAAAGGAAGTTTCAGAATTTTGTTATTAAAAAGATAGCTTACATATTAATACTATGGTTGCAGCTGTTGTCTTCCACCTATATTAGGTAGTCTATGCAAAAAAAAAGACCAGCACAACACAGTTCCTCATAGTATTGTGTTACGGTCCCCAGATCAACACTGTTAAATGTTATACACAGGGGTCCCAAGTACTACTGGCAAGTGGTTTTTGATAGAACTAAAAGTCTGTCAGTGTTTGGAATATGCAGGAACATAGTTCAGTGGTTGTCCTTCAGAGATCAGAACCTCTCTCTTTACGCTTATAGGCCTGAATTGTGTCACCCCAAATCCATATGTTGAATTCCTAACCCTCCAGGACCTCAGAATGTGACTATGTTTGGACGTGGGGTCTCTAAAAAGTAATTAAGGTAAAATGAAGCCCTGAGGGTGGGCCCTAATTCAATCTTACCGATGTCTTATAGGAGGAGGAGATGAGGACACAGACACACACAGAGGGAGGGCCCTGTGAGGACACAGGGAGAAGACGGCATCTACACTCCAAGGAGAGAGGTTTCAGGAGGAACCAATCCCACCAACATCTTGATCTTGGACTTCCAGTCTCCAGAACTCTTAGAAAACAAATGTCTTTTGTTTAAACCACCCAGTCTATGTTATTTTTTTATGGCCACCCGAGCAGACTAGTTCAGAGGGTGAATGATTTTACCTTTTTTAGAGTTACCAGTAGATAACTTCAGCTACCTGTACTTTACCTTAAAGCTATTTGAATAGAAAACTAGAATCCACACTCCACTGTGACAGATGTTTGTCATCCCAGGACAACAGACCTCCAGGCAGACGCTGGAAGATGAGCAGCAACCGTCTTCCTAAGGTGGTCAGCCAACCTCAGGTAGATGGGAACACGATGCTTCCACAAAAGGCTGGGGGACCTGCAGAATGGAGAGAATACAGGGGCATCTGGCCAGCCAGCATGTGACATGAAACTCTTAGTCGGAGTGAGTGAGTTATTTTATAAAGCAATTCCCAAGTCTACATCTGAATATTAAGTGCAGGGGGTGAAAAGCAAATATTACAAAATTAATCTACTTAAAACAGAACCATGAATCTTATTACCTTTCCAGCCACTACATGTTAATGCTTAAGCAACAGATGTTAATCTTTGGCAAGGAAATTGTTTCCACCAGATGTTTAGCAATGCCACCCCCCACCCCCGGCTCTCCCAAAACAGAACATTAGCTTGTAGGCTGCACTGGGTTCTCCACAAACAATGCTTTGTGTGGTGTGGCTTTGTGCTCTGATGGGTCAACATTTAGAAGAATCGCGCTGACCCACATTGAGAACACAAGTAGGGAGCAGCGATTTGTTGTACACATAACTACTGTGGCAGTTGGTCCAGTGGGGATGCAGAGGTGCACAGAGGCGGCCACACGCTGACTTACAGTCAAGTCTGATCAAGCCTGCAGGTTCCCAGCACCGGGTCACCACCAACTCCCAGTGCCCATGTGGGTGGGAATTTGCCGGATGCTGGCCTCCTTAGCCTCAAGCTCTCTCTACCAGCTCCTTGACCACAGACACAAGAAGCAACTGCCCTGGTCGCAACAAGGTAAAGTGGTCCGAGCTTTGTATTCTTCCCCTCTTCCCTGTGGCAAATGTTCAATATGGGGATATTGCCTTATTATTTTAAATTAAATGTTCAGAGACCACCTGAGGCCTGAAGGTAAGCAATTTTAGGCAAAATATCCTGAATTTGGCAAGCGTTCTTCAAAGCGTAATGAAGAATATTCAGAGTCCATAATTATAGTAACCTACTGACATTATAAGCCTTCAAGTACCAGTCAGAGAAGCCTGTGGAAGAGAGCGAGGGACCCATCCACTCAGGCACCTGGGATTACACGCGTGCTCATACACACACCCCCACTCTCACACACAAGCACATACACATGCACACTCACACGTGCACACATGCTTACACACATCACACAATCCCACATACACACTCCCACAATCTTACACTCTGCACTCACTCACACACATATACTAATTCACACTAGCTCACTCACGCTTGGACACACTCACGTGCACAAACTTTGAGAGAAAGCCCCTGCCATCCTCACTGATGAGTTCCACCCCATCATAGAAAGGACTCCAAGGGTACTTGTGCTTCACCTGAGATTTGGGTTTCCATCCTCACTGCACTCTGCTCTCTTGTGTCTGGGGCCCCTGGGCCTTCCGTGGTGGTTCATCAGCAGATCAGAAGCCCCTACAGCTATTTAAATGAAAGACTAACCTACACAGTGAGAGAACCTCAGGTTCTCCTGCAAGCTGTGAGCAGGTAGCCGAATGGTGTATTCAAAGCCCAGATTCTAATTCCAGTGTCTCCTGAGTTGCACCCACAAAGTTCTGCTGTTGAAGGTCTGTGTGTTGTCTGTCCCCCCACACATGGCTGCATCCAGAGGGACACTCGGCCACTCCTCCTGCAGTGCAGATCCAGGCTCCCTGCCTGACTCTGTTTCCTGCTAGACATTTCTCTGCCCATCTTGGTCCAATCCCTTTCTCCTTCTCCCACTTCCTGCTGGCACGCTATTCCTTGAGCCCTTCGGTTCCTAATCTAGTCTCTCCCATGATGCCATCTAGGCACTGGGCACAATCTTGGGGTGCTTCATTGCTCCCACCCCCTTCCCTTCATCATCTCAATTTCATGACTTTTCTCTCAGTCCCTGCTGGAGTCACACTTGGGGGTCACTCAGCCCAGGAAGGCCATGCCCAACTTAGGAGGGCACCCAGGCATGTGGGTGGCCACTTGGCTTCTGAGCTAGAGATGAAAGAGATAAGAGGTACAGAGGTGCCAGCATCTCCATGGAGAGCTTGATGAGCAGATCCTGATGACCAGCCAAGTTTAGGAGTGTCTTTTACCTTCCAGATTCCAGGTGAACCAGAACAACCAGACTATTGTGTTCGGTGCCACCCAGAGCCTAAAATCCTGGGGGAAGGGCAGACAAGGAGACACAAGTGGTTGCAACTGAGCATGGTCGCTGCTCTGATCTCGGTGGTGGAGGAGTCTCTGATCCAGATGTGAGCACTCCCCTTGCCTCCTCCTGGGGGTGAGGGCAGGGCCTTGTCTGGGCCTCCTGGGCTGAGGTGGCAGAGATCTCCTACAAGTTGAACTCTCTAGAATGAGTGGGGTGGCCTGGGGTAGGGGAGCTGAAGGAATAGTGAAAGCAGAGTCCAAAGAAGGCCCCATGAGGAGAGGGTAAGGCCCAGGTGGAAAGGCAGGTGGGCTGGGAACAAGGGGCAGGCAGAGTCCAGGCTCATCTCCCCTGTACCCTTCTGCCTCACCTCAGTTGCCTGGACCCCAAGACCCTCAGAGGACAACACCATCTTCCTAGGGCCTCCTCTGTTCCTAAAAGCAGCCCCCATTGAAGGTCTACACCCCTCACCAGGGCAAGGGGATTTCCAGCAAGGCACATCTCTTAGCAAAGCTCCCATGTGATCCACACGAATTTTCTTGCACATCAGGCATTGAAGACAGTTGCCCATGGGACACTTGGCAAGGAGTGGGATTCCCAGCCGCTCCACGAAGAGGAGGCTCCCCGGCCATTTGAAAGAGGCAGGAGTGAGTCTTCAAGCCCCAAGTCAATCTAGATGGTCAGGAAAGGGCAGAGGATGGACAACTTGTCTACTAAACCCAAGGCCAGCTCCTGAACAGTGGTGGAGCTCCCGTTGAGGGTTTGGAGAGAGAACTGCCATTGTCAGAACAACACTTCTAGAAATGCACTGGCACGAAATTGCATGCAGTCTAAAGAAAAATGGACTGAAAGTACTCACTGTCAAGACCTGGATCTAGTGTCCTGTTCTCTCTTCTTACCCTTCACTCTGGGAGGGACAGAATTCCGCTCCCAGGGCTGTTAGCTGGTCAGAGCAATTCTTCCTTTCATTTCCTCTTCAACTTTTCCCATCCCTCCCCCTCCCATTCCCCCGCTCCTTTCTTCCGTTCTTGCCTTCTTCCTCCTTCGCTCTTCCTTCCTCCCTCCCTCCCTTCCTTCCTATTCCCCACTTTCTCTTATTTTCCTCTTCCCTCTCCCCTTTTGATCCCTCTTCTCTTTCTTTTCTTCAAGTCAACAACTTCATACTCAGGGGCGTGTGGTCATAAAGAACGCAAAGACACTACGTAAATTGTGAAAATCCGGCAGTTCTCATAATTTTTGGTCTGAAGGCTCTTTTATGCTCTTAAAAGAAACTACGTGAATCAGGACTAAGATCTATTGCGAGTCCACAGAGGCGGCATCCAGAGGTGGCTGCAGAGGGACGGCGGGCCTGGGGCTGGGGCTCCAGAGCCTGGAACTGGGTCCCCCCGCCTCTCTCATCCCTCTCTCCCCCCTCCGTCATACGCCCAGGGCTCCTCCCATCTCTGTTCCGCCCCTTCACTGCACACCGGATCCTTCTGCTCACTTGTTCTTTCTTTAAGAAAATGAGATGTTTATAAAGCTTTTGTTTTATTTCATTCTAGACATTGTTTCTTCTTAATCAAATATTATTTATTATCCTTTCTCAATAAAGTTTTAAGATTCACATATTTATACATTAAAGTAAGAAACACTATGATATGTATTTAGTCATATATTAGCCAATAAAAATCACTATTGAATAAATATTTTTCTTATTTTAGCTGTAAGGTAAAAAATGACAAACGCACTCTTACCAGAAATAAGCATCTACTGTATTCAATAATATAAAATGTTCATAATGGGTAATCCGAGGACTAGACACCACTAAGGTATGTCCTGTTACTTCTTTCTTTGATTTGCTTCATACAGTGTGTTTTGGGTTAGGTTAGTAATAAAATGTTCTGCATTCACTAGCCCAGTGGTTCTCTTAATTTTTGGTCTCAGGACCCCTTTATATTCTTAAAAATTGTTGAAGATCTCAAAGAGCTTTTGTTTATGTAGGTTTAATCTATTAATTTTCATCATATTAGAAATTAAAATTGAAAAAATATTAATTATCTATTCATTAATTTAAAAATGAAACCATGGCATGTTAATGTATATAATATATTTTTTATGAAAGTAACTATATTTTCCAAAACAAGAAAGGAAATAGTGAGAAGGCTGGCATCATTTTATATTTTTGCAAATCTTTTTCACATCTGGTTTAATAGAAGATGACCAGATTTTCACTCTGCTTCTGCATTTAATCAGCTAGGAGATCTCAGCCCTGTGGCCTCTGGAAAAGCCCACCATCCACACGTGAGACAATGGATTAGCATACAAAGGCAACTAATGTCTTTGTATTATTGTGGATGTTGCTATGAAAATGGACGAGTGCATGATGTGCAGAGAGGTGAAGCTTGGTAAATACAGTTGCAAGAAAGTGGAATGTTCTCATCATATGCAGAGAGTTGGGTGTTGGAAATCAGTGAGTTATCAGGAAAACAAACTTTTAAAGATACTGCTAGGGATTATTTAGTACAGTCCTCTCAATTTTCAAAAAGAGAAACTGATATGTGGGTAAGTTTATGTAACAACCAAATTCACATATCAGCTGAAGAAGTGGGCCTAGAAGCCAGATCTCACAGAGCCTGACCAGGGCACCATCCATCACAGCACTCTGCTTTTCCAGCTACTGTATTTGCACAAATCCTTGCAATTCATGAATTCTTCTTCCATTTTCAGCAGATTTCAGGAGTATTCCACGCAGTCCCGTTACAATGTGAGGTCCAGGGAACTTCACAGACTGGCCTAGGAACTTAACCCCAGTTTTCCATTGGATTGCATTCTGAATGCCAAGCTCACTTGCAGGTAATGTGTAAGCGAGCTATCTACTTCTCAGCTGTGGGATTCCCACAACACGGTTTAAGGGGTCCTCTGCTTACATTCGTATCTGTGATAACTACCCCGTGATGTTCGGAGTCAAGAGCTGATTGTGTCCTCACTCAGCCACCCACAAGGTGCATGGACCTCTCTGAACATTAACAACAGCATCTATGAAAGGAGGAAGATAAAGCAGTTCATGAAAGTTTTCAAGGTTAGCAGAAATCATTGCTTACACTGACCCCATTCCTTACAAAATGGGATCTAATGGAATCTTCCTGGAGCCTTACTGCAAATTCCAGAGATGGAATGTCTCCCGCTAGTGAATTGTGCATACATATTTTTCTAGACGGTAAAAAATATTTTTAACATTGTGTGTTATGTACAGGATAATAAGCCTGACATGATTGTCTACTAATTATTAAAATTATAAGGGCTAGCTTGCCATCATTGTGCAGTTTCCAATCCACAAATATAAAGCAACACCCCTTTACCGATTAATTGCTTTTACTACTCAGTTTTGGTTTAACTGTATTTTTGGGGCTGTTCTCTGTGTTGAGGTTGGCATCTCTGTTTCTCCAAATGCCTACCTCTGTGTGGACTCGCCTGGTCTCCATTTAGTCCAGCTGCACGTGGGTACACACTCTCTTCTCACCTGGAGGCAAGCAGAGAGGGCCAGAGGAAAGAAGTGGCCTCATGATTTGAAACAGAAAAAGACAGATACTCGTGCTCTGGCGCCCCTGGTAGCTGCCAGGGTAGTCATTAGAGGTTAAATGAACATGTCTTTGTAGAAAAGGGTTATAAATGGTAATGTTTTGTCAACTTTTGACAGCAAAATTTCCTATCTACCCTCATCCTCCACATAATTATCAATCTGGAGCTAGGCCCTCTTTCTGGGACATCATGCCATCCAAATCTTCCACAGGACCTCATTGCCAACACGTCTGCCTGTTGACTTTGGCAGTGAGCGGGATCAGCGACCAAGCTCCTTGAAGCGATTTGTCCTGTAATTGCTCCAGCACTCGGATGCTGCCGCTGCCTCTCCACAGACTGCATAACTTCATCTCTTATCCTGTGACTCCTGGAGAATAAGATGAGAATCTCTTAAAGATATTAAAATAAGCTCCGAGGCTTAGGATGTTCCATCCACATCTGCTGATAACCAGAAAAAAAGAGAACAGTGGCAGATAGAAATGTAGGATTTTGTGTGACGCGAAAAGACTGGGTTGGCATAGCCAGATCAAAAATCTTTCTTTTTTTTCCTAAAGTGTTGTGATAAAATATGTCCTTGGGCACTGTCAAGGAAAGAGACACGTTCATTGCTGGGACCCTGAAGGCCATTCTATGTCACCTGCTAAGCTTTTCTTTGTGGGGTGAGTGTGTGGGTGTATGCACCTGGAAATCTTTTTTTCCCTCTTCCTTTGCTGGTATCAATTGTCTTGCTGGCGTCCTCTGTTTAAGGACTTTAAGTCTCATAATTTAATAAGCGCAGATAGAGTGAGTCGTCTGTGCGTTGATCCTGATATTAATAAACCGTGATCCAAAACTAAAATTCTAAAAGGATGGTGTGCTATCTCCTTCTCCCTGCTTTAATACGGGATGTAAATTGACCCTCTGTACTTTGCGAGATCAAGCTCAGGGCTCAATTTAGATTTGCGCACAGTCAAAGTTCTTAAAGACCCGAGCTCTATTCAAATGGAAGGTTTTCACTGCACACACAGCCTTAATCAAAAGTAGAGCTGTATAGAATGGTTTAAATTTAATCCAAATCTCGGTGAATTTCGTGAATCTGCCTGCTCAACCTTCACGCGAGTGGGCTCATAAACGCTATTTCTGCGTTTATGCACGATGGAATGTGACTGCCGCCATGCCCAGCTCTGCCACAGATGCCGCAAACAAAGTGTTCTCTTGCCTCCACGGGATTTTTATAGCATCAGCAAAGTAAAACTCATTTTATTGATTGATAATGGGTAATAAAGTATGACTTTTCCTTCAGTTGGTTTCACTGGTAACTAGCTTGGGCCGTGGACAGGAAGATTAGAAATCTGATGATCCAAAAAAGACAATACATGTGCAATCACGGAGAATTCATTGTGTGTGTGTGCGTGTGTGTGTGTGCACTCAGATGTGAGGTTGTGGGGTCTCGGGTCAGAGAGGGCTTTGAGAGAGAGGAAAAAACTCTGCATTCAATTAAATATGTGGGGTGCTATTTCACACTGGAGTAGAATCGTTTATCTCACACAAGCAGAAAGTACCAAAATTTACCTAAGTTTTAGAATTTTAAAAATATAATAGGCAATATGTAGCAGTTTTGAAACTTCATTATTAAATTAAACATACCTTTACCGTCTCTTCCAGAACTATCTTAAAAAAAAAAAAAAAGTCAAACAAAAGTGAAGGGCCATTTGTCAAGGAGTTTTAAAGGAGACTTGAATTGAAAGTCAGTTAACCCTTCTGTATAAAAATAACTTTGAATATTCCAAATGCATTCAGAGAAAATTAATTTTCAAGAATAAATCAACTTATGAAGGAAGGCACACAAGAAGGCAGTGGAAAGAAGAGAAATGGTAAGAAACGGCTTTTGACTTGAACAAAGTGAAATGTTTGCATGTTACACACACCTCTACGCTGGCCCTGAACAGTGTTGTGATGGGGAAAATTGCATTTAGTCGGCCATTGGAGTAGCCGGCCCAGGACACACAGCACCAGTGCGCAGCCCTCAGCGAGGTCTCTCATTTTGGCTGTCAACTGGTTGGGCATTTCAGTTCTTAGAGACACCTGAGCTCCTGCTCTGTGTCCATTCTCTCTTTACGCTGCCATGTGGGTCCCCGATAATTGCATTAACAGACCAATAACCTGTGCCTCGTGGCTGACTGGAGAACATCACTGAACCCTCACCTGCGTTTAAAACCCCCTAGACCATTTTCAGACAGGGAATACCCACTGCGCTCCCTGGCACAGGCTTTTTGGCCTTTTTCCCGTAGTTCTGCACAGCAAATGTTATTTTGTATTATGCCAGAGAGAGGTGGTAGAAATCAAACTTAATTATCAAAGAATTTTCTTTTAATTCAATATTTTTAATCGGATTTGTTGAGATATAATTTACATACAATAAAAATCAGCCCTTGAAGCCCTCAGTCCCTGGGTTTTGACAAAGGTTTACAGTTGTGTAACCACCACCACAATTACCACACAGAACAATTCCACCAAACCCACAAAGTCCCCTTGTGCCCTTTGTAGGCATTTCTTCCCCCACCCCAACTCCTGGCAACAACTGATCTGATTTCTGTCCCTAGGTTGGCCTGTTCCAGAATGTCACATCAATGGGATTGTATACTTGGTACCCTGTTGTGTCTAGTTTCTTTCTCTTAGAATTACACTTTGAGATTTACCGTATTCTGTGCGTCTGTGTTCTGTGTGTATTTCTACAGATTTACTGCTCCTTTTTATAGCTGAGTTGTATTGAATTGTATGAATATACCAAAACTTGTTTATCTGTTCCCCAGTTGATGGACAATTGGGGTGTTTCCACATTGTGGCTATTATGAATAACGCTGCTAAGTACATTTGTGTCAAAGTGTATGTGTGGATGTAGGTTTTAGCTTCTCTTGAGTAAATACCTAGGAATGAAGTGGCTGGATCACATGGTAAGTGTATGTTTAACTTTGATAAAGTGCCCAGCTGTTTTCCAAACTGATTTCACCATATTGCATTCCCCCCAGCAGTGTAGGGGAGGGACAGTCGGTTTGCATAGTTGCTAGCGGTTGGCATTGTCCACTTTTCTCCCACTATTTTTAGACATTCTAATAGATGTGTAGTGGTGTCTCATTGTGGTTTAATTCATGTTTTCATAATGACTAATGGTGTCGAGCATCTTTTCACATGCTTATTGGCCATTCTTACATCTTTTTTGGTAAAGTGTTTATTCAAATCTTCTAGTGATTTTTTTTTAGAGAAGTTTTAGGTTCACAGCAATATAGAGTAGAAAGTAGAGAGTTCCCACACACTCACAGCCTCCTCCACGATCAACACCCTCCACCAGAGCAGTATGTTTGTTATAATTGATAAACCTACATAGACACGTCATCACCCAAAGTCCATAGTTTACCTTAAGGTCCACTCCTGGTGTTGTGCATTCTATGGGTTTGAACAAATATAGAATGACATGTATCCACTATTAGAATCTCATGCAGAGTAGTTTCTATTCAGCTCTAATAATCCTCTGTGCCGTGTCTATTCATCCCTTTCTCCTCCCAACCCATGACAACCACTGATCTATTTACTGTCTCCAGAGTTTTGCCTTTTCCAGAATGTCATATAGTTGACATGTATATCATACAGTATGTAGCCTTTCCAGATTGGCTTCTTTCATTTAGTAACACGCATTTAAGATTTCTCCATGTCCTTTCATGACTTGACAGCTCTTTTTTTTTTGACTCTGAATAATATTACATTATCTGGATGTACTACAGTTTATCTATCTCTTGAAGGACACTTTGGTTGCTTCTAGGTTTGAGCAATTGTGAATAAAGCTGCTATAAACATCCATGTGCAGGTTTTGTGTGGACTTAAGTTTTCAACTCATTTGTGTAAACACCAACTTGCAAAATTCCTGGATCATATGGTAAGAGTATGTTTAGTTTTGTAAGAAACCTCTAGACTGTCTTCCAAAGTGGCTGTAACATTTTGCATTCCCACCAACAATGAACGAGCGTTTCGGTTGCTCCACATCCTCGCCACCATTTGGTATTGTCAACATTCTGGATTTGGGCCATTCTAATAGGGACATCAATATGGGTTTTTACAGCAAACAGATCCTATGTTCTCCTTACTGTTGGGGATGAGAATGAACTAGAGCCGAGTCTAGAAAGCACTGCACTCAGGCTCTGAAAACTTGAGGCGTGGAGAACAGGTCTTCGGGGGCCACCATTGGACCACTTTTGCTGCTTCAACTCATTTTCCTAGACTGAGCTTCTTGTTAAAGACAGCACTTGCTTCCCACATCTCCCAATTTACTTCATTTTTACCCATTGGTAGACAGACATACAACTCTCCCTATGCCCAGAAAGAGGGAAAAAATAGCCAGGAAAATGTCAAAATCTGAAATTGGAACTAGACCCACCATATTTGACTCCTATGTTCAGAGTTTTCCATTTTACATCAACTCAGCCCAAAATAAGGTAAACTTGTCTGTAAAATTCAGACTGAATATTATACTGCGATATAAATTATTTAAATTGATCCAATCATCTTGTAATCACTAAACTTTTACTGGAAATATCAAATATATGATGACTGACAAATTATCTTTATTGGGCCTTTAATTGTTTTCCACGTGTAGATGTGGACAGAAATGCAAAGCAAGGTTGGCTCTCCGATCCCTTCCCTCCCTGCCCCCGTTCTGTGTCCTTTCCTACTAGAACAATTGACAAGAAGATAAAAAGTGTTTACTTCTTACTGAAGAGGAACCCACTTGAGCGGAATACTCAGGTGTGTGTTCTCACCCTCCAGGTCTCCTCACCTTGGAGGGTGACCTGGTCTAGAGTTTGGACCACTGCCCCATGTGTGTGCACCCCTTCTCCATCCTCTGTTTTGGGTTTTCACTTGTCTCTCTTCCTTTCCTACCTGACCGCTGCCTGCTCATGATCCCACCAGAGCTGGCTACCTTCCCATCCCAAGCTCGTCCTGCCTCTCAGGAATCCCTGCCCCAGGTCTTTAGAAGTTTGTTTAAATGTCCCACTTCTCTGTTTCTGGGCATACACTAGACCCCCGAATTGTTTTACTTTTAACGTGAGATTACAGGGCAGCAGCTTGTGATGGTAAATAGAAGATGTATGTTTCTAATGCTTGGAGATGGAGTCCAAGCCCAATTCAAGCAGGAATGGAGGGATGCTGTCAGGACAGGCACCAGCTGAGTGCCAGAGAGAAAGACAGTGACTCCCTGTTTCTGCAGCACGGAAGGAAGTCGTGGCTAGAAGGAAGGGTGCGCCATCAGCAGGTCCCAGCATGATGCAAAGGGGATGCCTGCAAAGGGGGTGTCATGTGTAGGATGAAAACATTGCGAAGCAAGTCAGATTTTCTTCCTAAAATAATCAGTAAACATGTGGCCAGAGCAAGGCCAAGGAAAAGGCTAATGATGTAAATGTTGCTCTTCTGAATTTTTGTACCGCCTGAAACAAAAAGCACCTGAGATTTCCTAACAATTTATAGGAACGTGTGTGTGTGTCTGCTTCACAGGCAGGACCATGTCCTTTTAATAAATAGTGAATTACATGTCCAAATCTTTCACACAAGGTCTTGATGTGGACCTGCGGAAATTCAGCTTTGTCCTGCCCCTACCACGTGGTTCAGCTGCTTGTGCCTTTGTCTTAGCCCACTGGACCGCATTTGTCCTCACAGTTTCAAAAATACCACCTGGAGTATGGCTCTTTTACTTCATATCTTGAGTAGCCAAGTTTTCTGTCTCCTGAAGTTAACGTCATGAGGGTTTCTTTTTAGTTCAAACTCTATTTTCACGTTGACACAGCACCAAAGGAGTATTTTAGAAGAGAACTAAATCCCAGTTACAGATGTGTTTATTTTCATTAAAATTTTACTTACGGGAATAATTTTATCTTAAAGTCTTGTGTGTCTCTCAGTCTCAACACAATGCACTCCAGCTACGACTTATCTGTGAGTATCATCTCTGATTCCATCCCCATGAAATGCGCTGAAGGGAAACTACGATTGGACCAAAATTCAGCCTTCTTGGCCATCCTGTTCTAAACATTGCATGGTTCTCTGCTCTGTTTGGTAGGGCCTTTAGGTATAGAGATTATGTTTTTAGATCAGCATCCAAAGGGGTGATCATTGTCATTCATCTTCTTGGTGTCAGGGACCCGTAATTCTAGTCTAAGGAGGAGAAGATGAACCTGTACCATCCTGCCACAGTGCGGGCATTAAAACCTGGTGGCTTACTGCAGGGAGGAAGGAATCAGTAAAGAGCCTGGAAAGTGAAGAGGAGAAAGAAATAAAGGGAACATGTGCTCAGGATCTGAAGTAGAGCTACGCCTCCCAATAGAAAGAGAACACACAGCAAGGAGGCCCCTGGGAGTGTCAGCCCATTACGCGGTTATGATTGTGGAGATGGCGCTGTTCCCCCAGGGGATGCATTAGCATTTGAGGCCGTTAAAATCTTCATACATCGGATCATTGATATTTACTCACACCATTTAAGCTGTCATTAAAACAGACAACTAAATAATTCACAGTTTTATTTTCCTGCGTTGGTTTTCAGGAGATCTGTAAATCTGAAAGATGTTTCTCATCATTTTATATTACATTTAGCTCTTTAAAACCTAGACTCTTTTCCCTAAACTTTGGCAGTAGTCGTTTTTACATAAGTAATCCTTTTTTTATTGTGATAAAATATACATCACGTACAATTTACCACTTTAACCATTTCTAAGTGTACAGTTTTATGGCATTAAGTATGTTCACATTGTTGTGCAACCATCATCACCATTCGTCACCATTCGTCTTCCCAAACTGAAACTCTGTCCCCATTAAACAACAACTTCTCATTCCTCCCTCCCCCCAGCCCCTGACAACCACCATTCTACTTTCTGTCTCTATGAATTTGACTACCCGAGGTATCTTATATAAGTGGAACCATGTAGTTGTCCTTTTGTGACCAGCTTATTTCACTTAGCGTAATGTCCTCAAGCATCATCCATGTATGAGCATGTACCAGAATTCTCTTCCTTTTCAAGGCTGCATAATGTTCTATTATATGTATGGACCCCATTTTGTTTATCTATTCATCTTTTGGCGGACATTTGGGTTGCTTCCACCATTCGGCTATTGTGAATAATGCTGCTGTTAGCATGGGTATACAAATATCTGTTCACGTCTCTGATTTCAATTCTTTTGGGTATATGTTCAGAAGCGAAATTATTAGGTCATGTGGTAATTCTAAGTTTAATTTTTTGAGGAACTACCATAACTTTTTCCACAGCAGCTGCACCATTTTACATTTCTATGAGCAATGCACAAGGATTTCAATTTCTTCACATCCTACCAAGCCTTGTTATTTATTTATTTTGTAATAGCCATCCATAAGCATATAAAGTGGTATCTCATTCTGGTTCTGATTTGCATTTCCCTAATGATTAGTGACACTGAGCATCCTTCCATGTACTTATTGACTATTTGTATGTCTTCTTTGGAGAAATGTCAGCGCAAGTCCTTTGCCCATTTTTTAACCAGGTTGTTGTTTGCTGTTGCTGAGTTATAAATAATAATATTCTCCCTACAGTTTTCAAATTCACATTTCTCCTTCAACAGTTTGTGAAGGAGATGCATTGGGTACAGGCCAATGTCCTTATTTTGGAGTTAGAACCTCTTCGAAACATGGATTTCAGCCTTATCTGTGGTGTCACCTGAGGGAAGCTGCCTCAGAGATCTGTGCTTTGGTGCAAAACTGGGGTGTGATAATAATTTCCTCATTAATGAGGTAACGTATGTAAAAGTTCCCTATGCCGTGTCTGGTACATGGTAAGTACTCAATTAATTTTAGTTGAATCTGAATATGAATTCTTTTTAGAATATTCTATGACTGTACTATATTTCTGAGAGCCAGAAAAAAAACAAAGAAAAGAAATACAATTATCTGACATAAGATAAGTTAGTAGTGTGTTTTATTCTGTAATGTAATAATAAAGTGAAAGGGCAAGATAAGTGAATTTAATAAAATACTGTACAACATTGAGTGTTTGTATATATTAATGGTGTATTTAATGCGTAAAATATTGTGTATGTAGTAGATAGAGATAATTAATTTTATTTCTTGCAAGAACCTGCTGTGTTTCTCCTGGTCGTAGACTCTTTGCTAAGGCAGCTGTAAACGACTCTCATTGTGGGAAGAGAAAACAAATTGTTTGTTTTTACCTGAATAAATGGGGCCACTCTGCTGGTGAGCACTTGATATTTTTTTCTCAGAAAGTTGAGAAAAGAAAACTTTTCAACAAAACAATATAATGCTTTCCAAAGTCTGTCGCAGGAGATCATGTTCTGAAAACATGATTGAAAAGAAGTGTGGATATTTATAGTTTTTGGATATCTAAGGTATTTTTTCCACTAATTAACGTTCTCTGAGAACCATAGTAAGGTTGAATGTGCTGGCATAAAAAAGTAGGAAGTTTACTCTGTTTCTTCTTTGTTCGACACCAAGATGGACCAAAAATGGGGTGGAGGTAGTTATATTTGTATTAAAGACCATTTAAAAATATCTCTTTTCCAGGGCTGCCCAGTGCTGTAGTGGTTAAGTTCAGAGCCCTGGGGTCACAGGTTTGGATCCCAGGCACAGACCTACACACCACTTATCAAGCCATGCTATGGCGGCATCCCATATACAAAATGGGATGGGCATGGATGTTAGGGCCAATCTTCCTCACACACACACACACACAAAATCTCTTTTCCTTCATGAATGGTTAACATAATATACTTTACACATTACATAGAAGGGCACAGAGGTGCCATGTTGATGTAGGAGGCGATTATCTTGGGTGTAAAGAATCCCACAAACCAATGCCCAGTTTGTGCCCTGGCCCCTAAACCCTCCCACTGCCTGTGCTCCACGCAGCCCCCGGGCACCTCACCATCCCACAGCCCTCCTCTGCAGTGTCTCATCTCACTTCCACTGTCACTGTGGCCTGTTCCCTAGCAAGCCATCTGAATCCAGGGGATAGCCTGGTTATGTGGCCAAGGAACACTATCGGGGCATGAGTGCCTGTCGTCTGAGTCTTCCACATCCCATGAGTTAGCATGAAGTCATGTTTCCAGTGATGGAATTCCTTCTGATGGCAGACACATTTCCTGTGCCTGGAAGAGTGGAACCTCCTAAATTAAATCCTTTAGGCTTAAGTATATCCGTCTTACCTTCCCCCTCCACCAACACACACACACAAATGCACACACATGTGCTATGAAACAGAGGCATGGCAGAGTTTAGAAGATACAAGAAAGGAAAAAATCTTAATTAGATTTAAAAACTGTAATTTTGAGAAAAAATAACTAAGTCAACTTTTAGCCCATTAGCAACTGACAAATGGCAAATTTTGCCTATCTCTGGCTGCTTTGGCCATTTGGGTCACTAATTGCCTTAATCAATCTATAGCTGAAGTCAGTCACCTCCAAGTTAAAATAATTTACAGATGAATTGTCATTGCCTTTCTCCATATACATCTAGGTTATTGGATTCAGACCACTGCAAATGTCTGTAAACATGTTTGTCATCTGGAGATGAGAGGACAAAGTTAACAGGCTCATTTCTTCTTCAATGTTGCATGTATCATTTATTCAGTCATTTGTTCATTTAGCAAATATTGACTGGGTATAAGCTTAATGCTAGGTGCAGGTTGGCACTAGGCATCTTCAGGTCAACTACACACTGCCCTGGTCTTTGGGGATGAATAGTCCTCAGTGCCGCCCAGCAGAACTTGACGTGATACTGCAAGCATTCTGCATCCGCATCATTCAATATGGTGGCTGCCAACCTGGACAACAGACATCATTTATTAAAACTTCCTGGTACAACAGAAAAACTGAATTTTTATTTTCATTTAGTTTTAATTAATTTAAATTTAATGAAGAATGGATATTAGACTAGGGGCTACTGTACTGAATAAAGTATGTCTAGACAGAGATGCAGACAAGTCAAGAGGCAGAATGACTTGTGATAAACATGATATTGCAGGCAAAATAAGCTCCTCTTCTCCAAAAAACAAACCCTGCGTGGAGCTGGCCCACTGGCGCAAGCAGTTGAGTGTGTGCGCTCTGCTGCAGCAGCCCGGGGTTCACCGGTTCGGATGCCGGGTATGAACTGACCCACCGCTTGGCAAGCCATGCTGTGGCGGCATCCCATATAAAGTGAAGGAAGATGGGCATGGATGTTAGCCCAGGGCCAGTCTTCCTCAGCAAAAAAAAAGAGGAGGATTGGCAGATGTTAGCAGAGGGCTGATCTTCCTCACAAAAAAAAAAAAAAAAAACTTGTCAATATGGTAGTTTACATGATACAGAGAAATTAAATTGTAGGTGGAATTAAAGTTGCTAATTCAGCTAATTAGCTGACTTTAAAATGGGGAGATTATCCTGGATTATCTAGGTGGAGCCAATGTTACCACAAGTATCCTTCAAAGTAGAAGAAGGAGGCAAAAGAAGAGAGTCAACCAGAGGGAATATAATTCAAAGAGAAAGGCACAGAAAGAGGCAACGTTGCTGGCTTTGAAGACGAAGGAAGGGCCCTAAGCCGAGGAACACGGGCAGCCTGTAGAAGCTAGAAAAGACGAGGAAACAGATTCTTCCCCGGAGCCTCCAGAAAGGAACACAGCCATGCAGACACCTTGATTTTAGCCTGGTGAGACCATGCGTGACTTCTAACCTCCAGAAGTGAAGGAAGATATATTTGTGTTGTTCTAATTCAATAGATGTGTGGTAACTGTTACAGCAGCAACAGAAAACTAACACACATGGCAAGAGAGGCACTTCGATATGAAGAGTCCCACTCTGCTTTGGGGGCGGTGGTCATGATGACACTGCCTGCAGAAGAAAAGTCAGCCAAACTTGGACTTGAGGGAACACGTATTTTGACAGCAGGGAGGGCATGTGCAGAGGATGGAGGTAATAGGACGATTGGCAAGTGCCAGGAAGGAGAGGAACCTGGATACGTGTGTGAGGGGATGTGCTAAGGGACAGGGTCCCTCACCCACTGAGATCCACTGCCAGAGCCCTGCTGCATATACTTAGGCAAATGAATTTCAATTTATGAGATTATCCACCCTACTTTAAAAACAGTGCCTGCAAAATTCCAAGATTTAGAATATGTGGTCATCCAAACACATTCAAATACATTCATGGGCATTAATGATGTGAGCTAAAGAAAACAAACCAAGGATTTTCCTTAATAGCACCGCTGGCAGCACAGTCCCTCACCTATCGTTCATTCTCTTAGAATGGACCTCGCAGTGGTCAATGTCCTGGAGTGAGCCTGAGCATGAGGACTCCCTCGTTCCCTTCCCTTCTCTCTGCCAGAGAAGTAAATACAGCTCAGAGAGCAGTTCAACAAGGACTAACCACAGACTCCGTGAATACCTGCTTCTCTATTCGTGTCCAATGGCAGTGTGGTTTATGCCAGTCGTAGAGGGCAGCACAGCCTCAGAGGAGGTTGGCATATCAGCATGTGAAGGCATCGGGGAGTCTCTGGATTTCTCTCCCAAGCCCTCCTTGTCTTAGACCATTCAGGCTGCTGTAACAAAGTGCCACAGTCTAGGGGGCTTTTAAACAATAGACATTTATTTATTCCTCACAGTTCTGGAAGCTGAAAGTCCAGCATCAGAGTGCCAGCATGGCTGGGTTATGGTGAGGGCCTTCTTCCAGGTTGCAGACAGCTGACTTCTCTCTGTGTCCTCACATGCTAGAAGAGAGTGAGCTAGCCCTCTGACCTCTTCTTATAAGGGCACTAATCCCATTCATGAGAGCTCTACCCTTGTGACCTAATCACCTCCCAAACTCCCCACCTCCTGCTGCCATCACATTGGGGATTAGGATTTCAATGCACGAATTTTGGGGAGTCACAAACATTCAGATAATTTCACAGCTCTCGTGTGGTCACCCAAGTGCTCTCTGAACCCCTCTGGGGACAATAAGTTTTGTACAAATTTTTCCATTTCGTCAATCAATATTGGTTAGGAGCTGTTGTGTGGCAGCCCTTCAGGAGCTGTTGAGAACACAGATATGGAAGCAATGGAAATAGGCTCTGTAATCCATGTCTGAAAACAGCCCCAATGGTGCCCCCTCTCTGAATGCACGTGCTGCCCCCCCTCACTTTAAAAGTGGAGTGAACACCCCCAATTGTGGGCTGATCTTGTGATTTCCTTTGCCCAAGAGAAGGCAGCATAGGTGACATCCTGGGGCTTATCAAGATGTCCAACATAGACTAATGAGATATTAGAGGCCACCTGGGGAGAGGCAGTGGAGGATGAGAGACCATCCTGAGGTACCAGCTCCTGCCGAGCCCCCAGCTGGAGGAGCTGCACGAGGGACCCCTGCCAACCTGTGCTGGAGCCAAAGAACAACCCAGTTGAAAAATAATGAATTGTTGTTTTGAGGGACTACAGTTTGGGGTGATTTGCAACACAGCAATAGGTACTTGAAATAATCTTTAAGCATACAGAATTATAGTTTAGTAAGAAAGATACACATTTGTTGTTTTTTTAATTCAGTGGGAGTAAAGCTGGATAAAAAGGTATTAGAGGAAAAGTCAACTAATAGACCCAAGTGAAGAAAAACTTCTCTGGTCTAGAAGGTCGTAGAAGATTCCAAAAGGCAGTCATCTCAGGCAAGATTAGAAGGATGAGTTGGAAACGTCTCTTCCACGGCGTGGTTAACATGTTGCAGTCATAGACCATCACTAATGACAATGTTTTCACATAGAATTTTATTTTTAATATTTTATATTCATTTAGTGACCAATTTTAATTAGACCTAAAATTTTCAATGTTAAATTTACTTCAGAAAATACCTTTCAATATTTCTTATTTAAAAAAACATTTTAAGCAAATATTAAAGGTTAAGGTATATTTCTCATGAGAATTCTATTTTCTGTCAAAAGCTGTTTCAGGAGTTACAGAGCTAGGAGGAGTAAATTATGATGGCCAGAGTAACATTAGAATAAAGAATGAGTTAAGGTATAAGCTTAGATTACATTTTATATAATTTTATTTTCCAGAAATACTCAAGATGAATTATAGTTAACAACACAATAGGAAATTCTCATACTAATGTTTTGTTTTTGTTCTTGTTTTTTGTGAGGAAGATCAGCCCTGAGCTAACATCCAATGCCAATCTTCCTCTTTTTGCTGAGGAAGACCGGCCCTGAGCTAACATCCGTGCCCATCTTCCCCTACTTTATATGGAACGCCGCCACAGCATGGTCTGACAAGTGGTGCCTTGGTCCACACCCAGGATCCGGACCTTTGTACCCCAGGCAGCTGAAACGGAGCGCCTGGACCTTTTTGCTACGCCACGGGGCCGAGTCCCATGACAATGATTTTTTTAAAGAGTAAAATTAGCACATTCTTTACCTTTATCCTTTAAAAGAGTGTCCTTTTGTGTGTCTATTGAAAACACAAGGTGCTAGAAATATATCTCAATGCCACTTGGGAACGAAATGTTGTATTTTATCCCAAAAGTCAGTTTATTTCCCCATTAGAATTCAAAGCACAAGCTACCACTCCCACTTCCTGTAGGGTGGCTTCTTTCGGGTCACCCGTTCTCCCTAGGGCTTAGTCACCCCATTGGCCAAAGAGCAATGAGGATCTCTCACGGGGTGACGTTAGGACTACACTGGGAAACATATGTGAAAGCCTTTGTACACTGTAAAGTGCTTTGAAAGTACAACATGGTATCACGATTAGTGTAGTCTTCCATGGAAGAAATTCAGTTCTAGATGCTATTCCTGGATATTTGGGTTCAATATTGCTGAAACAGGCTTAGTTGAAACAGTGCCATAAGATATAAAGAAAGAAACAAGCAAGCAAGGTAAGTAAAATCTGTTCAAGTGAACAGTAACAGCTAATAGATTACTCCAGGAAAACCAGATTCTCGGTGAGCCTAGGTTGTCATGGTCGGGGGAGGGTTGGGTGGCCCAAGACCATCATGGCAAATTCCCAAGTGAGATTTTAAGTCTTTTAGCAATTGGTTAGTGGATTGAGAGGGAGATAAATCTATTTAAATACACCATCTGAAAGTTGAGCTCTCTTTAATTATAATGACCCAGATGGAAGTTTCCAGAAATCCCTCAGCCGTCTCCTGTTGTGCTCAAGGGTTTGGATTCCATCATGAAATGGTGTGTAGATTAGACTTTCCCAAACGATTTTCCCAAAGCGACACCCTAACTGGAAATGGTCCCAGCCTTCACACATGGATAAATGCAGCCTTTAACAGTTATATGTATCCTGCTATGGACTAAAGTGTGTCCCTCAAAATCTGTATGTTCAAGCCCTAACCCCCAATGTGACTCTATTTGCAGTAAGGAAGTAATTAAGGATAAATGAGGTCGTAAAGGCAGGGCCCTGATCTGATAGGATTAGTGTCTTTATAGGAAGAGACACCAGAGTGTTCCCTTTCTCTCTCTCTCTATTTCTCTCTCTCTCTCTCTCCCCCCTCTGTGTGAGGACACAGCCACAGCAAGAAGGCAGCCGTCTACAAGCCAGGAAGAGAGCTCTCACCAGGAATCAAAACTGCACGATGTCGATTCTGGACTTCCAGCCTCCAGAACTGTGAGAAAACAAACTTCTGTTGTTTAAGCCGCCCGTCTGTAGTATTTTGTTGGGGCGGCCTGAGCCGATGAAGACAGATTTCACTAAATTCTTAGAAAGTCTCTTTGCACACTCAATGTAATTCAAGAGGAAGGCCCAGCTGATTTGCTATGACACTGTAATTATGTTATTGAATATTCTCTCTGGTATCTGCAGGCTGCTCCCTTTCGCATCTACAATGTGTTGATATGTATCCAAAGATAATAAAACTCTCAAAATGTTAGAGGAAGAAGTCATTATACATAAAATATTTTAAGGCAGAGCCAATTTTATATCAGAGGTTGGTGTCCCAGACATGCACTTAGAGTGAGCGGTGATTTTTCTTTCTTTAAAAATAAACCTGCATTTTAATTTGAAGCAAAGTTTGGCTTAAATTGTTTTCTTTATTTATCCTGACGGAACACACGCTTTTCTGCTGCAGAACACTTTTTCTAATATTGCATTTTACTCAATGGACTTTCTTTTTTCCAGAGAGCAAGGCTTGATTTAACAGTTTCTGTTTCTGCAGCAGATACCCAGAATAAGCAGAACATTGGGCACCGTGATTGCTTTGGGGACAAAACGTCTCTAGTAGGTAATTAGACAAATGCCCTTAACACACACACACACACGCACACATACACACACCTATTTTCTACCAAGATTTGTTTTCATTAGCTTAAATATGGAAAACTCCACTATCCTCAAAGCAATACTTTAGCTTTAAATCCATCCCATGTGCATAAATACAGGACAGGAAGTTGGAGGAAGTCTTCCCCAAGCAGGCGTGTGCAGGGTCCTTAGGCTCACCCCTGTGCCTGTGTCTTCAGAAGAGTGGCACAGCAGGGTGGCCGTGCAGCTGCTGCCTGCATTTGGATTCCCACCCCATCACTCCTGGCTGTGTGACCTTACATAACTCACTTAACCTCTCTGAGCCTCTGTTTCATTTCCACATCTGGAAAATGAGACCCATCCTTCCCTCCCAGGGTTGTCATGGTCAAATTAGTTAAAATGTGTCAGCAACATCTGTGGTGTGGCAACTGCTCTCAGAGGGTTACAATTGTCTCTCTTGGATCCATAGATCAAGAGCGCAGATTCAATCCATGGTTTATCTGAGGGAAGGGGTGCAGCTCTTGCTGACTGTAGTGGGTTGAATGGCATCCTCTGAAAACACACGCGTTGAAACCCTAACCTCCCACACCTCAGATGTGACCTCACTTGGAGACAGGGTTGTTGTAGTCATTGCGTAGGCGAGGTCACACTGCAGTAAGGTGGGCCCCTAATCCAGTAAGACTGGTGTCCTTATAAGAAGAGAAACGTGAAACACAGGAAGAAGGCCATGTGAAGATGCGGCAGAGATGGGGCGATGCAGCCTCAAGCCAAGGAATGCCAAGCATTGCCAGCAATCCCCAGAATCTAGGAGACGGCAGGAAACGGATTCTCCCTCACAGCCTCAGAAGGAACCACCCCTGCTGACACCTTGCTCTCGCAATTCCAGCCTCCGAAACTAGGAGAAGGTCAAGTCCTGTTGCTTTGGTCTGTGCACTCTGTTACAGCGGCACCACCAGAGCACTGCCTCTAAACACACAGGCTCCACTCCTCTCCTTCAGGGAAATCCATGGTCTGGGAGAGGACCATGCAGGCTGCAATTAACCTTTCTGTGCCCACAGCAGGGAAAGCTGGGGTATCCCTGGGCTCAGGTGTGGTCCCGGTGGTAGAGTAAAATAAGGCCCCTCCCCTGTCATCATGTGCCGTTTGGCATCCCGACTTCTCTGACAGATTTTCAAGTCTGCCTACTTCCCCATCTGTCTAGCACAGTCTTCTAAGAGTCGGGCTGCTTGGTCTCCTCTCCGGGCCCAGAACAACCCTCCAGTCGTTCCCTCCCAACCTCCATTTCTGGGGGGGGGGGGGGGGGCAGCCCAACCCTGGAGCCCCTTCCCTCTGTTCTTTTCCTTCCCAAATACCACCCTTCTCCAGGGTCCAGGCTGGTCTCCCATTGTCTGTGAAGCCCCTCCACCCCTCTGGGCCTATGGCTCCCCCAGAGGCTGCATCTTCTCCAGCTCCCCTCTCTTGGGAAGCTGTCCTCGCCGCGTCTCTGCTGTGGGTTTCATGACACTCATGCATCATGGTGGTGAAAGGTACTCAGGAGCATGGACATAGCCCTTAGCGCCGAGTACAGACTATGGGCTCTTGTGAAAATCGGGACAGACGGTTGGCCTGCTACACACCTGGAGCTTTACAGCTCTTACATTGTGAAAATTAAGTGAGATACAATGCCCGGGGCTCAATAAGTGTTAACCAATATGATGGCTGTTCAACCCAAACTGGGGTGATATGGAACAGAGATTGACAGCTCTTGAGGGATTCTGGCTCAGCAAGGGGAGCAGAGGTGAGTGGGGAGCTCTGTGCCCACTGCCATCCCACCTCCCAAACCTGTAGCCGGGGCAGCTGGCTTTAATGAGCTCAGATCTCAGCCCTCTAGTAATGCTTCCCTTGAAGAGAGGATGAGCCGCTCAAGATCTTTGAAAATCACTGATGTAAAGATAAATTTTAAATATAAGCAATATGATCTCCTACAGAAAAAAAATGGAATTCAGGTTTCTACACCTGCACATCTAACTGATAATGAGTTTAAAACAACAGTTACCATCTTGTAGTGATCATTTATAGCATTGACATCACATGGAAGCACAAAGCTGAAAGAGGACCTGGGCCACCCACCCTCTCCCCTCTGTACCCCACGTCCTGGCACCTGCTTAGTGGTCTGGGCATAGGGAAGACACCAGGCAGGACCCCTGGGCTCTAACCGTCTACATCTGCCTTGACGTCTTCGTCAAGATCCCAGTCATACACTGACAGTTCTTTCTTAAGGAACAAAGGGCCGGGAGGCTGAGTCTTTGCACTCTGCGCCCTCCCTCCCCTCTATGCCAAGTGTCTACACTCGTATAAACCAGAAGTTCAGTGGGGAGGAGAGAGGAATTGCTTAGTCCGTGCACCGGATCCCAGCCATGCTCACCTGCATGGCTCCCGCGGTGCCCTGCAGAATCACTTCCTTCAGTCCTTACTGTCACTTCTTCCACATAAGATCAAAGAAACAAACAAAATCCCTCCTCTTAGCCCATTCCCCCACCAGCTACCCCTCACCCCTTTGCTTTCCTGGCAGCAGAACTCTCAGGGACCATTCTTCCCTCTGTTCTTCTTCCGTCTCTCCATTCCCACGCAGCCTGCTCCAGACCGGCTCTCCTGCCACCCGCCTGCTCTCAACAAGGTCCCGGGGCCGCATGTTACCAGGTCCATCAGTCAATTCTGCATCGTCCAGGGAGAGTGCTTGCCATGGGGGACCTCTCCCTGCATACCCTCTTGGGTCACCTCCAAGCATCAGGACCCTCCCGCTCGGTCTCCCTCCAGTCGCACTGGAAGCCCCTGCTAAACCTGCTTCTCCTGCTGATTTTCCCTTCTCAGCCACTCCAGCCTGCCCGTTCCTCAGGCCAGAGTTGCAACTGCTCTATTATTTCATACCCACATCCAACCCCTCCTGAAGACTCTGGCTTTACCTTCCCTCCATACCTGGATCAAACCACTTCTCACCCAGTTCCACGTGTGCTGCTGTGCTCCTGGTTGAAGACACGGCAGCTCCTCCTAGGATTACTGCCAACACTCCAAATGGCCTTCCTGCCTCCATCCTCACCCCCTGCAGCCTGTTCCCAGCCAAGCAGCTGGAGGGGTCTCCAAAAGGAGGATGGCATCATTCTTCTCCTGGAAACATTCCAATGGCTCCCATGTCACTCTGAGAAAACCATCCTGGCTGCTCTGCCAGTCTCTCCAGGACACTCTGGGACTCCCTCCTCTCCTGCTTTATCCTCACCTTTTCGGCTCTGGCCACACGGTGTCCTTTCTCATCTTTGAGCACTCGAGGTCCTCCTGCCTGAGAGCTGCACCATCTTCCTGGAACATTCTTCTCCTGGGTACAGCCACCTCTCCTCCAAATCTCCCTCCAACTGCACCTTCTCTGTAAGGCCAACTCTGACCACCACGCTACTTACAGCAGCAGCACCTGTCCCAAACTTTCCATTTTCCTGACTCTGTTCTTAGTATTTTAAGACACAGCACTTCTCCCCTGCCAACACACTACTTTATTTACATTTAAATTAAGTTATAGTTGATGTGAATTGTCTCCCTTGACTACAACACAAGCTCCACAAACCTTAGGTCTCTGTCTGTTCATCTACGCATCCTCAGGCACACAGTAGGCAGTCAATAAATGTTTTTGGATAAATGAATTGATAGAGTTAATATCTCAAAAGGCCAAAAAAAATAGTTATAACTCATTGAGCTTTGGGAAATTTAATCAAGGCTCTGGGATCTCAGACTCTGTCCACCATTCGGGGTGTTGCCTTTCCCTGTGTAAGAATCCTTCCGCACTGGTGTGCCTTGGGGAGACGCAGCTTCCGGCCACCTGCTTCTCACATGTGCCCAGGAGCCACACAGAGCAGCTTTCTCTCCACCTCCTCGTTCTTCTCCTAGAAGTCAGAATGACTTGTCTGGGAAAAAGTGGACTCAGTATCTCTGATTGGTCATGACTCATCCTGGAGACCCACCTGACATACGTGGGACTGTAGCTCCACTGCTCATCCCTGCCCCTCCCAGGGGGCCAGGGAAGGCCCACACTCCTCCATCCCCTGACGGTGATCCTGGGGGCATGGACATGACAAGAGAGGGGGTATGTATGTGATGCCACAGCCTTGGCCCTCAGCAGCCTTCTCCGAGTCAACTTTTCTAGAAACAGAGCAGATTTTTTAATCTGACTGATTCCTGTATTTCTCAACTGACATAGGATCATCCATCAGAAGGAAGTGTGGGATGAGACCCCTCAGATTTCCCAACATTATACGATGAAATCAGTTAGATAGTCTGCACTTTGGGGCAAATCTCCAAAGACTTTTTTCTCCTCTAAACCTCCAGGCCAACATCGTGTTTGTAGTCGTCCTTTGCTAAATATTTCTGGGCAGAAAAAAATAGATACTGAATATGATTTTAATCATAAACATGATCATTCTCTGATGCACCCACTAGGAAAATCTTATATAACTTTGTTTATTTTTCTGTTCATTACCTGAGTTGAACACCCATAATGCCGGGCATTTTCAAGGTGTCTAGCAAGAGATGCTGAAAATTTATACATTTGTCGCCAGGGCATTTGCTCATGTCCTGTTTCTCTCCTGGGGATAGTATAATGTCAGAGTCTAAGACTGAGGTAGCTAAATTGCTAGATTAGGGATTTTGAATGCTGAAGACGTTTCGTAAAATAATTTAAAAAGGTTATATAATGTAATGTAAAGTAAAGAAAAAAAAAAACACAATCAAAACTCACCTGGAAATTCCAATATGTTAAACTGGACAGAAATAATGTATCTTGGATGAAATGATCAGTGATTGTACTAGATGTTATCTTTACATGAAAAACTCTCCGTATTTTCTAGCTCAAGGTCAATGTTAAATCTGGTCAATATTAAAAACCACAGGTGCCCTCATGATGGGGAGATTATGGGAAGAGGGTGAGATTCTATCGCATCTTCCTGGCTCTCAGGCTGAGAAATGTCCTATTGATTAAGAAATAGAATGCCAATCTATACTCTTTCTATATGTTGAACACATTATTTGTGCAGGATGCTCAGTGTTGTGCAGATCATGTTCTCTTTAATGGTAGAAAGGAAGAGGCTCTCTTAGCACCACTAGGAGAACCCCATGGAGGAGTCAGCTCAGGAGACTTGCACAGGTTCAGTGGTCCAAGATCCAGCCGTCCCAGCCCCCTCCCCACCTTGAGCTAGCTCTTTGGGCTCTAAAGTTCTGACGTGCGCCTACTGCCAGGGGTCAGCGAGGTTAAACGCCCTTTGATGGAAATCAGAACACCCCATCACTTCTGCCACAGAGAAGGTGACTCCCGGCCTGTTGGGATGGAATTTCAGGAAGACACCTTGGATTCAAAAGGGCGGCATTATTTTTTCCTCTCCTGGCTTAAATTTAAACAAAGAAAAAGCTACCTTGTCTACATTTTTCTGGCAGTGGGCCCGCCACTGTTTATCAAGTCGGGGTAAATCCAATTAGCTTGTGGCCTACCTCGCCACCTTATTAACCTGCTCAGCTGTGAGAAACTCAGCAGTCCCTGCCAATATCTCATTTCTCCAGTGGCTGATAAGATCAGCTGAAGATATTCAATGGGCTTCCTTTCACTTTAGCCCTGGCTCCTCATCCCAGCCACCGGCATCTCAGCCGTGTGGCCCGATCTTATTTTCCTACATGAAATAGGATGGCAACTCCAAGGCCTCTATAGCGTGCTGGAACAAACGCTGATGGGGCCTCGGCCGGCGTGACAGGGCGGCCTGATTCCCCTTATCACGGCTGGCCCACAAAGGCCGGGCCAGGCCCGGGTGATTAGCATTCCTCGGTGCGCCGCGTCAGGCCTATTTCTGTCACCCAGACAGATTGAGGCTTTCACTCAGGCTCTCGAATGAGTGACACATGGCCCGACCGGGAGGACAACATTGTTATTTGAGTTAAGAAATCAATTTGTATCAAATGTACACTGTAATTTATTTGTTGGCTTTGAAGGGAACGGAGCTGAGATAAATGGGAACGGGCTGCTTTCTTCCCCCCTCTGCCGAGCTGATAAAGTTCTTGTGAAGCGCCAGATAGCTCCAGTCAGAGCCAAAGTGACAAACATGTTTAAAGTTGCACAGTGATCTTTAAATCTCAAAAAGAACACCTTGTCGGACATGATAGAACATTTTTTACCTTTTCCCTCTATCTGTCAGAAAGCTGCTGTGACACATCGCTTTAGTATTTTTGCTGACATTTTCTTTATCAAGCACATCTGTTTGTGGTCGAAAGATGCTTATTCCTATTTTCTTCAATCTACAGCAGGCTAAGAAACTGCCAAAGGAAGGGAGACAATGAGACGATCGGTCCCAGCGTCACACTTACGTACCTGAGGTGGCTGCCTCGGGTTCGTTTTTTGCAACGTTGACTGTGTTTTAACATCCTGTCGTTAGACTCTTCTTTGTCGACATCCTAGTCTTCTGCTTCTTCCTCTCTCTCCTCTCTCTCCTCTTCTTTTTCATCTTCGTCTCCATCTCCGTCTTCACGTTTGTAAAGAATATTTTTTAACTTTATTTCTTCTTGTCTTAGAAGAACGTGTGTTGTCATCTGTATCCTCATTGTTATCCTGAAATTACAGGCATAAGGCTGAGGCCCCTGTTCCAGCCTCCGGGGCATTGGCACCATTGCAGGGCTGCGTGTTGAGAAAATATCCAGGCCCCATAGCCAAGGGCACACTTACTTCTTGACATTTTAGCACAATAATCTTATTGTTTATCTCTTTTCCCCTTCTTTTTAAAAAAGTAACATAAACGGAACATGCCATGCTGGCTGATTCCATAAAACGTTGGTAATTTTTCCACCTGCCTTTCACGTAGTTTGGGAATCTGCTTCTTCTCACAGCCAGAAGGAAAATGCATGATCCTACGCTCTTTCCGCCTCTGACCTTCCATTTGTCCAGCCTTGTCTGTTCTAAGTATTAGGCCAAAGCTCTATGGGAATTCAGTTTCTTTTAGGCTGAGGCCAGAGTCGGCCTCGACACGCTGTTACTTACCCAATCACAGCACCTCACCTGTGGGGACCTCAGGCCACCGGTGCCCAGGACATCCACTGTTCCCTGTGACTGGGCTCACCAGGCAGGGGATTGCTTTCCTTTCTACGGGAATGCATCTGTACTGGTTACATGCATCACAGTGGAATTGGCAGCACATGTAACCAGGTAATTGTACATTATTAAAACTCAAGTTTGGACATTTTCTAGGCGTGTGGTGTAACTTTAGACCCCTTTGGTCAGTCGTTAGTCTCCAAACACTCCTGTCAGCCTCGTGCCCATTTCTCCTGAGGGCATCAGAAGAATGGGGGCAGGAGGGGGGGGGGTGGAGAACATTCTGCTATAGGGACGCTGTCCCCGATCTGGGACAGCGAGGATCACAATGTGCTATTGGGGGAACAGAAGAAAGCAGGACCATCACATGGGGTGAGGCAGTCATGGGGCCGCTTGGCCGATCCCCTACCCTCCCTCCGTCTCCCTTTCCTGAAGCTACCCCACCCCACAGGGCTTTCCCCCTACCTCCTGTCTCAGCCGGTGCCCCTACAAAGCCTCCTCTTTCTTGTTTCACCCAAACACACTCACCCTTGACTTGTAACCTTAATACCACTTCATGCATTGGTGTCAAGACTGCCCATTTGCCAGGCTAAAATACATGTCCCCAAACACTGGAAACTCTTTGCTTAAAAATAATTAACCTTCAAAAAGTGGCAGAACTTACTCTTGAGAAAATATGCAGGAGCCAGAAAATAGTTAGAGAGTGAGTGTAGAAGCAGGCCAGGCCACTCACTGGACGGCGGCACTTTGCGGGCCCTGACCCAGTGCCTGCGTACTGTTTTGTTTTGTTTTGGTAAAAGCTTTATTGAGCTATAATTCACATACCACACAATCCACTCTTAAAGCGTGCAACGCAATGGCTTTTAACATATGCATGGAGATGTGCCACAGTGGATCACCATAGTGGATTTTAGAACACTGTTATCACCTCAAAAAAGGAGCTCTGAAATCTTGTCTTTCACCCCCCTACCCCTCATTGCCCTCTGCTCCCAGCCAGAGGCAACCACTGATCTTCTGTCTCCACGGACTTGCCTGTTCTGGACATTTCCTGTACGTGGCATCATATAATATGCGGTCTCGTGTCACCGGCTTGCTTCACTTACATCCTGTTTTCAAGGTTCATCCAGGTTGTAGCGTGTGTCGGTACTTCATTCCTTTTTGGGGTTGAGTGATATTCCGTTGTATGGGTAGACCACTTCGTTTTGTTTGTCCATTCATCAGTTGATGGACTCTAGGTTGATTCCAGATTTTGGCTGTGAGGGGTAACGCTGCTGTGAACATTCGCGTGCAGGTTTCCGAGTGGACGTGTGTTTTCATTTCTCTTGGGTAGATATCCAGGAGTGAAACTGCGGGGTCATACGGTAAGTCTACGTTTAACTTTTGAGTAACTGCCAGACTATGTTCTCAGGCGGCTGCATCTATATACTGCTTTTATACACAATTCAAACACACTCTATGAACTCATTTCCAGTGAATAGAAGCAGCAAATTACGAGTAAGGCCGGAAACGTTGTTATGGAAAGGAGCAATGAAGCTGCAGAATCACTGCTTTAGAGTGATGAAGAGGACAGAAAAAAAAAGAAGGCAGTGTAAGAACTGAAAAACAGAAGAAGTGGAGTCCTCGATGTGAGTTGAACAACCTCTCCCTGTATGTAACTTCCAGACAGTCACTGCAGATTTGATATTTGACTAGTTTCCTGCCGTTATAAGGAAAATATAAAACTGTACTGTGTATGATCAGCTTAAGAAGTCACACAAGGACTTAACATTCCGCTAAATGTGATGCAAAGCTACAAAGAGTGTGATTAAGATATAAGCACTATGTATGTGAAAAATTCATTCAGGTGAAGTGCTGTCTTTCCAGATGCCTGTAAACAATCGTGGTGTTCTGTAATGTCCGTTCGTACCCCTTGCAGTCCACAGGAGCTGTGCACACACCATTTGGGGACTCTGGTGATGTGGTGATGACCCTGCTAAGGGCGACAGACAGGGTAACTTCCTTACTGAAGGAAGAAGAAGTCTTTACAAAATTGCAGAGGTTTCTTGAATATAAGGTAGCTTTTTCAAAATGGTGCTTTGATTACCTGAGTGCTAAAGAGTAAGTGCAGGAGAAAATGTTTTCATTTTAAAGTACATATTACTGGCTATTCAATTTACCCATTTTATTATTTATGCCAAGTGAGGCTGTAAATTGAATTTCTGGGTTTTTTAAAATTATTTCTAAACTTTTGAGAGATTCTGTTTATTTTCTCTCTGTATGGGTGGAGGATCATTATTTCAGTACCCATGTATCTATAAACAGTATTAATAGCAGAAGGAGGCTTTCCCAGAACTTTAAGTGTTAATATTATAGGGATTACCAAGTAGTATTTAGACTGGAGACCAAATCTAAGCATAAATGTTTCCATGACCGAGTCAGAATTGAAACCCAGGGCCTTGGAGCCATGGACCCGTGATTGGGTCAATTTCACTCTTCGGGTGGGAGTGCTTTTTTATTTGATGTGATGAAGTAAGATTTTATGATAATTCCATGGTGTGATCAAAACAAAAAACATACACACGCGTTTGTCCCAGTTTATGACAAAATGTGATAAACAAAAGGACTGCCTTCCCCAAGTCAGGACTCAGTCAAAAGCGTGGTTCACACATGTGCCAGAGAAAGAAGCACAAGATCTGAACTTCCCCTGTGCCCCGGACCTGGCGCATAGATGCCGTGGCTCAGCCTGACCTCACCTCATGTTCCCCTCGCCTGGACTGAGGACTGCTCCCAGCAAAAAAAAATGCCCATTTCTCCTCTGGGAAGCACAGAGAACACAAGATAATGCACCGAAAATGTGAAGTGCACATCTCCTCCCACCCGACCACACTCCCCCCTCGCCTTCTGCCATCAGCCCGCAAGGGGCTCCTGTCTTGAACACAGTATCTGCTTCTGTGTTAACCATGTTCTACTTGGAACGAATGAATAAAGGAGCAATGAATGACCAAACTTTTCTGCACTCCCTGGGAGAATAATCACTGTACTTTTTCAAATATATTTGAGAATCAGTGGGTCTTTGAGGTACTGTTATTATATTTCATTAACAAGAAACAATATTATTATTTTCAACCTGGAAAATTCATCCAGTGTTTATTGGACTGGGGTTTGGGTCCTTTGAAACCAGACCAGGGGTAGCTCGCATACATCTTCAGGCACGAGTACAATGCTTCCTAACCAGGAGTCACAGTGTGATAATCCTGAATTATGAAATGTGTATTTAAATGCAGTTTTATTACTTTCATGTACATTATATGCTACTAAGAAAGATATAAATCTGTGTTACTATTAGGAGGTGAGTTAATGAGAAAATACAGTGTCACATAATATAATTATAAAAACACGGTAGCATACAGAATTTAATTGCTGGGCCCCGAGCTGAAATCATGCAAAGACATTCTAAGTTTACTGATTCCTTGTTTTGAGACTGAATTGCTTTTGGCTTAAATTTGCTGTGTTCCTGATTGGTATCCTGCCCATTCCCAGACGTTTTTGGGATGGGAACTCAAAATCACATATGCTAGCGAAGTGACAGAAAAATCTGGATGAGTAGAGTTAAAGCTATCGTTCAAACAATATTCCAAAAATAGAAGGTGCCGCCAAGGCAATTACATGGAGACAGATAACAGACGATATAGGAGCAACACAGACGGAGTTAAAAGCGGAAGGAACATTTAAAATGTGCACTTGTTAAGACCCTAGAACAGTTTCTAGTATTTGTTATTTAAAAGAAAAAGTTAAGGGGCCGGCCCCGTGGCGCAAGCAGCTAAGTGCGCGCGCTCCGCTGCGGCGGCCCGGGGTTCGCTGGTTGGGATCCCTGGCGCGCACCGACGCACCGCTTGTCAGGCCATGCTGTGGCGGCGTCCCATATAAAGTGGAGGAAGATGGGCACGGATGTTAGCCCAGGGCCAGTCTTCCTCAGCAAAAAGAGGAGGTTTGGCAGATGTTAGCTCAGGGCCGATCTTCCTCACACACACACAAAAAAGTTAATTAAAGGGTTTACGTTTTATCATGTACAGTAAAGACATTATTATAATATGAAATGCTTCATTCTCCAGCAGAGTTTAATTTAGAGCAGCAACAAAGAGGAAAAACTGAGAAATAAAGCAATTGAGATGCTGCAGCCTCGTGGCTTGGGCTCCCGAATCCTTTCAGAACAGTGTTTGGAGGGAACTAGCCAAGCCCAGGGCTGCCCTGGGAATCATATTCTTCCTGAAATTGTTTCCAGCTGAAGTGTTTATGGGAGGCCATCTATAGGTTATATACACGCCTTTGACAACCTAGTGGAGATGTGCAGCCCCGATCAAGGCTGGCCAAGTGGACATTGGAGCACGGCATGGACCTCACAGTGGCCACTGAAGTCACCAGCCCCGCCAGCCATAGCACTGATAGTCTGCAGCCAAACCCAGAAATCTGTGTCCTGTGTGTTTAGTCTACCGTTATTTCCTCTCATACATCTGCCTGCAAGTTCAGAAGATGCTCTGGAAAAAAAAATGACTTTTCATTACGAAAATCATTTGTTACAAAGAATTTCCCAGAAACTGAACAGAGAATGGGAGTGGTAGGAGGTAAATATATCAGCAGTAACTGAAGAGAATCCACTTCCATCTAGGGTGTGCTGTCTGGCCTGGAGGTCTCAGACAGGAAACCCTCCCCAGCAGGATGGGACCAGCTACAGTGCTGATTCTGCAACGTGTGTTAACTGATGCTACTCCTGCGGAATGGCTATGAGGTAACTCAGAAACCATTGTCTCCAACCACACTCTTACCTCTGCACCCTCTATGGTTTAATAGGATTCCACTGTATTATTGTCATATTTATTGATAGTCCATCAATTCATCTTATATCTGCTATAGTTCACATAACGTTATCTTTCTCTCCAATTAAAGCACGCTCCTTGGAGGCAAGAGAAGAGATCTTATACTCAACATGCTTTATAACTCTCTTGCCAGAGTAGATATCGACACATGGAGGAAAAGAAGGAAGGAAGGAAGGAAGGAAGGAAAGAAGGAAGGAAAGAAGGAAGGAAGGAAGGAAGGAAAGAAAGAAGAAAGGAAAGAAAGAAGAAAAGAGGGAGAGAGAGGGGGAGGAAAGAAAGATAATTCTGTAAAAGACCAAGAATTGGCTATCTTCAGTAAAGAAAACTGAATGTTTTAGCTGTTCCTAATCACAGTTCTTTCAAAATATTGTGGAAATATAATAGATTCTATTAATATTTATATATCTTCTATTACCTTCTCAAAAGTTTACTGGTAGAAGTTTAAAAATATCAGCTCCCATATCTTATTTATATAGTATTCTTTTTTCAAAGACTCAAAATAATCATGTCCATAATTTGAAGATCATCGGCAAAAAGAAAAACATTCCATTCCTTATGATGTATTTGTCATAAGGACACATACTTCAAAAGTGAATCTATGTAGAAGTCTGTATTTTAATGTGTTAGTCCTTGTGATTTTTTGGCCATAAAGTTTTCACCCAATGACCTATTTATACTAAATTTTATTCTATTTCTGTTTTAATAACAATGGATTTACATGAAATGTGTATACACCGAGTATGGATCAACATGAATATTTGTTTGGGAGCAGATATAACCAGTGCGTCCTGCTCTACAAGGCTTGGGGGTGTGATGAGGTCACGTGTCTTTTACTAGAAAATTAAACAGTCTTGAGTCTCACTCTCATTTTAATGAGGAAGTCATTTTTCTCCAGAGCTTTGACCCTGGCGGTCCCTGGGCCCATTAGGAGTGATAACACCGCCCGCTGAGGCACCCTCTAGAGCCCCGTAGGGTGCCAGGGGGCTCTAAAATGTCTTGCTTTGCCTACTTCACAAGGAAGGTGTAAGGTTGAAATGAAAAAAAGTAAAATATAGGTCACCAAAGCCTCATCTGTTAGTACAGCCCAGCCCTCTCTGCCTGGAACATCCTTACACCCAAGACCAGGTGCATGACCCAGGTAGGTATGTGTTTTCATGCCCATCCCTTGAGCTCATCCCTTGGAAACATCCAGACTTCAGCACAGGACCTGTTCAGGCAACCCCTCTGGACGTTACGATGCACCATTCACAACTGTCGACAGGGTCATTGTTACTGATTATGAAGGATGAAAACCACACCTGCTAAAGTCAAATCTGACCTGGTCAAGTAGGTGCAACTAATCAAAATGACTAACACACTGTCCGGGGGACACCTGCCTTTCTTGATGGGTGCCCAGCATCTTCTGAGAAACCATCTCATATTTGGGGATTTTCTCACATTATGCATTTACCTCCCCAAAGTGAAGATGGGAACTTGCTTTCCCAAACTCTCTTACAGCTGGGTTGCTGCCCTATGATAGAGTCTCCCCAATTAGATGTTCCCTGGAGGCTGCAGTTTGGAAGGAAGCCCTGTGACGGAGTAGGCCCCGGTGGGACCCAGCTTTGGGGAGGAGGCAAGGGAGGTTGTTCACCATTTAGAGTGGCAGTGCTGGGGGTTCTGAGATCCAGTGGCCAGCACTGTTGGTGAGAGTTTCACCCAGAGCCAGCACTAGTGGGTAGTTTGGGCTCCCCAAGAGTTTGTATTGTGCCTAATAGTCTTGGATAAATGCTGTTTACTGATTAAGATCGCTGGAGTGGGTTCTGTTGTTTATAATGATTTAAAATTTGCAAGGTAGAAACTGGAACCAGCTGAGAGGTTTAGGACTCAGCATAATCTCAATCACCTGAGTCCTCTCATATATTCCCCTTTCCAACACTCCCCTTCCTTCTGGTCAAACTTGCACCCAAGATCCCTGGAGATGCTGTGAATTCAACTAGCGTTGTCATTTGTCAACCACAGCTTCAAACTTTGAGCTTGGTTTTGGATTACTCAGCCTTGATGCAGAGTGAGAGCAAGGGAACTGTTAGCACAGACACAGAAAGTCCCTGGTTCTCTGATGGTGCTGCAAGCCACAGACTTGAGACTCCTTTAAGCTCCCAACACAGCCCTAAGAGGCCAGCCCACTCCCCATGCCCTCATGCCTGCCATATTGTTCTGTGACATGGCCACTTGGTGTCCTCAGCCCTTGCTTTCAGTAGTCACCTCATTTCAGAGACCACAGGTCTCATTAAGTAGATCTTTCATCACTGAAGGCCATAAGCTGCTGAGTCCCATCCCCAAATAGTATCAGTCTTCAGTGCCTTCAAGACCCCAGGACAACTAACCAGCAGCAAATTCCCTTCTCCTCAACGACCAACGACCTGCAAAACAAGCCACGTGCACCTCAATTACGGTTCTTAGAAAAGTACAATGCTCTCTAGCCAGTTGGGGCAGAAAACGGATTTTTTAAACGAGATTAGGATGCCCACAGGAAGAACTCTGGCACAGATCAGCCTTGTGCTGGACATTCTGGCCACGTGCTCCTCAGATAAAGGCACTGGAGACCCTGTCCAGACATAAGGCCCTTATCCAAAGGGCAGGACGTTAGATGTTAGACCTGGCTGGTCTTTTGTGCTGAGTTTAGCTGGTTAACTCAGTGAATAAAAGGAAGGAAAGGAATAAAAACGTCATATTCTAGATGACCTTTCCTTTCAGGAAGGCCCTGTGCCAGCGCTCCTTTCTCTGGGGAGTAAGTCCTCTGAAAACTGAGACGAGGAATCTTGAAAGGCCAGAACAGAATGAGCTTGTAGTTCCTGAGTGGAAAGGGGATGCAGTAAAGGCAGGGAAACCGCTAAAATCGAAAGGAAGTGGCTTCACTCCCTAATTTTCCCCAGATAGCCCAACTCTTTCCAAGTTACGATGCCAAATTAAAATCTCCCTAATGTATGCGAAGATACACACATTTTAGTGGGAAAACGTTGAAGTTTGCAGTTAAGTCTACAGTTGTGCTGCATGTCATGGATCCTGAGATTCCCCGTGGTCCACTTCCGGGAGGATAAAGCAAAGCTGTTGTTTTCTTTCAAAAGTTACCCCGTCAGGTCCCAGCCATTGAGGGACCTGGTGTTTTCTCTCCTATGCTAGGCCTTCTTGCTCTTCTGAGCTGTCTCTTAAAAAGAAACAGGCTGTGCTTATTACGAGCTCCACAAATCGAGTTTGGCTCTCTGTTTTATTTGTTTATTTTTTATACATTTGGTCTCGAAGCATTGACCCGGCATTCTGATCCTTTCTACCATGTGTGTTTGTTGTTTTATTTTTGTGTGTGTGAGGAGATCAGCCCTGTGCTAACATCTGTCAATCCTCTTCTTTTTTTTTTTTTTTTTTTCCTGAGGCAGACTGGCCCTGGGCTAACATCCGTGCCCATCTTCCTCCACTTTATTTGGGACGCCGCCACAGCATGGCTTGCCAAGCAGTGCGTGGGTGCGCACCCGGGATCCAAACTGGCAAACCCCTGCCAAGGCAGCGGAGCGCGCGCACTTAACTGCTTGCGCCACTGGGCTGGCCTCTCTACCAGCTTTTCTTTGAGGCTCTCTCTGGCAGAGAGTCAAGGCAAAAAAGACCTTCTTAAAAATTTGTTCACATGCATTTATGAAAGGGAAGGATAAAAACGTTGAGTGAAGTGTTGCCCATCACCGGATGGCGTGCAATTTCACTTGTTTTCAGTCTGCAGTGTTTGTCACCGACTCAAAAGCTAGAGATCGAATGACTCTTCCAGGGCCTCGCTCATAAACACACACACAGACACGTCTCGGGCTCCCACTTTCTTCTTTCATAGAGACCTTCCTCTTCACACTTAAAACAGAAATGCATTTTCTCCGAGAAAGCCCTGCCAGCTAAACTTGCTTTCTCAAGGCAGGAAAGCTGCTTACCCCCAGGCTGTGAGCAGCAGAGCACACAGACCACGTGGCTGAGCCGCCCAGGCTGGCTTTCTTTGCTCCCACGGTTCCCTGCATTTGAAAACAGCCCTGCCAGCCCTGGGGAGGAGAGCGGGCAGCATGCTCCTCAGGATGGAACTTCAAAATGGTGCTGTAACATGGAGACAAAGTTCTCTGTGGCCCCTGCGGGGTCCTCACAGGCGTTTGTAACACAATAAACCCCCACACATCAGACTCTACCATCCAGGTTTCTCTACCTGGAAAAAACCTAAGTCAAAGAAAGACAGAAGGATATTTTGCAGTTTTGTCATGTTTAATTATCTTACTAATAGACGTCACTGGAGATAAAATTACATTCTTTTATAATATATAGCATTAATATCATGATTAACACATTTGTGAGGTGACCTCTTTTCACACGTCAAAGAAACAACCTGGTTTAGAGTTTGTTTTCTTCAATTTTAGGCCTTGATTGTAAATCAGGAATGAAATGGATCTTCATTTTGATGTGTCTCATTTAACGCCAGGGAACCAGCTCAACTCGGATCAGAGATTTTTCCTCCTCTGATCAAGACACGATGCAAGATTCAAACAAAATAGAGTTTAATTGTTGTCATTTAAGAAAAAGTGTGTGAGACACATATTTGCCCATGAAGGAATATTGATGGACCTGCTGCTCTTCTGACTCACTTTCATTTCCATTCATCCCTGGTATATGGGGACTGAATAAACTCATCTGCAGGTCTATGTAGAAGGTGTATATAAACGACATGAAAACAGACATTGTTAAGAAACCACCCACTTGGGGCTTTACAGAGCGTGGATTAGCCTAAAAAGTTCTGAAATGGATGGTGTGGTGCATAGGCAGGAGACGGAAGAGCCAAGCATAGAGCCTCCTGGGAAGCAGAGCTTTCCCCACACATACCTCCCTGCGATGGGCTGTGAGATGGGCAGGGGGCCATTGGGATTTGAGGTTCTTTGTCACAGCAGCAAACACACTCTGACACAGACTCGCCTCTCCAGGCAGCAAGCTGACTGTGGGGTGGGGGTGGGCAGCATTGTCCCCCAGCCACAGGTCCTGTGAAAACTAGGTTCGTTTGGGACCAGGCAGAGGAGAGCCAGACTTCTCTCCAGGGCATCCTCATAACAGCCTTCAGAAGGACCCATGTTGACCCGGGCTGTCCCAGAGAGTGATGGACCACCTGTCCAGCACCTGGGGGCTGATTGAGTGGTCTCATCCATAAAGGGAACAGTCATTGGGCTGCCCATGCACATTAGCTATGCCAAACAGTCAAGAACCAAAGCTCTCCGTGAATACACTCACCAATCCCCTTAACAATACAGCTACGAGACATATGCACTTGAATTTGTCATGCCTTGTTATATAATGTAGGCTACAGTATCACATCATGTGACAGCTCTACCTAAAGAAAGGAAAGGAATTAGTCGCATGGGTTGGGCTAGGATTGAACAGAGAATTATATGCCCTTTGTAATTATAGGGTGGACTTTTCATGTTCAGTGCAATTTTATCAAACTTTAAAATTGCTAGTATTTATCTTTTTTTTTTAATTTTTAAAACTACAACTTGGCAGTAAAATAATTCCAAAATAAACATAGAGAGAAACGGACTCTGTATAAAAATATAAAGAGAAATGTCAATCCAAGTTTAGAATTAATTTCATAGGAGACAAACCCACCTCCTCTATTATGAGCCAGTTAAGAAGTTTTTCGTTGAGAGATTTTTATTCTAACGAGTATAAATCATAAGAAAGCAAATTTCCTCCTGAGGCATTTGTCTCTTATTGAACATTTGTATATTACAGATGAGGAAACCAAGGTCCAGAGAAACTGACTAGCTGAACCCGGTTCCTCAGAAAGGAAGCAGCTCAGTGGTCATTCAGGTACAGGTCTGAGTGACTGCAGCCCACTGCCATCTTCTTGGGTCATTCATGATGGAACAGATCCAACATAGTCTCATTTTTCAAATTTTAAAAAGTGAATTAGTATTTTGTATTTGTAGCTCAAAACTGAGTGGAATCTTAATGTCTAATATTATATAAAATATGATGAAATAGTCCTCGTCGTGTAGAGCGTGGAAAACCTCCCTTTTGTGTCCTTATTTTTCCCGATATAGGGAGTAAGTCGGGCTAACAGGTGAGGTCAAGAAGCTAGAGCAGTAAGGGATGAGAGAGGGATAGAAAAGACACAGATATTTACACTTTATTTTCTTTTCCTGAAGCCTGATATACTGACTACATACGTATTTTCATATAACTGCACAGGTACCATATATATGAGAAAACTTACAGAAAATGACAAGCAGTATGTAGCAAATAATTGGGGTTGATGACTTCAGGTTTTGCACTGCTTTTCTGACGAATTTTCTGGATTCTACAGCCCACTTCCCAACTTGTCCCTGCCTTCAAGCATCTCCCTCTCGAGGAATGGCCCCAACATTCTCTCAAACCTGAACTTTAGAGTTATCTGTGGTGTTTTTCTCCTTCATGCCCCACTTCTGCAAGTGTGGGCCCCCATTGGCAAGTCCTCTGTTGTCTGCTTCCCACACTGGCCTCAATTTTTAGGACAAGGAATTACATAACTGATCCTGGACTGTGTACTGAGTGACCATAAGGCCCATATGGATGGTGTTAGAAGGTCTTAGAAGATGTATGGTCAACATTGAGAACAAGAACCTGTGTAAGATCATGGTATGTCTCAGGAAGCTTCTTGCAAAAATTAGACAAATAACCGAAATGTTAAAATTTCTTGGTGTAGTTTTGACAAATATTTTGAAATCCATAATATAGATCCAAACAAAACTTCTTTAAAACTATCCAACACTGTGTGGCAGGTGTTTATTGTTGCCTGAGTTTCATAAGTAGGAATCTGGAGCTCCTGTGGGCCAAGGGATCTACAACGTCATCTCCCATATGGTGCTGGAGAACAGAGCTGGGGAAAATCAACATGCAGTGACATTCTCGTGCCCAAGCATTCCGTTTAGTCTGCCATGTTCCCAAAGTCTCTGAAAGCACTCATAAAGTCAAGTCACCATATCTCTCAAGCCCTCTACTTGTAGAGGTATCTTCTTTGCATTAAATCCTTTTTAGGTTGTATAACTTGAGATTCTACCATTCTTCCATAGATATTTTCCATGTCATATACTGAAAATTACAGCGTCAGTAAATTAATGACCAAAACAAAACGTATTTAATTTCTTTGATCAAACACGACATGAGCTTTGATCTCGCTGTAGAGTGTTTTTTTGTTGTGGTTTTGTTTTCTTTCTTGCTTTTATAACTTTCACTGTATGTACTCTTATTTTTCAAATCATCTTGTGTGGGTCAGACTCTAAAAAATGCAGCAGACCATTTTGGTTCCCAACCTGTCAAGCCTTGGCACAAGCAATTTGTCCAGAAGAGTCCTACTTATGTCTGGCTTGGGCTGCCACGTTAAACGGGAACAATTGCAGGGACTGAGCAGGACTCTTCTCCTGGAGCTCAGGCAGCTCATGAAGCATGATGGGCCTGCTGGCTCTGTCTCTGTCTGTGTGGTCTGCATAAAGAAACCTCAACTCGCTTCCTTTCTGTTTCAGCTTCCCCAGCTGACAGCTCCCGCGCCCTTGCCGCGTCCTGTTGGCATCACCCAGGCGCCCAGCAGCGGGCCCGCTCTCTGAATACAGAGCTGACCCCAGACTTTCATTCAGCCAAGACAGGCTGACACTTCCAAGAGGGGCATTTTGATGCTTAGTGGGTGTGTGTATTTCTGCGTACAGGAGCCTCTTTTAATAGACCTGGGAATAGAGTTAGTGCAAAACGTTATAAATTCAGAAATAAGGTGGTTCAACATCATTGGTTGGTGTTGTAAAATCTGTGAAATATTGATTTATAATTGGAAATAACTATTACAAAGACTCCTAAAACAATCTACAAATACAATAGAAACATTCAAACAGAAAATAAAATTATAGCAAATGTGTAAGTAGAAAGACACACTGAAACAGAATCTCCTATCATGTTTCTGTCAGTGAGTAGGTGAGGAGGGGGAAGCAGAAGGTAAACTGTAGGTATATGAACAAAATCTCCCAACAGAAAAATAGTGAATGGATTGGTTTCCAGAAAAATTTTGTGGCTCATCTGATAGCAAAGAAATTAATTTTAATGGTGCAATTTCAAAATAAAAAGCAACTATAATTTATGACATCATGAAAATATATGTCTTAGAGAAATGCTATTTATTTACCCAGAAGTAAAGGTTATATTAATATGACAAAAACTACACTTGCTCATTTACCCACTCATTTATTTAATAAATGTGTATGTGTTACTGAGTTAAGTTCTTGGCAATTTCCTCCCTGATATCCAACAATGTCATCTTTTATTTTTTTTTGTATTATTTTTTTTTTGTATTATTTTTTTGTGTGTGTGAGGAGATCAGCCCTGTGCTAACGTCTGCCAATCCTCCTCTTGTTTCGCTGAGGAAGACTGGCCCTGGGCTAACATCCGTGCCCATCTTCCTCCACTTTATATGGGACGACGCCACATCATGGCTTGCCAAGCAGTGCGTTGGTGCGCGGCCGGGATCCAAACTGGAGAACCCCAGGCCACCGCAGTGGAGCGCTTGCACTTAACCGCTTGCGCCACTGGGCTGGCCCCCAAGGTCATCTTTTATTGAAGTTAAAGTTCTAGGTTTTTTTCAGCACTCTGTATTCTAAATCTTACAACCAGAAATGAGATAACCAAGAAAAATCCTACTAAATATTTCTTAAAAATTGATTTTTAGTTTTCGGAAACTGAATAATTCCCTAATTACCTAAATTAAAAATAAATGTTCTTGCTAAGTGTTCAAATACAAACTATAAAACAAATCAATATATTTAAGATCAATTATTTAATCAAATATTTGGTCTATATTTACGAAAAAAAAAGTTTTGACGGATTTTAGTCAACTGGCAGCTACTTTGGCATCACTTTTGACTCTGAATACGGTGAAAGGAATTGGGGAAGAGGATGCACTCAAGGAAAGCCGGGGACAGAGGGCTCCTCAGGTGGTCCCATCCCTTGCTGCCCTCCTCCTAATCCACAATCTGACTCCTTCCATCAATCTCAGTGATTCTGGATATGTGAATTTCCTGTGGCTGCTGTAACAAATTGCCACACACTGGTGGCTTAAAACAACAGAAATTTATTCTTTCAGAGTTCTGGAGGCAGTAGTCCAAAATCAAGGTATCAGCAAGGCTGCACTCCCTCCAAAAACTCTAAGGGAGGATTCTTCTTTGTCTCTTCCAGCTTCTGGTGGCTGCTGGCATTCCTTAGCTTGTGGCCTGATCACTCCAATCTCTGCCTTTGTCCTCACATGGCTTTCTTCTCTTCTCTGTCTGTCTTCTCTGTGTCTCTCTTAAGGAAACTTGTCGGATTAGGGTCCACCCAGATAATCCAGGATGATTTCCCTAACTCAATACCCTTAAATTAATTCTGTCTGGAAAGACCCTTTTGCCACATAAGGTCAATTTACAGGTACCAGGGATTAGGACATGGACATATCTTTTGGGAGGCCATCTTTCGGCCCACTACACTAGGCAAGCCACCTTCCCACTTCACTCCCATGTCTTTCTCTGTTATGCTCTCGCCATAGATGATGTATCTGCCGGTGGGAAGTACCTACAAAGTTGTCATTGAAATTTGGGAATTTCTGAGTATGATTAATTTCGGGTTAAAGTATGAGTTGGGTTAGCCCAGCACTAATGGGCACTGAGCTGGCCACTCCGGATTGCTCTCATGAACAAGGCCACCAAAGAACTAACTGCCATTCTGTCAGACTTGCGCCCTTTGCTTCACGTGGCTTTATTCAGTGACTTGGCAGCCTCCATTCGTTGTCTGTGATCACTGCCCACCAAGCCGTTCTTTATTGACAGCTAGACCAAGACACGCTTCGGAAGGTTATATTGAATGGCTTCTTTCAGCTTCCACAACTGCCCTGCCCTTCTTCCTCACTGAATCTTTCTCTAAAACCACCTCCAGGAAGATTTTTAAATCAGTTTTATGTTCTGCAATCCTCTTGTCCACGTACAACTCCTCCCTGTGCCTGGGTAGCCCATCCCCAGGGAGATCACAGGGCCCTGAGTGTGGCCCTGAGTCTTCTCTTCCTGCGGACACCCAGGCACAAGCCTTCCCCAGGCACGCATATCAGAAACACCCGAGGATGAAAACCTTACAAAGTTTAAATTATGCTGTCCTCCTTCACCCCTGCCCACCAGAGCCATCCTACCTTTCGATCCAGGACTATTTTTAAAGAAAAGAGTGTTTTGCCACATGACTGAACTTTCCCACGGCCTCCAAAAGGGGTTTTCCTCACCTTTACTAAGTACAGGTAGAAGTTAAATTGAGCTGGTAGTTGCTATTTAATAATTCATCCCACTTAAAATTCAAAGTGCTCTGCTGAGACATTTATGGGGCCATGAAACTCTTCCCAGGGCCTCATGAATATTGAAGTTCTGTTGATGCAGTGAAGGGTTTATTCGTTCATACAGACAGTCCACTTGTTTTGTCATTTCTGTCAACTGCTTTTAACTGCCATGGAGTACTAGAATCCTCGTTGTTCAGAATACAATATTTGACCATGAAAATGCCTTTTTAAAGAATGCTCTTGTGCTTATGAGATCCCAGCCAAAATGAACAACAAATATCTCAAGCCATAAAATCACATAATTACAGTGGAAGGGGAGGGACATGGCTACATGCACCTTCTCTCAGTTGTAGGAAGGCTGGGCTATTGCCTGCTGCTTTATAATAGAAACACTTTAATAAAGTTTAATATATTAAAGATTTAGCACACAGTGGTCTTTTTGAAAGAATGATATTGTACTCGCATTTATATGAGGATTTTCTTTCCCATAGGTAATTCGTGCTCCAATCAAATTTCATACAGTTTTTAGTTTTTCTTTATTAGTCCTGTACAACTTGGTCCCTTCCTAGCTGTTATATATTTCTTATGTTTCCAGTTCAGTAGTTTCTCTGAGATCCCAGATATGCTCTACAGAAGGAATAATAAAACTAAGTAAAATTTTATTACCAGGGAAAATGCCCATAGCTGTAAAAGTCTTTTTATAGTGGTAATGTTTGGTTTTAATATTTAATAAGCATAAACCACCATAAAGAAACATAACATTATGTTCAATCCCTTGAAGGATGGTAAGACTTGAAATTGTACAGGTGAATTTTTATCTGATGTAACTAAAAAGGGTTTGGATGTACTTCAAACTTAGATCCAGAATCCAGATGTCCTCTAGCTCCAGGGAAACCCAATGCTTAATGACAACAAGTTCATCAACTGCATGTTCTAAAGAAACAGAAAGTCAAGGATTTGCAGGTATGTGGCGGTGACTCACTTTTCTAACATCTGAGGATGATGTCAGAACATGATTTGTGGATAAAATAAATCTAAACCACAGGTAAATGGCTTAAGTGCCTCTGAGTTGAATCAGAATAAATGGTTATATTTTAAGAATTGAATAACTGCTCCTGAAGTTCTTTGAAGAATACTAAGTAAATGAGGATGCCTAATTCTGCTCTTTAGATTTTTTTAAGCAGTGAAAAATTGAGTATTAAACTATTCAGAGAAGAGAATTCAAAGGCTACTTATTTCTACTTTGAACACATTTCCTTTTCTTGACTTTTACAGCTGTCAAATGATATAGATTTATAGCACTCAATTTCAGATCTCCCATGGTTCAAGTGCTGGTTAATTTTTTTCTTTCTTTTGGTCATGATTTGTGAGGGTCTCTATCTCCAGTGGAAAACTCTAACCATGCTTACAAATTCTGGGCCAAGGGGTAGGGAGTGGAAACAACCTGGAATTAAAAACAATATATGCATGTCCACTGAAATGAAGTTAATTTTTGGAAAGTTAACAAATACGAGAAAGGTAGATTTGTGGCTGAAACACAAAACAAGAAGACTTTGTTCACCAGTTAAAACTGGATTACTCAGTAAAGAATGAATGAGATTTTTATGCTTCTTTGGAATTATGTTGGCAATATATGGGTAAATATGTTATTTTATTAACTTTGTTATCTAATTATATCAATCCATTACATAAAAGAAAACAATTGCATGACCGTGGGAATCTTCCAGGTCTATTTTTCACTGTCATTCATCAGACTGACTCATACATACATGCTGATACTGAATGTTCTCCAGGAAGAGATATCAGAGATGTGTTCTGAGGCTGAGTTGGGGTTAAGGTTGCATAATACCTTTCCTATGATATAAATCTATTGCAGTTTTAGGGTCAGAAGTGGTTTGATTGATTGCAATGGCCAGTGTCCATGTAAACTGATTATCAGGAGCTAATATATACAAATTTCATAAGACAATCATAGAAGTTAATGATTTCTAAACAATAACCTATAACAAATAGCCTGTATAGTGTCAGTCCCACAACTATTAACTATACATATAGGTCCTTAGGAATAGACAAAATCCACTAACCATCCTAAGTCCAAGCAAATAAGCATGTGCGCTTTCCAGATCAACCGAATAGGACCACGTGAGGCTTCCAGAAAGAAGGAAAACCAGGACCAGCACATTCTGGCTGGTGAGAGACAGTGTCAGCTGCTGTCACAGGAGGTGGAATGTGCGTGCAGGTGTGCTAACTAGAATGCTGATTAGTCCAGCAAAACAAAACTAGTCCAGCAAAACAGGAGTGTGGCAAAGCCTCCTTTCAAACTGCATTATGTTATCCTCACGCCTATAATTCTGATATCACACCAAATTCTGTCCTTTGGAACCTAGACCTTAAAGGTGCTTACTGTTTTATGAAATTATTTTATTCCAGTCGTGTTTGATTACCATAATCTCAACTCACCTCTGAGGATGTTGAATTGACTCTAATATTTATGTATTATTTGATGTTTAGTAGCATAAGCAACATTAAGCTAATTTAATTGTTTTAACTGGGTAGTGAAATAGTTCATAAGAAGGATTACGGTTCCATATAAAGGCCTTATTTTGCATTTCAAACTGTATTTTCCTTGTAATTTCCTAGGCTTCATTTAAGGCGGTGACCATCAAATTTTAGTGTGATAAGAGGGACACAAAATGTCTGTTTAAACATCAGTTTCTTCTCCTGGGAATCGGATTCAGTAGACAAGACCCCAAAGTTTGGATTTTTAATGCAATTCTCAAGTAATTTTGATGCAGGTACCCCATGGACAACACTTTGAGGAATACTGCTGTAAACTATACATTTTATCATTTGTAAATTTTCATGAGGAAAAGGTAATAATGTCTATTTGCATTGATCCAAGCAAACATCATTTCAGAATCATTTGAGAATCACCATTGGCATTACTTGACCTTCACATAGCAATGGGGATGAGGACATAGCGGTCAGCACACTATTTGCAGAGCTGTCCACTGTGTGGGAATCCTAGTATCGTCTCTTACCAGCTAAATAACCTCCAACCACTTCTGATACGGCAGTTTCAAGTGTTCCTACTGGTGCATAGTGGGCATAACAAGAGAATCCATGCTATCCAATGACAAGCATTGAACAAGCTCTCTATTTATACAAGTTATTTAGCCCAGCACCTGGTACAGAGCACATGGCTAAGAAACATTAGTCATTGTTATTATTATTCACTTTTTATTACTACATTTAAGACACATCAGTAGCTGGTAATATGTCTTATTTGATGATGCAAATTATCCAGGAAAAATGCATTACAGACACAATCTAAGATGATACAACTTAATGAAATTAAAAATTAGTGACCTTATATTTGGTCTTAAGTTTTCTCATATGGCTTGGTGGAAAAAGCACTGTGATCTACTTTGAACATTGAATTTGGGGTTATTTTTGCAAGTCTTTTCTATAGAGCCATCATCAGTAAGATGTAGTCATTAGTAAAGCAGGTAAAAAAATGCATTTCTCCCAGAATTGTTAGGAGGCTTCATTGACACAATGTTTCTGAATGCAGCTGGAAAAATAAAGGACATGCTAATTGTAAGGGGCATCATATTTCAACCTTAATCTCACCATACTGAAGATACCACAGCTGGGATTCCTTAATATCCCAAATGGCTTAACTCTGCTGCCACTGTCACAGGAGTCTGATTCTCTTCTTGGCCAGAAGAAAACCACAATTTGCTAGTTTTAGGTGTAAGCATAAATATACATACTCTCTGAGCTTTTGTATAGGCTCCCACCGAACACCAAACAATCACCTGAATCTAAAAATGGCAAGGGAGGGAAAGTTCTTGAAAGAAAGACTGAGAAAGAACCATCATTTAAAGATTGACCCTTCGGGACCCAGCTGGTCAAAGGAGTTGGAATTAAGGCTGAAACTGTGTGTAGCCCCTTGCATGATAGGTTGATAAATCAATTTAGTTATAAACATGTGTATTTGATTCTCAATTAATTTCACAAATGGATGATAGCAAAAGAATGTGTGTGTATCTATATATCTACCTATATCTAGATGGGTAGATAGAAGCATGGATGGACGAATGGATAGATGGATGGATGGATGGATAAATGATAAAATGATAGATGTGGATGGATGGATGGATAGGTAGATAGAAAATTAAGAGTCTGAAGTAATGGTTGAACAGTGACTTCGTTTTGTAAAATATAGAATAGAAAAAATAGGCATTTGTTAAAATTATTTGTATTTTCCAAAAAAATAAATAAAACATGAATTCTATAAAAAGTAAGAAGATAAGACAATAGACTGAGATGAAAAAGAAGCTAAATGAACTAAACAAAAAATTAAGAAATATGAAAGTTGAGGAATATAAAATAATATTAAAAGCATTATAGTTCTGAGTCAACACTGTGGGAAAGAGAATCAGTACTGTGGATGACAGGCTTCAGAAAATAGAATAAAATAGCCAAGTGATTAAAATTCTCAAAGAGAAATAAGACATATGAAGAGCAGAAACAAAGATCAATATATTGATAAAATGTGTTCCTAAAGATGCTAAAAGAACAAAGTGGAAGAACCACTTTAAAGTGATAACCTAGAAGAAAACACTTCTGATTCGAAAGAAGACAACAATTTGCATTTCATTTCCTAGGGAAACAACCAACAACATAGTCAAGTGAAAGTACTGATTTTCAGGAGGAAAATTCAAACAACATTGTTTTACTATTTCAAAGACAATATGAGAAAAAAATTACAATGATTATTATATCCAATTTGCTTGTTTAATTTATTTAGACAAAATTGGAATCACACCTGAAATGCGCAACAAGAAGTAATTGCAAGTAACAGACTAAAGTCTCCTTCATATCATAACTAGAAATAACATGAAAGTTATTAAAAGTAAGCCAACTGATTATATGAAACACAAAATGCAGAGACTTTATATAGCAGGACTTATAGGAAGTTTTATATGCCTTCAATACCATAACTTGTATTTAAAGTTCATCTCCATCTTCTGTGTCTGGCTTATTTCATTCAGCATAATGTCTTTCAAATTTATCTATGTTGTTGCAAATACCAGGATTTCCTTCTTTTTAAAGTGAATAATATTCTGTTATATATATGTATATATATATACCACATTTTCTTCTCTAGTTGGACATTTAGGTTGTTTTCATGTCTTGGCTGTTATAAATAATACTGCAATGACCGTGGAGGTGCAGACATATCTTCAAGATACTGATTTCATTTCCTTCAGATATATTTCCAGAAATGGGATTGCTGAATCATATGGTAGATTTATTTTTAATTTTTTGAGGAGATTCCATACCGTTTTTCACAGTGGCTGCACCAATTTACACTCCTGTTAACAGTGCACAAGGATTCTCTTCTCTCCATATCCTCAACGCTTATATTTTGGGTTTTTTGTTGTTGCGTTTTTTTTTTAATAACAGCCATCCTAACTGGTGATTCGCATTTCCCTGATGAGTAATGATGTTGAGCACATTGTCATATACCTGTTGGCCATTTGTATGTTTTCTTTGGAGAAATATTAAATACTACATGATTCGACTTATATGTGAACTCCAAAACAGTTAAACTCATAGAAGCAGAGTATGGAATGGTAGTTGCCAGAGGCTGGGGGGACAGGAAATGGGAGGTATTAGTCAATGGGTACAAAGTTTTACTTATACAAGATGAATAAGACCTAGAGATATAATGTACAACATAGTGCCTATGGTTAACAATATTGTACTGTGTGCTTAAAAATTTGGTAAGATGACAGGTTATATTTTAAGTGTTCTTACTACAAGAGAAAAAAATAAAAAGGTAAATAAGAGGGGGGGATGGAACTTTTGCAGGCAATGGGTAAGTTTATAGCATAGATTGTGGTAATGGTTTCGTGAGTGTGTACTTACTCCAAACTCATCAAGTTGTAAATGTTAAATCTGTACAGATTTTCGTACGTCAATCATATCTCAATAAAGTGGTTTAAATTTTTTTTCCAGTAAAATTTACAAAAAGAAATCAGATATCATTTAGTGTATAAACATATCTAGCACTTGTATATAGATGACCCTGTGTTGAATTTTTTTCATTTGTATATTTCTATCTTGAAAAAATTGTAAGATTTTCCATGATTTAGTGGATTTCATATCCTCTGATGGAAAACTGTAATAAAACAAAATTAAGGGTTAAAAAAATTTATCTATGGGGCTGGCCAGATGGTGCAAGTGGTTAAGTGCTTGCACTCCGCTGTGGGGGCCCAGGGTTCGCCAGTTTGGGTCCCGGGTGCACACCAACACGCCGCTTGGCAAGCCATGCTGTGGTGGTGTCCCATATGAAGTGGAGGAAGATGGGCACGCATTTTAGCCCAAGGCCAGTCTTCCTCAGCAATAAAAGAGGACGATTGGCAGATGTTAGCACAGGGCTGACCTCCTCACCAAAAAAAAAAAAAAATTCATCTATGTCTTAATACCATTTGATATCAAATTAAACAAGATATCACATTTAACCAAATTATTGATAGATAATGCATAAATATTTAGTGTAAAATAAATTAAAGAACATGAGTACTTGTTAAATGGGAAATGTGAAAATGTATCTTTCAATTTTAACCATTACTATAGACAATATGAGAATAAAAATTGGAATAAAATTTTAATGAAATTCTGAACTAAAAAAATGTTTTAAATAAAATCACTGCTTTATGATGTAACAGATGAAACGCTTTTTTAAAAGAGAAAATTCCTAAGGGGATTCATCACATATGTTACTGCAAGAGGAGTTTATGGATCCAAAATGCTTGGGAAGCCCTGGGCTAGGAATGTTTTAGTTAGAAATTCAAGCCTTTCTTGTATTCACTCAGCAGGCAAATCGCCATTACTCTTCTTGAAACTTGGTTTAGGCAACAAGCATCTCACTAGAGAAGACATTAGTGGGTCACTAATATGGAGCAAACACCGGGCAGGAGTGTTTTTGAAAAGACACTTGCCAAGGGCCAGGCGATCTCCCCTCATTTCTTTGTGACTTGATCCTCTGCTGTGCCTTCTGTTCCAGGTCCAGGGGATGTAAAGGGACCAAGCAGACCCGTCTTCCAAGTGAAGTCATGACCTTTAAGCTGAGATTTAAGATACAAAGAAAAATTCTCTCTTTCCAAAATGAATCTAGCCCCTGGCTTTTTGCCATGGTCTGAAATCTTCCAGCTTTTCTTCTGAGAATAGAATCCAAGTAAGATTCAGTAAGTAAATCATAGACAGATTATCACCACCCTCAGGTACTGTGGACATCTTTGTCAATGCAGTGCCGGCACCCCTTGGGCAGGGTCAGATCGCCTGAACAAGTGTGGCGGCAGGTCTGGACAGGGACTCTGAGTGTTAAGAGTTCTAGGGGTGACCAGCTGGCAAGATTATGGGAGATTGTTCGAAGTAGAGATCAGGGAGCAGAAGAACGGGGAACCTGCGACATTGCCTGTGGCCACCCATCCTAAAACGGGTCCTAAAATTAGTGCTTCCAGGACAGTAACATTCTGTGTGTCATAAGTCAAACAAAAATTATATATTAACCTTCTTATTGGAAGTCTTCAGGGACAGAAGATTAGAGCTACTTTTCGGGTGACAAGTTTTGTGATTTAAAGATTGGTTATAATTTCACATTCCCAATCATTTTTAGACATTTCAGTTCATTACTTTTACTCAATTTCAGTCACTCAGTTGGGATATTTTGGGGAGTTCCTTCTCCTCAGTTTGGGGTAAGCCAAGGACTAATGCTTCACGGGGATAAGATCTTCCTGAAATGCTTTCTTCTCTAAGATGCAATCTTTTTTAGGAGGATAACTCCCATCCTGTCATCTATTGTCTTTCATTCCCAGGATTTTGTCATATCCTGGACAATGGGATTTATTTTAGTGAATGGCTTCTTGTCCATCAATGTGTTGGCTTTTATGATTGCAGCCACATGAGCAAAGACTTAAAATGCTTCCTGGTGTACTAGAATAACCTGTGTGCTGAAGCCAACTCCCACATTTACATTTAAAACTTCATGATTGGAAAGGTTCCACTTTCACTCGTGACTGATCATTGTAAAATTTTTACAGACATTTCTCAAAATGGCCCCAAATTGCTCACATACAAATTACTCTTACACACATGTGCCTATTAATCTATTTTTAAAACAAAGGTCATTCCGACCTTGACATGTAGGTGCAGGACATAGGGTTGATACAAATCTAAGATTCCCGTGGTGCTCAGGGGAGAGAGGATGTGTGGCATATCCTCCCACTTCTTCTCCCAGATAATGGAACAGTGATAGGGGGTGGACCAGTCACCAGTTTATCAATCTCAGGTCCATATCCACCCTTCATTGCCTGCTCAGTGACAGTGGAGTGGGACCCTGTAAATATTTCTCATTTTCCATTTGGCACAATGGTAAACTTTAGCAGTAGATGGTGCTGGAAGGACATTGCAGGAGGAAGAGGCTTATCTTCCTTTTTCTGGGGTGTTCTCTTTCTGCATGCCCCTGCAGCAAGCACAACCTCTGTAGCACCAGACTCTTGCTGTGTGTTGTGCCAGCGGCATGGGGCACACCCCATGAGCAGCCAGGAGTTCTGAGGCTCAGCACCTCCCTGCAGGCTCCCCATGACACCCAGAGGGTGAACTCTTACTGAGTCCCCCTAAACATCCCACTCAGAAAACACCCCCTCCATCCTCAGAGCTGCAGCCACACTCTCTCCTACCGGGTCTGCATCTTGCTATGGGGAGGGAACTCTTCCAGACTTGTCCCTTCTCCCAGTGCTCCATTTCCAACCCTAGAGATGGGAGCTGCTCCCTGCATCTTCCATTCCTGTATTCCTTAAAGATTTCTTTAACCCTTTCTAGCCAATCCTCCATGATGCCAATATCCTAGCATAGCTAATAATTCTTGATACTGAACTTTCCCTGTTCAAATTTCTGTGTGGTTTCTGCCTCCTCAGTGGACCCAGATGGATGTGGGCCTCCAGAGCCCATGTTGATGTTTGCCCCAATATCAGTCCTCAGTTCTCTCCACTATCAAATTAAACCTCAGTGGCAACAGTGCTTGGGTGGGGCGTGTGTGAGCCTTGCTGGTATCTAGTGGGTGGATGTTGCTAAACATTCTATAGTGCACAGGACTGTCCTTCCCCCCTCCTCAAAGAATTATCTGTCCCCAAATGTGAATACTGCTGAGAGCTGATAAATTCTGTGTTAATTATTTGGGGAAAAAAAATGAGTTAGACCCCTAGCTCACACTATACTCCAGAATAAATCCCCTATGAGCCAGGCGGTATAAACCAGGGTGACCCCCCAGCATCTGTGAATTACTTCCTCTCTCTATCCTTACTTAAAATGTATGTAAATATGTGAGCATCCCTGGACCTCAATAGGTCAGATGATTATGAAATTCAGAGTCTCTTGGGGGTCAGTGGAATCCCCTCACCCAGGAATTCTCAGCTGGGGGTGATTTGCCAACTAGGGGACACTTGGTGATATCTGGAGATATTTTTGATCTCCACAACTTGGGGCTGCTACTAGTATCCAGTGGGTGGAGCCCAGGAATGCTGCTCAGGGTCCTACAATGCACAGGACGGCCCCTGCAGCAAAGAATTATCTGACCCCAAATACCAATGTCAATAATGCCAAGGTAGAGAAACCCTGATTTAGACTCTTGAGATGATCACCCAATGCAAATGTGGTTACAACTGACCCCCGAGACACAGTACCCAGATGGAAATAGGAAGTCCACCAACGCATGTTAATATATGTCAAAAATTCATTAAAAAAAAAAAAAAAAACTCAATGGGAACAGAAGGCATCATTTGGCTGCCAAATGTAAAGTGAATTTACATCCAGTGGGCTTCTCAGGACTTCACACTTACATTTAATGGACTAACCTCTCAAATAGGTGAATTAAGTAGGAACATATTGCTGTTTTCTCCACATTTTAATCAAATAGGAGAAATCTTAGCTGTTGAATAAAAAGCCAGTGAAAGAGATGGCCGTGCTTTATTTTCTCAAAAGGGCTATGCATTTTAAAGGACACCGAGTAGGAGGCTTTATTGCTGTGTTATGGATCCCAAACAAGTTTAGGTAAACATACTTTCTCCAAGGTGCAAACTGAACATAAACCACTGTTACGCCTCTCTACTGGAATGCCAGAAAAATGCAAATGCTGTAGGAAAAAAATGATGTTCAGCATGTAAGATTTCCCTTTGGGACAAAACTTCATAACTTCATCCCAAAATCAGCACTGTTGACGTTTTAAAAGGTCATGAAACAGGTAGTAAAGAAAACATGTTGTCACTTTTAAGCTTTTACTTAACATTGCATTGGAAAAGAAAAAATAATAATGAAGACCTTTCAGAACACAAAAATCCTTAAGGAACTGAAATGTTTTAGAAAGAAAGAATTCCTGATGTGATTGGAGAGAGATCGTTTGATGTGAACAAAATTAGCTAATGTGGGAAATCACCATGATGGAGTTAGTAACTTCATCCTAATGGGACATTTGGTAGCCAAGGGATTCTGGCCAAATTACATCTCCCTGTGCCTGCCGTGCCATGAATTAACTGTAGACTCCGTCCCTCAGCCGTGAGCTGCCCCTGCCCCCTTGGTTCTGCCATTCACTGGGTTGCTCAGCTCCCATGGAGCCCAGTGTCCTTGGTACGGTTCACTGTCTCCTTAGCCGAAAGTGCCAGCTTTCTTACTGTTTCATTTGTACTCCAGGTTTGAAGGTTGGTCCTGGGACCCAAGAGGGGAAGATGGAAAATGAAGACCAGCTTCCACTGAACTTGAATGGAAACCAACTAACCTTTACCCTAGTTAAACACTCAGCCTGAATATAAACTTCAGAAAAGAACTTAAACAATTAACCTATTTTAGGAGTCCTGCTTAGGACATTTCTGAGTCTAGAACCATTCCTTAGAATTTTGCACTTACATGGTTTGACTACATATGCTTTACCTCAACTCTAACTCAAAAGCCACTATATTCATATCACATTTGGGTCAACAAGTCAGTGTTTTGTCCCAGGAGCAATAGGAAGAAAAGGCATGCATCTCTCCTGACACCCCGTTTTGAAGTTTTACTCTCTTCTGCATATCAAGACGAGAGGCACACGGCAAACCACGCTGGCTAAACGTCCCCTGCTCTGTTTGGAATTCCCCAACAAGTCATTCTGGTTTACAAAGGGGCCGTGATATGTTCATGTCCCTGGAATTGTTCTCTGCAGGCCAGACTCCCACAGAGCTCACGGTCAGGCTCCAGCAGCGTGATCTATGCACACTTAGTGCTTCCCTCAAATTCCCCGGGAGCACCAGCCACCGATCATTGATTATCCTGAAGCTGTCTTTGAATGCATTCTGTTGTGAGCTGACTAGGAAGAGCCCTCCATTTCCATGAGGGAGCCGCGGACCGATTCCCTTTGTCGGAAGCTGCAGGGGAAAAAATACTTGGCATCGCCTCACACTTGGCTTGGGAAAGCGCTCAACGTCCCAGTGCAGGAAACAATGTGACAACAGTGAGCCGGCATCTCAGCCACAGTATCTGCTCAGGTTCCTAAAGAGCTGTGGGTCTCACAACACAGATGACGGAGTAGCCGAGGAAACGGATTCCCAGGGAGCGTTCATTTAGCGGAATTTCAGTAGGGACTAAGGGGGCTTGATCCACTATGTGTAATTTTCTGTGCGTACCGTAACCAGAGCTCCCAGTCTCCTAAAATTGATTCCACACACATAGCAAGGTCCAAAGAATGGATGTGTAAGTAATCTTGTATAAAGATAAAGGAATATGTTTGAGAAAATGACTTACTCGATAGGAGTGCTCTCTGAGACCTGTTAATCCATCTCCACGTGGAAATGCATGCAAGCCTGGGGCCAGCATGCAGGAGACCTTGTGGATTGCAGATAGAGTCAAAGGCACGCGTAATACTTGTAGACAAGTTCCAAATTCAGTTACACCCGATTTTTATCAACTAATATCATAAAACTAAATTACCTCAACATTTCTCACTTTAAAATTAACCATTGCATTACACCTAAAATTATTTTTCTGAGTTGCATCTGGAGTACATCTTATCACAAATTGAGTGCTTTTTAGTGGGGGCTGTTGGAGAAGAGAGACACAAGGAAACCAGCTTGCATGGGCTGAACCTCATCGCGGATGGCTCTCTCAGGAGACTCGGGGCCTCTGATGTTCCTTGACTTGTGGCAACGTCGCTCAATCTGTCTTCACATGGTGTCTCCCGGTGTGTGTCTCTGTGTCCTAATTTCCCTCTTCATATGGATGCCAGTCACACTGGATTAGAGCCCACTCTAATGACCTCATCTTAACTTGATTACATCTGCAAAGACCCTGTTTTTAAATAAGGTCACACACACAGGTACTGGGGCTTAGGGCTTCATCGTAGCCTTGGGGGACACAATTCAACCCATAAGAGTGTAAATATCTGCTGTAGTAATTCTTGTATAGTTACCGCCTCTGAAGTAACACATTGGAGGGGAAATTACCCAATCACTCTGCAGCCACCATTGTCACGTAATCACTAAATCATCCAGTCTAGTCTCAGCCTCAGCGTAGACTCACTTTGGAGAGTTCTGGAAAGCTAAGGCGATGCTAAGCCCCTCACCTTTCTAAAGACAAAGCAGGCCCACCTTCCGCATCTCCCCACCCACTGCCCTCTGCCCTGTGCTTCAGAGGCCAGTGCCCCCAGCCCCCTGAGATGCCCACCTCAGCACCTCCAGGTGCCTTCTAGCTGGCAGTGTGTCCCCTGTGGAGAGGACTCTCAGAGGTTGTGTGTGTGGTATGGGGGGGACAGGAGGGACCTGCTGGGGGACACTGAGCACAAGCTTTGTGGGGTAGAGGGAGTGGTGCCATTTTCTCAAATCCTCAGAGCTGCACGGGTCATCTCGTCCCCCTCAGTCACACCGTGGCTTCCTACAACTCCCAGCTCAGCATCTGTCTGGAAACCCCACTTCCAGGAAGGTCTCTCTCTCTTCTTCTGCACATATGGCTGTTGTGGAGATGGCAGCCTTGGAAAACCATGTCCACAATCTGGCACAGATGCCCCAGAGCACTAATACGAGGTGTTTATGCTGGTGGCTCTTCCTCGTCCTCTGCCCGCATGCAGGTTATGGGTAAGGGAAGTTTTTACCAACTTGAAATTGTATAAAAGAGTCTATGCCCTGAGCCAAAATTAAAGTAATGAATTTTCCACTAACGTCACCACGGACAATTGATCTATCCTTTTGGTGCTATTACTTTTTCTCTCCATTAAGCCCGTATTGGATAGGTAGATGGTTGTATGTTTACAAGTCTCTCTTCCTTTAGGATGTGAGGGTTCAGAAAGAAACAATCATGCATTATTTCTCTTTATATCATCAGAGATATTAAGTGCTTAATAAATATTTATCAAATACATTCATACATTTTTTTAATGCAGTCTTCCTATTTTTTCCTGTCTTAGTAAATGTTGCATATTTCTGCCTGTGTGAAAATTTAAAAAAAAAAAGGAAACTAATGCTGAGTTTGCTACAATATTTCTTTTGGCACAGATTTTCCAGGATTTAAATTTTATTTTAATATGGAAAAAATTATAGAATCATCTTTAATGCTGAGTTTATGTTTGATACTGTCAAAGTAATTACATTTAACGTTTCATGATGTTACACAATGTAACTATCCCATTAATCAATTTAAAGGATGGTAATTTTACAGTTATTTTTGTTTGAAAAGATAACATAAAAAATTCAATGGAAACTAAAAAAATGATGAGTTAATATATAAGGAAGAAATTTCATTGGTTTTCTTCTGGTAGAATATAAAAAGTCAAAGTTTACATCCAATAAATCCTATGGGGCCCCTTGGGATGTTAAATCTTATTTAAAATAATAAACATGAAGACTGAATGATGAGATAAATGCAACAACACTGAAATACGGATTCAGCATGCCCCTCTGCAGCCCGCTTCTATAAAAATTGCAGTTAACCTTTTACCATATTATCAAGACATATGAAGCTTCTAAAACCAACATCTTATGAAAATGGACACATCCCCTCTTTACTCTTGTTGTATTCATTTGGAAAATGGGGGGGGGGGGGCGGGTGAGAGAGAGAATGTCCGAAGGTTCTTGCAGTTCTAAAGCGTTGTGTTTCAGCGACTTCAAGGTCTTCCTCAGTGCATTTGCTTAGCGGTGGGGACAGGAGTGATCCTCGCCCAGCTCAGCCCCTCCCCTCCTTTCCGATCTGGGTCCTGACTACTCATGGAACCACATCTTCACAAACTCACCAGAAAACGGTGGCTTCAATGTTCCAAGTATAACCACAAAGAATGTTTTATTTAAACTCAATTTTCAAAACAAATAAATCAGGTATTGCCAGTATTCTAGCATGGTCTCTATTGATTTCAAGCACCAATGAGAGAATGGATCTTCGTGTCACACAGTTTATTCCTGGATTTCCATGATGCAGTCCATCCTTATTATTGGCAGATTCTGTATTTGTGAATTAATCTACTCACTAAACGTTATTTTTAACCCCCAAATCAATACTTCTGGTGCTTTCTGGTCATTTGCAGACATGAGCCAGCACAGAGCAGCGACACCTTAGAGGTGCCCGACATGCACGTCCCCAGCTGAGGTTGAAGGAGACAATGCTCTGTCTTCTTGTCTCAGTTCGCATTCTGTAAACAAGGGTCTTTTCTGCTGTCTTTTTAGTGCCAGGTTGTTAATATTTTTGTGTGAACAAATCAACAATATATATTAAATAAGGCTCCTGCAAGCAGAAACACACATTAAACAAGGTTATGTATTGATTGGTTGATGACAATGTTGTGACCAGAGGCTGCAGGAACCTCGCTCTGTGTCCCCCCAGTAGCAATGGCTCAGGACTCAATAATTCAGTACGCACAGTGACCTTATAGTGCGTAACCACCGCGAAATATGAGGATCAACAGTAATGGTTTAGCTTCCTTCATATGTGTGACCTTCCCTCTACGCCTTTCTCCTTCTCTTCCCTTCTGCATCATCCTGGGGACTTGCTCAGGGCTCCGGGGTTCAAAACAGTGTCTGACACACAGTAGGTGTTCAATTAATCATGGGCATGCTAGGACCCTCCCCAAACTAAAACCAAAGAATACTCCTATCGATTATTCCATTCTAAAAATGTGTAAAAGGGTGATAGTTGAAGTTATGAAATTCACTCCTCCCTCTTGTTTCCCCCAAAACCTGAAATGGATTTTCAGCTTGCTGGAAACGCTTTTATGTTGTTTCATCCACTGGAGTTTGTTTGAGCAGGTGCGTAGACCATCTGATAACCAGCAAGTTCTGAAAGATATAATTCACTGAGGTTATAGGTGTTGGAGATGTGAAATCTACAGAAACACACTTCAAAGTATTTCTGAATTATTGCAAACTTGACTCTTTCTCACACTAACATTTTTAAATCATTTTTAATACACAAACAAGAAGGCACTCAGAAAAGGAAGAACCAGGAAGAAAAACAGAAGATGCTTTTTTCTCTAAGCGTGAAGCAGGTCCACGAAACAGTTTGAGTGGGAAGGTTTACAGCAAGAAATGACTTTTGTGTCTCTAAAATAGTTTTAAAAGATTACACTCTGTCTTTCTCGCTCACTTCTCACCCTAAGATGGTGGAGGCTTGGCAGTTCCTGTGGCACCTCTGGGCTCGGTTCCCTGCTGTGAGGAAAGAAGTTTCACCTGAGAAAGATGGTGAACACCTGGAGCTCTGCAGTTCACCTGAGAAAGCAACTTGCAGGCAAATTGTAAATAGTAAAATGCAGGAAGGGAAATAAAATGCATGTGAGACTGATGCCTGATCCATTATTCTTCAACTTAACACAAGCATAAGACAAGCCCATTAACACACTTGCCAGTCTCCGCATGGGCATCATACAGCCTATGATGTCATTAGGTTACATTAGCAATGCGTTTTATCCGACTTAATGCAAGCCCTTTGCAGACCAAAATGTAACCTAGTCCATTTGGGATGACGTAACAAAATACTATAGAATGCGTGGCTTATAAACAACAGAAATTCATTTCTCGCCGTTCTGGAGATTGTCAGTCAAGGCACTGGCAGATACTGTGTCTGGTGAGGACCACTTCCTGGTTCATAGAGGGTGTCTTCTTGCCTTGTCCTCACATGGTAGAAGGGGTGAGGGCTCTCTCTGGGGTCTCTTTTATCAGGTCACTGACCCTTTTATGAGGGCTCTGCCCTTATGATCTAATCAACCCCGAAAGGCCCCAACTCTTAACACCGTAACATTGGGGGTTAGGATTTCAACATGTGAATTTTGGGGAGACACAAACCTTCAGTCTAAGCAGTAACTTTTGGACAGCATACCACAAAGGAGTTTAAAGGAGAGAAATGTCTTACACCAGTTTAATGGGCAATTCCTTTTGGGATTGACTTGGCTATACAGACCTGGCTCCCTGCCCCAGCAGGGGACAATTATGAAAAATTGTCCCAGCTCCAGAGTTCCCAGGCGCTTGTGGCTGGTCTGTATAGCAACTCAGCTTCTCTCCCTCCATTCTACAGACGTGGACTCCAACAGCACCCCCAATTACCTTCCCCACGTTTGACTCCTAACTAGTGACACTGTTCTATGCATTCATTTACATGGATCTGTCCCCAGTTCTAACTCCAGCCCAGGGACCTAGCCATACCACTGCTCCTTCTAAAATATAAATCTGATGTTTTGTTTCTGCTTTATTCATATAAAGTTCTTTGCAGAAGCACCAATCTTTCCTTAGATTTTAGTTAGTTGGTTGTCATAAGACCTCAGTCCTATGACAGGAACACTAAAATCATGTGTTGGGAGACTATAGAGTTTTTTATTGTTTATGGATGGGAGCAACATCTTTCCAGCTTTCTCTTTCCTAAGCAGAAGCCAGAAGTCATTGACACAATTTTAAAATATTAAAATGAAGTAGAAGGAGTGACTTGTCCTTTGAACTATGAAGACACATCAACAAGCTACATGGGTAACAACAGTGACACCTCACTTGAGAATAGACACATAGAAGGAAGAGAAGAGAGAACACGAGAGCACCCAGGCACAGCCAAAGCCACGTTGGAGGTCATCACCATTTCAGAGCAGTGGAGAAAAGGAAGGGCCAGTTAATAAACATCAGTGATGACAGAGGGACAACCAGCCACCCATCATTGTATAGGTTACAAGACTGTCTTACACCCTAAATAAATCTAAATGTATTACTACCTCTTGTATAAGGAAAGTGAATCTGAAATAAATATAAACAAATAAAAAGCTATCTTCATAGCCATAGGATTGAGACTTCTGACACAAGTCACAAAAGGAAAACACAAAAAATTAGATTAAAAATAATAACCATTTCAAAATTTAAAATTCCTCTGTGACGAGATAGCTTAAGCACAATTAAAGTCAAGGAAAAGACTAGAGGAGATTAGAGATGTTTCAAATATCACAGAAGAATAGTGCATACAACATATGTCCATTAAAAATATACTGCCCACGATCAGTAAAGAAACACATGCCATAGGAAAAATGGACAAAGTACACTTGATAAGGAATTTGCAGAAAAAGAAGATACGAATAACCTACCCATGTATGAAAAGAAACCCAGCGTCCCTAGCAAGCAGAGAAATATAAATTAAAGTGGCAATGGGTTTGTTTGCCCTCGTGGTATTGGAAAACAAAGTGCAGTTGACAACATGGAGTGCTGTAGGAAGCCGCTGTTCCTGACACTGCTGCTGGGAGGCACGGGCCACACTGGGGGCACATGGGGTCTTCTTCTCCCTACCCGAGTAGAATCCCTCCTACATGACCTTGCCAGGAGCTGGGAGCTGTGCTCCCTCTACAGATGCAGGACCCAGCCGTGTGTCTGGTCTGCAGGTGGACTGTGGGCTGGAGGGACAGGGCCATTGGACAGTCCGCGTGACCCTCTGTCTCCATGATGAGGGCCCACGAGAAGAGAAGAGAAACCCTGGGAACCAGGATGGCTGAATCCTGGACCCAGAAATGAAGACTCTGAAGCGAATAGGAACCCCCTTGAGTCCCGCTCGGACCCATCGAACTGCCGCCAGCCTGCAGAGCGGTGCACACAGATATAAGTGTGTGTTGCTGGAAGCCCCTGGAATTCTGCAGTTGTCTGTTACCTGATTATACTGCGGCATAAACTGACTGATCCAGTCATTTTGGAAATATTCTGGCAGTTTCTGTTAAAATTAAAATTGCACATTCCCAGGGCGTGGTCTGGTGTCACAGCAGTTAAGTCCGCATGCTCTGCTTTGGTGGTCTGGGATTCACCAGTTCGGATCCTGGGAGGGGACCTACGCACCACTCGTGAAGCCATGCTGAGTGGAGTCCCACAAAGGAGAGCTATGAAAGACCCACAACTGGGATACACAACTATACACAACTATGTCTTTGGGGAGAAAAAAATGCACATTCCCTATAATCTGGCAATTCCACTTTGGTTGTATTACAGAAATATTACCACTCGTACTATCTAAAAAATCCAGAAAATATAAAACAATTTAATAGTCAGCTATAGAAGGATAGAGGGTCATCCACACTTAAGATAAAAGAACGAGATGCATATGTTACGAATATGGAAAGATCTTTAAAAACACATTATTGTATGCAAAAAGCAAACTGCAGAGCCATAAATATAGCGTAATACTGTTTATGTTTTAAAAGCCAAAATCAATACTTTAAATTTTTAATGAATGTGTGTATAAAAGCATTGAAAACGATGTGGAAAGATACACACAAATTCATGGTAGTAGATACCTGTGGGAGAGATAGAATGGGCCAGATTGAGGGACAGGTCACAGAAAATGTAAAGTATCTCTAAAGTTCTAATTTCTCCAAAAATAATAATATTTATATATTACTTATATAAGTGTATTACTGTGTATATGTGGAGAAGACTGGTAATAATTACGCCAAAATACTATCACTATTTAATGTTCTGATGTAGAAATTTAGATGATAGATAGATAGATAGATAGATATAGAGATATAGAGATATAAATAATAAATAGATAAAGATGATAGATGGTTAATAGATGGGTAGATAACAGGTGGATTGCAGTCTTGGGCACACAGCACCTTCCTAACCATTTCTCCCTCAAGATAGCATGTCTTAAAGTGAGCAAGTGAAGAGAGCTTGTGTCAACAATTCTTTTTAAAAGTGAATAAATATAATCTTGACATGGCTGTGGGAACGGCATGTTGGCTTGCAGATAGAATAATCCAGAAGATAGTAAGAGAAAGGTGGTATAGAACTGCTGGAGAAACGTTCTTGTCCAGAAGAGGGGGTGAGGCCCAGGGCACAAATGGAGCTGGCCTGTTCACGAAGGACAGACTCATCACTTTATACAGTGAGAGCAGAAGGGGAAGGAGGAGACACAAGAGCTGCTCTCTAGGCCAAGAGATGGGCCTTCTCAGCTCCAAAAGGTGGACGCTTCTTCCCCTTCAATATTCACGTTATAGGTTAAAGTTAGATGACATTCACTTCAAGTCCCAAATGATGGAAATTTACCTTCATTGTTTTTGTACTTGTTCCTTTTGCATACTTGAGTATTTTCCCCTAATTTATTTTAATAAAAAGTTCTTGGGGAAGAGAATACAATCCCGTATCCTTTACTCCACTGTCAAAGCCACAAATGGGAACGTTTTGAATATTTGATAAATATTTATTCATATTTATTATGCTTATATATTCAATAGCAAGAGAAAAGTTCAGCAAAATTAAACATTTTGTTATGTGGTTTAATCCTAAATTACTTAGTCATTTCTGGTACATCATTTTTTTCAAGTCCTTCCAAAAGCCAAGTTGCTTACCTGTGCTTGGAAAGAGAGAAATTAAGAAGTACAAGATGCTGTAAATTCATGGGGTAGGGTAAGGTATTATATGCTGTTGGTGCTATTTCATTCAAATCTGGAGTAGCTCAGCTCTGACTCAGATTCAAGTCACTTCAGAAGCGCTCAGCTCTGTGTTCCACGTCTTCACATGAGGGAAGCACTTTATAAAGATTCAATCACGATATTGAGACCTCAAATTCACAGTTCATTGAAGACAACCTAAAAAAGTGTGCCCAGAAAGACTTCAGAGGGTCTGCTCTCATGACGGCAAACTTTCAGTTTTGGGAAAAAATACTTTCTCCACCATGGAGCTATTGGAATGGAGCTCATTGCATGTTAGATGCCAGCTCTTCTGAGACGTCTGGCCTCTGGAGGACCAGGGAGAGTTATGACAGTGACCACAGGGTGGTGTTCTCTTGAACAGAACTATGTTGGAGTGATCGGAACAATTTTTCACTTTAGTTTGGAGAGCAGTCATAGTCCAACCTTCCATTGACTAAATGTGTCAGAAGCTGATTTTGAATGAAGAGCATTGTTCAAAGACAACTCTTTTCCTACATAGTTGTTTGACTGTATCCCATCTAGGATTGGGGTGAAAATTCTGAAAATGTTTTGTCCCACTGGAAGGATATCATTTCATCCAAATAAAACATATGGTCTAATGACACCTTGAATCTTAAAATATTTCCATTTTATTTTTAAAAAGTGTCAAAGCGTCAAAAAAAAAAAAGTCAGTGTGCTTTAATGAAATAAAAGGCAGTGAAGATCTTTTTCCCATAGTCTTACAGTAAAACCCAGTGATGAAACTGTATGTGAAGCCTGTTTTCCATCCCAACTCCAGGGCACGTGATAGATCTGCCCTTGATCGTGAGGTTTTAGACATGAAAGACTTCGAGTCTCTCCACGCCCGAGCAGAGCCCAGAATACTGATTGGGATCTACGGGGGACTCTAGAGAAGGAAATCCTTTATTTTAAACTGTTAGTAACCCATTTTCCTAGGGCTCCGTGTTACTAATAGGTCCACCTGAGAAAGTGATACCTTGTCCTCTGCAGTCCATGTGACATTATTAAAATAAGCCCCAGGTGTGTGTCACTCACCACTTATGAGGGAGCACATTTTGCCTTTATAAAGACACGTTTAATCAAAGGCTGATTTCAAAACATTTGCTGGATGTCATTAGAGAGACATACTTGGCCTTTTTGCTTGAATATAAGGAGCCTGGGTGTGTTGGGTATCCCCCAACTTTCTTACAACTCAGTCCTGCTCAGGTAGATGATATGGAGAGGAAACAAGGCAGTAATTTCGGTTGGATTCCACAGCGTTGGACAGTGCACATACCTGGGACTGCTCTTAACTTCCCCAGCATTCTCCACACGTGGTGTGGCATTAGTTTGTACCATCAAGTTGTATCTCTAGGGTATGGGTTGTTCTGCAGGAACAATCGTGGGAGGGTGTGAACTTGGCCTGCAGTTCAGGGAATGCATTTGGAAAATTTTTCTCATGACAGCAGAGCTTGACGGAGCCCAGAACCAAACTCATGACCATGTTTGCCAGGGGCATCCTCGGCTTCTGTGTGGGATAAATGTGTGCTAGTGAGCAGTCACCCAGCACGAGAGTCAGAGCTCACTTGCCTGCCCCTCTCACTTACGCCCCAGTCCTACCTGGAGCAGAGGCTCCTCCCACCGACATTCCTGTCCACCTTCCCTTCTCCAGTGCTCCTGCTGGAACCCCACCCCCTGCTATCCCTACTCAGCCCCGCCCACCTGCTGCCCTCCCCCGCCAGATGAATCTCACTCATGCCACCACATGTCCACTTCAGCCAGGCTCCCAAACACTTCTTGGCTCCTTCCTGGAACTTGCTAGATCAAAGCCTCTTGAAATCTGGGTTTTCTGAGTTCTCTCCCATTACAGCCCCACAGGTAATCTGTGCTCCAGCCAAATTGGATTTATAATAATAAGTCACCTTAGGGCCTACTCAAGGCAGGCGCTCTTCTAGACACTTTATATGCCCCATCTCATTTAATCCTCAAAACAACCTGTGGGGCAGAGGGACACAGAGAATTAAATACTCACGTAAGTCTAGACATTTTGTAAATGTTGTCTCTGAATTATCGACAATTCACATCTCCCTCACTTTTGCTGGCGAAATCGTCTTCATTTTCCGGATTTACCGAAGTGGATCAGGAAAGCTCTATGGGACAGAGGCTGTGAGATGAATCCTGGTGGATGACGACCCAGGGCGCATGACATGGACCTGACCACCGCCCAGCTCTGACTCCCAGTCACTTCTCCGGCACACATGTCCTTCTACTCTCACTCCTTGGAGTTTTTTCCTTGGTTTTACCAACAATTGTGATCTCCAAAGTGGGGTGCTCATGCACTAGGGGCCCACGACATGATAGAGAGCAACAGAGTAGAGAGGGAATAGGAGCACTTTCATGTTTGTTTATTTCAACTTACTCTTTATATAGATATAGATAGATCCACACATCTCATATGTCATAGGTAAGATGTCAGTACAGGAACACACACATGGGGATTCTAATTTTTTAGATCAAAAGTGTTTATGGGCACTAGTCTAAGCCATATCTTTGTGGTTTTCCCTGATGACCTTATCTTCAACCAAGATTCATCTTATTTATTTTTCTTTCAGTCGGAGAGATTGGTCCTGAGCTAACATCTGTGCCCATCTTCCTCCATTTTGTATGTGGGATGCTGCCACATCGTGGCTTGACGAGCAGTGCGTAGGTCCATGCCCAAGATTCGAACCTGCAAACCTGGGGCAGCAGAAGCAGAGCTCATGAACTTAACCACTATGCCCCCGGACTGGCCCCAGCCAAGATTCACCTTAATGTTCTCATGCCTTTCCTAATCCACGCAAATAAATGTGGTAGCTCCCTCTCTGTGATTCTGTTTATTTTCCTCAGGTGGAATATGATGATCTCTTCGTTTGCAGGATATTTATGAACTTGCCATGGTCTTCCCCACCACTCCGGTGGCAGACAATCTGGAGCTTAACTCTTTGCTCTCTGCTTTCTGGGCACACAGCACCTGCCATTCCCCAGCCTCCCAGCAGGGAACAGGGCCGCGAGCACTGACCCAGGGAACGTGGGGTTGTGTGCTATGGCCACGCTCGGCCTGCAGGAAGCTCCCACACAATCCCCCCGCCACGTTCTCTGTGAAATACAAAGGATACAACCCCCCAAAGCCCCGAGGGTAATAAAGCCATGAGACACAGAGTAGCCACTGCCCACCCTCGCTCCAGCTGACCTTCACTGTCTTGAGGAGGAAAGAAACTTTCTTGCATTAGTGAGTGACTGAGAAACAGCATTTATTTTTCCAGCTGGGTTGTGTTCACTAGCATTCCTGTTGGACTAGATGCTCTCACTTGTCCCTTCCCATCCCCTCTGCCTCATTTTCCACCTGCTCACAGGGACTGGCTTCTGGCGGGGTCAGGCCAATGGGGGCACCAGGTGGGAAATCAGGAGAGTGAGGTCAGGGCGTCTATTCCCACTCCCCAGGGGCTGGCCTTGGTGCTCCCCTGCAGACGGCCAGCAGATGGTCCTCCCACACACTGAGCCCAGGCCAGGATGTGCTGAGGGGCACCGATTCCCTCTCTGACGCTCACCCCACTGTCACCAGTGCCACATCTCCCTGGTTCCCTATACACCACCCCCAGCTTCAGGCACAGTCATTTTGCTAAACTCTCCGCAATGTACCCAATACGTAGGTGCTATCTGCTTCCTGCTGAAACCTGACAATACGCCCCCCAAAGGGAAAACTCACCAAAGGTGTACGTACTGTCCCACACTGTTCTCATATCTCCTCCGTAGACACTTGCAGAACTGGAATATGTCTACACAGTCTCCACAGGCAGTGACAAATTATGAGCTGTGACTGTTCCTCCACCCACAGGTAATGATGTAGCCATTACAACCCTTTTTGATGTGATAATATATTCATACTTTCTAAAATCATTGGCTCATTTAAGAAAGACAGCTATACATAAGTGTATCAAATCAACACGTTGTACACCATAAGTTTACACAGTGTTATATGTCAAATATACCTCAATAAAGTTGGCAAGAAAAAGGACTGTTTATTGTCGTGACAAGTACCAGAAGCTTTTAAAAGCATAATAATTGTCCTTAATAAAAGGTATACTAGTATTAATTCGAGCTTAAGAAGCATTAGTCTCAAGTCATTTATACCTTTGACTACCCCATCAAAGATATTAAAATCTCCCTCGTTTTACGATATTCCTAGAAACAAAAAATTGAGTTAATAATGATGCCATAGTAGCAAGCATGAAGCTCCAGAAAATTCTCATATACAATTTCATTAGCAATGGGTAAATGGAAATTAAGCTAATGTCCTGGATTGGGGCTTAGAACATTACCTTTTTTCTGATTATAAATACTCATTGTTGAAAATTTAGAAATACAAAAAAAATTATGACAAATATTAATTTTTCTCATAGTCTCTCTACCTAAAATGTATTAACAATTTAAGGGATGTTTTTGTCTCTCTCCTTCCACATAAAATATATTTTCAAAACAGATTTTAAATCATACTATATGTAGATATATTTTTTCATTTACTATTATATTGTGATCCTATTACCATGATATTAAAACTATCTAAAGCTCTCCTTTTATTTGCTGTATAACATTTCATATTATGGATACAAGACTGATTTATGTAACTATTACTACCATGTCGGTCATATATTTATGGTTTAAATATCTTTATTTTTGGTTCTAATTTTTTTAGAAATTAAATTCCAGGATTTTTATTTATTTATATTCTATATCACAAATACTCTTCCCTCACAATATCTGAAACCCTCTGCCTAAAACTTGTGCACAACGAGTTAAAACAAAGATCAAAAATGGATCAGGATTCACAGAATTGTACCAGGAACCATGGATGTGATCAATGGTTCTTGTTGAACCCAAATTCACTTATTACATGGATTTTAGATGATAAACACGAATAACATAAATGAACAATATTTTCAACTTAGTCTTTCAGAATATGTACAACACTGTGATTAAAAATAAAGATTAACTCTTCCATTAAATAGATGGTGGTCATGCCTATTAAAGTTTCAGGGTCAGGCCACTAGCTGTCAGGATTGTCATCTACCATACAATGATAAACCAGGTTGCAGAGCCGACTTACTCCCTAGGTCTTCAAACATCTGAGAACACTGTGAAGGCAGAAATCTAAGTGATTTGTGTAGTGTTTGAGTGTTAATTTTACTTAATTGTATTTTTTTTTTCAAAATTCATAAACTATGTAAGGTGCTAACAAAAACATGTGTTCCATTACACATGGACTTGAATCTGTAACTCTATGGTGAACTTCTCCTGTATCTGTCAAAGACGTCATTTAAGAATCCAGCTGCCTCTTATGTATCTACTTACTACCAAAGTGGCTATAGGTTAATGGGTAGAAGGGTCAGCAATGATTGTCACGGGACAGGCCACATGCAAAAGCGTCGACGCCAGAAGCGCCGTTGCCCTGTTCTCCTAAGCCGCGATCCAGTGTATTACAGTGGAGTATTACAGTGGCCTCGGGAAAGGCACTTAACCTCCCCGTGTCTCACCTCCATCAGTGAGTGGAGGTGACCATGATAAGCGCCGGATCTTGTCGCACAAAGGCGTGATTTGGATTTCGGAGTTAGCATGTAAGGACCTTTGATAGAAGGCAGTGTGCAAACACAATGTGGAACGCTGTCGCTGTCTGAGAAATGGCGTTACTGTAATCCTGAGTGCTTGTAATTGCAGCGGTAGCTAAATGCAACCTTTCTGTGCTGCTTTTTTTTTTCCCCCAAGGATTTATTTCCATTCCACTTTGTTAAAAGATCTGGGACTGATGACATGTTCTGCTGTTAATTTTATTTGAAAGCAAACTCCTCTGATTTTCCTTAAAAATAGAAAATATCATTAAAATCTCATTTAGGATTAATGGAATTTCTCTACAATATAGTTGGAACACTAGGTCTGAGGAGTGTATGCAAAGTAATTTTTAAATGAATTTAGTCAGTGTGCCATTATATTCTTGTTATACATTATTTTCTACATTTCAACGCGCTTTACCCCGACTTGTAGATGACAGTATCAAAGCTGATGAAAAGTACTACTCTGGCCATTGCAAAAATCACGTTGATAGCTTATTTCTCTAAATAGAGAGATTATAAAAGAGATTAACAAAAAATAATCACCTGGCAGTAGAAAAAACACAAAATAGCTACAAGCGTCAATAAACCTTGCTGGAAATGCTGGGTTGATATTCTCATTAAACCCAAGAAAGGTTGTGCAAAGGAATATAATTGCCTTAGTCTGCTGCTCAATTTACTTAAGAAATCTATGAAACAAAATCTTGTTTGTGAAGAAACTTACTGAAGTTTCCTCTGTATATGGGTTTATGCATACCAATAGCTGGATAGTGAAGACGGCATTGTTAATGATGACTCAGGCAGACCGAAGCAAATAGGCAAACCGAGTGACTTTTGAAAACTAGAGATAGTTTTTTTCTTCTTTTTTTGACACTAGACAGAAAAATACACACACATACACACACACACACACACAACCCCTTCTATCCTTCTACAATGAGCTTTTATGATTACAAGATGGATTTTCAAAGTCATTTAATCAAGATGCAGTGATAAATTCTGTAATAAAGTTAAAAACTGAATTTTTTATAGATGTAGTTTGGTTTTTATTAGATATGTTTTCATGTACCATTATTCTTTAAAAATCACTAGTCGTTTCATAGCATATGTTGCCCCTCTCTATGTGAGTAAGACAATATTTGACTAACAAGAACATTCCACCACAACCATAGTGGATAACCAAGACTCCACTGTGTTTAAAGCATAGTTGGAATTTCAGTCTCCGTAAGCCTACCATCTAAGACAGTGAGTCTGGTAGATATTATACTTCATTACATATTAAGGACATCAAGAATTCCTTATTGTCGTTACATTAAATTTGGTGTATGAACTTTGAACTTCAGTTGGACATTCCAGTTTTTCATCTCAAATTTGGAAATAAGGTTGATCTATTCCCCAGGATTGCTGTGAAGAATCAACCTAGTACCTTCGATGTACAAAAATAGTGTGAAAATGCTTGGCTTTATGTGTAAGACAGAAGATATAATATCAAAATAATTAAACAGTCACTCAATTTTAGAAATTTTGCAAGTCTATCCAACTGAGTAAGTTTAAATTAAATATTTTACTGAATTTTATGTGATAAAACATTTCCCTCCACATCAGCTGTGTCCACATGATTTTAATTTTAACTTTCATTTTAATTCTAAATTAAAATTTTTTCAAAAATCTTTTTTTTTTTTTCAATCCAGGTATCAGTGTCCTTCCTGTGAGACAGGAGAGATTTCTTCCCATCCCACCAGGATATGAGAACATCACACATTACACAGTTATTACAGGATTTGGGTTAAAATTTCACTAAAGAAAAATTTGTCAAGAAGAAAACTAAGGAAGCAAGCAAAACTTATGGGGTCTCCAAAGTAGGTGATGTTGGCAAGAATCACACAAATCAGACGTCCAAAGCAAAACTACACTTTGTCATGGGGAGAGAAGAAGGGATTCTCCCTGTAGATCAGGGGTCCTTAACTCCATAGATTTAATGCAATTACTTGTTAAGGATGACTTAGCGATTTGACTGTTGTGATGTATTTTTCCTCTTTTTATAAATGCTGAAGACACCGGTTACTACCAAGGCCCAAATAAAAGTATTAGCTTATGTACAGAATCTTCTTTCTCTTTTATATTTACTTATTTTGTATTTATTTTGAAGCACTCCTTGAGAAAATTACTACCAAGTTTAGTTGGGGCAGAAATATTTCAAGTGTCAAGGTTATACGGCTATGTTTCAATAATCATTGTGACTATAGATAAGATAATTTTCTGACAATCCCACTATAGGTTAGCTGGTCTATAACACAGGCCACAGTTGCATAAAGTCTCAAAGGGATGTAAATTTTTCTTTCCATTTCTTTGAGGAGTATACTAGATGTTTCATCCAAGGGCAGAAAGAGATCATTGAACTGATTATTGAAGACAAAACATATGAACGATGGAGTTCTCAATATTGAGTTAGGTTCTGGCTTGTTCTAACTGTTCTCTGAAAGGAAAGCCCTTGTCAACACATTTAGGATTGTTATGCACATTTATTCAATTATTGCTTCAGAGCACTAAAAATATACTAGTAGATTGAAATACTGTGACTTTCCAAATATAAACGTTTTTTCAAATGGGCTAAAATTACCTTTACTATTTAATAAATTAATAATAGCATCTATGTCCGTACTCTTAAAGAAAAATCATTCTCACACTAGCGTTCTCATGCTAAACCATGAAATTCAGAACAAGAAATCCAATTATTGATAAAATTATACAAATAAGTAACATAAAACAACACTGATTTCCAGCCACGTTTCCATTCTAATAGTTGGACAACTAAGAGCTGGCGGGATCATCCAGTGATGAGTCCTACGTTTCCATTTCCTTTCTCTAACCAGCAATACAAGATCCGTTTCTAATCCAAAGAATTCCTTTAGCATACTTGATAAACCTAAGATAACAATGTTTAGTATGGAATGTATTGCTGGATTCTTAGCAATAATTTGTTATTTTTAAAGGTTTCCTTGGTTCCAAGGGTGGTTACAGGCTAAAGGATTAGGTCCACTCATCAGAAAATGCTCAAATTAACAAAAAGGAGTCTAAAAACCACATTTGTAGCTAGAACAAAGAGCAGATAAGTAGGACCACTGCTTGGGAAGCAGAAAGGTAGCCGAGTTTTTCTGCACCACCCGCTCCCCTAGAAAGGCCGCTCTTTCTAGGAAAGCAGAGTGTTCAATTTAGAAATAACAGAATAAAGGAAATATTTTTAAGAGAAATTAGATTAAATCTATTAGCCAGTCCAAGATGATTTCCAGGAAAATGAATTGTAGGCAGTTTGTTTGTTTGTTTTCTTATTTGTTTCAAAGGCACAATTGCAATCATAAATTTTCTAAAATATTCGAGAAAGCACAGACAAAGTAAAAGACCAAATCAACAGAGACATCAAATATTGGCCCATTTTCAAAGGGTAAAAAATAATAGACACTAAGATTACATAGTGGTGAATTTAATATAAACCTGGCAAAATTATGGATGGTGAGAAATTGGTTACTCTCCACTTCTTAAATTATATGTTATTAATATAATATAACCAATCAATGAGTTAATCAATACTAAATAAGTAAAACTTAATTTGGAGTTTTATTTCTACTGTGACAGATCACAGAATAGCCATGCAAATATTGATTTAAAAAAGTTACTGCGAAGTAAGCTCAGGATACACTTGTCCTAAGATGGTATTCACTCTAAGTAAGTGGACTCAAGTCATGGTTCATAGGTTTCTGACTGCCTCACGGGGGTACAACTTCAGATTGATCTCTTAGGGTTTCTTGTTTGCAAGCAACAGAGACTGATTGGCCAAAATAAGCAAGGAGACTTTATAGTAAGGATATCGGGGAGTTCACTCAGAGATTTCACAATTATTTTACAGGACTGGAGTGCAGGAGCCACAGCCACAGCACAAAATGCCTGGGCCAGCTGCATTGGATGAATTACCTCCAGCTGTTCCCTCAGTCTTTGCATCACCAGTTCATGGTGCAAAATCCAGGAAGGAGATCTCGTTGGCTGACCTCAGATCATGTGACTATCACCATAAAGGACACATCTGGCCCCCTTTGTGTTCATCACTCCCACAAAGACTGCTCACAGTGGAAGGCAGATAATTATCCCCCACAACATTCCATTTTGATTCTGAGAAGTAGGCTGGATGTTTGCAGCAAAAATAATATGTTCATTACAAGTGGCCTGTCATGGTACTGTTTGAAGAACAGTTGGTGATGAACAATTAATGTAGAATTTAGCTGGAGTATTTTCTTGACCACAACACAGTAATTGTAAACATTCAATACCATTATCAACAAAGTGATGTATTATATATGACCCAATTGTTGTGTTCTAAGAAAATGGGCTATGAAGCAGTTGACACAGAAAATGGATTTTGTTCACAGGGAGAAAGGGCACAAAGATCATGTACGATGTGAGACCTAAGGGGTGAAAGCATTAAATGAGCCAATGGAAGGAAAATAGAAGTCAAGCCAGGGAGCAGAAAACTGAAAATGTGAAAATCGAATCTGGTCTCAATATTACAAACAGACATCTTCACCAATTGAAATTATGCCTCATACTAAATGTGGAGCAACTTTGGAAATTTTCTGTGACTAGCTTACTAATGAGTGATGTCTCTAAGGAGCAGTTTCCTGCAGACCCTCTATGAAAAAGGCCCATGAGCATGGGCTAGGGGGCTGCCAACGGGCCGACACGGCTATGCTTGCACTATGGAAGAATATATTTTTAAGAAGAAAGGAAACAATCATTCGATACTACATGGACACAGATATGTTCCACAAGCCTCATTTTCAGAGATATTTTAAAAACGATATTCTCAGAAATAGACAACTGACAGAAACAATGATGGCTGAGAAAACTACAGTTATTGTGACTGGAAAAGAGAAGACGACATTGAATAAGTTTTTTTCCCAAAGGCCTGAATTGTCATCTAGTAAAAGACTGCCGTTTCCACACTGTTCTATGGTGCCGTCTTTGTTTTAATCAACTATCCATGTTCATCTGCTTGTGAGTTCCCTATTCTGTTCCATTGCCCTACTTGTCTGTCCTTGCACCAGTATTATATCATCTGAACTACTACACCCTCAGAATAATCCCTGATATCCAGTACAGCAAGACTTCCTGTCTTATTTTCAAGAGTGTCTTGACTATTCTTGGTCCTTTTCTTTTCCATGTAAGTTTTAGAATCAGTTTGTTAAATCACACACACAATCTGTTTATACGTAAAGTACACCACTTGCCCATGTCGCATATCACTCATATGCTTTGTTTTTGTCTCTTTTATCTCTCAGTGCTTCAGTTCAGACATTTAATGTTGACCTGCCTTTGATTTCATGAATTCTATTTTCCTCTGTGTCCAGTCAGCTGCTAAACCTCTCCACGGAGTTTTTTTTTTTTTTATTTTAGATAATATATTTGACAGTTCTAAAGGGCCTATCTGATTCATTTTATACATATTAATTCCTTTTTGATACTCTTCATCTTTTTATCTATTTTTCCATATTTTTCTCTATCATCCTTAACTTGTTATTTGTAATTGTTTTCAAGTCCCTGTCTGCTTACTTTAATATCTGGATCATCTTGGATCTGCTTCTATTGGTTATTTTGTCTCTTCATGATCAAATACTATTTCCTGCTCCTTTGCCTAATGATTTCTGACTGAGTGCAAGAATCAGTGGATGAAACAGTGTAGAGGCTCAAGTTTATTTTGTTTGTTTGCTTTTCCCAAAGAATTTTGTTTCTGTCATCAGATTACCAGCATATCACCTTTATCTTGCCCAAGCTTCGTTCCAGGCTTTATTACAGTGGGTCTGTTTCAGCTTTTCTTTTACTCTGAAGGCATAGCACTTAGGATTGCTTATAGTGTGGTGCTGGACTCCTAGGTCATGGATTTTCTTGAGTGTCCACTCAATGATCATTCCACTCTAGCAAGGCACATTGCAACATCTCTCCGGGACTGAGATCTCAGCTCAGCTCTCAGCCTCTCATCATTTGTGTTCTGTTGGTTCTTCTGGAATCTTACCTAAATATTGCAGCTGTTGACTTGGCCAAAGACCCAAGAAGAATTCTGAAACAGAATTTTTGGGATCCCTTTCTGTGGTGACTTCTTTTCTGATACCTGCCTCCACATATCAGTCCCATCTACATTCTCTGTCTACACCATCCTGTGAGACTGCTACCCTCTGCTTGGGCTCTGTCATTTTCACCAAGAGTTTGGAAGGTGCCCTCGGGGAGAAAGCTGGACTGAACGTGAGGTTCACCCTTGTACTTTGCTTCTCTCAAATACTGTAGTCTGCATTGGTTTCCATTCCATAATTGCTGACAGATGTCCTGTAAAGTTTCTCTGTTTTTATAGTGGTTTATTCCCACAGGAAAAGTCTAATACCGACTTATCTGTCATGGCTGTAGCTGAAGGTCTATGCACTTACTTAGATGTTAGGGATACATCAGAGGTATGCAGGAAAGAAAGAAACGGTTAATAACTGTAACATTAAAGCTTTTCTTACTTGTATTCAACACCCACAATACAAAAACAAAATGGTAAATGACACAGACGACTAATAGATGACATCCAAATAGCCAACTATCTCATGAAACAAAAAGTACTGATATTTTAAATGTCATTTCATTTTCATTTTGTCTCATCAAACTATTAGAGTTATAGAAGTTATAATTTCCATTGGTGATGAAGTTGAGAGAAAATTGGGGAACTCTCATGCCCTGGGTTAGACATATAAATTAGGGCAACCTTTCTGGAGGACAATCTGGCTATGTTTATCAAATTTCTTAAAAAATATGAATACTGTTGTCCAAACAATTTCATTTCCAGGAATTTTCCTGAGAATGTAGTTAAGTATGTGTTCAAAGCTATAGCTACAAAGATGTTCATCTCATTGTTGTTTACATAAAAAAGAAAAATATGGAAACAAACTATTTATTAGAGTATAGGGTATAAATATTAAGGTCATTAAGAAAGAATTTGAGCAGAGGAAAATGTCCATTTACTACATGAAAAACTATAAAATGTATTATTCTATGATTCCATTTTTGAGGGAATAGGTATGTATGGAAAGATTGTAGGTGATTTCATATTATTTTTATAGGTACTTCCATTATTTCTGTAACAAATATCTATTGCTTTTGAAGTAGGAAAAAAAGATTATTTTTATCTTAAAAAAGAAAAGACTTTCAAATGCTAAAATAAGATATAAATATACAATTCTATGAGTTTTGACAGATAACATAAGAAATATCTTTTTTGTTGAATTGGAAATATCTTTAAAGTTGTTTTCTGTATATTATCTTACTGCTTAACTCTTCTTTTATTTTTTGATGAAGGAAGTGGGTGAAGATCAAAGGAATAATGCAAATGCTCCAAGATATTCATTCTTTTGGAAAAAATTTTGGTAAACTCTTTTGATATTAGTATTTTAGGTTTGCAATGCCACCAATTATTCCAATAAGCTTTTATTAAATTTCCCAAATATATGATTTTAAAAGGTTTGAAGGCAGTGATCGAGCTCTAAATGTTTGCTCTACTGAAAACAAGTAGCTTAAACCCTTCCTGCTTCCACTGCTGGTGGTATTTTTCTAATCCTTGCCTTTACTGCTTAGGTATAAATTTAAACAGTAGCTTAAATTCAAGCCACCAAGGGTTGGGATAAGTACATCTTCAGCTGCATGAGATATATGAAAACAGCATGTGAGAATGGACTACAGAAAGTAGTGTCTACATAAAGAAATTGACAGAAATTATTTGAGTTTGAGAAGCACACATGGAGATTTTTCTTCTAAGGCCATTTTGATTAATCTAATCCACCACGACAAATTCACAATTCAATATGAGAGGTAAGGGGGCCTGGAGATGCCCTTTACTATCATCCGAGGGAAAAAAATATGTCTAAGTAAGAAATGAAAACATGGCAAGCCTAAGTAGGTGATAAAGATCTGAACTGTGGCTGGCATGATAATGTGCAAGTGACAGATCCTGGGAGAAGATGAGGGCACCCCATGTTCTCGCTGTCACGAGGACTGGGACAGACAGAAACCGGCTTTCTACATTAAATACATTCCTTCCAATATCAGCGAGGAAACGGAAGGTGCTGCATACTTATATTATATGCCCAAATCAGCACCTGCAGAGATCGATTTAGTATAGAAAAACTGTGTTTTCTAGGTAATTACGCCCTTGGGTTTTCTTGCACTATTCCTGGAAGAATATTGCTGAGCTTCCATGAAGCAATTGTTTCAATTTGCACAAAAAATAAAATAAAATGAGATAATTTTAAAAGAACATAGAGTAAATCTAGATTAATTGAGAAAAAGTATCTTGTCTTTCTCTTGCTTTCTATCTGGTTAAGTTTGATTTCCTTTAGATGATCTAAAATGTTTTTTGTCTGAATGTTGTAAAATCACCTCAGGTGTCATCTATGCATCCATCCACCCATCCATCCATCTATCCATCCATCCATCCATCCATCCATCCACTGAGTACCTTCTATTATGAAGCATCAGGCTGGATATACAGCAGTATACTCAATAGTAAACTATATACAGTAGTAAATTCATGCAGTTTCAGGCTCATGGAAGCATAGACATTATACGCATAAGTCCACATACAGTTCAAGTATTGCAAAGGTGATAAGCATTATGAAGGAAACAATGGGACATAATGAAAACATCATATAAAGGACATGTAATACTTAAAGAGTGTCAGGGACAGGGTCAAGCTAGCTCTTAGGTGCATGAGGGAAGTAACATTTAAACTCAGACCTGGAGGTACAGGAGGCAGAGTATCCCAGACAGAAGGAGCAAGGGGGACACCTTGAAGCAGAGAGGAGTTTAACATTTTTAAGAAACTGAATGAAGACAGCTCTGGTGAAATCCAAGGAGCAACGGAAACTGAGATGGTGGGAAAGATAAGGCACAGAGAAGAGAGGAGTCTGGCCAGAGCCCTTGGGGTCTGGTCAGCCATGGAAGGTTCTTCACTTTATTAAAAGTGAGGTGAGAATCAATTAAAGGACACAATGTACTGGAGCAGTGTCCTCTAATTTTAATATTTATAAGATCTAAAAGTTCATTTCTGCTCCCACAAAGAAAATATCCCGCACAAGGTCAAAGCTGGAAGGTGAGCTAGCCCTGAGATCTGACAAGGAAGGCAGGAGGTGGGGAGACTGAGATGAGTCAATAAAGAGTCTGATGTCTGGGCCAACTGTCCCAGCAATGAACTGAATGCCAGAGTCAAGATAAAGGGACATTTAAAGGATGGATCCCTGGATCCCACTTATGCAACTGGGTGCAGAGACATGTCATTTGGAAAGCTGGGAATGGGGAAAGAGTCTTGTTAGAGAAGATCTAAAATTCAGTTCTGAGCACACGATGTTTTAAAAGCCCGTGAAAAATCCATGTCCACAGGAATTTGCAAAATATACAACAACTGAATGTATAATTCTAGAGCTAAGATAAAAGATCGTGGCTGGAGGGCACAGGTAGGGTGAGTTACATAATTTATTAAATATGCTCGAGTCTCTTAATTCATAATAACTAATGATGCCATTAGTTTACCTCATTAGCCAAGAGGTAGGGAAAGAAATCAGATAAAGAATGTTATTGTTTCCTGGAAAAGTCACTTAGAGTAAATTCCACTTAACCTGAAACTAGGATCATTCATCAAAATATGTGAAGACCTTGGGAAGCCCTGGACATTGGTAGACTTCCCTGGATTCTGTATATACATGATCTTTGTCTTGTTCTGCTCAGGCTGCTATAACAAATTTCCATAGATTAAGTGGCTTAAATGACAGAAACATTTATTTCTCACAGTCCTGGAGGTTGAAAGTCTGAAATCAGGGTGCCAGCATAGTCAGTGTCTGGTGAAGACTTTCTTCCTGGTTTACAGACGGCCACCTTCTCACTGTGTCCTCACATGGGGGCAAAGCAGAAAGAGGGAGAAAGCTTTCTCAAGACTCTTCTTAGAGAGCTCCCATCATGAGAGCTCCACCCTCACAGTGAAACACTAGGAGAGTACCAGCCAACCTTGCGTGATGATGGAGGCGTGCTTCATCACACATTCTATGAACAAAAATAAAGCAAGATGGGGTAGAATTGGATATGGTGGTGAGGGAAACATGAGGAGAAACATGAAGAAGACTCATGTGACAGAGGTCTGATGGGGATAGCCAGCCAGCCACTGGGAACTCGTTTTCCAGGGGAGCAAAGGATGCAGTGGGATTGGAGAGTTTTTGGGGCCTCGCTACCTGAAGGGTCTTCTAGAAAGATACAGATGATTATGGGTGGATAATGCCTTTATCAGGCATGCCTAGGTGAGGGGGAGAATTGTATTATTGCAGACAGGGAAATAAAGGAAAAAAGGCAATGGGTCGTCTATGCGGGTATTGAGGTCAATAAGAATGAGGTCATTGTTAATTGGAGAATGTGTATGCAGGGTCTTAGCATTGGTCAAGAGAATACATATAGATAATATATAATATATATATAAAGTAGCTATTAAGAGAATATGAGAAGAAGCAATAGCAGATCCTACATAACAATTTCTTTTAATTTTTTCATATGCGTTTCATCATTCTAAGTCAATATATTCCATTGAGATGCTAATGGTAAGCCCCCCCAGGGGTCCCCAAAGCCACAAGATGCTACCTTATTTTCTAGGGGCAGAACTCCCAGAGACTGTACTATTTTTTCCTTGTATTATCAATAATTTCAATAGTTTATATTTTTTCATTCGAGTGTCCTAATCATAAATTTTATCTTAAAATAGTCAACCCAAATTTCCTCATTAAAAAGTGTAATCAGGATTCCTCTCTCCGCCTTGGGATGCCATATTAAGAAAAACAATAAGAAATTAATAACACAATTAGCAAAATAGGTTTATGAGAAATTATTCTTTCTTACACATGGAAAAAAATTTGTATAGCTGTATAGATTAGAAATTACGTATTTATATATTTTATATAATTTACTACATATATATTTTTTTCTACTGGGAAATTTTCTCATAATGATATTCAGTCTTCAAGATCTAGTTTTAGATATTCTTTCTCAGCTATATTGTATATTTTAAATATTCTTTTTGAAAAAAACTTTACTTTTTTCAAAGAAAAAATGTTTTCTTGCTAAACTCAGGGTAATCAGATGTTTTCATAACCACACAGGTTAAAATACACAATTACAAATACCATCCTTCCCTCTTACAGAGATCCTCTTTAATCTTTTCTAAACCACTTGACTCACCCAGCACATTTGGGGCTATTTAGAAACCAAACGAAATAATCATTGATGTACTTGTTTCTCAAATAATATGTAATTTAAAATACCAATCACATCGATTTTCCACTTTAAAGAGAAGGAGAAACTTCACTCATTTAAATATAAATATGCATGTGCAGCAAACTCCCAAACAACAACATGAAGAGAGGAGGGGAAGTTTTAGTGCTACTGAACAGGGAGAAAATGTCTTCCCTTTGGCCATTAACTTTTAGCTTGAAGATGATCTGATTGCTTATTGAAAAATTCTGCAAAATCTCAAGAAACATGATAGGAAATGGCTCAAGTGAAGAACTGAAGGGTGCTTCTGCCTCACGTGTACGATAGTGGGCATGTGACACAGTAATTACCAAACACCACCACTGGTTTATATTTGTTAATTTCAAAGGTGTATATCAATACGTATAAGGTTACAGTACACGAAAAACTTACATTTGAAGGAATCCATCCAGACAATAACATTGACCAGTTTTTTTAAGAATCTGGACGTGTGATTAAAGATCATAACTAACAGAATGCATGTATATTCTTTCATCTATTTTATTTATCATCAGTCCATGTTTTTCAACTTAAGAATATTAATGTATTCATTAAGATATAACGTGTAAGGTTTTCACGGAGCCATCAAAGGCTCAGTGATGCAAACACACCGATTCTCGGTGTGTTGGTGACAATATGGCATCATCCTGTTCCAGAAAGCAGATTAACTTTTCAGTTTTGATAATAACTTCTTGGTCTCTCACTTTGAAAAAAACAAAACAAAATATTAAACTTATTTTTTTCCTCTAAGATGATAGTCTTCTTTTGCCAACTTTTACCCTGAAATAGCAAGATTAAAAATATGTCTTTGATCTCATGTTTAATGTATCCCTACTTTTAAAAGCTCACATTTGGGTGGTAAACATTTACTTACACAAACTTATCAGCCCTCTGTCTTCTGATTCTTCTTAGCTATCTGAATTTACGTTCTCTTTCAATAGCACAGTTGCCTTCCCCTCAGCCTTCAAGGTCGCAGTTCTCGTCCTGTCCTGTCTGGCTGCAGCGCTCAGCTGAAGCTTCCACTTCCCCTTCCACTACCTGCAGAAAATCAGTGATGCTCAGGCCTGCTGCTTCCAGTCAGGAGCCCTTCCCACACCCTCCATCCTCCCTCTGCAATCTGAAACCCCTCGTGACACTCTATGCAATGTTTACTAACTCCGATTTTCTCCCTAAAACGCATGAGTCCAATTGTCTCTTCTATGAAAAATGATGATTGTAGCAGCACCATCATCATCACCATCTTCCTCATTGTCACCGTCATCAGGATAACAGTTAATACACCTTGGGAGGTTACTCAGGGCCAGGCAGTCTCTCCATTATTCCTCACATTAACCTTGTCAGGTTCTATTCTTATCTCCACGCTTTGAAGGAGGAAACGAGAGGCTTAGAGAGAGTGAGTAACTTGTCTAAGATCACACAGCTGGTAAATTCAGAACCAGACTTGGAGCTTGAGTGATTCCACTCTACCATGTACTTTCCATGTGATAAATCTCCCAAGACTGCCTACAGTCTGTTTGGGTAGGAAATGGCAAAATAAGGCTGCATGTGTGAAAACATTAACCTTTTCCATTGCATGAGGCTTTGCTTAGTAGCCTCTTCTTAAGAGAACTGAACTCCCACATACAGTCAGGTAATCAGCCGGCTGAGAGATGAGGGGATCCTAGTGAGTTGGACGAGGCCCCAACAGTCCCTTGGGGCAAACGCTTCATTTCATATGGGAGGAAACTGGATCCCAGGAAGTGACAATGATTTTTCCCTCCCCATCAATGAACTAAGGGAGGAGAGGAGTGGGCTTTAAGCATCTGGGAGTCCCCTGAGGTAGGCCAGCGTCTCAGTAGAATTCCAAAGGTTCTGTACCCAACCAAGGTCTCAGTGCTTTGTCTTAGAATCTGACCCCATGAGGACATGTTTAGAGGAGCAGCCATGAGCCTGCAGGCTGGATGGAGCAAAGCCTCTTTCTAAAGGTCCTTCCAACCAGGGGTTCTGTGCTACTGGCTGAGGAACAGCCCTTATCCACTGTCCTTGACCACACGTAGTCATTCTAGAGGAAGGAGATGGCTAGGCCTGGGGGTTCAGATGAGCCCCTGCTCTGTTTTAGGTTCCCAGATTCTTCTCAGAAGTTCATGGGTAGCCACAGCAGACTTGAGAGTGCTCAACTCAGCAGACTGACCACATGGGCCTTGACCAGAAACACACTCATTTCAGGAAACTACCATACATTCCCTTTAGCCCTGTGAGAGTGGGCCAACCCCACCACTATGGCCAGCTTTGGAGGAGGACTGAGTATCACCCGGATGCGGGACTGCCCCGTGGATGGTCTTTGTGACTATAACAAAAAGTGACTGTCCCAGATGGCCCCAAAGGGGACTCCCCCACTCTGAAATATTATGATCTGGACAATTTGACCCCAAGCTCAAAAATGGCTCTCCCTTTGAAGCTGTCTAAAGGACTGAGAGCGGGTGGCCCTTCCACCGAGGCCGGCATCAATCTTGGCTTCAGAAACGAGCCAGGCCAGAGAAGCTCACTCTCAACTTCCATCAAATGAGTTGAACCTTTCAGAGCTGTTCCTGGCAGATCCCAAAAAGAGATGTGTTGTTGGTTCTTATAAAAGGAAGTAATTTCTGTGAGAAAGTTGTGTGTGTTTTGTGTCTGTTGCAGTGTAAAGTGATGTAATAAAACGTATCAGTAGGCTCTGCTGTACCCCACAACATTCAAAAATCGTGTAGGAAGTGTGAAATTCCAAACTCTGGCGGGAAACAAAGGAGCCCGAAAGTCCCTCCTGGAGAGGTTTGAGGCAGCTGCCTTGCAGACTGCGTGCCCACCAAGCTCCCCTAGGTGCCCGTTTCTGTTTTCCATGTTCTGGAAACTCACCTTCGGGGACAGTGACCCCTCACCTCCATCAGAGGCACCACCAACTTGAGTTGCCAGTTCATGCATTCACCATCGTCCGATACCTGGGTTTTCATTAACAATACAGTCACGACCCCCAACCTCCCTCTCTGTCAACTGGTCAACATGGCGTGTCTGTTCTAACCTCCAAACTCCTTGTGTCCCTTCATACTTCTTTAAACCCACAGTCACTGCCTGAACTACAGCCAGAGGCCGCCCGACTGCAAACGCTTCCAATTGAGTCAAGCTTCTACAACGCACTTACTCCTGCCTCCTGCATGCCTGTGGAAAGCCCCTGGATTCTGGCATCCGGTCATCCCATGAACTCGTCCTGAGCATCCCGTGCCACTTGGAGCATCATGTTCTGTACCAAGAAGCCCTGGTACAGCCTTCCTAGACATCCTCAGCTGCTTTCACCCTCTGTCCCACGGGAACCCCAAACTGCACTTCACAAATATCTTTACCTTCCCTGAAAATCCCTTTTGTTCTTATGCTCATGCCTCTCCTAGAACGTCCTTTGTTTTCCTCCTCTTGGTGAACTCCTCCTCATGTTACATGACTCTGTTCTTGGGCAGACGTTGGCAGACATTTCTCAGATCTTCAGACAAAATTATCTTCTCTTCCTCGGCATCAGGTAAGTGTTATCCAGCCAAAACCGGTCTGTGTTAGGAGTACTTAGCAGAGAACTTAGCACAAAGTAGCAGACAAATTGATAAAAACTTGTTATCTTATTTCTCACTATTGATAATGTTGCAATCATTGCTTTTTTATTATTTCACATTGCCTTCCTTAGCTTTTTTGTTAGGTTTTTTTACTGAAAAAAACCACTTCTTTCTATTACCATAATTTAATAATAAGAAGTCTAGTGCACGTTCACTATCTGGTTAAGAAAGAACATAGAAGTAAATTTAGTAAAAAATCTCTTTGTGACCTAATCATCTTGGAGATGTGTTAATTTCAATTTCATATAGTTCACGCTATTTAGGGAGAAAGAGTAAAATCAAGCATTATTAACTCCAGTTGAGAATGAACAGAGTCCAATAGATAAAATTTCATTGCTTATGATTCAATTTTATTTTTATGCTAAAGTCAGCTAGATGGGGAAGAGTCTATATCCATAGCCTCAGGAATAATGTCCCTACAATCAAATCAGCCTTGGAAGAGCTAATGGTGATCGGGATTTTTAAAGTAACATTAAAAACCCTAGTGACCAAAGTCGAATTTAGCATCACTGTAAAAGCTTGAAAAAGAAAGCAAGGCCACTAATTGTCAATATTCTCATTTGTTCTTATGTTCTGCACATCTGTACACAAACTCATTAAGGAATGTTACATCTTAGATCAAAATTGCATGTTTCTTAAAACTGTATACGCAGGAGAATACAGACCAGAAAGGAGCAGGTGACCCCAGCCTTGGCTTGCTTCTCCTTCAATTGACCTCAGAGTCAGTAACCCAGGGGGACCCACAGCCCATGCAGAGAATTATCTCCACTTGCTGGTAAATTAGATCATCTGGAATCGCAGTCCGCGCACGGAGTTCTCGTCAGATTCTTCTTCTGATGCTGTCACTGACATAAAGTCATTTTGGTGGTTTTGGACTCTAAATAAATACAATTAGAAGCGGTGATTCCATTTTAGAATAAGAAATATTCAAAGTAGTATTTCACAGCAGGTAAAAGGTGGAAAATGCTCCCCGGAGCGGGGGAAGGGAAGTCAGAGCATGAGCCAGGCTCGCTGAGTTGACTGCGATTTGTAATCAATATTAACCGCATCACACACAGGGAGGCGCCGTTTGCAGAAAAAAGAGTTAGAGCTGTACTTCTTTCATCCCATGAAGGTCATAATAAGATGGGTGAGGTGACGAGAAAAATTGATGGAAGGTAGTTGGTTCAACAATGGAGAAAAATACCTCTGTTCTGAAGAGGAATTCTCTCCAGCAATCTTGCAAAAAGGACTGACCTCTGCTGTAAATTTGCTTGAGAACTAGGATGGAAAGTTTAAATGAGATTTTTAGTGATTTCTGGCCTCACTGAGAGCTGGAAAGTGACGATTATTCAATTTAAGAGACTTTCTGCCTGAAAAAGGTAGAAGAAGCCCCCGTTTGATGACCTGACAGAACATTGTGGCCGTCTGTCTCCTCCTTGTTCCAGAAAACACGAGTTCTAAACACTGCTAGTCATGTCAACACACGTGTCCCTGTGTCGAGTGATGAAGGGCTCAGAGAACTGATCCTGATTTCCGGGGAAGGGAGGAGAGGAAGAAACGGAGTTAACCCTCCCCGGGGAGCATTTGGGTAGACAGACACAAGTAATTGCACCAAGCAAAATTCCCACAGAAACTCCGAAAATGTCTTGGTATTTCCCCAAGTTCTGCTTTTCCTTTTCAGTGGCAGCCTGCAGACTTCCTTTCGAATGCACTTTGAAGCTCCGTGATGTGTCCCCGATGCAGAAGTCCCAGCCCTCATTACACGACAGAGGCCATTTTAACAACACAGCAAAGAGGCGGGGCATGGGCTATGCCGAGCAGTGGTCTCCTGGGGATGGAGGGCACCCAGGGTGGAAACAGGACTGGTCATTTTCCCGAGGGGTGAGATACTAGCACACTCCGAGATTATACCCAGAATACACATGCATGGGCACAATGTGGTCCTCAATACCACAGCCACCTGGGAAGAGCAGGATTATTACTTTTTTGTCTCAGAAACCCCTTGCCTCCAGAGGATTCTATTTTCTTGAAATCAATATTAAGAAAGAAAGAAAAAAAAAACTCTTAAATGGCCAGTTGTTAAAGAGAAATTAGTATTCCTTTCCTTGGCCATTACTTTTATGAACATGAAGTTTGTAAATATACTGCATTTATAGATATAGATGTAGATGTAGGTGGGGATGTAGATTTTGATGCAGGTACAGGTGCGGGTATAGGTAAAGATACAGATATTGGATAGATATTGATATGAATATAAATACAGATACTGATATGATATAGATATATTGATACAGATAGATATAGATATAAATATTGATATAGATATGATATTGATATTAACATTGATATAGATAGAGATAGAGATCGATTTGATGTAGATATTGATATTGATGTTGATAGATATAGATAGATACAGGTATAGATATACAGATATAAACAGATGCAGATATAGACATTGGTATAGCCATGGACATTGATATAGGTACAGATATAGATAGAGTTCGTGATTCAATTCAACAAAACTTTCATTAAACTTCTCCTCTATTCAGTGCACAATACTAAGACCATGACAGACAAAGAAAAATCCAGTTCAGAACTTACTCTCACATTGCTTACAATCTAGTAAAGGGAACTTGGGAGAAAAATAACCAGTTTAGTCATAAAATAATCATATGATTACTGGAATATTTTGCTTCTTGATAACAAAATCTGCATCCTAGAAAAACCCACTGCTCAACAATTCTAGAGAAGTCACTGCCGTCTGTCCTGCCACTGGGTCTTTAGTCAGAGGGCTTCATTAGTTCCCATTAGGACGTTAGCATCTCCCTTTCGTGACAGACACTGGGCCTTGCAATACAACTAGGTGGACAAGGGGGGACATTCGGTCCAAGCTCCTTGACATGGACACAAAGAGGGCGGCTTGGGACTGCACGATGCTGTCGGCCGGAAGCCACTTAACCTCTTTCCTGGGCTCAGCCGTCACTCTCCTCGGGCCAGAAGGTCAGTTCTAGTTCCCATCTCCCACCTCCCCTCTGGGATACTTCAATATCAGGAGAGACGTGAATTCAGTTTTCCCAACAAGAGAACTATATTTGCAATCTTTGAACATACTACTGCTCCAGTTAAGAAAATGGGATGGATGCAGTGGGTAAGACTACAGGTGCCATTGACCCCAGTAGACTGTGGACATCAGAGCTCAGGGAATGATCACAGGCAAGACTGACATCGGTGTCCTCATTGTCAGAAAACCCACTCACACCAGTGCTGACATTCCCCTTTTCCTTAGTCTTTATAGACATGCATAAAAAGAAGGACATGCCCCAAATGCAAGGTGATTAGAAATATTTGGGTTTTGTTAATAGTGTTTCTTTAATCCACTCATGAGAACTCTTGTCACAAAAGAAATTCCCTACCTATAAGGAACATTTTGGAGTTAGGAAATGAAGAGTTGTGGTAAAGAAAAATTTTCTGGAATATTAGATATTTACCTTATCAAGAACATTTGGTAACGACGTGGATTTCTATGTGTGTGTCCAGGCACACGCGCACACGCACACGCACACACACACATGAATGCGGCAGTGCCAGCTCATAGGCACCCTCCCCAGATGCTCTATACTGTACTTTTGAAATATTTGCTCAATTAACTCTCCCAACAACCCTGTGAAGTCAAAATTATCATTAAATGGTGGAGATGGGGCCCTGAAGCTCAGAAACACCCAGTAACGTGCCAGGATCACAGAGCTCCTGAGTGTCAGAATCAGGATTTTAAATCCAATTTTGACAGATTATAACCCCCAGGCTCTCAGCCACTGCTGTGTTGACTGTTTAGTGAGACTGTTTAGTGATCAATGAGGATGAGAGTTTCGTGAAAAGGAATTATTTCCCATTTTTCTCCTCAGCTCTGAGGTCCGCCCATTACCCCAGTCAGGTAATGAAGACTTCAAGAACGGCCCCCCAGCTGAACATCACAGGCTCTGACACAGCCACGTCCTCCTCTGCAACCTTCCCAGTAGAGTTTCTCTCTCCCGGGTTCAAGGAAAAGGATGATAGTCTTAGAAATGATGGCTGGATTGAGGGTACACAAACATGTTATTTAGAAAAAAGCTTTACTGATAAGCTGGTTCATGGTCTAGTCCTCGAAAGATGACAAATAAAAGGCATACTTAAATGTTTCTCATGCTTTAGTGCAATACTCTCCATAAATTTTATGTGTTTTAGAAACTTAGAGAACTACCTTTGAAAGTTCACTTAAAGCTATCTTTGGAGCTCTTCATCAAAAGAAATGGAGGTTGGAGTTTAACGACGACTTTAACTCCCATCTGTTCTGTGATGCTGCAGCAATCTCAGCCTGCAATTGGCATGGAGCATCGCAAAAATCACTCTACAATGCCCTTTATGCAACATCGATGTGCTCACAATCCAATAATGAAGTGCCACAGAGCATCTGTTTGTACTCCCATGCAGCGCAAGGACCCAATTTCTGAAGAAGGGCTCGCTAGCATCTGGTTGAAATGAACTGTGTAATTTTAGTATTTTTTTTTACTTTTATTTTGCCAAAAGATGCATCCATTTCATGTAATGATATCTTATTTTTTTGTAACCCCGAGACCTAACTGAAATGGTAACTCCAAGTTGCAAATGCATCTTCAGGCCTCATGTATATTTTAGAAACTAGCCATAGGAAGCCTTGAGCTAACCAAGCTTCCAGAGCATTCTTGCTTCCATTGAACACCAACAGGAAAGGATCTCAACTTCCTGATGGTCATTTGAAGGAGAGTTGTCACAACCACATCAATATTTTCTTCCCAGAGTTTCTCTTATTTTATTATGCTTTTTTTAAATCACAGAAATGTAAAATCTTTACAATGCAAATGATTTACTGTGCATATTCTTAGCTCATCTAAAAGACAGATTTCAAAGCAGAAGACAGTCCTAACTGGAGGAAAGCCCCAGGCGAGCTCAGACGAGGTCCATGAGTTGGGAGCTGTCCCTTCCTGCAGTAGGTAAGATGCTACCTGCCGTGACTGGTCTGTCCATTCTCATAATGGCCTGGGTTCTACCTGCATCTGAAAATCATGACAAGTGTTCAAGGGAGGTCAATGCCGTCCTCACTGTGGTGGTGGGGTTGATCTACCAGTAGGTCTGTGTCTTACTCTAGGGGCTGCTGTTTCACACAAGTGAAGATGAGGGTGGTACACGTGATCAGTCTCTTCCTCGAGGCTCTGGACAAAATCCTGCAGAGCACAATGAAAAGTGCCCCATGATTCCTTTCTGCTACTGTTCTGTAGGAACCACGGCAACCCTGACTTTCCAGAAATGTTTCCTGAACTACATGGGATGCCCAGTGAGCCATGAGTTGCAGCCAAACTGAGAGTCATGAACAGCTGCAGATGGCCCCGTGAACATCAGTAAGTTCTCCTGCCCTCCCTCCTGTGGGCATTTTCATAGCAGCGGAGACATCCTCTGTGTAGTTGTTTCCATCTGGGAGCCCAGCAAGCAGCCCATAGGCAGTTCCCAGTTTTTCCTATGACGAGCTTCAGATTACACAGTAGCAATTCCCAATCCTCACATCTCATGCCTGGGCTGCCCTGAGCTATCGCCACAGAGGTCATGGAATCCTCAATCGTATGCGATGTAGTATGTTAGGGGACTGGAAAGTGCTAAAGTAAATGGGACAAATTTTTGGAATTCCCCAAAATGTGGGGATGCTGAGATTCATGATCACCAAACCTTCCTAGACATTATTGTGGGTGACAATTTCTCCAAAAAAAGTAAAAATGTATCTTTGTTTTAAATATATTTTTAATCATAGGCTACATATTTACGATAAATATGCCTTCACTGGCATTTGAACTATAAGGAAAACTGTGCTGATGTTCCACAGGATTGGAAGTACCTCAAAGGGTGTAACTGAACCCCATTTGCTGGTGCTTTATACAGAAGCACATGTGAGACTCCCTATCATTTACTTCCGCAGTAATGTTACAAACTCACTCACTTTACCTCACACTCCACCAATGATAAAGGTGAAACACAGCCCCCGGCTAACCAATGGCACAGTAGAGATTCAAACTCAGGCCCATCCAATTCCAATTTTATATTCTTATTTTTATACATAATAAACCCTTTTTTTTGGTTAAGGAATACTTGGTTTGATTTAGACCCATCTTCATGGGCACCAAGACAAATACCACACTTTGGCTTCTATTATCCTATTCTTATTGTGTTTGTAGTGGTGTTCAAAGACCAAACTCTGCAGTTTTTCTAAAGATTGTGTAACTTTATACTAGTAAACACAAACAGATTATATTTAAGATCCCCAACTTGTTTTCTGAACAATATTCACCATTTGCAACACTGCCTATCTCAGATGTAAGGAATTCTCCTCTACACACTTGTCGTTAGGATGTTGCCATTACGTTTGCCCAACTTTTCAATCAGTACACCCGTTTGAGGCTTAGGGAATTGATGCCTGTTGTGAATAGCCACCACCCAGGAAGCGGGGTGCTAAGGCAAGAATACAGGGAAAGCCAAGGGCGCCTACTCTAGGGCCTCCCTGCCCATCAGAACTCTTCCAGGAAATGGGTCAAACAATGGTGAGATCTCACGGCTCCCACCAGCCACAGGTCATTTCTGAGTAAGCTGACAAGAGCCATGTGGCCAAGGGATCAATTTAAAACATGTGTGTTGACTGACTTCCCCGTGAATCACCAACAGCATAGTGGGGTAAATACAAATGCTCTTGGTAGTGAGCTTGGGGTGAGCCAATGTTTTCAATCTGTCCTTTGAAAGCTCGGAGTGTTAGCTTTGAAAACGGGTGCTCAGAGAGCCATGAGCTAATGAATTTCCTTGGGGTGAATCACGCAGCTCTGGTTTACCCAACCTGTTTCCAATGGCGTTTGTCCTGATCACAGGCAAGCACGCTCTATTTGGGACTAATCATGGAAGGGACCCGCGGCTGAAGAATGAGATGGAAATAGCAGTTCTAGGCCGTGAACACTCCGTCCTGCCAGACACCACAGCTATTTTAAACCCATTTGCCAAGCCTCTTATGAAAACTCCCACACAGGGGTAAAGGAACGCCAATGAAGTTGTCAGCCGAAGGCCAATTTCTCTTCATTTGATAGCTCTGAGTCTTCATGTGGTCTTAGTAAGTAGGCAGCTAGCAGTCAGGAAGGAACAAGATGATTTGACTTTTCATTGTTTAAATCTACTCCCTGGCAGTGAAACAGCTCCCCAAAGCCATTCCCGCTATGTGTGTAAATTCCCTCCAAACGGAGAAAAATTTCTCAATTAGGAAACTTTACCACTAAATCTTCAGAGGTAACAGAATAGCAGGCAGTTGCAGCATTCTCCAGAATAGCCACTGCTGGTTCTGCGGAGTTGGCGCCAGCCTCTCCATTTAACTAGAGAACGGTTTAGTCCTGAGCCAAAGGACTGGAGAAACCATCCACGCTGCTGGACCCAAGGTCACCATATCCATGGTGGATATGACACGATGAAGATGTTCCAACAGCAGCAGCTCAGCTTACAGTCGATTCCAGTTCCAACCACCTTCTCTCATCTAAAGAGCTTAAGAAAATATTCTCATATGCCGCCACAACGCAGCAGAGGATGAACTTTTGTCTTTTACTTACACTTTTTGTCTCAGATGAGAGCAAGCTGATGTAAACTGGAGATGCTGCAATTTTCCCCAGGAAAGAAAGCTTTGCTATCAATCACTCACCCAGCAAATTCTTCATTGGAAAGTTCCCTTATCAAGATTGCATGCAATAGACAGAGCTATTTTGAAAGTCAATGTCTCGCTCTTTTTGAAAGCTTCGCTAGCTGTGTGTTTTTAGATGCAGGCTTCAAACTGTCAGAGTTTTGTTGCTGTTGATAAAGCTGTCCTGAGATTGATGCCCAGAGGGTGGTCTGACTGCAAATTATGAGACAAAACTTGAATTAAATTAATTCTCTCAGCAGCTCAGGGAAAGAAAGAAAAGAACACAGTTTCCGGGCTCCGCGAACGGATAATCCGTAATTGTCATTGGTCGACAGAAGCCTTGCTCCCCGCTTTAATGACATTTCTTACACACTTAGTATTTGCCAAGATAATATTTCTGGCGACATTTGAATCCAGTGGCCTCCAAGCAACATTGCCAGCAGCGTATTTACTGCTTCTAAATGCTAGCTGGACGTTTGTGTGAATATAGATATCAGAATGGAAAACAATTGGCTTTTCGTTAACAATGTTAAATATTTACACCATAAACCTCTGTTAGCATTCAATCTACTTTAAAAGACAACTTACAGTACAAATGTTCCTATTCCAATTTAGCTTTTTCAGATCCTACATAAAATTCTCAACACTTCTCAATAAATATTGCAGCCACAGAATGATCTCAGGCCCTTTAAACACTTCAACTGTAAGATTAAATGAGTATAGCTTCTTTTGGGGTGTTGAAAGTGCTCTGGAATTAAATAGTGTCACAACTTTATGAATACACTAAAATCCACTGAATGGTACAACTGAAAATGATGAGTTTTATGGTATGTGAAGTATATCTCAATAAAAATAAAATTAACCCTGTAGACCAGTGTGACCATCAACTAAATCTACCAGCTGTCACATGGGGGCCTTTCAGACATACTTCTGTCTGCAGGGTTTTGTTTCTTTAATGTCCCTCTGGTTGACCTTTAACATTTCTGTCCATTCGAGCAATGAGCCTGGGCTTTTGGAGTTGTGAGTTGTCCTTTGTTAATAGGGTCATGACATAAATTTCTTGGGTTGACAGATTTTTATTCAGATGCATCAGAATAGAAAATATAGTGTGTTTCAGTTCTGTATGTACTTATATATATCCTGGGCCATGATGTAAAATGAGTTATTTGCTGTGGTTTAAATTTCAAAATTCTGGAATCCTGTGCACTCAATATCCCATAGAGCTATTTGTATCCAAGAATCGTGTATTGCTGTTGTTATTTCTAGCCATTTCAAGAGAAAGATGGGTCACATTATTAAACTTATAATGTCTCAACTGCTTAGAGAGTACCATATGTAGGAGATTTTAAAAAATGAAATAAATCAAACCTCTCCATCCTCTGGCTAATCCAATGGACCCACTTATTCTTCCTGTTTCTAGAAGAGGCTAATGTAGTTTTTACACAGAGCATGAATTAGAATCTCTGTGAGCAGGAGGAGTCCTCAACTACATTCACAGGCAGAGGACATCCATACAGGGGCTGGAAGTGAGGACCATCGAAGGAGCCGTGGAGAGATGAAGAGCCCTAAGGAGACATCTGGAAGAAGGGGGCTGGGGTCCCCACATTGGCAGGGGAGGGTCAGAAGAACAGACTGTGCCTTATCTCCAACTGGACCCCAGGCTGGTGAGTCCTGGGGAAACATGGACTTCTTACATGAGGTGGGCAAGAAGAACACCCAGAAAGGTTGGGTCCTGAGTTCATGTCTGTGGATCATCCGCCAAGTGCTGGCATGGGAGGCTCTCTGATCTCGGCTCCAATGGGAAATACTGGAAATAAACAGAGTGGTGAGTGAGGCTGCCATAAGGCATTTACTGTCAAAGAGGTAGCTTGTGAAAAAGAGAAAAATTAGCCCTAAATCTAAAGGCATGGGGATGCCCTCAGATTCAGTGGACCACAAAGATTAGGCCTCCTGAGCACCACTAAACCATCAGAGGCTTCAGATGTGTCGCCCCTGAAGAGCTAGAGTGGTCACCACCTTGAGACACATTCACATATAAGAAGCATGAAAGAACAGAAGTTAGAAAAACCAATGGTATTAATTCATCAATCAAAATATTATCGAAAGAGGGACAAACATGCCCAGCTAGGTTTGGGATTTTTAAAACACCTCAGACTCTTTCTCAAAACTGCCATTTTTTTTTTTTTAATACTTCTATCTTCAAGTGATGTTTAAGGGAAAATTTGAGTCAATTCTCTCAGATTTACTGTGTGAAACATCAGAAATTGGCTTTATAAATGCAGAAGGACACACGATACCGTAGAGTAGGTAAATCTTGATAATCCACAACCAGAGCAGCTCCCCAAGGTCTCAGACTAAACTGATCCGTTATGTGAGTGGTTTTGAGCCACTTCAAAGAAGAACAAAGTGCATTGTCTCAGTGTGAATAAACGAGGGTTTTATGAAGATTAAGGAGATCTGGATTCTAGGGTTAGCTTTTGGCTAATGGCATGGTACTTACCCTGACAGAGTCTCAGATCCCCATCTGGCTGGGGGACATCATCTCCCCACAGGTATTCAAGGAGCAGGACACTGGGAGATGGCCTGGAGAAAGGGCTCCCAGGAAGTCCTGCAATGGAGGATGGTAGGGGAAATGCCAACTCAAAATACCAACTTCCCTTCCTTTAACACCCTTGCCTGACCACGAGGCCTATGAAACCTCCAAGGAACTAACGTTCTTCAGAGCATTCTTCAAGTAAAGCCTGAGCTAGAGGATCTCATAGGCTCCTTCTAGTTCTTAGCAAATTTCTTGCACATTTTCTGATGGAACATGTGGATGATGTTTCTTCAAAAGGCGAAAAATAAGGAATTACTGTTCTTTGAATAGATAAGAACTGAAAATCAAATTTATTGTGCCAAGAACGGCTTTCTGGGGAGTAGTTTGCATAAAAAGAAAAAAATTAAATACAAAAATCTGTTTCTACCATAAGAGACGTGACCATCAAGGATGAGAACAGACCTTACTTTTGCTAATCTTTCTCTCTTTTCTCTATATTAAATCTGTAGTGATAAGAATGGAGTGTGAGCAAAATTGGGCAAGGAGTATCTTAATTCTGCTGATTTTATTTTCACTGTTTATCACGTGATCTGGGAGCAAATAGTATTTTGAGATCTCAGTAGCCTTAGAAAGTGCCATTTTGCAGGAGAACATTTCTCTAGAAGAAGTACGTAATTTTGTTCATATGAAGAAGCCAGCAATGTCAAGAGTTAGTGAGCAAGCATTAAAAACATGAAAGAATCAGTGTAAGCACTGGGGCCACTCTGAAACACAAGAGGATTTTCCGTATAGCAGGAGGCAGTACTAATAGCGACTCAAAGGTCAGATACAGCTTTTCAAGGATGATTGTATTTTAATTTTGTTTTTCTATCACACCCCTGAGTATCCTAGTCTCTCCATATTGCAAATTAATTGATTCATTAATTAATAATTCAAGAAAAGTAAAATTCTCAACAATGACAATACTGTTTCATATTATTACAGAAGATATTTTGAAGACATTTGGCATATTTTGTATTGGAATTCCCATGCCGCTAAATCCTTCTCAAATTCAATTACATCTAAGAGTTCTTCTCTGAGGAAAGAACCTCAAAGTCATCTCCCTAACCCCTCAGCTCTGTACTAACTAATATCTGTGATGTAATTATTAGTTATACGTGTTCCATATTTCTTAGAATCTAAGGCACCATCCCAGTTTCAGAGTTAGAGAATAGGAAAGAAGACCGGTAACAGAATCGATGAGCGTTGGAATGTGGCCAGCCTTCGACATAAATTCAAATGTCTTGAAGAGCCAGGCATCCTTGGTCTCCCCTGCCCCGTCTCTCTTCTTTCCTCCTCCAGAGTACTTCTCGTTTCCCCAAACCTCCAGGGAACATGCTCTCTTCCTCAGCTGTCAGCCCAATGGCCACTTCTTCAGAAATCCCCACCTGATCCACTGTGGTCACGGCGTGAAGCTGCTGTATCATCGCATACTCCCCCTCCATCGCACCTGTCACCTTACATTTGTTTGGAACACTCTAAAAGATTGTCTTCACTCTAGATGGGTGCCATTATGCTTTTAGTCATGCATTTTCCCACCTCCATGACAATGTGGCATCATCCTGGACCCACCGTCAACCAGATGACCGTGTCGTGGTAGGTAAACCATCTTTCATGTCGCTCATCTATATCTGGGGAAATCCATAGTACGTATCTATTTCATTGGGCTGTGAAATAAAACACTCCCTGCAGCCACTAATGCATGATATGCTTTAACTTATTTTTTCTACTACTAGTAGCAATTGTTTTAATACCATATGCTTATAATCAGTTAATCATTCTGTTTCCAGATAAAGTAGTTTTGATTGAGCCGATGGCATGGAAAAAAATAAGCACAGAAAAAACTAAAACATCAGTATCCCAGTGAAAAGGAAACACATGGATATTTTTACTTGTAAAAGAACAAACTGAAAAGCCAGAACAACTTCTGAAAAGGATTTAAAAAATTGGGAAAGCATTGAACACCATTGAATTGAGTGGCTGCTGCCTCTCACCTCCTGCTGTCCTGTAGCTGCATGAAATATTGTCACCAAAGTCCTTTGAGCACATGTTCCTCTAATCCCATGGCTTTTAAAATGGCTTAATGGGCACACACATCACTAACTTTTAAAATCAGTGAAAAAGGACCCAATCAAACACAGTCTTTGGAAGCCCACAGTCTCACGTCTCCATGACACTGATGGCTCCATCATGAATTCAGTGTCCCTCACCACAGAGCTGCTGCCCACTGAGTGGGTGGGACCCTGTTCTGATGGCAGCACAGCTCCCACGCACACACACAGACTGCCGTCTGCAGTGGGGTTTTCAGGGTTTGTTTTAAGTGAAGCAATTTGTGAAGGGCAGTCTTTAGAAGGCTCTGCCACCAGTTTTTCACACAGGAGTGATCTTCTTTCGTTTACTCAAAGGCAGCAACATTTTGCCTCTACAAATAGAGATGAGAAGTTGCGTTGTGTTTAATCCGAGCCCTCGAAATTCTCCGTGACTGTTAGAGTTGAAGAATTGACGTCCATACAGTAAGTGCTGGCTGTAGTTATGTAGAAACGTTTGTCAAATGCCTGGTCATTGAAGTACTTGAAGTGGCCATGACTGAGTCCTTCAGTGGAGGTGTGGGCCACAGATGGAGAGCTAGGATTGTGTGAATTTCCAAGTGGATGTCACAGGAAGTCTGTCTGTACACCAGCGTCCCCATTTTTGTGCTGACAGGATTGAGGCACTCCTGTTTCTGGTTGCAGAACCCATGCATAGGGCAGGATGACTGATGTTCAATAGGCCTGATTTGGAGAGAACATTAACTGCCCAGCTTCAAGAACAGCTCTAGTCCTAATTATTTCTCACAGTTAAGACATGTTTTCTCGTGTTTTATACTATGGCAGTCTTGAATCTTTCTTTCTCATTCCCAGAAATGTCTGTTTGAGGTGGCCCGGGGCCCATCTGTAGATGCACAAGAAAGCAGAAGTGGCCAGAGATGGACAAAGCCCTGGGACCCCCACACTGGACCTGGCTGCCGGGAGTGGTGGAGAGGCCAAGCGCCTTTCCTCAAACCCTCCTGCTTCTCTCCGTCTCTCTCCACTTCGGTGATTTCTACCCCTGCTCAAAATTGTGTCTTCGTGTTTTTTGGCACACCTCTTTTGTCTTCCATCCTGGGAGAAGGGTGGCTGCAGTTTCTAATGGACAATGGCTCTGCTGTGCTTTCACCACGTGGATGGCGCAGGCTCTCAGCACCAGGGCTGAATAAGGCATTCCAACACTTCCATCTGTATTTACGCCCATGGAAAAATAAATATTTTCTTTGCCAAGTGTATATTTGTCCCTCCCTTTTGGACACATTTGTGAGGGCTACAGTGATTTTAGAATTAAGATTTCCATTGATTCTAAGACTGAAGCAACGTGCGTGTCTCAAGAACATCCTAGTCCTAATGTTTCCCTGTTTCTATAGATACAAAGATATAGGACCCAGGCATGCTCACCGACGGTGATGAAATCACATCAAATTTATTTTGCAGCTGACCATATCTGCCATTGTTACAACCTACTGGACATATATTTTCCCATCTGTATTTATCTAGCACATCATATTTTAGGGGGTCAGCCACTTGGTGCAATGTTTTGGGCGAACCTGGAGACCCTATATATCAGCATCACACTAGCCTCCTCACTAAGGGAATAAAACACAGGAAATAAGTCATCCACTCACTCCCCCAGCCCTGCTTCTGCCTGCAGTGGGAGTGACACGAACAATAGCCAGATAGCACGGTGGGCTCGGACTCTGTGCTCAATGAAAACGGAAATCAGTCACATTAATCTCAGGAGTCCAGTGGTTCCAAAATGCATCAGGTGGCCCATTCTCCCCGGAACCCAAAACCCAATGAGACAGAAAGACGAGAAAGCACCCACATCAGGTGTATCGAGAAACACGCGGACCCGAGCGTGCAGCGCCTGGCCAGACCATGGCCAGGAGTGTGGGTCCCAGAGCAGAGACTGTGCGGCCACGGACCCCCGGCTCCCACCCCCGACTCCAGGTCAGCCACCAGCTCTCCTCCGCCCCGTTTACTTACCTGCAAGGAGGGTGGTCACCGCACAGACGTGGCCTTGTGGTTCTAAGGGTGCAACGAACTTGCTTGTGTAATTGTGTGGCATGTGGCAAGTGATTGTTAAGTGTTTGCTGCTGGCTATGGAGGGTCGCAGAGAATTCTTGAAAAGTTAGAAATAAAGAGAACAGTATATGATATAAAGACATATGATAAATCTCTTGTTTATTAATCCTCAAAAAGAAAAAAAAAATGGAAGAGCAAAAGAAAGGTCAGGAGTGATGAGGACAGGTTGTGTGCTCCACGCCAGCCCGGGCAGGGTCCTTCCAGCTAGGATGTCACAGGAGCAGGAGATGTTATGGAGAACGTTCCATTGGTCCTACTTGATAGCTCATGTAATTCATTCAAATATCACAAGTCACTTTAAAAATCAGTGTTGCTAAACTTTACACAAAGACTCCATAAATACACACATAGAAACACAAACAAAAAAGGATTATGTTGAACGATTATGAAACGATTACCAGCGATGTTAACTGAGTTAATGGCTAGATTTTTATAATTAATAAAACATTTATTAGAAGATATTAAATGGAAGAAGAATATAGCAAGTTGTATACATTTCAAAATACAGAAAAGGGTCAATTTCTCAATGAATGAATGCACTATGAACTTTCAAAATGTGATCTCTGAGAGTAAAGTCATGAGAAGAACAGAGAAAACCAGTCTTCTTCTGTGGTGGAAGAATGCACGGAGGAACATCTTGCTTTAAAGAGAGAAGTATAACTCTAAACCTGGGACAGGTCTCTAAGACTCCTCACATTATATCCCATTTTAAGTAACTCAAAAGGGATTCTTCTAGAAACAAAAATGAAAAACACGTAGCAAAGATGGCAAGTGTAGCCCTTCAGAGGAGAGGTATGCCCCACCGGAACATTTTTGGCAGAAAAGACAGACAGAGCGCCTTCAAGAAGGGGCTCCTTAAATTCTCTTCTTCTCCATCAGAAAAGCATCCCTCAGAGCAAGCTCCTCTTTTTAGGCAGCCTCCTCATTTCAAAGTCCTGTCAGCTAATTTGCCATGATGCCTGTACGCATTTTTTCACCAGTTTAAAATATGAAATGCTATCTAAAGGTTAAGCATAAGTATCAACAATTTTCTTTTAAGAATGAAGTATTTTAATAACAAACCTTTGCAGTTGTCTGTGTGTTTCTAGACCAAAAGAAGTCAGAATGGTTCTCTCCCACGTGGAGTATTTAGACGATTTTCACTCATGACACAGACCAGGCCTATTTGTGTGACCTCAGCTGCAGCCCGTGTCTGAAGAGGACCGTAGTATCCGTTTCTTTTGGCACAGCGCACCAAGCAGTGCTGCTGACCCACATTCCACCGGAGTTATTAGTCAAAGTAATAGTTTATTTTTTTCACCAGAAAAATAAACCCTGATGCACTCAGCATGGCAGTTCCCTGAGCTGTACTCGGGCTTTGTTTGACGTAGGGAAAGCTCTTATAGAGAAAAATTATTCAATAATGGATGAGGAGTCTGTGAACACGTCGCCCGCACAACATTAATTTGCCAGAATTATATGGCACTGCCACTGAAAGGGACCACCAAGGGTTATCTCGGGGCTGACAAGGGCCAGAGGAGGAAACGCCCGCCGCCCCCGGAGGAGAGCCAGAGGCCCTGGCAGCCTCCCTCTGCGCCCTGCAGCCCCGCAACCACGAGGAGATACACTGCCTTCCCTGGGAGGTGGGGTTGCCTGCTTCAAATAGACGGTATAGCTGACCGTTCAGGTTACACTTAAACAGGAGGATATGTACGAGGCAAAAATGTGCTGTTACAGAAGTCCTGCTAGTTCGTAGGATTTATCAATTTAAGTTGTACTGTCTATTCTTAAACAAAATGTTCTTAAATCTAGGTCTAATCCTGGAGTTGCATAACTATTGTTTTAAATGTAGGCAGTATTTTAGGGTGGTGAGGATTAAACTTTACTGTCTGTAATATTACTCATCTTTTAACATAATCTCGAAAGCTTCAAAATGGCATTTCTTGAAAGAAATAAATTTTACGTGAATTTCCTATGAGTGTGACCATGCCATGCCTCTCTCTCTTTCCCCATCCCTGCTCCTCCTCTGTTACTGTCTCCTCAGTTTCTCCTGTAACACATCACATACCCTTTCCTGCTCGAAATTCGGACAATCACCACATTTTCCCAAGGAGGCGGCCCGTACTCAAGCACATTCCCTAGAGCCAGCTCTATTGTTCCCTAGGACAGGAGGGCAGCAATGTAGCCATGAGACCTTGTGGGTGCCACTTAGCCTCCGAACTTGGTCTCATCAGAAAAAGAGACATTGCTGTAGGACATCTACCTTGCTTTCCTTTTCTAATATTGAATTCTGGGTCTTCTTCCTCATCCTCCACCAGGGGCTTTGACTGCCTGGGAGCCGAGATGGCAGGACACAGCTGCCCTCACCTAGTGAAGACCTCACCACCCCTTTGAACTTCAGAAGCACAAATGAAACAGACTGAAGAAAGGCATTTGATCCTGCTCCTCTATCTCACAGACCCAAACTGTGAGAAGAAATATGAGGGAGAGAAAAATAGCTACAGAAATCACAGAGTCCCAAGTCTTAATGCAACTTCTCGAGACCAAGGGGCTGTCCCTGTCAGCATCTGCAGACACTTCAGGATGCTCTTGGGCCAGACACAAACTCCAGAACAGCGTGCCAGGGAGAGAGCCATCTTGGCCAGGGCCCCGAGCATCATGGATCACAGACAGGCTGTCTTGATTCTGGGGCAGCCAGCCCCTTAGACCATTTCTATGTGAGATTCAAACCAACAAACAAAAACAGAATGTGCCTATGTTACTTAACTCTTGTTGATTCTCCAAATAATAGATACCATAGTGTTTCAGGTAATATAACCATTTATACCAAAAAAAATCCTCAAGACTATATATCTTCAAAATTAAAATATACATATATATGAATTAAATCATGGAGTAAATTCATTATAAAATATAGTTGTGGATGAGTGTGTGCCAGGATGGGTGAGAGATTTCAAGCCCTTGGGTGAAGTTAGAGTGAAGTTATGGTATGTTAATTCAATGATATGGAAGCTAAAATTACAGAACTAGAAGAGCTCATGTACTCCCTTGGTTTTGAGAACTAGTGATTATCGCCTCCCTGACACATACTTCATATTACTAATGTGTCTGATTCCAAGTCTACACTCAGGGCCTCTAGAACAGAGACCAAGGGCATGGCCCTATCGGGACTGATTTAGGGTCTCATAAGAGGAAACGGCTGTTCCCTCCTCAGAGCTACTGTGAGAGCTCCTGAGAGCCTGGGCCCCTCCTGATTAACAAGGAGAACCCGGAGAAGCCATCAGCTCTTCCAGCTCCCCTTCACCTAGTCTGAGACCTGGGAGACAAAAGCCTCTCCATCCCAGCGGGGTGTGAGGCTCACTGGGGTGGCCTGTGGGGCCTTTAGCACAAGCTGGCACCCATCTCCCAGCAGCGACACATACACGAGTCCCCTGGGGGAACTGCAGTGCGGAGCTCAGTGGAGACCAGCCCTGCGACCCCCTGAGCTCGTGGGCAGGCACCATGTGGCTGCTCACCTTCTTCTATTTTTCCCTTTCCATCAGAGAAGCTGAAGGCTTAAGTGCTTTTGTGTTTAGTCGCTTATAAATAGTCCCTGCTATAACATTTCTAAACACAATGGAAAGTGTTTAGCTTTTCCCAGAGTGACACAGGACTCTGGAATCGCCAGGTCCATGGCTGCCAGCCTGGAGGGCCTGCTTCCCATGCGAGGGCCACAGCGAGTCATCAGTCATTCTTCTGAATGTTTTGTTTCCACTTAGAGCTCTTCTACTCCTGGACTCGGATTTCAGAGCAGGGACCTCGGGCTCCACGTCTCAGGCTGGGGATAATTGTTCAAAGGGGCGATGGCATCAGTGGTGGCTGCAATCCCATTCACAATGCAAAACAAGTCATTTGATGTCCTCCCGCCCTTCCTTAGCATTCCACAGGGCCTCATCCTTCCCGCCTGTCTCCCGGCCCTTTGAGCATGCGGGTGGAAGGCCTAACAAAGGAACCTCGACAAGATTTCAATAAAAAATGACAGAATTACAGGAAAGAAACAGTAATGAAGTTGCACTCTGGGAAGCCTATTTGAAAGTAAAAGAAACAAGCTTTCCTCTCGCTTTATGAAAAATGATTTAAAATATATCCAAAAAGTTGTTTTCTTTGGGTAAATACAGAGCAAATTGCTGTACATAGAAAAGAGTCTGTGTTGGGGAACCTTGTTGGAATCACGTAGCAACATTTCTTCCTTAGATTAAAACTAAGCATCTTTTTTATGTTGTGATAATTGCTGCGTTTACTTCATTTAAATAAAGAAAAATATCACACTGTGATGGAATTTAAACTCTGAGGAGACTTTCATCTCAGAACAATTACACGATACTTTAACATATTACGATGCAATTAGTAGGGCTGGAATATTTCCAGATCATTGGCTTCAAATATTTTCTGAATAATTTCTTTAAAATGTTTTTTTTTCTTATTACACTTTCCTCTTGCTTCTATAATTATTTTCATTATCATGTCCAGTGGCTGTGTTGTCGCCAAGGCTGAGAGTGGGGTTTTACAAATACACGGCCACTTGCTAAGGTAAGCACAGCCACCTTTGTGTCTAAGTCAGTTGGACCCAAGGGAGCAGATGATTTTAACAAGTTTCCCCTAAAGGGACACTTGTAATGCATGGTTTCAAGTCCACATCCCCGTTTTTGATCATAAACATAGAGTGCTTAGTAACGAACAAATTATAACACATTAGAAAAAAAGATTTTAATTTCAAAACAAAAATTCACGTGAGTATTTATCTAATGATAGAGGTGCGGGGAATTCCCTGAATACTAACCTTGTGGGTCTGTTAAGGAGATATCTCAGTCTTTAAAACCCTTTGCCTGGAGGAGAGCTCGCCTTTTCTTGCCAGAGTTCGGGTATCTATTGCCAAGAGTGAGTTTCTATATGTGAAGTGGCAGCTGCTAAAATAAATATCACACATATGACCAATTTCCTGAAGAAGAATAGAGCACTGTTTGGACATTTTTGTACTATTTATCATTTTAATATTTGTCCATTCGTTTTAAATCTTCAATGAAGAAGACTAATTTTTTTACTCTGGAAAAGCAAAAAGATGCCCTCAAATGGTGGAATGGCTGGATTTGGCCCACTTTCTTTCTCTCTTCTTCTCCTATTTCCTCTTTCCAGTGAGAAACATTGCCCATCCAAGAGTCAGGAGACACATTCTACAAAGCTAATAACTTGGCATGCTTGGCCAGGAAGGATTTCAAACCTATCTTAACACAGGCTCCCAGCCTTGCTTTCTGGGACAGTGGGCCCCCGAGCAGCACTCGAGTCTGGGGTCCCAAGGGCACCATCTTTGGAACAGAATCCCCGTCATGCAGTACATTTTTCACATGTGGATCTTCGATGGGCTGCAGACAAGATCGAACTCAGACGCAGAGCCAGCTGCTGGGACCCCAAACTGAGAGAGGGAGGTGCATCCACGTTGATGCCAATGTCGTCTCCATCCTCTTGTTCTTCTTGCCTCTCAACTGTCCCCCGTCTTCTTTCTCCCATATCCTCACTCTCCAGTACCCCATCCCTCCACACTTGGTACGCACAGACTTCCTTTTCTCTTTCAATTGTTCACTTTGTCTTCTCCTCTACTCCCCTTTCAGCATTTGAGTAGAGACTATGACTGGAAAAAAATATGAGTAGCCAGGCTAAAACCCAAATTAGAGCCAGGTGTTAATCACACACTCCTTCATGAAAAAGTCAATCAATGGTAGAATAATAACTATACCAACTTCCGCACGTTGAGCACCCGGCTTGTGCGGAGTTGTCCATAAGTCAGTTCTAAGTGTCACAAGTAGGATCTGGAATCCAAGACTCCAAGAAGTCTATTAACTCAAACACGATCGTGTAGCTACTAAATAACACCAAGGGAAGAACTGAGGATTTGTCCAGCTTCCAAGCAAGTTGTGCAGTTTTTACTAAAATTGACTCCATAGCAGTGGCATTTTCCACAGTCTTTAAATCCTACAGTCTTTAAGAATAGGTGTCTTTCTCACATTTTCTATTTATGTTCTTGATGTGTATGTAGGCAGATCATGTAGTATTGGGAATTTTGCAAAGTGTTTACTTTCAAATAAAAGGAAATCGTTAATATTTTGTACTATTGCTTTAACCTTAGATCTGAAAAGGTGAAAGAAAGAAGGATTAAGTTATTATGCTTGAAGATATTTTCTCATCCTAAGGATGAAGCAGAGAGGTAGGTCATTGCCGATGGTGGCATAAAGTGGCCCTAAAAAGGCGTGTCCTATAGGGCGGTCTTACTGACTCCGCAGCAAGGAAGCTTGGTTGGGCAGTAATTTCCATGGGAATCATTTGATCTAAATTGTAATTCACTGGAGTCTAGAGAACATGCAAAGGAACAAGAATGTCCTTGGCCGTCACAAGCTGGCGATGATGTGACTTGCAGCACACAGCCCACGCCCACAGGGCAGTGGTGCAGGAGGGAGGATGCGCTAATGAGCACCAGCGCGGGGAGCAGCCAACACAGAGCAGCAAGGCGGTACCCCCACAGGCGACAACTTTCCATAATGGGAACCGCTGATGGCACGGGGTCGGCCTTCTCATTTGGGTGCCCAGTCTGGAAATGAGACTTCCCCGTGATGTTCACTGCAGGTGCGTTGCTTTACGCAATAGCTCTGGTAGCAAAAAGCTGATGACAAATTTAATATTCATAAATAGGATTTTTTCCAGTTGGGACACGAGACTACGACAAATTGCTTTCTTCAACTAAGAAATATTTATTTGTTTTAAATCAAAATTTCATATGTTGGCTTTTGCTAAAACAGAGAATTGAGTTTGTTTTTTTTTCCCTTCTCTTTGCCTAAGGAACTAGATGTTGGACAATGATAATCAGTATAATCAGTATTATCCTATTAGAGATGACAGGACATGGGAAAATGGGTATTAAAGTCTCTTAAGGTTTTAGAAATAGACACTATGAAAATGCAGGCTCTCAGTATTAGTCCCACTTTATAAGAAGGTGATTTAGGCAGACTTGGAGTGTTTAAATTATAAGAACACAATATAAGAAGATCATGCCTCCAAAGACATTTCTAGGCAGGTCCGTGGAAGTCTTGGGAAAATGTACGGAAGGGTGAGGATGTCATGGGGCACAGAACTGACATTGATCCTCATGATCCACAGAGGGAGGGGTTGTGTCCTGTTCCAGGCTTTCATGTCGGACATGCCCGAAATCCCCCGTGTGTCCAACATTGAGCAAATTGAGCCACTTCTGAGCCTCAGTTACCTTTTCTGTATCAGACTCTACAAAGACCGATTTTCTAGACAAAGATGGAGCCAGGATTTCAACGGGAGCACATGTTCACAGACACAGAGCCCATGGAACATGCCTCAAGAACATGCAAGCTCCAATGTCCCCCACCTTCTCCTAAATGTTAAAGGGAAGGATGGTTCCCAGCAAAGAGGAGGTAGGGGATGGAACCCCACACACTAAGCAGGGGTTGATGTGAGGGAGAAGGAAGCTGGTCCTGAGGGGTGTGAGTCTCCCAGGAGCTGCGCCATTTTTGTCCCCCTGCCAGGGGGAAGAGGGATCTCCATATGTAGTTCTGAACACATGCTGGCCTGGCAGGGGAATGTGCTACGGCCTTGGGCCATCATGCACAGTGGATTGGAACCCCTCTTGTAATAGGGATCTTGTAAGCAAGAGTCAAGCTTCTACCCAAATCCTGCATGGCCTCCTAATGGCACTGAGACAGCCAGATGTTAGGGGCTGTTGTTCACCACAATGGAACTGGTCTGACATTTAGAGGCTTAATGTTTATTGTAAAAACAATAACTTACCAACCTCTTTAAAAAATATAGATAATCGCACAGTGTTTTTCAAACATGCCAGTAGTATCTAAATACAGTTAATTGCAGCACACGAATTAATTACTGTGAAGAAGAGGCTGATGACCTCTATAGAAATGTACTTTCTTTAGTTGAGAAGGCTTAGGGCCCAGGATGGGAATTTCCAAGCTATCCTTTGCAAGTAGGAAAGGACAGCTAAGTCACTCCAAGGAGTTCTTGAGAGGGTCCTGTGGGATAGTGGAGTGTGGGAAGGACCATGGATGCCATCCTCTGGATTCTGCCAGGTTATAGCGTGTGATGTTGCTTTCATCTGCAAACCCCTCAGAGCCACCACTTTCTCATAAATCCAGTGTAATCATGCTTATCTTGGCTCTGTCTCAGATTGTTGGGAGCACGTACTAAAACAATGTTAACTGAGTTCAGCCTTTATCGCGCGCCTGCCGCGTGCTGTTCTAGGCAGGAAGGACAGAGCGAGGAACAAAGGTGACCAAGTCCAGCTGTGGCGGAGCTCACATTTTGGTGCACAACGTTGACCACAAAGGGCATGGATGTTGGGTGGTGACAGGTACGATTGAAGTGGGAGACAGGAGGGTCCCATTTCAACTCGCTGGGCAGGGATATGTGGCCTCTGAGAAGGCGATGTGTCAGCAGAGACCGGAATGAAAAGTGGGAGCAAGCCCTGCACACATTTGGGGGAAGAACATTTCTGAAAAGACCATTTCCAATTGTTTCACTGCTTTCAATATAACTATGTTGTAGCGGAGGTTTATATATGACTCTGATGATTTATTTAGGCAACTTGTTAGAAGCAGAACTTATGAAACCAAGTGCAAGAATACTTTCCAGACTTTTCATTAACATTGCCAATATCCTCAATTAATTTTTTCTTAATTTGCCTAATCAAGTATCCATGTACAAGAATTCACATTTCCTTATACCTTGAATATAAAAAATGTAAATTTCTCCAAACATGAGAGGCGATCCATGGTATATCCGTTATTTATATGTGCATTTTTTTACCTACTGGTACAACTAAATAGTTTACATATATTTCTTAGCTCTTTATATGTCAATATAAATTGGAACATTTGCAGCCTTTGTAGGTTTTTTGATTAGCTTTCTTACTGATTTTATGAGTTTTTATATATTAAGATTTTTAAATTTCATTTGTAATATTTTCTAATTTGCCATGTGCCTTTTAATTTTTATGATATTTTTGAGAAAAAAATGACATTTTTATGATGTTAGACCTCAATATATCCCTTTATGTTTTATTTTTTCACTTTACTATTTAGAACGGCTTTACCACTAATCCATCTGTAATTTCTGCTGCTGTGTTTAGAAAAGTAGATCTATAATTGTTCTTGTTGTTTTTGCTATTTTACAGTCCATCAGTTTCCCCACACCGTTCGTCAGCTGTTTCTCTGTTCCTCAATCACGTGCCTTCAAATGGTGATGGATCTGAATGCATCAGTCACAGGATTTTTAAACTGAAACCACCGTTATTAAAATCTCCTTATTTTACAAATTGAAGACATTAAGATTTAGAGAATATTAGCCAATTCCTAACCCAAAGCTACAGCCCTCAGGACGGTGTCAAGACAGAGCTCAGTGCTGGTGCTCCGTGGTTCCTCCGGCATGGGCCGTAGCTCTGTCCTTGGAGGTTCCAGCCACCGGATGTGGCTGAGGAGCTGGAGCCCTGGGGGTCAAGATACATAAGCGAGTCCTTCCAGATTGCCCTCAGGGAGTGCAACTTCACCTCACAGTATCCATTTTCAAAGAGTCAGAAGGATCATTCAGAACTCTTGCCTCTGAAAATAATACTGAGAAATGACCAGTAGGAAGATCTTGACCCATAGCCTGCGTTTGAAGGTTTGAGGTGTTCTCATTGTCTTTGAAACCAAATGTCTCCAACACAAGGGTGGCTTGCTGATCGGACATTTGTTCTAGCATCCAGTCAAATGACAAGGAGAAGGGAAGACACATTTTATTTAAAACTGGCTAAAAAATAAGATTATGGGGCATGTGCTTATTTTGTGATTCTATTTCAACATTTTTATATTCTAACAAAGGTGTTTTCTGAATATGTATTTAAATATATCACAGGAGATGGTCTGTGTTTCCTTGATAATATTGTTTAGCAACTTGCATAAGAGATTATAGTGGACTCTTTCAAATGGTGTGATTCAAATAAATGCTATTTCTTTCTTTGTTGTTACTTAAAAGTTAACTTCTATTGATATTTGTTGTAAAATTAACTAAATTTATGTTAATTCAATATAAAAGAGAAAGTAATTATGAACATCTCATGTCACGCTTCAAAATTTCTTGTATTAAAACTATATTAGCAAGGCAAACCTATTTAAAATAAATTAATATTAATTTATATATATTATATATACTTTTACATAACATGTTATATCAGTGATATTCAAAATAATATGCAAAGTTAATATAATTTTCATGAAAAAGATACATAATTTTTAAATTAAAAATTTTTATATACAATTAGTAGACAGATGTTAATACAGGAAAAAAAAATCTGTTCTCTTAAAGTGTATATCTTGGCAATCACTATAAAATCATTTAAAAATATAACCAAGTTTGATGTTTTTTCTGTCATAAAATAAACTCCAAATGATTATAATTTTTCAAAAATTAAGGTGATTTGAAGTTCTTATTTCAGAAATATTATTTCTGATGCAGTTACTCAAGGAATATCTATATCATGAAGTCTATTTTTGTTTTGTTTTTTTTTTTTGAGGAAGATCAGCCCTGAGCTAACATCTATTGCCAATCCTCCTCCTTTTTTTCCCTTTTTCTCCCCAAAGCCCCAGTGGATAATTGTATGTCATAGTTGCACATCCTTCTGGTTGCTGTATGTGGGACACCGCCTCAGCACGGCCAGACAAGCAGTACATCGGTGCGTGCCCGGGATCTAAACCTGGGCCACCAGTAGTGGAGCGTGCGCACTTAACTGCTAAGCCAGGGGGCTGGCCCACAATTTTTTTTTTTTTTTTTTTTTACAATTATCTTTTTCTTCCTTGAAGCTCTGTGAGTGTCCCATGAGCTCTCTGAGCATCCTTTGCTGGTCCCTCTTCTCAGCTCTTGTTTTTCGCGTCTGGCTTTCTGACTTCCTCTTCACAGAGCCATCCCCAGGAGGCTGTCCCAGCTGCCTTTCTCTCCTCTACACACTCTACTGGTGGTGGTACAGGGCGGGGAGTTCCCTTCATTACCTAGGCTTGCATCTCCCCTGGAGGTTGACTCCAAACCCACCTGGATCTCTCCTGAGGCACCTCCTGGGTACCCAGGCTACACATGTCCCAACTCACTGGCTCGTCTCGTGACCCCTTCACATGTCTTCCTATGTCCCCTCTGAGGACATGTGATGTCTTAACCTTGAAGTCAGTATTTTGTGTAGTTTTCACCCCTCCCTGGGGTCACACCTGTGTTCCTGACACAGGACTCAGACTTCCAGTGAGGGGGTGGGGAGGGAGGAGGAAAAGATTCCCTTCTAGCTTTTAGCTGTCAGACCCCTCTGGCCACCACCAAAGCCCACTGCCCTGTAGCTCCTCGAGGCTCAGCAGCTCTCCTAGGTATGGCTCCTGGGATGTGGGAATTGCAGTGAGGTGTCCAGGGCCCTGACTCCCGCTCTGGGTCTTGCTATCTCTGTGGGCACGTGGGCAGGAAACAGGGTAGGCCCCTCAGCCCCCTATCCTTCCTGCCCCCCAGAGAAGACTCGTTCCACGACTATGTGGGTTGACAGGTGGATGAGCGAAGCCCACCCTCCCTCCAGCTCCTCCAGGACACTGGGTCTCGCTTTACTTGTGTTTCCTTCAGGGGCTCCTGCATAATCTCCAGCATGAGATTGGGCCTTTGGAAACAAATAGACCATCACAGATTTCCCTGGAGCAGAGAAACATGAGTCTGTCCTGTATGTGTGTGGGTAAAAAGTAAATGGAACACATAGTAATAAAAAATATGGTAATATCGCATAATACCATCTACCCATTAAGGCATGTTCCATCCCTCATTAGGTAAATACACAAAAGCTACTGGAGCCTGATTTATGTGCAGAACTTGCTTCAATGGGAAGGCCTTCTGGAGAAGACTATGAAGGAAGTAGAAATTTCTAAAGTGTCAGAGTAGAGGTTACACATGATGGATGTGGGAATAATTCTGCAAAGGTATTTTCCATTTCCATTTTCTGAGTCCTCACATCAATTCAAACAATGACTATAAGGGTTTTCCCAACAGACAATGGAAACCACACAAAAAGAAAGTCAAACATCTCAAATGCGAGGTGTTAGTACACCCACCTTGGACAACTCCTGCTCTGAGAACAGAAGTGACCCTAAGAAGCAAAATTTGTAACCGCTGGGAAATGGACAGCAGGGCCACGTAGTTAAGAAGCATGATGTAGAAATGTCTATTCATTTCTGAAGACATCACTATTCTTTTACAGAGTGGATGGGGGAGGACCGCAGATAGACAATTGCAGCAAGTATGAGGGAGTTCTCATCCCTTGAGTCAGTCATAGGAGTCTGAGTTGGGGAAATGATATTATCCCAATTGCTGAGTCTTTGAGGGCATTATTGTTTCAGAAATGCTGCAAGGGTATGTCTGCCTTGTATTGTCAGAATATCAAGGATACAGAACCATGGATCCGTCTGTTTGCTATAAATCACCAGAAGAAAGTCACGTGGTATCCTGAATTATGGTGCAGAAATGTTCCCCCGAGTGTGGAGTCTGGTCTCATTTCTTACAGTTGATAAATAAGGCTCAGATGTCCAGCAGGGTTTGCAATGCAAATGCTCTGGAGTTGTTTCTTCTTCATCTTCAAACTTCCCTGCTCCAGAGGGGTTTTCCCTTCTGTATTTGCTTATCCTGATGTTTCCCTTTGCATAAAAAGCAATCCCATAATCCTGAGGATCAAAGAGCGCTGGGTTTATTGACTGACTTCCTGGTGTCAGAGGTGAGGACGCACTGCCAGACACAGGGGATATTAGGAAATAAAGAGGGTTACAAATATGAAAGCGAGGGATAAAATGCCTGCACCAGAAGAGACTTTTAAAGCTCTAATAGCCAGCCGCAGCAGATTTCACATGCAGCTCCGGCAGCCAGTCCAGTAATCTGAATAAGAAAACAAATCGTCCCCAGCTTTGTGGATTGGATCCTGGAGATGCCTCTCTTCTGCACCAGCAGCCCCCAGAGGCAGCAGAGGGACAACGGAGCAGTGGGCGCTCCATGGGCCTCCTCACAGAGGAAGATGGAGGGGCTAAGCGACTGGCCCAAGTTCATGCCCGGAAACTGCACATAGATTGAATGAAGGAGACTTCTGTACACCCGTGAGAATGACAGCGTAGCTGATGCCAAGTCTCCAGAGTAGCAGAACAGGAAAGAGTTTGCTCCCAGTTTTGGCAGAATAAGCCTGAATGTCCATCTTTGCCTATTATGCTAAGATTTTAATTAATCCAATTAGACACAATTAGTTTGTTTTCTGGAAATTGTCATCTCTCTTTACTAAGAGACCATATTTGCCCAGCCAAGAGGGCAGCAGGTTGCTCCATGGTGTAGCCCATTTCCAAACCCCTGAACATGAGTGATGCAGGCAAAGGATTCATTTTCATTTTTCTACATATGACCATTGAAGCATCTTCCTAAGACCTCAGTGCCTATGTATGGAGGACTAAGCACATCTACAATGTGCAGAGTGTGTGTACATGTATGAATGTGTGCAAGTGTGTGCATTGTGTGAGTGTGTGTATGTGAGTGTGTATGTGCACGAGTGCATATGCATATGTATGTGTGTGTGTATCTGTGAGTGTGTACATTGTGTGTGAATGTATGTGCACATGGGTATGTGTGTGAGTGTGTATGTATGTGTGTGTGTGTGTGTGTGTGTGACAGGGCGTTGTGAGGAAACTTACAGCACATGGCACTCTGTAACTCTGGAGTGGTACCATCACTGAGATGGCTGTCAAGCAGGGTTTCCCTGGAGATCTGGCAGTGAGCAGACTCCGAAGTAATAGTGCATGTTTCTGGAGAAGGTGGTGATTCTCCTCCCCAGACCTCCACGTTATTGTACTGTAAGTGGCCGATAGGATCTCCTCTGCTGAGCCACATGTGTCCTAAATGCACAGCCCTTCTGGCCTGTTCATCCATAGGGGCCTGGGGACCCATTCAGGAAAATACTCAACAAGGTCCACACGTTACCTGGAACTTGCTCCTTTAGTCCACGAACACTGGAGGACCACGACTTGTTTGTTCTTCATTGTACCACCCAGACCAGGGTTGAACCTGGCCCATCGCAGATGCTGGATTCTGCCACAGACGAGCCCTCCCCCTTCCTTCCTCTCTCCTCTCTGCCCTCCTCCCTGCCCTCTTCCCTCCCTCACTCTCTCCTTCTTCCTCCATCAGCTCTGAAAAACGTGTGAAGTAGCCACTGACCACTGTCCAGCTCACTGACAGGTGTGATTTCACCTGCAGAGTGGTTTCTTTCAAACGCATTTAAATTAGTTGCCAAGATTGTTTATGTGAGATATTCCATCTATGAAAATGTAAATGCCCACCTTGCTTAACAAACCAGACAATCTGGCCCTGCTGAGTCTGCCTTCTGCAGGCAAGAGTCCACCGCACGGGGGATGCCGGCCTCTTCTAGATGTGGCCAGTGCCCCCCATGCGGTCATAACCCCACTGGCCCCCATCAGCCATAGATGGCCCCTGGCCACTGCAGCCACCTGAGTTTGCCACCATAAGCTGAAGAATGACAGTGACTGTTGCTAATGAGACCTTACATCCACGGGACCCAGTACAGGGCCTAACACAGAGCAGAGGGCTAATTAATACTTTTTGGATGGATAAGTGAGATAATGACCCAGTGCTAAAACTCTGTGCCTTATGAATTGCTATAGAACACCAATATAAAAAACAAGATAAAATTAGAAATGCTGTCCTATTATTACACTTAGTCACATTCTGCTGAAAACAGTAATTTTCGTTAACATTTGCATAGCAGATGGTGTAGCCTACTGAATTATTTATAAGGCATTCGATATAAAAGCAATTAAACAATAGTTGTAGTAAATAAAGATTCAAAATCAGCAACTTGTTCCTGCACTTATCTTTCCTTTAATGTCCCTCATGGTCGAGGTCAACGTTTGAGGTCCGGCGTCCACGATGCTGTCTGGGGTGAGTGCAAACACGTGGAAGTTCACGTGCCCTTCATGGTGGAAGTGCACAGACCTGTAGGAGTGGCGACTCTGAGTGCAGACGTCACAGATGAAGGCTCTGCTCTCGTTCCAGAAGGCACCGTCCCTGCGACTGGTTCTGTCCTGCGCGGCCTCAGAATCCTCTCACTGACTTGCTTGCCTGTGTCTGCAGCTACCGAAGTGGTATAAAAATAGGCCCTTTCCCTCCTTCTGAGCATTTCCCCTCACCCCAGATCCGTGACTTTTGCGATAGCATGACCATCAGGATCCTATACCCGGAGGCTGGAGAAGCGGGACCAGTTTACACATCTTGGTCATTGGAAAACTGAGCCTCTGCATTCAGGGGACTTTTAGAGGATACCTGCTGCTGGGTGCGAACTTGGCACCTGGTCTGGGTTCCGAGGATGCAGAGTTCTCCACCCCTATTCTCAGGGAGGGAGGGGAATGGGTGTGCTCATCTTTGTAGACCCAGGTTCTATCCCATGATGACCCCTACTTAGTGCTCAATAAATGTTGACAGGATACATTTATAAATGAAGGGGTTTTCGGCAAGCAAAAGCAATTTTGACCTCTGGCTATTATAAAGGACAAATAAATCTGGATTCTGAGCCAGAGAGCACAGATTTCTCTTCCAAGATTGACCCCATGGTCCCGTCCCTTCCCCAGGTAACCCATGGTCATGGGAAGGATGCACTCTTTTTCCACTGTTTCAAGACATTGAACAGAGTTCTAAATCAAAAAGATCCTATGGCTACTAGAAGACAGGATAGAGATTCTCAGGGAAGGATGGGACAACTTCTTGTGAGCTCCAAGTGTGAGGGAGACTGGCTCATCCATGCTCAGCAGGGATCCTGGGGCAGAGGACTAAGCCCCAGGCAAGAAGGGAATGCCACCCTGCCATTACAACAAAGCTCTTTCGAACACAGTGGTCCTGGCGACGCAGGCACCAATGAGCTTACACTGAGGAGTAAGAATGTCAGGGATGAGAAAGGGTGTCGCTCCAGGAGGAGACTCAAAGTTGTGGCCCTGGGCACGTGGACACCTTAGAAATGCCTTGAAGGGGATGGAGGCCAGACTGCATGGGGGAGCCCAATCACAGGCCGCATCAGGAGGGGGACGTGGGCCCACCCAGGGGGCGGACAATGCTGGGGAGGCCCCGAGGCAGTGAAGGATGGGAGAAGGCCAGAAAAGGGAGGATGTCAGTCCTGTTAGGGACAGGGCAAGGAGGCTCCCTCCTACATGCTAAGGTCCTCGAGGCCATGAGAGAATCCAGGCATGGTTGAGTGGCCTCCACCACCAGCTACTGCAGTGTTCTTGAACCAGGAAGTCCTTCCTTGATGAGAAGCCCTCCCATCCCCTGGTCCAGGTGTTCACACACAGGGGCCGCTAACCAAAGGCCTGTTCCGCAATGTTTGAGTCAAGCAGAGATGTCTGACGAAGGAGTAAAGTTAGTCCGAAGCCTGGCCTCTTCGGTTACTGACCCGCTGGGCTCTCCCAGCCTCGTGCACAATGCCAGTGAGGAGAGCGGGGGCTCCCCCCTTGCAGCGATCTTCACGCACTAAACCAAGTTGCCTGGTGACACGCCACCAGGGAACGGAGATGCCACAGGGGGTGTCTCAGCAGTTCTTCATTTTCCTCAAACGATATAGAGAAAAGTAACTTTCAAACAAAATATTTTTATTTCATACCATTTTAACATTGATGGACTAGTTCAACTCTTAGATATATAATCCAAATAAACACTACTGAAATTAATCTTAAAATGTTATGTTCAGTTACATGCAGGAGGAGATTAGGTCCCAGTCAGCCTTCCCTCTGGATGATTTTCCAGTACTGATGTATGTGGACTCCCCCAGAACAGTGGAATCTCCTACTTTTGTTCTCAATATTGTCACATGGGGGGCAAGACAGGAATTTTGGAGGGCTGGCCCTGTAGCCTAGTCGTTAAGTTTGTGCACTCCGCTTCGGCATCCCAGGTTCAGTTCCCGGGTGCGGACCTACATCACTTGTCAGCGGGCGTGATGTGGCAGTGACCCACATACAAAATAGAGGAAGATGGGCACAGAGGTTAGCTCAAGGCAAATCTTCCTCAAGCGAAAAAGAAAACAAAAAGAGGAAGATTGGCATCAGATGTTAGCTCAGGGAGAATCTTCCTCAACAACAACAACAAGAAAAAACAAAAGGAAATGAATTTTGGTTTCTTACAAACCACCATTTATGCCAATTCATTGGTATTATAGACTGAATGTTTGTGTCCCCCAAAATCCATATGTTGAAATCCTAACCCCTAGTGTGATGGTGTCAGGAGGTGGGACCTTTGGGAGGTGATTAGGCCATGATAGTAGAGCCTTTGTGAGTGGGATTAGTGCCCTTATAAAAGGGACCCCAGAGAGTCCCCTCCACCCTTCTACCGTGTGAGGACACGGGAAAAGATGCCTTCTGTGAACCAGGAAGCAGGTTCTCACCAAACCCTGAATCTACTGGCACTTTGGCCTCTGACTTTCAGCCTCCAGAACTGTGAGAAATAAAAGGTTTTTGTTTAGCTGCCCAGTCTGGTATTTTTGTTAATAGCAGCCCAATCGGATTAAGACAGTTGGGCACACAATTAAGGGATGAAGCAAAAATAGAAGCTCATGTTGATAGAGTGCTGTTCTTCGTGCTTACCACATATTTACTTGTTTATCTTTGAAGCAGCCCTGGGAGGGTGGTCCTGTTATCGAGGATGGGGTTCTGTTGTCGTTTTAGATCACAAAGCAATAGAGACTTGAAGTGAGAAATCAAAGCACAGACTGTTTATATGTCAACTTATATTCCTAAGAAAATGAAAAATATATATACATAAAGTTTTAGACTAGAAGTAGTAAATGACTTTAACATTATAATTTCTTCAATAATGTGAATGAAAAAGAACTTGGTATTTGCTCTGCTTTTAAGTAGGAAAGAAATAGGGTGACTGAACAACTTATTTTGAGAGAAATAGACAACTATGTTTTCATGTGGTACCTGGGAGACCTGGTCTGCCTGTTTTCCTCTTTCCATTTCTACCGTAGAACCTCTCGTTGTCTTGATTGTCTTGAGGGACCAGCCTCAGGGAGGGCAGGCTCGCAGGGCTCTTGTGCACACCTGTGATCCCTCATGCATCAGATGGTTGCCATATTACTGTTCTTCAATCTTCAGTTCCCACCTGCTGTGACTTCAGATGGTAGAAGCTGGGCTGCAGGATGAAGGTGAGCCAGCACAGAGCATTCCAAGGGGGATGGAAGGTTCTGGAATAAAAGCGCTGAGTCAGGGGTGAATACTTGCACTGAATAGAAAAAAAAAAATGGGAAAATGGGCTTCAGATTTTTCCTTTACCTTTTTATTTAAGGGCTCTAACTCTTTTTTCTAATAACAGTTTGGAATTTTCTGTGTTCACTTTTTCTTACTTATCTTGCAGGGATTTTTTATGTATCTTCATTGCCCCAAAAGACAACCTATTCAGGGTTGCAGTTTTCTCCTGGAAGGAAGGGGACATCCTGCTAAATGCCTTCTAAGAGCAACAGATGCACTTTGTTACAGAGATTAGGAGCCCATTCTGCAGATCAGAGCTGGGGACAAACCAACATTTTCCCTAATGACATTGCCGAATGTCATTGAAATGCATGATGAAGAAGCAAAGGATTTATGAATTCTGTTAAAGCACTAGAGAAAGAGAAAACAACAACAGGACTATTTTATGGCTGCACACAGACATACACAATTTCAAGTCATAAGTATTATGTATATATATATGACATATTTTATATATATACATGATTGATATATATATGATATACATATGACTTGATGAGGTGATGGTTGGCTTTCTGGTTGGAAGATGGACTTGATTTGCTTACATTGTGTTTTTGTTATTTACTATTGCTTAAAAAACAAATCTACCCCAAAGTTAATAGCTTAAAGCAGCCATTGTATTTCGTTCATGTTTGTAGGTGAGGAATTCAGGGAGGGCTCAGCTGGGAGGCTTGTCTCTGATGCGTGTGGCTTCAGCTGGAGTATCTGGAGCTGGAAAATCCACATCCGAGATGGCTTGGTCCCTCAGGTCTGCCTCCCTGGAGCACCACAGCCTCTCTGCCTCCACATGGAGTTTCAGCCTCTAGCATTTTTTTCTCAGCTGAAGTTCCTCATCTGAACTACAAAACACAGAATATAATTTTAATGGCTATTTTCTTAATTCCCCAAGAATGATACAAAACTAGAGTTCTTTAAGATGCATAGGAGAGAAGATAGTTTGTTACATATCATGGGCATCTTAGGGCATAAGGGCTAAATTATTTCATGGAACCACAATTGAGAAAGGCTGTTTCAGGACCTCTCCACACTGTAGCTTGAGCATCCTGCAACACGGCAGCTCCAAGGTACTCAGACTTCTTACACGGCTTCTCAAGGATCCAAGAGACCAAGGCAAGAGCTACCAGTCCTCTTAAAGGCTGGCCTGGGGTTGGATCAGCGTTACCTCTGCCACACTCTACTGATCTGGGCAGCAATAAGCCAGTTCAGATTCACGGACGAGAGGACACGTAGACTCTATCCCTTGATGGAAACAATTTCATAGAATCTGTGGCGCTCTTTAGTCCACCACACATTGCATGCTTCAGGTAAGAAAAATGGCAAATATTTATAATGATGTATTCATTTACATGTTCACATCAGAAAGTGTTGTGACTTTAGAATCATCCTCATCATCATCATGCTGAAGAGGGCTCAGTGGGTTGGGGGACTCAGGAATATTTTCTCATTTGTCCCCAAGCCAAATTTTGGAATAACACTAATGACAAAAGGAAAAGCAGGGAGAAACAAGAGTTGGCTTCCCTGCCATCAATTAACAAACAATTCTGCTCAGTGTATCGAACCAATTTTTAATCACTTATAATTGAACAAATGACATGTCTGTAAGAAATCTACTAAATATATGACCGAATAATAGAAGAATAAATGCAGACGCCCTCCTGGGTACATGCTTTATAAAAACTGTCATTAAGGTAGCCACAATTTCCATTTAATTTACTCCTGGGGAGGACACATTCATAGCACTTGATAATCAGGTCACTAACCCCTTTCTTTAATCCATCTGGCTACAAATAGAATGAATTCCAGACAGCATCTATGTAAAGTTATCTCTAAAACAATTAAATTCCACTTCAGCCACTTGGCTATAAATCACAGCCTGGCTTTCAGATGTTCACAGAATAAACATGGCATACAATGAGAAAGCCAAGCTCATGTGAAGTTCAACTCCAGGCAGAATTCACTGTCCATTCCCAGAGGACACACAGGAGGTCAGGCAGTGTGAACAGGAAGAAAGTCAGGTCACAAGCATCCAATCCATAAGTAGCTGAGGGAGCACCATGAATGTAGGGGAGGCTGAGGGAGCACCATGAATGTGGGGGAGGCTGAGGGAGCACCACGGCTGTGGGGGAGGCTGAGGGAGCACCACGGCTGTAGGGGAGGCTGAGGGAGCACTGTGACTGTGGGGGAAGATGAATTGCTCCTGCAAAATTGAAGTCAACACCCCAGTATTAATGAGCACACCCAGTGCCCAGGTCTTGACTCCTAAAACCATTCTCCAATAAAAGGAATGAGGGCTCCATGGAGAAATGGCTGATTCTAGGACTGAGGTCAGAAATATTCATGATGAAGCCTGGAGCATCTTGTAATACCAGAAAATAAACATGTGCTCAAAAAAACAAAACCCAGAAGAGCTCTCAAAGCTGGCCAGGGCTGGACCTATCTGAGCAACAAAATAAATAAGGTAGTGTTGTGTTATAAAACAAAGCATAAAATAAATATCCATGGTCCATGCTGATAAAAATAAATTGTTGAATACATAAATAAATAGGGTGAAGAGACAAATCTTTTAGATAGAAGTAATAGAATATAGACACTCTGCCCTCAGTGATGTATAGCACAACCTCCCTCTCTCCCCTTGGGTGTGGGCTGCAATTAGTGACTTGTTTCACAAGAGTACAGTATAGAAATAGGGTAAAAAGTATCTGTACAGTAGAGAAGCCTGGCAAACACTGCCTCCACCCACTGCTCAAGATCAAGGTCACCAGTGGAAAGTCACGCTAGTAGCCTGTACCTTTGATATGGTGTGATGAAAAGAACACTTACCTCTGTGGTCTTCCTCCCCAAATCCACCCCCTGTCCAATCATAAGAAAAACAGGATAAAAGCCAAGTTGAGGGACATTCCACAAAAGACCTGACCAGTACTCCCCAAACTTCTCAGTGGCATCAAAACAGGGGAACTCTAAGAAACTGTCATGGATCAGAGGAGGCTCAGGAGGCACCAGGACTCAATGGAATGTGGTCTCTGGATGGGATCCGGGGACAGAAAAAGCAAGGACGTCAGAGAAAAACGTGATATTGAAAGAAAAGGTGGAGTTTAGCTCATAGTAATGTAGCAATGTTGGTCCATCAGTGTGTCAACAGTGTAGTAACAGAAGGTGTCAACAGTGAGGAGCACCAGGTGGGGTCTGCAGGAACTCCTTGTGCTAAGTTTGCAGCTTCTCTGTGAGTCTAAACAGATTCTAAAAGGTTATTACAAGTTTATAAAAAACAAAGTCCTCACTGAAATCCTCAGACTCACTGTCCCTCTGAATCACTCTGCTCCCTGAGATGGACCAAGGCGTGTGGCTGGTGTTCAGAGCAAGGCTGCATCCACAGGACTCGGACCAGGATGGCACTCCCCAGATGCATACACAAGGTGGTGACATTTCATCTCCACATGTTAGGACAGGGTAGACAAAAGACACTGTCCACTCCACCTGTCTGTGAAACCACGCCTTCAAGGATAGTTATCTAACAGGGCAGGCAACAAGAATTCTCGGTTTGTGCGATCCCAGGCTCAAACAAAGAGTTGTGTCATGGTTCTATGGTCATAAAGGCAGAGGCCAAGGAGGGTGAGTGAAGAGTTTTACGGAATCGTGGATCTGGGAGAACGACTTTCACCAGCAGGTGGCAGAAAACTTACCACAGGTAGGAAACACTTGCTTTCAATTGGAGTCATTATTGTTCATTAAAATACAGTGCGCATCAGAGACTGAAGCTAAATTTTATGCTGTTTATACTATTTGTGTAAAGCTCTCCTCAGACATGTAGCCTAGACCTGGGCATTTGCCAGAGTGAGGTCAAGGGAGTTTTTTATGAATAGAGTAGGGTTTTACACCAAAACACATTCTTTCCAGGTGAGCTATATCAAAAATATTTTCCCCAAACACGTAAGGATTAGTAATTAGTTAAATGCTCCCGACATCCAGTCTTGTCTGGTCTCCCTGTGGCAATGTGAGTTTGAACCCCCCCCTCCACACACACACACACCACACACACACCACACACACACACACACACACACACACGTTCCAGGGTGGACAGTGGCCCCCTGCACGTCGGTGCCCTGATCAGGTGACTGCTGGCCTCCCAGGACAAGATTGTGGAGATCAGGGCACCATAGGCAGATTCAGGAAGAGGAGCAAGAGGTGACCTCACCTCATCTTCCAGAAAGCCAGTGTATGGTGAGACAGCCCCTGGACATGCCGAAGTCCAGTCAAAAGATGGAACCACACCAGATGTCCTAAGGGAGAGTGTCCTGTGAAGAGTTGTTCATTGGTCAAGTGGGCAGCCCAAGAGAGCACCGGGCTGTCCTGTGGCAACCTCAGGAGGTAGCCACCACCGTAGGAACTGGGGGAACAAACAGAAGAGGCTGAATTATTAGCAATGAGAAACTTGGGAGAGGGTCCCCCAACGCAGAAACTCAGACCTCTGAGGAGGGGGCACTGCCCAAATAGTGCTGCTGGGTTTGGGAGCACTTTGATCCTCATTTGAGAAAATGGGATCTGCTGCGACTACTGGAACAATCTGTGCCCTTCCAGGTGACCAAGAGAGGCTGGAGTGATGCCGACAGGAACAGGAAATGACAGAGGAGCAAGCTGCCCCGCCACCTGCCCCAGGTGGCCCCTGTCTGCACCCCCTTTGGGCCGCAGACAGAGCCTCCCCAAGCAGCTGTTCTAGGAGAGAAGGGACACAGAAGCCCAGCCCTAGCACTGCAGAGCAGGGCTTGTGGTCACCCTACCCCCAGACTTGACCTGTCAGATCAGACACTTGGTGAGCTTCACCGGACAATCCAGAGATCTGAGGGCAGGTGGATGGGCATCGGGCCTGTTCAGTGCACCAGAAGGCCACAACAACCAGACCCTTCAACAAACAGTTCCTAGACAAGAGAAACATGGTAAATTATCTAAAACAAACTTTCCTCATTTTTTGTGTTTCTGAGTGAACTGGCATTGTACACTCTGCCTTAATGGCTTTCTTTGCAGTCTTGAGAGATATCACAGCTGCAACGCTTATTCCGTTTCCTAACCTTGATACTGAAGTGTAAAATTTGAATGAACCAGGCAAGTTCATTCATCACTTAATTGAAGACCACAGTGACTTCCAGAACATTCCCCATGGAAGTCCTTAAGGGTGAGCTTCCTTCAGTCACATAAACACAGTTCTATACCCACACTCTTCCTAGGTAGATCCCCGTAATAGAGCAAGATGGGTCTCAGAATACAAGGATCACAAACGATGTCCCTATCACAATGGCATTTGTCACGTAGTCTTCAGAGAGACTTGGGGATAACGAGGGGCAAAGGAGAATTCCCCATTGTTGTGGTTCTGAAACCCTTAGCCTCGGCCCAGCTGGAGACCAGCACCTGGCTGATATGGAGCAACACAAGGGCAGAGGCCGTAGTCTCGTTGGAATCCAAGTGTCCCATCTGAGAACACGAGCGTGAGGTGGTTTTGCTGCTCCGAGGGTAGGTGGGTATCACGAACACTTCATGTACAGCCTTCGAAAGGAGAGAGGGGAGAGAAACAGGCACAGACGTCTTCTGGGCAAAACACCAAATCTCCCACTGTCTCCCACTGCCCTGACTGACTCGGTCTGCTACCTTCATACAATCGGGAGAGCACCTCACAGGGACCATTGCCAAGAGCACTTGGAGTCTGGAAAACTGCCCCATGATGTTAAGCCCACACCGTCATTCCAGGAAACCAGTGAAGAAAATCCTACTCTGCCACCTAGAAACAATGAATCCAGCAGCTAAACCAGGAACATCAGTAGAACCAGGAGACGCTACAAGAGTTGGTTAGCCAGACTCCTAGTTTGGCTTGTCTTCTTGCCTTTTAGGACCACTTCCTAACTCAAGAAGCATTTTCCTCCACATTAATTCATTGTTCCATTCAAGGACCTTTTGAGATGCGCAAGGCAAACACCATTCCTTTTTATAGATGAGAAAATTGAGGAACAGTAACTTACCCAAGTTCCACAGATGCTGGGTTCAAGAGATGGTGGAAACGCATACCTCACCTTCAAGATGAAAGTTCACAGCTTCTGCTGTTTCCAGCTCAATTGGCTGAGATTTGCATCAAGAGAATAAAGTTACACTTTCTTTTTCAAGAGTTTCATCCAATATAAATCTATTGATAAGTGTGTCTGGCATATATGCATGCATATATCACATGAATGTGTGTGTGTGTCTGTGTGTGTGTGTGTGTTTATAGAGAGAGAGAGAGGGAGACTCCCATTAAACTATGCAATCCAAAGACTATTTCAGGCCTGGGTCTGAGCACTTTGTATCCCAAACATTCTACAGCGTCAGCTGACATTTCAATCTGAACTTAGTGTATTAGTCAGGGTCCTCCAGAGAAATAGAACCAATAGGATATGTATATAGATATAGCCCATATATCCATATATATAAATATGAGTAGATTTATGATAAGGAATTGGCTCATGTAATTCTGGAGCTGGCAGTCCCAAGATCTGCAGGGTGAGTCAGCAGGCTAGAGACCCAGGAGAGCCATGGTGTGGTTCTCCTCTGGAGCTGGCAGGCTGGAGACCCAGAAAGAGCTGATGCTTCAGTTCAAGTCCAAGGGCAGTCAGACAGGAGGAATTCCCTCTTACTCTGCCTCTTTGTTCTATTCAGGCCTTCAACCAATTGGGTGAGGCCCAGCCACATGGGGGAGGGCAATCTGCTTGACTCAGTCTATTGATTAAAGTGTTCATCTCATCCAGAAACGCCCTCACAGGCACACCTAGAATAATGTTTAACCAAATATTTGGGCACCTTGTGGCCCAGTCAAGTTGAAACATAAAATTAACCATGACACCCAGTAAGAATAGTTAGTTAGTTATAGGCTAGTAACTGTTTCCCTATTAACACCTCTTGATCGTGCTTTACCTATAGACTTTGAAGAATAGCACTGAGGGCTTTAGACCTAGGTCAGGGTCTCGACCACATCTTGTCAAGGCCTCCCCTGTGCACCCTCTGACCCCTGCCACCTTCCCTCCTCCGGCAGCTGTGGGAGTCTGTTCATGTCGGGGGCCAGATGGTACCATCTGGAAACATGTGAGGAGGGGGAGCAAGCACAGTGAGTCCCAGGGTCCCCAAGATGACAAGATATTTTAGGATGATATTCATGAAGACTGTGCCAGCTACCCAAGGACCAGCGTGAACTCTTCCGTTGCTGAAAGAGACGGGGGAAGGGCAGCCCAGCGGGGTGGAAGCAGCAGTTAGAACCTGTCACACTCTCCCTCCTTCATCAGAGCACAAAGGGGGCTCCCTGCATCCTAGTCTAGGGCTCCCCTAGAACCAACACAGAGATCGGGATTTGGGCAAGGGTTTTTATCCGGGAGGGAATCTCCAGAGGTGGTTGTAGAGAAAGTGAGACTGAGTGGGAAGGAGCCAACAGGTTACCACTCTAGACATCTGGGGCTGAGTCCCCTGGGGTCTTCTGGAAAGTCTTAGGACACCCCATAATTGGGTGCATTTGCATCCATCTTTGGCTGAGGGTTGGTCTCTGGGGTCCAGCCCTGCAGCGTTGCCAGTGTGTCCACTGGAGGCTGACACAGACCAGAATCGGTTTATAGGGGGCACCATGAGCGGCCCGTGGGGGTGCGGGTGGCCCCATCAAGTCAGACTGCCCTCCAATATTCTCAGGGTGCCTGTCTGACGTTAGTGTTAACTGCTGGGTTAGGACTGGGAAGCAGGTGTGGTCTTTCTCCCAAGCTCAGAAGTTAAAAAGAGCAGCCATGACATTTTCACTTAAAATTTAAGAGACGTTTTAGCAAAATTTTTGTGTTTTAGAAAGAAGTGTCCAACTCTAGCAGTAGTCTTTACTGTATCTCAGGTGTTATATCCAGGGCCTCATGTTTTAGGTTTGTCACTTAATGTGTCCTGCATCATAAAGTCCTAAATACAAGGTCAGAGCACTGACTCCACATCATATAGGTGGAGACCACCAGCATCGATGCCAAGGCGGTCTCCGGTGATCTTCCTGCAGCTTCCAGTCCAGCGTCCGAGCAGCCCCGATAGACAGATGCCCTTTCTGCCTCCTGAACTACATGATGACAGACCCTTTAGTCAACAAAGAACCGCATTCAGGAGTTTTCTTTAGGAATCCTCTAACAGGCCCCGGATTGAATAGACTCTAATGTGGGCTGCTACAGTCAGCTCTGTATTTTCAGGGCTGTGTCACCCACAACTGAGGCAGCTCTGCTTTTAGTAACATGTAATTAGTGTAACCAGAAAACCCTTAGAGATGACGTTCAGAGCTTCAAAGTGGAGCAGAGTTATTGGCAGAAGAAACTCGATGTTTGAAGGGATGACGCCAAGCCTAGAGTCTATTCTTAGGGCAGATATTTCTGCAGCTCCAGAGTCATCTCCCGACACATGTCACCGTGTTGACGGATCATCTGACACCACGTCCTCTGCCAGTTAACACACGGCCCCAAACGCAAGGGCAGCAACACTCACTCTTAGAGCCCGGTGGCAGGCGATGTCACATCCCACCTCTCCACTAGCACCACCCTCCATCAGGCCCCGTAACCACCCACCTCCCCCCACGTAAGGAAACACCAGGCATTGGCCCTAGTTGTTAAACAGCCACTTCTACCCACGCTGGTTGTCGTAAGAGAAGGTTGACTTAACAACACCCACTTCGTCAGGAGCTCCCTTGAGCCTCTAACTGAAGCATGGCCCAAACTCAGCCAAGAGGATGTGCTGTTTCCCGTGGACCCAGGTGGTGGCCCTGGTCTAGGTGAGCATGCGGAGCAGAGCTGAGCCCCGGAGCTGCCTCTGGCTGCCTGCTCGGGGCGGCGATTTCAGAGCCACAGAGCTGACTTAGGAACGTGATGGGCAGTCAGGCTTCCAGTGTGCCTCGAGTTCTTCTGTTTGCAAGCATTTCTGTCTTTCTCTTGGAGGAGAGGTTCAACTACGTTGCACCTGAGTGCCAAGGATGTGCAAACAGGTGAGCCTTCCTAGGGCCCACTGTAGAGGCAGATGCAGTGCTCACTCAGGAACAGCCCTCACAGTATATACGCGGTACCGGGAAGGGCACACGCGAGCTGTGACATCATGCCCTGCTGTCTGTATTTGTGTTGGCTCGCTGCAGAATTTCATTCTCCTGTTAGCTGTTTCTTTGTATTCTTTATTTACTTTTAAGATTGGTTTAAGGCAAAGGAAAGATCTGTCCTGGATATGCCATGTGGTTTCAAATAAACAAAGAATTTTTAAAGTCAGTAAACGAAGAGTTAGGGTAAGCTCTGAAAGGAGCTTTGTGAGCTCTCGGCTCCGCCTAGGTTATAATTCATTCTTTTCTTCTGCACACAGACGTCTTGAATGAATTTTTTTGCTTGTTTTGTTTTAAAATAGCATGATAAACACGCTCGTGTTTCTCTTTCGCTTCCCTTCCAACAGAGGCGCATTCTCTCCTGACGGCTTTGCCATCCTCAACTCTTTATCCCTATAAAGGCGGAAACAGGGGAATGGCCAACACCTCCAGAAAAGTTCCAGAGTAAGTAGCTGGCATGGGTCTCTTCAAGTGATGCTGAGGGATGCACTGGGTGAAGGACCATGCTGGCCTGGCCCCTCCCATGTGCCCCTGCAGCCCCGTGCTGCCACGGCTTCCCTGACATCTGCCCTCAGCTCCCTCCAATGGCCCTCTACTGTCTCTGATCACTCTTAAGACCTCACTGCAAATGAAGGGGCTGCTCTTCCAGGATCTAAATCTCACAATTTGTCTCTTTCTTGAGCGTGAACCATAACTATACGTGCTTGGCTTGTGTGTGCGCAGTGTAAATACAGGGTCCCTCTCCCCCATTGCTCCACATGCCTGTGTGTTGTTTCTTAAGTACTCTCTAACCTTTCTGAGACCTGTAAAACATCACAGGCTAGAGGCCCTGGACATTCGAGAGACTTACATCCTGGGACGTCAAATATCTCCACATTTGCAAATATCTACCTGTGAATATAATCTTCTCACTTTCCTTATTCATAGAATGTAGTTTTTAAAATTAATGGTTATTAAGTATGCTAATTTAGGAATGTGCTAGATACTCTTTAAATTCTTGTTTGATTACAAGGTACTTGATGGAATTTTTTTTTTTAATGTATGTAATATATAATCATAGCCTTTGATTCTCAAAAACTTAGATGTTTTTAAGGGTTAAGTAATTCAAGGGACAGGTAAACCATACCAGCATTCAAGAAACATCTATTGAATTAGTCAGGGGTCTCTGGAGAAACAGAATTGATAGGAGGCTGAGAAATCCCAAGATCACCAGTCAGCAAGCTGGTGACCCAAGAAAGCCGGTGGTGCAAGTTTTAGTCCGAGTCTCAGTCTGAAGGCAGAGGGAGACCAACGTCCCAGCTCTGAGACAGTCAGGCAGAGAGAGAAAGAGAGAGCGAATGCTCCCTTACTCAATCTTTTTGTGCTATTCAGGCCTTCAACTGATTGAATGAGGCCCACTCACATTGGGGAGGGCAATCTGCTTGTCTCAGTCTACCTATTCAAATGTTAATCTCATCCAGAAACACTCTCTCAGACATACCTAGAAATAACATTGGACCAAATATCTTGATGCCCTGTGGCCCAGTCAAGTTGACACATAAAATTAACCATCACATCTGTTAAACCTTTAGCTTGCTCTGAACTAAATCTTAGAAATACAACAATAGGTTAAGCTTAATCTTTGCCCTCAAAAGGGAAAAACACCGGGCCGGCCCAGTGGCGTAATGGTTAAGTGTGCGTGCTCTGCTGTAGTGGCACAGGGTTTACAGGTTCGGATCCTGGGCTCGCACCGACACACCCTGTGTCAAGCCATGATTTGAGGGTGTCCCATATAAAGTAGAGGAAGATGGGCATGGATGTTAACCCAGGGCCAATGTTCCTCAGCAAAAAGAGGAGGATTGGCAACAGATGTTAGCTCAGGGCTGGTCTTCCTCACAGAAACATAAAAGGGGGAAAAACACCTATACTCGACTATGGTGCAATGGGGCTGTGCTGGAGAGGCAGTTGTGAACAGTAGAGGAGGACAAAGAGGGAGAGACATACTCTGCAAGGACTTCCCAGAGGGTGGGGCTCGGTATGGACCCTAATGCGGGCAATGAGTGGGCACAGGAGGCAGCAGAAACAGCACAGACAAAGCACAGCTTTCACAGGTGACATGTAGGATTGTCCTTTGTGAGTGGAGTATGGTCCGGCCCATGTCAGAGGTAAGTGAGGGTTGACTTGCATGCTGACTTTGAGAGGAGGCTGAAGGTTTTCAACAGGGAAGTGATATGCAGCACTACAATAAAGGAAAAGAATCCCACAGTAACCTATAATGGTCAGACGATATCAGGACTGCTTTGTACTCAGTGATAAACTTCACAAAGGGTAATGAAGAATGCGAACCTTGAAGATGAGATGACCAGAAGGAGAAGTCTTGAAACAACATCCTAACAATTGTATGTCAGAATAGTACATCTCATATCATACAGCTTTATGTTTTCCCAAACGGTTCTTGATTCTGAAACACCAGAGGACATGATCCACCTTTTTAATGGGGGAGAAAACTGAGATATGAGAAAATTAAGTGTCTTATCCAACCACAGCCCTAAGATGTCGTGAATTCATTAACAGAATCAAAGATGTCTGACTTCTGGCCTGACCATCAAATATTTTAAGAGAGAGAGGAACAGAATGGATCTAATCTCTATTGTTCCCAAGAGGAAAATTATTACCAGCAAGTGGAAGTAACAGGAAAACAAGTGTTGGCTTGATGTAAGGAAAGATTTTGAAGCAATTAGAATCCTTTAGACTTGCATGGACTGCTTTCAAAGCCGCACATAGAAGAATTCAAGGTGTGTTGGGTATGCTGGAGGGAGGATTCTCGCCTCAGGAAGGAAGGAGGATGGCAAGGGGGGAAGGCAATAGCAAAGGCATCTTTGAACTCAAACAAGTGAGAATGGGGAATCCTTGAATCAGTTAAGAATGAGAGGATTTCAAAAGTGCCACATTTCGTGTTGAACTTTGGCTAGAGGAGGAGATACTGTGGTGAGTGGTTTTCCTGCACCTGCTGATGGACCGCCCTGTTGTCTTTCAACTCTGAGCTGATGGTGGAGCTGCGTTCTGTTATCTCATTCCTGTTCTTCTGGTCTAACTTGGAGAAGTGTGTTTACTGGCAGTAGGATTGTTTAAACTTTATTCTTAAACCGGAGTAGAGAGCCAACAATCACCACACTGCAAAAGAAACCCTGTCACATGAGAAACAGACACACACACATTTGTTTCCCAAGATATGATATTATGTGTGTATGTCAGGAAAGTGAAACTGGGCATAAAAATAAACTGTAAGGAGATAACGTAAAAAACAAGTCAGTGACATCCTCAGAGAGATAAGAGAAACACCACACACTAGAAGTGGTGACAGGATGCTGTAAAATGGCACACATCTGGAGCAAAGAAAAAATGGTCCCTGCAAATTAAAAATATGAAAGTAGAAATTGATAATTAAACAGAATTTGGGACATAAAGTTGAGTGAAAGGTAAGGCAAAAAGAAAATCAAAAAAAAAAAAAAGAAGAAAATCATGGTTCAAAAGTCCAATATGTAAATAATAGGAAGAACAGAGAGAGAAGAAAAGGGAAAGAGTGAAATAACCGTCAATATAATTCCAGAAATTTTCCTAAAACTTAAGGACATGAAGTCAAAGTTTAAAAGGAGTATCAGAGATAAAACTGACCACACATATCATTGTGTAATTCAGAACATTGTAGTTAGAGAGACACTCCAGACATACTTTCCAGAGGGGAATACATAAAAACAGGTTACATAGAAAGAAACAAGAATAGAAATTGCCCTGGGCTTCTCAACAGTAACCACAGAAAGCACATCATCAAATTCTGAGGAAATATGATTTTCAATCTCCAATTATATTGCAAGAAAAACTATCAACAAAATATGAGATTAGGACAAAGACAACTTAAAGCATTCTAGATTCCAAATATCATACTTTCCTAAGTGATGTCTCAGAAAGACATTGGAAAACTTGCACCAAGAAAATGAGGAAGAAAACCAGGAAAGAAGTCGACAGAGAAATAAGGAAAATAGGATCCAAGAGAAGAGAAAGGTGAAGGAGCCCTCTGGGGAGATGAGAAAGGGAGATTCCTGGAGTACAGTACCATGGCGTGCCACGTGGTCCAGATGGTACAGGAAAGAAGATGATGACAATCGATGGAATACTTGGTATGTCTGAATACACTGGAAGAAGATTGAGACAGAGAGTGGAAAATTTGGAGATGAATTAATGATAAATACACAGCAAATTAAACAAGTAGGAAAACACAATGTTTATTAACTGAAAAAAATTGTACAGGAAAGGAAAAGCAATCATTATATACTACATAACTTGGCTTCAAATACTGTCATTTTAACAGAGATCTAACCACAATTATGATGTTTATATACTGGATGGATGGTGAGATAAAAAGAAAGATTATATATGTTAGGAAGAGGGGCCCAGAGAAGTAAAAAGGATCTCAATCCTAATTTTCCAGAATTGAAAGTCATAGAGAATATCTAAAACTGAAGAATTCATAACACATAAGAAATTTATTTTTATATGGTACAAGATAGATACAATATCATCTTCTTCCATATGAATAACAAAAGGCTACGGTCAAATATCAAGTTTTCATATATTTATGGGACTATTACCGGGCTTTCTATTGTGTTCTGTTGGTGTATTTATCTCCTTTTGCTGTAATACTATACTCTTCATTACCGGAGATTTATAATAAGCTTTGAGATCTAGTAGGGCAAGTCTACACCATAGCCTTCTTCAGGAGCGTGTTCCTCTTCTGGGTGTTTGTCCTTCCCTAGAAAGTTTAAAATCTTATAAAAATTAAAACCTGTTACTACTTTTTTATTTTAATTGCATTAAGTAGAGAATAGAGAAATTAAATATTCAGAAACACGAGTCATCTCTTTCTTAATCTCAACCATCTCTCATGGCTTTACATAATTTTTTCTATTCTCTATCTTGACTCAGTTCCTTGGCAAGTTCTCCCTATTTCCTGGATTTAAATATTGTCTATACCCCCAGCAAAACCATCTTTGTATCCTCAGCTTGATTTGCCTCTAATTCTTGATTCATGCGTCTTACTTCATATTTGACGTCTCAGCTCAGACGTCTAATAGACATCTCAAACTCATCATGTCCAAAAATGAATTTCCGAACATTATTCCTAAGCCTGCTAGATCAACAGTCTTCCCATCTCAGTTAGCATCAACTCCAGCCTCTCAGTTGCTCAGGCCAAAAAGTTTGGAACCAATCTTGACTTTTCTCTTTCTCTTGCATCTCACAGCTAATTGATTGGGAAATCTCAGTGGCTCAACTTTCAAAGCCATCTGGACTACAATCCCTTCTCATCATCCCCTCTGCTGTCCCTCGATCTGGGTAACCATCATCACCTGAACCACTTCAGTAGCCCACCTCATGAGTCCCTCTGCTTCTTTCTCTGCCTCTAGTCTATTCTGGCCCCAGCAGCCAGCGTGATCTATTGTAGAAAGTAAGTCAGATGTGTCTCCCTCTACTCAAACCCCAACAATGCTCCCCCTTTTACTGTAAATGTCAAGTCTTCACAGTGGCCTGGAGCCCCAAATGATCTCTCTTGTCATTCCCCGTCTCTTTCTAGCCTTGTCACTCTGCTCCAGCTACACTGGTCACCTTGTTATCCCCAACATGCCAGGCGCCCTCCCTGCTCAAGGTCTCTGTATCACTGTTCTCTTGACCTGGCTTCTTTCCCCACAGATATCTCTGGGACTTACTTCCTCATTTCACTCCAGTCTTTGTGCAGAGTTCACCTTCTCAGTGACACCTACCTGACCAATCCTTGTTTGCAGCACCATCTCGCCATCTCGTATCCTCCACCCTCTAACTCTGCCCCCTATTTTTCCATTGCACCTTTGAATGGACTATATAATTTACTATTTATCATGATTATTGGCCAAAGATTTATGTCTTTTGTTTACTGATGTATTCCCAGTGTCTAGAACATTGCCTGCCACACAATGAGTACTCAAAAATACTTGTCAAATGAATAACGAGTTATTCTGGAAGTACACTGTCTACATATATCTTAAAATCTGGCATGTAATTTATTGAATATGTCTGTAGGCCACATTTTTTTTAAATACACAAATATTCTAAAATTTAAACTGAGCTTGAACATTTTCTACACCTCTACAATTGTACATGGTCTGAAAAACACTTCAGATGCAAATGGCTCGCAGGTTACGAGCTGCCATACGGCCTCGGTGTATTAGTATTGTAGACAATTCTACAGCCAGGAATCCTGGGAATCTGAGTTTTTCCTCTAACATACTGTTAACTTGCCTTTTTAAAAATGTTCTTCTACTGAAAGAATTACTACTAGCCATAGAGGGAGAAAAAAATATTAATAAAAGAAAATGTGCTTTAGTTAATGCTCCAAAAGGCAGTGAGAAATAAAGATATAGACCTCAAAGATCTCTTGTCTTTCTACTCATCACATCTTAAATTAATGAGTTCCAGCTTGGTACACGCTAGGTGTCACTACACCCTAGAGTGACCACAGACCACTGAGACATCCTGGGACAAGAGGCAATAGGGTTGGACATATCATGGTAACAGACATGGCCTTTGGCTTGGTGTAAATTCCATGCATTACCTGTTGTCACCAATAAAAATTGAGGGGAGTCACCCAGTGTCAGAGACCCTGGGAAGCTACTCTTTTCTGGGAAATGGAAAGTGCATACCTCCTCCCCAGGGTCCAGCATACAAAATGGGATTTTTTGTTGTTGTTTATTTGTACTGTGGAGATTAATTGGTTAGGAGGACAAAATGATGGCCTTAAACAAGGACTTTTTTTCCCAATAACCATTGACTTCAAGACGTAGGAAAAATCTTATTTTGGGGGTTTAGTGCCAGCGGAAACAAGAAAGAGACTGGTAGATAGCGGAGGCATCAAAGATTGACTGAGACATTTTTCTGCCGAATATTCTTCCCTATCATTCCAGGCATCATTTTTTCTAGAGGGAAACGAGATTTTGCTTTCTACAGCAGTGAGTAGTTCTGCGGCTTTGTGAAGAAAAAAGGGATTTCAATATCCGCTGTTGCTCTTGTGGATTTCTCACAACACCCAAAAAAAATCACTTCCAAAAGGGAAAAAAAAAAGAAATTGATACAGGCTACATTTCAGGCAAAGGAAAATTAAGAATTATCACCCTTTGTGATTTTCTATTGATATAATTTGTTCTGGGATATTCCTTCAGATCAGCTGACGGCCCAGATTTACATTTACTCTGGATCAGATCAGCAGCAAACTCTCCACAGTGCGTTTAAGACTAGAAATATGTCAGAACTACACCCATCAGGGGTCATAGCACATTTTGTGTCATCTACACAAAGACATACACACACACACACACACACACACACACACACACAATCATAAGGACATTTCTGACCAGGTAGTTCAAACCCGTCTCTTTTCAGGTTTAGAAACTGAGTCCCAGAGACCTGATGATGGGTCAACAGTCACGTTGCTATTTAGAGGCAGAACAAGGGCTAAAACCCAGGTCTTCTCATTTATTGTCACAGTCTATGCATGTTTCCAGAAGCCAAGCAGCTTATGCATTTTAATTCTTTTTAGTACTTCTGTGAGTCAGATGTTCTGCTGGTATCCGTGTAAGCAGCATCCTATCAATCCTAAAGCCCCTCTCAAGCAGGTGGTGTCATGCCCAATTTCAGATGATGTTCCAAAGGGGAAGTCTCTTGCCCAAGAGCCCCTAGCTTCTAACTGATTGATTCATAATAGGGACTCACATCTGCCTCACTGCCTTGCACACCAGATTCTGATCTTTAAATCTGCCTGCTGATATCTTTGCCAGGATGTACCAGTTTTTGTCTGGAAAATAATGTGTTGCTTTTCCTTGTTTAAATGGAAATGAATTTCCTAAATGCTTATTTAACTTTAAGCTTTATTAGTTAGAGCTAATTAAAATGTTTAGGATAAATCAAAAAGCTGAAATCCTAAGAATTATTCATTTTATCAAAACGCAGTCACCATTAAATACAAAAGTTACATACTCCAAGGCGCATAACATTTCCTAACAAAATATTCACACATCTTTTACTAAACTCATGTTATTTGAGCTTTAAATTTTTCAATGAAGCCAATGCTATAAGAACACATATGCTTACATTTGAAATGGTACAACATATAACTTTTATGCCTCCAGATTCTGAAAAATTTCTATTATGAAAGTAAAAACAGTTTGTCTGGCATCCAGATTGTGCTCCCAGAGGAACCAGAGCTCCTTGGAGAAATGGCGGACTCTAGGTCTGGGGTAAGACACGGACAAGACAAGCCTGTGATGACTTGTCATGCAAGAGAGAAAGGATGCCATGCCAGGATCATGTCCAGAGGACATAAGAGCCAACCTGAGGAAGCTACCACTGGCCAAAGATGGACAATTTTGGCATCTGGTGATGCTGGCACTTGGCTTTGCCAATTCCACCAGTACTACCTCAGCTCCTTCTCCAAGAAGTCTCAACCATCCATAAGTCCCTCTGTGTTCGCAGGGCACCTGAGCCTTCCACTGCCCCACACATGCCTCTCTGACTGTGATGATTGCTTATGGCCTTTCTTTCCACCATGAAACTCCAGCTAGTTAAGGGTAGAAGCTGTTTCTTACTTGTTATCAATTCCCCAGTTCCTAGGACAGTATGTTGCTGATATGATGTGGTCCGTGAATATTTAAGGATCAATCTGCTCTTTGAATGTGGTCTCCATGACTTGGATGCAGAACTTTCAAGGGGTCAAAACTATAGAATAGATTTGGGTCTATCAGTTCCCTCCCACAAAGAGTTGTTTTTCACACACTCGATGATTGCTTAGCTTCCCTAGCAGTCACCAGTTGCAACCAGACTGTTAACTTTTATGTGTCACTAATTGTCAAATTCAATAGGAAAAACAAAAGATGTTCTAGTTAGCATGCAGAAAATATATGTTTCTGGGGTCCTCTGCAGGACGTCAAGAAGGCTGTGGAAGGGTTCTGGATGGTAAGCTGGGTTCTGAGGTACACAGCCACAACATTAGTACAAGTATGCTATATCCATAGTCATATTTTCGGTGATGTTGTTGAAACGTACAAGTGTATGCCATGATAAAGTGGTCTACAGAGCATTTGCCAATCCCAGTTCTCCATAAGCTACAGCCAAGAATTAAAAAAAAAAAAAAGTAAGCATGGGTGTTTTTAGCTGAAAGAGGAAAAATTAAAGAAAAACAAGTTTGAGTCTCCTTAACCATAAAATACCCTATCCCTGTTGAGGACTTGGACTTGGAGAAGTGGCAGGGAAGGTGCCAGGCTCAGGATAGGTAGAGACTGTGGTTTGGTTTAAGCCTAAACCAAACATTTAGAGGTTTAAAACATCACTAAATAGGCAATTTCATTTTTGTTTCCCCCAGACCTCAACCATCTGAAGTCTGTTATGCAGACCCAGCCACAACTATTAAGTCCATCCTCAGATATACATTTTTTCAAAGCAAAATACGCTTAAGCTTCTCTCAAGGGGATTTATGTTCAAATCTTGTATCACTTTGGGCTCTCTTCTGGAACTTCCTTAAGCTCTCCATGTTGTGCTCATTTTTTCCTCATTCCATTATATCTGTCAAACTCAACTTTCTCATAAGTGGCTGTGACAGTCAAAAAAGGAAAGAAAAACCCTTCAAGATTCAGAGCATCAAAGCCGGCGTCTCTCAGGTTATATCTTCAAGAGCCTGGCAGTGGGGCAATCTTTGTGTTAAACAACCAAAAATGTGACATGTAAGTAGGGACAGATGCCTGACTTCGTGATAGAATAAACACTCGGCAGCACTGTTCTGACTCTGCAGTGCACGCAAGTAGCATTCCAGGTCAGTTTTCCCAACGATCCCTAATTCTTTCATGACAATATATCACTTTACCTGATGACCCTAACAAAAGCAGTTAGCTGCCCTCATATCACACAAACCCCAGAGGCGAACAGAATGATTTCATGCATAATATAAACAGCCATTTAGAAAATAAAATCAAATCACCTAAAATCATTGTGGAGAAGCAGCCACAATTGCAGCTAACAACTTCCATCCACGGAAATATTTTTCTAACCTAGGATCACTCACGAATGGCAAAGCCACGAGCTGATGTGTGAGCCGTAACGACCAACAAAGAGATAATCACGTTCAGAGCTCATGGCTTTCCGCCCCGGACTCCTGCGTTTATGAAGAGATGGTTGTATGAGAAAATGACACCAGGAGCAACCAGAATTACGGGGCACAAGTCAAGCCTGGAGGTAACGATCATCTAGTTCCTGTATTCACAGGGGCCCCCTCCCGGACTGTGGCTGTTGGCCAACGTGCAAGTCCATCACGTGAAAAGGGCAAATGAAGAGACGTCCCTGCCTTTGCCACTTGAACTACTTGATGAATCAATGACTATTTGATAAAAACATGTGCCAAATGTAAGAAAGAAAAACAACAAGGAGAGAGTAGGAAAGCCTGAATTAAAAATCAAAAGATTGGACTATGCATAGAACATAGCATAGTTTTTACTTACATCCGGCTTCGATTTCAAGTGCATAGAATCTGAATATCCTAAGGAGACAATTTTTTTCAGAAAGATGAGTTGGAAAAAATTGGAGACAGGAAACACGTTAATTCTGATATTGGAAATTATTCTATGTAACAACCTCTTCTTTAAGAAAATAGGTCATCTTGTTCATTGAGCTATGGCAAAACGAACACCAAGAAATACCTGGGTGATGTATTCCAGCTAGACAGTCCTCGCTCTTTCTTTCTCTCCCTCATAGAGATAAGTGTTCCGTTGCTTATAGTTCTATCAAATTAAAATGTATCACTCTTTATTATATTCAGCAAGGAAATTATCACCGTTTCTAGAAGCAAAGAGTAGCCTCTCACAGGACTCATTCTAAATGGCCCCTCCTTCTCCAGGATACAGAAACTCTTGCTGATTTCTTTTAGCAATGATGCTTCTGATAACAAGGCGCTTTTGTCTGATAATTCTGGAATCCTTTCACGTTACTTCTTAGAAGAAACTTGTGATACAATGGATACAACCTCAAATAGGATCACAGTGAACACAGCCCATTCACTCTCGAAAAATGGTTAAAAATTGAAAATGTAGATTTCCCCCACGTTTCCATTGGACAAGATGGTTAGCTATTTGGAAAGTGACCTCCCTTCGAACAACATAAGACAGGAGACCCTAGAATGATGATGACAAAGAGGCTCTCTGAGGCTTCCAGGTCTTCAGAAATCCACGCTAAACAGTTAGATAAAAGGATTTGCTTCCCTTTGTTTTGACAGTCTGCTATTTCCCTGTAGCGAGTGTTTAAACCTTGGGGTTTTTGTACTGGGTCCTGCCAATCCAAAGTGATGGCAAGGAAGAAACATGAGGTCTAGATGTTCTTAAAGAAACTTTCCTTTTATGTAAAGCATTTGTGTGCGGTGGAAAAGCAAAGGGAGCTCCTACAGAAAGAGGCATTTTATGAAAGTGACGCAAGCACATCTGGTAAGAAAGCAGTCCAACTCCACAGAACGGTGAGGATAGAAGGGACTTGTGCCTGGAACGCGGGAAAGCAGCTCAGGTGTGTCGCAAGGTGATGTAAGGTGATCAATATCATTATCAAGAAACTTCCAGTGGAGAATCATGTACTCATGGTGCTCTCCTGATGACAGACTGTGTTGCTCTGAATGGACATAGATGCTCATGTGTCTGTTCATTCCCTGGACAGCAGGCACAGACAGAAGTGGCAGCGTGACCCATCAGTGTCCCAGCATCTAGCACTGTGCCTCACACCAGCAAGGAAACTAGTGAAGGAATGTACAGAAAAGATCAACACCGTGCAATAAATTTGCATTGATTATGGCTAAAGGGTACATTGGAACAGCTATTCAAATAACAAAGTGATGGACACACCATGCAGAAAAGGATTTGTGAGTGTATGTTTCTTGTTGGACATTGCTGTCCAGTCTCCTGGACTACTCCAGGAGAAGGGAGTAGAGCGCCCTCTCCCTCATGATGGTGCCATCTCTATAACCCACCCTCAGTGACCTGATAACAGAGATGTCCTGCAGCATCTCACGTCCTCCCCCTCCTCCCAGCCCGCACCTCACTCCAGCCCTAGGATGTGTTATGAAGGGAACCATCTCTATTTTCAGGTCCTGGCAAAGCCGTTCTGAAACAGGACTGTTGTGTCTTTACATGGCCAGATACAAACCTTGAACTGGGTCACAGGATCCAACGACAGGCTTTGCCTGGTGTCCCTGCTCTAATTCTACCCTGGTGCCATCTGTTCTGACTCATGTCCATTGGGGTCATAATGGTGACTTGACTTGGGATTGGCTCTGCCAGGCCTGCCAGCAATGCCACGAACTTCTGATTTTAAAGACACGTCATTGCCTATATTTTTCCAGCTCTAGCCAATGATTGCTCCTAATTTACAGCACAAGTTCTTGTGCAATGCCAGGACCTCATGTGGTCCAACCATGTGCAAAGTCTCTGGAAACGTGCATGTCATCCCAAGGCAGCTGTTTTCTCTGTCCAGTATTGGAGAAACTCCCTGGGCAGAAGCTGGGGCTACTGATCCCTGACCCCAGAATGATGTCATTGGATGGGATGAAGAGAAAGCCAAGAGCAGAGAAGTTAGTGTCCCACAACCTGGGAGCGTGGTGATGCACGGACATGGGCTGGGGCAAGTGCCCACCAGGTGGGGCTGAGGTTCCTGGAGCCCCCTGTGCTGTACGTGGTGCTGATGTAGAGGTTCCTACAGTGCCAGGGAACATACAGCAAGGCTGGGAACCTGCATGGGATACTTGTGGAGGAGCATTGTGGCCTATTACAGAGACAGCTTGGGCTGGGAATTGGGGGTGTCACATCAGACCCAGTAAAGTGCATAGCCATGGACTGCACTGAAGTGGAAGAGACAGTGACCACACCTGGGTGAGCCGGGAGCCAGGGCACTGGCGAGGCCCAGGGGTTACACAAACACTCCTCACCCCAGCGGAGACCAGGTAGTGCACACCCCAGAATTGGACCAGTTGCCTTTACCACCCCGTGTGCAGTGCAAGTTGTTCTCCGTATTCAGCAAGGGGGCTGGAATCCAGCCCAGCCCTACTGGCTAAGCAGGACACTTGCTTCTGATTCACAGAAAGTTGCTGGGACACCCGTGTCAGGGCCATCCATGCCAGGTCCCTCCTCTACCATAAGATCAGGGCAGCAAGCTTTCTGCTGCATTCAGTGTCCAGATGGGGTGGAGGGAGCCCCCAGGAAGTGAGAGGAGAAACACCCTGAGGAGATTAATAAACATTACCTAAAAAGAGGCAGTCAAGAGTGAAGCCATCAGGGACTCTGAGTCCACCCTGGCTCACCTCCTTCCCCTGTAGGATGCAGTGTGCCACCCTCCGCACCTTGGGGTCATCCACTATAAAATGGGGTAATATTAACATCTGCCTCACAGGGCTACTAAGAGTCTCAATGACTTCATAGTCATGAAAAACACTGAGATGTGTGCCTGACACAAGGTAAATGTCATTAAGTGGGGGTTTTTCATAAATAAATAAGTCTAAGGTGGGGACCAATGAAAATGGGAGAGTGTAGGTTTCAGTAAATCCCTCCATTCTGGACAATTTACTTAGTGGAATGAAGGCGCATAAAAGAGCCACCATCCATCTTGGAACAATCAATGGGTTATGTTGTCTCTTCAAACTAGGGGGTGACCGTGTAGTAAAACGTGTGTCCCTTGCAGCACCACACGTGTAAGAATTAGGGGTAGGGAGGAGCATCCTTTTAATGAAGTTGACAATAAAAGGAAGGGAAATGAAAAATAAGCCATTGACCCAAGAAGAAAACATCATAAGAGAGGACTTATTTTTTCAGGGGCTTTGCAAGAGATCGGAGCCTCTTTGAGACCATAGAGGGTCCCTGTGGAGAGCAGGGGTGAAAATGGAGGAGACTGGAGGTGACTGCTGCAGAGGAGGCAAGGAGACAAGGTCGGTCCCAGTGGAGAGATCACCCAGGAACAAGAAGAGAAGGCTCTGTCTCTCTGAAGGAAGGGAGAAAAGGAAGGAAGGGGTCCCAGGTGATCAGCGGGAGCACCTGCCATGCTCTGTGTCTAGGGAAGACTCATATGACACTAACGACTCTTCAGCCCCAGGAACCCCCCAGGTACAGCCCCTTCCAAGGCCTTCAAGGAAACCTAACACATTGTCTTCTTCCCTAAAGAGTCCTTCTTTGGGAGAATCTTGACCCCCCCAAAGCCTGAGTCCACTCCTGCAGGCCCTAGTCATTCACATCTGTCTCAAGACTCTCTTCTGCTCAAATCAAGGGAATTTAAAAGAAACACTTAGATATAGTCTAGGACCTTCCTCAGGAGACCTAAACTTTCATATTTTTTCTGACTTTAAATGTTTTCACTTACATCTTGATTTAAATATTATTTTATACAACACCATACATATATATATCACATCCAAACAGTTTTGGACATTAATGTCTTCCTCCAAGGGCCTAGCAATTTCCAGAAATTGCCATCTGTATTAGTTGGCTGGGGCCACCATCACAAAGTACCACAGGCTGAGGGGCTTAATCACAGAAGTTTATTGTCTCGCGGCTCTAAAGGCAAAAAGTGCAAGGTCAAGCTTTGGGCAGGGTCGGTTTCTCCTGAGTCCTCTCTCCTTGGCATGTAGACAGCTGTCTTCTCCCTGTGTCCTCACAAGGTCATCCCTCTGTGTATGTCTGTGTCCTAATCTCCTCCTCTTATGAGGACATCAGAATATTGGACCCGCCCTAATGTACTCATTTTAGCTTAGTGACCTCCTTAAAGACCCCATTTCCAAAGACAGTCACGTTCTGAGGTAGTGGGGGTTAGGACTTCCTCGTATGAATTTGGGAGGACACAATTCAGTCATAACATCGTCTTCTGTTTTCTGAACTCTCAATACTTTTTCTCCTTCAGCAATAAATTATCCCTAATCAGAAGCTTTGGGAGATGATGAGCAACAATCCCTCCTGTGGCCGCCTAAATAGAGCTGTAAACAAAGATCTCCTCAGAAAAATAACGTCTGTCTTCCGAGTAATTCTCCACCGGTTCCTTCAGAAACTACTCTAATTCAAGTACAAATTTATTTCTTTTACGGTACTTCTGGTTATAAATATGTGGTTATTCTAACACAGAACTTTAAAAATTAATAACATATTTAAGTAGAAGACTTTACAGGTTTTTAAACATAAATTTAAAGTGTTTCCATGACATAGTAATAACTCTCTGAAGTGTGAATAGAACAGCTATGTCTGAACTCTCCGGAACGTAATTCATCGAGACGCATTAGTGCAACATTTATAACATATTTCAGAAGCAATGTTAATATTTCATCAAATCTGAAGCAAGTAGCCTTTCAATCCATATATTAGAATCCTAATAGTTGCTGTTACACTGGAGGCTACAGGCAACAATAAACCATATGGAAATAAGACCATTCATCTCCATCCCGTGTGTTCACATTTTCAGAAATTGTGCTGAACTATTGGCTCCCTGACAGCCGTTGTTCCCATTACTGCTGTGTTTATTGCACATTTTTTATGGAAAGGTTAAAAATATTATAAGACTAAAATCTTAATAGAATGTAACCTGGAAAATCTCTAAGAAGGAGACGAGAACTATTAGAAGAACATTGTTCCAAGGAACGGAACTATAGGCGAGCCGTTAGAAAGACTCTGCACGCCTTCTGTGTGTAAGCAACCACTTAATAGTAGTGACTTAAGACTGGGGACATGAGGGGCCTTTGGGTCAAGTTAAACTCCTCAATATTAGAACCTTATGGTAATGTGTGATCAATAAAGATTACCCAGGGGTGAGCAGAGAGAGGCATTAAGTAGTTATAAAAACAACTCTTAAATTGCTTTTTTACATTTGAAAAATAAAAGTTACATATGGTGTGTTTTGCAATTATTGAAATGCCATAATACAGTGCATAGAGTTTTTTAATCTTGTAAGGCATTACAGGCAAACGTTTGTCTTTTTTCAAAAGAAATTTTAGCCTTGTGTAAAGTATGTCTCAGCTCAATCTTAAAAATTCATTATATTAGATTTTTATACTCATTACAAACTCACGAGTATATATGTAAGTGTTTTCCTGTGTCTATTCATCTTCACAGTCAAAAAATTAGCTAATATTCACTTTTATGGTATGGAGATGAATAACATTTAAGGTAAGTTAAAGCAAAAGCCAAATACAATCTTTTTCCATTTTTTGAATTTTAAGTAGTTGTGTCAACTATTTAGTTTTATGATTGCATCTTGTTTTTTTTTTAATGTGGTTCATTTAATTAATTTAACTAATTTAATGTGGCTAATAATTTCACGTGGCCCTTTCAGGAAGTGCACTTTGGCTGGTACGTTAACGTGTGTAATGGACGAGACAGATAAAAGATATGGCTAGACCAGAACGTCTGAGGAAAGTAGGAAGGGTCTGCTGTAATTATTTACCCAAAGATCATACACAGCATCCTTTTTCCATTAATGTTGGTGTTGTTCAAAACATTTTTAGAATTTGTAATTTAGGACTGTCTCCAGAGTCTGCAGCCTATCAAAAGAAAGTAAACATTTATGGAGTGCCAGCCCCATGCCAGACAGAGTAAAAAGCACAATGTAATCTCAATTTATTTACCCAATACAAGAGAATTGCCATTTGTTTTCTGCTTGTTTATTTGTTTTGATTTGGTGGTTAAGTTCTCATTCTTGTTATATTTTTACAGATAAAAAGCCTGGGATTCCGTGAGATTAAGTGATGCGAGTAACGTCAAGGGTGTTCAAGTTCCGTTATAGGAAGACCCATTTTGATTTTGAGAAAAGGTAAAAGCCCTTCAGAGCCAAGTTTGTTGACTGATGTGGTAACCAAACTGGGGAATTTTGTAAACTCCGTTTTTTAAACAGTTGCTCTTAAATAAAATGTGGCACATTCCCTGACGGTTTTGATGCCACTTCCACGGGCAGCTCCCATACATTTGAGATTCTGCCTCCTGTGGGATGTCCCCCTGCTCTGTGCCTTTCAGGAACTCAGGCCACCTCTTGCTCAGCCCTAGCACCCACGGCAGACCAGGCAGCACACAGAACGGGTTCTTGTCTGGTCTCACGGTCCCCCGAGCCCAGGTCCGTCTCCCACCTCCTCCTTTGACTCGACTGTGCTTCTCCTTTTTCCTTCCACTTGCTGAAGTTCTTTCTAAGTGACACTCCTCGCTTTTCTCTCAGTTTCTAGGGGCCCCTTGAGACTATACCCTAAGCTATCCTTCGGAGAAGATTAGTTATGGCCTCCAAATTCTCCCCAAAGTGTTACATTGAAAGACAGTACTACTTGGAATGTGTTAGTTCTGATCTTTTAAAGAATGACTCAAAAACATGTATAAACACTAAGTATCACATAAACGCACATTATTTTGTGTTGGATTTGAATTTCAAAAGTTGGAATTAAAGTTCTTACAAGGGAAGTGGTTAACAGACAACTCATTTGGAATTAAGTGCAAAACAGATACTGCAGAGATTTCTTTGGGAATGTGTTTCCCGCTCCCTTTATTTCTATTTACCTGAGAATAATGACTATAACATAGGAGAGGAGAGAACAGAGCTCTCTCCTTTTGGTCCCTGCTGGGAATGTCAGGACCTCGTGGGTAAGATGACAACATTAGCTGAGCAGCTGGTACGACAACGTGGTGGAAGCAGCTCTCCCAAGCTCACAGTCTGAAGAGCCGCCAGAGAGGGCTCCTCTGCCGATTGCGGTGGAAGCGGCCCCATGTTGGAACGGGTTGGTCAAGTGTTGAATCAACTCCAGTGGATCTCACTCTGTCTCCATCCCACGTTTTGGATGAGGGAGTCTTGCTTCCTCCCTACTTTTTGCGAGAGGCCCTTTTCCAATCTTCTCTACCCTGAATCCCTTCTCTCAAAAGATGGCTTAAATTAGTTCCCCAAGTTGAAAAATATTACTTGTAATTCTGTTTCACCCTCCCCCTCTCTTGAGGTCAGCAGACTTACAGAAGTGAACTTGTGCCAGGGAGTATTCTAAGGTTATGGTTAAAACTTTCTACTTTATACCGGTTACAAACATAGTCTTTATTTGCAAACAGTATCTCCACTGTGATCTTAAACCCTTAAAACATAGTGGATGGGAATGGAAGTCCTCTGAAATATTAAGGTGTGGGAGAAGAGGGAGAATCCCCCTCCACCCTTTCCGTTAAGGTTCTTATGAATGGCCAAATACTTAACAAGACAGGTTAGCAGGAGAAAATAATACCAAGTTTAATAACATGTGTACATGGGAGAAACCAAGGACACTGAGTTTCTCAACACAATAGCAGAGATTCTCATCTTAAATATCATCTTCAGCTACAGACAAAGGAGGATGTTGGGGGTGGGTGGTGTTTTGGGATTTCAGAGGGGAAGAAGACAATTTACACAAAGAGGGAAATGTAAATGTTTGTCAGACAATGCTTTGCAGGGCCACCTATAGAGAATGTGGCTGGAGAGACAGGAATTATAGTAATCAAGAATATGTACATTTAAGTCTTCTTCTTCTGTCCTGATAAGAGTTTTCACAGATAAGGTCACCCCTGCCTCTTCCCACTACACAGAGGGAGATACCTTTACAAATGTAAATATTTGGTAAACAGAACTTTGAAAAGAATGGGCTTAGTGAGGATGCTGCCAGTCTGTCCATACCCAGAGTTAAATTCATTTAGGCAGTCGAGAGGGGGGGAGGTGAAATGTCTGTCAGAAAATAATCAAGGTAAAGAGAGATATTTCAGGGTGGCCAAATCTTGATCTCCCACAAAGGCTTCCCAACACCTTTTCCTGATCATAAACATACAGCCAACGTGTGATGTTATGAACAGACAGTGGGACATTTGATAGTCAAACACTTAGTCTACAAGCCCCAAGAGGATTTAGTGCCCTCATGTCAAGAACGTGGTGGGGGAGACGAGTCATCACAAGACAACTCAATATCACTCTCAAGACCCCCACTGGCCTGGAAAGGGGGCAGCTCACAGCTCATCACCCCCGCCACATCACTCATGAGAGAACACAGACTAAGAAACCTCACTCTCTAGGGACACTCTTTCCAGTACAAACCTAGAGGACGAGGCTCTTAACCATCGTTGTTTCTTTTTTTTGTTTTGTGTTATATTTTGTGGTTATTTAATCACAACTTGGATGGTGTTGCCAATGTTCTAGATCCCCTCAGTTCTTTAGACAAGAATCAAGCTCAGCCTGACCAGCCCACACCTGCCTGCAACGTGCTGGACTCAAGGAGAATCCATCATGTTCCAGTTCCTCAGCACCTCATCGCTTTACACACAATATTCCAGGGAGTGTCAAAGGAATCCTCGTTCATCCTGGACCATATGAAAACAATCGACTTGGTAACTCCAAAATCCAGCTTGTCCTCAAGAGTCCCTGAGTTCTACTACGTGTGTCTCAGCAGGTGACAGGGGCCAAGGTTGACGTTCATGACCCACGCCAGGCATCCACGAGTCACACACTTCTACCTGCGAGGCCTGCTTTTAGGTGAAAAGAATCTTAGGGACTCGTGTGCATTCAAAAACACAGTGCCTGACTTGAAGGTGAGTGGAGAGGAGGAGAAAACATGAGGGACAAGTAAGGAAGGAGGTAGGGCTCCTTTAGCCAGTAGCTCTGGAGGAGGGAACACCGAGGTGTGGAAGGTTTGCTGGAAGGCAGAGTGTGCTGAGGCCTGGAATTCTCATCCCAACCTTATCTTATGGAAATCCTAGAGTCACTCCAAAACACAGATGGCTACCCATTTCTGTCTGTGGCACAGCACTCTGAAGCAATCTGACACAGATGTCAGTGGACGGAAGCCCTATTCTTACTTATGTTTGTTTATTCTATCAAACTCTTATATCACATGCTCCTCAAAGTGCTTTCCCAATACTGAGGCCCTGCATCCTCACAACAGGCCTGTAAGGTAGATATCCCCGTTTTACAGATGAGGAAACTGAGGCACGGGAAGGTCACACAGCTAGTGAGTGAAGGAGCTGGAATTCAAACCCAGACAGTCTGTCTCCAGCATGCGCACTCTTAACTCTGACTCTGTAGAGCCTTCAGACAAACGCCCGCTAGGCCAGGAATGGAACTTTGAGGGGAGAGTGGATTGATGACAGTCAGAGCCTCGTGTCTGCTCGTTGGTGCAATCACGGGCATGTGGCCCATGTGTCTGCTCTGTAAACACCTACCTGTGAAAGACATCTACCTGGGAAAGATGACCAGGGCAACCTAAGTCAGCAGGTCACCTGGCAACACTATCGAGCATACTTTCCATGAGCTGAGGTCTACAACACGTGCTCCTCTCTACCAGGCGTGGAGTAGTGTCTTTAATATTTTTTAGATGAACAAAAACATAAATTTGAGTGAGATTTATACCCATTGGATTGGAAGACTGGTTCATTTCCTTGCCACTTATGGTCTAGAGTATGTCCAAATTATGCTTTAATCAGCAACAAGAGTAGATGCACCCTAAAGGATAGTCTGACAAAGATGCAGAATAGCCGTAACTAATGGTACAAGTAATTTTAAACCAATGTATAATCAAGTGATTTAGAAATGTATTCGCAAATCATCAAATATCTAATATATAGAGTAAGGAATATAATATAATTTTTGGTTCTTAAAACATAAGACCCATAGCTAATGCTCAGGACATTGTCATCACTTTACAAATGAAGGAGCCTCTCACTCGCATACTTAGGCATTCCCATATCAGAACCACCCGATTAGGATTCTCTCTAGTGACACGTTACTCATTTATCTTCCTGAAGTAAACTTTCTGATCAAGAATCTAGTGAATGACATTGCTGATTCCCAGGAAAGAGCAAGAGCTGAAATAGTGAAGAGGAACAACTGCTCCAGTCTTGTCAGGGAACCTTGACGGAGTTCAGGTGTGGCACCCGTTGCTGATGTCGTGGCCACACATCCCCTATTTGATCACCCCTAGGAAATGATTTTGTGACTCCAGCTCAATTCCTAGGAGGCAAGTTTTCCACCCCAAGTGCTGTGGAGCAAGGAAGGAGTAAATGGACACAGCTTTTGGCTCCCCGGAACCTCCAGGACTCTACTCTCTGCGGGGTAGCATTTAAATGTGTTGGGAGAGGCCCCACACTGAGACATTCAAAGTGTGGACAAAAGGCTTCCATTTTAATGGCACCTTTCATTAAAATTTTCTTTGAGGGAAAAGAGATATTTCAACGCTTGAAAGATTACAAATGGCCTCTCCACCCCCTTCAGACATGCGTGAAGCTAATTACCTTGCAAGGTCGCATTTGTATGAGCAATAAAGTTCACTCGGTGTTGGCTGGCTCGATTTTGGAAATCGGCTTAGACTGATGAGGAAGGACAGGAGGGGTTCTGAAATGAAACCATCCGAGATAGCCCACCTTTTTCTGATTACCTGAGGTAAGTCGCTCCTGACCCATTGCCTTGGCACAGATTCCCTCCGTTTCAGTGTATTTTTCATTCCTCCCACCAGCTCTGAAAGCAAAGCAGAGGTTTACTGCATGCCATAAATATGTAACACGAAAGCTATGCTGGCTGGTTGAGAATATTCCAGGCTTAATGACAATTCTCAAGACATGAGCTTTGCAGATCCAAGATATCACAGGTGCTTCCACCACCCCACTGCAGTCATGCTTCTGCAGAATTTATTTGAATATTTCAGCATTGTCAGCTATTTGCATGCATCCAAGGCAAACTCAAGCCTGAAGTCTCCTAGTAAGTGCCCCTCACAAACCTTATTTTGGAATCACATAGGTAAAAAGTCAAAAGTGAAGACTGACTGAAGAGACTCTTACAGACAATCCATCCACTCCAAGTGCAAAAAGACACTGTCAAAAACTAAACTGGTCCCACTTTTCCAAGTCAGGCTGAAAAAGCGTGCTGAATTAAACACAGTGCCATGAAAAACAGAGGCATGAAACATTGCTCAAGGGATAGAGCCGAATTGCAGAATTTGTGTATACTGACTGCTCTTAGAGGAATTTTAAATCAAAGTACAGACCCTACCTCTAGAAACAACTAACCATAGTGGTATTGGCTTAGGAAGCTCTGCCAGCATATATGAAGACGAATTTTTGCCTATAAAATTCCACCACGTACTAAAATGTTTTATGAAATTGTGTTCGTGGGCATTATTACACGTGTTCCAATTTTATTCAAGATTCATTATTTAATATATATGTAAGCGTGGTTACTTCTGTGATTCATAAATACATTTTCTTCATCACACACGTTTCCAGATTAATATAATTTAATGTATTTACACAGAGGTGCTACTGAAAAAAAACAAAAATAATCAATTTTGTATTTTAATAAGATTTTTAAAAATTTATTTATTAGACCTCAGTTTTAACTTTTTAGGAATTTAATTGACTCTGGACTTCTTTTCTTCAAAATTAATTGTAGTTTCATTTCTGAGATTTAATTTCCAACAGCTCCCCAAATTGTGTAGCAGACACAAAGAAAAAGTAGTCATCTGTCTAACACCACAGATTCTTATCTCATGTAAGTTGTGTTTATTTTTAAAATGTGTAATTGATTTGTACAATGAGTTTGAACGTCTGAGCCAGTTTCCAAAGGGCTTTTGAAATTCGAGATGAAGGCAGAAGGCGGAGGGTCCAGTCCCTTCCAGGCCTGTGCACTGTGGAAACAGGTGGGCAGTGCCATGGTGGTGGGGCTAGAAGGACCTGCTCATTTCAGGAACTCATCTTACTTTATGTCTATCTTAGAAAAATGGGGTTCAGCTCATATTTACTGCCATGTTTTGAAGGTACTATAGTGCTTTTCAGTAAAGGGTACTCATTTATATTCCAAAATTTTAAATTACAAAAATCTAATCATTCAAAATCAAAGCTGACTTGGTCTGCAAGCTCTGCGGAGATTCTGCCATGACCTGGCAGTAAGGACCTCTCCCAATTGTTAGTTAAGGTGGAGACATTTACACCAACCCATCTTAACTCAGTAAGGTTAAGTTCACCCCTAATTTTACAAAATTGATTTCATTTTTCACTCCTGTGCTCTTCGGAGATAGTTATACACATATCATGAAATTTGGCAAGCCTCTCCTAACAGGTGTGGGAGAGTGTCTGAGATAGTTGTAATTCCATTCCAATTGTAACATTCCAATGGACAAAACAGAATATATTGTGAAAATGAAATCAGTGGAAAAGTGGGAAACTATCAGAATTTGAAAAATGTTTATAAACACAACTTCAATCAAGTGTTTTCCTATCACAAAAGAAAGATTAGCTGTATTATAAATAATGAATTCTAGAGTAGTCCCTCTGTTCTTAGGATTTTATCTATATCATCACCCGGGCGGAAGGCTGGGATGTAGGCAGCCTTTATCTAAATGTGGGTAGATTCCGATTACATCTCTTAAATGCACGTCAATGGAATTGTTTTCTTCTCTTCATTTAATAGTATCACAGTGTTTGTTGACTTTCTTTGCTCTTTAAACCTTCCATTTATTTTGCAAAATAATAAAGGGAAAGAAAATAAAACGTAAATGTATGGTAATGAAAATAGTGTAACAAGGCTGCACACTGATGACAGTCAGGGTGGACTCTTACCCTTAACCACATGCATTCACTAAAGAATATACACATGATTCAAACCTGCTCCTGAAGTAGTATAGAAGAATGAGAAAAAGAATGAGTTCTTCTCTAATACCAGAGATGTGAAATTAGAAACAGAAGACCATGGGAAACAAAGAAATGGGAAAGAGAAAAAAGGGAAGGAAGGAAGGAAAGAGGGAAGGAGGGGAGGAGGGAGGGAGGGAAGCAGGGAAAGAGGGAAGGAAGGAAGGAAGGAAGAAAGGAAAGAAAGAAGGAGACTGAGATCATAATGAATAGGAAAATGTTTTCATCTGGGACCTCTGGGTCTTTAGCAGCTTGGTGACCCCTGGACTCTCTGCCCTGAGGCTTATCAATTCTCTTGTCCTTATATCAAGGGGCTGACATAGAAGGGTACTTCCCAACACACATCACTAAACAGAGTAGCTGATACCCCAGAGGAACAGGTGCCCACAGGCAAAGATAACTAGGCACAAGAGTAGAGCTACCATCGTGACAGCACATAGAGTGCTGAACAATACACAGGACGTGAAGGAGAACTATTGGGACCGACTGAGGGTTTAAAAATATGCATCATACATAGCCTTCAAAAGGTGATCATAACAAACGTCTGTCCCTATGTCCTCGGAGATTGTTCTGTCTGCTTGACATAGATGACTCCTTCACTCCTCCAACGAGCACCTGAGGTAGCTGTTATTATAACAACCATTTTAAAGGCTGGAAAATAAAGGCACAAAGAGACTAAGTAGCTTAGAGCTGGAGAGCTGCAGAGCTAGATTTGACCTCAAGCAGTCTGCCTTCAGACTAAAATACACCAAAATATTGATGTGATGAGAATCGCAGTGATTGAAACAAGGAGTATGATAGATGAGGGAGTGTGCAGAATAAATACAGGTAAAGCAGAAAATCCGCTTGAAAAACTGTACCAGAGGGCATCAGTAAAGGAAGAATAAGTAGAAACAGGAAGGAGAAATTATGAAGTAAGGAGGATAGAATTAAACATGTCCACATCCCCATAATGGAAGTCTAAAATGGAGGAAAAATCATGGAAAAAATTGTTCAAAATGGAGATGAAAGATCTTATGTTGCAGGTATTCAGAGGAAACCAAATAGGTTAGGTACGGCAAAATCCACACCTAGACACATTGTAGGGAAATTAAACAATATCAAAAAAAGAAAAAATTCTAATAGGTTCAAGAGAAAAAGATCAGATCAGCTATGAAGGAACAAGAAACAAATTGTCCTCAGATTTCTCCACACAACACAGGATGCAAGAAAATAGGAATTAATATTCTTAACTAATGAAGGGGGAAAAGCTTTGAATCTATCATTATACGTTCAATCAAATTCTTATTTAAATGTGAAAGCAAATCAAAAATATCCTCAGAAACTCAAAACTTTAGAGGATTAGACACAGAAAGATACAACTTGAAAATATTCTTGGAACAAGATGAGATAAAAGGAAAATAAGTCCAGGAGAGCTCTGTAAGTGATATGGAAAGTAAGAGCGACAAATAACTTGTTAAAAGTTTTTATATAAAAAAGTAAGAACAAAAGAAAAGGGAAGAATGAATCCATATTCACCCAGAGCTAGACTTATCAACTTCTTGACACTGTGAATACGACATAGGCAAAAAGAAAAGCTATCAAAAAGTCTTCATATATTGACCAAAGACATGGACATTTAGAATTTGTTAAGTTGTCAGTGTTCCTCAAACTGATCCATAGACTCAATGCAAACACTGTCAAAACCCCAGAAGGCTTTTTATAAAGAAATAAATAACCTGACTTTAAAATCTATGTGGAAATGTAAAGAATGTGGAGTAGAGAAAACAATTTTGAAAAAGAAGAACAAATCTGGAGGACTAACACTATGTGATTTTAAGACCTATTATAAAGCTCCAAGATAGTTTGATGTTGGCACAAGGATAGGTAAATAAATCAATGGAACAGAATAGGGAAGAACAAAACAGATTGTCACACATATTAAAATTGACTTTCGTCCAAAATGCCAAGTCAATCCAATGGGGAAAACAAAGTATGTTTAATAAATATTGTTGGAACAATAGATAACGATACAGGGAAAAAAAAAATGAAACTGGACCTAGTCTCACTCCACATACAAAAATTAACCCAAGGTTGACCATTGACCTAGATGTGGTGTCAAAACCCATAATATTTCTAGAAGAAAACATAAGAGAATACGTTCGTAGTCTTTAGGTAGACGTAGATTTCTAAGACAGGACACAAAAAATAGAGCCCACAAAAAATAAAACTGATTACTTCAACTTCATCAAAATTGAAAATTTTTGCTAACCCAAAGAGATCATTAAGGCAGTAAATCAATAAATCACAAACTTGGAAGAAATATTGATAGTACATATATTTCATATGTTTATATAAAAATTCCAGCCCCGTGGCTTAGCGCTTAAGTGCTCGCACTCAGCTACTGGTGGCCCGGGTTCGGATCCCGGGCGCGCACTGATGCACCGCTTCTCCGGCCATGCTGAGGCCATGTTCCACATACAACAACTGGAAGGATGTGCAACTATGACATACAACTACCTACTGGGGCTTTGGAGAAAAAAAGGAGGAGGATTGGCAATAGATGTTAGCTCAGAGCCGGTCTTCCTCAGCAAAAAGAGGAGGATTAGCATGGATGTTAGCTCAGGGCTGATCTTCCTCACCAAAAAAAAAAAAAATTTTGAAAGCTCAACAATAAAAAAACAACCCAATTTTTTAAATTGAGCAAAAGATTTAAACAGGCATCTAACAAAAGAAGATATGTGAATGGCCAATAAGCACATGAAAAGATGCTCAACATCTGTAGTCATCAAGGAGATGAAAATTGCAATGAGATTCCATTTCACACCTACTGAAATGACCAAAAAGTCTGACAACACATATGTTGGCAAAGAAGTGGAGAAGCTGGTGACCTTGTACATCGCCAGCGGAAGTGTAAGAGGCACAACACGATAGAGAACTGTCAGTTTCTTAAAAAGTTAAACTTGCATAAACCCTATGATCCACAAGTCCACTGGTGGGTATTTACTCAAGAGAAATGAACACATATGACCACAAAAAAGACCATACAAGAATGTTTATAACAGCTTTATTCATGATAGCCCAAACTGGAAATAATCAAAATGTCCATCTAAAGAAGAATGGATTTTTAAAAATCATGATATATTCATGGGGTGGAATGCTATTTAGCAATAAAAAGTAATAAAACACAGATAATTGCAATTATGAATGATCTCACAATTACGTTAAACAATAGAAACCAGATGCTAAAGACCAGTATAATTCATTTTGTCAAGAGTACAAGAATAGGCAAAGACATCCATAGAAGTCAGAATATTGTCATTTCTGGGGGACAGCAGAGACCGATTTGAAAGGATCTTGAGAGTTTCTGAGGTAACACAAATATTAAGCATCTTATTTGAGGGGGTGGTTACAAAGGTGTGTAGAACTGCCAAACTCATCAAGCTGAAGACTTAAGATTTACACATTGCACTGTAAGTTAATTTTACCTTAACTCAGAAGGATCAGTAGAAGTTAATAAATGTAATTATGGGTTTCTATTTTAGGAAACCACTATAAGAATAAAAATAAAATGTGTAATTATAACGTGTAATTTAAATCTGATCTGTCCACTAAAGAACATCAAAGAAGAATCAAAAATAAACAAATATAATGAATTGGAAACATGAGTTGAGGCTAGAAATAAATCCTAATATAACAGTAATTATGACAATGAAAATGCATTAAACTCAGCAACAGAAAGACCTAAAATTACAGATTGGATTTAAAAAAAAAAATAATCCATCATTCCAAAAGAATCAAGAAAGGTCAAAGAGAAGGATGGAAAATTATGTATGAGGGAAATATTACTCGAAAAAGTTGTAAAGACAATTTTAATATTTGACTAAACAAATATTCAGACAATATTATCTTAAGGGAAAAAGAGGAATGTTATATTAATAAAAAGAGCATATAACTTCCATGAACCTAGATGTCCTTAATATATATTCAAAATAAGCGAAATGAGGGGGCCGACCCTGTAGCCTAGTGGTTAAGTTCAGTGTGCTCTGCTACAGTGGCCCGGGTTTGGATCCTGGGAGTGGACCTACACCACTTGTCAGTGGCCATGCTTTGGTGGCAACCCACATACAAAACAGAGAAAGATGGGCACAGATGTTAGCTCAGGGCAAATCCTCCTCAAGCAAAAAGAGGAAGATTGGCAACAGATGTTAGCTCAGGGCCAATCTTTCTCAGCAAAATAAATTAATAAATAACTAAGCAAAATGACTGGCAAATTGAGGCGATAAATAGACATATAAACAATAGTAGTTGGAGATTTTAAACCCCTCCCCTCACCTGAAAGAGACAATAAGAAGCCGAGATAGAAGATATATGAATAACCCAATTGATAAACTCAGATGACTTTACTTGGAACATTAAGCCTAACAAACAGGAGGCACAGTCTTTCTGGTTACTTAGTGCCTGTCCACCACTGTTCTTTTCTCTCTGCAATGAGACAAATATAAAAAATTGAGAGCGTTTAAAAACTTTTATAACAATTTATTATTGCTGAGACATCTAATCACATGATCATTTTTCTAATACTTCATTTTATTGAATTTTGCAAAATAGTGGTTTGTGGCAGATTGGAAATTAACAAAAACCAAAACCAAAAAAAACCTAGTCTTCACAGAATGTTGAAAAAACACTATTTCTGAAAGTATAAGAAAGAGTTACAGATATCAACCACAGAGTAACCCACAAATGAGTACTCAACAAATTTTGAAGAACTAGTGCCATAAAACTGTGTTCTCTTACTACAATGAATAAAATTAATCTTAAAAAGTACAACTCGAAACCTCCCCCTATTTCTAGAATCTGACAACATACATTTTGCTAAAAGGGAAATTATGAAATACTTAGAACTGAACAACGTAAAAACATTATATTTAAAAATGTGTGGACACATCTAGAATAGTATGTAAAGTAAAATTTTTATGTTAAATATCATATGTTTTCATGAGGCAAGAGAGATTGAAAACAAATGATTTAATCAAAGGAAATATGTTGAATTTATTACATTAAATAAAGATTGATTTTAACGGAAAACACATGGGCAAAGTTAGCAACAGAGAGATTGAGAGGATACATTTGCAATATCTAAAACTAACAAGGGACCATACTATCTAGACTATGCAAGAAATGCCTATCAATCAAAAAGAAAAATAAAAAAAAAAAAACAATAGATATGGAGGCAAAGAACACGAAGAGGCAATTCACATGAAGAGGAAACCCAGAAGGCTAACAAGATGTGAAAAGATGCTCAGGTTCATCGATAATTAGAGAACTGAGAGCTAAAACAACAAGGTCTTGCTTTGTATACAACAGACTGGCAAGTGTTTAAAAGCTGGATTGACCAGTGTTGGCAGAGATGTAGGGAAAAGTAAATGCCTTGTCCTGTGGTGGTCCCCGGGTAGACTCACAACCCTTTGGAGAGCAACGTGGCACCACTGAGTTCAATTCAGTGCATGCATATTGCCTGACTCAGCGATTCCACTCTGGGGAACAGAGTGTAGAGAAAACATAAGAAGCCATGCACAAGAATGTCCCCCACAACCTCCTTTGGTGACAGGGAGTGGGGGGATTCTAAACAGCAATGCTTTGGGAAAGATAAGTCAAATATCATCATTGTACATCGTGGAACATGAGTGGGCAGCTGTCAGAAGCCACGGACTACATGACTATTCTGTAATGCACAGAAATCGTTAAAGAGTGCTGAGGGGAAAAGCAAAAAATAGAACGAGATTTGTAGCATTTTACAATCAGTATCTTTTAAAAATTTTTATTGTAGTAAAATATATATCATACAAAATTTGCCATTTTAATCACATAGACTTCTGTGGCATTAAGTACATTCACGTTGTTATGCAACCTTCACCACCATCCGTCTCCAGAACTTTCTCATCATCCCAAACTGCAGCTCTGTCCCCTTAAACACTAACTCCCCATTCCTCCCTCCCCCAGCCCCTGGCACCCACCAATCTACTTTCTGTCTCTATGAATTTGACTACTCTAGGGACCTCATAAAGTAGTTCACACAGTACATATTCTTTTGTGATTGGCTTATTTCACATAGTATAATGTCTTCAAGGTTTATCCATGTTGTAGCATGTGTCAGAATTTCCTTCCTTTTTAAGGCTGAATATTATTCCATTATATGTATATGCCATTTTTTTGTTTATCCATTCACCTATTGACAGATATTTGGGTTATTTCCACATCTGGGCTATTGTGAATAATCTGCTATGAACACAGGTTTACAAATATCTGTTTGAGACCATCTTTCAATTCTTCTGTGTGTATACCCAGAAACAGAATTGCTAGATCATATGGTAATTCTAGGTTTAATTTTTGAGGAGCGGCTGTACTGTCTTCCACAGGAGGTGCACCATCTTCCATTCCTACTAGCAATGCCATTAGTATCAATTTAAAATGCATGCACACAAGACAACAATGCTGAATTTTATAGGATCACATGTCAGTAGAGAGGTACACCTCTCACCTTTGCTAGAGTTGTGAGTGAGGTGATGCAAGCAGGGAAAGTGGACATAGGTGGAAATGTAACCAGGTAAGCAAGGCGGGGGGGCTTCCCCAGACAACCAAGGCCATGAGTCTGGAACCAACAAGCTCCAGTAATCCCACCTCCGCACCTCCAGAGCTCCAGAACTAGAACTGGCTCTTTTCTTATTTCAAAAACTTTAAACTCCTCTTGCTCTCCCTCTCCTCTCTCTCTCTACGGCGAAAGCAATGCTTGGTTAATAAATTAAATTACTTGGACAACTTTCCATTTCCTTGTTAGATTTTCTTGATTTTATGAAACTGGAAGGAGTCAAGCTAAGCAGATATGGAATGTTAGCAGTAAGATGTTGCCTTTCCAGCAGAGTCGCCAGGGCGCACACTGCTACTGGAAGGATGCTACCAGATCCGGCCATCAGTATTCCATACACTCTCCGCCTGTGCAGAAAGATCCCCGGAGAGCTCCTCTCTGGAGATTCGCAATGTGGAGTGCTTCATTATTCCTGCAAGAATGAAAGAGGCCTCTAGAAAAAGATCTAAAATGACTATTATCTACTTCACTTGGAAATTTCCAAACTCTCTCCATACACACGATCAGGTAACAAAAGCATGGTGGGAGCTAGAGGGGGAAATGGAAGAAACCAACCAAGCCCCATTAAAATTTTGAACAAAATAATATATTTGGCAGGATGACTTCTCAAATCCTAAACTGCTCCCTGCTTCCTGTAGATCTGGCTTTTGGAGGAAACTGGAAAGCATTTATGAGGAGGGCTAGTGAAACATAATTTGTTTACGTGGAAATTTTTTCCAGAATGGCGCACTGGAGAAACATCTCCAAAATGGAATTGTGTAAAGGCAAAAGCAGCCCATTTGTTTCTTTTCCTACCACAGACGCGTGTCAATCACAAATCGCTCCCATTTAAAAGGCAGTTCTGGAGCCAACAGCAGGTGGCCCTGTGCCAGGAAAAGGCAAACTCCTCCTTCGCAGCCGCCATCGTCTCCCCAGTGTACACGGCTGGCGTGGGCATCTCCTGGCCCACACCTGGCCAGGTAAGTCAGAGGGAACACCATTTGCCACTGAGAAGAGGATGAGAGTTTTTCCTGGAACATCCTGGTGGGCTCAGATTGGAAGGCTGGCTGGGGACAGACCGTTGCAGCTCTCTCCATGGCTGTCTGCCTTGGACTGAGGAGTGGACGTGACTTTGAGGCTGGAGAGCCATTCACCTCCAGTACAGTGAGAAGAGGAGCCAGTGTCCCAGACATGGGAGGGGACAACGGGAAGCACATGGATGATGCCACACTTTCTCTGTCTCACCTCTTCACTTTGAGAGCATCTGCGATTACAGAAAGCTTCCAAGTGAATACAGATCAGGCATCCCACGGAACACTAGGGTGCAGGATTTTGCAGCTACTGGTGCAAATGGCGAGACTCGGCCTTGGGAGCGGGCTCTGTAGCTGAGATTTCCAGCACATTTCAGCCCATCAGTAGGAGAGAGAAGCTCTGCCAGAGGACGGCATGAGAATCCCTCAGGTGTAATCACTCAGTGAGGCTGCCTGTCTTCCTGAGGGACCCAGGAGCTCTGGCGAGGGCAGATGAAAGCAAGAAGAAGGGGTTCGTTATAAACCAAGCAGATGAACCATTACCATAACGCACATTTTTGCTAGGAACTATGAAACAACTATATACGGAATTATAAATTTGTGTAGATGGAATCACAGTCATCTAGTCTTTTTTCTAACTCCTTTCTTTCCAGTAAACAAAACAAAACTACGTTGAGTGACGTTGTTAATTATAGAGTTGTACTGTTTCACATGTAGTAAAACTTCAGTTAACGAAAATGTTAAGGAGAGTGGGATCTTCCCACTGCCGGATTAATTGGTCAACTGAGGAGCAAGTAGAAACTATTTTTATATCAACTTTATTGGTGGAAACCTTCCCAAAATATATGAGTTCTATTTTCTTGCCTCTCTAAGCAGTAAAGGATCCAACAGGAAAGTTTATTATGTCTCCATACATTTGCTTATCCATTAAAAGGCAATTTGAGTGTCCATTACGTGGGAGGTACTCTGATACGACCCTGAAGACATGAAAGTAAACAGTGTCATTAATATCAAAAAGCAAGAGTTGATTTTTAGCCTCATGGGATAGTCTCTGTTTTTTTTTTTTTTTGGTGGGGAAGATTGGCCCTGAGCTAACAACTGTTGCCAATGATCTTCTTTTTACTTGAAGAACATTGTCACTGAGGTGATATCTGTGCCAGTCTTCCTTTATATTGTATGTGTGATGCTGCCACAGCATGGCTTGATGAGCAGTGTGTAGGTCCACGCCCTGGGTCTGAACCCACGAACCCCGGGCCACCAAAGCAGAGAGTGCGAACTCAACCACTACACCACTGGACTGGCTTCAGTCTCTGCTTTTTGATGGAAGATTTCAGTTTCTTCACAGCTGATATTGGATCCATGCACTAGATTTTATCCCTTCCATTTTACTTTATGATTATTATTTATTTTACTGGATTTCACCCTTTCTCTCACCCTCTCTGGATTTCTTTGCTGGCTTAATGCATTTCCCTTTTCCTCTCATCAATTTAGGAGTTCTGCTTATCCTTCATTCCTCTCATGCTTACCTGTTCTTTCCTCACACTTGGGATGAAACACTCATTTCTTTAAAACATGAAAATGAAATAACTATTTATCACATCAAGTTATTCTATTTTCCCCCAATGCTTCCCCACACAAGCCATGCCCCACTCAAATACAATGTCATGTTGACACTTTTAGGATATTTTTACTTAAGTACTGTCCACCATCTACCCTAAGACATATTCTTTGGAACATAGTTACTCCTAGATTTTGTTAAGAGGGTTTAGCAGATTTTATTTTAGATCAATATAAGAATTTCTCTGAAAGTGTACCTCTTCTGTTTCAAGATATATAACTTAGCATACAATTACACATTACCAGATAGTATATAATCATCCATCCAGAGAGAGAAAGAGAGACAGACAGAGAGACGCCACTGGGCTCACCTTGGAGAAGTTGTGGCTACTTCTGCCCCTCTCCAAATCTGACCTGGTGCCTTGAGGTCTGTTTAGAGTCTTCTTGAGTGCTTTGCTCAGATAGACTCCCAGTTTGTGCATTCTCTGAAATGTATATATCCATAACTTTCTTTCACCTTGTCAGGTCCACAACAGCTTGGGTGGGTATAGAAATCCTGGTGCGCAGTCCTTGCCCTGAGCCATCTGTAATTTGTATGACCACCTTTCACAGTTTGCACTGTGTTTTACTTGCATTGTTTATACTTGAGAAAACTGATAGCATCCTATGTCTTCATTTTGTTAGTAACTGGATATTTATGCCTGAAAACTTGTTAGATTTTTTCTTTTATTTTAGGGATGTCAGGTATATATGTTGGCTAGCCATTTCAATCTATAAATGTGGGCATCTCCTTAGCTCAGAAATTCTCATCTATTATTTGTTTAATTATTTTTCCCATGTATCTTTTTCGGCCTCTGGAACACCCATCGTTTTATATCAAAACTCTCACATCTTTACTGTAGTTCTCTGACCGTTTTCACCCATGAATCCTGTCTCTTGGTGTTTTGGTCCTTCATTTTACAGACCATTAGTTTCTGGTGTAACAGTGTTTGCCTTTTTCTTCAATTTATATCCTGATTTGATTGGTTTTTGTTTTGTTTCCTTCTTCGGTTCAGGCCCATGCCCCTGGGGCTTCTGGGTCATGTCAGCCCCAGAAGACAGAGAGTCAGAAAACAGGTGGATTCCTTGCCCTGATTGTTGTCCTGCCCACCCCAATTCTCCTTGGCTCAGAGGTGGTGGACAGGTTGGCCTGGGAGCTGGCAGTCAAGGGAAAGGCAGATTCAGAGACAGTTTCTCAGAATCTCCACAAAAATCAAGATAAAAAGTTTAAAAGTATACACAGTTAAAAAAATCTGAAAAGAACCAGAAAAGTCCTTTATAGCCACGCAGACACACACTCACACGCTCACACACATACACAAATTTACAAATAAACACACCCACACACATGCACATTATATATATATCAGGGTTCAATCAGGGAAAAGACCACTAGAAATGATGTAGAATAAGGGATTTCTTAAACAGATTTGATTTGATGCCATTATTGAAGCTGCTAAAACAGTCCTTAGCATCTGGTGCTAGGGCCTGGGTCCCCCAGCAGGTGGGTGGGTTTGAGAGACAGACGTGAAGTAAGGGAAAGTGGTGAGAAAGGATGAACCTCCTGGAGCCCTTGAGAAAGGAGTTTGAACCTGCATCTGATTCCCCTGGAACCTACGAGGGTGTCTTCCCATTTCCAGGCCTCCAACCAGGACGACTCACATTTGTACAGGCTTATCTTTCTTACAGAATCTGCACCTCCAGCTTCCCCACACCACAGCCACGTCCATCCCCATCTTAGTTGCTTCAGAGTCTGGCAGGCCAGATGCTGGTCAACCCGTGTCCCAGCACATCACACAGAGCACATGACGTGGCGTCCTCTAAAGGACAAGGCACAAGGGCCAGAGTTCAGGGCTGAGTCAGTGTGGATCATCATCTGGAGCATGGTGACAGCATCATGGGCAGCCCCCCATTCCTGGTGGCAGCCCCCAACCCCATCTCAGCCAATAAGACTTTTCCTCTCCACGTTGCACCGAAAAATATCCCTTTTTTGGGAGGGAATGCCACATTTCAAGAGCACTCTGCATGCAAAGTTATACAAAAACCACACAAAAAATATTTGGGAGCTACTCTGAGTACTAAGCCCCGGGATTAAATGCAAGCGTTGTGCTGAGAGTCAAAGATCCGTTTAAGTTGAAGAGCAACTGCCCGCAGTAAATTCAATGTTCTTAGATTACACTTGCTCCTGGAAGTGGAGAAAACTGGAGGTACTGTGATTAGTTGTTTACATTAGAACTAGGGGCGAGCACACTGGGGATATCCTGCTCTCTTCACTGCGGTTCAGTGAACCCAGATCCAGGCCACACTCACTCAACTAGTTTAAAGGGCTTTGCATGAAGTTCAGTTTATATTGAATTTCTTTGTTTCTTGTTTTGAAGATCCCTGAAGACGTGGTAACTACAAAGCAGACCTGACTAGCAGGAATCTTGGAATAGATGTTATTTCAGCATTTCCACATAATGAAGACTTCTAATAATCCCCAATGCCCAATTATCCCACAGTTATGCTGAAGTTTTCACTCAATGCATGATAAAGTCAGACAACATTGAGTTGAATAAAACCACAATTACGCAGGATATAGGTTATGCCAATCAAGAAAACATCTAAACAATTGCACACCACAGTTTTCAGAACCCAGGTTAGCCAATAACCCAACTTTGTACTTTCATAGAACCAATTAGTCAAGTAATAATTGCATGATAAAGGCTGTGTTCTCTGAGGAAAAGAATCTAACATTTTCTGCATCTCTAGATCAAAACTACATCATGAGATTTACCAGCGGGCATTACCTGATAGTGTATCATGCTTCCATCCTTTGCCCTAATCAGAAGGTAGTGATGTTCAGTCTGAAAAAAGATATCATCTGAAAAAAGATATCATCTTCCTACAATGACTTTATTTGTTTTTTAAAGTCTAGAAGTCAAGGATACTTGCAGAAGTGGTCAGAAATTGCAGAGGCACCACTGGCTTTCTTTTTTTTCTTTTACAGTGAAAGCGCAAGCATAATCCACAAACGGAGCTTCTGACAAACTCTAGCTTGAAAAATAATTTTACATGAGACAAAGAAAGCAGATTTCTTTACTTTCTCTAATGCATTTCCTATTCTTACACTTAACTCTGTTCCTTGATAATATGAAATTAAGATTAATCAAAAGAACTTGGAAGACCAGGCCAAGCCCCGTTTAAGAATTTAATATTTTCATATCAAAAGCAAGCAAATACCTTCCACTGTGTATGAAAAATACATATTTTAAAAGAAGACAAATAACCTTTGGTGTCAAAAAACCACATCTGATGGTTGACAGCTATCCACATATGAGCTGTGATCCCTTCTGAAAGACATGTAAAAGAATTTAAATGGGAAGACAGAAATTAATGACCCTTTCTTTCCTCTGCTCAGATAAAATGAATGGAGGAGTGAAATAAAGCATGGTCAACGAATCACTCAATGCCTCTCAGAATTCAACCACAAGGAGAGGCAGGGAGGAAAAGTGGATCTAAAGTGTCTTGGACACAGCTTTGGAGGGAAAAGCTAAAAAGACACTGCCTCATCTTCAAGGGGTGGCTCTACAGATGGAGAGTCACCAGGAGGAGTTTGTGTCTCGCCCATGGGATGTTCGCTCTCGGAGACATCTGCAATCCACAGAAGTTGCCTGTGCCATAGCCTGGTGAAAGAAGAGAGAAGAACACCCCAAAGAGACAAGCAATAATGAAACACAATTCTCTAAGGTTTGGCTTCAGGCAAAGAAGTATAGGTCTTTCCTGAGAATCCACAACCACAAACTAACCTTCAATGGTTTAGGGCTCTAATCATGCTGCCGTATGTCCTGATAACCCCAAACTGAGAATTCAGTTTACAGTGGCCATGATATGATGCCCAAGAAAGGTACAACATCATTTCTGTGGTATTCCTGCCAAAAACGTGTGAGTTCAGTTAATCATGAGAAAATATCAGACAAACCTGAACTGAGACACATTCCACAAAGTAACTAACCAGTATTCTTGTGAAATGTTAGGTCATGAAAGACAAAGACTCAGGAACTGACCCAGATTTGGGAAACTAAGAAGCAGTAACAAATAAATGCAACATGGCATCCTGGATCGCGGACTGGAACAGCAATAAAGCAAGAGTGGAAAAACCGGTGAAAATTTGCATTTCAATTGTAGTTCAATTAAAGATAGTGTAACCATGTTAATTTCCTGATTTTGATAATGAAACCAAGGGTATGTGAATGTTAAAATTAAGAGAAGCTGGGTGAAGGGGGTATGGAAATTCTGTATGATTTTCCCAATTTTTATGCAAGTTTAAAATTATTTCAAAAAGAGAATGTAAAAGTCATCATAATGAAGTGGCGCTGAGTTGATAGTGCCCCCAGGAACCTGGCTGAAGGCATGAGGTTTCTCTGGAGAGATGCGTCTTAAACAAAAGCTTCAAGACTTTCCACAGATAAAGTTGTAATGATCATGAGTTCACAGCTAAGAAAAAATCAGAAAACATATGAGAAACAAGGCACTATGAGCCCAACTGCAGAAAACACACAACAACCAACATAATAAGGGTCACAGAGTCTTTGGATGATTAAATCACCAGAATATATAAAACTATGTTTAAAGGAAAAAAAAAAAAGTACTAAAAGTATGACGAAAGACTAAGAGACTATCAAAATAACTGGACAGACTTGTAAAAGAGGCACATATAATATCCAGAAATGAAAATATATAATTATTATAAGAATAAAACCAATGGATAGTTAATTATTATATATTAGCCAAATATTAGAGACAACTAAAGAGAGAATGGAGCTGGACCATATATCTAATAAAGTATCCAGAATACAATAGAGATAAACAAAAAGGTAAAAAATGAAAAGAAAGTTTAGAGACATGAACTATAGAGTAATAAGATCTAATACACATCTATCTGCATACTAGAGAATAAAATAGCAATGAGGTAGGGGTGATATTTGAAGACATAATGACTGATCATTTTTCAGAGAATGTAAAAGACAAAAAATCTTTATATTTAAGAAGCCCAATAAATCCCACAGAGGTAAATAGAAATCCACACTTAGACACATTGTGGTGACTTTAGGATAACAAAGACAAAGAGAAGAGCTTCAATACAGCCAGAAATAAAAAAGAACTGCCAACCCAAAGTTGGATGCCCAAAATACTTTCTTTCAAGAATCAGGGCAAATAGGACACGTTCCTGCAGTCAGAACCTCAGAGGTGTACTACTAAGTGAAGATAGAAGACAAACTGTCTGTGAAGGAAAATTATCCAGACTGAAAGCTGATCTCTCAAAAACAACAATGGAAACCAGGATACAATGGATTCTTTTCAAAGTACTGAAGGTTACCGTCAACCTGGAGTCAACCGCCCAGAGTCCTTGTCTGGAAGAATGAGAGCAAGAGAAAGAGATTTTCTGACAAGCAAAAAATGAGAGAGTTTACTACAGTTGGAAAAAAAAGCAACTGGAAAGGAAGATCTGGCATCCAAGCAGAAAGGGAAACAAAGGAAATGGAAAAAACAAAGAAAAATCAAAACAAACACTGCCTTTATGAAATGACAATAGTAAGGTCTAATTTATTTTAAGAAATAAAATCTAGAAATAAAATATCTGAACTTATATTTGCTGGCAAGCATGTAACTCAAGAGGGAGGCAATTAAACCTAAAGATTCTAAGTCTCTTACAGTGTTTAGAAAGACAATACAGATATGTTTAATTTGGAGTTAGTCAAGTTAAAAATTCCTGTCTCAAAACCCATGGAAACCATCAAAAGAATTTAAATAAAGTGTATATCTTACAAACTCGTCAAGGACAAAGATGGAATGAGAAAACAGAATTTAAAGAAAGAAACAAAATAATTGTAATAACTTTGTAAGGTGACAGATGGTTGCTAGACTTATCGTGGTGATCACTTCATAATGTATATAAATGTTGAATCACTATATTGTACACCTGAAACTAATATATAAGATGGTATGTCAACTATACTTCAATAAAAAATATTTTTAAAAAAATTTAAAGAAAGGAAGAAACAAATGAAGGAGAATAAAAGAAGAGTATAGAAGAGCAAGCACATGGTAGAAATAAATCCAAATGTATCAGAAATCATAAAAACATTTAAACCTCTAGTTTAAAGACAGATTGTCAGATTAGACATAATACAAGTCATCAATATGTTTTTTAAAATCACACCCTAAAAAATAGCATACAGAAAGCTTGGAAGTGAAACATAGAAAAAGAAGTAACGGGCCAACTACTAGCCCAAGTAAAGCTGGTGTGACCATGTTAACATGAGACAAAACAGATGTTCAAGAGAAAGGCAATACAGCGCATAATGCACCCATAATAAGGAAAACGTTTAATATACCAGGAAGATACATGAATTCTAATCTTCTATAAAGCTAATAGTATAGTTCCACAGCAAATAAAGCTAAATATATATATAATTTATTTATATATCTTGAAATATCTAGCATTATAGTGAGAGACTGTAGTATACCTCTTCCAGCAATTGAAAGATCAAACCGAAACTGACCCAAAAAATTCAGTATGGATACAGTTTGAATAGCAAGTTAACAAGCATGATCTATAAAATTTGACTAAGTAATAGGCTGTAAAGCAAGTCTCAAAAATTTCTAAAGATCAAGATCATACAAAGGATAGTCCTGAAGAAGAAAACCGTAGTGTTGAGATTTTTTTCTACCAGATTACAGGATTCAGCCACAGCAATAAAGAGAGTGTAGAACTGGCAATGGGTTTCAGTAGAGCTCTGAGATAAAATGCAGAGTCCAGACAGAGTCCTACACTCATATGGAAATAAAATATGACAGACGTGCCTTTACTCATCAGTAGGCTGATAACTATTCAATAAGATGTGGCAAGAACAATTAGTTATCCGTGGGATAACTAATCATATACAAAAATCAGTTACAGATGACTTAAAGTTGAAATTTTAAAAAATTTAGAACAAAATAGGCAGAATATCTTTATGACCTTAGTATAGAAAAAGATTTTTTAATGAGAGAAATAAAAAAACCTTACATTTTAGAAAATCATATAGATCGGGTAGACTACATTAAAATTAAGAACTTCCAAAAAGCTCTACAAAGAAATTGGGGGAAATATGCCAAAAACTGACAGAAGTTATTTACAACACATACTACAACAGAAAGTCAGTACCCAGATTTTATAATCTAGGTGCTGCATGTCAACTTCTTAAAGCAAAAAAAGAAATGACAATCTAAAAGAAAAATGAGAAAAAGACATGAATAGGCGGTTCACGGGAGAAGAAATACAAAAAAAAAAAAAACACAAATGAACATATGGAAAGATACTCAGCATTAAGGAAATACAAATTAAACCCTCAAAGAGAACAATTCACATAATCCTCAGATTGGAACAACTAATATATCTGCCAGTGCCAAGCGCTGGCAATGACAATGGAACAGTGGAAAAACTCATGCATGGCTGATTTGAATACAACCACCTTCAGGAAAACTGGTTGGTATCCAACCATCCGGCATGTCCACTCCTAGACATACATACTCTAGAGAAACTCTCACATCTGTTTCAGGGGACACGTACAAGAAGGTTTCTAGAAGAATGTTTGTTGTAACAAAAATTAGAAGAAGCCAAATGCCAAGAGACCAGAGAATGGATAAATTCCCATATTTTCATATGAGGAAATGACATACTGAGGGAAAACGATTGAACTATGGCACATACCAACATGGGTTAGCATCTAAAACATAATACTGAATGAAAAAAGCAAGTCCCAAAGATTAAATAAAGTGGAATTTCCTTTGCATAGAGTTAGAAGGTGCAGAAGTAAATAGTGAGTGATTAAGGTTCCATCTGTACGTGATGGGACTATGAGAACAGGGAATTACAACCACAAAATTCAAGATGGAAGCCGGGATGCAGGCAGGATCAGAGAAGGGATACAGGAACCATCAAAGGTATCGGCATTCGTATTTCTTAAATTTTACTATGGGCTAAAAGGTGTTTGTTTTTTCCCCTTTCCTTTGATTATTGTATTTACTCTTTTGACTATATGTTACATTCCAGTAAATAAACTAACAAAAAAGCCAACACTATAATGGGTGTGGTGTTCAATGCTGCGAGAGGAATAGGAACAAAGAAGTAAAAAATTACCACAGATGGTTCTTCTCCTCAAGATGTTCTAATCGAGTCAGAAAAGCAAAACTAATTCAGCTGAAAGAATTCAAAAATGAATGTTTCAGCAGTAGTTCAGGTTAAAGAGAGAAAGAGAAAACCAGAGGCAGCGTGAAGAGCTGAGGGCAGAGAGAATGCAGATCTGACATCTTGGTCTTGGACACGTCCCACAGCTGCCCCAGGGCTGTAATGGGAGAAAGAGACTCCCAGGGTCCCCATGCCTGAAGTGCCGGGGAAGAGTGGAGGGGTTTCACCCCAGCACAGGCTGATGGTGGCTGACAGGGACTGCTCTCTCCGTGGTTTTCCGTTCCCATCTCAGCCCCAGCCTGGCACAGCACACAGCAATTCCCAGCTGGAATGAAGTAGGAAGAAAGTATTTGATGGAAAGCAGTTAGTCTTGAGAGGGGAAGGAGACGTTTTTCTGAGACATCTTTAGGTTTGTAAACCTCATGACATTTTGTTAGCAAAGATTTCCCCGAGCACCCTGAGTGGAATTGATGGTTGGGTTTTCAAAAGTCTCAAGGTTGCACAGGGCTGACTATTTATAGGGTGAATATAACCAGTTTCAGCAAAGCCAAATGAGAGTATTGGTCTAATCTTTCTGCCCTGTATTTTTTCCTGTGACCTGAGGTCCACTAGTGAAAATCTATTAAAAGACTTCCTGATAATAAAAAAAAAGTTGACATTTCACTTGGTCAAAATTGAAACCCAGAGGGATAGCCTCAATTTCTGATGAGCTGGGATTCACACAGCGGCGCCTTCGCAGCCCAGCTGCACAGAATTCAGCCTCGACGCACAGCAGGCTGATCAGCCTAAGGGAGCATCTCAAGGGGGCACATGGGAGCAGCCGGCAGCACCCAAGCAAACATGCAGTAAAGGTGGGCGCAGGAATAGCCACAGAGGGTACCCAGACTAGCACATTCCTCCCATCTGGATATTGGCTCTTCTTATTCAATGTGTGTTGGCATCAGAAGCCAACCTCACACATGGGCTGGAGTGAGGGGGATGCAGAGCAGAGCCTGTCTCCTCAATGTTAATGTAGAGTTAACTCTGTTCTTGTTCTGGAGAAACTTTTACCACATGAGTCTCCATGTGCATTTCCTGTAACTGAGCCAGGAGACTCATGAAATAAAAACTCTGCACTTACGAAATCTGAAGGTTGACTTCTATGAACAACAGATCTTGGAAAAAGCAATGCCTTGCATTGAAGCTGAATTTTGTGTGTGTGTGTGTGAGGAAGACTAGCTCTTAGCTAACATCCATTGCCAATCCTCCTCTTTTTGCTGAGGAAGATTTGCCCTGAGCTAACATCTGTGTCCATCTTCCTCTATTTTATATGTGGGATGCTGTCACAGCATGGCTTGATGAGCGGTGCGTAGTTCTGCGCCCGAGATCCAGACCTGTGAACCCTGGGCAGCAAAAGCAGAGCATGCGAACCTAACCTCTACACCACCGAGCTGGCCCCTGAAGCTGTATTTTTTACATTTAGTCTCGTTTCATTCTCCCCCTGCTATATGAAAAGTGGGGAAGCCTGCTGTGTCCACTTCACAGGTAAGGAAGTTCTTCAGGGTCTCTCCCACTTTTCCCCCCTTCCTCCCAGAAGACGGTGATGCTAATTCAGTTGTGCCAACTGGAGGAACGGCCCCTGGAGCTGAGGGGTTGAGGTTGCATTCAGGAGGGACTCACCTGGCACAGAGATGCCCTAAGTGATAAACACCAGGTTTGCTCCCCGAGCACTGGGAGAGCTGCCTAACGTGGGATACTCGGCCTTGCCCCTGTGTGACAGGGGTGTGCATTTGTCCTTATGGGCAGATAACTGAATTTATACCAGACTTTTTTAAAAAGAATCTGCCAAGTGCAATCATAAGTATTTTTAATATTTTAATGAGAGAGTTTCTAATAGAATAGATGATGCTGCCTGCTTCAATACTCTGAGACTTCCCTTTTAGCTGCCAGGTTCTAATAAAATCAGCAACCTGGCTCCAATGCTGGCACCTCTGCAGCACCCCATGTTCGTGCCATTTCCTTCCCTCTCTGCAGATCCTCACCAGCCTCCGGCCACCCAAGGGAACCAACACAGCTGAGAAAGGCAGAGACAGACAGACAGAGGAAGAGACAGAGAGAAGCACATGAAGAAAAAAAAATCCCAATCCGAAGACTCCCTGTGATCACTAATCTTCATTGTCAGGTACCATGGGCCAGGCTCCAGGTCCTGGGGGGGCACTTTATACACATCATTACATTTGCTCCTCATAGCAGCCTATGATGGCTATGATTACCGATGAGGAAACTGACACCCAAAGAGCTGAGGTTATGTGCATACACATCACCCAGCTAGTAAGTGGTGAGCTGCGATTGAAATTCTGACTGTCAAACTCCAGAATTACTCATCCAGTCTCCATGATTATACACGTATTCTCTGTAACATAATCTAAATTAAAATGTCTCAGTATCTCGCACAAGAATTACTTTTGACTAGTCAAAACAAGAATCATATTAGGCATCCTTGTTCCAAACATTACAAGTCATCTTGAATCAATTCTCCACAACATAAAATTAAAACAAGTGTCATTTATCAACCAAGAAGAGATTAAAACAACTCTTGTCCTGCCAAAATTAACTTGGAAAAAAATCACTGTTTTAAAGATTTTAAGACCATTTCTAAGCTTCTCAAGGTTGCCCAAACAAGAAAGGAAAATAAAATTAAAAGGAAAAACTAACACGAGTTCTCTGGAAGCATTAAAATGCAAAATAATTCTCTTGCCCTTCGCCTCCTCTAAATTGGATGGTTGTTGACTCTTTCTTTATGTCAACAGACTCGGCGTCCAATTAAAAAGTCATCAGCCAACCACCCAGGCGGCAACCAGAGCTCTCCCAGCATCGGGCAGGACCCTCCACCCGCCTTCGTCGGCAGAGAACCAGGGCCTCAGGATCCAAGAGGTACCAGGAGATGAGCGAGAACGTGGTCGTTCTGAACAAGCCCCTTACTTGGTTGCATTTACTGATTATATCCAGTGGTGGCTGATGCTCACAGAGCTCAGCCTAGGCCTGAGCCATGGACTCTTTCCATCCTTGGGCAGAAGTGTGGGTAGAAGTGCCCTCAGGCTGGGAATGCAGGGGGCTCACGGCGTATTGAGGACAGCTGTCTGCCAAACCTGGCAGGTGTGGCCTTCAGAGAACCTCTTCAAAGTCCCCTCGACAGACACCCTCATGGTGCTGACATCTCAGTAAATAAGCCGCCCACCACATGGATGAGATTGCTCCACTTCACTAAACACGTTCCAAACATTATCTGTACCCTAATACCTCAGTGGAGACTTTCCAGATACTCACTCTGAGCCAGGCAATTTGCTAAAACCATTTATGTGAATTCTTATCAATCCTCATGACATCTATGGCATGCACTCTTATTTACTATCCCATTTCACAGATGAGGAAACTAAGGCTTGGAGAGCACCAGGGACCTGCCTCCAGCTACTGAGTGGTGAGGCCAGGATACACAGCCAGAGTCCGACTGCTTCCCCAGCCTGCTCCATTGTCTCATTCCCAAAACTGTTCATATGCTGATAAAAGCTGAACCACAGCAATTGGCTTAAATATATTTTTAAAATTTTCTAAATACAAATTGCTTGACTGGCATATCCTAAACTCAGCTGGCTCTTATTTCACATTTCTCTTCTTGAAGAGAACAGATTCACAAAGAACCAAAGCATTGGGATTGTTCTCCTATCTGGAAACACATGAAAAGATGAGATGTTTTATATCACTGGGCCTTCCCTCTGATGGATTAAGTGATCAGGAGAGAGAGCAGAGGCTGCTCTGGAGGGGATCCAGGGGCTGCTCCAAATGGAATCCCATCTGAAAGGTGGGGAGTAGATGCCCTGTGTCCATCCAAGCCCCCTGCCGTCATGTGTCTCAGACAAATGAGACGGGGACCCATAAGTAATGTGCACTGGTCACCCTGCAACTGAAGTTCCGAAGAAGTTGTGTCTAAATGCCTCTCCAATAAAAACAAAGGGGAAAGTGCTTTACAACACCATGCCAGTGGGGTCAGATAGAGTCTTACTGTGGATTAATTAATTCTCCCTACACAATGGTCAAGAACATACTCCACCCGTGTTGGTTATCTGGTTATTCCTAAAACATAATTATTCAGAAGGAACAACATAGAGTACAGAACTTCAAATTTAAAGGAATCAACTAACTCCATGAAAAAGTGCAGATCTTTTTTCCTATAATCAGCAGTTTAGAAGTGTAATTTTCATTTGTGTCCCAAATAAATTGTTATAGATCATGAAATCAGAAGAAAATACACTCAATAGATAGAAATGAGCATGCAGGGAATGAGAGTGCAGAAAACTTACATGAACAATCTTCTCTCCATCCCAGGAGAAAACACTACTTCGGTGGATGTCTTGATCAATTCGTCCCATTGAAAATAACCATGACATCAATAAAAGTGGTCATTATAAAGGGTCTGTGCTGCTTCTTGGAGTCGTTTTTAGGAATGTCCTCTATGGCAAATAGATATCTGAATTGATCGATTGACTAATGAAAAGAAGATTGTGAATGCAAAAAAGAAACAAAGAAGGAAGAAACAGAGAGTGGAGGGAGGGAATGTAGCCAGCAGATGATCACATACATCACGTACATATAAAAAAGAATTGTCTGAGAATAACGTGAAATTGAATATCTGATGTGTCTTGGTTTGCTAGCTTAAGTGATTCTGTTTCATCAGAATGTACATGATTATTAACACTCTGACAACCAAAAAGACATATATCAAATTTGCTTTTCTTATAAAGTATTTGTTGGACGTGAATCAGTTGTGACAAATGTGCCAAGAGATTTGGTTCTGACTTTCTTTATTATAATATTTTGGAAAACATTGTAAGAATCTGTTGAACTATAGGTTCATTTGTTTATGCGACAAGGGTTTATGAGCTCCCAGAGGAGTGAGGCGCTTTTCTAGCCCTGGGCGGTGGAAGGCATGGATGCACAGCATGGCAACGCTGCTGCCCTTTGTGAGCTTGCCCTCCATGTGTGACACAATAGCCAGAACGCAGCTCTCATAACCCTGTAAGGAACTTCCCTCTTCACCCACAGTTCCGCTTGCGTGCACATCTTTGTGAGCCTGTTGAATTTTCTCCTGAAGTTAAAGTCCTAGAAGGATGCCCATTTGGGCCTCGTGGACTCCAGGATTGGATGCATCTGCCCAGGCCACAGCAGCCCTGTTTTGAGGGGACCGTTATCTCCTCTTGGAGTATCTTCCTGCCTACAAATGTTCAAACGTGGAAACTCCCATCTGAGACTAATTCCAAAGGTCCTTCCTTCAAACACTCCCACTACTGACCAATCCACTGCCTGGATTGGTAGTCAGATGGGGGTATGCATCTCAGGTGTAGCAGGAAGCACCTGTCCCACTAGGCCAGTGTGGCCCGCCTTCCCGCTATGACATGCACATACATTCCCTCACTATGTTCATCCTTCCCATTCTGAAAGCACCCACACCACAGCAAGGTAAATGTTTAATAACCAGGTGACCAGTTCTTGGGTGAAGGGCCGGGGGTGAGGGGGACAGGGAGAGAGCAGCTGATTTGTAACGTTTGCCAATTTCCCTGGTGTGAATATCACCATCAGCATGGCTACCAATGCAACATCACTGAGTTGGGAGGAGATGCTCAGAGGGTCCTCCTCCACCTACACAAGCCAGCTCCCGTGTGAGTCCAGGACCGGGGTAAGGCAAGCTTGGTGCCCAGGGCACAACGTATAAGGAGTGCGCCTTCTCAGGGGCAGCCCTGCATGACCTTGAGGTGTTTCCGCAAATGTGCCAGCTGGTGCCTTTCTCGCCTCCCCTCTGGTCTGGCTGACTCAAACTTTGGGAGCCAACTGCTTGAGAGTCAGTACATTATTGATCAGCAGCACCCTTGAGAGGCCACGGAGATCACAGGGAAGAAGGACTTGCTTCTTTCACATCTCCATCGCCTTGATTGCAACCCCGCTGCTGTAGCTCAAAGTGAGAAATAGCTGCTCTGTGAAGCAGAGAGGAAGCCCTGGGAAGCGATATTTCAAACAGAGTCGAGGGCTGTAACAGGGACTAAGAAGGGGGCGGCTTCTTGGCCACACAAGCACCCATGTCTGAAGACAGGAACCGGAGGGAGAAAGAGAGACTGAAGCACTAATTACCACTCTCCAAGCCCACGCCTGGATAACGAAGGTATTTTCATGTGGAAAATGTCGTCCTCTTCCCTCCCACCTGAGTGAACTGTGCTTGGTTGTTGCTGCAAACCCAAGACAGTCATCCTGATGCTCAAAGAAACACACAGGGTCCCCATGTGAAGGCTGCCTGGCTGCGACAAGCCTGACAGCTATGATCTGTTCCTCTTCAAACATAAATATATTTATTTACTTTCAGACTCAGAGAAAAAAGAGCTCAGGGTGGTGATGCATCAGATCCACCCGGGGAGTCCATCTCAGGCCAGCTGCCAGGCACTTAAACTTTTGTGCCTCGTGGTTGGAGGGCCCTTGGACAGCCACTACACAGCTGGCCAGACAGAGGCTGGGCTGGCAATCCTGTCGGGCAGCAACTCCTCCATGTTGGAAAGAGCAGGTTCCCCAAGCTCTCTCCAGAAACCCTCAGCTACCCGCAGCGGCTCCGGGATGGGGGGGCTTCTGCAGGGTGTGTGATATGCAGTGGAAAATCTGTTCTGCTTGCTTGGAAGCCCAAAATCAAAACACACTTAGGAAAATGCCCACAGCGGGGCTCGGGACTGTGATCCTCCTCACGGAGGAGGACATTTTTAAAAACTCTAATTCCTTTCTTGTTTCCCAACACACCCGAGGGTACAGACCTCATTCTGTAGTTTAAAGAAAAAGACACTCGGACGGTGACCATTATGTTCCAGAGTTAAGAGAACATCAACGGTTGGGCCAGGCACGGTCTTAGGGAGGAAGTGCAGCAGCAGAGTGATGGACAAGGCTGCACTGATGAGAAACGCACAGCAGCTCCAGATTCAAATCCTGCGCGGCCACTCACCGGCTACGCGACCTGGAGGGTATTCCTTAGGTCCTCTGAGCTTCCACTTTCTCATCTGAAAGCAGCGGTTGTCATAATCGTTCCTTGAGGCCTACGTAAGAAGAAATGTAAAAACCCCTCTTAGAACATCTATCAAACAGTAGGCATTTAATAATCAACCCTCCCTCACCTTCACACTCCTTCCCTCTGCTTCTTGAAGCAGAATGCACAGTGGTGAAGAATGCCGTCTTTCTCATCAGACAGCCTTGATTTTAGGTCTCGTCTATTGAGGGACTGTGGGGCCCCACATGTGCATTCGCCTGTTTGAGCCTTTGTTTCCCCTTCTCTAAATTCTTACACCTTATGGATGGAATAACATCCATATTCTTTTCTTGTTGTGAGGATTAAATGAGATGATATATTTAAAAAGCTTAGCATTGGGCTGGGCCATAGTTAGCACTCAATAGATGGTAGCTACTGGTATCTTTCCTCGGAGGGAAATTTCATCAAAGATGGATATTGAGCAACTTCCAATTTCTCTATTCAAAATGAATTGAGAATGTAGAATAAACTATCAATTCTAACACTGCAAGAATTCATGCAGGGGGCTGGCCTGGTGGCGTAGCGGTTAGGTTCATACATTCTGCTTCGGTGGCCCCGGGTTCACTGGTTCGGATCTTGGGCGCGGACCTACTCACCACTCATCAAGCCATGCTGAGGAGACATCCCACATAGAAGAACTAGAAGGATCTACAACTAGGATATACAACTATGTACTGGGGTTTGGGGAGAAAAAAGAAAAAGAAGAAGATTTGCAATAGATGTTAGCTCAAGGCCAATCTTCCTTAAAAAAATGGCGCTGGAATAACTAGATAACCTTAAAAAAAAAAAAAGAATTCATGACTTGGTGAGAACTTCTGGTTAGCACTGCTTTATATAAGGTTGTATAGTCCACCCCACATAGCTCCATGAAGATCCTAACGGCCAATGGGGTACACGGTTTCTGCTCTTTGAAGATTGTCAATAGTGTTCAAGTTAAATTTATTTCTTCTTGCCTAAAGTACTAAGTTCAAAAGACAAGTTTTAAAGACAAGATCTACACATAAATGTTTTCCTAAGATCATGAAAAGTTGTTTATAGTTTCCTAGTGATTTTTCTGATAACTCTAACATCAGATTAATTATATATTCCTCGACTTAGTAGGGAGCATATATCACCTTAAAGGAGCATAATAAAAATAAGAAAAGAGTAGAGAAAGAAGACATTTGTAAATTTTGATTTCATTTCATCGAGAGCTTCCTTTCCCAGGGGCCACAGCTAAAGTGTAACACTTGCTGTGATCGCAGAGATCCACAATCCACAGGATTAATCTGTATCAAATGCTAATTTTTTTCTATTGAAATTGTGCTTCCTGAAGCTATTTTGTTATTAAAAATATGTAACAGCAGACCAACAGGACCAAGAAAGGAATATCTAGCTTTAATCCTGTCCTGATTGGCAGCACCCAAAAGCTCTAAATAATTTAACAAAAGACTAAACTTCTAACAGCACAGGAGTGACACGTTCAGAAGCCGCCTTCACTGGTGTGTTGGAGCCACACAATGGAGTGACGCCCATCCGATCTGGTCCTGTCTGAGGCACACTTCTTCACTCTCCCTCTCTTGAATCCTTTTCTGTTTGAAAACAACAATCTTCCTGGTTTTATAGTCTCTCCCCCTAGTAGATTGTTTTATAATTTAAAATATTAAGGTTGAAAGCATACTCGTGAGCAGGGAAGCCAAATAGACCCGGGATTCTCGCCATCTCTCACCTAGGGAAGCTGGGAAGTCTGTTGGCAGCAAGGCACTAGATCTCTCGGGCCTTTGTCAGAGGTGTGCTGGGGGCCAGCTGCTCGCACGTCTAACCTACTGAGGATGCTGTCCACTTTCCCGAAACCCACTTTTGTGTCCATTCATTTGTAAAGGTGTTTGTTGTAGGCACTTGGGATCCACCGGGGAACAAGATGGACAAAGATCCCTGATTCCTCTCTCCTGGGCATTACATTCTAAGGGTGGGGAAAGTCCGTGCCATGAAAAATAAACAAACAAATAAACAAACCGTCTCTATGTGCGATGAAAGAAAAGAAGCAGAGAGCAGGGGGTCAGAGGAACAAGCTAGGAGGAAGGAGCGTGTTCCGTGTAGACTCCACAGAGAAGGCGACATTTGGGAGGAAGGGGATGGGTCACGCAGATAGGTGGGGAAACAGCATCCTTGTGCAGGAACAGCCAGCACAGACACGCCAAGGCGGAGAAGCTGCTGTGCTGGAGAAACCACCCAAAGCAGCGTGTGCAGAATGAGAGCACAGAGGTGGAGGTAAGATGGCGAGTAAATCAAGAGCAGAGCGCAGGGAGGACTGGAGCTTCCTCTATGGGGGAACCAGGAAGCTTTGCAGGTTTGACCCAATGAATGAATAAAATTAACCCAGCGATTAAGAAAGTGCAACAAACAGCATATTTAAGACAGGGAGGCACAGGACAAGAACAGCACATGCTAATAGACTGAAGAAGCGGCATTTGCAGGCCTGAGAGGTACGGAGGGCTCTTTGTTGCTCCCACACTTTCTCATGCAAACATCACCAGTGAGCTAACAATCGAGCTGTGCACTGTGGCTCTGGGCAGCCTTCTCGGGATTCTGCTAGTCCTCCTTGCGTGAAGGCACAGAATCACACTAAACAAGCTGGTATTTGGGAAAGTATAGACGGAGGAAATATTCAAGCTCCTTTGACAATCACTGATTCCCAAGTTCCGGGGGGAGTTTGCTCATAAATCCCAAATCCACATCGTCATGTTGTAGGAATCTACTGAGAATATCCAAAATGGTCATGGCATGGTGAGCAGCAGAATTATGACCACAGATCAAGGTTTTTAAACTGTGCAAGGACTTTTCATGAATACATGCTCTCTATATTAACATGAGGGGATAAAATTAGTAGCTAAACAAATTGTAAAAGACAAAGATGCAGAACCATGTATAGTCTATTACCACTTGTATAGAAGCATTTGTATACGATTGTACACACAAAAAATATCTCTGGAAAACACACAAAACCCAGCACCATTGGTTGTCTGCTAGAAAAGAAATGGTGGTTAAGCCAGGGGAGTGGGAAGAGGAATATTTTTCTGTGAGCCCCTATGTTTATTTATTTTAATTATGAACCATACTTTTGCACTATGTATTCAAACCATTTAATTTACTGTTTTGAGAACAGTAAAATTTCTTTTTTAAGAGAAATTCTTTTTTTTTTTTTTTTTGGTGAGGAGGATCAGCCCTGAGTTAACATCGATTGCCAATCCTCCTCTTTTTTTTTTCCCCCTTTTTCTCCCCAAAGCTCCAGTAGATAGTTGTATGTCATAGTTGCACATCCTTCTAGTTGCTGTATGTGGGACGCGGCCTCAGCATGGCCAGACAAGTGGTGCGTCTGTGTGCGCCTGGTATCTGAACCCAGGCTGCCAGTAGGGGAGCACACGCACTTAATAGCTAAGCCACGGGGTCTGCCCCAAGAACAGTAAAATTTCTTTTAATGGAAGACTAAAAGCAATTGTGTTTGGTCATGAGGGGAAGCTTAGTGAAGAATAATCATTTTCTCAGTCACCAACGCCAACTCTTTTGCTGAGTCTTATCTGTGTGGCTTCTCAACAAGGAAAGGCCCCCACATTGAACAAGCTCGGAGAGTTGACCGAGAAAGGAACCTTACTGCTGCTGATGTTTTATTGTGTAATGTTCTTACCCTGTGTGTGTTACATGCCGTCAAGTCAGCTCCGACTCCTGGCGACCCTAAGAATGAGTAATGTCCACAATGTCCTGCTTTAGGCTATTTCCCTATAAAAGTGATAAGGTATGTCCCCACAAGGACATCTAAATCAATTCAAGGTCACATATACATAACTCTCAAGAGAAGTTGATCTTGAGACGCTATGACCTGAGGGCTTCAGAATAAGTTCAATTTTCTTAGTAAACATGTTCTTCAGACCAGGAGGGGTCCAGACACTCTCAGAACTTCATGCATCTTTTCTACTACAAGATGTTTTTAAGTTTGCATTTTAGTTTTAATTATAATCAAAAAAGTAAGAACCTATTTTTTGTCAGCTTTGTTTGATGGACCAACTGGCCTTGATTGAGGCCTGCTAATAAGAAAAAGACAGAATTGGAATTAACAAGTGATACTTCTATATCAAGCAATGTCCACTTGACACCATGGTGAGTGAAGGGGTCTTTCTCTACAGTTCACTGGAGAAGAGAGTGATGAAGAGGTTTGCCTCCACATAACACAGAGTATGTTTAACACAAAAGAAACAGAACCCCAGAAGTCAGAACAATATTCACATTGTGAGCAGCAGCTTAATTTAAACCAAACAATAACATTGAGGTTATTAATGTAAGTATTACTGATAGTAAAGCTTTACTTACATCTAATTTTCAATTTTACGTGTATCATGGGAAGTGCATAGGGGTTATACTAGCTTTATTTGTGTGCATCTTCAAGCAATAGAAATTAAAATAATTTACGTCAACACTAGGGATGGCTGAGAAAATGTATCCCCTGTATAGAGGGCCTATGTACGCCTCATGTTCGAGAAACACTACTCTGTGTGAGATCTTTATAAACTGAGAAAAGCAGGATCCTTGGTGAATCACTAAGTTTGCCTTCAAGCAGAAAGCAGGGCAAAGCCACCACATAAGGGCTGATGTTGGCAGCATTGGTGCCGAAGCTCAGATTTCATCCATTACCTTGAAGACACATGTTTAAGGCCTTCTCCCTTCCTTCTTCCACTCGCCTGTCCCAGTCTCAGCATCCTGATGGGGCTGTGGATACACTAGAATGTCTCTGCTTGTCTAATCTGAAGCACAGGCCACATTTGTTCATGCTCCTATACAATAATCCCTGACCATTTTATGCCTTCCCTAACTTGTCCTAGCAGATGAATAATCGAAGGATAATGCATTTGGCCCCAGACAACAAAAACCTACAGAGAGTGGCTTCAGTAAGTGAGGCTTTATCTCTCTGGTGTAACAGATTCTGCAGGTGGGTGGCTCAGAAGCTTGAAAGGTGCCAGGTCTACATCTCTGCAGAGCCCTTGGCTTCTCATTCTGGGTCACCATGCCTCCTGGTCTCAAGAGGGCAGTGGGATCTCCAGGCACAGTCCTATCTGTAGACCGGGATAAGGAGCTTTGCTGGTGGAGACATTGTCTACGTCTGTTCCCAAACTCAGGACACGTCTGGACCAGTCAGGATTTGTACCCTGGTGCTGTGGGGGCCCTCTGGCCCGAGATCCCAGGACCTGCACCAGTGAACTGAGCAGCAAGAACAGGTAGATGTGGCAGCTCTGCCACAAACGAGCCTTTAATTTTCATTTTTAAAAACATTGTCTCACTGGCTGAAAATTGTAAGAAACCTAAGAATTGTAGGGAAGTCCAAAATTTATGAAAACAAACTAAAGTTTTATGAAAATGTGCTCAGAATATCAGGCTGTTATATGTAATAACAAAAACACTGGTTTGGTGTATCCAATATTGTTTGGACAAGATTCAATTCTATTTTTAGGAGATTTCAATTTCCTTTCCCATAAACTCTATGAAATACAGTATGTGGCATATTTATAGTGACCCTTTTGAAGAGTGTTACACTTTTGGACCCTTTAATAAGTCTAAATATGATGGTCTCCCCCTCACCTCACTGAGAAAATAAATAGATGGTCGTGACGGTCATTGAAAATGGGCATTGTGTCCCTTTCCCTCCCATGTTTCACAATCTTAAGTCTTCCAGTTCCTATTACAAAAGCTCTCTAAAGACGGTTCTAGGCAATAAAGACAATATTTAGGGCCATCTGGTGATTCCATTCAATTTATTTCTTTGACAAGACTTATAAATAAGAAAGCATAATTTCCAAAAGCAATCATGAAATTTACTATGCAAACTACAAGCCATAGCCCCCTCTGCAGCTTTTGCCTTCTAGAGGACACGTGGGGCCTACTTGCGTCGTGAGCATTTTACGGCACTTTGCATTTTCAAAGCACTCTGCAAAATTAACCAATTTATTCTCAGAGAATGGAAGGTAGTGGCACCCACAATGCAATGAAATAAACCGGTGGGGCTTTTCCACATCTGATGGAAAGGGTGCTAGACTGGTACTCCCCATCTGTAGATATTCAGTGCCACCCCTTGTATTCCTCGGGTGCCTTCCATTTCACATGAGGTCACCCCTGGGGAAAAGACTTCCAGTACACTCTTCAGGAAACTGCATGGACTCCCAACGCGGAAGGAACCAGCAAAGCCACTGCCTCGTCCCCAAGGCAGCCTAAGTCCTCCTCCCCTGTAACATCTAACCCCAATAAGCACCAGAAGCCCAAATGGCTGGTGGCTAGAACTATCCTCTCTCTTCCTGGACCTGTCCATCAGCCAAGGCACCGGGGTGAGTTTCACGGGATTCTGCTGGTTTTTCTAAACGAGCACCCTGGACGTACGAAGTCATGTGAGTAAAGTCTCTTGCACTGGCATAAATTTATACAATAAACGAGTCGGGAACCCTTCCTTTGGATTTTTTTCCCAGGGATTATAATAACGAGACATGCATTTTTTAAAATGTCTTGGCTGTTGGTACTCTGGAATGCTGCTTAGCAATAAAAACGAATGACCTGTTGATACATGCAACAGCCTAGATGGACGTGAAGGGATTTATGCTGAGTGAAAAGAAGTTGGTCCCCAAAGGGTACATACTGTGTGATTCCATTTATATAACATTCTTGAAATGACAGAATTCTGGAATAAGGCAACAGTTTGGTGGTTTCCACGGGTCAGGGAGTGATGGGGGCAGGAGGGAAGTGGCTGTGGTTCTAAAAGGGCAGAGCATCACATGGAATTCTGACGGTGAGGGAAGCATCTGCTGGAAGAGTCTTGATTGTGGCGGCCCATACACAAATCTACATAGGTGATAAAATTGTATATTAAAAGTGCACTCAAGTGAGAGCGCACAAAATGAGGAAATCGGGGCAGGACTAGTGGGTTAATCAATGTCAGTATCTGGCAGTGATTTCATACTATAGTTTTGCCAGCTGTTTATAACTGAAGGAAACTGGGCACGAGGGATGTCTCTGTATTACTTCATACAACTGTGTGTAATTCTACAATTACCTCAAAAAAAGTTTAATTTAAAATGGAAGTGTATTGCCGCCCAGGACTTTGCTTGAACATTGGGCAGCATGCGTTCCACTCTCTTAATGAGCATTCATCATCGGAAGTGCTGCCCTCTCACCCGTCTTGTCCAGGGCAGATTCTGTGGTCCATGCCATGAATCAGCGTCTACAAGGTCTGCACAAGGCTGGCCGGGAGGGGTCTGGTAAACGCTTCCTGGTTCATTTCTAAAGCATCCTTGTTGTCTTCTGGTTGTTCTCTGGCCAAATCTGACCCTACTTTCCTGTGGAAAGGTGTTTAGAAGTCACTTTCACATCATTACCAACTATCTTCTAGATGTCACTGGGGGAAGAACTGAATCAATCTGAATACGTTTGGGAGTAGCTGAGGGGAAGAGACCCAGGAGAAGCTCGTGGACAACCCTAAGAGCCGTTCTTAACTCAGCAGCCAGAATCATTCTGTAACACATGAGTGGGATCAGGCTACTTCTCTGACCCAGCTCCCCCCATGACCCCCATGTCTTTCTTTGTAAAAGCCCAAATCATGACCATAACCTCCAGGTCCCCATGAAGGCTGCCCCCCTGGACCACCTCTCTGCCTGCCCACCCTCACTCATTCATTCATTACAGGCACAGGGGCCTCCTCATCTTCCCTGGACAATTCAGGCACACATCTACCCCAGGACCTTGACACCTGCTTCTGTCAGTCTGGAAAGCCCATCACCTCAATATCTGCAGGCTGAGACAGATCCAGGTTTTACGTGACAGAAGCTTATGCAAGGATGGGAGCAGGGGAGAGAGGTGAGGGCTTTTTAAGGAAAAGAATACAAAATTACCAATAAAAAATTAGGCACAAAAGTAGATATTTATTTAGAATGAGAACATAAAACAAATTAAAAATTTTAAAAGTTTGATCAAGACCACATATATCACAAAATCCAAAATGATAACATATCTTATAAATCAACTGCCAGAGACATTTCTATAATACTGCTTTTACACATTTTTATGGCTTCTTCTTCTGACAACGATTTACTAATATCATTTTTCTACACGGAGAATAAATCGATGATGTATCGTGGCTGATTGTAATTTATATTTTGTCTTTGATGTTTGGAATGCAGCACCACGTACCTTCACACACAGGTGTAACTTGCTGTTTGTAGCAATGCAACAAGTCCGTGCTCTACAAACAAATAAATTCTGGGAAGTTCCATTTTGGTCTGTTCCCACTTTTAAAAAGAGAAAGAAAGAAGAGAAAGCACCCTGCATCTGCAGTGGGACATGCTGTGTAGGAAAAAATATTCCTGAAAGGCGAGAGTTTTTGTTTAGAACACGCATGGAGGAGAACGGAGTCCCCTGCACTCACTGTGGTACATCAGTCATGGTTGGAAGAACAGCTGTCACCCTGCACTTGGTTTCCAGTGCAGGCACCTAGGGACAACACCCTCTGCAAGCTGGTCTTTCTGGCCCCGAACCTTCACGCACCGACCCACGTGGGGCGGCCCCGTGGGTGATAAGGAACATCCCCGTTAATGTCTGTGTAACTACACAAGGCAGTGTTCACAAACCACATACACAATTTCACTAAACCCAACTAAGGCACACCTACTCAACCTTAGCCACATCCCAAAGATGTCCACAGCCTTCCTGGGCCACCCTACCTCATGGCAATTTGATGGAGGGGATTTCAGAGCAGGGAGAGTCCCGACTGCAGGTGAAGCTTCTGGTCCTGTGAGCTTCCACTAGGGCCCCCAGGCCCCCAAGACCAGCCCAGGCAGGAGTGCCTGCAGCACTGTCTCTAACAGGGTCATTTCACGTGAATGACCTCTGGGGGCATCTCCCCTCCCCCTCCTTCCCTACTTGTCTTTTCTCCTTGGCACTTGAACTGTCTGATATCCTTTGTATTTTACATGAAAATACTGATTGCTTCCCCACAACTAGAATAAAATATGCTCCTTCTCTTGCGTCCATGCTGAATCTCTGAGCCTAGAAGTAACAGCAGCTTACAAACAGCAGACATGGAGCCATTTGAACCATCGCAGAGTCTACTGAATGAAGTAACTTAGATCTCCAGGATGCACCAGACCGCGGCACAGAGAGGAGGTGCCACGCTCTGGCCCCTGCCGCTGACAGATCTGCAGGCGGTGTCCCCGCTGTGGAAACGTGCAGTGCGCTTGAGCAGGTCAAAGCCTCTGAGAAGTCCTGCGGAAAAGATCACCTACCTAATTTATCCCAGTGTTTCCCAAACTCACAGCATGTCCCTGTGTTCAAGTGCTATTTAAAAACATTCGTGACGTCAGGCTGCACAGGGAAGTACTGCTGGCAGTAAATGTCGGATGAATTCCAGAAAAACTGCTGTTAAGCTAATGGTGCATATTACAGTGTCAGAATTAAGGAATTGTGATATTTAGATAGCTTAGAATGAAGGAAATGTGATATTTAATGATCCATTTTTCTACCGTATGTGCCCCCAAGCATTCAGAAGAGAGTTTAGAAAAAGACGTTCTGTGTGGAGAACTGCGCTGACAGCGAACATCGGGACTGCGTAGACAGGAGGAGGACGCCAGAAAGAAAACAGCCCGTTAGGAGAACTGCCTGTTGCCTAATAGCCCCTCCCCACACAGAGAAGGGGTCTGTGCCCCAAAGGGCCGGGATGTCTGTCCCGGGCCCCCTCCCTTCCATCCACTGCTCTCTCTGCTGCCTCAGAGCCCAGGCCTCCATGGACAGCAGCCCCTTCACCAAGATGCGCTGGTGTGGTGACCCATGGTCCTGCCTTGGCCCCAGCTCCTTCTACTACTGAGTCACCATGGCTCATCACCCCCAGAACAGGGCCTGGTGGGACCCTAACTACAGCCCAGGAACGAGAATCCAGCCCGTGGGTACTGCCCCTCACCCACTTGGCCAAGTTCCTCGGAGATTTGACCCAATTCCACAAAGGCCTATTTGGGCACAGGTGGGCGTGTCCTCACAGGACTGTCACACGGGGGTCCTCCCCAGCCCACTGGGAAACCTAGGGGGCCCCAGACCCCTATGTGCCAGGAAAGAGTAAGGAGTCACTCTTAGCCACAGGCTGGAGCCCAGAGTCCGATTTTACAGGGGATGCTGCCTCCGAGAGTCCAAGAAACCAATGGGGCTCTGATCTCCTCATGACATCAAGGGGAAAGACCTTGATTTGTTTAGAGCCTAAAGACTGTTCCCAGGTGAATAGGATCTGCGTAAATGCACAGAGCATCCACCTCTGCAGGCGTCCAGGGACCCTTGCAGTCCCCGGGAGGACCGAGCACTATGCTCAGTCCACACTGGTCGAGAAAGACACAAACAATGGCTGTGCAGTGCAGGCGTTGGTCTAAATTCTACGTGGTTGGAACACTCACATTTTACTTCAGAATTTATTTCACTTGCTTCAATCTGCTTGAATTAACAACAAAAGCAAGAGTCTACGTTTTCAGGCCATAAAGGATGTCCCTGGTGTCTTCACTGTGTTGTACGAGGAAGACCAACTAAAAGTAGAGTCACTTTGGGGCTTTTTGTCTTAATAGAGGAAGTTTCCTTTACTTATTAATTTTGAAAAAATTCAAGCCTATAGTACAGTGAACATCCACACACCTTTCAGCTAAATTTTCTGGTTGCCAGCACAGAGTCACATTTGCTCCCTTCCTCTCTCCCTCTGTTTCTGTCATACACATACCCATACATACACACTCACTTTTTATCTGAACCACTTGAAAATAAGTTGTAGACATCATGACCTTTTTACCCCTAAATTCTTCATCAAAGATGTTCCTCTAAAAGTGTCGTCTGCCAATATCCTTATCGCACCCAGGGATTTTCACATGGATTTAATAGCATTATTTAGTATAAACTTCATGTTCACATTTCCTCAGTTGTCCCCAGAAATGTCATTTAGAGCTGTTTTGTGTTTCAGTTCAGTCCTGGACCCAACCAGAGTCCCAGGACAAAACCTGGTTGTTGTGCATCTACACTTTCCTTTAGTCTCTGTTCCCTCTTGCTTATTGTTTTGTCTTCCTGGTCTTAACATTTGGAAGAACATTTTCTAGTCTGATTTATCTCTGCTTCCTCAAGATTAGACTCAGATTGAACATTTTCAGCATCTTTTACAGGTGACGTCCGTACATCCCGCTGCATCCGCCAGAAGGTCCGCCACATCCTTAGTTCCTACACAGGTACCTACCCACAGGAGAAAGGTGGAATATACACTGATACATGCACCAAGTGCTATGCAGACATGAAAAGGAACAAGGCAGATCTCTATGAGCCAGCATGAAGTGATTTCCAAATACATCTTTAAGCAAATCGCAAAAAAAAAGTGTGGATGGCTTGCTACTTTTTTATAAAGAAGGATAGAAATATAAATGAATGTCTATATATACTTGCTTATTTCTGCAAAAAGAAGTACGAGAAAGATACTCTAGAAACTAATGAAAATGATCTATGGGAGACAGATGGGATGGGCTGGGAGATGAAAGAATGAGATTGAGATTTCTGGAAGAATTCCTTGGCATGTGGTTTTAACTTTTGAGCTCGCAAATGGTTTTCATAGTCAAAATAGTAAAATTAAACTTAAAAAGGATACAAAAGTGAATTCTTACATTGAATTCACAAAGAAATAAATAGAGCTGAGATTCAAGGGTTAGCTTAACTACAAAGAACAAGGAAATAATTTCAGTCACCTTTGAGCCAGAATCACTTTCTCTTAGTCACCGCCCAAACAAAGCCCTGGTGGTGATGCAACAGCCAGCTCACAGCAGAGCAGAGGGCTTCTGTGCAAGGAACGGCTGCAGAGCACAGAGAAAGAGCGTCAGTAGAGACGTGGGGAGGAAGCCTCTTTCCAGTGTGTTGGCTGATGCTTTGATGGACATTCTCATTTCTTCGTCAGCATGTACCTCGTGGAGTGACAGTCAAGTTACCAGACCACACTGATGAAATTGGGCAGGATGTGGGATTTTGTCTCAGGAACAATATTTTTCCTGTGAATCCAATTAGCATCAGTTGTCTGGGAACTGACTCACCCTAGGGGGCAGCCGGACTGGGCCCCCGGTGGCTCTGCATCCGCCCTGGGCAGCAGGCAATGCTGCTTCAGGCTCTGGTTGAGAGAGGGCCATTGAAAGAGCTAAGGCAGCTGTGGGCTTCACTTCGCACCAACACTTCCACGTTCTGTAACAACTGTGCAGCCACCACGCAGCCAAATGTCCCAGGAATGCCATTTCATCTCAACGGATGTGGTTCAGAAGCATGTAAGTGGCGCCTACTGAGAACAGTAATGGACTTATTTCTTGGGCTCTAAATCTTGAAATAGCACTTACTATCTGGATTCAGATGAAGACCGTGAAAAATGTACAAACTCAGACATCTCCGTTAGATGGGACATAAAAGGCACATGTTGAATAGCTTTTCAATATTTCCAGTGTCCTTCTCCCCACTTGAAGAACTTAGTGACACTGTTATGACCGGTTGGGCCATGGGACAGCACATCACTGTTATCACTGAGTTCTGCTTGGGATTTAACGAACAGTGAGATGTAGGCATGCGACAGACCAAACCCCCTGTATTTTCATAATTATAGGCAATATTTCACAGTGGGTTGTACGTTCGTGTCTCGTCAGATGTGTAATGAAATGGAAAAATGTAGTGTTCAGACTCCAACACACCTGGGAGCCATTTCCAGGTCTGCCCTATCCTTAACGGTACCTACAACTGGAGTGAGATGCTTGTAAATGTCCTGAGCCTTGGTTTTGCCATCTGTAAATGGATTCTTCTTTTATTTGCCTCATGGGTTTTGTGAAGGTTGAATGAGATGATAAAGGGGTCAGTCAATGGCTGACACCTCAGATGCATTTACAATTGTTAGCTCCTTCCCTTCTATTTCCTAAGCTAGTCACTCTTATAAGTTAGGAAGCAGGATAACATAGACAAAACAGAAATAATAATTTCTGAAATAATTTCTAAAACTGTAAAAATAATTTATAAGACAGTCTCTGATTCTACAATCATAAAAGGAATCTCAGACAGTATATTGGTCCCCCGAGTAAAACCACTTACTCCTCCCATCTTAGTCTTTTTGTCCTATTTTCCCCATTGTAAAGTTTAATCAGCGAAATAGATTGAATTAACCAGAGTGTTTTATGGTAGTGCAAAGTAAGCCCATTGTGGAAACTACCTTTTATGTATTTTATAGCTCTTAAATAGTATGGTATGCCATCTGTTTATATGAAGTAAAACATGGACGCCTAAACTTAATTTTTAGGAAGTGGGAATTTTAATTTATGGCGTCATCATCTAAATCTAGGCCAACACTAAAGAAGCACAAAGGCCCTTTCCTCTTCCCCACCTCCCGTGACACCTGTTTGAAGGGACCTCACTGTTCTTTTCTGTGTTTTCTATAAAGTGACTGGTTTTCCCATCCCGTTTCCCACTTCTCCTGCCCATCCCGTTTCCTGCTTCCATCCTCAGTCATCACCACCGACCAACACTAGAAGATCCTGTTGGGAAAAAAAACAGACTCTAGGTGAGAAATACTCTCTCTAAGATTACACGTTTCAGGAAACCTTAAGTTAAGGCGAAAGTAGTTGAAACTCAGAGTCTGAGATCACTTAGGATGCTGACACTGACAGAGACATACGCGGCTGAGAGTTATAGATGGAGACGTTAACATGTTTTGTCACTCCAGGGAATTCTTGGGAGTACCAATCAATGAGCACTTTCGATGCTTCAATGTCCTCCCTAATGGAGTCATTTCAGGGGTGAACATTCCCCAAGTGAAATAGTGGAAAAAGAGCAGCAACTCTTTTGTCAAGTATGATAATAAAAACCTCAAAAGGGAACGTATGGGGATAATAATATTAGCCAGGGAAGGTATGACTACTGCCTTCTCAAGGACGTTCCCAATATTGAAATGCTGAATTGTATTGCCCCTGCAGATCCTGGGATGGAAACCACCATAGATAAAGCAAAACAATTGCAGAAGGAAATGCTTACTCTATTAGATTGCTTGCTTGCTTTTTAAAAAAAGTTGCATTTACAATTTAAATGCCAAGGCCAGTTAATTAGTGAGGTGGAAGTCAATGCAGGTACAAAATATACGTTGTTTTGAAGTCTCTCTCCTCCCCTGACAATACAGGAATCATGCTACGTATGCAGCCAGGAACACATCAACAAGTCTGGAATGCAACACGGACGAGGCACAGACAGAGCCGAATGGGCACCGTTATTTGGGTGGCCTGCCCCCAGGGACCTCAGAGCCCAGTGGCCTTGCTGAAGGGGATGGAAGTGGCACTGAGATGGGACTGATAGCCCCTGAGAGTGCAGTCTGCTTAGGCACCGTGTCACCATGTGGGGACACAGTGAGGGTCACACAAGTGTGTCCCAACACTTCCTAGTTGCATGGTGGGTGGCAGGCTCCTTAGCCCCATCCCTCTCAGTTTGCTCATCTCTAAAATGGGTCCATACCACCCTCAGAGTTGCTGAAAATAGTCAACTACATCTTGTCCACAATGAACTGAGCAGTACACCTGGAGCATGGGGCCCATCCCAGAGTAATGGCCCCTGGAGTTGATATCTAGGGACATCTTGATCTTCCCACCAACCTGTGGTCCTGGACACCCTCCTCCCAGCACCTCTGTTGAATGCCCATACACACTGGGTGAGAGCCATCCCATAGGTCATTACTGGGACTGAGGAGTTTTCATGGATTTCCTGGGCAGGGAGGACCCATGAGAACCAACGAGCAGAGGACTCGCCATGTGCCAGTAGCATATAAACAATTCAGGATCCTGTCCTCCATCCACCCTCTATTGTAATACATCGTCTGTGCACGGGAGAATGTTGTCCTGTAAGGACGCTCTTTTTCCTTTTTAAAGTTCTGTTGGTTTCTTCACTGTAGAACTTCTTTTTTTGTGTGTGAGCAAGATGAGCCCTGAGCTAACATCCATGCCAATCCTCCTCTTTTTGCTGAGGAAGACCGGCCCTGAGCTAACATCTATTGCCAATCCTCCTCCTTTTTTCTTTCCCCCCTTTTTCTCCCCACAGCCCCAGTAGATAATTTCATGTCATAGTTGCACATCCTTCTTAGTTCCTGTATGTGGGACGCGAGCTCAGCATGGCCGGACAAGCGGTGTGTCGCTGCGCACCTGGGATCTGAACCCAGGCGGCCAGTAGCAGAGCACGTGCACTTAACCGCTAAGCCATGGGGCCGGCCCCAGGACGCTCTTGTCTGAAATGTAACTCTAGACCTCCGAGTGCAAATGAGTGTTTGGGGGTTTAAGTTCTCCATTCTTGACCCCAAGGATGAAAACCATGGCAGGTTCTGGTGGTCTGGGAGCTTCTGAGATGGCTGCAATGATTTATATCTAGCTGTAACCACCAACTGGAAGCACTCAGAGCCTAGAATACGACCGTGTTTCTTCCAAGAAAACAATCTGGAAAAATAGCAGGGCTGGCTGCAACTCCAGACACAGAACAACCATCTCCGACATGTCAGGCCGGCAGTCAGGAAGCAGGAGTATTGTTAACAAGAAGAGTTGTGGAAAACACAAAGTTTTCATGTATACGGAGGAAAAAAAATCTAGTGGAAAGTTCAACCATTCCAAAAATGAAGCTCATAAAATATTTTTGAGCAAATGACTCTGCTTTTAACAGTTATTTACTGGATTTAATAGCCCAATGTTAACCAAAGTCATAAAAGTATGATGACTTAGACTGTGCAAACGTAGCAGTGCTTTTCGATTTTCATTCCCAGAATAGCGATGCATGGTTTTAATGTTTACTTGGGATTATGTGGATGGCCCAAAAATGTGTTATGAATTCCTGCAGAAATTAGAATTAATTCAACAGAAAAATGAAAGACATTACTTCTCTCCTCTCCATTCCACCATCAACCTGACAATACTGTCCCCTGTCCTCTTCTTCCCCAGGTGCCAGCCCAGCTCATGAGGCTGCCACCAGGCAGGAGGCAGGAGCAAACTTGAACGCCTTTCTCTTGGAGTTGCCTGACATTCAGAGTGGCCATTTGTGTGACAGATCTTCTCAACAGGAGAGGTTTCTGTGTTCGCTAACTTCTGGGCAGAACTGACTCTACTGCTAAGAGAGGAGTAAGATACGGTCGTCCTCAAGCCAGGGCAGCGTGGGCTCCTGAAAGGAAGAAAGTGGCCCCAGAGGACGGAAAGTCGATGCCTCACCTGGCGCGGGAAGCAGGAAGTGATGCTCCTGTAGGTGCCTGTGGAGCCATCCTAGCTCCAGGTAAAAGGCGGAGGGTTTGGGCAACCCAGCTGGATGCACCCAGTCCAACAATGCTGACATAGCCCTCCACCGTCCCTGCCTGTTACTCCCTGACGCCACTCACTTTCTTTCCTTCTAATTCCTCCCGAAGGTCCATCAGGAGCACCCATTGGGGGTTCTGAGTTCCCAGCCACCTGGAGCAATTCGCAGTGAGCTCCAATCCAAGCTTGCAGAGACAGTTTTGCCCCAGAAAGGCACCTGGTGGCAGCCTAGCCTCTTTCCCCTTGTGATGGAGCAGGGAGTGCAATGTGCAGTGTTCCCTTTGCTGAGTGATAAGATCAGTGGGAACCGAAGTTCCCATTACAGCCAAACATCTGCCGACAGCCACTAGCCTGGAACCAGTGGGGGGGGGGGGACTCTCTTCCCCTCTGTGGGGCCAACAGGGGCTGCAGCCCTTGCTTCCCAGACCCCCTGAAGGTGTGGCTCACAGCAACAGATGGTCCGGAAGGCCCTGTCCCCCGCAAAGACGGAAGGAGAGGAAGAGAGAAGAAAGGAACCCCACACAGATCGGAGATGAATTCCCCACTAACCCTGAAGACAAGCTGAGTGGTTAGCTAGCTTCCTCCTTAGAACTCCACATCCTGAGGAAGGGGACAAAGACCAGCCCAGGAATGTTTGCAAAGGCATGGATGATGTGCCACAATTGACAACAGTCCTTGTCATGAAGACTTTTCCAAGACCTCTCTCTCCACTCCAAGAACAGCAAAATACAGAGAAGAACCACCATTTTCCAAGCACCTACTATGCCCCAGGGTTTTTTCCAAGAGCTGCCCCACTGCTCATCCCCTCTCATCCTCTCCTTGGTGCTCAGGGGGATAGGAGCACCCAACACTCAGAAATACTGAGCATCTTGCTCACGGTCGCCCTCTTAGAGAGGACAGCTGAGATTTCTCACCCCAATCTACCTAGTTCCAGTTCCTTCCACACCATGGCATGAGTTCCCCAGAAGGGCAATGCCCCACGTGACAAATAGGCTGAGCTGGATGATGTCCCGCCTGGTCTTCATGCAGCGAGTGGGGAAGGAGAGAGCAGCCCTGGTCCAAAGGTGGAGCCCCATCTCTGTTTCCGAGACTCTTGTGTATTTAGAAGCATAAACGGTGGAGCAATTAGACCCATGGGAATCTCACCCGTTTCCCCATCTAGGGATTTTCTCGTTCACTGCTGAAGGTGGATGCTGAGCCACGTCTACAGTCAGAGCATCTTCATCTACTGCCAGTAGCTAAGGCTGGACTATGAAAAGTCCTTCCAAGGCTTCTCGGAAATAAATAATCCCCACGTACATTTCTCATTCTCATGAAGTCTCTGTTATCATGATACAGCAGGTAATGAATTGCGTTTTCTGGGTCGAGAGCTCTCTGAGCTCCCACTTATGAACTAAAGGCTGCTGAAGAGCTCCCACTTCCCTCTGTGGAAGCAGCACCCACTCTGATGCCCTTTCTTAGAGCTCCTGACTCCGGGCACAGCGCAGACCGGCTGCTGGAGCTGGGGATGGCGTCATCCTCTCCCCGGTGGCCCCTGCCCTTCTCAGAAGAGGAATGGCAGGGAGAGGGACGCATCAGGGCCCCTGCGGCTCCAGAGCCGAGCCGAGGTGAGGACCGGGGCTGCTGGCGCCCAGCACTGAGCTCCTCTTCCGAGTGACAAAGGGAATTATCAGAGAATACAGGTGGAGAATCTGGGAGGGGGAATGCCACCTCGCTACGATAATAGAGACTTTTAAAAATCTAGATTCTGACATAACATAATTCAGGCAAACACTCGAAAATGACTGTTCTTGTCCATGTCGGACCATTAATCTGTAAAATGGAAAGACTGTCGTTGAGGACTATGCCTTCATGATGCTGATGAACAGATCATGAGGTGTACAGTTGACCAGGGTCCCTCACTCCTGGGGCCAGTGTGAAGGGGCCTCGCGGGGGCCCCTGGGGTCCACCACCTGCTGCAGCATTTCTAAAAACCACCTGAATGTCTGTGACGACCCCTGCAGAAAATACCAAACCGCCTCCTGGGTGCATCTCACAGGCTTGCGGCTTACTGAGGGCAGAGGCTGCACGTCCAGCCACAGCTGAGCATTTAATGAGCAGCCATTGCAGGATTTGATTGATGGGTGGTGGATGGATTGGCCCAGCAGGGAGACGAGTGAGCAAGTCGATGACTCTTCAAACAATTGACACACATGTGTCAGGTCAAATAGCCATTCGGGAACCGCCTTCAACATCAGGGGCACTGCTGTTGTGTGCCTCTCCTTGGTAGAAATGGCAAAGACAAAGCTCAAAGCTCAAAATTCCTGGCCCTGCCAGGTGCATTCCTGAAGACAAAGCACCACTGTGGGACTTGTTGAGAGGGTGGTGTGTGGACCAGAATTGGTCTGGAAAATCCAGAACCATCCAGGCTCCATCCACACCAGACCTTACGAATCCAAGGAGTGCTGACGGGGAGGATGGAGAACATTCCAAATCCATGGCTTTGGATTGGTGGAGAGGCTCTTTTCCAAGGTGACTTCTAGAACCACAAAGATTTTCTGAGGACAGCTCTGAAAACAACTTCCACCTCAGGGGCAGGAGTGGGCCCAGCAGCCTGAAGACGCAAACCCATAGGTTTCCCAAACCTGCTCCCACCAAGAACAGGCCTGAGCTTCCAGGGTGGCCCTGGAGAGCCTCATGGGGCTTGTCTTGAGGGCCACCAAGGACCACGACCCACCACTGCCACAGTCTTCAAGAGCATCTCTGGCCCCTTCACTGGAGTCTTCCACATCCTCCCTGGCACTCAATGATGCTTGTGTTGCAGGGTTCTCAGAAAGTGACTGCACTGAAGAGAGAAAGTGTTCTAGTTAGGATCCTCACTCACTTCTGCAGGGCAGACCAACACAGTGAACCGATTTTGGACTCAAGAAATGTCAGAAAAGATACCGCTGCCCCACAATCTCTGAACCCACCATTGGGGGTTTCATAGCAACTCAGCGGGATGGACCCTGGTTTAGGCCGGAAAGGCAGAGGTTCATGAGAGTCACACAAGAGGGTGCCTACCTACCTTCTACTGTGGGAGCGTGGGGCACAGAGCAGCCACTGGGGATTGAAACCAAAGGAAACAAAGGAGACTTGTGCGTGTTCATGTTTTTGTCAAGAGGAAATTAGTTTTTTGTTTTAATTTTAAGAAGGAAAACAGATGGGGGAACCTAGTTGGCTTGGACCCAAGTGTGGGTTGATGGCTAAGGTTCAAACTGGACATGCGGCGGGAGGGCATGAGTGTGTCACATCCTCAGCAGAGCCCCAGAACACGTGGTTTGTAGAGGTCACTCGGTAACAGAAATCTACCAAAGTGATGAGCTTCACATATTACCCTTTTTATTAACACCAGGAGGGCCAGGGGGACAGCGATGGTTCAGCCTGTTTATAAATGGGGTCAGTAGGAACAGCCAGGGTCTAACGGTCAAGGGCCTTCTGATCCATAACGACAACAGTGGACAGCCGTAATCTGTCTTTTCCTCTACGGCTTCTGCTTTGATTGTCATGGGAACTTGATGAAGTCCTGGCACCCTCACTACCCTGACTGCCCTAGGGAGGACCCTGACCTCCAGGGGTACAGGCCCCCTCCTCCACACCAAGTGACTGACCACAGCCTGGATTCATGGCCCCAAGGAGGCTGCAGCTGGTCCCAGATGCTCCTCAAAGGCCTCAGACTGCAGACACAGAAGGGATGCTGTGCATGGAAGAGGGAGGGAGGGCGGAAGCTCCAGAGCGACGCCAAGGTGCTTCTCCACCAAGGTGGTTCTCCAAGCAAGAGGGCTCCAGGAGGAGGGAAAGACACTGAACCCAGGTTGCAGGCAGCCCAACTGTGTTTTGCAAAATGTTACCACTTAAAAGCAACACTTTGAAGAGCAATTTGGCTAAATTCCTTCCTCATTGTTTTCAGTCCTCCTCGTGAAAGACTGACATGGGCCATTGGTGCCTCAGCCAAGGAGACATCCAGGATCTACACTCGACAAGGCTCAACCTTGATGTCGGAATGGAAGCAGCAGGACCTGGGGAGGAAGGGGATACACAAGGGGCAAAACCCAGACAGGAACTGCCCCCTTTCCTCTCCCCGCTCCCCTGCCCCCGCTCCCCTCCCCCACTAGCCCCCCGACTCTGGGACAGGCTTCCCTCTCAGGCAGATAGGGCCAAGCATTCCTTCCATCTCCTTCTTTCTTTTCTTTTTCCTGTTTCCCTTTTCCCAGTCTCACAGGCCCTGGGGACAGAGCCGTTTGCAGTGGGAACTGAGCAGGCCTTCCCCAACCTGCAGCCCCTGGGCCACTAGGAAATCCAGCTGGTGCTCCGGGTCTACACCCCATGCCCTGGGTGATACCAAGAGGGGTGTTGCAGAGTGTGAGGGAGCACGCAGACCCGCTCTTCCAGCAAACCACTAATTTTCTTCTGTCTTCCTCCTGCTTCTTCCTCCATGGGTTGTTGAAAACAGGATTGGCTTTAGGACGTGGCCCCCTGCAAAGAAGCCCCTTTTCCAGGAGCAGGGAAGGCGTCTTCCTCCTGGGGAGCTCCCAGAGCACCAGGGATTCCACAACATGGGGCAGGGAAGGATAGAGGTCAGGGCTCTCTCCAGGCCAGAGAAGTCTCCTCTCCAGGAGGCTTCTCTCCTCCCTGTTCTAGGCCCCGGCTAGCTCAAGTTAGGGCTGAGGTTTGTCCACTCAGCAAGGTGCTGCACACAGCCTCTCCATGCGCCTCTGCTGGGGCTGGGAATCCATGGGCAGAATCCGCTGGGAGGCATTTGAAATGCAGATTCCCAGGCCATATGAGCGACCTGCAGATGAGATTCTCGGGGGATGGGGGCCCAGAGTCTGCATTTAAACAAGATTTCAAAGTTCTTCTTCAGATCCAAGCATGAGAGCTGCCATCTTCCACACTCAGCTAAGGGGCTAGGGAAGGTGCCCCAGGGAAGGAGAAAAATGGATCACTGATGCATGAAACTCCACAATTAGAGCTTCATATCTTTGTCAATAGAGCATTTGAAAGGGCCTCTGAAAGGGCCACCTTCCCTCATACCTCAGTATGAAGGACATCAGCAGCTCCTGGTAGTACATGACACCATCACACTCACATGGCAGATACAGACTGTCCTGGGGCCGGACAGGCAGCCTGAAGCAGAGAGGGAGTGACGCAGGAGGAGGAGGCCATAGATCTGCAGGGAAAATCCACCTGGCACTGAAGGGCAGCCTTTGGTGTTATAGTCCTATGTTTTATGAGCAAAATTACCTAGCAAATGGCTCCTGACCAAAGCCCAGCTCCATCCTCTGAGAGTCCTGCTGCCACGCTCAGGTGACTGGTCCACTCTGCGCCTTCCTGCCTCATACTGGGGCAGTGAGATTCTCTACATTAGAACATTCTGGAGTTGTGTTGAGGATGGTGTGAGGTGTCGCCACGCACCAGGATGCTAAGTGGGACTTTCCTCTTGTCTGAGAACTTCTGCAAGAACCCCAGAGATGCAGACCACAGGGAAAAGCATCCTCACATTCTAAAGAGGGCCTGGGGGGCTGTGGACTGATTCCCAGGACTCTTACAAGTGCAGTGAGTTGAATAGTGCCGCCCCCCCCAAATTATGTACAAGTCCCAATCCCCAAAACCTGTGAGTGTGACCTCCTTTGGAAAGAAGGTCTTTGCAGATGTAATTAAGTTAAAGATCCCCAAATGAGAGCATCCTGGACTTAGATTGGGCCCTAAACCCAATGACAAGTGTCCTCATAACAGTGATCCAGAGGAACATTTGTCTCAGACACAGAGGAGAAGGCCATGTGAGGACAGAGGCAGAGAAAGGAGTGATGCGGCCACAAGCCAAGGAACACTGGGGCCACCAGATGCTGGAAGATGCAGGAAGGATCTTCCCCTAGAGTCTTCGGAGGGAGTGCGGACCTGTGGACACTTTGGTATTGGACTTCTGGCCTCCGGGGCTGTGAGAGCATAAATGTCTGTTATTATGAGTCACCACGTTTGTAGGGTTTTGTTTGTTATTTGCCCCAGGACACTCTCACATCAAGAGAGAGTTAGCACTTCCTGACCTGTGCCCCCACACACCTCCCAGCTAGTAAGAGGAAGGCTAGAGTCCATGAGAAGAGGGACATTGTGGAGGACAGGAGCAGAGGGCTGGGACCTCAGGGGAACTACTGGGAAGACTAAGGAGGTTCCTAAAAGAAGAGAACCCTCCCTCCCTAACTCACTCCTGTTAGGCTGCAGAAATGCAGCTTCCAGAAGGAGAGGAGGCCCCAGTCCTTGTCCCAAAGTTCTCTGGCTATACCTCATAATTCCCACCGGGCCCCAACTGCCCTGAACCACATAGGCATGGAATGCTTTTGGTCTCCTTCACAGCAGCATTGATTTTCTGTCCAACCACATCATAATCTCCTCTCTTAGACAGAAGTAGTGCCAGGATAAAGGGCCCCTCTGGATCACTTTTTGTGGGCCAAACACAATGACACTAGTGAATGAATGATTCAGAAAACCCCTGAGATGGACCAGTGAGAGGAACAGTAATATTTATGAAATCAGAGTTTGTAAAACTAATTAATTTGCCCAAATTAAACAAAGCAGAATTTGTAAAAAATGCATTGATGGTTCAAGTGGTGACGAGTTGAGAGTGTTAACGCCCGTGGTGGGGCAAACTCAGATGCTCCAGAACCTCCAGACCCAGCCAAAGGCAGTTTCAAAATCCAGACATCCATGCAGGATCCAACTGCATGAAGCCAGAAGGTTTTAACTTGAGAATATGAGGTTTTTCCAGTACAGTCTTTTTGAGAGGACTACATGAGACATCTGTGAATGTCTTTAAAATGAGCTTCCATATTAATTTTAAGAAATCAGTATGATGTGCTGCTTGCCGATTATAGTATAATTCTGTAATACAAATTCGACCAGCCTCCAACGACTTTGAAATGTAGTATGTTCAAAATGGTGTGTACAGGTTAAAAGATACAGATTCAGAACACCAGGATTTACATGAAATTATCACACTGACTTTGATAAAGTCCTGGACTGATTCAAAAGAGCGAGTTTCATATGAAGCTGTCTCATTCTCTTTGAAAAGGCCTTGATCTCTGCACAGTCATGTATTAATTATATTACAGATAAGGTAAATAAAAGTGTTGCAATACGGAGATCATAGCTTTCTTTTTTCTTGTGGAGACTAAAGGTATGGGCTCCTGTGAAGTCTGTGGGCAATGAGGAAGGATGAAGGTATTCTATAATTGAGAGACTATGTTTATTTTGACAAGTGATGGAAAGATCTGAAGTTCAATAGCTGAGAGCTAACGTGGAAAGGGGGTAGCACAGACGCAGCAGAGGAAGGAGGGCCAGAGAGTGTCTAGACTCAGGCCAGAGCTCACGGTCAGGGAATCTCGGTTTTAGAAATATTGTTGTCGTTGTTGTTTATATTTTAATAGACTTTATTTCTTAGAGCAATTTTAGGCTCACAGCAAAATAGAGTGGAAAGGACAGCGAGTTCCCATATGCCCCGCCCCACACGCTCACAGCCTCCCTGCCATCAACATCCTGCACCAGATTGGTACCTCGGTTACAATCAATGAATCTACCTCAACACGTCATCATCACCCATGGTCCAGAGTTTACAAGAGGTCTTTTAAAATTACTTCAATTGTACAAACAGTGTTATATGCCCCATACAGTGACAGAGTGTTCTCCGACCTCTGCGTGCACGTTCAGGCAAGTGTGAGCTACGCCCCAGGGGCCCCGTCACTCCACCCACACCTTCAGTGGGTGTACTATTGAAGTTTGTCCATGGCGATGGTGATTAGGAATACCTGTTCTAAAATTTTAGGGGAAAAAATAATACCTTCCCTGAGCTACGAGGTGAAATTCTAGAGTCTCCATAATAACTTATCAGTGTGGTTAAGTAAAGCCAGATTTGTCTTTTAGGGAAATGGGGAAAGTCAAGGGTGAATCCCAGGTTTGGGCCTGAGCCCTTTGATCTTTACACGCTCATCACCTGGCCCGGAGTCTGCAATGTAACAGAATTTAAACAAGTGTTCATCGATCAAATGGTCCTATGTCATCTCTTTCCTTTTTTGTTCCTGATTTTGACTTCAGTCGTACCTGCATTAAGTCTTGGAGTTGGTGTATTTGCTTCTACAGACTCCCACCCACATCCTTGAGCTTAGAGGCATACTTTATTAAGCTTTTGGTAGGTGTACCTTTACTGTAAGCATCTGAGACCCTTTTTAGAAATAGAGAATAAGGAAATAAACAGAAGAAACATATGCTTGGATATCAACAGTAGGCTAACACATTGCATTTAGGGAGAAGCCAAGTTCACAGCCTTATTTTTGACTGTGACTGATTATGTTTTTGATTGCTTCAACTTGAGGGGCCTTACAGAGCTTTTCAGAAAAACCCACTCCTTTCGGGCCCTAAAAAGCTCTGAATGAATCATATCCTTACACGAGGTTTCCCTGTGACTCGTGTACTCATTCACTCTGTGTGACCATGTCAGGTGTCTGCACGGTCTGGATGCCAGAGATAAGGCACTACACCCAATGATAGCGGTCTCTGCCCGGAGGATGGGGCCTTGGTGTCCCCGGGGAAAGGAAGCCAAAGGCTGTGGAGCTGGTGGTTGTGAATCTGCATAAATGTCATAGTAGAGTCAGGATGAAAATGTTTCCAGAAAATAATCTTTATCAGAAACAACTCAGAGCTACTTTTTAGCAATATTAATGCACATTTCAGAGAAAAAGAGAAAGAAATAATTACATCTAGACAAAGACTTTTTTAAACACTACCTTAGAAACCATCCACGTGAAGACGGCTATTGGAACAAAGAAAGAGTAAGAAGTGGCTACAAAGCACGACCCTGGTCTGTAGCTCTGAGGACGGAAAGGAAGGGCCTTGGCGGTCAAGCCGTTAAGAGTCCAGGCTACTCACTTCAGGTTTATGTTCCCAGGTTGAGGAGAGTTGAGGAGGAGAAGGGTGGTTGCTCATTCTGGGCTTCTCTCTATAAGCTAAGCAGCCTAGATGTGTAATAAAACCTCTGGAATTTGGAGATGCCCATCTCCAGGGCAGCTGCAAGGAGCAGAGAGAGGAAAGCTTCAGTCTCTCGAATTTCCATCAGCTTCCAAAAAACATCCCAAATAAAAATACATAAAACAAAGTTCTTGCTATGGAAACACAGCTTCCAGACACAAACCCAAGTCTTTCTTCTGCCCATAACGCCACCCCTGAGACCCAGCATGGATATTCTGGAATAATCCAAGACTGACCTCTCCACCTGCTCATAAGAGGGAAAGGCCTGAGAACCCAGGAAAACGTGAGCAAAGCTTCGATCTTCCTCCTAAGCATCACACCCCAACGTCAGGAAGGCAAATGGGGCTCTTATTAACCCACTGATTAAATCATTATCTACTATACCTTCAAAGCTGCATTTTAGCTATAGCTTTTCATTTTATTTACGTTTTGTTTATGCCAAGACTGTGATGATAAACTGCAACAATTATCAATTTGTAGCTACAGAGAACCAATTTCATAAAAATTTGTTTAGCTAGTTAATTAATCTTGATCTTTTCATTAGGAAAAAAAAAAAGCCACAGAGATTCTGGTTGACTGAAATGGACACAGCATATGAAGCTTTATAATCTTCAAGCTGTCTGTTATCAATGCAACAATGACATTTTGGATGGAAAAATCAATTTTTCCCCTTCACTCCTTTTAACCTCTTGAGGCATCTTCCTCCCTTCCCCGCACTCAGATGACATAACTCACCATGAAACCTGGACAGAAGCGGCCTTTGGCGTGTCCACAGGAAATGCAATCTCATCTCATCGACGCAAGGACCCGTTTCCTCCTGCGAATGCTGCTTTACTCCAACGACCCAATCACACCTTTCAACTCTCCTTATTACTTAGAATTCCCCAGGAAACAATTCTGTTAATAATGCCAGAAGGCCTGAGTGCCAACCGGGCAGTTCTGGAGGAAAGGGTGATAACTCTATTAAACAGATGCCCAGACCTGCCTGGGCACAAACTGATGAGCACAATCTAAAGGGCAGGATGCTGGCTCTGCCCCTGTGAATTGAGCCTGTATCAGCCACAGGAGCTTTGCAAAGCTCTGGGCCCTTTTCTCCCGCCTAATATTGATCTAAATGGAGATGTGTGCAGAGCACAGGGCTTAATACGAAGGCTCTGAAGCCAACAGCATGTGATCCGTGGTGGACGCAGTGAGGTGCCACTCAAATGGCCCATGGGGACCAGAGGACCTCTCCCGGGTAACTAGTGTGCTGCCCAGACAGCCTTGTCGTCATGAGGGGACAAAAACCCCCTCTCCGCATTCCTGTGAGCACCCTTCCGAGCTCCAGTGAGGCTGGCTGCCCCTTTCACTCTGCAGATGTCCAGCTGTCGAGCTCTCCCTACTAAGCCTCCTGTGCATTCATCTCCATCTCAGTGTCTGCTTCCCTGGGAACCTGACCTGCAGCAGCTTCAACACTTAGTTCCACCATCTATAACTGTGTCACCTGGGCGTGTCACCTAACCTCTCTTCACTTCAGTTTCCTCATCTGTAGAGTGGGAATAATGACGGCGCCTACTTCATAACCATCACGGTGGTTGTGATGATGTGTGCTTGTAATTCTCCCTGCCACACAGAAATTGACTGCTCAAAATATTACTTATTATTATACACAAGATTGTGTAATGGCTTGAGCAGGTTATTACCATAAAGGGCGAATTTTTTCCCATTTGTGAAATGGACACCATGCTCTTTCTTGTAAACTGTAGTGAACGTGTGTATGTGTGTGTATGTCTTGTTTTGTTTTGTTTTTGGTAAGTGCGGCCATTGGGAGCTCATAATAATGGGAATAAGGTGATATAGTTTGCATTTTTAAAGCCTTCTTTGGCAGCCTTTACCATCCAGTAGGGAGACAAGAAGAGGATTAAATGGCTTTTCCAGTTATCCAGGTAAGAGAAGATGGTGGAGGGGACCAGGCTGGTAGTTGAGGAAAGGGTCAGAAGTGGTGGGCTTAGGGAGAGGTGGTGCCAGCAGGACTTGCTGACAGATGGGCTATGGAGTAACGGAAAGAGGTAGCCCCTTGGTTTTTAGCCTGAGCACCTGGGACAATGGTGGTCCTGTTCATTTCAAAGGGGAGAGAGAGTGTGGAGCAGGTTTGAGGTGGAGGAGATTGAGGATTCCCTTTGGGCACGCCAGCTTGGAATGCCCGATAGACACCCCATGTGGAGCTGTGCAGAGGGCAGTCAGTGAGATCCAGGCTACAGGGCGTGTGTCTGGAGTCATCTGTACACTGATGCTATTCAAAGTCACCAAGCGGATGAGGCCGCCTGGGGAAAGCATAACTAGAGACGGGAACACAATCCGAGAATCACCCCAGAAGTAGCAGTCAGGAGGAGCCGGTTGAAATGTCTGGAGAGACATGACCAGTGATCAGGAAAGGACAAGGGGAAACTAAGCAGTCCTGGGACCCGAACTGTGATAGTGCTTTCCAACTACCAGTCAGCTGTGCCAAATATGCGGAGGGACGGAAGAAAAGGGACCACCAACAGTAGGATTTGCAGAAATGGAGGCCTCAGTGAGCTCGATGGGAGCAGGTTAGGGGGAGAGGTGAGGGAGGCAGCCTCCTTGGAGGGAATGTGGGAGAGAACGAATGGGCAGTGTCAAAGTCGACACCGAGTTGGGTAATTTTTGAAGCTATTTTGAATGAAGCCACGGTTGAGTGGACACATACGATCAAGACGGCCAGGCATGTGTGTGTTTCTTTTAGAAGGGAGATTTTAGAATCTGTTTGTTAACATGCTGATAAAAATTATCCAGGAAAGAGAAGAAATTAAACCTGATAACTCAGAAAAGAAAGGCTGTATGTGGAAAAGCTGAGTCTTTCAACAGAAGGAAGGCACAGAACCCCCAGCAGGCAGGCAGGCAGGATCCGGTCTTGGCACAGCGATGCTTCCTCCCCGTCACAGGAGAGGGGCGATCAGGGGCCCAGGCTTGGTGTCAAGAGGTTGAGGGAGTCTTGTTGGTCTTGGGTCATCGGCGGGGAGGGGGTGTTATGCTTCAGGAGGGAGAAGTGTGAAGTGGTTGCATTAATGGGAGAGGGAATCCATGAGGCACAAAGACAGCTGACAGTCCTTCAGTTTATCAACGGCTCCCCATGGCCAACCTGGGGTTTGAGGGGTTCTACACAGGGTCTGTGCTCCTAAGAGTGTCCTTCCTTGCTCCGCATACTTCTGCCGGTAGGATGGCTAGATTTCCGGACGTAAGTAGGTTCATACAGATTTGAACTCTTGCTGAGAGTTCCGAAGACTTTTCATCTAACCAGCCTCATGGAATCTCACAGATGAAGGGAATGGTGGGCAGACACCGTGGCCAACCCCTACCTCTCCTCTTCCACCTGTGTTCACCTCACCAGCCTCAATGACACTCACTTCTTCCTTGTAGACAGAGCCTCTGGCCATCCCAGAATCTCAAAGAACAAGATACTTGGTTTCTTGGTCTCCATGACAACTTCCACATGGCATAGGATACATATATGGGAACATATATGTGGCCAGTGTAACCTGAGGAACAGCCCACCCTTAGGCTTGTGGGAAAAGTTTTCTTGCTTATAAAAAAACAAGAGGTCAGGAGAAAATGCCCATCTTCCTTGAAGGCTGAGATGGCAGGCATGTTACCTCTGGAACTGTTGAGGTTTTCTGTGACCTTGAGGGGACACCTCATCTCCTCCCGCCCACCAAGGAGACAGAGCAGAAAGATGGAGAGCCCCCAATCTCTGGCAGCATCACCGAGCTGCCCACCAAGCCCAGACCACATGCCTCTAGAGGACTGTACCTCAGGAGAGAAAACATCCTCAGCATCTCTGCCACTTCTGGTTGAACATCTTACTGTAGCAGAAAATGTGCTAACTGATGTGATCCCCACGGCGTCTGATCTAACCTCATTTTACATACCGGAAGAGTCCTACTTAAAAGGTCAATGCATCGGTGTTCACCAGGATGCAGATCAAGATGCAATTTTCATTGGTCACAACTGGCAATTGAAATTGGGATAGAATAGGAAATACCAGAGTGTGTGGCACAGGCTCTGATAAATATATTTTCCTGAAGGCTTTTTTCAGTCATATGTGTGTGTGTGTGAACACATATGTACGTGTGTACTACATGCATTTTGACTTTTGTGCCGTGCATTAGTTTGGCTCCACCTTCTAAATGACGTCCGTGGTCTGTCCTAATCTAAGACACCATGGAGGGGTTGAGTGATCACCTCAGGCTGCCCAGCTCACTATAGACAGAAACCAGCACCCAGCTGTGCTCCAAACCCTCACGTCAGTGCACTTTCTAGGGTACCATGTGGCTCATTTTTTTGGTGTTACTGTTGAGTGTAAAATAATCACAACTGCCAATAATTAGAAGACCTTTACGGAGAAGGCCTTCCAGAATGAGTTCTAGGAGGGAGAGGCAAAAAAGATAAATTTGTAGACCAGAAATTATAATTAATTTATCATCAAACATGACCTAAAGTAATTAATTGGAGGTGGTGTGGTTTTTCACCCTGTGGGTTTATGGCAAAGCCCAGGACCTCTGGCATCTTTGCCATGCCTCCATGATGGTTTCATAGGCATTAATGAGATTCCCAGTGCTTGTGCATGAAGGAGACAGAGACATGTTATACATATACAGGGGCAGGAAGACTTTCCCCAAGCTATCCTTTTGCTAGAGCTTATTCTTATCCCTTATTCTTTTGCTAGAACTCTTTTTAAAAATTCATTTCATAGCCAAAACATTAATGTTTGAAGTTTATTTTTAGAGACTGAGGAATGCCATTGGGGCTTTTATCTGAGACATAACCCTGCTGACGGGCATTGTGGGTTTGGGGACAGTGAGGACCTGGCCACCATTACTAGAGGGATCCCACTGCAGATGGACAACTGCATGCAGGTGCTTCATGTGGTTCATCTACAGGACATGCAGCTGGTGGTGTCCACGTATACTGGTACCCCGGACGCACATCTTCAGGTCTAAGGTGTTTATATGAGATGGGTTTTCATCTCCAAGTCGCACTTGGAGTATGGACTTCTTCATTTTCACTGTCCCGCAACCTGTCCTTGATGCACAGCCACACACAGTATGAGAGCGGATCCATATGTGATCTCCGTGTGTTCATTCTGCACCTGCCTTCACGGGCTGGGACACACACACACAAGGATCATGTCTGATTTTGAAGGATATTCTAGGTACAAGCAAAGATCTCAGAAAGAGGCAGCTTAATTAATTTTATAACTTGCAGTGGAATTTATTCCAAAAATATTTGCTTTATTACCTTTTTTTCTGATTACAAAACTTTTCTTTCTCATTAAAAAATGTCAGAGGGGCTGGCCCAGTGGCCTAATGCTTAGGTTCATGCTCTCTGCTTCAGAGGCCCAGGGTTCACAGGTTTGGATCCCTGGTGCAGACATACACACTGCTCATCAAGCCATGCTGTGGTGGCGCCCCACATACAAAATAGAGGAAGACTGGCACAGATGTTAGCTCAGGGCCAACCTTCCTCACCAGAAAAAAAAAGTAAGAAATTCATATGAGTGTAAAGATGAAATATAAAGCAACACTATCCCACCATTTAATAGGGAAGGCACAATTAATATTTCTGCAAATTTCTCTTCAGGCTCTTTTCAGTGATATATTAATAAATGTAGATATATGGCTACATATGTTTTTTTCCAGAATTGGGATCAAATCACAAATACAGTCAGTAGCCATCTTTTGTCACTTAGCATTAAGATATAAATATGTTCATATCATTAAATTTCTTTGAACTTGCTTTTCAGTGCCTACATACATCTCCATTGGGTAGTTGGATCAAAATCCATTTAATGAATCTTCTCCTTTGGGACCGTTAAGTTGATTCATGTCTCGCTCCCGTGAATAGTGTGGGGAACACAAATCATTCCCCAAAACTCTCAAGAGTTTCCTTATACCCTTTCTCTCCTCTCTACTTCCGTATACTGCTTCCTCTTTCTTCATTTTCTTTCTCTTTTTTAAAAAATATAAAGAGGAAAAATGTTCCTGGATTGCTCTGGAGTCGAAAGTCAAAATTGGTGTTGTTGCCTTGGGGGAAAGGCCACTTCTGCAGGAATAAGAACAGAGGAAAATGCAGAGCCCGAGGCCGGGGTGAAGTCAAAGACAGAGCCACCTTGGTAGATGCCAGGAAGGTGGGCAGCTCTCCATGGATTTAGAAAGGTCAGTGCTTTGAGATAATGTAGCTGCCTCTTCAGACCCCACCTGCTTCCCAGGTCTTAGTAGTGATGAACCTCAGGGTTCGCTGCACAGAGTCTGTCCCGGGACACCCACGGGCACAGATACCACACGGGCGGTTCAGTGTTTCCTCTCTCCCTGGCCAGCTGAGCATCTCAGCTCCATCCTATTCAGTTGATGGTTATGATCGCCAGTCTGTCGGATTAGGCATCTGTAAATTAGGCATTTTGCTTTTAAAACAATCCCTCAAATTTAGTATATTTTTACTGAAATGAAAAAAGAAAAAATGGAGCATATGTCCCCAGGAGCACGTCATTTGGGCTACTATGATAAAAGTCCCACTAAGTAATGTGCATTCTGTCTATCCAGCGCATAAGACTAATATCCAGAGCACATGCAATCCATTGGCTTGTGGGGCTGAGCACAAATGGATCGTGGAGATTACATCTTTTACATGAATCCATCCTGGGCGTGCTTCACCTGCGTAGGTGGAAAACAGTAAGTGACACTGTTCCGTTTCAGAAGTGCTGGCTGTGCCCCCCTGAAGCTGCGTTCCCATGGGCTCACGTCCCTGAAGGGCCGGCTCCTGTGAGTGGGGTCATCCAATCTGCTGGGCTCCCTGGAGGCTCAGGGTCCCATGACACAGGACTCCACATATTCCAGTGCCTGATTTGGAATGAATGGGGTCCCAGTGAGCTCCCCAAGATGTACGGGGCTTGGGCTGCTTGCCAACACCCCAGACACCCTGCGGCTGGTCTGGGTAAATGCACCGATCTCACACCACTTCCCTGAAAGATGAGCTTGTTTGCTTTCTGAATGTTCTAGACTTTCATTTGTTGTTACTTGCTTCCTCTTTTGATCGGTTGCTCATTGTAGGCATTTTTTTACCTTCCTGTGATTGCAAGGTAGTGGTTTGCATTTTGTGAAGCCAGGGCAGGCCTGAGGCCCATCAGCCCAGCTGGGAAATCAGATTTTCTCCCTGTATTTTATACAGCTTAGGGACCAAAGCCTTTCCACTTCCTAGGGAGGGAAAGGCAATCGACCCACTTCTGCCTTTTTAGAAACAGATGATTATGTGAGAAGTCTCTGACCTTGACAGTAACTAAGCCCAAGTGCTCCGCGGTCCCCAGCCCCGACCGTGCTCTGGGCTCCAAGCACTGCACCTTCAGTCCAGGCACTGGGAGGAACGGCATGTGTCCTGACAGTCTCCTGTAGCTTACTGCTTTAACGAGGAGAGAGTAACAGGATTGGCCTCTGCCCAGTGGGCTCTCACTTCTGCTCCCTAACTCCTTCTGTGCATACTCCAGCTTCCTGATTTTCTTCTTCCTAAATTTTTCCTCCTGAGATATGAAAACCCAGTTCAATATTTAACAACATCAGAGCTGGTTCTAATTCATGTTAAAATAAATATGATAGCCAACGTCCTCCTAGTGGAGGGAGGGGGCCGCTAAGAGCTCGCTCTCTGTGGAGGGGCTCGTGGAACCCTGGGACACGCACACTGATGCCACTGAGTGTGGGCCGTGATCAGAAGACTTGGTCTATTCCACTTGATTGTAGGAGGTCTGCTTCTTTCTGACTGCTAACATCCGGGCATCATTGTATATCCAGATCTCACGCTTTCCTTACTTAAGATTAATGTCTTTTTCTTTCAGACGACAACAGCAGAGGTGTCCTGCTCAGCACCTTTCACCAGAACCACAGAGCGCACGACAGTCATCAACCCTTTCATGAATCCAAACACTACCTCGACCGAGCCAGGAAGAAAGTACTGGCTCCTCGTCGGGCAAACTGAGGCCCAGACGTGACATAACCACGATCACACACTGAGTTTGTAGAGGGCTAGGTCTTGCATCTGGGATACAAAAAATGCACATTTCACATCAATGAGGGGGGGCATCTCAAGTTCAAACTATTCTTTACTGAGGCTTCTCCAGAAATGCCCCTCAAGATACAAATTGTGCTGTGTAGACACAACATGAATGACGTCAAGGTGACATCCCGACCTTCTTCCCTCACCTGGAGGGCACCCCTCCCTCTCAGGAGCCTTTACTCCCTTTATTCTGAAGGGGCCTGTGCCCCCCCGTCGTGGCTGGTGGACCGGGGCTCACTTTGTGCCTCTTTATGGCCTGGTGTAAAAGGTCTACCAGCCCTGATTTGATTCACAACATTGACCCTATATTCTCTTGCAACTGATTCAAAAGACACCAGCTCCTGCAAGATCCTCAGTGGCAAATTGGGCAAAAATTTGGTTGAGAAGAAAACATGGGGGAAAGACTTATGCCAAGAGAGACCTGAAAAGGAAAGCAGATCCCGAAAGGCAGCATTGTTTTTTTTTTTCCAGCAAAATCAGCAATCCCTTTGGTTCTTTGCTTCACAGTACCTGACATGTCATCGGGTTAAGTGACATTCGTAGACTGACATAAGGCCAGCGAGTGCCTCACTGTTGGTGTGCCCGATTCACAGACATGTCTGGTGGACATCACACATGGTAGGTGGTGGCAGTGGTTGTGGCTTCCTTGTCCCCTCCTCACCTGAGCCGACCATGGACCCCTTGCCACAGAGGAGTGGCCTCTGTGGTCTACATTCTTGCCTCTGCTGAAACTCCTCAGGCCTTCAGAAAACCCACAGTGGATGGAGTCTCCCCTTCTCATTCTCGGCAGTGCTCAGACACGCACACATCATTTATGCACGAGCTTTGTTATCTGCTTTCCTTCTCCTGCTCAGAGATTGTTGAACAGGACAAAACTTCATTGACTGGAATTTCAGCATGAGGCAGGAGCTGCTCTCTGAACAGCCAGGTCCCCACAAGAGCCAGTGAGGGTTCTGGAAGCTGCCTCCCGCCCTGTTCCCCTTTGCCTGAACTTCCCCACTTCACTCAAGGACTTTGCAGTCCCTGTCCAGAAAACATGATGTCAGGATAAATTCATGTTAATTTGGTTATGTTTCCGTCTGATTGACAGCCCAGTTGTAAGGAAATTCAGGTCACTATCTCTTTCGTAGTAATGGAACAGAGTAATGAGGATCAAGTGGAATTCAGAGGCATCAGATTCCCTGTGAACTGAACATCCTCACTGGAGGTGATCCCGAGGACAAAGTCCAAATATCACCTCGCTCTTGCCACACTGGCTGAAGCCCAAGGCAGATGACTGGAGGGACTGTGCTGCCATCGACAGGCACAGGCTAGTATGGAGAGGGCCTGTTCCTCCCATCTTTGTTATACCTCAAAATGCCTACCAGCCATCACCCACGGGGTTGGTCCTTAGAACCAAAAGGACAGCAGCCTAGGGGACATGAATTTGATTTACCCTGGAGCACTCATTCTCCAATAAGGACATTTCAAAACTCTGTAGTGAATTGACATCTGGAATACAGACAGTGATGAAGCAAGGAAATTCAGGGACTGAGAATCTATCAAACCTGGACGCCCCCACAGAGTCCTGGGAATGACTGGCTGTGTGCAGTTAAAGGCTGGTGTGGACCAAGCTTGCAGAGTTAGGGAGCACAGGAAAAACTAGCTTGCACGGCAGAGAAGATAGCAGCAAGATGTGTTCGCAGAAGGCCCAGCTGGAACTTTGGAGGAAACATCATGGTCTACTTTGTGGTTTAATGTTAACTGCCATTGATTGACAAGAGCTGATACTGGAATCAGGGAAACTTAGCCACTCAAAGCTTGGGTCCTTTGGGGGATCCTCCTGTGACAGAAGGTTGGTCACTGACATGTTCCCCATGGTAATAAATCGCATCTTTGACCACTTAATTATACATTCTTAGACATAATCCCTATGGTCAAAGACCCATAGCCGTGATAGACAGGCATTGGCCTCCCCTCAAATAAAATTACATAAACATTGTCATATGATCAACAACTCACTTTCATTTATGAGAAGGATCAACCATCTGAATTGAGGGATGGCTGATTTTCCCTTTGCTATGGTGCATTATTAAAAATACACTCATAAAACTTTAATATTTATTTCATGTTCTGTTATTAGGACACACATCTTGGACGTATCATGGAAGACGAGAAAGAAATAAAGAGTTGTACTTGTTTTGTAGTGACCTGAATTTAGCATCAGATATGAAAATCAGGACATGAAGTTTTGGTGGAGAGATAAAAGTCGGACCACATGCCGAACGAGATTAGTGGCAGATGTGAGCTTCAGAGGGGGATGGCATTTCCTCTGGATGGTGAATGTGCTCCTCCAATGTGGATGTTAACATGATGAGCAATGAAAGTATGCTTTGTTCCCTGCCCTTCACATGGTCTCAATATTGGCAGTTATCGTTGACTTGTATTTTTTAAATCAAACATCAACCCGTCCTGTGTACAGATGCTGCCTCATAGAGCTCGGCCATACAGACAGCCGTTCATAAATATCCAGATCCGTGTGCTAAAAATAAGTGCAGTGGGGTAGATTCTTTTCCTTTTTCCTTAATCCCACTATATACCTATACATCCATACATTCCTCCATATACATAAATAACCGATTTTCTCTGTTATGTCCCATGGTTTTCAGCCTTAGCATTTTTCCTTAGCGCCAATGCCCCCTGTGCGTAGCTGTTCACCCCTAGACACCCATTAATTGACTGCAAACACAACTTTATTGCAAAATGACTGCAGCTTTATTAAGCAACTGAATTTATAGGCAATAACATAATCAATATAACATTAATATAGCACATAATTAAATAAAATTCCTACAAGGTCCTGCCTGTATCCTGAAATATACAGAAGTTAATTGTTTTCACCCATGGCATTAACCAGAGGAGCTGAAACCAACCTTGGAAGAACAGAATCCCCAGTTGTTCTTATTTGTAAAGTCTTTCATCTGATATAAAGAGGGACGGAGCCCGAAACCCACAGGAATGCTGTCTCACCATGTGCTCCCTCGAGACCCCCTCTCCCAGGCCCGGGGGGGCGGCTGTCACTCAGCCGACTAACGTTCTCCTGATGGACTAAGGGGCAACAGCAAGGAACACATTGTATTTAACGTGTTTGCCCACAAGTCGAAGAAGGACCCGCCACCCCAGGCTCTTGGAAAGTTACCACAGAATATGCCCCATCTGATGAAAAATGGGAGGACTCAGTCCTCCTGGAAGGAAACCAGCCAGCCTGGTCTCCAGGGTCATGTGTTCATAGTTAAGCCTCAGGGAAATCCCCTTAGAATGCGTTTGCCATGGGCCCAGGAAGCAGAACACTGAGAAGGAAGCACTCGAAGTGGGAGCACCGCTCATGCTCACAGTCCGCTGGATATTTGAAAGAGAAACACCGCAGATGGGGCGACGTCCTGAGGAAGGCGGTGGGTAACTCGCCAGCTCCGCACGCCTCCCCTCGGCCCTGCCTCTTAGCCACACTGGCTCCCTCGGGAGCGTCTTGCCGCCACTGCCTATAATTTCAGTAACGGGGAACTCGCCGAACATTCCACTGGGCTTCATTACCGCCTACCCTTGCCACCAAAATTAAGTGTTTAGTAAAATAGCTAGAATCAGTGTAACTCTTGAACACAGCAGTGCACAAATCCAATTCTGTGTCATTCTGCGTAACGTACAACTAGACGTGAAGAGGTAAATTGAGGCGTCACCATCAGCTACTCTTCACTCAGGATCCACTTCTTAAGGGACACTGACTGCTCACTTTGCAGAAAGGCCCCACTCTCGGGGAGTCTCAGTCTCAGCGGGAAGGCAAAGCAGCTGAGGGCCGGGGCGCAGGACTTCTCTCACAGAAGGGAACGGATTTGTTCCCGGTATTGATCCAGAAACGAAGCGATCACTGTGAGCTAAGAGGATTTCAGTGGGTCCTGGTAAAGTCTCTCTGAGTGAGAAAGTCCTGGAGTCTCAGTATTTCAGGAAAGTGGAGCCATCCACACGCAAAGGGCACAAAGACCACGTTGCCTGGATCTGGACCTTGGTGATGGGGAAGTCAGTATCATAACGACAAAGGTCCTGGCCAGGCCAGGAGGCGCGGGGAGACCAGGAGCCCGGGATGACACAGAGGGCAGCCACCCTGGCCCAACTCTAACTGCAGTGAAGACCACCTGCGGGTCATGCCAGAGTCTCGGGGGATGAAGGCCGACCCCAGGGAAGGAGAAGTAGGTGGGTGCGTTTGGGGCAGAAGTTGCACCTGGTGTGAATGTGCCAAGCCCTGTAGACCAGAAGGCAGCCGCTGACTCTGGCACTGTACCCAATTCACTCGCTGTCGCCCGGCTCCCTCCCTCTGGGTGTTCATGCAAGCTTCTCCACTCTCCTCAAGTCCCGTGGGATGTGCTGACACAGGGCCTCACGCTTCCTCACAGCGGCTCATGGTGTGCTCACACTGGCCATGTGGTTCTGTGACGGGATCTTCTTTCTTCTCCCCATCTGTGGACAGAGAGTCGTGGGTCCTTAGAAAGTTCACTTTACCACGTGGGATTCATTCTTCTACCTGTAAATTGAGGCTCTGTGTTCCTTACAGAGCCGACGAGCCTATGAGAAGGAGGCAAAGAAAGTTCTGGGTATGAAATGTTCTCCGGGTAAACACAGCTCCACCGGAGATAAACGAGGAAAAGGGAGGCTCCACTGGCTGAAATGACCAGGTTGGCAGCTACACTGACCACTTCAGCAACGCTGACCTGTCTCTCCTAATCTGCACCTTCCCATGCCGCCCCTCAGCGCATGGGTGCACGAACACGCACTCACACACACAAACATTACACGTGCACTTCATTTACTGAGCCATAAACATCTAATATTGAGTACCATTTAGAAAGTTCACTAGATCCCTCACATCTTAGACCAGACCTACAGTCAGGAGGGTGGCTGACGTCCCAGGCTGGCACACTGCCACGCCCTCCGAGTGAAGGGTGGCGCTCAAGCCTCAGCCTCTCTCTACCTCCCTGGCTCCCAGGAAGCCCTGTAACCAGTCACTGGCGCGTTCAGGGATGCCCTTTCTGGTGTGTGAGGAGTCGCAGGATGTTTGGAGAGACAGGCGAGGAGATGAGGAGTGGGGCGCATGCAGGAGGAGAGAAGCTTTGCTTCGGCAGAAGGCAGACCTGGAGAACCAGGGAGACAGAAAGGACTGCAAGCTTTAGAACCAGGGCCACCCTGTTTTAGGACAAATGGCTGTGTCCATGAAAAACAGTGCCTTCTTCCCACAAATGGAATGTGGGAGATGATGTGCCAGCTTGTCCTATTTGGGCATAAAAAGACATCATTAAGAGAAAAAAAAAATAGCATTGCCTACAGATGACAGAAAAATTACAACCACATTTTTAAGACATTGTCTTTGGGATGGGAAGCTCCGTCCCCAGGGGTTAGTGGAGGGTCTGAGGGTGACAGAGGTCCATCAGAGGTCCCTGGAACTAGGAAGTTCTACTGGAGAGCAGAGCACATCATGTAACGGTTTCAAAAGTAAAGGAGCTCCCACAGCCCTCAAACCTCAGAAAGACAGTTAGTGCATGGGGAAGGTGCAGAAGGAGCCCCGGACCTTCTCCCACTCTCCTGGAGGGGTTGTGTTCAGGCAGCACAGAGGAGAGGTTAGAGATCCAGGCTTCCAGGGTGATTGCTTATCCCAGTCCCCTCACCCCTAAAATTAAGTAAATAATAGCCCCAACCTCAGCAGCTGGTTGGGGAATTGAATCTGGCCACACAGAAACTACAAATATTGCCAGCACCCAGAAATTGCTCCTTAAATGTCAGGAATTATGATGATCATAATTCAGGTCCAAGATAATAATGTTTCTATTCGTGAGTTCTGTTATCAAATTCACCACCTTCTCCTCGGTCTGCCTACACAGGTGCATATGTGTGGTTAACATGCTCATGTGCGAAGGGGATTTGAAGTCATCTCCTCAAGGTTGCGTAATGGTAAGATAGGTCTTAATCACCCATAAAATGAATTGTTTTCACTATAACACATGGCCCAAGCACTGATTTCTGGCTCACCAAAATGAAAATTACATCAGTGAAATTCCACCCACCAGTGGAATTTCCAGAGAGCATTTTGCTCTATCTGAGTCACGGATGCTCGTCACCCGCTAAGGAGGAAGTCAACAGGGATGACCATCTGCCCGATGTTTTCTCACCTCTCCTTCCAAGATTAGCAAGTTATTAACATGGAAAAGGCATTTTTACAAGTTTGGTTCTCGCTGAAACTTATAAGTTAGACTTGAAGCCATATGCAGTGGTGGGGAAGGAGGCTGTGGGACGAGGGGAATGTACCCTTCTGCTGCCAGAGCGAAAAGAGGTTACAGAATAACTTTTAAAGCCTCAGACGGATTCTTGCACATCAAAAGCTGTTCAAAATGAACAGTTGACTCTGATAATTGTAAATATATCAGAAACATGTGCATTGAATTCATCCGCTTAAAACTATGGCTGGGTGTACCCGACGGCACAGTGTTTAAACACCTCAAACTTTCTAAAAATATTTGGGGTTCAAAGTAAGCCTTCTAGGGAACATCAGAACCATATGTTTCTGATTCATTTATACTTAGCTTATCACAATGTTGTTTGTTTTTAACAGATATTTGATGTCCAAGAAGGTTTGGGGTCTTTCTTATAGTTAAAAAAAAACCTTCCTTCTTAGAAACAAGAAGTATTTCCCAAGAGAAAATGAACTTCAGTCTCTAGAGATTAGGCTGGTTTCAAATTTGTCTAAGAAATTCTTTTCTATCTTTATTTTTAAATCGAGTGAAGTGGGGAGAGGAAGTGAGGAGGAAAATGGGTGCAGGAGATTTAATGATCTTTCTGGGTCTTTGCTTTCCCTGGAAGGGTGTCCTGCACTTTGCTTCCCTTGTCCTTCCAGTGGAGGCCAGCTGTGGTCAGCACCCCAGCTCTCCTGTTAGACTCAGATGACGCTGAGGACAGTAGTTTATCACTCTTGTAACCAGAGGTGCCTGGCACATCTTTCCATCTTTCCATCAAACAGCCTCCACTTGGTTGTTCACTGGATAAGAAACTGTCTCCCATGCCCCCATTTAGCTATGTCTTGGATAACTGTCGTCTACTTTTTTTTTTTTGCTGAGGAAGATTTGCCCTGAGCTAACATCTGTTGCCAATCTTCCTCTTTTTGCTTATGTCATCTACTTTTTGAATTCTCAACTGCATGAACAGTAAAAAAGGAAAATGTTATGCATGAGTAAAGGTTAACTATATGCATAAATAGTCAGCCACCCTCGATTGGAGGGGAGATCCTCAGGATGGACCATCTGGAGACTTGAGAGCCCAGAAATCTTGCTGCTGCATGACAAATGTAGGAACCGCCACACGGTTAAGTTCCCCATTGGTGGGGGGCAGGTCACCTTGTATTATTTCCTTTTTCACTGCTAGGAGTTGATAAACAGCCCTCCTGGCCATGGATGCAGTTGGATGCCAGCGAAGATCTGCTGTCCTCATGCAGCCCCATGCAGCCATGGGCATGTTTGCAGTGACCAGAGTGGCCCCAAAGGGCCTAGATAGAGGTGAAGCGTTGCAGGATGCCCCAGAAGATCTCCTCCCTCCGGCGAGCATGAATAATTCTCGTCATTAAAGATAAATTTGTTTGGCTCTGCAATGCTTTAGAACCTTCCAGTTCCAGGCACAGTTCCAGGGTTAATGAACCAGGAAGGGGGCACTAGAGCCTTTCATCAGCTGATTCTTCAGCAGGAGGTAATTTAGTGCATCTTTGGATCCACACGGTGTTTCTCCAAGTGTGGGCCCCCCATCAACTTCAGAATTACCCTGATGGAAAATGCAGATTACTGGGCCCCACCCCACACCTGCTGAAATAGGAATTGGGGAGGGGGCTGCTGGGGAATACGCATTTTTACACACTTCCCTAAGGGTCTTGCTGCTCCTTCTCAGAGGGTCAGCAGGGGAGAGGCGACTAGGAAGGAGGATAGAAAGAAGGCAGAGTACCCAGGGGGAAACACGCAGTTCTGGGTCTCGTTCTCCTCTCTCTCTCTCTCTCTCACACATGTAAGCACCCACAGACACCAACTTGGTCAGCTCCCCAAGCTCAGCCGTCAGATCACGAAGGTCCCCTGGGGCTTTCTGGGTGGAACCGGGGTGGTGGTGTCCCCAGGCCTCGCCCTCTGTGTGCTCAGCAGTGGACCCACGTGCCTCTCCTCCTGGGAGCCCACGCCCACCCGTAAGCTCAGGTGCAGGCATTTGCTGGTGGTGAGACCACTGTGATGTGGCGCATTGTGGAATTCCGAGCAGGACCACGAGAACCCTCCCACCGACAGGGCTCTGCAAAGCCAACTCCACAGGTTCTAGCCTCTCGTTATTCTGGCTGCTGCTGCAGAAACACCTGATGCTTGTGTAGGAAGTCAGAGCAACGCTCCTTTGTGTGTGAAACGCGTTTATGTCTCTGCACAACTCTAAATGCTTCTCTCTCCTTATCATTACGTCGCATTTAGCATTATGTTTTTTTGTTTCATAAATAAGGCGTTGTCTGCTGAGTTATCTGTGGTTAAATTTACAGTCTCCCTCCCAGCACGGTGCTGATCAAGGAAACCAGACTGCTGACCTCAAATGGCCTCAAAAGGAAGGATCAGGAGAGCAAAGCTCATGAAACTCCTCTAGGAGAACAAACACCAAGGGGATACAGGAACAAAAGATAAAGAGCTGTGATGGGGAGCCCTACTGAATCACCAGCAGTGGGCTATCCAGCTCCAGGAATAGAACATACAAGTGACGATTCCAATTCAGGGACTAATTAGTCTGAAAATATCCTTAAAATATTCTAAGTTGGAGGAGTAACTCTCAACCTAATCAGCATTTAGGGATCAAGTAGTCTGACGAAGGAGTGAAGAGAAGGCAGGGCACCTCCTGCATTTATTTATGTCTGAGCCTGGAGAGCAATGCAGATAGTATATGACAAAGATCTGTCTCACGGCTTAGTCACATGTGAAACACACGCATGAGCAAACATAGAGTGCACACAAGGCCTACCCACCCAGGGCCACCTGAGGCCCCTTCGGGGTAAAGCCTAGATAAGCCACCGAGACTCACCATCCTCTTGGTGACCTCACGTGGTTGTGAGAGCCTCAAACCACTGACCTCAACCAGGGCCCTGGTGTTAGGCTTGGAGGCAGGGGGATCAGCCACTCCTTAAGGGTGTATGTTATTGCAAGTAGATCTTTCATCCAGAAACCAACTGAAATCCAGCCACGTGTCTGCCATGAGACGGTTCCACTTAGAAGCAGTAAATACATACTTATATAAACAAATAAATAAGAACTGGATGGAAGAAGGCAGGAAGCAAAAAGTCTTACCAGAAACTTGAACTTGCCCTGCACATCCTCCTCTGACCCCCATGTTTTCAATTATGCCAGACTTAATCTATAGTGATGCTAATGTGTTTGCATTGCTGGTTTTCATTCTAATTTTTTACAACTCACCGCAGGATAGCAAAGTCAAAAATGTACCATTCTGATCAACAGGACACATTTGCAGTGAATCCACACAGAAGCAATTAATTTCCTGGTGGTATTTTTACACTGGGGGCCTGATGCAGGTCCCCATTATACAAACAAAAACTCCAGACAGCTTCTGCTGCCTGATAAAAAATAAATCAGATTGCAGAGGACTGCCTGGCCTAGGACTGCTACAGGCTATGACTCGTAATGAGGCATCCCAACACTAATTATGAAGCTTATTAAAGAGAATTGTCCAACTTGTACTAAAGTGCACGCTGTAATCATGTTAGACGGCAGGCCTCTGGAACACGCGGCCGGCACTCACCTTGCTCAGCAGAGTGGACCACTCAGCAGTCTGGGCCACGTGGACCACACAGCCAGGTTGTGGATCCAATCACAGAAACAGCATGATTGTGTTTGGCAAATTGGTCAGGATAAATGCGATAGAGGGGCAGTTGAGAATAGCAACCTCGTGGTGATAATTCACACAGCAGAGCCTTCTCTCCCCACAAGCACCTGCCAGGGTGGGATCCATGAGACCCTCCAAAGCAAACATCGCCAGCACAGTATTTTATCGTGACACTCACTTGAATCTCCTCTAAGCTTGCAAAAGCAATATTTCAATGTACTCTTTCAGGAGGGTAGGGGGAAAAAAAGATTAATAAAGATGTTAGGAGGCTGAACTGCTGTGAGATTTGTTTAATTATTCCCCACAGGACTGCCCCAGCAATCTGCTGACATTTAGCCCCGACCTTGCAAATCCTCAGTAAATATTAATATATCAGCTCAAACAGGGACCGTTGTTTTATTGGTTCACGGAGCTCAGAGAGATTCGCCACAGCAGTGAAAAATAATGTGTAGAACTGAGGAAGACGGGCTGCTTTGATTTCACCTTCTGCTGCACACATGAGCTGGGAGCATCACAAAATGGCAATGCTCTTCCTTTGCCACAGCCGTAGAGTGACACTTCAGATGCCTTTGCTTCCCTTTGTACAGCTTGCTGGAATAATCCCAAAACCACAGTGGCAAGAGATGAGAAGGGAGAGAGAGGGGAGGCCAGGAGAGGAGAAATCACACTTTATTATCTGGAAGACTGGAAATTTTAATAATGCGGAAGGTCTGCCCTCCCATCTGATCCCAGTTGCAAGAACAGTGGGCCCAGGATGAGGGCTGGGCCTGGGCCTCCGCCTGCCACATCACCTCCTGCTGTCCTCCTTGACCCCCTCCACGCATTCCCCTGTGCATATCTGAGAATGGAAATGGCCCAAAGGAGAGTTTCCTAAAGGGGAAAAAAAATGATGGTTGCTTTTTAATTTTGCCCTCCGTGGGTTGATAGTGGTAGTATTTTTGGAGGTTTTATTTTCCTTGCCTCAGATTTAGATATCTATTAGTGACTCATCTTCTCATAAATATTCTGAAATTTCTAACGGCTGGATGTTTGCTGTGGGCCAAGGGGCCTCCGAAGTTCTCCGGTGTAAGAAGGGGGGCTGCAGGGCCACATTTGGCGTTCAGATGTACTGTGCCGAGGAGTTAATGCGTGATTAATTTTATTCATAAAAATGTTAATCACTTCATTGTGAGATCTTTTTAGCATTCAGTGCAGTGAGCCCCTTTTTAATTTCTCTTGCCCACCGTCTCGAAGATGTATTTAATATTTTCAGACATTGCGGCAGCTATCCCAGGACCTGGCAATTAAGCATACGTTTAAAATTCAATAACAAGCAAAGCTACAGCAGCGACAAACAGGCAAACAGGAAAAGACACAGAGGGAAGACACGCAGCGACTGCAAGTGACCAGCTCTGAGTGTTGCCGCGCGTCCGGGTGCCAGCTGTCTCCGCGACCTTCTCAGAGCACGGGAGCCCCTCCCCGGAGCGCCTTCGCTCAGACCGAAATACGCAGAGGAGAAAGGCGGCCAGTTCTTCCCCAGTCCAAAGGGCAGTCTGAAGTAGAAGGAATTAAGAATAAAAGCCCCTTGGTTCAGAAGATTTAAACTCAGTTATTCCCACCACTGCGCTCTGCCACCGCGCTCAGGACGCCGCGGCAGTGTGGTCCCCGGGGGCAGTGGGCCGATGGGGTCGGCGTCCGGAGGCACGGGACGAACTGGGTGCGCCGGCTTCCCCCAACCCCGCCCCCGGTGCAGCCCGGCCATTGTGTCCCCACATTCAGCTAGTGCGCTCCGGACGCTGGATAAATGGATTAGGGGATCAGACACCCGCGGCGTCTTCAGAAGCCAAATAGCAACGAGCAGAAAGGGCTGCCACTTGCGCCCCGCCCCAGGGGTAGGGGTCTGCTCCGCCTCTGCCCACTCCGGGTCCATTGCTCTCTCGCTGCTTTTCCTCCGTAGGGGCACCTGGTGAGGCGGGGCCTGGGGCAGGGATATCTGCGCTGACTCCAAGGCCCGTCCTGTGCGTGGACACCGTTCAGGTCACCAGGCCTGCGCGTCCGTGGGTCCCGCTGCCGGGGACGTGCGATGGAGAGGTCACCTAGGCGTGCGGCTCCATCCGGGTTCCTCTCCTGGGTTCCGGGCCGCCTCAATTCTCTGCTTTCTCATTTAGGACAATTCCAGAATTTTAGGCGGCTCCAGGGGCCTCCGCTGCCTGAGCAGCATGATGACTTTCCTGGGAGGTGGGCCTCTTCCTCCGTTGAAAACGAATGTTAAAATATGACTGCATCGGTATAAAGATGAATTTATTGATATATATTAACACATTTTCTTTGACCTAAAAGTTACTTTGTTCTAATTTGAAAAGAAATTAAAACACTTTCATGGGCCTCTAAAAGTATTGTGGGCCCCAGGCCTTGGGCTGGCTGCGCTGACAGGTCAGTCAGCCCCCTCTGTCCCCCTCTGTGCTGGCCCTGAGAGGCCCCATTTTCAGAAGTCCTCATGGGGAGGGGGCAGGCGATCTGTATCCAGCTTAGGTAGCTGGGGCACAAAGGCCGCCAGCCGTCCCCAGGAGATGACCTTCCAGGGCCTTTCAGCTCCGAGCTATAATTAGAGACGCCAGCTCGGTGGGGGCGGGCGCTGGAGGACACCTGCAAGCTGCAGGGCTTTTGCTGGACCATTCATCCCACCCCCAGGGTGGGCTGCTATAGCCCAGGAAATGTTTCCAGGGGGCCTGGCTTCCTCCACAAGGGCTCAGAGGACCCCTCAGGCCGTTGGGCGCTGCCACCACCCCCAGAGCACACCCCCTCTACGTCCTAGCTAGGCCACCCACCCTGGATTTCTATTCCGGGAACACACCCCCCCCCCCACTTGCCCTCCTCACCTGGAGCCACCACCTGCAGTCCAGGCCAGCAAGATGTAGCAGGCCTCTCGCCCAGGACGCTTCCTGGGGCCTGGCAATACGTGGGGCCACAAGGTACTTTCAGTGCCAGGTACCCCCAAAGCTTCCCCTCTTGGGTCCTGGGAGGCCTGAGAGCCGGGCTTACTCATGTTACAGGGCTTGGTCCTATGATGTGGTCCATGCAGCACCGGCGGTGGGCAGAGACCACTGGAGGCTGGTCTGGCCTTCCCAGTCCCTACCTTCTTGCATACCAAACTTACAAGGAGCCAACCCCAGCTTCCCCACTCAGCAACCCTCCCTAGGCTTGGCTTCTTTCCCTCTTTTCCGACCTCCAACTTGGGTGTCCTAGGGTCAAAACCCCATTCCCACTGGCAAACTGGGCCCTATCACTTTTGGGAGAGCTTTCTGGGCTCCAATCTCCCCAAATCAGTGTCCGGAGGTCCTCAGTCTCCATCCGGCAGCCCCAGCCCCACCCCGACCTTGCCTCGGGGCAGCCAAGCAGCCTCAGGCCTGCTTGTGCCATCCAGAAGACTGGGGAGGACTGGAAGAGAGTCCCCCAGCTCAGGAGAGGGGTTTGGCAGAGGGGCCAGGGCCTTTGAGCCCTCCACGTTGGGTCCGAGGGCATGCTTGTCCTAGGGCACCCAGGCGCCACAGCCCACCCTGCCCTCTTTCTCCTTCTCCCTCCCTCCCTCCCTCCCTTTCCTGCTTCCTCCTCTCTGGCAGAATCCCATCTACAAGGACAACTGAAACTTTATAGGGCATGATTCATCGGGTGGCGCGCCCCTCTGAGCCACAGTGAGTATTACATTAATCAGTGTCAAACCGCTAAAACCGAGATATGAATATGAATTCTCCATACTGCAAGAGAGATAAATGTGCTGGTGAATATAATTGATCGGAGGAGGGAGGGAAGGATGGTGGGGGCAGAGATTTCAGAGACTCCAGCAGTTCAACGACTAGGGTGGGGCCTGTGCCCACTCCCCAAGCCCTCATGCCAGGAATGGGGGGGCTGGTCTAGAAAGGCCATGCCTCCAACTATCTCCCTGTTACCTTGGTGCCGGCCTGGGCTGCAACAGAGAGAGGAGTCTCGGCACCAATTCCTTACCCTTCGCCCGAAAAAGACTCAATAGAGACAGAATCCTCTGTCCTTTCTATAGGGAACCTCTTCCCTGCAGAGCAGGGGGCACCAAGGTTAAAACATTAATTCTGTGGACATCCCTCATCCCTACCCTTTTTCAAGTTCAGTCTCTTCCCTGCCGGTTACTGAACTACTGTCGCCCCCTGAAACTGTTGCTGGGCAGGGATGTGGCGGGAGAGCACCTTGGCACATGCAGAAAGTTCCAGAGAACTTCTACATTGGCTTTAGAGGAAAAGGGAGGTTTCTCTGCTGACTCCCAGATATTTCAGGATCTGAACCACTGTGCACATCAGGCGCTCCCCGAGGGCGCTGCACACCCCTGCGTGTGCACACACGTAGGTGACTGTGCTGGTTGGGAAAGATGTAAAAAACAGCGCACAAAGAACAAAAATGCTTTTCAACGCTTGATTAAAAATTCATTTCTGGTTTTTCACTTAAGAAAAATAACTCTGAGGCTGGTGATCTGATTTCTTTGCATGGAAAACTTTGGTTCCCAGAAGGGGGCACAGAGGAACCTTCACGACTCTGGAACCCCGCTGGTGAGTGTGTGATGATCCAGCCACCTGGGCACAGCCTCTAGGGGTCCCCAATGTATTGAATAGAAAAAAAAGAATGGAAATATGGGATGTGCAAGGAGTGACGCCTGCCTGGACCATCCGATTTGATTCTGGGAAATAAAGGAGCACAGAGGCAGGCCAGGGGCAGGGGACTCTACTGCCCGCCCCAATTCCACCTGCTGCTCCCAGCAGGCACCCAGAGGGGGCTCCCTGCACATTCTGGATGCCAGAGCAGCGTGTCTGTGGGCCAAAAACCTGATTCCTTATCAGAGGAGCAGGACACCACTGGGCAAAGCTCTGCAGATGAGTGCCCTCGCCAAAGACACAGGGTCCATCTTGCCCCAGAGGTCAGGGTGAGCAGTGAGGCTCCATCCCCAGGGCTGTGGTGACCCCTGAAGCCCTAGTGTGGAGGACCAACGAGGAAGTCCTCTCTGAATTCGCTAGCCCCACCCGGGACCATGAAAACGCCAGAGAGGAGCCTGGCACCCACTCCTTCCCCCTAAATGGCTACTCAGGAGACCCAGCACCGCGTCCTCCAAGTTCAAACAAGTGGGTGGTACCCAAGAACACAGAGAAAGCTTCACCACCATAAATCGAGGCTCATGCCCGCGGCATCCCGAAGGCTCAGCACCCCCAGATTTTGCGCCACGCCCCTGGAGCGAGATCTGTGCCGCCTTCAGGACCCCATTCCTCTTTCGGCCCATAGAGGGCGCCTCCAGCACGTCCATTCGGACTGGAAGCGGCTCCACCGCGGCCCCAGCCCGCCCGGCGGCTGGCCCTGCGCTCAGCTCCGCGGCCCCGCTCCTTCCGCGGTCCCACCGCGCCCCCCGCCCCGTGCCTTCTGTTTACGCGTGCCCTCCGCCGCACCCTTCCCGCCGCTTTTCCCCCAGCCTCGGGGAGGGGAGTCTCTCCTCTAAACAGACCGACAAGGGGGTGGTGGCTGGGGAAGGACTTGGCGCCCCGCCCGGAGAGAGGTAGAGAGCTTTCGTCCTCAGCGAGAGTTGCCCCCTTTCCCCGCCACAGAGCAGCCCGGAAGCAAAGACAGCCGCACACCCCTCGCCCACACCAGCAGCCTCGGGTCCACGGGTCGCTAAAGGGCTCGAGGGGACTGTCAGGCCCAGGTAAGGGGTGGGGGCGTGGCAGAGGTCCGGTCCCGCTTCGGGGACACGGCCGCCTCCCCACTGGGCAGGTTCCCGCGCAGCAGCCCACGTCCTCACTGCCAGTTTTGGAAAGGTTTGCTGTCTCAGTTTTCACGAATTCAACATAAAGTCGTCGGCGCCCTTCTGGAAGTGCAGGCTGTTGCGGCGCGTCCGGCTCCGAGTGCCCCCGCCGCCCGCAGACCCCAACGCCGCGATTCCCGCGGCCCCTGGGCCGTTGCCCACGGGCGCGCACCCGAGGCAGGCGCCGTCCGCTTGTTTCCTGCCCTCGCTATCAGCTGCCTCCCAGGCCCAGCCGCGGCCATCCAGGGGTTTATTTGCTCCCGGGCTCACTCGGTGTGCCCAGTGCAGGGCGCGTGAGTTTAAAGGAGACCCTGGGCGACCAAAACTCCCCCCCCTCTCTGTCACCCCACAGGGCTACCGCAGCACCCTGGCTCTCACGCACAGACAACTCCCGCGCTGCATCCACAAAACAGTTTAAAAGAGCTTTCCAATTTCTCCACATTTGATTTAACCAAATAACTAAAAAATACATTCAAAGCAAAATTTCATACTCCATTATGTCCTCATTCTACCCACGAAACGCCCCGACGCCGAGATGCACTGTTGAGACTAGTTATAAATTGATTTCAAATCCGAAGTTCTCCTTTGGAGACACAACTAGAAATTCTTTTCATTTTTTTCCCATTGTTGCCCACTTTAAGGAATCGTTTTATAAACTGCCGAAAATAGAACTCATTTTTGAATTTTGATTTTTTTGAACTCATTTTTCCTAAGAAAGGCGTGTCCCAGATAAATGCATAAGAGTTGGAAAGAATTAAAACGCTAACAAGAAACTGCCCTCCTGGTAACATTAACAAATTCAGCAACAACCAAAAGACTGAGAAACACTGGCCTCCTGGGTGGAGGAGCCTCTGTCCCCAAGCCACAGGCACTTGGGCCCATCCAGGATCCCAGGATTCAGGACACCCCAGCGGACGCCCAGCCACACACAGCAGCAAGAGCAGTGGGCATCATTTCATTTAGTTTATTAGACAAAAATATATGATTTAGACAAGTTCGCTGACGCGCTATTTACAATCTGAAATCACTCTATATACAGAAAGAAAAAAAAAAAGACACAAGCACGTGGGGGCATTTACCGAACCGATAATCCACCGGACTACGGTGACAGCAACCCGAGCTGAGCCGCGGGCTGAGGCCAGGCTGCCAGGACGCGAGCTCAGCCGGGACGAGCCCCTTTCTGCAGAAAGCGATGGATGGGAGTCGTTGACGTCGTTGCCATATTTGTCCTTTACACCAGTCTAAAATATTTGTCTTATTCTCCCTCATCCCCTCCCTCCCGAACTCCTCCCCCCTCCCCCCGCAAAAGTAAAAGATGACCCTGGATCAGGCGGACGAGAGGGCTGCTAGGATCCGCGGCGTTCCCTCCTGCGGGGCCAGGGAGCTGCAGGAGAAACAGGGAGACAAGGCACAAGCAGTGTCAGTGGAGGGACGCTGGGACCCGGCGTCGCCAGCTCTGCCGGCCAAGCTCCCGAGGGGCGGGGTCGCCTGCCCCGCGCAGCTCCCGGCTCCGGAGAAACCCGGCGGACTCGGCACAGGGCTGGTGGTTAGCGTCCCTTCAACACTGACTGCGCGACCCCACCGCCGCCCGGCCCTGCTCAGCCTCGGGCCCCGAAAATCCACCCCCACCACCACCCAGTGATAAAAGCAAATGGCACTCACTTGTCGCGCACAGGCTGGAAGGGCGACTTTAACTGCTGTGCCGGCGAGTCCGGCCTGGGGACGAGGTCTCTCTCTGCGAGGAAGGGGAAGAGGCAGAGCATTAGGACTGGGAGACAGGCGAGGGAGGGGCGCAGAGGTAGCAGGCCTCCTCTCCACCCCACTCCACTCCCTCCGGTCACTAGGTCAGGGTCTCCAAGAGAAACATCCCCCCTTTCCGGGGGCTGGCCACGGGTAAAGCAGAGCTCTCCCAGGAGAACCCTAGGGGCTTGGCCTCGCTCCCTGAATTCAGGTAGGAACTACCATCGAGCCCTCGGGCTCTGCGACCACTGCATTTCACCCTCCCAAGCCGGTGTCCTCCCCACCCGACGCTGCGCCAGGCCCGAGCTCCGGATTCTTGGCGCAGGACAGAAGTCCCTGGGCGCGGTACCTGGGAGGGCGGGGCTGCTGCGGGCCGAGGCCTTGTCTCCGTGGAGCACCGCCGCGGCAACGGCGACCGGCGGCTGCGGTGGCGGAGGCGCGGGCAGGTGCGGGCCGTGGGGCGCGGCATGGGGAGCGCTGACGCCCAGGAAGGAGCGCATGTTGAGCAGCGAGCCCTGCGCGAGGAAAGCGCCGTTGGTCCAGTTGGAAAACTTGCCGATGTGGCAGGTGTACAGTCCGTGGCTGGGCAGGAAGGCGGGGTGTTGCAGCGGCGCGCCCGCCGGGGACCCGTGCGCGCCCTGATGGCCGGCGGGCGGCGGCGGCGAGGCCTTGGGCGCGCCGTCGGGGCTCGTGGCCGTCTCGGCCAGTGACCAGATCTTGGGCTTGCTGTGCGGCGCGCCCTGCAGGCCGCCCGCCGTGGCGCCAGGACTCAGCAAACGCGTACTGCCGGGCTCCGGGACCTCCTTGGCCAGGCCCAGGGGCGAGTCTTCGGGCTTGAGCGCGTCGGCGGCCGCCAGCAGTGAGCCTTGGTCCCGGGCGAGGGCGGCGGGCCCGGCGGGCGCTCGCGGCGCCTCGGCCTTGTCTTCGTCGTCCTCGTTGCTCTGGTCGCCGTCGTGCTCGTCGATCTTGTCGATGTCAATGCTCTCCAGATCGATCTCCTCGTCGTCCTCTGTCTTCTCGGGGTCGCCCTCGGTGTCGCTTCCGAAGAGGGCGCCGTCGTCCTGGTCTTTGCTGCGCGCCCCCCACGTCACCTTGTTCTCCTTCTTGAGGCGCCGGCGCGCGTTGGCGAACCAGGTGGAGACCTGCGTGAGGGTCATCTTGGTAATGATGGCCAGCATGATCTTCTCGCCCTTGGTGGGGTAGGGGTTCTTGCGGTGCTCGTTAAGCCAGGCCTTGAGCGTGCTCGTGCTCTCGCGCGTGGCGTTCTTGGGCCGCCCGGGATCGCCGTACTGGAACTGGCCGTAGGGGTAGTAGGCCGGCGCCGTGTGGGCTGCGAAGGTGGCAGGGTGCACTCCGGGGTTGTCCTTAAGTTCATACTGTGAGCCCTGCAGCCACACGGCCCAGTGAAGTAGGAGAGCGAGAGTAGGGGTAGAGAAAGAGACAGAGAGAGAAAGAGAGACAGAGAGATGAGTCCCCAAAACTGGGAAAGTCGAGGGGCAGCCGCTCCTGCTCGCTTGAGAGGAGAAAGGCCCCCAGTGCACCACCCGGGGAGAAGCGGGGTGGGGCGGGGGAGGGTCAGAACTTCGAGCCACCTCCACCAACTGTGCTTCCACCGATCACGGAGAGCTTTTCTGTTACTCAAGAAAAGTCCCAGAATCCGTACATCCCTAGAAGACCACAGCGGGAGCCATGGCCCCCTAGAATTTCCCTAGGCCGTCCTCAGTCCTCCTACCCCCACCACCCACAACAACTCTAGAAGCCCGGATTTCCAGGTTTATCTCACACTAGCTAGAGGGGAAAGCCTTTTAACTAGGCTGATAAAACAGTTTCCCCAAATGTAAAGAACCAAGAGCCCACACCCCCTCCCTTCGACCCTGAGGGGGGTCAAACAAAATAAACCATTCTGGGTTTTCTCCGGCCCAAATCCGCCAGCAATTTAAAACGAAAGCACACTCCTTTTAGCTACCAAATTAATCAGCATATAATGGCTCACCCACAGCTAAAGGTCTACAGTGGTGACAGGTAATTTAAAATTTTAATCCTGGCCATCATTGCAACAATAAGGAAAACACCATTTTTTTTTTTAATACAAAAGGAGGGTTTATCCAGTAAAATATTAACGCGCGAGCCCAGAGCAGCTGGCAGCGAGGAGCGGAACCGGTTTCCTAGGCCTCTTCTTGGTTACTTTATCTCTTAAGTTTGACTTTGATCTGGAGCGAGCAAGCACAGTTTGCAGGCATTTAGAGGCCCTGATTTATTTGCAATCAATATTCTTTTTATCATCGGTAGTAAAACACAGCAAGTCAAATTATCGCATCAAGTTTTTTGGTAAATAACATTTTATCTCTCTAACAACCTCATTAGGCCTCATTATTACCATAAATTGCCCAGATAGACAGTCACTCACAATTTTATCTTTTGACTTCCAAATTGCCAATCATAAGAGCTTGGAAACCTTAGGGCAAGAATCTGAGTTTGGGTTTAGGCTTACTTTCCAGAAGCTGGCAGGAAATCACAAGGAAACACACACAGCTTTTGGGGAGATTAATATACTGTACAGTTTAGCAAAAAATCAAGCATCTCCCTTCCCTACCGCACTACAATGGGGGCAGATCCCGACCGTGTAGCTCCCTCCCTTGCCCACAAACACAGCAGGCTTCCCCAATGGCACACATATGTATTCACAATTTCTGTAAAAATTTACAATCCTCCGTGTAAAAATTGTCAAGTTGTGATAGCAGAGGGGGACTCCAGACTCTGAGAAAGTTGTAAAGAGCAGATTTCTTTGACTAGTTAGTTCGGTGGTAGAGGCCACAGAGAAAAGCTTTTCCTGGCCAGATTTCGTTTTGCAAAATGTGCTTTGCACTTTTCTAATTATTTTGGTTGTAATTGCAAGGAAGACATTTCGTCCTCGTCTCTGCTGGGAATTCTTTTTGAAAGGATACCTTGTAAATCTCTCATCGCTTCCTCGGCATCCCGGCCGCGGGAACAAAATGGGAGCTGATCTTTTTCGACAGCCAGCGATCTGAAAGGCAGCTGGGGCCGCTTTCAAAAAAATAGGCTTTCTTTTCAAAACTACAAGAAAAGTTACAGGAAAACGCACTGGCCGCTTTGCTCGTGTACAGATGGTCGGTATTTATTTCGTGTCTCTTCTTCGGGGAGCGGGGAGACTTGTGGGGGTGCCTGCAAATTTCGTTATCCCGCAGGCAGAGCGCAGGAGGGGGCTGCCTCCCCGACCCCCCGCGCCCGTCGCGCAATTCATCAGCAGCACCAAGTTGAAGCCCGACCTTGCCATCAGACCAAGGAAAATAGATCCTTTGGACCGAAAGACTGGTCGATGCCCCGCGGAGAATTAAATTTGCAGCCCCCCCCATCTGACACCCACTGGGACGGGAGACTGAGAGGACACCATTTATTTTAAGCCCAGGGACACTGTTTTCCTTAATCCTCCATTATGTAACGTGGGAAGAAAAGTGCTTTTCTTTCGGTGCAAATGAAATGAAAACTTTGGTAACTTGAAAAAGTCAAAGCAAACACCGTTTCAGACGCCAAAAATTATTTCGACTTAATTTTTTTTAATCTCAAATATGCATACACGCCATTAAGAGACCCCTCTGGCCCGTCCGATCTCCATTGTTAGGTTTATTTTGACCGACTCGACTAGGCTTTCAAGGCTTTCCTCTGGCAAACTCGGATACAACTATCTGGGCTCTACCAAAGAGGGAGAAAACCGAGGCTCCCTGGCCCAGCCCAAAAGCTGAAGAGGTCGCACGAGCGGGGCCCGCAGGCCGGGGACGGGAGTCCTGGTCCACTGGGGCGAGCTGCCTGAACACCGCCCGCCTGTCTGTCGCCTCGACCGAGCCGGAGGCGCAGGGCGAATTTGGCCCCGACCTCCAGCGCGGGCCGCGCGCCTCGGGCCTGCTCCTACGGCCTCCCGACTCCCGCCGAGACCCCCTACGCAGCCGGGCCTCCCGCCTCTCCGGGCCGAGATAGCGAGGCGTTAACGGCCGGCCTCTCCGCGCTGCTGTGGCCCCCGCCGCCTCAAACCCGCCGGCAGGGCCGCTCGCGCTCCTCACCCCGCCAGCTCCGCCCGCTCGCTCTCCCGGCAGCGCCCCGCGCCGCCCTGGCCACCCTTGCCCAGGGCGCCGGGCCGGGGAAAGAGGCCGCCCGAGGCGAGGAGGGCGCGGAGCGGGCCGGGCGCACTCACCATCTGCGAGAAGAGGCTGAGGTCGGCGGCGTAGGGCAGGAAGGCGCTGTAGTTGGGCGCGCCCGCATACGGTCCGGCCGCCGCGTACATGCCCAGGACCGAGGTGACGGCGGCCGCGCCCGCGCCCGCGCCCAGCTCCGCCGCCCCGGGGCGGCCCGACGAGGCGGCGGCCGCGGCGGCCGCTGCCGCGGCCAGCACTCCCGGGCGCTCACCGCCGTAGGCGCCGGGCCCCGCGGCGCTCAGGTACTGCGGGTAGCCCAGCTGCGGGAAGGACATGTCCGCGGACTCGGCGGCGGCGGCGGCGGGCAAGTATTAAAGAGGCGGCGGAGGGAGGCGGAGGCGGTGGTGGGGGAGGCGCAGGGAGGGGAGCGGGCGGCGGGCCGGGCGCGCTCGGGCCGGCCCGGAGGTGGGGGCCAGTGGCTGCTCCTCGGCCCGGTGCTCACTGGCGCCCGGCTCCCAGCTGCGCCCGGATCCGCGATCGCGCGCCGACTGCGGCGGCCGCCCTCCGCTCGGCGGCGGGGCTTTCAGACACAATTTGAAGTTGATGCTTTGATTGGCATCCCCTTGAGCGCTGGCCCCGCCCCCGGCTCCCCTCCCGCCCCCTCCCTGCCTCCCGCCCGCCCTCGCTGGCCGCTCCCGCCCCTCCCGGCGAGCACGTGGTGCCCCGCGCCGGTCGGGCCACCTCCGCCCGCGGTGGGAGCGCGAGCGGCCGGGCGGCGGGTGCGGGCCCGGCGGCCGCAGGCTTCTTTCCGACCGGCCCCCGCGGCTGTCTGACAACCTGTCGACGCCGGTTTACAGCTGTCGGACACCGGAGTCTGCTGTTTCGCAGCCGAGGTGTGTCTGCTCTTTCACAAAAACATCTTGGCGCCTGCTTTTCCACCGTTGGGGCGGCGGAGAAGGGGCTGGCCCGGGCGCGGTGACAGCCGGCGGAGAGCGGCCTCTCCTCTGAGGCCGGAGCTGCCTTTGCCTCCACCGGACATCTTTGGCAGAAGTGCACCCCGGCGCCCTCGGTGCGCCACTAAGCCGCCATGGCGTGACACCCCGACGCGGGCCTGGCGTCCCCGAGGCCTCCACTAGGTATTAACAGGTCATCTGGCAGTGACCGGCCTCGCTGCACTTGGAGAAGCGGGAAGCGGCTGAGCTACGCAGGCTTTTCCAATTGTGAAAACTTTGGGAAAGGCCAACCCCAGCTGAGAAGCAGCGTGCTGGGAAGAAACAGATGCAGTCGACAGTGGCGGGTTCTCGGGGGGTGGGGGAAGCTTTTCTTGGCGGAGGAAACAGCGTTGCAGCGGGAGAGAAACATCCCGCCCTGGCCCCGGCGTTGGGAGAAGCCAGCGTGGCCTGGACGCCCCGCGTTGGTTCATTAGGTGTGCAGATGGAGGAAGTAAACTTGTGTGGAGCGCGCCGGCCCGAGGCAGCGCCGCAACAAGGCCCGGGGCCGGGCATCCCGCTTCTCCCATCCTCTCCCCTCTCCATCCTCGCCCGGCCGGAAGAGCGAGCGGACGCAGCCGGGCGCGGCGCGCTCGGGGCTGACTCCGGGTCGCCAGGGGCCTGGCCGCTCCAGGGCGCAGACGCCGGGTGCACGATCCTCCTCGCCTCCCTGTGCCAGAGACAGCTCAGGCAGGCCGCTTCTGCGCTGCGCTTGCCGGTTTGGTCCCGGCGGCTCAGGTGGGGAGCGCGCTGAGGGTACCCGCTCGGGCTCCTGGGGCCACTTTGCGCCCCATCTCCTACCGGAAGCCAGAGCGCGGCGCGCACTCCCTGCTGCCGCGTTCCGGCACTCTGGGCCCCGCTAGAATTTTATCCACCGATTGTGGCGTGGGCCTCAGTTTGGGCCCGTCCCGGGCCGCAGGATTGAGGCAGACCTTTGGGTCCAGTCCCCACTCGTACCCTGGACACCGACCGTGCCCCAACCCCGAGTTCCCCCTCCAGTTATCCGGACAATCTGGAGGCCCGAGGACTCCGGCAGCTTCAGGAAGGCTCCCCGTTTCCCCATTTTTGGGCCTGAGGACAGACACGGAGCCACTGCCTATAATTAGCAACAATAACGACCATAACAGTAATTACTAATTACCGGCTCCGTAATCAGGCTTTAATTTCTCTGCTCAGAGTCAGGTTTTCTTCCTGTTCATGCTGTCCTCCCTCTTCCTCACCCCTGCCCATTCCGTCAGCCAGCCCCTGCTAACTCCAGAAATCCCCGGCAAGCCTGGGTTCGCTCCCTGCTTTGACAGATTCTGGGGGCCGGAGACGGGCCCTCGGCACTCTCACTCCCGGGAAGTCCCTAACCACAGCTTCCTCCTGCTCCCCAGACCACCACCACCTGGCACCCCCAACCCCCTCTCCCCTACACCCAAAATGAACCAATGGGCCAGCCTCCCCACTGTCCTGTTTAGCAAACTCCAGTGTCACATTTCCTGGTGACAGGTAAATACAGGGGAGATAAGCTCTCTTGTGTGACCTGGAGAGAGGCGGAATGTAACCCCAGAGAAACTTGGTGTCAGGATCAGGCACATGCACTGATGGCCTCCCTGCCTGCAACAGCCCACCTGGACTTCTTCACACTGTAGCTATCAGAACCTGGGTGGGGGAGGGGGGGGATAGGGGCAGCAGGCTTGGTCCTGATTCTCAACCAGCCCAGCAATGAGACCCCACAGCGCCCTGCCTGTATCACTTACATTCAGATCATAAAATAATTGTAGGTTCCAGAAGACACCAAGGAGGTGAGTGGGAAGGGCCTGCCTGGAAAGGTGCCTGAGGATCAGGCAGTTATGGGGGACTGACACAAGAAAGGTCTGCGGACTTGCCCCCAGGGATCCCTGGAAAGCTGCGGAGCAGCGACTGTGGCCATCCTCTGCCCAGGATGGGATCCTAGTGGAGCCTGACAGACTCCTAGCTCATCCCCTCCCTTTCTCCTTGGCCCTTTACCCAAAAACTTGTACACAGAAGACTAGGAAGCAAAGTGGACAAAATAAGAAGAAAGAAAACTGCCTCCAGAGCATCCCACTGGAGAGGGGGAAGGACAGAGAAGGATCCAGAACTTCGTGCTCAGCGTGGCTATGGAGAGTGTCCTCCTCCCAGCCCTCTACTCATGTTTAGCATCAAGTGGTTAAGTATTAAGTACGGCTGAGGAAGACACGAGGTGCCTGAGCCAGGAGACGCTCTGCTCCTGGGACATTGGGACTGACTTGGATGTCCCCTTAACACGGGTCCAGAACTTTCCCCAAAGAGGCCAGACCAGTTCACTAGCTCAGCCCTTCTGGGGCCCGGGACTGTCCCTCTGGTGGCAAGTAGGAGGGACTAGCTGGGTCCTGCGTGGCCCCCGGGCACCGGTGGGGGACGGGCTGTGGGTCTCCACCGGCTCCACCGTCGAAAACCGACGGCCCCACCTGCTGCCCTGGATCCGCAAGCCGAGAGACACCGAGAGACACCCTCAGCCACCGTCCCTGCCTCCGAGGGGGTGGCTCAGGCGGGACCGACCACCGGTCTAGAGGCCACGCCTGGCCAGAGTGGTCCCCCTCCCTGTTACCGCCCAGGCGTCGCGGAGACCTGCAAAGCCAGACCTAGGGGTCGCTGCGCGGCGGAATCGCAGCTCCGCTTGGTTGGCGTCCTGGCTCGGGTCTGGGAGCCCCGGTGTTCCGTAAGGACCCCCACTCATGGACCCGCAGCACTTGGCCCTGGTCGCCGGCGCGACACCGAGGAGCTCAGGCCGGCAGTTGGCAGAGACCCTATGGCTGGAAAGCCCGGGCCCTCGGCGCGCCCCGGCTAGGGCGCGGGCCTCTGGGTGCACCCGTGGGTGTGCAGGGCGCATGTGTGTGAACGTGGCTCCGGGGACGGGACTGTGGTGGGGAGGGAGAAAGGCCCCTAGGCCGCGCTGTGTGTTGGGGGGGCGGGGGACGTGTGAACAGGGCGCATTTGAAACAAGTTGACTTTTAAAACAGGTTTCCAGGCCTGACGGAAAGTTTACTTGCCCGTAAGCATTGGGCGGGGGTGGAGGTGGGGGCTTAGTTTTGTAAATAGGAAGGAATTGCTATCATCGCTCTAAAAAGGATCAAGTGTAGTTCCTTCTCTCCTCAGCCCCTGAGTAACCGTTAGTCCCCGCTCCCCTCCCTACCCCACCCCGGGACATATTTATATAAGGATGAGATTAAACAAACCAAACACCACGCTCATTTACAATTTTACTTCTTCTAAAATAATTCACTGATTTTGAAGCCTGGCTGACTTAGGTCTCTGAAGAAGAGGAGGAAGCTCACGGGGGAACCGCGCACTCTCTGGAGCCGTCATGGGGACCTGCCTTTGGCGCCGAGGACCGGGGCGACGCAGACCCGCCTGGGGATGCAGCGGGCGGCGCGAGGCCTCGTGGCCTGCCTTTCAAAATGGCCATCCTTTGCTATGCAGATGGCGGGGCTGCTCGGTGGCGGGACTGGGAGGCCTGACCTGGCCCGCGCTCGCTCCCCGACCGGGGCCAGGGCCTCCTGCCCGACGCGTGCTCCCTGATTTATGAGTCTTGTTAAATACTCATTAGGACTTTGCACCTTTCCCCAGTAGGACCTGGGACATTAGGACTTTGCACCTTTCTCCAGTAGGCCCCCTCGGCGACAGCGAGGCGAGTATCATACAGTGCCCAGAGGCCGACACCCGCGCGGGAGCGCGCAGCTGTAACGTGGGCGTCCGTGGGCGCCAGGCCAGGGACCAGGTGGGACCGGCTGCGGCGATCCCGCGGCCCTCTCGGCCCCGACCCCTGGGTGCCCCGTCTTCCCTCTTCTGCAACGCAAGTCCGGGCCCACGCGGGGGGGCCGGGGACTCCGCTGGTGCCTCCGGCCTAGAGTAGTGCCCAGTGAGCGCCCTGAGAGCACGGGACTGCGGGGACCCGGCAGCGAGACCGGCACACCTTGGCGGAAGGAACCGAGTGGGGCCGGCCGCGGAGGAGACACCGAGAGACTCGAAGAGAACCCGGGGAGGAAAAGGCCAGAAGCGAGGGACGCGGGCTGTCAGATGCTCAGGGCAGTGCCTGCACGGCTGGCAATGAAGAGGGAGTGCCTGGATGGAGTGGGACTTGGCTCCCGGAACGCGGAACGCGGGGGGCGGGCTGTGTGCGGCCATGCAACCAGAGCCTTCAGAACCGGCCTGCGTTTCCCACCATCACAGGGTCGAGAAGTGGACCTCAGTGGCCAGGCCTGGAGTGCCGCGATGTGGCCGTCCGGTCTCCGGGTGTCGGAGAAAATGAATTGCATGCGTGTGCACACACGTAAATATTTTATAAACCTCCCTTAATTAACCAGATCATTTCCATTATGCCTCCAATATGATCAACAGCAACGTTGTGAGGGTTTTCAGGGTTTATAATTTGATGTCACTAGACGGTTGGTTGCTCGGGGGCAGAGGTACAATCGCCGCGCCAGCTGCACTTGTATTTATTTGTTTTTCCACTGTGTTCTGTAGGGTTCCATTATGCAGTTTTTAATTAGTTTGTGTTTGTCTTTCACCCGTCCCAAATCAATGCCATCCCGGAGCAAGGCGATGTAAATTCTGGCAGTACAGGTGTAGCTGCCTGCTCCGGAACACTGGGAAACGCGTGTCTGACAAATACAAGCGGGGCTGCCACGAAGCCGACTGTCAGCTCTCCGCAGCAGAGAGGCGCAGATCAAAGCCAGCGGGGACTTCCGTGCCCCCTGAGCGCCATCGCGGCTGCGGCTCCTAAAGCCTTTAGAGGCAGCCCGGCCGAGGATGGCCAGGGGACACAGTGACTTTTAATTTTGCTCGAGTCTGTGGTCCTTGGGCCAGCGCTGGGCTCTCCGGCGCCCTGGGCTTGGGGCCTAGCGGACGCGGGGTGACACTGCGCGAGGCTGGCGCCCGGACGCCTGGTTGTGCGCGGGTGCCCAGAACCTAACTCCTGAGAAAGAAGATCCTGACTTCCTGCCGGGTTCCACAAAGTCTTGCAGTAGAACTCGGAGCAGACAGCCCGAACATTCGGAATCTCCAGACTTGAGAACACCCTCCCCAGGTGGTGTTGGCTGTCTCTTCCTTCTTGAAATGACCTCTGTGGAGTGCCTGTAAATCTATCCTTCCAGCCACCAGGGAATTCTTTTAAAGCTTTCTTTTTTTGTCAGGAATAAGAGAGTGTTCATCTTTAACTAGACCACATAGAAATTATGATTCAACAGCAGTGGGTATTTAATTAGAGTAATCTCACTTGAATTTAATTACCTAATGAATTATTTGTTTAAAAGGTAGAATGATTTGTTTGCAGAGTACAGTGCAGACCTCTGATAAGAACTTCTGTTATAAGGACATTACAGTTTAAAAGCAGTCATGTATTAAGGTTTACATTTTAACTCTTTGAGTCTGTTACTGTTATGTACTACTGAAACAGAAACTGGATCACTGGAAGGACATGGGCAAGGCAGCAGCATCGTTCTAGCCTGGCAGAGGTTCTATTCTGTTATGTGCACACGTCCCTTTGGAAATTAATATACTTTAACTTTTTGTCACATAGGTCTATCTTTAAACTTACTTCATTTTGCTTTCAGTAACAGGTTTTTTTTCCCCCCCTAGTGCAAGATGACAGCTATCTACTACAGGACTCATTTTATGATTTGTATTTGCAGTGAAGTGGTGCATCCTTCAGAAAAACTCCAGCCCAGCCCCTCTGGGTCCCTGAGGCATCCACTCCAGCAGCAGGAAGACTTTCCAGGGTGCCATCAGCCTTTATGGGAATGAAAGCTACCACAGCCCAGACTTTGAGCTTAACCCTTAATTCTTAAACTATGAAAGAATTTCATTTCGTCTTGCTTTCCAAAAGCAAGAGCAAATAATTCCAACCCATACCATCCTCTCTGAAACGCTCTGAAGTTGACTTGTCTCTAGGTAATACTGACAATTGGCACAGCTAATGCAAAGTTCATCCCGGGCTCATTAAGGGAGGAGTAGGCTGCTGGAAATCTAACACGATTTCTGTATTTTCTGTGGTCAAGTTGCTGCAGAAGCAGACTGCCTCATTTTCTCCTCTATCCTGTGCGATAGACAGAATTTTCTATCCCCGCGTGATGGAATTTCAGCAGAGAAATGCATGTATGGGGTAGGGGAGGAGGCAGAGGGTGTTTTGCCCTCTCACTGAGGAGAGAATAGGAAATAAGAACACCTCAAATCCACTTGGTTGAATTCTACTGTCATGTTCATTAATATTTCATTAATCAAATAATTTACTTTAATTGCAAGTTTGGGCACTATTGTCACATAAATATTAAATATTATTAATACAGTGTGCGGCTAATTAGGAATAGGCATACAAGAAAAATACAATACTTTGATAAGAATTATTAATTTTTAGCTTCTTTTCAGAATCCGTGATTTTTATCCTAGCTGTGCTTTTTGAAATTGATGCTCTAACAACCAATAGTCGTTAAATTATAATATAAACTTGATCGCATTCCATTATGGTTACAGTAGCATCTTTCTTCTAAAGAAACAGATGTACGTGAATACATATTTTCAACTTATTTATGAATTTACTTCACATACTCTTCCAAATAACAACTGACAGTAACAACCAGAAAGAACATGAGATAATAGCTTAGGAATGATAATACATTTCTCAGATCTGAGCAAATCCAAAGATGATTTGCTAGTAAAACCCTCAAAGAAAATGATATGTGTGGGATGGAAGAAGGTGAAAATACTAAATGGCATATTTATGTTTGACTCTTCCAAAAATGTTTGAAATTTAGACCAAACAGTATTCTAGCTCCCATGACTCCCTATCATCTCTCAGATACTTATATTATTAAAGATAAAACCTACCTACTAGAAATCCCTTTAAAAATATTAATTGACATATATACTCCCACGTAATATCCTAGTCAGAAAGTGTCATGCATTCAGGATTTCTAATAATGTGTGTACTAGAAGTCACTGGTTGATAGGTTAAAATCTTTTCATTTAACGGACATCAGCTCAACAAAAATGCCCAACAGAGGACACTTTGGGAGTTCAGGGGAAAGTTTCATGAAGTTCTGCAGATATTTAGGATCTACCAGCATTTTCCAGGACCATTCTTATAGAAAAACAAAATTTAGGGTATGAAATGGGTCTAAGGGGGAAACTTAAAATATTCCTTGGCCAAGGGGGCCTGATCTCTCGCTCAGACCTTGCCTCGCACTTTACTGTCACCCGAGGCTATCTCCAGAGCTGCTTCAGAGTTTAGGGCTCTTGGCTGGGGCTCTACCAGCTCCATACTTCCTTTTCTTGTGCAAGAAAAACTGCACAGAGAGGCCTCAGGCCTCCTGGCCCCCCAATTTTATACCATCTTTGGAAAGTGTGAGTGTTCATGTGTGTGGAGGGGATTTGGAAAGGGCATGGGGAAGAAGAGAAAAAGGAGAGAATGCTTGCTTCCCCCAGACCACTTCCAGAGGATACCTTGACACAAAGAACATGATACACCCGTGAGCAAGAAGGAGGCCAGTCCTGGAAAAACCCCCAGGTCAGAGCCTTCCCTTCCTGAACCTCTGTATCCTTAGATGCCCTTTCCTACCCCTACTTGGTTTCAGAGCTCCTCCCCATGCCCTCATGCTGACAAAGGCTGCCAAGAGATAGCTTCCATGCCACCTGGTCCATGCTCTGGGGATCCCTCTGCCCTCCAGTGGGAACCCACATGGCCTGTGGTCCACTCTCTTGGGAATAACTGAGTGAACTGGTGGGCTAATCATAGCTCCTAATTCAACTTAGGATGATTGTTAATGGACAGGATAGGTGAACTTAATCTCTTTCACAGGGAATGCTTACATTTTTAATAAGGGACCATCAATGCATTAACTCAAAGCTCCTAGGAGAGCCCCACCCTCTGGATGGAGGACTGGGGTGTGGAGGGTGTGGGGGGAGGCTTCCTTCCTGGTCACTCTTTGAAGGAAGGAACGTTCAACACCCCTGCTCCTTCTCAGATGCAGTCAGTGGTAGAACCAAGTTTAGAGAGGCCTTCAGAATCCTGCCCATCTATCTTAGGCTGATTGGGCTGCCATCACAAAATACTACACACTGGGTGGTTTCAACAAGGGAAATTTATTTCTCATAGTGCTGGAGGCTAGAAGTCCAAGATCAAGGTATCTGAAGATTTGGTTTCTCCTGAAGCCTCTCTCCTTGGCTCATAGATGGCCTTTTCTCTGTACGTTTACATCCCTGGTGTCTCTCTGTGTGTCCAAATTTCCTTTTCTTAAAAATACACCAGTCAGATTGGATTAGGACCCACCCTAATATAAGACCTCATGTTAGCTTAATCACATCTTTAATGGCCCTAGCTCCAAATACTGTCACATTTTGATGTACTGAAAGTAAGGCCTTCAACATATGCATTTGGGGGGACACAGTTCAGTCCATAACACGATCCATCGCCGCCTACCCCTCTCCTACCCCAAGCAGCACCAGGGTTCATTAACTAGAGCCACATTCATTTCTGACACAGCAACATATCCTTTAGTTTTGGGGCAGAAGATCTTGGAAGAAGCTCTAGAGTTCCCACCTTCAGTGTTAAAGAAAATGAGGGTATTATGTTCCCTGCATTAACACTTTTCAGTGTTGGTTATTATCAGCGGTTAAATTCAGCCACCCTGATACAGTTCATTCAACTACAAAATGACTTTCGAATTTGCCTGGTTTGTAACTCTCTAGGGGAGAAGAGCCTTAGATTTGAAGCAAGCATGTTTGAGAAGACGAATTTTGTCCTAAGCCCCAAGTGAGTTCTCCTGCTCCATTCCCATGCCTCCCAGGCCATCAGCAAGCCCAGAGAAGGGCTTCGTCCAAGGAGGCAGGTGTCTTGCCCCTGCTTCACGCAATAGATGCACCATTGCCCCCTCGACATCATTTGTGGCAGGAAAATTTCACAGGGGTCAGTTAAGCCCCATTTCCCAGGTTTCCCCAAAGAGGAAACCTACAGTAGTTAAGCCCATGATGCAAATTTGCCCAGGCCCGAAGGTCGAGGTTTAGGGTATACATATATTAGGCTTTGGCCAAGAAAGAATTGCCATAAAAATGGAAAACTTGAGCCTGGTCTTGTCTTTCATCAGTGGCCGTGCCTCACTGCCAGCAAACGCATTATCACCGCGGCGGTGAGGTTCTGGGAAAGCCCTCCTGATCATTTTACAAGCTGAAGACTGGGTGACACTATCTCTCGGGTTGAGTTAAGTGGGTTGTCTGAGGTCACTTAGCAAGTGCGTAATAAATCCAGGATTACAACCTTGGCACCCAGTTCCACAGTCTGTATGTTGGTTGGGGGCAGACAGATTTGTGGATCTTGTGACATAACCTGCTTCTCACCCTCTCCTCCAGAGCCCCTGCTCCCTGTGCTCCTGGGTCCAGCTGATCCTGCTACAGCACCCAGCACCGGCACACAACTTTTAGGAGGTCCCAACTCCTCCCCTCTCCCTCCTTTCCTTCCTTCCTTTTTTTCCTCTTTTTTCATTTATTCCCTTAACAAACATTTGTGGAGGACCACCATAAGAAACAGACAATGTCTTGTGCCATGGGGGAAGCTAAGATAAATTACAGAGTTGCCTAAATAAATATCTAAGATCTAAGAGTCTAAGGTAAATTAGACAGGTGAAACACATACCAACACCTAATTATTCTACAAGGCAGAGGTAAGTGCGGAGAGGGATATTCCTGTTAGTTACTGTTATCTTAGCTTCAAATCCGCCCTCCTTCCCCTGGCTGTGTGAGGCCTGGCCCTGCAAACCCCATTTCTGTATTGCCACTTTCTCTAACCCTAGACTCTGCCTAAAGGGGGTGCCAGGGGGAGCCTGCAGGGCGGGAGGAGGGAGGCGGCCTTCTCCACCCTGTCCCTGATCACTTCCTGTGACTCTGCATCCGTGCCACGCACGCTTCACCCAGTGCTTTCCCGTGGCAGCTGCTGAGCCCAGTTTTCGGGGTTTCCAGCACTCACAGAGCCGACCGTTGTGTTTCCTCAGAGCCCAGAGCCGGCAGCAGTGTCTCTGCCTCCGAGGTCTGAGTGTCAGATGCTGGGCTCCTTTAAGATCCCCTGTTTCTCTCCTGTCTCTTCTGTTCCCTGGCCCTGAGGTGATAGCTGCTTCCTGCATCTGCCTCTGAGGTGCCTTTCTATCCTCTTTTTGCCTTTTCAGTTAACTAGTTGAAAATTCTTTAAACTCTGTTTGCTAGGACCACTGTAACAAAGTACCCAGAAATTTGCTGTCTCACCGTTCTGGAGGCTGGAATTCCAAGATCGAGGTGTCAGCAGGGCCGGTTCCTGCTGAGGCTGTGAGAAAAATCCGCTCTGTGCCTCTCTCCTGCCTTCCAGGTTTCTGGCCAATTTTGGCACTCCTTGGCTTGTAGACACATCACTGCCTTCATCTTCACATGGCCTTCTCTCTGTGTGCATTTCTGTGTCCCCATTTTTTACATTTCTCCATTTTTACAAGGACACCAATCATACTGGATTAGCACCCACTGTACTCCAGTATGACCTTAACTAATTATATCTGCAAGAACCCTTTTTCCACATTAGGCCACATTCCGAGGCAATAGGGGTTAGGACTTGGACATATGAATCTTGGGAGGACACAATGCAACTCATAACAATGTTATATTAAGAATTCTTCATGTTGATTTTTCTCTTTTCCCATAACTGTATACTTTTCCCATAACTGCCCCCTCCCTCCACCTGGATTGATGCCAGGGATCCAGACCTTAGGAATCGAAGAAGGAAGTCATTCCTTCTATGAACAAGGGAAGGGTGCAGTGGCCTGTCACTGGCACCAGGCTTTGAAAGATGACTTGGGTTGGGGTAGGTAAAGAACACAAGCGAAGGATGCTCTGCGGTCGGCACCACAGGTCTTGGGAACCTGTGAGCACACTGGCCAGGCTGCAGCACAGCATGCATCGAGGATGCATGGGACATCAAGGCAGAATCACAGTGGATTTCAGGAGCAGGTGAGGACTTTGGATTTCTTCCCTGGGCAACGAGGAGATATCATAAGTATCTGAGGAGATGTGATGTGTATCGTCACGAATTGATTTAGGCCAGAGCTGTGGGACTGAAATCATCTCAGCAAAGGTGACTCTGTGTGTCTGCTCATGTCCTGGTACGGTGGGAGTGATGAGCAAGTCCTGGCCCACCAGCCCCTGTGTCCCGGGACTTCTCCTGGCGCTTGAGTGCTTCTGTGGGTGGATGAGGAGGATGGCCAGCGTCCTGCCACCTTTCTGTTCCTTGGGATCCTGCTCTGACGCACCGAGCACAGTAAGGGCAGGCCATCTCGGGAAGACTCTGGGGTCCTTCTCCTTGTCCTTTAGACAGAACAGCTCAACTTCCCTCATTTTAAATCTTGAATTTCTAGATAAGATTTTGTTTGAACAAAGGGTTTTGTGCCTAAATATGAACTTGAAGAATCATCCACGTCCATGATTGTAAGGGTTCAGTCATCTTCAAGTGATTTGATGATGCATAAACCTCCAGTTGTTTGTGAAACGCAGCATATTAACATATCCCCTTTCTCTGGTGAGATTCGATGGGTTTTTATACATGTCCAGAATGTACAATCATATCTCTTATGACAGAATGTTTAAGTATTTGGTTGATTCTTTATGATTTATAAAATGTTAAACAGAAATCTGGAATGACAGAAATGTAGGGAAAAATAATGCTGTCAAATAAAGGTAATTACCATTATTATCGTTATTAATATGGATAAAATCATTTCCTTGCAAGACTCCCTTGGCGTCAAAACATTCAGGCCACAACACAAAGACCGAGTTAATAGTTTCATCACGAAGGAAGACAAAGCCAATGGTTATAAAGTAGAATAACAATCCTTCTGTGTTATATCACAGAATTCCTGATTGACATGTGAAGGAGAAATAGTTCAATATCACAAGGACAAAATGATGCTTCTGTATTGATAATTTCCTGGCTAACTTCATATTGCATAATATATGCAAAACATACCATTGATTATCATCTGCCGTATAGCAAACAGTGTCAATTAATTCATTTTATCAGCACCCCTTGGCACCTTCACTTGGGAATGAACTCTGTCATACTTCCAGCAGTTAACTCGGTTTTCTCTGTGCAGAGGAAGGAGGGAAGTATGCTCATGTTGCAGTTTCCTTACCAGTTGGGTAGTTGAAAGGCTCATCAAGTCTGTAGTCAATTTCTGAGCAGCTTGCACCTAACTTCATTATATCACTACGTAACCAGGTTATGTAGGAAGTTAAATAAAAGAAGCTCCATTAAAACCCTGGTGTTAACGCTGGTCCCTCCAGGAAGATTTAGAGTCTTATCAGAAGAGATAGGATTTTGTAGAGCAGTATGTGTGTGAATCTATCTGTCCACACATGGAGATCTCTGTCATCGCCCAGGACAAGAGCCTCCACTTCTCACCACGCATTCTGTGACAGGCTGGAGCACTGTGAGGCCAAGGCATAAAATTATTTCAAGATCATGACTGTTGTTGACTTTCTGCAAATTCTTCCCTGTCCCTTGAATGACCTGTTTCTTTTTATCATCCAGCCAAGCGCCACCCGAGGAGAAACCACCTCTCGAGACCTTACTACCTCCTACCTGAAATGCAAATCTGAAATTTCCCAAGGCCTTATTAAAGTAAATATTGAATTTCCTGCCCAGAAGAGTCATCCTTTACTCCTCCCCTTCCCTGAACATCTGAACATGTTTCCTCTTCCTGTACCCACATTATCATTTACCCAAGTGTTTATTTTTAATCCCTTTACATGGCTGCCTACATCCATTTACTGTGACCTGTCACTTCTATCTCAAAAAATGTTTCGGGTCTAACCTGACCTTCCCCAATTTGAGCCCTTGGTTGCCTGTCTGGATTATTACAAGGGCCTCCTGAGTCACCTTCTTTCCGTCAGCCTTTTGTTCTCTGTGCATGGAGTCAGTTTGCCACCAGATGTACCTTCATTTTATTTCCCTGCTGAAATCTCCTTAGTTCTCTTTTGGCTACAGAGGAAAGACTTCCATCTCCTTAGCATATCAGATGTCAACTTTCATGGTTGAAATGTATCCACTGAAGCTGGAGAGAATTGAGCAGCTGTGGGTCCATTCTCTTCATCTCCTAGAAAGTCTCTTTTAAGGCAATTTAGTTTTTTCTTTAGAAGAGACTGTTCTTGGTGAAACGGTGGGTGTGGCATTTGTCTGGATTTACCATTTATTACTCCTAATTGCTTCTACTTTCCAACCACAGTCTCAGCCCAATATTGTCTTCTCCTTTCCAAGCCCATCTTTCATTCCTTGGTCTTCCAAATCCAGTTGGAAAGCCCGTATATTATTCTAGAATTCTGAGACTTCATAATCTCTTGGAAAGCAGGTTAAAATTCATGGACCTTGCCTAGAGATCTTCTGAATCACTAGGCATGGGATTGGGTCCAACATTTGAATTTTAAATAAGCACGGAGGTGATTGGGACTTAGTTGGTTGAAAAAACACATTGCATGAAAAAGACTCTTATACACACAGTTGGATCCTTCAACCCCAGTGAACTTCACTGCATTCTACTGCAGACCCCAAACTCAAATTTTAAAGCCTAGCTCTGACACCCACCTCCACTGATACCACCCCTCTACAAGTTCCTTCTCTCTGTCACTCCTTCTCTGTCTACCTTGCCCTTAATTTCTTCTTTGGCCACTTGCTAACCTCAGTGCTCTCATGAATTCTGTTCTGCCCCTCCTCTCAATCTAGGTCCCTTCACTGGAAAACCTCAACTACGTCCTGAACTTTTACCTGTGGGCTCCTAAGTCTGTATCTCTAATCCAAATCTCAGCCAAGAGTTATAGACCCAAATACTCAGCTGTGTTTGACTGATCTCCACCTGACAACCTGCGATGCACCTGCTCCTCTTGTCTCTGTGATCCCAGTAAAGGTGCCAGCGTGCATGAAGTAGCCAGAATCCTGACAGCCAGCCTGATGCCTCCTGCAGTTGTCCATCTTCAATTCTGTCTTATTCAACATCCATTTATTCAAGGATTATGTATTGAACACCCAAGACGTTCCTGGCAATGGGTCACATCTGGGGATACAATGGTAAATGGAGACCAGGAAATGTAGATGTGGCCCTGCCCTCATGGAGACATTGGTAATATGTGACTTTCTTCCTCATCTCCTATTAGTGAGGAGTCCATACATTCCAGTGTGCCTGAGGCAATCTCAGTGTCTCTCTGGCTACCATATTTCATTTTCTAAAGTGTCCCAGGTTGGACAATAAATTATATGGTCACCCTACCTATTAACAGTCTTTACTTTGACAGACATCATTAACAGACTGGATTATTGTCATGATTTCCTAAAAGATCTGCCTGCCTTCCATCTGGTTCCATTTTGGTTCAAGAGTGACCTTGCTCCGGGCCGGCCCTGTGGCTTAGCGGTTAAGTAAACGCGCTCTGCTGCTGGCGGCCCGGGTTCGGATCCCAGGCGCGGGCGCGCACCGATGCACCGCTTCTCCGGCCATGCTGGGGCCGCGTCCCACATACAGCAACTAGAAGGCTGTGCAACTATGACATACAACTATGTCATAGTTGGGGGAAAAAAATAAATAAATAAAAAAGAGTGACCTTGCTAAACATGGCCAAGTTACTCTCATCTAGTTAACAATCATCAAGCTTTCCTCATTGCCTAGAGAATAAAGTCCCATATCCTGTGCAAGGCGTAGAGGGTTCCAAATAGTTCCTTTGGTGCTGGTCCACCTTTCTGACCCACCTCCAGTCTGTCTTAGGCAAGCCCTTCATTTTCCCACTGTGTTGACCTCACGTGAGCTTCCAATGCCTCCCGCTATCCAGAACTTGCCTTGCAAGCCCTTCATTTTCCCACTGTGTTGACCTCACGTGAGCTTCCAATGCCTCCCGCTATCCAGAACTTGCCTTGTCCTCTTGTCGAGGGTCATTTCCCCTCCCAGCCTGAGAAGCTTGCCCATAGGTCACATCTATCACCAAGACTTCCTCCTCCAGCCCCTCCCCTGAGTTTCTGGGGGGAGTTCATCACGCCCCCTGCAGGTAGCCCAGGAAGACACACCACACTCCATTACTATTATGCATCTTAATGGGTTTTTAATGATAGAAGTAACACAAATATACTCTTGTCTTTAAAAATTTCTCATAAAATAAAAGTACCCCTTGAAAACCACATCCTTATCCTTCTTCTGTCAAATTGCTATTCCATTCCCAGAAGTAACTGTTATTAAATTTCTGTGGTCATTCTTTCTGCTTCTTTTCCATGCATCAGCATGCATTACTCTGCACACTCATATACATATGCATACACACATGTTTGTGTGTATGTAGCTTTTTGCTTGTGTTTGCATATGTGACGCCACCCCACTTTGCAGTTATTTGCAACTTAATGTTTCCCCTTAATGATGTCTTGACTGTTTTTTCATGTAGGCACATATAGATCCTCACCATGTTTTAAAAGGTGTTGTTCAGAATCCCAGAACATGAATGTGCTATAGTTTATTTAATTAGCTCCCAATTACAGGACATTTCAATGGTTTCTAATTAGTTATTAGTCCGCATGGTGCTGTGGGAGCAATCTTGCCCTTGTGTCTTTGTGTCTCCAAGTGAGTGTTTCTCCAGGGCAGATGCATTTGCACATCTGTCTCAGAAGGCTTCTGTTGAGGACAGCATCCATGTCTCCTCCAAGATTGTGACAGGGGGCATCCCTGAGAACTAATAGTCGAGCCCCTTGGGGGTGACTCCTTGTGAGGGAGCCACTGGTGAGATGGGAACCTGAGCCACATCCTTTGCTGGGTTTCTTCACCCCTATTGGTGTCTGTCACACTCATGGGGCAGGCCAGGCAGAAGTGTGAAGGGTGCCAGGGACAGGGGCACATCTGGACAGCTACTCCCTCCAGGTGAAGAAGGGGACAGGCAGAGTATGCTTGTAGATGGAGGTGAGTCTGAGGATGGCATTGGTCTCCTGGGCCAGCCCCCTGGAGGTCACGGCTGAACACCAAGGAGCACAGGAATCAATGTACAAAGCGGGCCCTCTGCGATGTGCTGAATGCGCTGGCCCACAGGCCCTTTATCTTTGGGGCCTCTGGGGGAGGGGCAGGGGGCAGTGAGGAGGACAGAGGTGAAGAGAGTGACTCCTGTGCCTTAGGGCCACATGAGGACCTAGAGAGGTCTGAGCTTGCGACATTTGAAGGATGGAGGTTGGGAGGGGGCTGTGCCCAGCAGAGAAGGACAGCTGCCTGTGACTAGCGCCCACTACGGGGTGCTCTACCTGGAGGATCCAGGCAGGGACGGCACCCAGGACCCTGAGAGCAGAGGGGGGCAGGGAGAGCCAGGTCCCCCATCTCTGCATCCCTGCATCCGCCACCTGGTGGGTGCTCCATGAGCCTGTGGAGGGAAAGATAGAATAAGTCACTTTCAGAGCCAGTCAGTTACCAACACGTTGTTTTAGAAAAGCTCCTTTTTTTGTGATTATTCATTTCAAAAATGGGCAACGTATTTTAAAGTCTAATTCAAACTTTAAAATTGTTCACAGATTTTTCCCAGAGTGGTCGTCTAAAATATGAATGGCGTAATTTGCACTGAGCTTCTACTTCATGATTTCTTTGTTTCAGTTTTTCAGAGTTGTTGTAATTCCTTCTGCCCTTGTGTTTATTCTCAATTGAGCCGGTCTGCTTTTCTCTCAGAAATTGACCTGGGTTTCTGCTGGTGAGGGGTGTATTTCGATGATAAAGTCACAGGAGCCATTCAGCGAGAATCCTACTCTTGTCCTCAGGACAGGTGTCCTCCGCTGCCTGTCTCTCTACACCTGCTGAGTGACCCGCACCTGTGGGGGAGGTGTGAGGGAAGGGTTAATTGCCTGAATAACCAATGGACACACCCTTAAAGGGTCAGTTTTTGGGGAAAACAATATTACGTCAATGAAACTGACTTTAGAAAATGTAGTTATATCTATATGGCATATAGACATCATGGGAAATATACCTTAACGCTAAAGCCCTGAAAAAGGGGAAATACTTATTACTTTAATTCAAGTTTCTTCTTCTTTATGGTTGGCACATTGTCCTCCTGAATCTTATTTGGGGATTCATGGAATATCCTGGAATTCTTCTTTCTCAATAGTTAGTTACCGAATATTTTTATTTTCTCTGTTTACTGACGCCATCAACACATAACAAAGCAAAAGGTGAAATGGTTTCTGTTTAGGGTTCTCCCGTTTGCTGTGCGCTCAGTGTTTGGAATAAGGTGACGACAGAGCAAGGAGGTGTCCTGGCCTGTCCAAATGGACAGCTTCTTGCAACCTCGAATTTGGAAAGTTAGGTGGCAGGACCCACGTGACTTGACCATGTTGGAAACCCAAATGGAAACCTTGTCTTCAGCTGATCATCAAAAAAACTAACCAGGGGCTTTATAAAACACTCAAAATAATGTGAGGAATGTTTATTTAAAATTATTTTTATGTGTGTTGAAAACTTAAAACCTCAATGACTTACCACTTGGAATTTTGGCCCCAGTTTTATGCATAAGGCGCCAAGGGCACACAGTTTTTCTTAAGTAGATTACATAACAGATGAAAAGACTGTTGTTGCACAAATATTTATTGAGCAAGGACCACGAGCCAGGCATGGGGCTGGACCAAGGATTCAGCGTCTGGGAGATTCGCAGGCTAGGATGTGAGGTTGGAACAACCTGTTTTCTGACACTGAGGCCCTTTGAACGTTCTGGGGTGAGATTCGGTGTGTCTGGTGCCTTGTAGACAGTGGTTACTCAGCAAAAGGTTCTCAGAGAAATGATTGGTTTTGTGAGAGCAAGTGAGGCCTGCCCTCCCCAGCGTCCCGGGCAGCCCTGGCGTGGAGGTCAGAGCCCCGTCCCAGCTCTGCCTCTGCCGGAGGCCCAGGAAGGTGGGGCGTCTGGAGCTGAGGGGACTGGCAGGGGACCCCATCCTGCCCGGACTCCACCCTCACCGTCAGAGGAGGCAGTGCCCCGAGAACAGCTCAGCAGGTGTTTCTGCTCAGGGGGTTCCTAGGACCCTGGGGTGTGGGGGGCTCATGTGGATGCCCTAGGCTGCCTTAACACAGCACCACAACCGGGCGGCTTATCACAACAGAAATTCATTCTCTTACAGCTCTGGAGCCAGAAGTCTGAAATCAGGGTGTCCTTGGGTCTCGCTCCCTCCGGAGGATCTAGGGGAGGGTCCTTTCTGCCTCTTCCAGCTCCTGGTGGCCCCAGGTGTTCCTGGGCTTGTGGCCGCATCACTCCAGTCTCTGCCTCCATCTTTTCCCTTCTCGTGGACTCCTCTTCTGTGTCTGTGTCACTCTTCTTCTGTTTCTTAGAAGGACATTTGTCATTGGATTTAGGGTCCGTCTGCATAATCCAGAATGATCTCTTCACATGGAGATCTTTAAATTAATTACATCTGAAAAGACCCCTTTTCCAGACGAGATCACATTCACAGGTTGGGGGGGTTAGGCTGTGGACGTATCTTTTGGTGGCCACCATTTGGTCTGTGGGAGGGCTGAACACCTGGGTCTTCTTGCTCCCGGTGGAGGGAGTCTTGGACAAACTCACTGTGACTGGGCCCACGTGGACAGGAAGGTTTGCCATGACCCATGGAGACCACTCTGGGGTCATCTTGGGGGGTTCGAGGAGAACACCCTGCAGCCCCTGGGTTTCTGCATGATGACACGAAGACAGTCTGAGAGAGGCTGCAGGAAAATGACAATGGCCCCAGTCAGTCCCGACAAGAACAGTGGGACAGGCCCACTAGCGACCTGAGCTCCCGTCTGTCTGTTCCCTTCTGTCACTCACTGGGCATGGTCTGTAATTTTAGTGCCTGCCCACTAAGTTAACCCTTCCTCCTGTTCTCCCAAATAGTCTAGTCCTACTGAGGACACGGAGGAAAGTTTTCTCTTCACTCTTTACACGCCAGTCATGATCTCATGAGTTTAACACATTTCCTCTTTTCCTCTCCAAACTAAAAACCAGCTTGTCTTTATCTTTGTGTGTCTTCCTGGACTTCAGTGCTCAGACTGGTGGACTCAAAAGACACATTTGGGGGCCCGGCGTCAATGTCGTCTGAATTACAATCGATCAAATTAAAGACGGTGAAGCTGCCAGATCCTTACGTAGTTTAATTAGAGCTCCCTCATTAAGGACACGAGAGGAAGTGAAGCCCTTTCAAAGCTGCTTCAACGACTGTTGCCAAGTTCAGACTTCATCATAACTGTTCCAAGTTAATTACGCTCAGGGCGTCCAGAGCCGCTTTCATCCGAGAAGTCTGAAGTGCGTTCAAGTTACCTGCAACCTCGGGTTGAGTCAGGCCTCTAGGCTGTGCTAGACTAAAGTAGGAGGCGAAGCCTGCTGGAGACAGAAATCCACAAGGAAGGGCATGCGCAGGGATAGATTTTGGTACATGTACCAAGTCCGGAGGTGAAGTGCTCTGCTACCTTCTGCAAGCCACCTGCGCAGTGGATCCAGTGGTCCTGCTGGTAACCTCCCTCCTCCCACCTCTCAGCTCCGCCTTTGCGTATGTCCTATCGTCAGGAGGGCTCTGTTCATGTGTGGCCCACAGACCCAGCTTCTCTGTGCTTTCATCCAACCAGTGTCTGAGCTGGAGAAGTGAGAGCATTCTCCTGTAGTGTTGGCAACAAATAACCCACCTCAGGCAGCTGTTCTCCACCACCAAGGACCCGACACAGAGACTGGGTCAGTGCGACTCTCAAGTGAAAGGTGAATGAAAGGGTGTTGTTCTCCGCACTGGGAGGCTGCAGCCAGTACCCCTATGCCAGACTCCTACCGGTTTGACAGCATCTTTATTGGTCAAGAGAGTGTCTCCAACTGCTCCCGTGGAATTAATTCTCCTTCATTGTCCTGTCACTGAATACTAAGATCTCTGTTGCAATGTTGATGATAGTCTACTTTCTAGCTAATTATTTTCAGAAGTGTGATTGTATTAGTTTGGATTCATTCAGCTATAAGCAACAAAATATTTGGCTAGTCCTGGCTTAAACAGAAAAGTTGCTCCAATGTCCCACATAAGAAGGCTGGAGGTGTGCAGTTCACGGTTTGGTACAGTGGCTCTATGGTATCATCAATGCCCAGGCTCTTCCTTTTTTCCTGCTCTGATATCCACATCTTGTTAGTGTTGTCTCGTGGCTTCAATGGCTGCCACAGCTCCAAGCATCATATCTCCACACAAACACATTCAAATAGGGAGAAAGGAAGGCAGAATAAAAGGAATTTACTTACATCTGAAAGAATGATTATTCTTAGGAGCCCCCAGCAGAGCTTTCCATATGTCCCAGTGGCAGAACTGGGTCAATGGTCATGCCAGAAGCAAAGGAAGTTGGGGCACGGAGTCATTTGGCAAAGGAAATAGGTTGTCCTGAGCAGCTTGGTGTTCCCAGCATTGGCCCCAGGCTGGGCACATTCCTGCAGGTGGTGGTCCTTAGGTCAACTCACACATTCTCAACCTCTCCATCTGGGAGCGTGGTGGGTGGCTCCTCCTCACTCACTTGAGCCTGGATGTGGCTGTGGGACCTCTGGAGCGGTGACGTGTGAGCAGAGGAACACGTGTCACTCCCTAGAGTAGCTTATAGGGCTGGTGCACGATTCACATGCTGAGATGAAGCCTCCAGCAGCCGTGGATCTCAGTTAGGAAGGTAGGCAGAGACCCTGTGTCCTCCTTGATGGACATGATACGAACGAGAAAGAAACCTGCTGTGAGAAGTCGCTGCGAGTCTGGGGCTGCCCGTTACCCATCGATTCTCCACCACCCTTGACTGACGACGTGAGTGTGCCTTTGGCGAGGGGAAGGAATGCAGAGGGTGTCCACGGGCATCTCAGGGGTCTGCCAGTCTCCTCTCCACCATCATGCCACCGGGCAGAGAGCATGCCCCCTGCTGTCATGCCTTATCCTTCGTAACTCCTCGCGCGTAATAGCTGTTCCGTACGTTGTTTTTGCACTTAATTAAGTCAGCTCTTTTTATTCATCCATCACTCTGTTTTAAGGGGATAAGGAGACAGTGTGAAAACAAAGAAGAAAAAAGTGGAAATGAGCTGGAATGGCTGATACAGCCTTCTGCACCGATTTAAGCAGGTGAGTATGGATTACCTTCCCCAAATAAGACATGGAAAGGTTTCTTTCTACGCCCTCCCACCTTGACCCATTAATCCTGGTCACAGATGGTGCTATGTTATGGATGTGCCTGCCCCCGTGGAATAGAGGTTTCAATTTGAAAAGAAGTGTGTGTGTGTAATGTAAATGAATTAATTTAAAATAGATTTGGGAGCTTAATATTTAAATGAATACAATCACGAACATATTTGAAAAATAAATAATTACCTATAACTTATGCTTAAAACATCAGCACGTTTGCTTGCAGGAGGACGTGCCTGCGGTCAGCATTGGTGGCAGTTAAAGACACCCACAGTCCCTCCATCCCCAGCGCTATCAGTCCGGGCGGTGGTCTGAGATCACTGTGCTAGCACTTGATATGTCAGAACAGGAAAGTCCCCTCGCTGCAGCCAGTTTTTGTTGTCCCTTTGGCTTCTTTTGGAATTGTCCTTTTGATGTTAAGAAATGTATTTTTAAGGTTAGAATTTTAAAAAAAAGGAAAATCTCAAGGAAATATTCTTCAGGCTAACTTCACTACTTTCCACATACGTCGTATTTTTTATTCCTTTTTATCCAGCTTAAGATACAGGATGTGCCATGAAGCCCAGTTGCCATTCTGGGAGAATCTTAGATTTGGGGGTACAACACACTTTTTGGATGTTTGGCTTTTCAAGCCGAACTTTGCAATAATGCAGTTGTATGAATTCTGATGTGAAATCTGTTTCCAAATGTGAACCAGCAGAGCTGAGCTCGCTGTACGGGTGTGGACCGTGTGACAGCAGAGACACCTCCTGGGCCAGGGGAGCCCAGGGTTCATGTCTGACCAATAGCGGGACTTCTTCTATCGGTGGAATGTACTGGATGATTCATCATTCATTTATTTATTTCGAAAACTGGTACCTTCTTCCAAAAGTAGTTAAAGAGGGAAAAAATGTAGCCTGTGACTTAAACCTTTTGCTAGTAATTTAGACTTTGGTGGCTTTCTTAAAATAACAGGTGATGGTTTTGGCAAACGTTGTGTCCAAACAAGAACCTCTAAGTGAGATCTGAGGGTCACAACTTCTTCTAAATGTTCGTTTCCATCAGTTACTGACTTGGGTATGTTTACTGTCTCCTGGAAGGAGAGGCTGGTGGAGCAGAGAGGGAGAGCGCAGTCTGACAGCAGGGGAACGCTGGGAAGTTTTGACAGGGTGGAGGGTAGCACTTCTGTGCGAAGCCACTCTCCTTCTTGACACCTGTCTTGGGAGGCAAGGCTGTGGCAAGACAGGCTGACGCCTGGGGCAGGATGTCAGTTGGGCATCTTCTCCCCTTCAATTATCCCACAGCTGATAAAAAATAAAACAAAATAAAATTTAAAATTTGACGTGATTGACTAAGTTAGTCATCACAGGTTTGCATAGAATTCTGTTTGGGAGCTGTGGCCTGGCCTTCTGCATGGGAAGGCATTAGGTTGTGCACTCCGAGAAGGAAGTACAGCGTTTCTCATGGCCACTGGGCTCATTTCTAGCTGCAGAAGCAGTCAGACCCGAGGGCTGAAAGGACACAGACCCACAAGGAGGGAGCTTCTTCCTCCACCTCCCAGAGCTTCCAAACATGTGCCCTGCTGCAAGGTACAAGGTAGTTATTTCTCAAAGTCCATCAGCTCCTGTCATTGGGCTGTTGCATTTGATAATTTTGCAGCTATTATTATTTTAAATAGATGAGCGTTTCACAGTGTCAGGGTCTATGCCATTTCTCTCTTGGAACAAAAGAGTTTCCATGAGACACAGTGCAGAGCCGTACACAGCAAGGAGAGAGACAGAATATCCGAAGGGATGCAAGCAGTAAGCCAATAGTCAATTAATTTATTCAGCTAAGAATGCACCAAAGTGGTACCCTAATGGTTTGAGAGAGTGAGTGCCCAGCTCTGTCTCCTCAACTCCCTGGGCACCGTTTATATTCCAAATGCCCATTTGCTAAAGGATGCACTGGTGGACTAAATGGTTTAATGCCATTGATTTTTTCTTTTGGTAAAAATAATTTAGGCACATTTAAGAAAACATAGAAAATTATAAAAGAGAAATCATCCCTCCCCTCAGATATGACCTTAGGCAATATTTTTGTGTATTTCCTTTCCATCTTTTTGTATGTAAATGCAAACATAAATACATTAAGGATCATATTTTATATACTGTTTTGTATCCAGACTTTTCCAATTAAAATTGTATCATAAACATTTCCCAATGTCATTTAATATTCTTAGAAACATACAGTCCTATTGGCTAAACTGAATCCATTTAACCATTCCTCTATTCTTGGGCACTGAGTTGGTTTGGGATTTTTTTTTAATAATTCCAAACAGCAATATTATTGATAATCATGCACCATAATCTTTGTCTGAGACCTCGGTTAGCTCTTTAGGATAGCTCTCTAGAAATGAAATTCCTGGGACAAAGAATATACACTTTTTTTTAACAGCTTTTGATAAATATTGCCAATTGTATTTCCCCAAACTTATATCAGTATACACTTGCTCTATTCATTGATGAGGGTTCTCTCTCCCCATATGATCACCAATGTTGAGTATTTTAATGGGAAAAAAGCAAAAGAAATATGGCAAATATATATTAGATAGGTTAAAAAATAGTTTCTGGTTTTATTGGCATTTCTTTAATTACAAAGTGTCATTTTTCTTACTCTTGCTCCAAGTGCTTATTCAAAGTTCAGAAACTGCACTGTCCAATGTGGCAACCATTTGCCATAGCTGCGGTTAAATCGAAGTAGATACAATACAATAAAATTTTAAATGTAGTTCCTCAGTTTCACCAGGCACATTTCAAGTGCTCAGTAGCCACCTGAGATTAACAGCTAGTGTAGTGGGCAGTGTAGATACAGGACATTTTCACCATGACAGAATGTTCTACTGGGCAGTGTTCTACAGCCATACCAGAGGGTGGGCTGGGAAGGACTACCTGGATTAAGCAGACATTGACACTGTCTTTCGAGACACCTGGCAGCAACTGGTAACACTCTTCTCTAACTGGTTTGTCAGTGACCCTAAATATTCACCTTTCAGTGTTCCCTTCCTCCAGGGAGGATCTCAAACGCTTCACTTCTTCAGGGTGAGAACTGTGCAGCACCTGCCGTCTAAGGAGGTAGACAGCGCTCCGTGGGCCTGGCTTCCACCTGAGGCTTAGCTATGCCTATAGGTTCATCCCGCACCTTAATAACTTCAAGAAATGTTCAGATCTCTATTTTAGATTAAAACACAGCTCGTGTTAACGTGACAAATATTTAACAGAGCATAACATTTTTGAAGGGTCCTGCTACTCAGTTTCACTGAAAATGGTTTTAGTGATTCTGTTTTCTCTAGGCGTTGAGACATGGTGAAAATAACTTAATGGGAAAAGTTGCTATTTATTATTATGACACAATTTTTATTAGTGTTTTACTCTTTCTGAAATTTTCTCCCTCATTCAATTAGTCCCAACCACAGCGGGAGGGACACAGAACGGCGCCAGCTTAGCAGGTGAAGAAAACGATGTCCTTCTGAGCTGTGAGGTCGCTCTGCAGATGGACAGAGGGCAAACAGGTTGAGGCTCACCTCCAGGTTGTTTTGCTTTTTGTTTTTCTTTTTTTATTGCAACTTAGATTTGAGAAGTTTGAGAAACTGTAATGCAAAGGATCTCTCAAAAATTAACCAGATTCGTTAATTAATCAGATTTGGCTTCCAATAAGAAAATGCTTCCTTTAAGCTTTTGAAGATCTGATGATTTCATATTGCAATACACCATTATGAAAATACCGCATAGGATCCATAACTTCATCTAAGCCTGTAGTGCATGTTCTCAGCCCTTGGTAAGGGCCCACCTTTGTGTGCCCCGTCCTTCCCTGCAGTGCCTAGTGCCCTTGCCGTGAAGGTTCTCGCTGTCCCGAAGCCGGTCCAGCCAGAAGAGAAGGGGTGGCGAACCTCCCCACTTTGTTCCTCGGAAGAGCGGGAAGGTAGGTGCCCCTCAGAGATGCACGGCCATAAGGCTCAGAGACAATGGCATAAAGAGCAGTAGTTGGCGTCCTGGGCCGGAGTGATTGTTGGGAGTGGACGGAAGGTGGGGGCAGCGCCCCAGTGCATCCTGACCCCGCATTGTACAAGGTGGAGCCACCTTGCATGGGGGGTCATCCACACGGCTCTCTTCCTGCCGTATCGGTAGCCCCTGGTACTGACATAAATGATATTTATGGAAATACATTTCTTCTCAGAAATGTAGGCTCAGCCGACGGATTGGCTTCTCTCCTCCTGCCAATGGGAGAATTGTCTAATGCCTCTTCAGTGAAATGTGACACTGGAGTTGGTGATGAAGTGGCTAACAAGGAAAATCCTATTAATATACTCATAGAGGGCTGTGTGGCTCAGGCAGGCGTATAAGGAGACTCTTTCCACATGTGGCCTCATTGTAGAAGGGCTAGACCACCATTGTCCAATAGTGAACTGGACTACCTCGGTCTGTGCACAAACGACTTTGAGCCGGGGTTTGGGGGAAACTACTGTGGGTGCAGGAGATATGGTATGAGCTTCACATGCCCTCTGGAGTCCCTGTCAAACACGCTAACATGGACAACTGACCCATGACGTATGTGAGGGGGACCAGCTTGTCCTGTATGCCTGGGACTTTCTGGGCTTTTGCACTGGAAGTCTCGAGTCCCGAGAGCCCCCTCCATCCTGGGAAAATCCAGACTATTGGTCATCCCTTGTATCCTAGCAAGTGGAGACTAAGTTCTTTAAATTTTCCTAAAGAAATGTCCCTTTTATTTGTTTGTTTGGTTGCAAACTAATGTTCATGAGATAATTAGTCTCTTACCTCCCATAAATTAATGTCACTTACACAGAACTCTGGCTTTGGGTCTGGGGTGTGGGCTCTGCCCAGTGGAGGTTCTGCAGGTCCCAGGAGAAGCACCTGTCAGAGGAAGGGTCTCCATGGGCCGAGCCCAGGCAAATACCTTCGGTGTCTGCTCCTGGGCTTCTTGGGGGCACTGGGTACAGCTGCATGGTTGACTCTAATTGGAGGTGTAAATGCAGATTCAGCAGTAGCCTGTGGGAGGACAGGGAGGCAGGTAGAAAAAGCTGTGCAGTGTGGCCCAGAGTGAAACTGGCTAATCCCAGCCGTAGGTATCTGAGTCAGGCGCCAGAGTGGAGGGCAGGCAGGGAGAAACCTCCTCAGCATATTTACAAAGAGCCTGAGAACATTCTGTCTTCAAGGAAATACTCTTCAGATTCTTTTCTAGTTCATTAAAGAGTGGGAGAGCATTAAATAATTTCATCTGAAATCTAAAGGACTCAGTGAGTAGGTTTAAGGTTTGGCTATATTTGTGGGGCGTTGAGAGATGTCTTTGATTTCTAGTGCTTGCTAATCTTTGTGTTTTCCTGAGCACAGGTATTCTATTATAAATTAACAAGGGAAAGTAAACGAACAGTGGGGTTTTAATTGCATATAATTACTTGGTATGCCAAAGTATTTTACAATTGAGATAATTTGCCTGAAAGTGTTGATATTTAGTGAATAGAAGTTATGGTAATTCCCTGATTTTCCCCCAACTGCCTAGTAATCTTTGTAACAAGGAAGTAGAAGCGCAGTAAGAATTCTGAGCTGAAACAAAGCTATACATGAAAGTGCTTAAAATGTATCTGTTTGTCTTTGTTTCAATAGGAATCCAAAACAAAGTTAATCTGATCAACAAGGATCAATAGAAAAGTAAGTGAAGATTCGCATTTCTTTGAAGCTGGTAGAGGCAAGGAAATAATCCTTCCAAACAATGGAGCCCTTTAATTCACAGGCTCCAGCACTGAAAGCCATTGTAAAGTGGGATTTGCTGGGTTTCAGGTTTTAATTTGAACTGTACAAGCAGGTGCCCCAGCCGAGGCAGAACTTCTGCTGTTACACTGTTGCCACGACTGGCAAATGAAATTTGCTCTTAATCCAGCTTTCTGCATCTGATAACAGAGATTCTGCAGAAGCTGCCTTCTTTTCACTTGGTTTTCTTCCTCAGGTACTTCTCCCACCTCGGGACGTGGTGTTCTAAGAGGGAAAGAGGAAACAGGAGAAGGCAAGTTCAGTTTCAAGTCTGAAAAACAAGACTTCACCGAAAAAAATCTCATCTAACGGTAAAACTATGTGGACAGAAACATTCTAGGAGCAACTGGGACATAAAATGCCTGTTTCTAAAGCAAAGGGCACCAACTGCATCAGTAGCCGCCACCTAGGTGACGTGGCCCTTGGGGGCGGTGCCCCACCCACATCTTTGTGTCAGTATTTTCCCTCCTGGAGTCAGACACACCGCACCCTCTCATTCCTGACCAGGGATGATGGATAGCTAGTAGGAGCCTGTACTGGTACTTGTTCGAATGGGTAAGTGAGAATCTCCCCACTGCCACGTTCCTGACAGTCCCTTGACCAGGGAGGTGCGGTAAGGCGTGGACGCTCTGTGCTGCCATCCATAGAGGATAAGAGTAGAGGTGTCCATGCAGGCTTCCCCAGCTCTGGAATGGTTTCCTTTCCATCATTCACAATTAACATTCGCTGATACCTACCAGCAGTCAGACGCTGCTGGGTTCTGGGGTGGAGAGGGCGCAGGAGCTTGCTCTCAGGAGCTCAGAGCATGAAACACAAGGACCGCGCCATGTGGAGATGTGGGGACGGAGGGGTGCCACTGCTGTGGGAAACTCCTGGGCTCAGCTGACTCACCTCATCCGAGGCCTCTCAGGAGCTGGGCTGACGAGCTGGGCTGACGGGCTGGTCTGGTGGGATTGTGAGCGGCCAGCCACACTGGTGACCAGGAAGAACTTTCTGGCTGGAAAGCCATGTGCAGAGACTCAGAGGACCATGGAAGTGAAAACAGTGTGAGGATCAGCCAGTGGATCTGGGGCTGGAAGGTGAGAAACCGATGTTCTGGGAGTGAAGGTTCTAGATGGTGCCGGGCACATGTGCCAGGCTGAGCAGTTCACCCTACATCCTGAGGACTGCCAGGAGCTCGAAGGCTGTCTCAGCCGGGGAGTGAAGAGAAGAAGTGTCCAGCAATCATTGCCACAGTGACATGGAGGATGGCTCAGGAGAGGGAGCACTGAGGTTTCTGGCTGTCGAATGGGAGATGCCAGAGAGGACAGACCCAAATTCTTTTTCATTTCATACCTTTGTCAACTTGAGCAGGTTACTTACATCTCTTTTGAACCATGCCTTTAATTTTAAAATGGAAATAAAAAACAACTACTTCTTTCCAGTTCTGCCAAACGAGTGAGATAGCATATGTAAACTGGTTAATAGATGTGCCTTAGGATGTTAACTTAACAAGTGTATCTTTTCTTCTCCTATTGCTTGTTCTGCTAGGCAGGAGGACTCAGCTCTGGGGAGCACCAGCAGGTGCATAAGTCTGAACTCACAAGGATCAATGAAACAGGAGACTACCAACCACGAAGGGCATTTTCTGTTTATTTTTTCTCAGTATAACCTGGGAGGGTGTTTTTTTTTCTGATCATAGACTAGCATTGGGCCATGAATCAGGTCTGGAGGATGAACACATGTCACCTAAACAGAGCTGGGAAGGTTAATGTGCTCAAATGTGACAGTGGGACACAGCTGATCCAAGGACTTTGCAGCAGCAGCTACAGTTGACTTCTGCTGGGATGGCCACTGTGTTTGCCCTCCAAGTCCTTCCTGTATGTCAGGGAGTCTATCCTTAAACAGCCCAGCCTCCCACTGCCTGTTTTCTCTCCTGCAGTCTCTGTGTGCACTGTTCTGGCGGCCTCAGTCTGTTCTTCCCGGATGACACCATCCTGCAATGTGAGAGCCACCTCTGAGGTTTGGGGGTGGTTAAAAGAGAGTATCTTGTTAGTAGATGTAAAACCTGCTCTTAAAATAATACTGAATCCATGTCTGTACTGAACTCTTACTTTACCCAGAAACAGTGCAAAGTCCGTCTTACAGTTTTATCCTTTTATTGCACACAGCACCTCATGAGATTTTTTATTATCTCCAGATTAAAATCCAGAGCTTTCATGGCTAACAAGTGGAGAAGCCAGGATTTAAACCCAGGTGGGTTGGCTTCAGAGTCCTCGCTTAAACATCATGTCGATGTGAGGAAAAACCGAGGTTATTTGGTGAGCAGCTGTAAATGATCAATATTCCTGAAAATGGCCAGTATGCCTATATTTCAAAATAGAAATGGGAGTCTCCTCACATAGGTCCTGATAATTCAATATTTTATCTCAAGCCTAATATTCATTGCCAGACCTTTGTCTTAACCTGCCCTTTGCTGTCATGTCACAGCTTTGTGATCATTTTGAACTCCCTGGAGGGGCAGCACTGAGTGTGTTGTTGAGACAGCAGATCTCCGTGTCCTCGGTCTCTGGGGCAGTGGAGGCGTCTGCCTCGCTGGTCTCAGCTCAGCCGCTGAGCTGGGCTCCTGACCCGACGGCCGCCCTGGAGTTCTGTTGGAGTTCTGTTGGGCTCATATAGTTTTACACTGTGGCTTTGACAACCAGCACTGCATGGATGATGAACCAAGTGTTGGTTTCACTGGTGCTTTTCATTGGTGCTGTCATTAATTGCACCAGGACTAAGTGAGGTTTGCCAGCTCACCAACCTTGGTATCTCCTTTGGATTCTTGCACCTCCCATTAGCAACTTCAATGGTCTTACATTTCCAGTTCTCACCTGTTGAGAATCGAAGTAGGTGACATTTCGCTCCACTTCTTGTGACCTTAAGAATGTCACACCTGTCCCGGCTTGCCTGGCCACACTTCAGTTTGTAGAATGACCCTAAAAACCTCGTCCTTTGAGGCGCTATCCTCATCATGACCACACTAGACTCTTTCCCCCAAGGTGCCTCTGCAGTAACATCGTTCACCTGATGGGGGTGTGGCCGGTCTTGACCATGAAGGCAGGGCTGTGCCGTCCAAGACTGCCTTTCAGAGCAGCATCTTCTTGGGTTTATTGGAAGGGCCTTCCAACACCAGCCACGCTTCCTGTTTCACATGTCCCTATCGGATCTTTTATTAAACTGTTTCATCTTCCTCTCTTTTCAATTGTCTCTGCCATTTTACTTTTTCATTTGAGGCTAATGAGACACTGCTTGTGCTGGAATCTTCCTTTAAATCCGAGTTGCTTTATGGGGCCGAGCCGCCACCTCTCCTGCTCGCACAGGTGAGCTTGCTTCCCTGGTCCTTTGGGGTTTGCATTTCAACCCCTCCGGGCATCTCAGGCCAAGCTCCAGCGTTTCCATGGAGCCTCTAAGCTGACTCCATATTTTCTTAAGTTTTATTTTAAACTTTTCCCCCTCAGTCTGCTGTTAAACATTGTCTTCCTAGTTTTAAGCCTGTCCTTTTGAAATTCATTGATTCTCTGTTACCCTGGGGGAATCCCCAAGTGCTTAAAATTTCAAACATGATTGTGCATTGGCCACTGATCCTAGTGGGACGCCGTGATCCTCTCAAGTCATCTCCTGGATCGGACGGTCTGATTACCGCTTGAATAGTGAGTTATGCATTAGGTTCTCCTACAAGTCAGAATAATGGGTTGTTTTCTGTGAACTCAGTGGTGGTTCTTTCCAGATTGGCTGATGATCAACCAGAAAAATGCATGAAAGGGGCTGCAGTGTCCCCCTTCCATTCTCTGCAGATGCCACCTTCTCCAGCTAAGTGGGCCAGACCCTGAAGGAGAGCTGGGCTCTCTGTGTGAGACCCTAAAAACAGCTACCAGTTGTCTGAGCTCAAGCACGTAAGGAAGCCAGCCTGAATAGCTCGGGGGTGATGGACCATGAGGGCAGCTCGGCCGTTGTAGGATGCAGGTGCTGTCCCCACAACAAAGGGCTGCCGAGGGCCGGAGCACTGGAAGTCCCGTCTGAGTCCCCCCCGTGGCCTCTGACCCTTGTATCTGAGCTTGTGAGTGGCCTTGCAGAGGGAGCTTCTGTGGCTGTGTGAGTTCTAGTTTCTGCGTCATAGTTCTGAGTGACACATTGCAAACTTTCTGTCGAGTATGAATGAGAGACTTTCATCCTTTCCCCAAACTCTCAGCTTTTGCAGAAGAAGCCTGAACCGTTTGGAGAACATAGACTGAAGACAGTTAAAATGATTTACATCCTAATCACTGAGAAGTGTCATGGAAACCCCAACTCCACATAGAGCACTGCTGGCCACTGTGCCCCGTGCTCTCTCTTATTTTAGGTAACACCGTGAGAGTCAGCCTAGCACTGTTATCCTTAGTCATAAAATATGCAAGATACCCCATCTCCCGTTGGTTTCCCTGTTTTCTCCATGGTGATATGCCTTGTGGAGGAACTCAGCGAGTTCATTTTAGCCAACATATGCATAAAAGTGCGGTCAGAGGATCACAAGCTTTGGGGCCTCAGAACATTCTATGTTCTTAACAAGCCTGGAATCAGATCATAGATTGTAGACCCACTGATTCTTCACAGTATTTCCTAGAAACATGCCTTTTTGACACACTTTTTTTGAAAGAGAATCTTTTCTTTGTCACAACTTCAATGTGTCACTTCTCACAAAGTGGTAGTTAGCTTTTCAACAACAGAAGCGTCATCAGGACACCATGTTAGTCCCGGGACATAAGCCCATTGCTTTTGCACATTCAGTCACTGGTGTCAGTAAGAGAACAGCCAGGTGCCACGTCAACCAAAGGCAGGCCTCCTGGTGACACAGCTCCTGAAATGCAGCTTGTGTCAATAACTCTGAGTAGGATTTTTCCTGTCGGAATATTCTGGGGTCGTATACATAATCTCTCAGTCTCTATTTCCCTCCAAATAATGGTGTCAATTTTTCCAGTCAAATTTCAAACACAAGCATCTTTTAAGGACCATGTCTGTAGTGGACAGGACCTGCTACATCATTTGCAGGCTCAGCGCAAAATGAAATGTCAGGGACGTTTGTTTGAAAAGTATTAAGAATTTCAAGATGGCAATGGATTAGCATTAAACCAAGCGTGAGGCCCTCTGAGGACGGGGTCATGTGCAAACACAGAGTTGCACTTCCGTGAAGCCGGTCTTGGGGGTGGAGGTTACCATTCAGGGCAAAGCCAACAGATCTCTCCCAACCAGCATCTCCTGCCAGCTCCACAGCCCCAACGCCAGTGTGTGCTGGTTGTTCCCTGCAGTACAAGCTGCATCCTCACCCAGGGGTCTGCCTGCCCTTTCCAGTACCCCAGTTCTGAAGCCCAGCTCTGCTGCCCTCACCTCCATGACTACAAGTAGACTAAATGCCAAACTGGGACACATGTTCCCAGTAATCATTACACCCTGAAGAACACTGCGCCTTTTGGTCTTCATAATTTCAGACAACTTCTTCTATTACAATAGCCATCTTTATTCCCAAGGAAATGAGGCCTGTGGAATTGCAGGAAAGAGGCACAGACGGAAAACATCAGACAACTAAGGCCAGGCAGTGTGGTCTGGGGTGGGACCGGGCGTGTTCGAGGCAGAAGAACAGACACTGAGAAGAGGCAGTCATGATGGGGTGGGAGTCTACCATGGGACGGGGTGAGGTGGGAGGTGGTGTGCTGGCCTCAGTGCCCTGCATGGTGCCTTGAGGGTTTCACGGTGGATTTAGGAGTGACCAGGGAGTTTGCAAAGCCTTTGAGCATTTTTGGAAAATCTCCTGCAGCGATAGGTAGGGTGGTCTAGAATGGAGATGCACGGGGGTGGATGGTGACAGGGAGGGACGTGGCTGTCGAGACGCAGAAGCTGATGGGAGTTCCAGATGAAGCTTCTGGGGAGTGTTGTGTGTCCTCAGCAGGAAGAAGGAAAGTGAACGCTGTGCACTGAAGGTTTGTGTCCCCGCAGAGTTCACCTGAATTCGCCGAAGCCCTAACACCCAAGGTGACAGTGTCTGGAGGTGGGGCCTTTGGGAGAAAATGAGGTCATGAGGGTGGAGCCCCCGTGATGAGATTAGCCCTCTTCTAAGAAGAGGAAGACATGGAGCCCCCTTTCTCCACCCTGTGAGGACACAGCCAGTGGTGCCACTGGAGGAGAGCTCTCACTGGAACCGAATCTGCTGGCGCCTTGACCCGGGACTCCCAGCCTCCAGAACTGTGAGGAATAAATGTTGTTTCAGCCACCCAGCCTGCAGTGTTTTGTGACAGCAGCCCAGCCGACCGGGACAGCAGAGAGAGCGAGAGGTGCAGGCTGAGTGCTGGGTGGTGGCGGTGACCTTCAGAGGCCGGGGATGTTTCTAGGAAAGAAGACCAGAGGGAGCTGGATGTTCAGGAGGAGAGCACAGCACCTGAGATGTACAGTGGAGGGCTGGGTGCAGAGAGGTGAGAGGTGAGGAGTCCATAGAAGACATAGACCCTCATCCCCATCCCTCATCCCCATCTTTGATCCCCTCTAGATGGAGCAAATACTAACAAGTCTGGGAGGAGGAGGAGTGGCCATGAGAGCAGGGCTGCTGGAGGGCAGTCAGAGGCAAAAGGGAGCAGCAGGTGTGTCCTGAGTGTGAGGAAAGGGCCATCAGCAGCACGGGGGGCCTGCCCCTCTGCGTTTCCTCCCGGCACATGTGCCCCATCAGGAGGGATTTGCCTTCCCCTGACAAATAACCCACGAGCCCAGAGAAGCACCCCTGAAATAGTCCACAGTCACCTCAAGTCTGGAACCCGATGTCCCGACCCCTTACCCTCACCACTTCCTGTCACCCAAAGTGGGCACTGTCGGGTGGTGAGTGGGTGGCCTCCAGAGCCAGCCCCATCTGGCTAGTTCCCTGTTAACTGTGATCTCTGCCCAGCCCTCACCCTCTCCCAGCCTCAGCTGCCCCACCTGGGAAATGGGCTTCCTGTAGAGTCCTGCACTAACACCGCAGACCACTCAGAACAATGCCTGCCCACGGCGGGGGCCAAGGAGGTTGTTAGCTTTGTTGTTATTACCCAGTGGATACCATGTTCCGAGGCCTGGCGGGGGTATCTGTAAGTGTCGGCATAATTGAGAAGGAAATACTTTCTGCAGGAAGACTAGAATTGGACCTGTTTGAAGCAGGTGTGTAATGAACAGCAGGACTCCTCATGAGGGACGGGAGGAAATGCAGCTTCCACAGGAGAGTCAAGATGGACACTCTCAGAGAAATGATGGGACCACAGGCCTTAGACTCTGGTGGCGCTCAGCACGGGCATCGCCCACTGCCTATGGCTGAGTGAGGGCAGGCTGGGCATGCTCTGGAGCCTATAATTCCATTTTGTGGATTTTTTACCCAAACCACACAGACCCCTGTCCTTAGCCCATCAAGGACTTGGGCAGATGGAGACAATAGAGTCCCTGATGGGGCATTTTCTAACACCTTCTCATGTCTTGGGTTCTTTTGCTTTGTTTTCAGACATATAATTCTACTCTGGTAATTAGATAAATATAAACTATGGGTTTTTATAGGTAGATTTTGTATAATTCAACTCATTCATTTTTGGCTATGCAAGTTTAATAAGCTGTCATCCGATTGTGCCCTCCAAAACTTCTATGAGCCTCAAAACTTATTATATTATTCCTGTATTCTTCACATGGCCCTTTTAACTCGAGTTTGACCGACTCTTGGTTTTCCAGCTTGGATCGCTGATAATTAAGTAGATGAGAGGGTGGATGCAGTAATCCAGGATTCCAGATCATTCCACTGAGGAGAAAGGAGGGACTGTGGTTGCTGTGAAGTTGGAATTTTAGAGGATCCTGTGGCTGGACCGTCCTGTGCATTGCCTCTGATTTCAGAGAACATCTGACTCCACACTTGCTGAATTCCTGAAGATAGACTCCGGGATGTCCTTCTCCCCTGGCTGGGCCCAGAGTCCCGGCTGGGTTTGCAGCAAGACAGTCCATCAGCAGCTAGGCGGGAGGAAAGAGATAATAATGACACTGCAAAATAAAAAATGTTATTTATCATGGCTCCAGTGTCACCAACCTGTTATTTTTATTGTTCTTCAGAATAATGGCATTTATTAAGGCCATTTATCCTCAAGTCACATGGAAAATGCTATGCATGAGTGATGAAGAGCGTGCCTGAATACCCAAAAAGCACGAGAACCTGAAAATGAGTTACAGAACTCCTTTTCACGTAAAGCCGTCTTTCAGAACTTTAAAATGCTGCCCTTCCCAGAGAGCTCAAGCTATTCTGTGATGTCGCAGTAAAGCAGAAGCAGAAAATAAAACAGCTCAATTTGGGAAAATGTGAAAATTACATGACATTGGTGAAATCTCAGACACAAAACAAAATGAAAGCAGCTGTGGATACAAAACCCCGTGTAGACGGTGGGAGGCCATTTATCTTGGAAAGTCAAGGAAGAAATTACCTGCCGTGCTGACCGGCGCGCATTCTGGAAGGGAACAAACCCAGGTGCCATTTTCCAACCGCTGAGTTGCTGGTCACTTGAAATGCCGTGAATTATTGGAGGGTGAGGTAGGCTGATCCCAGAAAGTAGGATTCAAATGTGAGCATTTGGGGACTTTGCAGGAAAGCTTTGCCACAGTACAAGAAACGGGGGACCCAAATATCGTGTGATCGAAGCGCCCCTTCTGGACTTCTGGCTGCAGTACCTGTGGGATGTGATGAGCTCTGACAGCTGCAGCTCAGGTAACTACACAATCTCCGAAATGTCTAGTTAGGATGATAAATTTATCAGCACAAGCCCCTCCTGCCTCTAAAACACACTGGAATCGGACAGAAATTCCCAAACCTAAATCTCAGCAGTGTCTTCCGGGAACCAAGGGCTCCTCATCTGGGCAGGCTCGTCTTTCCCATGCAACCCTCTTTGGGGTTCACCAGTGGACAAGTCTGCAGAGATTCATGGGGATGGGGGATGCCAGATATGGCCAGCAATGCAATCCTGGAGAGCTTTGCAAAACTGTGCACATGTAGACGCCCGCTGCCTTGAGTTAGGGCCGTGGGGTGTTTGAGAATGTCAGAGTCCTTCTGCAGATAAACGTCCAGCTGAAGATTATCTCCAAGGCTGGGATGGAAATGATTTAGTGGGGCTCCTTTGGATGAACCCATGGGCGGGCCTGCATCTCCTCCGGGAGATCCAGCAGCCTGTCAGGTTGCCAGGAGCGGCCACTCTCTGTAGCCCAGGGCGCCTCTGCTGGGGAATGCCCTCAAGTCTCAGTTAGAAGAAAAACACTGCCTGAGAGAAAACGCGAGATAAATATGACATGACTGGTCTCACTTTAATTAAGTTTGAGCGCAAGTTATTCTGCATCCAGGGGAGCCAAGCCAATTTCACAGTGTGCTTTGCAAACCAAAAGCAGGTCTTCTAAGACTGTGGGAGAACACAGTCCCCTACATTTGGCCTGGGGTTAACTGAACTGTTCCCACAGGCAGTTCACACAGAGGGCAGATACTCTGTGGTTCCTAAGTGCCCAGACACCAAATCATCTTCTTCTCAGGTTCCTGGTGGCTCAGACTCTCCTTCCTTCTGTGGAGGATGCTCCTGGAAATGACTCCCCTTCTCCAGGGGAGTCTGCCATGGTGTGGAGTAGAGACATTCGCGTCCAGGTCCTAACCCCTGCCTCCTGCCCATCTGTCACCTATTACCCTAGAATGTTGGGTCCAGGGGAGCCTGGAGTCTGGGCCAGAGAAGGAGTGATGGTGATGGCTTTGAAGGTGGCACGTTGATAGCATCTACTCTGATGAAAGACAGCAGCTTTAGAGCGATGATTTATTTCTTTAAATTAATAAATTATATATATACATACATATATATATTTTTTTTTTTCCTGCTGGCCATTGGAAGGGATGATCATAGTTTCTTCAATTCCTAATGAAAGTTAAATGTTTTTCACAGAAAAGTTACACAGTTACACGCTAACCATTTTGCATCCAATTCCAGAGGGCACCACGATGTCTTGACTTCACGTGGCAGAGGGGAAGATGGCTGTGCCTTGAGATAGCGAGCATCCAGCGTGGGCCAGGCTTGTTAGGGTCCCCTTTGTGAGCGCTTCTTTGGCAGCGTGTCTCCACCGTCCTCTCCAGTCCCTGGTATTCGAGTCTCCTTATCTGAGGTAGGGAGAGACCAGCCAGGGCAGCGGGATGCAGCAGGGGCAAGGCAGGGCTGAGGGGGGAGCAGGGGCATATCGGTGGCGTGTAACGTGGAATTATTCGGAGGCTGCCTCAGGGAGGAGTGGAGCAGGCAGAGTGGGCTGGGGTCCTTGCTTCCTTTCCCATATGAGGGACCCACCTCAGGACAGCCTGCCCTTCCCCAGGCCCTACCGCCTCCAAGTACCCTCGAGAGTTCTCCAAGTTTCTGCCTGGCTGACACCCTTGTGAGGTGGCTCTGGGGCCCCATAGCCATTCTTCCCTCATCCCATCTTCCACCTCCTCACAGGACAGGGCCTCCAGGCTACTTTCCAGACCCATGCCTAAGTCAGCGAATCCAGTGCAAGGAGCAGGGTCCATGATCCACTCCGTAGGTCCACAAGCTCAGAGGCGTGGAGGGTTTTAGATGTGGCGGTTCCTTCAACACACAGACGAACAGCCTAGAGCATCCACTCCAGACTCGGGGTCCCGACAGGACACCTTTAAAATCTCACATGGTTGACTCCACTTTCTCTTTTTAATCTATGGCATTTCTAAGACAGCACTTAATAATAATTATTGGTCTTTATTTGTTTATTTAGAAAATTACCCCCCGTGTGTGTGTGGCAGGCAGAATTCTCACATGTCCCCTAAGACTTCTCACCATACTCCAAGATGTCCCCCATTGTGGGATCCCCAGGACCGTAGATGTGATGGATTTTCCTCCCAGGATTGGATCGTTATATGGCATCGTAGACTTTAGGAGAGACCTCGTGCCAGGTGCCCTAAGAATTCTGAGAGTTTTCTGCAGCTGGTTCCAGGCCAGGAAGTCAGAGATTCTGAGTGCGAGGAGGATTTGTCCTCAGGAAGATTCTGCTGCTGAAATGGAGGGGCTGCGTGGAAAGGCGCTGGGAGTGGCCCCCGGGGACAGCCAGCAAGGAAGAGGGGACTTCACTTCTGCAGCCACAGGAACTAAATTCTGCCAGTGACAAGCTTTAGCTTGGAAGCAAATTTTTCAGCAGAGCCTCCAGATGAGGAGGCGGCCCCCTGACACCTTTATTTGAGGCTGCCGAACTGCAGAACTATGAGTGCGAAAGGGTGAAACTTCTGGTGCTCGGTTATGCAGCCATGGAAAACGAGGGCAGCCTGGAACCAGCACAGTTGTGTTTTCTCTGGTTTTGTTTGTCTGTCGAGCACTGGTGGTTTGTGGTAAGGACAAGCCTTACCTCTACCACGCTGTCACTGGGTGAGCCTGGGCTGCCCCCACAGCATCTCCATCCTCAGCTCCCTCACGGCAAAGCGGAGGCTCTGATTGCACACCTCAGGAGTGGCAACAGTCAGTGCTGTTCACCATGCTAGAGTCTGGAGTGAACTAACCTCGATGTGCCTCAGTCCTCTTCTGTAAAAGGGGATAATGACAGCATCTGCTTCACAGGAGTGTGAGCATCACAGGACTTTCTGTTCATGGCACAGAGTTTAGACCCATGCTTGGCGTATAGTATAATAACCACTGCAGAACTTTCTTGAGTATTCTCTGACTTTTTTCTTCTATAAATTTACAACTAATTTTTCAAGTAAATTTGGGCTTTTTTGTGGGGGAGGGGGTTAAAATCAAATTTATAGATTAGTTTGAGCATCTTTCTAATATGTAGTCTTTTCTTCCAGAAAAATGGGCATCTCCCTAATTACTTAGATATTTTTATCGCCTTTCAAATTTTATAATATTCTCCTATATTACACAATTTTATCATTAGGATGGCTATGATGTATAAATCATTGTACTTCTAAATTGATTGTTGCTAGCCTACAGAAGCAAACTATATTTTTACATATTTATTTAGACACTGAACTTTCTTGTAAATTCTAATCGCTTTTTCATCTGAGTCCCTTGATTTTTCTTGATAAGCAATCACAAAATCAGAAAAAATATGTATGGGACCTTTTCTTTCCAATATTATAAATTTATTTTATTCATGTCTTAGCTAGGGTGATTATATAATTTATTATTCAAATCAGAACACTTTTGAGAATGAAGAGGGTAGAATTACTTACACGGGAAAAACGACTATCTACAGCCCAGTCCCCTGGCGGGGTGTCTGACCCACGGTGTTGGTGCCTAGCTGTTTCTGCATCAAATTACGTTTTCTGTGGTTATCTGAAATTCACATGTACAGGGATACACACAGGATGAGACGTATTGATCACACACACACACACAGACAGGCACACAGATGAAGGTGTATAGATGTATCAAGTTAATGAACTTTTTCTTAACTCACTAGGGCTTTATTAAAAATATTTTTAAATTCAAGAATGGATGTAGAATTTTATCATTGTTTCCATATGGCTTTTACTCTTCACTCTAGTGTGGACACTTTTTGCATCCCTGCGATACTCCTTCCCTTTTGCATGTGTGTAGGTGTGAGTACGTGTGTGTGATGTGTGCATGTCAGGTTTTGTTTTGGTGTTCTTGTGTCCTAGAAGAAATTCACCCAAAACTTTTTTCTCCTGATTTGACGCAACAGTACAATGCTTTGAGGAGACAACATGGCTCGAGTGAAGTGACCCAGGTCTTGAACCCTGTAAGCTGAGGCTTTGACCTTTAACCCATGGGCATCCTTAGGAATCAGTTGTCCTGTGTCTATACAGGAGTTTTCTGGAATGCAGTTCAGAGCAGCGCCTGCTTCCAAGGTTTCTGAAGGAGCCGTGCGCAGAGAGGGAAGACAAGTTCCCAGATGACTTTTGCCAAGAATGTCACTTGCTTGGTAGCGCCTCCTACAGGTCTCCTCGATGTATCCATGGGGAGGGTCACGCTTGTTTCAGCCACGACGACACGGAATGTCTGCACAAGGGAGAAACCCAAGCTTTAGCTTCTGCTCTCTCTTGAGATCCCTCCCCACTTTGTGGATACAGAGGCTTTCCTCTCACCCGCCCCTGCGGCGTGGCCACTCTTCCATCTACCCTGGGTCCATGCTGAGCGCCCGGCAGTCGCCAGAGCCTGCCATGTTCTCATAATTCCACGAGGTTATTCCCTGTCTAGCAACACCCCCTGCCCTGACTACCAGTGACCCCTGGCATCGTCAGCCTCCCCTCTGCGCCCATCGCTCTAGGTGAGGGGCTTGCTCCAGCCTGGAGGCTGAGAACACTCCATCATGCACCCATGCTTCACCGTGCTCCTGTGCGGGAGGGGTCTCACGCCACGGGACTCCGTCCTCTCCCAGCAGCCCTGGGGTGTCCTTGTAGAGAGGCCTGAGGATGATGCCAACAAATCCGATACTCTCGGTTGGTCTATCCTCCCTATAGACCTCACTGCCCAGCTCCCAGTGGTGTGGGCGCAACCACATCATAACCCAGCACTTTGATATCCAAACCTGCCATGTTTATGAACCTGGAAGTAGACCCGAATCCCAGTACTGCTCTGAGTATTATTTTTATTAACTACGAAATGGTTATATAAACTCATTTACATCAACAATTTATAAACTCCAAAGATATAGCAATGCTTTAGGGATGTCAGAAAAATGTTATTTACCAGTCACACTCCACTGTAATTTATAGAGATTTACCCCCTGGATTACTGGAATTGAATCGGAAAGTAAGGAAAGCATTTCTAGATTCATCATTTGCATATTTATTGGCACTTATCAGCAGACGTGACGCTAGTCACCTGGTTCCTGCGCCACCTCCCGCCCTCCCTCCTCGCGGCACTGGCTCCACAGTGGCCCTAAGGGATGCTCACAGACCCCCACTGTGTGTCACATGCCCAGCTAGGCCGGGGGCAGCTAAGGGGACGCTGGGCCTGCCTTCCAGGCATCTGAGTTTTAGGGCGAGAAGCGGGCTGGGGAAAGAGCGGTGGGGTTCCGTGTGGCGAGTACCGGGGCAAGTGGCTTTCCTTACCTGTGCTGTACGCCCTCCATCTCTGTCCTTGTTCATGCCCGGAGGAGGATCAGAGACTGAGAGGAAACTGGCCTCATTGGGGCTGGGCACAGCAGTGGGCCCAGCAGGGGCCTGGCCAGGCTGGATTCCGCCCCGGGCCTCAGCGTCTGCCCGGCTCACTGCTGACCGCTGTGCCCACGCCGCAGGTCACACAGCCCTGGAGCGGCTGCCTCTGCCCCGCCTGTTTGCGCCCCAGCCCCGGGCTGGACCTCCCTCTGAGGAAATGCAGGGTGCCCTTGGAGCCTGGTCACACCGGGATCCCTTGGTCTTGGTGGTCGGTGGGTCCAGAGATCGCAGGCATGATGCGCTTGCTCGTGGCCACGAGCACCTCAGCAGGTTCCTGAGGGGATCCCAGAGAGGGTTCCTCGTATGGGAGGGCCTGTCTGCGGCCTGGCATCTGGTGTACGTGGAGGGTCATGTGGAGACGGCTGTGGGGCTCAGCCGCTGTCCTGTTGGCTTCCTGCCTTCACTGCGAGGCAGGTACCGGGCAAGGCCCTCTGAGGTTCTTCAGGACTCCGTCCTTGGAGCCAGTGTTGCATTGCCGAAGTGGCTACATGACAGCTCGAGCAGAGAAATACTACCAGACCAGAGAGCAGAGGTGCTTCAAGTAGGATGGTCGCCCCGCAAAAATCAGGGTGAAGGCACTGGGCCTTGAGAGCTGATGCCTGTCGTGCTGCGTCTGACCAGGGTGGCGGCCGTGGACACCCAGCACCGTGGCCTGGGATGGCTGCAGGAGACAGAGGAGGCTGTGCTTGTGAGCAGCACCTTCACGTTGTACTATGTGGTTCAGGCCCTCGTGCGGACTATAAGGAATTTACAAGCACAGGCCAAAACACGTGCAGCGGGCTATAGGGAATCGTCTTATTCCTTTAACCTTGTAATCACAGAATGAGCCGTAGATGGTAGGAAAGAGGTGATGTAATTAGCCAGATTCCTATGACACGCGCCCTCTGTTTCCTCCAATGCCCGGTTGAATGTGTGTGAGCTCCTCCAGCATCTGATTTCTTGTATCAAGTTAAATGTGGTCCATTACTCAGATCACTGCCCCTCTATTAATAGCCAAACTCTGATACGTTAGAGAGATCGATGGACGTTGTCCGCTCTCCCTAGGGAGGGGTATCATGCTATGTAGGGAGAGAAAAAACCCACAGGGCCTCAAATCAGCACGGCCTCGTGAATGTTGACTGAGATCCAGGGTTGGGCAAGTCACTTGAAATGTCTAAGTCCCATTTTAGTCACTTGTACAAAAGAGAGGTTTGGGTTCAGTTGACATGAAGGCCTTTCTAATCCTAACATTGTAAGACTCTTAGTAACACCTCTGTCTGGTTCCCTGGGTGGCTCTGAGCATTCACGGGGTCTGAAGTCCCTGGGAAAGGTTAGGGAGAAGGCTTCATGAGAAGCGGTGGGCTCATGCTGGTGGGGCAAGCATTCCAGGGTGGGATCCTGAGAGGGAACATCTGGAAGCAAAGGAGAAAGGTGGGAAGGGAAGAGCTTGTCGAGTTGGGGATTTTCCTCTGAAATTCACAATCCTAGGCACAGTCAAATGCAGTCAGAGAGGAGAGTGAAAAATACATTCATTTTCTATCCGATGAAGGTTTCTACTTGGCTTAGCAGAGCAGCCACTTTCACCCTAACAAACAGCTCGTTTGCTGAGGAGGCCCCCCACCAGACCTCCAGCCCAGCCCTCCCTGGACACAGCCCCCCGCCCAGATGTTACTCATTTTCCATATTTACTTTAAAATAATTCCTAGTGTGAATGGAGCAGGTGTTGGGCTTTGCAAGGGAAGGATGAGGCCAGGTTGGGAGAAGCAGTTTATTCTGACTTGGGGTCTCTTGTCCCACATGGCATTCTGTTTTGAGAGTGCTCTCAAATCACTAATTTATTGTTTTACTTTTTTCCTGCTGTATTAACCATGAATTTCTTGTCTAACAGTCAAACCCATGGGAAAGTGTAAGTTGGTATTCTTTGTACCCCAGGAAGATCTGTCCATGGGTCTTCAAACCGAAACCAACAGCTGAGTGTATTTTGCTCAAACTTTCTGTAAAAATTCACCCCTAGGTCAACGTGGGCATTTTAACCCCTCAAGGCTAGTTCTTGGTAAAGACGTGAGCAACTGAAACAGAGGACATTTGGGATCTCCTCAAGGATGATGCTGGTGACAGCCAACACGGAGATAACGAGGGGAGTCCTCACGGGGCTGGCAGCAGTGGGAATGGAGGTCTGAAGACGCTGGATCCGGCAGTAGTAACATCTCGCAAGTTCTCAGAGGGATGCTCGCACCGCTGCCTTCTGCAGGGAGGCCTCCTGCCATCCAATCCTGAAATGCTCCCATGTTGGAGCTCCTGGGCTACTTACTTGTTGACTCTGGACTGCAGGAGAGGAGCCCGGGCTTGTGTTTCAGCTTGCTTCAAAATCTGCCTTCTTGTGCTTGAGACGGTCTGGTTTCCTTGTGGTCAGGCGCAGAGATGGGCAGCAACAGACTATGCTTTCTGAACTCCTCGTGCCGTCTTTCGCGTTAGCGACACGCGTTTGGTAGAAAGTGGTGGACTTATTATCATAATGGGCCTGTAATAGGAACTCAATGAGCCAAGTTGAATGTGGGAGCAGAGGCCCCTGTACACCCGGCAGCCCACAGAACACTTGCTTCTTAAAGAACTTCGAAATATTTCTCTCTCGAGCCCAGTTGAGAAGCAGATAAACAGGACAAAGCCTGAGAAGTAAGAGACTGGATTAGGCAGGAAATGCCTCGGGTTTGGGCTTCTCATGGGGTCCACACCCCTCTCTGAAACCCTGCCCCTGCCCCAGTGCCACAAAGAGATGCCTGCATGAACTGGACAGAATATTTCACTAAAGCTCAGATTCAGTGAAATCTCTGCATATGGATTAGAAGAGATATATGTGTACATGTGTTTATTGCATATTATTAAAAATCTCATTCTATCTCTACCTTAGTGTGGATAAAGTATGTGGCAAAATGCACTCTATGTCTGAATAAGGTTTTTTGTAGAAAGATCCAATTCAGAGGTATTGTAACAGCACTTTCTGCCCTGTCACTTCCAAGGCGGAGCTGGCTGGACCATCCTTCCTTGCTAGATCTGTGCAGATGGGAACACTGGGTGCCCAGACCTGGGAGTGTCTGGTTTCTCAGTATCCTATTAAAATGGGAAGAGCACAGTGCCTTCAGATCGTCTCGTCCAGATTCCTTCTCAGGCCATGAATGTTCTTGAACACATCCAAGAAGCCCTAGGAAGGGGAACGGTCAGAGGACACAGAAATTCATGATTTTGTGGAAGCATGCCACATGTCTCCACTGAGCAGGTCTGCTCTCCTGACTAGCATGATGGGCTGTAGATGCCAAGTTCCAGCCAGGAACCAAACTCTGTCATCACCCCATCGCACAGGAGATAAGGCTTCAATACGAGGGCTCGATTTCACTTAATCTCTACGGTATTGGGAAACCTGTGTTTTGAAAAACTTTACCACTGTTTTCTTTTTGATGGAGCTTCTTTTACTTAATTAATTTTTGTCACACGCAGAATTGACTCAGGCAGGCTACACCCAACCCAATCCAGTTTTCTTTGGAACTGAGTTCGGCCACACTGTGCTGTAGTACTTGGATCTGGCTGGAGATAACGCAAATCTCCCGGGGGAAGGTGAGCTGTTACTGATCTCAAGCTCTGAAGTTCCCAGCTTCACAATGGAAAACATTGGTGAGAAGGACTGAGACCAAAGCCGTGAAGTGATCCTCACGGAGAGTAGTGATAGTCTAATGAGATGATTAGACAAGGGTTCATCCAACCCACCACCTCCCACCAGTTTGGTGAAGCATTTTTGGCTTCATTTTGGGGAAACTGGTCAAGATTTTGTCTTACTGATCATGGAAACAAACAGAACTTTCTTTAAGGCATCCATACTACAGCAGACGTGAGACAAATATCTTCAAACGAAATACAAATTTGCTGTAGAGCAAGTACAATTCTGGTCCTGATTCAAAAGGCCTAATTTGGAAGGGCTATTATATCTGTTCGTATTAAAAATAGCAGTGAAGAGCTGAGGAGGAAGCAGAGGGGGGATTTGAGTACTTGGGCTCTCCTTGGTGTACTGATGACCATATCTGTGATCTAGAAACAGGAGTAAATCCCCCTGGGGCTTCGTCTCCTCATTTGTAAAAGGAGGAAGTTGGAGTAGATGATCTAAGACTCATCCAACTTCTAAAACCTTGACACAATTTGGTTCCAAAGTTAATTAGCGACCACCCTCCTCATGTACAACCTTTCCTGGAGTTGAGGATGCCAATGCACAGGTCCCAAATGAAAGTCATTGAGCGACCTGCTGAGGAGGTGACACATCTGCTCAAGTGAAGGAGCTGTGAGCCTCTGTGAGTGACCAGCCCCGCTCGGAAGACTTGGGGTAGATTTTATGGAGCATAGGTGGACTTGAGTTAGACCCTACAGGCCAAGTTTCACGGGGCAGGGAGAATAGTCCACCTGGAACGGGACAGCAGAGGCTCAGGGAGTGGGCAGTGCAGGTAGGCCGATTGCCTCCTTCCGTCTCTCATGCGATCCTGCCACCGTGGAGGCCCTGCCCTTCCAGGCCCAGAGATTTTGGATTTTAGTTAGTAGACAAGAGGTTCTCAGCTTCAGCACTATCCACATGCTGAAATTTTTAAGTCTTGGTGTGGGGCTGCCCTGCACACTGCGGAACATTCAACAGCTCCCTGGATTCTACCCACTAGACGCCAGTAGCACCGTCTAAGGTGTGACAACCAAAATGTCCCCAGGCATTGCCCTGGGGGCCCACGTCACCTTGGATGGAGAACCACTGTGGTAGACTAATGGTGTCCCCAAATTTTCTAGTCTTTCACCCCATGAGTGAAAAAACATTGAGCCAATGTCTATAAAATTTTCTTAAATTATACACAAACTACTCTTAATATAATCATGTTAAGAAAGCTTAATTTCTCTATGCTTTTATTTCTAACTCTTATCCTGTACCTCCATGGATCATCTTGCTCAATTTTGGAGATGACTTTGAGGGGCTGTGACAAACTGCTAGAGGTTTTTCAACAGAAATATCAGGATGAAAAAAAACTAAGGGGAAAAATTGTCACGCACATTGGACAAAACACTGTTGACGCTGTTTACAGGACGAAGTTAAGATTTGTAAAAGGTACCCAGACATGGAGTGAATTTGGGTGAACTGAGGAAGTACTGCATCCTTCCCAAAACCCAGGTGGGTGTGGCCTTTAGAAATGTCGGGAAGCACTTCCAGTGGCCACAGCGAGCAAAAGGCACAGAGGATGCATCGTGGCTGGCAGCCAGGATACTGGACAGTGGAGAAGAGTTCACCCCAAATGCCAAGAGCTGTGCCCTGGAAGACTAGAAGGTCCTATGTCTAGGTGTTCTCATCACAGTTGATCACGAGCTGAAGATGGACTCCAAAGTTAAGCTTCACTATGAATGAAATTATAAAATTATATACAAATAAAGGATAATGCTCCCCACGTCCTTCAGAGGTTCTTCAAGTCCTCACCCCACCACACATAACAAGTATTCTCAACACCCCAGTTTTTTCCAGGATCATTTTTTGAACTAATGTTTTCACGATTGACTTTTTCTTTGATTCTTTGGAACTTACTACTATTAAGATGGTGGCACGTTGTAGGTTTTCCCTCTCGGGCGTTCAGGATGATTTCTTGCCATCAACTCTCATCTCCGTAGATCTAAACTCCTTTCTGTTTGGGAGGGGCAAAGCATGTTACCCGAAGAGCAATGCATGAGCTATGGGAGATTTCATACGCGCTTCGGGGGAAGGGGCAGGTGTGTGTTTGTGCCTCAAACACAGGGTGTCCCTGTGAGTCTGAGGACACTGGGGTGTCACTGGGACACTCTCCCTGGGAACCCTCATGGCCATGCAAACTGCTCTCCCCTGGGCTGAAAGGTGGTCGCCAGCTTCCTTCTGATGGGAGGAGTTCTACTCCCTCAGGTACTGAGCACAGGCCAGGCATTCTGGCTGAGGATCTGGCCCCACTGCCCTCCTGAGGTTCCCTCTCCAAGTGAAAGTGCAACACTAACTCTCATCTCCATGATCACCAAAGCAGGACCCCATCCACATGCTAGAGATAGCCATCCAGTTTAGTAGAAGCTGTTTAGAGATAACCCAGCACAACCCTTTGTATCCCTGTGCAATTCACTCTTTCAACAAGCATTTATTTGGCTTCTCCTGGGTGCCAGGCACCAGGCTGGGAACAGCAGGATGGGAGCCCTGGGAGACACACTGGGTGTATTGCCTTGTTTCCAAGGGGCTCCAGATCAGACTGCCCATCTCATCTGTACCCCTGCCTGCTCACCCACCTTTCTTTGCTCCCACTCCTGTCCTCACTGACATCTATGATAAGAAAGAGAGTTCCCAAGAGTAATGTGCTATTGCAAAGCCAGGGCACTCAACCTTTCCCACCAATAAAGACATGAGGATTTCTGGACGGAGCTGCTGGGCAGCAGATGGTGGGGCGAGGAGGGGCAGGCGAAAACAAGGGGCAGACGGCGGCTAACCACAGATCTGGTCTCCATCATGCGGCTGTCGGATCTGGGTGGACCCTCTCCGTATTTGTTCTTCCTAGGACCCATGACCACACCAGCTTGTTCCCAGAAAATAGGTGCTTTGAAGTCTCTTTTGGGAAAAGAGACCAAATCAATGAAGCCTTAATTAGGTGCACTGGTTAGCTGTTAACTTCTATTTCAGCTGCTATTGTAAGGAGAAAATCTGAGGAAACTCCCAGATCTTTGGTATTGACCTTCTGGGGTCATTGGTCACATCCTGACTGAATAATCCAGGTGTTGCAAAATGAAACTTGGCACTTGGGCATGGGCTGGGGAAGAGACAATAGGAACAGAAAGTGTCTGGTGACTAGAGCCAAGAAGAGCTGACCGCATCTCTCAGGCAAGGAACAGTGGCAGGTCTCACTGTGGAGAGACGCCAGAGGAGAACAATTGTTGTGGATGAAGTGGACTTTGCCAACCCAACAAAACAATAAAGTTTGCCCGTTTGTCAGTGGGCCGGACTTGAGACTTCAAAAAAAAGAAAAGAACATAGTCACTGGAATTTCAGTCTGGGTGGCATTCCTGGAATTCCACGGCATGGGCCAGTACCTGCCTGTGCTCTCCGTGGGTTCCAGCGGCCACCTCCACCGGGAGATCCTGCGCTTGGCCGCCATGCTCTCAGAAGCCAATTTCTCCTTGCCTACTGAAGTAAAGAGCAAGCTTCCCCTCATTCACCACCTGCCTCAATGTATTCTGTCTTTTTTATTTTTTGCCCATTGGAACACTTTTCGTGAGCGAACGGCAGCTCCAGGCGACTGTCTTTCTGTAACACTGAGTGAGGTTATTCAGTACAAATGGAATGAACCTGATTTTTTTTTTTTCCTAATCAAAGCAAAACTCTTTTGAAGTTTAGCTATTTGATAGAAAGTGGCTTTTATAACAAACTGATATATGAGTTAATAGGCCATAAAGATATTTTATTAAACTGCAAACCATTATTAATATTGTAGTTCTAACTTGAAAGAAATATGTGGAATGACACCGGAAATTAATTAGATTATTTCATCATTCTTTTTACATTGCAAACTTTGATACACTTGCATAGATATATAGGTACATTGATAAAAAGACACAAAGACAAACAGAATTTTAATGAGTGGGGAGCTTTTATCTACTAACACTTTGTGACTTAATTTTTTCTGTTTATTCTGCCTATTGATTCTAGTTGAAACCTGCTGTTTTAATGTTGTTATTGATATTCTCTCTGGGTTTTCTTCTAATTCTGTCATTGATATTACCTTGATCGGATTTAGTTTATTTGAATTGCCTGTAGGTTTTGGTCTCCAGAGTTTTCCACTGCTTATAGACATGCAAAGATAAAACCTCTCTTTTTATCTAAAAATCCTTGAGAGACTCTGAAAGATACAGCCGTTTTCTGAGAACATTAAAAAGCAAGAGACAGCAATCAAAAGGAATGCACTTCTCACCCAGTTCACTCGAGACTTCATTTTTATGCTCCCCGAATTTTCTGACACCCACTGACTTCTAATCTCCTCGGTTCCATTGGTTTTTGTAAGCTGTATGGAGAAATGGTTTTGTCACAACATTATAAGTGGTTCAAGTTCTGGGTCACTGATGTTGGATTGGAAGCGGCTAATTTTTGCAAGAGAAGATTGTGCATAAGAGTACATTAGACGAGGACGTTTATTTCTTTACTAAAGAAGGCATCCACAAACCTATTCATTTGAAGCTTAGGAAATTGCCATTTTTTATGGGTCAAACAGGGCCAAATATAGGCTGTTTCATGTGGTTCAACCTAATGTTAATAACCACCTTCCCAAACAGAATATGAGTAACTATTCAGTCAGTTAAAAATGGGAAACGGCATGGATTAATTGATTATCATTGGAAGTGAGGAGTTTTCTGTAGGGTGGGGGTTAAATGCAGGTGGTATAATTGAATCATTTTCCCACTGTAATTATTTTTATACAAAATACGTTATAAATCCCTGAGAAAAGTAGAGTGCAGTTAACAAAGCAACTTTCTGCCTGCTATTGTATTGATCAGTGGCTCCTTGGTTTTAGTATCTGTTGCTCATCTTAGGTCTTCATCAGCTTCTGTGGGCTTGCCCCAGCTCCCTCATAATTCCGTGTCTGGATTATTATTTCAGAGACTCTGTTCTTTTGTTTCCTCCTAATTCCACCATACTTTTATTTTTCTAGTTTTTGTCTTAAGTAATACTGAAACCTGAAACTCATTAACGCACTGGAAGCTGTGCACGCGGTTATGCTGACAGGGTGGGGGTCGCTAATGATCTTCCTACATTTCCGATATCATCAGTCAATTGGTCCCTCTTTTCTGCAACTATTGGGGGCTTTGAAATCTGGGGCTTTGCCTGCCTAGAATGTGCCAAAGGAGAAGGAGGGGAAAGGGGTCTGGGTATAGCAAGCAGAGGGAGAAGGAGGGAGAAAAGAGCAGACAGCCCATTTCCTCTCTAGCCTGCACATTTCGTTTTCTGTGTAGCCAACGGGGACTTGTTCAGTCTACTGTTAGCAACTCAATGTGATGAGCTTGTCTACAAACCAGTAGCTCTCGTTCCAGGAGGGGCCTTGCCTGACATTGTTTTGATGACGGTAACACCTCATTCACCCGGTCAGGGAAGGAGGAGCTCCACGTGAACTGCGTTTTCTTGATAAATCCTACCTTTACCTACACGTCAAAGTGTGACCAGAAATGAGCCCTTCTGATGAAATTCTTCCCACATTTATTGGATACTTTTATGTTTCCTTAAAAATAGCAAACTCGACATAATCTAGATTTTCCTTGGTGAGTCACTCATGGTCATGTGTCACCTTTACTGTATCCTTCTATGGCTGAGCGACATTCTCGGGGCCACTGAGACATGAAATCTTATAGGACCTTAGCAATAAATGGCCTGCACGATGGTGCATTTAAGGTTGGTTTGTGTTGTCTTTCCATTCTCTGCCTTGTGGTTTCCAGCAAAGAACATCTGCGGTGAAAATCATTTTCAGTTGTGCCATTATCAGCAGCAGAGGCTAACGTGGGTGCCTTCTGCAAAATATTCCCAGAATACCAGGGCTCTCACGTTGGACCCGACATATCCAGATGATTGGATAATTATTGAATAATTGAATACTTACATATTCATGCAATTACAATCCACAGTTTAAGCCTGTTTTACTTGTAGAAACCATCATTCACATATGCCTTTACTTGTGTTCTTGTTGTATCTCCTGAATCCAGCATCCTTGTAAAATCCATTTGAATATGGGAAAAGGTACACAGACCATTTAGGCCCTTGTTCAGGATGCTCCAACTTGACACTGGTCACCACGCTCTGGACCTGGGGTCACTACGTAGTTTGTCAAAGCCACAAAATGGTGCTGACTGTTTCTGTAGAAAGAATATTCTTGATACAACAGCAGAAAGTGATGACTTATCTGGAGAAATTCAGAACTTTTGACGTCTGAATATGAAGTCAAATGCAAACCATTAGACCTTTAGAGGGAGAGCAAGTTAATAACCAGAGAGTTGTTGGGGTGAAAATGAGACAGTGTAGCTGACAGCAGTCCCAACGTGTGTGTAACTTCTGTGTATTCAACCCTCCACAGCAGGTGTCAAAGGGATGTGTTTCTCCAGTGATCTGGCCCCAAACAAGCCGGGCCTGTCCATCCATTGCTCAGCAACAGGTTCCAACACCAGTGAAAACCCTGGCTGGGCTGGATCTGTAGAGGGAACACAGTGCAGAACCCTGTTGATTTGAGGAACACGACACCAAGTTAGTCTGTCAACAGTTGATGCAGAAGGATTTGTACTCACACAAGCGAAAAGTCCCTCCCTTTGGGTAGGATTCTTCAGTTATAGAACCACCGCCTAAACTTGCTCTGAGTAGCGGTAATGTGGATGATATATAAATTATGTTTCTAAGTCTTCAGAGGTCTTTTTCGAACTAAGTAGAATATAAATATAGGCACGTGGATTAGTTATGCAATAACAATTAAAATATGCTCTCTTTTACCCAGTTCAGAGCTGGCTACAGTCTTAAGAAGTCAGGGTAAAGAGATGGGGGTCCTTCTGTGAAGTGCTGAGCACTTTTGGGCTGCTCAAGGTTTCACGTGGGTAATGGGCCAGGTACATGGGTGATGTTTCCACTTATGGGGAACTGGATTTCCCACTTTTCCCCTATTAGAGAGCAAACATTTTATCACCATGTCAAGTATATCTTGAATAGATAGATGCTTCTTATAACGTAATTTTTATTGTATACTACATCTTAAAATCAACATCATATGTTCAAAATGCAACAAAATCAGTTATACTTGTTGGCTTGTGTTCTTTACTACAAATCACTTCTTTAAATATTGTTTGCTGTTTAATATGATCATTATGAAAGTGTTATTGAAAATCAGCCTTATAGGAATGTACACTGTATATGCAATATTTAAAAACACAAAGTAGGGACTGTCCCAGTGACACAGTGGGTAAGCTCAGCACCGTCCCCTTTGGCAGCCGGGGGTTCACAGGTTCAGATCCCAGGCGCGGACCTGTACCACTCATCAAGCCATGCTGTGATGGCATCCCACACACAAAACAGAGGAAGATGGGCACAGATGTTAGCTCAGGGCCACTCTTCCTCACACAAAATGAGGACGATTGGCAATAGGTGTTAGCTCATGGTCAATCTTCCTCACCAAAAAAAATTATATATATATATATAAAAAATAAGTAAATAAATAAATGAAAACACAAAGTAAATACAAGAACCTCTGTAATTAATACAGCCAGCCTCATGAAGTCTATGATTCCACGGAATTCTAAGGGGCTGGACACTGGCCTACACTCTTCACACATTTTACATCATGTATCACCTATCATTTCACATAATTTGAATGTGCCATCCTCAGTAGTAAATGCACTGCACTGTCTCGTTTTCTGTTTGTAGGTGCCACCTAGTCTGTGACTGCCTGATCCTGAGCTGGGAGCTCCGTTCTCCTCGTATTGTGCCCTGGAGTAGTTGTGTGATCATTGCTCAACCTTATGGAATGATGTGTACATACTCGTGTGTGTATAGGGGGGAGTCATTTTGGATCTAGACACTGGTGAGAGCAAAGGCCTGGCCTTGGGAACAATGTAGAACCTTCCAGACACTCAGGGCATGATAACCAGTGGGTGAAGCTTGGGGCCCTGTGTGGACATGAGACCCAGAGCCTGGCGGGTGGGTGGGGGGTAGACCTCAAGGTCTGCTGTGCGGTGGTCTGCCTTGTGGTAGATTGGGCGGTCACTGCGAGTGTTAGGCTGGAAAGCAGCACCTTCTGTTTTGGGATAACCTGGCTTCATTTTGAATCAGGGATTAAGGGTGTCATGTAAGGTGGGTAAACCGGGATTTAGAGCAGGGTCATGAAGGATCTGTAGGGTTTATCCCGCTGCCTCCACGCAGAAGAGGGCACTGGGATTTTGGACAAAGGTCACTGCTACAGTGTGTGGAATGAGTTTTAGAAAAGGGAACATTAGGATTCTTTAAAGAAATGAAGAGAAAGGAGAAGGAATATGCTTAACAAAACTTATGCATACCCACATCCCGGAAACCTCCCACCACACTCAACAGTTTATATCTTTAACCCTATAATAGTCAAACCATAATGCTGTCTAACGATTCATCTAAATAAAATACGTGAATTCAGCACAGAGGATGCAGAGTTTGTACCACTAGGAAAGAGCCCCAAACTAAACTCCTCTCATGAATCATATTCTGCTACTGAAAGACATGTAACTTTTGATAAAAAAAAAAAAAGGAAATTCTACCTTCCAAAATTCTCATTCGAATCTCAAAAGCCCCACACAGCTCTAAAAATAGCTACAGTGAAGAGATGGACACTCTGATATTATCAGATGATTTTATTATGGGAAAAATCATAAAGTCTACATGGTGCCAGTGTTTACTTGGGTAAAAAATTTTAATAATAGTAACTAATATTCATGATAATGACATAGAATTATCTGTCACAGAAGATAGAAACCACACAGCGGTTGGGTGACATTTTTGAAACCTAGCCTGGTGTAGGCGTGTCATCAGACGCCAACAGAGGCGGCCATTTTGGCGTGACACTACAGAGAGTCACTTTTCTCCATAATCAAAGGAAAGTGGCGTTTCAAGTGCTGCTAATCTTTAGGTTGGAAATTTAAGACGTTAGAAAGCCCCATGTAGTCAGTGATATTTTACAATGGGGCAAATTAACGAGTAATGCTTTGCGGGAGTTAATCTACCTCACATGAGTAAGCCCTTTACAGCCATCGAATGGCTCGTCAGCTGTGGCATCAGCTCCTTATGTTTTGCTTAATAAGATCAAGGTGAAAGCACCTGGGGGCTTAGGGTAACCAGGGAGATCAGCCACATCATTTTCCTCAGGCTCACCGGCCGTGAACCGGAGCAAGGTCATTCTAGGATTCCGCTAGGAGTGGGATGGGACGAGAAAGGAGGCCGTGACATTCGGCCCTGCATTTCATGAGCCCCTGTGATTGTTTTCTTTCCCTCTATTGGTGTCTGGTGCCCACTAGTGTGGAATTCACGATGACCTGAGTTGATTTCCCTGAAGGGTGCTGTTGGACCACATGTGAAGAACCTTCAGGATAAAATTGTCGCCAGGGACCTTTCACAGGTCAGGTGTTCCTGGTGGAACAGCATGATGGTTGAGGTTATATGTCACCATGACTGGATCACAGGGCATCCAGATATTTAGCTAAGCATTATTCTGGCTGTGTCTGTGAGAGGGTTTTCTGATGAGATTAGCATTTGAATCAGTGGACTAAGTAAAGCAGATGGTCCTGCCCAATGTGGGCGGCATCATCTGATCCCTCGAGGGCCTGAACACAACAAAAAGGCAGAGGTGGGTGAATTTGCTCTCTCCGCCTGACTGTTGAACTGGAACGTTGTTCTTTTTCTGTCCTCGGATTGGGACTTACACCATCCTCCCTCTAGTTCTCAGAGCTACACCCTCAGCTTTCCTGGGTCTCCAGCTTGCAGATGGCAGATCTTGAGACTTCTCAGCTCCGAAATCATGTGAGCCAGTTCCTTATAATAAATCTTTTGTTATTATACATATATATCCTATTGGTATATATTGGTATGTTATGTGTATTTATTTTATATACATGTATCTCCTATTAGTTTTGATTCTCTGGAGAATTCTGATTTATACAAGCATAAAGGATCCTGGAGTTGGAGTTCCGCCCAAGCTCTGATGCTCATGCATTACTTCACCTCCCTCCATCCCATCTTCCTCACCGAGAGAGATTGGATAAAATATGTAGCTTACAGGGAAGATTATGAGGCTTCCATAAAGTAATACACAAATTATACATAAAGTTTTATAGAAATATAAAGTTTGATTAAACGCTGTATTTTCCCAACATTGATTTGGTACATACCTGTTGCTTCTAAATACAAATATGTCAATAATCCAAAGTATATAGAACTTCTATTTGAAAAACTTAGATACTAATAATCTATTACTAAAAATATTAGGTATTGATAACTTCGAATGGGCTAGGCAAAGTACCAAAAACTTCACACTTGCATACATTTTGTTAAATTATCACAAGAATCCTGTGTGGTAGACATGGTTGTTGTTTCCATTTACAGTTGAGAATGCTGTTGTTATAAAAGTGTGGTGACTTGAGCAAGGCTTTATAACAAGCAAGCACCGGAGCAACATTCCCAACTCATGTCAGCCAGACTCCAAAACTTAACCCCTGGCAGGCTGCTGATAAAAGTGGGAGCTGATGGATTTCAAAGTAGTCAGATTCTCACATTGTCACAAACTCAGGCTAACTTTTCCCTGACTGTTTGATGATCTCTCATTGTGCCCTATTGAAATGAGTGAAAAGCAAAGACAAATCCAAGGTGCATATTCAATCACATGCTTTAAAAAAATCAGTATATCCGTACGCCTGTGCACATTGACAGAGACTCCAGTGGGAAGGCTATTGATGGAGTGTTGATGAGACATGTGGGGAGCACTCAGACCCCTGCACACCAGGAGCGCTTCCAGGTGGAGGATGGTTTCCTTCATCATCAGGGGTCACCCACCCTCAGGCCAGGGTCTGACCCAGGCTCTCCTGGGTCTCTCTGCACAGGCTCGTTTAGTTCCTCTGCTGTGGCCCTCCGTGTCTACCGTGTCCATCCACGTGGCACTCCTGCCCCTCCACACTCTCTGCCCAGCAGGCACGCTGAGCCACAGGCAGGTGTGGGGTGAGGGGAGAGCAGAGAGAAGAACCCACGCAACAGAGCGGGATTGTCTTTCCTAAGCAGGGTAAGATTTCAACCTGGTAGTAGTACTTTTTACTTTTTCTTTTCTTTCTTTCTTTAATTTTTTCTTTCTTTCTTTCTTTTTTTTTTTTTTTTGTAAACATTTTGAAAGTAAGGTCTCTGGAGAAAAAGGCTTGGCATAATCTAAGCGAATAAACGAATGCTCTGCCACATGGCCTGAGATGAAAGATCTTCGTGATATAAACAAACCTACAGGTATTCGTGGCACCTCCTCTGGGTCCATATTATCAGTCCAATGTTCGGCCAGGCTCCATGGTGAATAAAAAAAGACATATCAGCCTTTGAAGCTGGGAAAACCAGCCACAAACTACCATGAAGTAATTAGAGCAGCATATGTGACTGGATATCACTACGTGTAAATTGTTGTGATGTTCACTCTCAAAGCTGGAGAAGCTGAGAAGAGGGGTCAGTGAGGCAGCCTGGGGGAGCAGGTTGTGAAGGGTGAGTGGGGCCTGGGGATGGGTGCAGCCTGAGCCCGGAAGAGTGGGGACTTTTCATGGTGGGCTCAGGGTCCTGGGACACATCTTGCCTCCCACTAAAGATATTCTCTCTCTGAGCATCATTTCCCCGGTGATTTTAAATGAAGGCGATGGTGATTCCCTTGCAGGGTTGTGGTGAGAATTAACAGTAATACATGTGAAGCGATGAATGGAATCAGAGCTCAATAAATAACAGCACGTGCATTCTTAATAATGGAACAAGAGTGTCCAAGTGTGTCAGGGACAAACCCTGTGTCGTGGGAGCAGAGGATCAACACTGAGAGGAATGGCAGACGAGAAGGGGTAGAAGAAGAACGGATGGTCAGGGTGCAGTGGGTGACAGTCATTGTCCATGAGTCTACATTGCCCAGGGCAGAAGGACGTGCTCTGGGCAGACAGGCGACGGATGTGGGGAGGCCAGGGGTCTGCGAGACGGGCTGGAGGATGCTCACAGTCTGTTCAGCAGTCAGAAGAGCCGCTGGCGGCTGTGGATGTGGAGGAGAAGAGCTGCCTGGAGAGCATTTAGAAGAGCTGCAGGTGGTGGTGGCCAAGCTGTGTGATTAGTGAAAGAGAGCTCCTTGGTCAACAAAGCCAAAATATGGAACCTGAGGGAAGGGCGGACAGTGGTGTCGTTGGCTAAGATGGAGAACTGTGGTGGAGAGTCCACCGGGTAGCAGGGGCTTAATGAGTTCAACTCAGTGTGTCTGAGGGGCTGGGGTGGTGTCCGAGGAATTACTCTGCAGGCAGTTGAAGTTATGGAATTGGCACTTGGGTAGGAGAGCAGGACCAGGGGACAAATTCCAGTGACTAAGTGCCATCAAGGCAGAAGAGCTCTCTCAGGGAGCTAGAGGAGGCAGAGGGCAGAGGACAGGGTTTGGAGGAGGAGGAGGGGCCCACACAGGAGAAGACGTAAAGCTGAGATATCTGAGTATCAAGGGTAGGCTGGCGTGTGACCCTGTAAAAGGAACTGACCTCAGGCGTCTCATCCTTTTACAGGGGTAATGCCACCTGCCTACACTGCCACTGTGCGGGGTGTCCCAAGAGTTAACGCAGGGGTGGTCAGAGCCGCTGGTCTCAAGACCTGCTCCTAAACCCCACTTGATCACACACAGGGGAGAGAGCACAGTTCCCGAGGTTGTGGGCGTCGACTCGCACAGGGCAGGAAATAGACTAACGGCTTTTAGAAGTTTCTGTGGGAAGGTAGAGGTGTTACCACTTAAAAAGAAACAAGAGTTTGGGGAGATCTTGGGTCAATGGCAGAAGTAAAGAAGATGAGAGGAAATAAGACAAGCAGAGAGGAGAAGCGTGGTACTTCGTGGAGGGTCCAGAAGGAGGAGGGAGGAGAGAGAATAGAGAAGGCAAAGGGTTGGCTGTTATGGCAAAAGTGCTTAGAGATGGACACCACGGGAACCCAGGCCCTCCAGCTCTCCCTGGGCACCACTCGCTGGCCTTTGGAATCATAATGGAACCACACACAGGAGCAATGTTGACAGTCTGCAGGTGCCGTGGACGCATGAGAAGGTCAATGGAGGCTAGACTTTTTTGAAGGCTTCCTTTTATGCATTTTGGCCAGAATGTGTGATTCGAGTTTTCTTTGCACTGTGTAAAGGGACAGAGTCCTGCCCCATGTGTTAGTTTCCTAGAACTGCAATAAGAAATCGCCACAAATAGGATGGCTTAAAACAATGGAAATTTATTGAGGAAACCAGAAATCCCCAATCAATGTGTCGTCAGGGTTGGTTTCTTGGGGCTCAGAGGGAGGATCTGTCTGTGTCTCTCCCAGCTGCCAGTGGCTACGGCCTTCCTTGTCTGGTGTCTGCCTCACTCCAGTCTCTGCCTCTGTCATCACATGGGCTTCTCCTCTCCACGTGTGTTTGTTTCTGTGTTTCCTCTCCTCTTCTTGGAAGGACTTGAGTCATCATGGATTAGGGCCCACCCCACTCCAGTATGACCTCAACTTAGCTTACATCTTAATTACATCTGCAAAGACCCTATTACCAAATAAGGTCACGTTCACAGGTACCAGGTGTACCAGGTGTACCAGGTGTCAGGACTTCACCATATCATTTGAGGGACACAATTCAACCCACATCACCCATAAAGAAGCCTTGAAAAGGATGCCCAACCGCCTTCTGGGATGTTCTACATCAGGCGGCACCTGCTACCTGGAAGTGACCCTCTAAGAGCCTCATCTCTCGTGGAAGGGAAGAGCCGTGTCGTCTCAGGGCCTCTCCAGCTGCTGCCCAGCTCTGGGGTGGAGTGGGGGACCTCTTAGTGCCCTCCCTGGCTGTCCTCCCCTCTCAGGCCAGCAGTAATGTACAGTAGAGGGACACGGTGACATTATGTAAGGCTCAGGGTCTCCGTGGTGTCTCCTCCATGGGGAAAACACTTGACTACAATCCTCCTACTTTCCCCTGGTCTCTACATATTTTTGGTTTTTTTTTTTCCTACCTCTAAAAGACTTTATTTCTGAGCTATCCGTCTCCTCTCTTTCAAATGCCCTTCTCAGCACAATCAATCCTGTTTCTGGAGTAGGATTTTAAAGCATCTATTTTTTGGCCTTTGAAACCCACTGAAATTTATTTTAGGCAGAGGGAGGCAAAGAAGCATAAAGGTGAGGCAGAGGAAGAAGCATGGAGAATGACGTTGAAGGCCCGGGGAAGAGACGGGGAGTGGAGGGCCTTTCAGCGTGAAACTGAATCATTTGGAGAGTCATTTTTCCTTCTCCGTTTTTTCTTTCTCCAACTGGCAAAACCCTATTTCTCTCCTAGCCCCAGTTCAAACCGCAGCTCCTCGGGGAGTCTGCCAGCCCAGGCTTGCCTCCTGGGGATCAGCTGCTCCCTCGTGGGCGTGATGCTATTTAGCCATGAGGTCCATGAGCAGGGCCAGATATTAGCACCCCCCAGACTATGTGGGTTCCTTTTCCTCTGTTTGACTTTGGTGAAAGCAAGATAGCACTCCCCACCTCTTCTCACATAAACAGGAGGCAACTCACGGCCCTCAGTCCAGAGGACTTGCACTTTCCGGGACCCTTGCCTTGGGCTAGGAGGGGTCCTGTGGACTAATCAGGATGATGGTGTCTGTCTGCACACCTCCACACACGCACAGACACATGTGCATGCAGGACCTGGCTCTTCCTGCTGTCACTGCCTGGTTGTGGGATGATCCAGCCCCTGATCCTGGAAGGTGCTGGTGCTCTGAGTGGGAGTGCACGTCTGGTCCCTAACTCTCATCTCCATGGTACAAATGGTTCATCATTGGGTCAGATGGGTGGTTTCCATATAACAGGAAGGTGGGTCCTTAAAGTGACTCCTTGGTCTGTCCAAGCACAGGACACACCTGCTCCTCTGCTTGGTGGCAAGCTTAGATGGCAGAGAGGCCAGTGATGACCCCACCTGACGCTGGCTGCTGCTGATTAGTGTGGTCATGTTGGCATTCCAAGCAGCCATGGGAACTGACACACCCCGATATTTCTCTGGGATGTGAGCCGGGATCACCACCGTGATTTTAGAAATGAGGAGAATGTGCTCCCCTCCCCAGCCATCAGGAATGATAAATGTCATTAAATAATTGGAACAGTGCTCGGAGACCATGGGGATTACTTATGTGATCACAGGCCTTCACAGGGTGCATCACGGTCACACACACGACATCACAGCCACTGCTACCTGGGCCGACGGCAAGCCCATTGTGGGGGAACTTGTCCCTCTGAGGTGTCCCCAGTGTCCTACATGGAGCTGGCGAATGATGAGTGTTTGTATGATTAGAGTCAGTTGAATCCAACTCAGACTGAAATGCTTTCTTTTTAAAAAGACAAAAAAGCAAATAAAATCCCTCCTTGTATTTTGATTGGACTTTGTGGACCTTCCTTTGGGGATGTATTAGGGGGAGCCTGGTGAACTGGCAGCTTCCCTCCTCCTGTGTGTGTTTGCGGATGTGTAAGAGAGAGTGTGTGTGCACGTGCACATGTGCTTACGCATGTATGTGCTCACGTGAGTGTGTACATGTGTGAGCGCATGCATGTGAGTGTGCACACATAGGCACATGTATGCATGTGTGACTGTGTGTGCATGCATGTATGTGTGGTACATTTAACTAAGGAGATTTCTCAACTTACTTCAGAACAAGAGCGGCAGAGAGGAGTCAGGGGGCTCATGGAACCTGCCCCCCCCCACCCACACATCCAACAATGCTTATTTGAAAGCTCCGGGCTGACCCTCCATTTACGAAAATCCCTATATAGAGAGGTGATCGCTGTTGAATATCCTTCCATACTGGAGAAAATTGAAGCTCCCCTCCTTGGGTGCATGGCTCGTATCCCCTGAGGCAGTGTGATGACTTTCACTGGTCACGATGATCCCCCAAATGCCAGCAGCAGTGTCCACATCAGACAGAGGCTGCAACAGGCCCTGCGTTGTTCCTGTCTCTGCCCCCCTGCTCCCCAGGCCGAGGGCTGGCACAGTGCAGACACTGTGGTGATCTGTTCTTCGTGAATAAAGGATGTTTGCATTTTACCAGTATATTTTGCATTCATATGTTTTTCATGATGAAATTAAAGTCAGTAAATCATTTATGTGTACATATCATTGCTCCACGTAGAAACCATTAGAGTTGCCTTTGAAAATAGAAATATATGCAAAGGCACAATTAACTTGTTCTCTGATTGTTTTATATTTCCCAAAGCACCACCCATCGTGGAGTGTTAGATGTGACTTCTCAGTCAGTAGAAGGTCCCTTTTGAAGGGCCTGTTACACACTATGCATTATCTTGAGTATAACACTCTGAAGAGCAGTGGGTAGGCCCTGCACTGGGCAGGTCGCAGGCACACACAAGGTTGTGAGGGCATCGATGATGCACAAAGAGGTTTTCTTATTTTCCAGAACAATAATCATACTCCAATCTCAGTGACTGGATGGTCCACACGCAAATGGAATATTCTATAATTTTACTTGTTTAAGGCAAAAATATCTGTTGATGTCTTATAAAGGTGAAACAGACCTAGAGCAATTATTGCCTTATAGGAAGGAAAAGTTCACATGAACCCAGAGCAGGGGACTCTCCAGGGCCAGGGACAGTGTTGCGGGTCATCCAGCCACGTCCTTGCAGTACGTCTCTCTGTCCAGCTCTTGCTACATCGCACCACCCTTGAGGTGCCTGTGTCATTCTCTGGCTAGGGGACAGGGGCTTCACTGGTCCCATTGTGTCCCCAGCCCAGTGCATTCAGTAGATGCCCAGTTAAGTGTTCATTGAATGAGATCTGAGTGACCAATGAACATGTGCATTTTGGGTAAAGACAACATTTTCAAAAACGACACACAAGGAAAATGCCGCCTGGGGCTGCGGTCTTCGGTGGTTGATGGAAGACGGCTCAGCACTGGCCAAGGGCTCTGACGGGCCACGTCCTCTGCACTCAGGTATCAGAGGCGGGCATGGAGGAGGCAATTGAGAATGAAATCACATGGAGGGACAACTGAATGCACAATTCTTCCTTTAATGAGCAGCCTCAATGGCAAAGTTCACCATTATTTTAAGCATCCCTGTAAACATACTTTTTTTCTTGGGTGCTAGAGGAGAATTGGCTAATATGCTTCAAAGATGGTGTTGTGCAACCTGCCACATATTGATTTGCCTTCTTCTTTCATTTTAGGACGTTTTCCTTTTCAAGGTGGCTCCGAGCTCCCGTGGCGGCGTGCACGCGCTGGGCCCAGCTCAGCAGGCTGACAGAACGCCGCATTTCGCATTCCTGTCACTGCCGCCGAGGTCATATCTGTTAGTGCTGGAGGTTGTTAGGCCATTATCAGCCACTGATGCCTCTCCAGCTGCGAGACTAATTTGGATTCAGGGAGGAAGCAAGGCCGGATCTCCCCTCGGTCATCCACCACCAGGCCTGACAGCGCTGGCCTGCTCCGTGCTGTGAGGGGCTGCCGGACCGAGCAGCGCGTTCACCCAGCTCAGAACCACAAAGCAAGAAGGGAAGCCCAGCCAGCCGCCCACGCCAGCCCCGAGAAAAATGGCGGTGCCTTTATCATTCAATAACCAATTTACAGGGCCAAATTCTAAGTTTAGATTAGACATGTATGAATAGTACACCATGTCATTTATAATTCATGATGAATGGTAAATTATTCTAATAGAGTTTCCTATTCCATTTATATTCTAACTATGCGTACCAAGAGCCGAGAAACAAACTCACCATGTGGCTTCTGGTTACGTCCTGTGTTATTGGGGGTGCTTTCCTTTGCATTGTACAAACTCTGTGATAAAGAACACTCAGAAATGATGGGAGAAGGACAGGATGATACATGTCTTTACCCCATTTTTCCCCAGAGTATATGTTGATAATGTTTTCTCTATTCTTTTTTTTTTTTTTTTTTTTTTTTTGCTGAGGAGGATTGGCCCTGAGCTAACATCCGTGCCCATCTTCCTCTGCTTTAAATGTGTGATGCCTGCCACAGCATGGCTTGATAAGCGGTGCGTAGGTCTGCGCCCAGGATCTGAACCTGCAAACTCTGGGCTGCCGAATCAGAGCACGTGAACTTAACCAGTACACCACCGGGCCAGACCCTCTATTATTCTTTTATGTGGGAGAAACTAAAGGGGGACCATATGAGACTGAGTGTACGCGGGAACTGATGAAGGAGGCCTGTGAGTTAAAGGATACCGAGTCATTTAGCTGCTCTCGCCACATCCTCCCTTCCTCCTCCTTCACCACGTGTATCTCTGATGAGCAGAGCTCACTCTGAAATCCAAAGCCCCATGAAGGAGATGCAGAGAGAGGGAATCGGGAGCGAGGCTGGGAGGGGACCGTGGTCTCCGGATCCCGGCCTCACCTTGGGGAAAATGGTCCTAATGAGTAGATTCAATGCATCTTTCCTACGAGTAGCACCACAGGACACATTCATTTGATGCAGGACTGTATGTGTCAATGTACTTGCAATCTTACCCGTGTGAAGAAAAGAAACCAGAATTTGGACCCTGGTCTATTCCTAGGAGTTGAGTTTATACAATTTACAACAGAAGAGGGAATTTCTGAATTCAGGCCTCTGTCCCCCAAATAAATCAACTTTCCCATTCGTGACTTTGTCTACCGGGTAGAATTACATAGGGGACATTTTAACATAGAATTTCAAGAACCTTAAAACGTAAGGCTTGTGAGAAAAAGCAAAGCCACTCCTGAAGATTTTTGGGGCATCAGTGGTGTTGTAGACCCCACTGTCTAGAAGTGTCTGCAGACTCTTTCCATCTAGAAGTGAGTGGAGACTCTCACTGTCTGGATGTCAATGCAGACCCCACTGTATGGAAATGAGTGGAGACCCCACCATCTGGAAGTGAGTGGAGACCCCACCGTCTGGACATGAGTGGAGACCCCACTGTCTGGAATTGAGTGGAGACTCCAGTGTCTGGAAGTGAATGGAGACCCCACCATCGGGAAGTGAGTGCATACCCCACCATCGGGAAGTGAGTGCAGACCCCACCGTCTGGAAGTGAGTGCATACCCCACCGTCTGGAAGTGAGTTCAGACCCTACTGTCTAAATATGAGTGGAGACTCTCACCGTCTGGGAGAGTTGAACCACGAAATCCAATGCCTTCTCAGAGTCTGACCAAGCAGGGTCCAGACCGGAAAGCCAGCATCTGAGTCCCAGCCCAGGCTGTCTTCAGGTTTGCCGGATGGCAGTGCCCTCCTTCCGCTGTTAGTCAGAATCTGTCTGTTCTTGCGTCCAGTCCCGTTCTCTTTAACTCGGTCTTGTTTCCTGCAGGAGTGGCACACTGGTTTATTTTTCTTTCCAGCTTTCAAAGGAAGTGGTTCTAGCTTTGTGGGTTCTTGATCTCATGATGAACTTACAACAGTGCCCTCATGCTGAAAGGACAGACCAATGTTTGCTGATGGATCAATGGTAGGTCGATTACCCGAGAATTGATTATTTCTTATTGACCACTTGATGGAGAGGCTCTGTGCCGTGCCCTTATTGCAGTCTGCCCCCAACTTAGCTGCAGAGCGTCTCAGAATTGATTCCTGTTGTTCTGATGCTGACAGGACTTGTGCTTTTCCTACATTTCTTAGCAAGCTAATCGACTGAGTAATTGGCATCTATCTTCTCACCTGTAACATATCTATAATATACCTAGATCTTAAAATGGACTGCTCCTTTGGAAAGCGAAGAATCACTATTGCATGTTTTCACAGTCTTGTCTGTTTTGCTGTTTCCCATCTTTTTTTCTTTGTCCACTCTGCAGCCATCCTCCTCTTGTTCATGCTCGTTGCTTCTCGGGTTGGTAACAGACCTTTCCATCTTTGGGTTCCTCCCCTTTTCCTCATTCTTCATCCGCAGATTTAGTGAACACTTTGACAGATTGAGCAGAATTTATCTTTTCTTGACCCCTTTTAAAACATTGCTTGCCTTTTAGGCAACCACGCTGGTGATCTTGTGCGCAGCAGAAGTGTTTTCACACTACGGGGCCTCCTCCTGTCCCACAGGGGCGAGGGCTGCTGGGCAGCTGGGGCATTGACTTTCATCTACGGGGCAAGCCGCCGGGAGC